>NW_026777421.1:0-2400000 GCF_028023285.1 Balaenoptera ricei | reverse complement strand
CATGACCCCTGTCATCAAAATGCTTGATGAACCTTGTTATCAGAATGTTCCATGACCCCTGTCATCAAAATGATCCTTGACCGTTGTCATCACAATGCTGCATGATACCTTTCATCCCAATTCTCTGTGACCGCTGTCATCACAATGCTCCAGGACAACTTTCATCACAATGCTCCATGACCCCTGTCATCACAACGTTCCATGAAAGTTGTCATCAAAATGCTCCATGACCCCGGTCACCACAAGGTTCCCTGCCCTTGTCATCACAATGGTACATGGCCTGGTCATCACAATGTTCCATGGCCTCTGTCATCACCATGCTCCATGGTCTTTCTCATCACAATGCTCTATGACCCCTGTCATCACAATGCTTGATGACCATTGTCATCACAATGCTCCCAGGCCCCTGTCATCACAATGCCTCATGGTCTTTGTAATCACAATGCTCAATGACCAATGTCATCACAGTGCTCCATGCCGTTGTCATCACAATGCTCCATGGTCCCTGTAATCAGAATGCTCCATACCCTTGTCATCACAATGCTCCAGAACACTTGTCATCATAATGCTCCATTCCCGTGTCATCACATTGCTGAATGACACTTGTCATCACAATGTTCCTTGGCCTTTGTCATCACAGTGCTCCATGATACCTTTAATCAAAATTCTACATGACCACTCTCATCACAATGCAAGAGGACCAATGTCATCACAATGCCCCATGACACCTGTTATCACAATTCACTATGACCCTTGTCATCACAATACTCGATGAACCGTGTCATCACAGTGTTCCAGGACACATGTCATCACAATGATCCATTAATATTTTCATCACAATGCTCCAATACACCTGTCATCACAATGCTCCATGTCCCCTCTTATCATATTGCTCCATGATCTCTTTCATCACAATGCTCCGTGACCACTGTCATCACCATACCTCAAGACGCCTGTCATCTCAGTGCTCCATGGCCCCTTTCATCACAAGGCTCCATGAACCCAGTCATCACAATGTTCCCTGCCCTCTTCGTCATAATGCTCCATGGGCCCTGTCATCACAATGCTCCATGCCCTTGTCATCAAAATTCTCCAGAACTCTTGTCATCATAATGTTCCATGCCAATGTCATCAAAATGTCCCATGACACTTGTCATCACAATGCTCCATGGCCTTTGTCATCACAATGTTCCATGGCCCCTGTCATCACAGTGCTCCTTGATACCTTTCATCACAATTCTACATGACCACTGTCATCACAATGCCCCATTTCAGATGTCATCACAATTTGCCATGGTCCTTGTCATAACAATGCTCCATGAACCGTGTCATCACAAGGTTTCAGGACACTTGTCATCACAATGATCCATGATCACTTTCATCACAATGCTCCATGAACCCTGTCATCTCAATTCTCCATAGCCTTTGTATTCACAATGCTCCATGGCCCCTGTAATCACAGTGCTCCATGACCCCTTTCATCACAATGCTCCAAGACCGCTGTCATCACAATGCCCCATGACGCCTGCCACCACCAATCTCCAAGGGCTCCCTTACCAAAAAGCTCCATGATCCCTGTCAGTACAATGTTCCATGACACTTTTCATCACAATGCTCCATGACCCCTCTCATCACAAAGTTCTCTGCCCATATCATCACAATGCTACTTGTCACCTTTCATCACAATGCTCCATGCCCTTTCATCACAATGCTCAAGATTTCTTTTCATCACAATGTTCCTTGACCGTGTCATCACAATGCTCCATGACCCGTGTCATCACAAAGCTCCATGACCCATGGCATCACAATGATCCATGATTCCTTTCCCCACAGTGCTCCAATACCCTTTTCATCACAATGCTCCATGCCATTGTCAGCACAATGCTACTTGGACACTGTCATCAAAATGCTCCATCCCCTTTTCATCACAATGCTCCAGATATCCTATAATTACAATGCTCCATGCCCGTGTCAACACAATGCTCCATGACCCCTGTCATCAAAATGCTTGATGAACCTTGTTATCAGAATGTTCCATGACCCCTGTCATCAAAATGATCCTTGACCGTTGTCATCACAATGCTGCATGATACCTTTCATCCCAATTCTCTGTGACCGCTGTCATCACAATGCTCCAGGACAACTTTCATCACAATGCTCCATGACCCCTGTCATCACAACGTTCCATGAAAGTTGTCATCAAAATGCTCCATGACCCCGGTCACCACAAGGTTCCCTGCCCTTGTCATCACAATGGTACATGGCCTGGTCATCACAATGTTCCATGGCCTCTGTCATCACCATGCTCCAGGGTCTTTCTCATCACAATGCTCTATGACCCCTGTCATCACAATGCTTCATGACCATTGTCATCACAATGCTCCAAGGCCCCTGTCATCACAATGCCTCATGGTCTTTGTAATCACAATGCTCAATGACCAATGTCATCACAGTGCTCCATGCCGTTGTCATCACAATGCTCCATGGTCCCTGTAATCACAATGCTCCATACCCTTGTCATCCCAATGCTCCAGAACACTTGTTATCATAATGCTCCATTCCCGTGTCATCACATTGCTGAATGACACTTGTCATCACAATGTTCCTTGGCCTTTGTCATCACAGTGCTCCATGATACCTTTAATCAAAATTCTACATGACCACTCTCATCACAATGCAAGATGACCAATGTCATCACAATGCCCCATGACACCTGTTATCACAATTCGCTATGACCCTTGTCATCACAATACTCGATGAACCGTGTCATCACAGTGTTCCAGGACACATGTCATCACAATGATCCATTAATATTTTCATCACAATGCTCCAATACACCTGTCATCACAATGCTCCATGTCCCCTCTTATCATATTGCTCCATGATCTCTTTCATCACAATGCTCCATGACCACTGTCATCACCATACCTCAAGACGCCTGTCATCTCAGTGCTCCATGGCCCCTTTCATCACAAGGCTCCATGAACCCAGTCATCACAATGTTCCCTGCCCTCTTCGTCACAATGTTCCATGGGCCCTGTCATCACAATGCCTCATGGTCTTTGTAATCACAATGCTCAATGACCAATGTCATCACAGTGCTCCATGCCGTTGTCATCACAATGCTCCATGGTCCCTGTAATCACAATGCTCCATACCCTTGTCATCACAATGCTCCAGAACACTTGTCATCATAATGCTCCATTCCCGTGTCATCACATTGCTGAATGACACTTGTCATCACAATGTTCCTTGGCCTTTGTCATCACAGTGCTCCATGATACATTTAATCAAAATTCTACATGACCACTCTCATCACAATGCAAGATGACCAATGTCATCACAATGCCCCATGACACGTGCCATCACAATTCGCCTTGGCCCTTGTCATCTCAATGCTGTATGAAACGTGTCATCAGTAGGTCCCAAGACCCTTGTCATCACAATGCTCCATGAACTCTGTTATCTCAATGTTCCATGGCCTTTGTATTCACAATGCTCAATTGTCCCGATAATCGCGTTGCTCCATGAACACTTTCATCACAATGCTCCTTGACCACTCTCACCATAATGCCCCATGACGTCTCTCATCACTGTGCTCCAAGGCCACTCTCATCAAAATGCTCCATGATCTGTGTCAGCACAATATTGCATGACACTTGTCATCACAATGCTCCATGATCCCTCTAATCACAATGATCCCTGCCAATTTCATCACAATGACCCAAGTCTCCTGTAATCACAATGCTCCATGCCCTTGTCATCACAATGCTCCAGGTCTGTTGTCATCACCATGCTTCATGCCCGTGTCATCACAATGCTCCATGAATCTTGTCTTCACAATGCTCCATGGCCCATGTCATCACAATGCTCCTTGACCCCTCTCATCACAATGCTCTATGGCCTTTGTCATCACAATGCTCCGTGACCCCCGTCAACACAATGCCTGATGACCCCTGTCATCAAAATGCTAAATGGCACTTGTCATCACAATGCTCTATGATGCCTGTCATCACTATTCTCCATGTCACTTGTTATCACAAGGCTCCATGGCCCCTGTACTCCCAGTACTCCATGACCCCTTTCATCACAATGCCCAATGTCACCTCTGATCACAATTCTCAATGGCATTTGTCATCACGATGCTCCATGACACCTGTCATCATAATGCTCCATGAGACTTGTCATCACAATGCTCCATGGCCCCTCTCATTCCTGTGCTCCATAATAACTTTAATCACATTTCTAGATGACCACTGCCATCACAATGCCCCATGACATTGTCATCACAATTCGCCATGACCATTGTCATCACAATGCTCCATGAACCATGTCATCACAGGGTCCCAGGACACTTGTCATCACAATGATCCATTACCACTTTCATCACAATGCTCCATGACCACTGTCATCTCAATGCTCCATGGCCTTTGTATTCACAATGCTCCATGGCCCCTGTAATCACAGTGCTCCATAACACCTTTCATCATAATGCTCCATGACCACTGCCATCTCAATGCCTCATGACGCCTGTCATCACAATTCTCCAAGGCCCCTCTCATCACAGTGCTCCATGACACTTGTCATCCCATTGCTCCATAACACCTGTCATCACAGTGTTCCCTGCCCATGTCATCAAAATGCTCCATGTCCCCTATAATCACAATGCTCCATGCCTTTTTCCTCACAAAGCTCCAGAATTTTGTCATCACAATGTTCCATGACCGTGGCATCACAATGCTCCATGGCCCTTGTCATCACAATGCTCCAGAATTCTTGTCATCACAATGTTCCATGAACGTGTCATCACAATGCTACATGACCCTGGTCATCACAGTTCTCCATGACCTTTGTCATCACAATGCTCTATGTCACTTTTCATCACAATTCTCAATGACCACTTTAATCACTATGCTCGCTGACCATTTTCATCACATTTCTCTATTGTCATTACAATTCCCCATGGCCCCTTTCTTCACAATTCTCCATGATGCCTGTCATCACAATGCTCCATGGCTTTTGTTATCACAATGTTCCAGGACCAGTTTCATCACAATACTCCATCCCCCTTGTCATCACAGTGCACAATGAAAGCTTTCATTACAATGCTCCATGACACTTGTCATCACAATGCTCCATGGCCTTTATCGTCACAATGCTCCCAGGCACTTTTCATCACGATATTCCATGAAAACTTTCATCACATTGCTCCATGACCATTGTCATCACAATAGTCCATACCCATGTCACACAATGCTGCATAATCACTGTCATCCCAATTCTCCATGACTGCTGTCATCACAATAATCCAGGACAATTTTCATAACAATGCTTCATGCCCCCAGTCATCACAGTGCTCCATGATACCTTTCATCACAATTCCTAGATGATCAATGTCATCACAATGCCCCATGACACCTGTTACCACAATTCGCTATGACCCTTGTCATCACAATACTCGATGAACCGTGTCATCACAGTGTTCCAGGACACATGTCATCACAATGATCCATTAATATTTTCATCACAATGCTCCAATACACCTGTCATCACAATGCTCCATGTCCCCTATTATCGTATTGCTCCATAATCTCTTTAATCACAATGCTCCATGACCAATGTCATCACCATACCTCAAGACGCCTGTCATCTCAGTGTTCCATGGCCCCTTTCATCACAAGGCTCCATGAACCCAGTCATCACAATGTTCCCTGCCCTCTTCGTCACAATGCTCCATGGGCCCTGTCATCACAATGCTCCATGCCCTTGTCATCAAAGTTCTCCAGAACTCTTGTCATCATAATGTTCCATGCCAATGTCATCAAAATGTCCCATGACACTTGTCATCACAATGCTCCATGGCCTTTGTCATCACAATGTTCCATGGCCCCTGTCATCACAGTGCTCCTTGATACCTTTCATCACAATTCTACATGACCACTGTCATCACAATGCCCCATTTCTGATGTCATCACAATTCGCCATGGTCCTTGTCATAACAATGCTCCATGAACCGTGTCATCACAAGGTTTCAGGACACTTGTCATCACAATGATCCATGATCACTTTCATCACAATGCTCCATGAACCCTGTCATCTCAATGCTCCATAGACTTTGTATTCACAATGCTCCATGGCCCCTGTAATCACAGTGCTCCATGACCCCTTTCATCACAATGCTCCAAGACCGATGTCATCACAATGCCCCATGACGCCTGCCACCACCAATCTCCAAGGGCTCCCTTACCAAAAAGCTCCATGATCCCTGTCAGTACAATGTTCCATGACACTTTTCATCACAATGCTCCATGACCCCTGTCATCACAAAGTTCTCTGCCCATATCATCACAATGCTACTTGTCACCTTTCATCACAATGCTCCATGCCCTTTCATCACAATGCTCCAGATTTCTTGTCATCACAATGTTCCTTGACCGTGTCATCACAATGCTCCATGACCCGTGTCATCACAAAGCTCCATGACCCATGGCATCACAATGATCCATGATTCCTTTCCCCACAGTGCTCCAATACCCTTTTCATCACAATGCTCCATGCCATTGTCAGCACAATGCTACTTGGACACTGTCATCAAAATGCTCCATCCCCTTTTCATCACAATGCTCCAGATATCCTATGATTACAATGCTCCATGCCCGTGTCAACACAATGCTCCATGACCCCTGTCATCAAAATGCTTGATGAACCTTGTTATCAGAATGTTCCATGACCCCTGTCATCAAAATGATCCTTGACCGTTGTCATCACAATGCTGCATGATACCTTTCATCCCAATTCTCTGTGACCACTGTCATCACAATGCTCCAGGACAACTTTCATCACAATGCTCCATGACCCCTGTCATCACAACGTTCCATGAAAGTTGTCATCAAAATGCTCCATGACCCCGGTCACCACAAGGTTCCCTGCCCTTGTCATCACAATGGTACATGGCCTGGTCATCACAATGTTCCATGGCCTCTGTCATCACCATGCTCCATGGTCTTTCTCATCACAATGCTCTATGACCCCTGTCATCACAATGCTTCATGACCATTGTCATCACAATGCTCCCAGGCCCCTGTCATCACAATGCCTCATGGTCTTTGTAATCACAATGCTCAATGACCAATGTCATCACAGTGTTCCATGGCGTTGTGATCACAATGCTCCATGGTCCCTGTAATCACAATGCTCCATACCCTTGTCATCACAATGCTCCAGAACACTTGTCATCATAATGCTCTATTCCCGTGTCATCACATTGCTGAATGACACTTGTCATCACAATGTTCCTTGGCCTTTGTCATCACAGTGCTCCATGATACCTTTAATCAAAATTCTACATGACCACTCTCATCACAATGCAAGATGACCAATGTCATCACAATGCCCCATGACACCTGTTATCACAATTCGCTATGACCCTTGTCATCACAATACTCGATGAACCGTGTCATCACAGTGTTCCAGGACACATGTCATCACAATGATCCATTAATATTTTCATCACAATGCTCCAATACACCTGTCATCACAATGCTCCATGTCCCCTCTTATCATATTGCTCCATGATCTCTTTCATCACAATGCTCCATGACCACTGTCATCACCATACCTCAAGACGCCTGTCATCTCAGTGCTCCATGGCCCCTTTCATCACAAGGCTCCATGAACCCAGTCATCACAATGTTCCCTGCCCTCTTCGTCACAATGCTCCATGGGCCCTGTCATCACAATGCTCCATGCCCTTGTCATCAAAATTCTCCAGAACTCTTGTCATCATAATGTTCCATGCCAATGTCATCAAAATGTCCCATGACACTTGTCATCACAATGCTCCATGGCCTTTGTCATCACAATGTTCCATGGCCCCTGTCATCACAGTGCTCCTTGATACCTTTCATCACAATTCTACATGACCACTGTCATCACAATGCCCCATTTCAGATGTCATCACAATTCGCCATGGTCCTTGTCATAACAATGCTCCATGAACCGTGTCATCACAAGGTTTCAGGACACTTGTCATCACAATGATCCATGATCACTTTCATCACAATGCTCCATGAACCCTGTCATCTCAATGCTCCATAGCCTTTGTATTCACAATGCTCCATGGCCCCTGTAATCACAGTGCTCCATGACCCCTTTCATCACAATGCTCCAAGACCGCTGTCATCACAATGCCCCATGACGCCTGCCACCACCAATCTCCAAGGGCTCCCTTACCAAAAAGCTCCATGATCCCTGTCAGTAAAATGTTCCATGACACTTTTCATCACAATGCTCCATGACCCCTGTCATCACAAAGTTCTCTGCCCATATCATCACAATGCTACTTGTCACCTTTCATCACAATGCTCCATGCCCTTTCATCACAATGCTCCAGATTTCTTGTCATCACAATGATCCTTGACCGTGTCATCACAATGCTCCATGACCCGTGTCATCACAAAGCTCCATGACCCCTGGCATCACAATGATCCATGATTCCTTTCCTCACAGTGCTCCAGTACCCTTTTCATCACAATGCTCCATGCCATTGTCAGCACAATGCTACGTGGACACTGTCATCAAAATGCTCCATCCCCTTTTCATCACAATGCTCCAGATATCCTATGATTACAATGCTCCATGCCCGTGTCAACACAATGCTCCATGACCCCTGTCCTCAAAATGCTTGATGAAACTTGTTATCAGAATGTTCCATGACCCCTGTCATCAAAATGATCCCTGACCGTTGTCATCGCAATGCTGCATGATACCTTTCATCCCAATCCTCTGTGACCGCTGTCATCACAATGCTCCAGGACAACTTTCATCAAAATACTCCATGCCTTGGTCATCAAAATGCTCCAGAACTCTTGTCATCATAATGCTCCATGCCAATGTCATCAAAATGTCCCATGACACTTGTCATCACAATGCTCCATGGCCTTTGTCATCACAATGTTCCATGGCCCCTGTCATCAGAGTGCTCCATGTTACCTTTCAATACAATTCTACATGACCACTGTCATCACAATGCCCCATGACAGATGATACCACAATTCGCCATGGTCCTTGTCATCACAATGCTCCATGAACTGTGTCATCACAAGGTTCCAGGACACTTGTCATCACAATGATCCATGATCACTTTCATCACAATGCTCCATGAACCCTGTCATCTCAATGCTCCATGGCCTTTGTATTCACAATGCTCCATGGCCCCTGTAATCACAGAGCTCCATGACCCCTTTCATCCCAATGCTCCAAGACCGCTGTCATCACAGTGCCCCATGACGCCTGCCTTCACAAATCTCCAAGACCTCTCTTACCAAAAAGCTCCATGGTCCCTGTCAGTACACTGTTCCATGACACTTTTTATCACAATGCTCCATGACCCCTGTCATCAAAAAGTTCTCTGCCCATATCGTCACAATGCTCCTTGTCACCTTTCATCACAATGCACCATGCCCTTTAATCACAATGCTCCAGAATTCTTGTCATCGCAATGTTCCTTGACCGTGTCATCACAAAGCTCCATGACCCCTGTCATCACAATGATCCATGATTCCTTTCCTCACAGTGCTCCAGTACCCTTTTCATCACAAGGCTCCATGCCATTGTCAGCACAATTCTCCTTGGACCCTGTCATCAAAATGCTCCATCCCCTTTTCATCACAATGCTCCAGATATCCTATCATTACAATGCTCCATGCTCGTGTCAACACAATGCTCCATGACCCCTGTCATCAAAATGCTTTATGAACCTTGTTATCAGAATGTTCCATGACCCCTGTCATCCAAATGATCCATGACCGTTGTCATCACAATGCTGCATGATACCTTTCATCCCAATTCTCTGTGACCGCTGTCATCACAATGCTCCAGGACAACTTTCATCACAATGCTCCATGACCCCTGTCATCACAACGTTCCATGAAAGTTGTCATCAAAATGCTCCATGACCCCGCTCACCAGAAGGTTCCCTGCCCTTGTCATCACAATGGTACATGGCCTGGTCATCACAATGTTCCATGGCCTCTGTCATCACCATGCTCCATGGTCTTTCTCATCACAATGCTCTATGACCCCTGTCATCACAATGCTTGATGACCATTGTCATCACAATGCTCCAAGGCCCCTGTCATCACAATGCCTCATGGTCTTTGTAATCACAATGCTCAATGACCAATGTCATCACAGTGCTCCATGCCGTTGTCATCACAATGCTCCATGGTCCCTGTAATCACAATGCTCCATACCCTTGTCATCACAATGCTCCAGAACACTTGTCATCAAAATGCTCCATTCCCGTGTCATCACATTGCTGAATGACACTTGTCATCACAATGTTCCTTGGCCTTTGTCATCACAGTGCTCCATGATACCTTTAATCAAAATTCTACATGACCACTCTCATCACAATGCAAGATGACCAATGTCATCACAATGCCCCATGACACGTGTCATCACAATTCGCCTTGGCCCTTGTCATCTCAATGCTGTATGAAACGTGTCATCAGTAGCTCCCAAGACCCTTGTCATCACAATGCTCCATGAACTCTGTTATCTCAATGTTCCATGGCCTTTGTATTCACAATGCTCCATTGTCCCAATAATCGCGTTGCTCCATGAACACTTTCATCACAATGCTCCTTGACCACTGTCACCATAATGCCCCATGACGTCTCTCATCACTGTGCTCCAAGGCCACTCTCATCAAAATGCTCCTTGATCTGTGTCAGCACAATATTGCATGACACTTGTCATCACAATGCTCCATGATCCCTCTAATCACAATGATCCCTGCCAATTTCATCACAATGACCCAAGTCTCCTGTAATCACAATGCTCCATGCCCTTGTCATCACAATGCTCCAGGTCTGTTGTCATCACCATGCTTCATGCCCGTGTCATCACAATGCTCCATGAATCTTGTCTTCACAATGCTCCATGGCCCATGTCATCACAATGCTCCATGACCCCTCTCATCACAATGATCTATGGCCTTTGTCATCACAATGCTCCGTGACCCCCGTCAACACAATGCCTGATGACCCCTGTCATCAAAATGCTCTATGATGCCTGTCATCACTATTCTCCATGTCACTTGTTATCACAACGCTCCATGGCCCCTGTACTCCCAGTACTCCATGACTCCTTTCATCACAATGCCCAATGTCACCTCTGATCACAATTCTCAATGGCATTTGTCATCACGATGCTCCATGACACCTGTCATCACAATGCTCCATGAGACTTGTCATCACAGTGCTCCATGGCCCCTCTCATTCCTGTGCTCCATAATAACTTTAATCACATTTCTAGATGACCACTGCCATCACAATGCCCCATGACATTGTCATCACAATGCTCCATGAACCATGTCATCACAGGGTCCCAGGACACTTGTCCTCACAATGATCCATTACCACTTTCATCACAATGCTCCATGACCACTGTCATCTCAATGCTCCATGGCCTTTGTATTCACAATGCTCCATGGCCCCTGTAATCACAGTGCTCCATAACACCTTTCATCATAATGCTCCATGACCACTGCCATCTCAATGCCTCATGACGCCTGTCATCACAATTCTCCAAGGCCCCTCTCATCACAGTGCTCCATGACACTTGTCATCCCATTGCTCCATAACACCTGTCATCACAGTGTTCCCTGCCCATGTCATCAAAATGCTCCATGTCCCCTATAATCACAATGCTCCATGCCTTTTTCCTCACAAAGCTCCAGAATTTTGTCATCACAATGTTCCATGACCGTGGCATCACAATGCTCCATGGCCCTTGTCATCACAATGCTCCAGAATTCTTGTCATCACAATGTTCCATAAACGTGTCATCACAATGCTACATGACCCTGGTCATCACAGTTCTCCATGACCTTTGTCATCACAATGCTCTATGTCACTTTTCATCACAATTCTCAATGACCACTTTAATCACTATGCTCGCTGACCATTTTCATCACATTTCTCTATTGTCATTACAATTCCCCATGGCCCCTTTCTTCACAATTCTCCATGATGCCTGTCATCACAATGCTCCATGGCTTTTGTTATCACAATGTTCCAGGACCAGTTTCATCACAATACTCCATCCCCCTTGTCATCACAGTGCACAATGAAAGCTTTCATTACAATGCTCCATGACACTTGTCATCACAATGCTCCATGGCCTTTATCGTCACAATGCTCCCAGGCACTTTTCATCACGATATTCCATGAAAACTTTCATCACATTGCTCCATGACCATTGTCATCACAATAGTCCATACCCATGTCAACACAATGCTGCATAATCCCTGTCATCCCAATTCTCCATGACTGCTGTCATCACAATAATCCAGGACAATTTTCATAACAATGCTTCATGCCCCCAGTCATCACAGTGCTCCATGATACCTTTCATAACAATTCCTAGATGATCAATGTCATCACAATGCCCCATGACACCTGTTATCACAATTCGCTATGACCCTTGTCATCACAATACTCGATGAACCGTGTCATCACAGTGTTCCAGGACACATGTCATCACAATGATCCATTAATATTTTCATCACAATGCTCCAATACACCTGTCGTCACAATGCTCCATGTCCCCTCTTATCATATTGCTCCATGATCTCTTTCATCACAATGCTCCATGACCAATGTCATCACCATACCTCAAGACGCCTGTCATCTCAGTGCTCCATGGCCCCTTTCATCACAAGGCTCCATGAACCCAGTCATCACAATGTTCCCTGCCCTCTTCGTCACAATGCTCCATGGGCCCTGTCATCACAATGCTCCATGCCCTTGTCATCAAAATTCTCCAGAACTCTTGTCATCATAATGTTCCATGCCAATGTCATCAAAATGTCCCATGACACTTGTCATCACAATGCTCCATGGCCTTTGTCATCACAATGTTCCATGGCCCCTGTCATCACAGTGCTCCTTGATACCTTTCATCACAATTCTACATGACCACTGTCATCACAATGCCCCATTTCAGATGTCATCACAATTCGCCATGGTCCTTGTCATAACAATGCTCCATGAACCGTGTCATCACAAGGTTTCAGGACACTTGTCAGCACAATGATCCATGATCACTTTCATCACAATGCTCCATGAACCCTGTCATCTCAATGCTCCATAGCCTTTGTATTCACAATGCTCCATGGCCCCTGTAATCACAGTGCTCCATGACCCCTTTCATCACAATGCTCCAAGACCGCTGTCATCACAATGCCCCATGACGCCTGCCACCACCAATCTCCAAGGGCTCCCTTACCAAAAAGATCCATGATCCCTGTCAGTACAATGTTCCATGACACTTTTCATCACAATGCTCCATGACCCCTGTCATCACAAAGTTCTCTGCCCATATCATCACAATGCTACTTGTCACCTTTCATCACAATGCTCCATGCCCTTTCATCACAATGCTCCAGATTTCTTGTCATCACAATGTTCCTTGACCGTGTCATCACAATGCTCCATGACCCGTGTCATCACAAAGCTCCATGACCCATGGCATCACAATGATCCATGATTCCTTTCCTCACAGTGCTCCAGTACCCTTTTCATCACAATGCTCCATGCCATTGTCAGCACAATGCTACGTGGACACTGTCATCAAAATGCTCCATCCCCTTTTCATCACAATGCTCCAGATATCCTATGATTACAATGCTCCATGCCCGTGTCAACACAATGCTCCATGACCCCTGTCCTCAAAATGCTTGATGAAACTTGTTATCAGAATGTTCCATGACCCCTGTAATCAAAATGATCCCTGACCGTTGTCATCACAATGCTGCATGATACCTTTCATCCCAATTCTCTGTGACCGCTGTCATCACAATGCTCCAGGACAACTTTCATCACAATGCTCCATGACCCCTGTCATCACAATGTTCCATGAAAGTTGTCATCAAAATGCTCCATGACCCCGCTCACCAGAAGTTTCCCTGCCCTTGTCATCACAATGGTACATGGCCTGGTCATCACAATGTTCCATGGCCTCTGTCATCACCATGCTCCATGGTCTTTCTCATCACAATGCTCTATGACCCCTGTCATCACAATGCTTGATGACCATTGTCATCACAATGCTCCAAGGCCCCTGTCATCACAATGCCTCATGGTCTTTGTAATCACAAAGCTCAATGACCAATGTCATCACAGTGCTCCATGCCGTTGTCATCACAATGCTCCATGGTCCCTGTAATCACAATGCTCCATACTCTTGTCATCACAATGTTCCTTGGCCTTTGTCATCACAGTGCTCCATGATACCTTTAATCAAAATTCTACATGACCACTCTCATCACAATGCAAGATGACCAATGTCATCACAATGCCCCATGACACGTGTCATCACAATTCGCCTTGGCCCTTGTCATCTCAATGCTGTATGAAACGTGTCATCAGTAGCTCCCAAGACCCTTGTCATCACAATGCTCCATGAACTCTGTTATCTCAATGTTCCATGGCCTTTGTATTCACAATGCTCCATTGTCCCGATAATCGCGTTGCTCCATGAACACTTTCATCACAATGCTCCTTGACCACTGTCACCATAATGCCCCATGACGTCTCTCATCACTGTGCTCCAAGGCCACTCTCATCAAAATGCTCCATGATCTGTGTCAGCACAATATTGCATGACACTTGTCATCACAATGCTCCATGATCCCTCTAATCACAATGATCCCTGCCAATTTCATCACAATGACCCAAGTCTCCTGTAATCACAATGCTCCATGCCCTTGTCATCACAATGCTCCAGGTCTGTTGTCATCACCATGCTTCATGCCCGTGTCATCACAATGCTCCATGAATCTTGTCTTCACAATGCTCCATGGCCCATGTCATCACAATGCTCCATGACCCCTCTCATCACAATGCTCTATGGCCTTTGTCATCACAATGCTCCGTGACCCCCGTCAACACAGTGCCTGATGACCCCTGTCATCAAAATGCTAAATGGCACTTGTCATCACAATGCTCTATGATGCCTGTCATCACTATTCTCCATGTCACTTGTTATCACAAGGCTCCATGGCCCCTGTACTCCCAGTACTCCATGACCCCTTTCATCACAATGCCCAATGTCACCTCTGATCACAATTCTCAATGGCATTTGTCATCACGATGCTCCATGACACCTGTCATCACAATGCTCCATGAGACTTGTCATCACAATGCTCCATGGCCCCTCTCATTACTGTGCTCCATAATAACTTTAATCACATTTCTAGATGACCACTGCCATCACAATGCCCCATGACATTGTCATCACAATTCGCCATGACCATTGTCATCACAATGCTCCATGAACCATGTCGTCACAGGGTCCCAGGACACTTGTCATCACAATGATCCATTACCACTTTCATCACAATGCTCCATGACCACTGTCATCTCAATGCTCCATGGCCTTTGTATTCACAATGCTCCATGGCCCCTGTAATCACAGTGCTCCATAACACCTTTCATCATAATGCTCCATGACCACTGCCATCTCAATGCCTCATGACGCCTGTCATCACAATTCTCCAAGGCCCCTCTCATCACAGTGCTCCATGACACTTGTCATCCCATTGCTCCATAACACCTGTCATCACAGTGTTCCCTGCCCATGTCATCAAAATGCTCCATGTCCCCTATAATCACAATGCTCCATGCCTTTTTCCTCACAAAGCTCCAGAATTTTGTCATCACAATGTTCCATGACCGTGGCATCACAATGCTCCATGGCCCTTGTCATCACAATGCTCCAGAATTCTTGTCATCACAATGTTCCATGAACGTGTCATCACAATGCTACATGACCCTGGTCATCACAGTTCTCCATGACCTTTGTCATCACAATGCTCTATGTCACTTTTCATCACAATTCTCAATGACCACTTTAATCACTATGCTCGCTGACCATTTTCATCACATTTCTCTATTGTCATTACAATTCCCCATGGCCCCTTTCTTCACAATTCTCCATGATGCCTGTCATCACAATGCTCCATGGCTTTTGTTATCACAATGTTCCAGGACCAGTTTCATCACAATACTCCATCCCCCTTGTCATCACAGTGCACAATGAAAGCTTTCATTACAATGCTCCATGACACTTGTCATCACAATGCTCCATGGCCTTTATCGTCACAATGCTCCCAGGCACTTTTCATCACGATATTCCATGAAAACTTTCATCACATTGCTCCATGACCATTGTCATCACAATAGTCCATACCCATGTCACACAATGCTGCATAATCACTGTCATCCCAATTCTCCATGACTGCTGTCATCACAATAATCCAGGACAATTTTCATAACAATGCTTCATGCCCCCAGTCATCACAGTGCTCCATGATACCTTTCATCACAATTCCTAGATGATCAATGTCATCACAATGCCCCATGACACCTGTTATCACAATTCGCTATGACCCTTGTCATCACAATACTCGATGAACCGTGTCATCACAGTGTTCCAGGACACATGTCATCACAATGATCCATTAATATTTTCATCACAATGCTCCAATACACCTGTCATCACAATGCTCCATGTCCCCTCTTATCATATTGCTCCATGATCTCTTTCATCACAATGCTCCATGACCACTGTCATCACCATACCTCAAGACGCCTGTCATCTCAGTGCTCCATGGCCCCTTTCATCACAAGGCTCCATGAACCCAGTCATCACAATGTTCCCTGCCCTCTTCGTCACAATGCTCCATGGGCCCTGTCATCACAATGCTCCATGCCCTTGTCATCAAAATTCTCCAGAACTCTTCTCATCATAATGTTCCATGCCAATGTCATCAAAATGTCCCATGACACTTGTCATCACAATGCTCCATGGCCTTTGTCATCACCATGTTCCATGGCCCCTGTCATCACAGTGCTCCTTGATACCTTTCATCACAATTCTACATGACCACTGTCATCACAATGCCCCATTTCAGATGTCATCACAATTCGCCATGGTCCTTGTCATAACAATGCTCCATGAACCGTGTCATCACAAGGTTTCAGGACACTTGTCATCACAATGATCCATGATCACTTTCATCACAATGCTCCATGAACCCTGTCATCTCAATGCTCCATAGCCTTTGTATTCACAATGCTCCATGGCCCCTGTAATCACAGTGCTCCATGACCCCTTTCATCACAATGCTCCAAGACCGCTGTCATCACAATGCCCCATGACGCCTGCCACCACCAATCTCCAAGGGCTCCCTTACCAAAAAGATCCATGATCCCTGTCAGTACAATGTTCCATGACACTTTTCATCACAATGCTCCATGACCCCTGTCATCACAAAGTTCTCTGCCCATATCATCACAATGCTACTTGTCACCTTTCATCACAATGCTCCATGCCCTTTCATCACAATGCTCCAGATTTCTTGTCATCACAATGTTCCTTGACCGTGTCATCACAATGCTCCATGACCCGTGTCATCACAAAGCTCCATGACCCCTGGCATCACAATGATCCATGATTCCTTTCCTCACAGTGCTCCAGTACCCTTTTCATCACAATGCTCCATGCCATTGTCAGCACAATTCTCCTTGGACCCTGTCATCAAAATGCTCCATCCCCTTTTCATCACAATGCTCCAGATATCCTATCATTACAATGCTCCATGCCCGTGTCAACACAATGCTCCATGACCCCTGTCCTCAAAATGCTTGATGAAACTTGTTATCAGAATGTTCCATGACCCCTGTCATCAAAATGATCCCTGACCGTTGTCATCGCAATGCTGCATGATACCTTTCATCCCAATCCTCTGTGACCGCTGTCATCACAATGCTCCAGGACAACTTTCATCACAATACTACATGCCCTGGTCATCAAAATCCTCCAGAACTCTTGTCATCATAATGCTCCATGCCAATGTCATCAAAATGTCCCATGACACTTGTCATCACAATGCTCCATGGCCTTTGTCATCACAATGTTCCATGGCCCCTGTCATCAGAGTGCTCCATGTTACCTTTCAATACAATTCTACATGACCACTGTCATCACAATGCCCCATGACAGATGATACCACAATTCGCCATGGTCCTTGTCATCACAATGCTCCATGAACTGTGTCATCACAAGGTTCCAGGACACTTGTCATCACAATGATCCATGATCACTTTCATCACAATGCTCCATGAACCCTGTCATCTCAATGCTCCATGGCCTTTGTATTCACAATGCTCCATGGCCCCTGTAATCACAGAGCTCCATGACCCCTTTCATCCCAATGCTCCAAGACCGCTGTCATCACAATGCCCCATGACGCCTGCCTTCACAAATCTCCAAGACCTCTCTTACCAAAAAGCTCCATGATCCCTGTCAGTACACTGTTCCATGACACTTTTTATCACAATGCTCCATGACCCCTGTCATCAAAAAGTTCTCTGCCCATATCGTCACAATGCTCCTTGTCACCTTTCATCACAATGCACCATGCCTTTTAATCACAATGCTCCAGAATTCTTGTCATCGCAATGTTCCTTGACCGTGTCATCACAATGCTCCATGACCCTTGTCATCACAAAGCTCCATGACCCCTGTCATCACAATGATCCATGATTCCTTTCCTCACAGTGCTCCAGTACCCTTTTCATCACAATGCTCCATGCCATTGTCAGCACAATTCTCCTTGGACCCTCTCATCAAAATGCTCCATCCCCTTTTCATCACAATGCTCCAGATATCCTATCATTACAATGTTCCATGCTCGTGTCAACACAATGCTCCATGGCCCCTGTCATCAAAATGCTTTATGAACCTTGTTATCAGAATGTTCCATGACCCCTGTCATCAAAATGATCCATGACCGTTGTCATCACAATGCTGCATGATACCTTTCATCCCAATTCTCTGTGACCGCTGTCATCACAATGCTCCAGGACAACTTTCATCACAATGCTCCATGACCCCTGTCATCACAACGTTCCATGAAAGTTGTCATCAAAATGCTCCATGACCCCGCTCACCAGAAGTTTCCCTGCCCTTGTCATCACAATGGTACATGGCCTGGTCATCACAATGTTCCATGGCCTCTGTCATCACCATGCTCCATGGTCTTTCTCATCACAATGCTCTATGACCCCTGTCATCACAATTCTTGATGACCATTGTCATCACAATGCTCCAAGGCCCCTGTCATCACAAGGCCTCATGGTCATTGTAATCACAATGCTCAATGACCGATGTCATCACAGTGCTCCATGCCGTTGTCATCACAATGCTCCATGGTCCCTGTAATCACAATGCTCCATACCCTTGTCATCACAATGCTCCAGAACACTTGTCATCATAATGCTCCATTCCCGTGTCATCACATTGCTGAATGACACTTGTCATCACAATGTTCCTTGGCCTTTGTCATCACAGTGCTCCATGATACCTTTAATCAAAATTCTACATGACCACTCTCATCACAATGCAAGATGACCAATGTCATCACAATGCCCCATGACACGTGTCATCACAATTCGCCTTGGCCCTTGTCATCTCAATGCTGTATGAAACGTGTCATCAGTAGCTCCCAAGACCCTTGTCATCACAATGCTCCATGAACTCTGTTATCTCAATGTTCCATGGCCTTTGTATTCACAATGCTCCATTGTCCCAATAATCGCGTTGCTCCATGAACACTTTCATCACAATGCTCCTTGACCACTGTCACCATAATGCCCCATGACGTCTCTCATCACTGTGCTCCAAGGCCACTCTCATCAAAATGCTCCTTGATCTGTGTCAGCACAATATTGCATGACACTTGTCATCACAATGCTCCATGATCCCTCTAATCACAATGATCCCTGCCAATTTCATCACAATGACCCAAGTCTCCTGTAATCACAATGCTCCATGCCCTTGTCATCACAATGCTCCAGGTCTGTTGTCATCACCATGCTTCATGCCCGTGTCATCACAATGCTCCATGAATCTTGTCTTCACAATGCTCCATGGCCCATGTCATCACAATGCTCCATGACCCCTCTCATCACAATGCTCTATGGCCTTTGTCATCACAACGCTCCGTGACCCCCGTCAACACAGTGCCTGATGACCCCTGTCATCAAAATGCTAAATGGCACTTGTCATCACAATGCTCTATGATGCCTGTCATCACTATTCTCCATGTCACTTGTTATCACAAGGCTCCATGGCCCCTGTACTCCCAGTACTCCATGACCCCTTTCATCACAATGCCCAATGTCACCTCTGATCACAATTCTCAATGGCATTTGTCATCACGATGCTCCATGACACCTGTCATCACAATGCTCCATGAGACTTGTCATCACAATGCTCCATGGCCCCTCTCATTCCTGTGCTCCATAATAACTTTAATCACATTTCTAGATGACCACTGCCATCACAATGCCCCATGACATTGTCAGCACAATTCGCCATGACCATTGTCATCACAATGCTCCATGAACCATGTCATCACAGGGTCCCAGGACACTTGTCATCACAATGATCCATTACCACTTTCATCACAATGCTCCATGACCACTGTCATCTCAATGCTCCATGGCCTTTGTATTCACAATGCTCCATGGCCCCTCTAATCACAGTGCTCCATAACACCTTTCATCATAATGCTCCATGACCACTGCCATCTCAATGCCTCATGACGCCTGTCATCACAATTCTCCAAGGCCCCTCTCATCACAGTGCTCCATGACACTTGTCATCCCATTGCTCCATAACACCTGTCATCACAGTGTTCCCTGCCCATGTCATCAAAATGCTCCATGTCCCCTATAATCACAATGCTCCATGCCTTTTCCCTCACAAAGCTCCAGAATTTTGTCATCACAATGTTCCATGACCGTGGCATCCCAATGCTCCATGGCCCTTGTCATCACAATGCTCCAGAATTCTTGTCATCACAATGTTCCATGAACGTGTCATCACAATGCTACATGACCCTGGTCATCACAGTTCTCCATGACCTTTGTCATCACAATGCTCTATGTCACTTTTCATCACAATTCTCAATGACCACTTTAATCACTATGCTCGCTGACCATTTTCATCACATTTCTCTATTGTCATTACAATTCCCCCTGACCCTTTTCTTCACAATTCTCCATGAAGCCTGTCATCACAATGCTCCATGGCTTTTGTTATCACAATGTTCCAGGACCAGTTTCATCACAATACTCCATCCCCCTTGTCATCACAGTGCACAATGAAAGCTTTCATTACAATGCTCCATGACACTTGTCATCACAATGCTCCATGGCCTTTATCGTCACAATGCTGCCAGGCACTTTTCATCACGATATTCCATGAAAACTTTCATCACATTGCTCCATGACCATTGTCATCACAATAGTCCATACCCATGTCAACACAATGCTGCATAATCCCTGTCATCCCAATTCTCCATGACTGCTGTCATCACAATAATCCAGGACAATTTTCATAACAATGCTTCATGCCCCCAGTCATCACAGTGCTCCATGATACCTTTCATCACAATTCCTAGATGATCAATGTCATCACAATGCCCCATGACACCTGTTATCACAATTCGCTATGACCCTTGTCATCACAATACTCGATGAACCGTGTCATCACAGTGTTCCAGGACACATGTCATCACAATGATCCATTAATATTTTCATCACAATGCTCCAATACACCTGTCATCACAATGCTCCATGTCCCCTCTTATCATATTGCTCCATGATCTCTTTCATCACAATGCTCCATGACCACTGTCATCACCATACCTCAAGACGCCTGTCATCTCAGTGCTCCATGGCCCCTTTCATCACAAGGCTCCATGAACCCAGTCATCACAATGTTCCCTGCCCTCTTCATCACAATGCTCCATGGGCCCTGTCATCACAATGCTCCATGCCCTTGTCATCAAAATTCTCCAGAACTCTTGTCATCACAATGTTCCATGGCCCCTGTCATCACAGTGCTCCTTGATACCTTTCATCACAATTCTACATGACCACTGTCATCACAATGCCCCATTTCAGATGTCATCACAATTCGCCATGGTCCTTGTCATAACAATGCTCCATGAACCGTGTCATCACAAGGTTTCAGGACACTTGTCATCACAATGATCCATGATCACTTTCATCACAATGCTCCATGAACCCTGTCATCTCAATGCTCCATAGCCTTTGTATTCACAATGCTCCATGGCCCCTGTAATCACAGTGCTCCATGACCCCTTTCATCACAATGCTCCAAGACCGCTGTCATCACAATGCCCCATGACGCCTGCCACCACCAATCTCCAAGGGCTCCCTTACCAAAAAGCTCCATGATCCCTGTCAGTACAATGTTCCATGACACTTTTCATCACAATGCTCCATGACCCCTGTCATCACAAAGTTCTCTGCCCATATCATCACAATGCTACTTGTCACCTTTCATCACAATGCTCCATGCCCTTTCATCACAATGCTCCAGATTTCTTGTCATCACAATGTTCCTTGACCGTGTCATCAAAATGCTCCATGACCCGTGTCATCACAAAGCTCCATGACCCATGGCATCACAATGATCCATGATTCCTTTCCTCACAGTGCTCCAGTACCCTTTTCATCACAATGCTCCATGCCATTGTCAGCACAATGCTACTTGGACACTGTCATCAAATGCTCCATCCCCTTTTCATCACAATGCTCCAGATATCCTATGATTACAATGCTCCATGCCCGTGTCAACACAATGCTCCATGACCGCTGTCCTCAAAATGCTTGATGAAACTTGTTATCAGAATGTTCCATGACCCCTGTCATCAAAATGATCCCTGACCGTTGTCATCACAATGCTGCATGATACCTTTCATCCCAATTCTCTGTGACCACTGTCATCACAATGCTCCAGGACAACTTTCATCACAATGCTCCATGACCCCTGTCATCACAACGTTCCATGAAAGTTGTCATCAAAATGCTCCATGACCCCGGTCACCAGAAGGTTCCCTGCCCTTGTCATCACAATGGTACATGGCCTGGTCATCACATTGTTCCATGGCCACTGTCATCACCATGCTCCATGGTCTTTCTCATCACAATGCTCTATGACCCCTGTCATCACAATGCTTGATGACCATTGTCATCACAATGCTCCAAGGCCCCTGTCATCACAATGCCTCATGGTCTTTGTAATCACAAAGCTCAATGACCAATGTCATCACAGTGCTCCATGCCGTTGTCATCACAATGCTCCATGGTCCCTGTAATCACAATGCTCCATACTCTTGTCATCACAATGTTCCTTGGCCTTTGTCATCACAGTGCTCCATGATACCTTTAATCAAAATTCTACATGACCACTCTCATCACAATGCAAGATGACCAATGTCATCACAATGCCCCATGACACGTGTCATCACAATTCGCCTTGGCCCTTGTCATCTCAATTCCGTATGAAACGTGTCATCAGTAGCTCCCAAGACCCTTGTCATCACAATGCTCCATGAACTCTGTTATCTCAATGTTCCATGGCCTTTGTATTCACAATGCTCCATTGTCCCGATAATCGCGTTGCTCCATGAACACTTTCATCACAATGCTCCTTGACCACTGTCACCATAATGCCCCATGACGTCTCTCATCACTGTGCTCCAAGGCCACTCTCATCAAAATGCTCCATGATCTGTGTCAGCACAATATTGCATGACACTTGTCATCACAATGCTCCATGATCCCTCTAATCACAATGATCCCTGCCAATTTCATCACAATGACCCAAGTCTCCTGTAATCACAATGCTCCATGCCCTTGTCATCACAATGCTCCAGGTCTGTTGTCATCACCATGCTTCATGCCCGTGTCATCACAATGCTCCATGAATCTTGTCTTCACAATGCTCCATGGCCCATGTCATCACAATGCTCCATGACCCCTCTCATCACAATGCTCTATGGCCTTTGTCATCACAATGCTCCGTGACCCCCGTCAACACAGTGCCTGATGACCCCTGTCATCAAAATGCTAAATGGCACTTGTCATCACAATGCTCTATGATGCCTGTCATCACTATTCTCCATGTCACTTGTTATCACAAGGCTCCATGGCCCCTGTACTCCCAGTACTCCATGACCCCTTTCATCACAATGCCCAATGTCACCTCTGATCACAATTCTCAATGGCATTTGTCATCACGATGCTCCATGACACCTGTCATCACAATGCTCCATGAGACTTGTCATCACAATGCTCCATGGCCCCTCTCATTCCTGTGCTCCATAATAACTTTAATCACATTTCTAGATGACCACTGCCATCACAATGCCCCATGACATTGTCATCACAATTCGCCATGACCATTGTCATCACAATGCTCCATGAACCATGTCATCACAGGGTCCCAGGACACTTGTCATCACAATGATCCATTACCACTTTCATCACAATGCTCCATGACCACTGTCATCTCAATGCTCCATGGCCTTTGTATTCACAATGCTCCATGGCCCCTGTAATCACAGTGCTCCATAACACCTTTCATCATAATGCTCCATGACCACTGCCATCTCAATGCCTCATGACGCCTGTCATCACAATTCTCCAAGGCCCCTCTCATCACAGTGCTCCATGACACTTGTCATCCCATTGCTACATAACACCTGTCATCACAGTGTTCCCTGCCCATGTCATCAATATGCTCCATGTCCCCTATAATCACAATGCTCCATGCCTTTTTCCTCACAAAGCTCCAGAATTTTGTCATCACAATGTTCCATGACCGTGGCATCCCAATGCTCCATGGCCCTTCTCATCACAATGCTCCAGAATTCTTGTCATCACAATGTTCCATGAACGTGTCATCACAATGCTACATGACCCTGGTCATCACAGTTCTCCATGACCTTTGTCATCACAATGCTCTATGTCACTTTTCATCACAATTCTCAATGACCACTTTAATCACTATGCTCGCTGACCATTTTCATCACATTTCTCTATTGTCATTACAATTCCCCATGGCCCCTTTCTTCACAATTCTCCATGATGCCTGTCATCACAATGCTCCATGGCTTTTGTTATCACAATGTTCCAGGACCAGTTTCATCACAATACTCCATCCCCCTTGTCATCACAGTGCACAATGAAAGCTTTCATTACAATGCTCCATGACACTTGTCATCACAATGCTCCATGGCCTTTATCGTCACAATGCTCCCAGGCACTTTTCATCACGATATTCCATGAAAACTTTCATCACATTGCTCCATGACCATTGTCATCACAATAGTCCATACTCATGTCACACAATGCTGCATAATCACTGTCATCCCAATTCTCCATGACTGCTGTCATCACAATAATCCAGGACAATTTTCATAACAATGCTTCATGCCCCCAGTCATCACAGTGCTCCATGATACCTTTCATCACAATTCCTAGATGATCAATGTCATCACAATGCCCCATGACACCTGTTATCACAATTTGCTATGACCCTTGTCATCACAATACTCGATGAACCGTGGCATCACAGTGTTCCAGGACACATGTCATCACAATGATCCATTAATATTTTCATCACAATGCTCCAATACACCTGTCATCACAATGCTCCATGTCCCCTATTATCGTATTGCTCCATAATCTCTTTCATCACAATGCTCCATGACCACTGTCATCACCATACCTCAAGACGCCTGTCATCTCAGTGCTCCATGGCCCCTTTCATCACAAGGCTCCATGAACCCAGTCATCACAATGTTCCCTGCCCTCTTCGTCACAATGCTCCATGGGCCCTGTCATCACAATGCTCCATGCCCTTGTCATCAAAATTCTCCAGAACTCTTCTCATCATAATGTTCCATGCCAATGTCATCAAAATGTCCCATGACACTTGTCATCACAATGCTCCATGGCCTTTGTCATCACAATGTTCCATGGCCCCTGTCATCACAGTGCTCCTTGATACCTTTCATCACAATTCTACATGACCACTGTCATCACAATGCCCCATTTCAGATGTCATCACAATTCGCCATGGTCCTTGTCATAACAATGCTCCATGAACCGTGTCATCACAAGGTTTCAGGACACTTGTCATCACAATGATCCATGATCACTTTCATCACAATGCTCCATGAACCCTGTCATCTCAATGCTCCATAGCCTTTGTATTCACAATGCTCCATGGCCCCTGTAATCACAGTGCTCCATGACCCCTTTCATCACAATGCTCCAAGACCGCTGTCATCACAATGCCCCATGACGCCTGCCACCACCAATCTCCAAGGGCTCCCTTACCAAAAAGCTCCATGATCCCTGTCAGTACAATGTTCCATGACACTTTTCATCACAATGCTCCATGACCCCTGTCATCACAAAGTTCTCTGCCCATATCATCACAATGCTACTTGTCACCTTTCATCACAATGCTCCATGCCCTTTCATCACAATGCTCCAGATTTCTTGTCATCACAATGTTCCTTGACCGTGTCATCACAATGCTCCATGACCCGTGTCATCACAAAGCTCCATGACCCATGGCATCACAATGATCCATGATTCCTTTCCTCACAGTGCTCCAGTACCATTTTCATCACAATGCTCCATGCCATTGTCAGCACAATGCTACTTGGACACTGTCATCAAATGCTCCATCCCCTTTTCATCACAATGCTCCAGATATCCTATGATTACAATGCTCCATGCCCGTGTCAACACAATGCTCCATGACCGCTGTCCTCAAAATGCTTGATGAAACTTGTTATCAGAATGTTCCATGACCCCTGTCATCAAAATGATCCCTGACCGTTGTCATCACAATGCTGCATGATACCTTTCATCCCAATTCTCTGTGACCGCTGTCATCACAATGCTCCAGGACAACTTTCATCACAATGCTCCATGACCCCTGTTATCACAACGTTCCATGAAAGTTGTCATCAAAATGCTCCATGACCCCTGTCACCACAAGGTTCCCTGCCCTTGTCATCACAATGGTACATGGCCTGGTCATCACAATGTTCCATGGCCTCTGTCATCACCATGCTCCATGGTCTTTCTCATCACAATGCTCTATGACCCCTGTCATCACAATGCTTGATGACCATTGTCATCACAATGCTCCCAGGCCCCTGTCATCACAATGCCTCATGGTCTTTGTAATCACAATGCTCAATGACCAATGTCATCACAGTGCTCCATGCCATTGCCATCACAATGCTCCATGGTCCCTGTAATCACAATGCTCCATACCCTTGTCATCACAATGCTCCAGAACACTTGTCATCATAATGCTCTATTCCCGTGTCATCACATTGCTGAATGACACTTGTCATCACAATGTTCCTTGGCCTTTGTCATCACAGTGCTCCATGATACCTTTAATCAAAATTCTACATGACCACTCTCATCACAATGCAAGATGAGAAATGTCATCACAATGCCCCATGACACCTGTTATCACAATTCGCTATGACCCTTGTCATCACAATACTCGATGAACCGTGTCATCACAGTGTTCCAGGACACATGTCATCACAATGATCCATTAATATTTTCATCACAATGCTCCAATACACCTGTCATCACAATGCTCCATGTCCCCTCTTATCATATTGCTCCATGATCTCTTTCATCACAATGCTCCATGACCACTGTCATCACCATACCTCAAGACGCCTGTCATCTCAGTGCTCCATGGCCCCTTTCATCACAAGGCTCCATGAACCCAGTCATCACAATGTTCCCTGCCCTCTTCGTCACAATGCTCCATGGGCCCTGTCATCACAATGCTCCATGCCCTTGTCATCAAAATTCTCCAGAACTCTTGTCATCATAATGTTCCATGCCAATGTCATCAAAATGTCCCATGACACTTGTCATCACAATGCTCCATGGCCTTTGTCATCACAATGTTCCATGGCCCCTGTCATCACAGTGCTCCTTGATACCTTTCATCACAATTCTACATGACCACTGTCATCACAATGCCCCATTTCAGATGTCATCACAATTCGCCATGGTCCTTGTCATAACAATGCTCCATGAACCGTGTCATCACAAGGTTTCAGGACACTTGTCATCACAATGATCCATGATCACTTTCATCACAATGCTCCATGAACCCTGTCATCTCAATGCTCCATAGCCTTTGTATTCACAATGCTCCATGGCCCCTGTAATCACAGTGCTCCATGACCCCTTTCATCACAATGCTCCAAGACCGCTGTCATCACAATGCCCCATGACGCCTGCCACCACCAATCTCCAAGGGCTCCCTTACCAAAAAGCTCCATGATCCCTGTCAGTACAATGTTCCATGACACTTTTCATCACAATGCTCCATGACCCCTGTCATCACAAAGTTCTCTGCCCATATCATCACAATGCTACTTGTCACCTTTCATCACAATGCTCCATGCCCTTTCATCACAATGCTCCAGATTTCTTGTCATCACAATGTTCCTTGACCGTGTCATCACAATGCTCCATGACCCGTGTCATCACAAAGCTCCATGACCCCTGGCATCACAATGATCCATGATTCCTTTCCTCACAGTGCTCCAGTACCCTTTTCATCACAATGCTCCATGCCATTGTCAGCACAATTCTCCTTGGACCCTCTCATCAAAATGCTCCATCCCCTTTTCATCACAATGCTCCAGATATCTTATCATTACAATGCTCCATGCCCGTGTCAACACAATGCTCCATGACCCCTGTCCTCAAAATGCTTGATGAAACTTGTTATCAGAATGTTCCATGACCCCTGTCATCAAAATGATCCCTGACCGTTGTCATCGCAATGCTGCATGATACCTTTCATCCCAATCCTCTGTGACCGCTGTCATCACAATGCTCCAGGACAACTTTCATCACAATACTACATGCCCTGGTCATCAAAATCCTCCAGAACTCTTGTCATCATAATGCTCCATGCCAATGTCATCAAAATGTCCCATGACACTTGTCATCACAATGCTCCATGGCCTTTGTCATCACAATGTTCCATGGCCCCTGTCATCAGAGTGCTCCATGTTACCTTTCAATACAATTCTACATGACCACTGTCATCACAATGCCCCATGACAGATGATACCACAATTCGCCATGGTCCTTGTCATCACAATGCTCCATGAACTGTGTCATCACAAGGTTCCAGGACACTTGTCATCACAATGATCCATGATCACTTTCATCACAATGCTCCATGAACCCTGTCATCTCAATGCTCCATGGCCTTTGTATTCACAATGCTCCATGGCCCCTGTAATCACAGAGCTCCATGACCCCTTTCATCCCAATGCTCCAAGACCGCTGTCATCACCATGCCCCATGACGCCTGCTTTCACAAATCTCCAAGACCTCTCTTACCAAAAAGCTCCATGATCCCTGTCAGTACAATGTTCCATGACACTTTTTATCACAATGCTCCATGACCCCTGTCATCAAAAAGTTCTCTGCCCATATCGTCACAATGCTCCTTGTCACCTTTCATCACAATGCACCATGCCCTTTCATCACAATGCTCCAGAATTCTTGTCATCGCAATGTTCCTTGACCGTGTCATCACAATGCTCCATGACCCTTGTCATCACAAAGCTCCATGACCCCTGTCATCACAATGATCCATGATTCCTTTCCTCACAGTGCTCCAGTACCCTTTTCATCACAATGCTCCATGCCATTGTCAGCACAATTCTCCTTGGACCCTGTCATCAAAATGCTCCATCCCCTTTTCATCACAATGCTCCAGATATCCTATCATTACAATGTTCCATGCTCGTGTCAACACAATGCTCCATGACCCCTGTCATCAAAATGCTTTATGAACCTTGTTATCAGAATGTTCCATGACCCCTGTCATCAAAATGATCCATGACCGTTGTCATCACAATGCTGCATGATACCTTTCATCCCAATTCTCTGTGACCGCTGTCATCACAATGCTCCAGGACAACTTTCATCACAATGCTCCATGACCCCTGTCATCACAACGTTCCATGAAAGTTGTCATCAAAATGCTCCATGACCCCGCTCACCAGAAGTTTCCCTGCCCTTGTCATCACAATGGTACATGGCCTGGTCATCACAATGTTCCATGGCCTCTGTCATCAGCATGCTCCATGGTCTTTCTCATCACAATGCTCTATGACCCCTGTCATCACAATTCTTGATGACCATTGTCATCACAATGCTCCAAGGCCCCTGTCATCACAAGGCCTCATGGTCTTTGTAATCACAATGCTCAATGACCGATGTCATCACAGTGCTCCATGCCGCTGTCATCACAATGCTCCATGGTCCCTGTAATCACAATGCTCCATACCCTTGTCATCACAATGCTCCAGAACACTTGTCATCATAATGCTCCATTCCCGTGTCATCACATTGCTGAATGACACTTGTCATCACAATGTTCCTTGGCCTTTGTCATCACAGTGCTCCATGATACCTTTAATCAAAATTCTACATGACCACTCTCATCACAATGCAAGATGACCAATGTCATCACAATGCCCCATGACACGTGTCATCACAATTCGCCTTGGCCCTTGTCATCTCAATGCTGTATGAAACGTGTCATCAGTAGCTCCCAAGACCCTTGTCATCACAATGCTCCATGAACTCTGTTATCTCAATGTTCCATGGCCTTTGTATTCACAATGCTCCATTGTCCCAATAATCGCGTTGCTCCATGAACACTTTCATCACAATGCTCCTTGACCACTGTCACCATAATGCCCCATGACGTCTCTCATCACTGTGCTCCAAGGCCACTCTCATCAAAATGCTCCTTGATCTGTGTCAGCACAATATTGCATGACACTTGTCATCACAATGCTCCATGATCCCTCTAATCACAATGATCCCTGCCAATTTCATCACAATGACCCAAGTCTCCTGTAATCACAATGCTCCATGCCCTTGTCATCACAATGCTCCAGGTCTGTTGTCATCACCATGCTTCATGCCCGTGTCATCACAATGCTCCATGAATCTTGTCTTCACAATGCTCCATGGCCCATGTCATCACAATGCTCCATGACCCCTCTCATCACAATGCTCTATGGCCTTTGTCATCACAATGCTCCGTGACCCCCGTCAACACAGTGCCTGATGACCCCTGTCATCAAAATGCTAAATGGCACTTGTCATCACAATGCTCTATGATGCCTGTCATCACTATTCTCCATGTCACTTGTTATCACAACGCTCCATGGCCCCTGTACTCCCAGTACTCCATGACCCCTTTCATCACAATGCCAAATGTCACCTCTGATCACAATTCTCAATGGCATTTGTCATCACGATGCTCCATGACACCTGTCATCACAATGCTCCATGAGACTTGTCATCACAATGCTCCATGGCCCCTCTCATTCCTGTGCTCCATAATAACTTTAATCACATTTCTAGATGACCACTGCCATCACAATGCCCCATGACATTGTCATCACAATTCGCCATGACCATTGTCATCACAATGCTCCATGAACCATGTCATCACAGGGTCCCAGGACACTTGGCATCACAATGATCCATTACCACTTTCATCACAATGCTCCATGACCACTGTCATCTCAATGCTCCATGGCCTTTGTATTCACAATGCTCCATGGCCCCTCTAATCACAGTGCTCCATAACACCTTTCATCATAATGCTCCATGACCACTGCCATCTCAATGCCTCATGACGCCTGTCATCACAATTCTCCAAGGCCCCTCTCATCACAGTGCTCCATGACACTTGTCATCCCATTGCTCCATAACACCTGTCATCACAGTGTTCCCTGCCCATGTCATCAAAATGCTCCATGTCCCCTATAATCACAATGCTCCATGCCTTTTCCCTCACAAAGCTCCAGAATTTTGTCATCACAATGTTCCATGACCGTGGCATCCCAATGCTCCATGGCCCTTGTCATCACAATGCTCCAGAATTCTTGTCATCACAATGTTCCATGAACGTGTCATCACAATGCTACATGACCCTGGTCATCACAGTTCTCCATGACCTTTGTCATCACAATGCTCTATGTCACTTTTCATCACAATTCTCAATGACCACTTTAATCACTATGCTCGCTGACCATTTTCATCACATTTCTCTATTGTCATTACAATTCCCCCTGGCCCTTTTCTTCACAATTCTCCATGAAGCCTGTCATCACAATGCTCCATGGCTTTTGTTATCACAATGTTCCAGGACCAGTTTCATCACAATACTCCATCCCCCTTGTCATCACAGTGCACAATGAAAGCTTTCATTACAATGCTCCATGACACTTGTCATCACAATGCTCCATGGCCTTTATCGTCACAATGCTGCCAGGCACTTTTCATCACGATATTCCATGAAAACTTTCATCACATTGCTCCATGACCATTGTCATCACAATAGTCCATACCCATGTCAACACAATGCTGCATAATCCCTGTCATCCCAATTCTCCATGACTGCTGTCATCACAATAATCCAGGACAATTTTCATAACAATGCTTCATGCCCCCAGTCATCACAGTGCTCCATGATACCTTTCATCACAATTCCTAGATGATCAATGTCATCACAATGCCCCATGACACCTGTTATCACAATTCGCTATGACCCTTGTCATCACAATACTCGATGAACCGTGTCATCACAGTGTTCCAGGACACATGTCATCACAATGATCCATTAATATTTTCATCACAATGCTCCAATACACCTGTCATCACAATGCTCCATGTCCCCTCTTATCATATTGCTCCATGATCTCTTTCATCACAATGCTCCATGACCACTGTCATCACCATACCTCAAGACGCCTGTCATCTCAGTGCTCCATGGCCCCTTTCATCACAAGGCTCCATGAACCCAGTCATCACAATGTTCCCTGCCCTCTTCATCACAATGCTCCATGGGCCCTGTCATCACAATGCTCCATGCCCTTGTCATCAAAATTCTCCAGAACTCTTGTCATCACAATGTTCCATGGCCCCTGTCATCACAGTGCTCCTTGATACCTTTCATCACAATTCTACATGACCACTGTCATCACAATGCCCCATTTCAGATGTCATCACAATTCGCCATGGTCCTTGTCATAACAATGCTCCATGAACCGTGTCATCACAAGGTTTCAGGACACTTGTCATCACAATGATCCATGATCACTTTCATCACAATGCTCCATGAACCCTGTCATCTCAATGCTCCATAGCCTTTGTATTCACAATGCTCCATGGCCCCTGTAATCACAGTGCTCCATGACCCCTTTCATCACAATGCTCCAAGACCGCTGTCATCACAATGCCCCATGACGCCTGCCACCACCAATCTCCAAGGGCTCCCTTACCAAAAAGCTCCATGATCCCTGTCAGTACAATGTTCCATGACACTTTTCATCACAATGCTCCATGACCCCTGTCATCACAAAGTTCTCTGCCCATATCATCACAATGCTACTTGTCACCTTTCATCACAATGCTCCATGCCCTTTCATCACAATGCTCCAGATTTCTTGTCATCACAATGTTCCTTGACCGTGTCATCACAATGCTCCATGACCCGTGTCATCACAAAGCTCCATGACCCATGGCATCACAATGATCCATGATTCCTTTCCTCACAGTGCTCCAGTACCCTTTTCATCACAATGCTCCATGCCATTGTCAGCACAATGCTACTTGGACACTGTCATCAAATGCTCCATCCCCTTTTCATCACAATGCTCCAGATATCCTATGATTACAATGCTCCATGCCCGTGTCAACACAATGCTCCATGACCGCTGTCCTCAAAATGCTTGATGAAACTTGTTATCAGAATGTTCCATGACCCCTGTCATCAAAATGATCCCTGACCGTTGTCATCACAATGCTGCATGATACCTTTCATCCCAATTCTCTGTGACCGCTGTCATCACAATGCTCCAGGACAACTTTCATCACAATGCTCCATGACCCCTGTCATCACAACGTTCCATGAAAGTTGTCATCAAAATGCTCCATGACCCCGGTCACCAGAAGGTTCCCTGCCCTTGTCATCACAATGGTACATGGCCTGGTCATCACATTGTTCCATGGCCACTGTCATCACCATGCTCCATGGTCTTTCTCATCACAATGCTCTATGACCCCTGTCATCACAATGCTTGATGACCATTGTCATCACAATGCTCCAAGGCCCCTGTCATCACAATGCCTCATGGTCTTTGTAATCACAAAGCTCAATGACCAATGTCATCACAGTGCTCCATGCCGTTGTCATCACAATGCTCCATGGTCCCTGTAATCACAATGCTCCATAATCTTGTCATCACAATGTTCCTTGGCCTTTGTCATCACAGTGCTCCATGATACCTTTAATCAAAATTCTACATGACCACTCTCATCACAATGCAAGATGACCAATGTCATCACAATGCCCCATGACACGTGTCATCACAATTCACCTTGGCCCTTGTCATCTCAATGCTGTATGAAACGTGTCATCAGTAGCTCCCAAGACCCTTGTCATCACAATGCTCCATGAACTCTGTTATCTCAATGTTCCATGGCCTTTGTATTCACAATGCTCCATTGTCCCGATAATCGCGTTGCTCCATGAACACTTTCATCACAATGCTCCTTGACCACTCTCACCATAATGCCCCATGACGTCTCTCATCACTGTGCTCCAAGGCCACTCTCATCAAAATGCTCCATGATCTGTGTCAGCACAATATTGCATGACACTTGTCATCACAATGCTCCATGATCCCTCTAATCACAATGATCCCTGCCAATTTCATCACAATGACCCAAGTCTCCTGTAATCACAATGCTCCATGCCCTTGTCATCACAATGCTCCAGGTCTGTTGTCATCACCATGCTTCATGCCCGTGTCATCACAATGCTCCATGAATCTTGTCTTCACAATGCTCCATGGCCCATGTCATCACAATGCTCCATGACCCCTCTCATCACAATGCTCTATGGCCTTTGTCATCACAATGCTCCGTGACCCCCGTCAACACAGTGCCTGATGACCCCTGTCATCAAAATGCTAAATGGCACTTGTCATCACAATGCTCTATGATGCCTGTCATCACTATTCTCCATGTCACTTGTTATCACAAGGCTCCATGGCCCCTGTACTCCCAGTACTCCATGACCCCTTTCATCACAATGCCCAATGTCACCTCTGATCACAATTCTCAATGGCATTTGTCATCACGATGCTCCATGACACCTGTCATCACAATGCTCCATGAGACTTGTCATCACAATGCTCCATGGCCCCTCTCATTCCTGTGCTCCATAATAACTTTAATCACATTTCTAGATGACCACTGCCATCACAATGCCCCATGACATTGTCATCACAATTCGCCATGACCATTGTCATCACAATGCTCCATGAACCATGTCATCACAGGGTCCCAGGACACTTGGCATCACAATGATCCATTACCACTTTCATCACAATGCTCCATGACCACTGTCATCTCAATGCTCCATGGCCTTTGTATTCACAATGCTCCATGGCCCCTGTAATCACAGTGCTCCATAACACCTTTCATCATAATGCTCCATGACCACTGCCATCTCAATGCCTCATGACGCCTGTCATCACAATTCTCCAAGGCCCCTCTCATCACAGTGCTCCATGACACTTGTCATCCCATTGCTACATAACACCTGTCATCACAGTGTTCCCTGCCCATGTCATCAATATGCTCCATGTCCCCTATAATCACAATGCTCCATGCCTTTTTCCTCACAAAGCTCCAGAATTTTGTCATCACAATGTTCCATGACCGTGGCATCCCAATGCTCCATGGCCCTTCTCATCACAATGCTCCAGAATTCTTGTCATCACAATGTTCCATGAACGTGTCATCACAATGCTACATGACCCTGGTCATCACAGTTCTCCATGACCTTTGTCATCACAATGCTCTATGTCACTTTTCATCACAATTCTCAATGACCACTTTAATCACTATGCTCGCTGACCATTTTCATCACATTTCTCTATTGTCATTACAATTCCCCATGGCCCCTTTCTTCACAATTCTCCATGATGCCTGTCATCACAATGCTCCATGGCTTTTGTTATCACAATGCTCCAGGACCAGTTTCATCACAATACTCCATCCCCCTTGTCATCACAGTGCACAATGAAAGCTTTCATTACAATGCTCCATGACACTTGTCATCACAATGCTCCATGGCCTTTATCGTCACAATGCTCCCAGTCACTTTTCATCACGATATTCCATGAAAACTTTCATCACATTGCTCCATGACCATTGTCATCACAATAGTCCATACTCATGTCACACAATGCTGCATAATCACTGTCATCCCAATTCTCCATGACTGCTGTCATCACAATAATCCAGGACAATTTTCATAACAATGCTTCATGCCCCCAGTCATCACAGTGCTCCATGATACCTTTCATCACAATTCCTAGATGATCAATGTCATCACAATGCCCCATGACACCTGTTATCACAATTTGCTATGACCCTTGTCATCACAATACTCGATGAACCGTGGCATCACAGTGTTCCAGGACACATGTCATCACAATGATCCATTAATATTTTCATCACAATGCTCCAATACACCTGTCATCACAATGCTCCATGTCCCCTATTATCGTATTGCTCCATAATCTCTTTCATCACAATGCTCCATGACCACTGTCATCACCATACCTCAAGACGCCTGTCATCTCAGTGCTCCATGGCCCCTTTCATCACAAGGCTCCATGAACCCAGTCATCACAATGTTCCCTGCCCTCTTCGTCACAATGCTCCATGGGCCCTGTCATCACAATGCTCCATGCCCTTGTCATCAAAATTCTCCAGAACTCTTCTCATCATAATGTTCCATGCCAATGTCATCAAAATGTCCCATGACACTTGTCATCACAATGCTCCATGGCCTTTGTCATCACAATGTTCCATGGCCCCTGTCATCACAGTGCTCCTTGATACCTTTCATCACAATTCTACATGACCACTGTCATCACAATGCCCCATTTCAGATGTCATCACAATTCGCCATGGTCCTTGTCATAACAATGCTCCATGAACCGTGTCATCACAAGGTTTCAGGACACTTGTCATCACAATGATCCATGATCACTTTCATCACAATGCTCCATGAACCCTGTCATCTCAATGCTCCATAGCCTTTGTATTCACAATGCTCCATGGCCCCTGTAATCACAGTGCTCCATGACCCCTTTCATCACAATGCTCCAAGACCGCTGTCATCACAATGCCCCATGACGCCTGCCACCACCAATCTCCAAGGGCTCCCTTACCAAAAAGCTCCATGATCCCTGTCAGTACAATGTTCCATGACACTTTTCATCACAATGCTCCATGACCCCTGTCATCACAAAGTTCTCTGCCCATATCATCACAATGCTACTTGTCACCTTTCATCACAATGCTCCATGCCCTTTCATCACAATGCTCCAGATTTCTTGTCATCACAATGTTCCTTGACCGTGTCATCACAATGCTCCATGACCCGTGTCATCACAAAGCTCCATGACCCCTGGCATCACAATGATCCATGATTCCTTTCCTCACAGTGCTCCAGTACCCTTTTCATCACAATGCTCCATGCCATTGTCAGCACAATTCTCCTTGGACCCTCTCATCAAAATGCTCCATCCCCTTTTCATCACAATGCTCCAGATATCCTATCATTACAATGCTCCATGCCCGTGTCAACACAATGCTCCATGACCCCTGTCCTCAAAATGCTTGATGAAACTTGTTATCAGAATGTTCCATGACCCCTGTCATCAAAATGATCCCTGACCGTTGTCATCGCAATGCTGCATGATACCTTTCATCCCAATCCTCTGTGACCGCTGTCATCACAATGCTCCAGGACAACTTTCATCACAATACTACATGCCCTGGTCATCAAAATCCTCCAGAACTCTTGTCATCATAATGCTCCATGCCAATGTCATCAAAATGTCCCATGACACTTGTCATCACAATGCTCCATGGCCTTTGTCATCACAATGTTCCATGGCCCCTGTCATCAGAGTGCTCCATGTTACCTTTCAATACAATTCTACATGACCACTGTCATCACAATGCCCCATGACAGATGATACCACAATTCGCCATGGTCCTTGTCATCACAATGCTCCATGAACTGTGTCATCACAAGGTTCCAGGACACTTGTCATCACAATGATCCATGATCACTTTCATCACAATGCTCCATGAACCCTGTCATCTCAATGCTCCATGGCCTTTGTATTCACAATGCTCCATGGCCCCTGTAATCACAGAGCTCCATGACCCCTTTCATCCCAATGCTCCAAGACCGCTGTCATCACAATGCCCCATGACGCCTGCCTTCACAAATCTCCAAGACCTCTCTTACCAAAAAGCTCCATGATCCCTGTCAGTACACTGTTCCATGACACTTTTTATCACAATGCTCCATGACCCCTGTCATCAAAAAGTTCTCTGCCCATATCGTCACAATGCTCCTTGTCACCTTTCATCACAATGCACCATGCCCTTTCATCACAATGCTCCAGAATTCTTGTCATCGCAATGTTCCTTGACCGTGTCATCACAATGCTCCATGACCCTTGTCATCACAAAGCTCCATGACCCCTGTCATCACAATGATCCATGATTCCTTTCCTCACAGTGCTCCAGTACCCTTTTCATCACAATGCTCCATGCCATTGTCAGCACAATTCTCCTTGGACCCTGTCATCAAAATGCTCCATCCCCTTTTCATCACAATGCTCCAGATATCCTATCATTACAATGTTCCATGCTCGTGTCAACACAATGCTCCATGACCCCTGTCATCAAAATGCTTTATGAACCTTGTTATCAGAATGTTCCATGACCCCTGTCATCAAAATGATCCATGACCGTTGTCATCACAATGCTGCATGATACCTTTCATCCCAATTCTCTGTGACCGCTGTCATCACAATGCTCCAGGACAACTTTCATCACAATGCTCCATGACCCCTGTCATCACAACGTTCCATGAAAGTTGTCATCAAAATGCTCCATGACCCCGCTCACCAGAAGTTTCCCTGCCCTTGTCATCACAATGGTACATGGCCTGGTCATCACAATGTTCCATGGCCTCTGTCATCAGCATGCTCCATGGTCTTTCTCATCACAATGCTCTATGACCCCTGTCATCACAATTCTTGATGACCATTGTCATCACAATGCTCCAAGGCCCCTGTCATCACAAGGCCTCATGGTCTTTGTAATCACAATGCTCAATGACCGATGTCATCACAGTGCTCCATGCCGCTGTCATCACAATGCTCCATGGTCCCTGTAATCACAATGCTCCATACCCTTGTCATCACAATGCTCCAGAACACTTGTCATCATAATGCTCCATTCCCGTGTCATCACATTGCTGAATGACACTTGTCATCACAATGTTCCTTGGCCTTTGTCATCACAGTGCTCCATGATACCTTTAATCAAAATTCTACATGACCACTCTCATCACAATGCAAGATGACCAATGTCATCACAATGCCCCATGACACGTGTCATCACAATTCGCCTTGGCCCTTGTCATCTCAATGCTGTATGAAACGTGTCATCAGTAGCTCCCAAGACCCTTGTCATCACAATGCTCCATGAACTCTGTTATCTCAATGTTCCATGGCCTTTGTATTCACAATGCTCCATTGTCCCAATAATCGCGTTGCTCCATGAACACTTTCATCACAATGCTCCTTGACCACTGTCACCATAATGCCCCATGACGTCTCTCATCACTGTGCTCCAAGGCCACTCTCATCAAAATGCTCCTTGATCTGTGTCAGCACAATATTGCATGACACTTGTCATCACAATGCTCCATGATCCCTCTAATCACAATGATCCCTGCCAATTTCATCACAATGACCCAAGTCTCCTGTAATCACAATGCTCCATGCCCTTGTCATCACAATGCTCCAGGTCTGTTGTCATCACCATGCTTCATGCCCGTGTCATCACAATGCTCCATGAATTTTGTCTTCACAATGCTCCATGGCCCATGTCATCACAATGCTCCATGACCCCTCTCATCACAATGCTCTATGGCCTTTGTCATCACAATGCTCCGTGACCCCCGTCAACACAGTGCCTGATGACCCCTGTCATCAAAATGCTAAATGGCACTTGTCATCACAATGCTCTATGATGCCTGTCATCACTATTCTCCATGTCACTTGTTATCACAACGCTCCATGGCCCCTGTACTCCCAGTACTCCATGACCCCTTTCATCACAATGCCCAATGTCACCTCTGATCACAATTCTCAATGGCATTTGTCATCACGATGCTCCATGACACCTGTCATCACAATGCTCCATGAGACTTGTCATCACAATGCTCCATGGCCTTTATCGTCACAATGCTGCCAGGCACTTTTCATCACGATATTCCATGAAAACTTTCATCACATTGCTCCATGACCATTGTCATCACAATAGTCCATACCCATGTCAACACAATGCTGCATAATCCCTGTCATCCCAATTCTCCATGACTGCTGTCATCACAATAATCCAGGACAATTTTCATAACAATGCTTCATGCCCCCAGTCATCACAGTGCTCCATGATACCTTTCATCACAATTCCTAGATGATCAATGTCATCACAATGCCCCATGACACCTGTTATCACAATTCGCTATGACCCTTGTCATCACAATACTCGATGAACCGTGTCATCACAGTGTTCCAGGACACATGTCATCACAATGATCCATTAATATTTTCATCACAATGCTCCAATACACCTGTCATCACAATGCTCCATGTCCCCTCTTATCATATTGCTCCATGATCTCTTTCATCACAATGCTCCATGACCACTGTCATCACCATACCTCAAGACGCCTGTCATCTCAGTGCTCCATGGCCCCTTTCATCACAAGGCTCCATGAACCCAGTCATCACAATGTTCCCTGCCCTCTTCATCACAATGCTCCATGGGCCCTGTCATCACAATGCTCCATGCCCTTGTCATCAAAATTCTCCAGAACTCTTGTCATCACAATGTTCCATGGCCCCTGTCATCACAGTGCTCCTTGATACCTTTCATCACAATTCTACATGACCACTGTCATCACAATGCCCCATTTCAGATGTCATCACAATTCGCCATGGTCCTTGTCATAACAATGCTCCATGAACCGTTTCATCACAAGGTTTCAGGACACTTGTCATCACAATGATCCATGATCACTTTCATCACAATGCTCCATGAACCCTGTCATCTCAATGCTCCATAGCCTTTGTATTCACAATGCTCCATGGCCCCTGTAATCACAGTGCTCCATGACCCCTTTCATCACAATGCTCCAAGACCGCTGTCATCACAATGCCCCATGACGCCTGCCACCACCAATCTCCAAGGGCTCCCTTACCAAAAAGCTCCATGATCCCTGTCAGTACAATGTTCCATGACACTTTTCATCACAATGCTCCATGACCCCTGTCATCACAAAGTTCTCTGCCCATATCATCACAATGCTACTTGTCACCTTTCATCACAATGCTCCATGCCCTTTCATCACAATGCTCCAGATTTCTTGTCATCACAATGTTCCTTGACCGTGTCATCACAATGCTCCATGACCCGTGTCATCACAAAGCTCCATGACCCATGGCATCACAATGATCCATGATTCCTTTCCTCACAGTGCTCCAGTACCCTTTTCATCACAATGCTCCATGCCATTGTCAGCACAATGCTACTTGGACACTGTCATCAAATGCTCCATCCCCTTTTCATCACAATGCTCCAGATATCCTATGATTACAATGCTCCATGCCCGTGTCAACACAATGCTCCATGACCGCTGTCCTCAAAATGCTTGATGAAACTTGTTATCAGAATGTTCCATGACCCCTGTCATCAAAATGATCCCTGACCGTTGTCATCACAATGCTGCATGATACCTTTCATCCCAATTCTCTGTGACCGCTGTCATCACAATGCTCCAGGACAACTTTCATCACAATGCTCCATGACCCCTGTCATCACAACGTTCCATGAAAGTTGTCATCAAAATGCTCCATGACCCCGGTCACCAGAAGGTTCCCTGCCCTTGTCATCACAATGGTACATGGCCTGGTCATCACATTGTTCCATGGCCACTGTCATCACCATGCTCCATGGTCTTTCTCATCACAATGCTCTATGACCCCTGTCATCACAATGCTTGATGACCATTGTCATCACAATGCTCCAAGGCCCCTGTCATCACAATGCCTCATGGTCTTTGTAATCACAAAGCTCAATGACCAATGTCATCACAGTGCTCCATGCCGTTGTCATCACAATGCTCCATGGTCCCTGTAATCACAATGCTCCATAATCTTGTCATCACAATGTTCCTTGGCCTTTGTCATCACAGTGCTCCATGATACCTTTAATCAAAATTCTACATGACCACTCTCATCACAATGCAAGATGACCAATGTCATCACAATGCCCCATGACACGTGTCATCACAATTCGCCTTGGCCCTTGTCATCTCAATGCTGTATGAAACGTGTCATCAGTAGCTCCCAAGACCCTTGTCATCACAATGCTCCATGAACTCTGTTATCTCAATGTTCCATGGCCTTTGTATTCACAATGCTCCATTGTCCCGATAATCGCGTTGCTCCATGAACACTTTCATCACAATGCTCCTTGACCACTGTCACCATAATGCCCCATGACGTCTCTCATCACTGTGCTCCAAGGCCACTCTCATCAAAATGCTCCATGATCTGTGTCAGCACAATATTGCATGACACTTGTCATCACAATGCTCCATGATCCCTCTAATCACAATGATCCCTGCCAATTTCATCACAATGACCCAAGTCTCCTGTAATCACAATGCTCCATGCCCTTGTCATCACAATGCTCCAGGTCTGTTGTCATCACCATGCTTCATGCCCGTGTCATCACAATGCTCCATGAATCTTGTCTTCACAATGCTCCATGGCCCATGTCATCACAATGCTCCATGACCCCTCTCATCACAATGCTCTATGGCCTTTGTCATCACAATGCTCCGTGACCCCCGTCAACACAGTGCCTGATGACCCCTGTCATCAAAATGCTAAATGGCACTTGTCATCACAATGCTCTATGATGCCTGTCATCACTATTCTCCATGTCACTTGTTATCACAAGGCTCCATGGCCCCTGTACTCCCAGTACTCCATGACCCCTTTCATCACAATGCCCAATGTCACCTCTGATCACAATTCTCAATGGCATTTGTCATCACGATGCTCCATGACACCTGTCATCACAATGCTCCATGAGACTTGTCATCACAATGCTCCATGGCCCCTCTCATTACTGTGCTCCATAATAACTTTAATCACATTTCTAGATGACCACTGCCATCACAATGCCCCATGACATTGTCATCACAATTCGCCATGACCATTGTCATCACAATGCTCCATGAACCATGTCATCACAGGGTCCCAGGACACTTGTCATCACAATGATCCATTACCACTTTCATCACAATGCTCCATGACCACTGTCATCTCAATGCTCCATGGCCTTTGTATTCACAATGCTCCATGGCCCCTGTAGTCACAGTGCTCCATAACACCTTTCATCATAATGCTCCATGACCACTGCCATCTCAATGCCTCATGACGCCTGTCATCACAATTCTCCAAGGCCCCTCTCATCACAGTGCTCCATGACACTTGTCATCCCATTGCTACATAACACCTGTCATCACAGTGTTCCCTGCCCATGTCATCAATATGCTCCATGTCCCCTATAATCACAATGCTCCATGCCTTTTTCCTCACAAAGCTCCAGAATTTTGTCATCACAATGTTCCATGACCGTGGCATCCCAATGCTCCATGGCCCTTCTCATCACAATGCTCCAGAATTCTTGTCATCACAATGTTCCATGAACGTGTCATCACAATGCTACATGACCCTGGTCATCACAGTTCTCCATGACCTTTGTCATCACAATGCTCTATGTCACTTTTCATCACAATTCTCAATGACCACTTTAATCACTATGCTCGCTGACCATTTTCATCACATTTCTCTATTGTCATTACAATTCCCCATGGCCCCTTTCTTCACAATTCTCCATGATGCCTGTCATCACAATGCTCCATGGCTTTTGTTATCACAATGCTCCAGGACCAGTTTCATCACAATACTCCATCCCCCTTGTCATCACAGTGCACAATGAAAGCTTTCATTACAATGCTCCATGACACTTGTCATCACAATGCTCCATGGCCTTTATCGTCACAATGCTCCCAGGCACTTTTCATCACGATATTCCATGAAAACTTTCATCACATTGCTCCATGACCATTGTCATCACAATAGTCCATACTCATGTCACACAATGCTGCATAATCACTGTCATCCCAATTCTCCATGACTGCTGTCATCACAATAATCCAGGACAATTTTCATAACAATGCTTCATGCCCCCAGTCATCACAGTGCTCCATGATACCTTTCATCACAATTCCTAGATGATCAATGTCATCACAATGCCCCATGACACCTGTTATCACAATTTGCTATGACCCTTGTCATCACAATACTCGATGAACCGTGGCATCACAGTGTTCCAGGACACATGTCATCACAATGATCCATTAATATTTTCATCACAATGCTCCAATACACCTGTCATCACAATGCTCCATGTCCCCTATTATCGTATTGCTCCATAATCTCTTTCATCACAATGCTCCATGACCACTGTCATCACCATACCTCAAGACGCCTGTCATCTCAGTGCTCCATTGCCCCTTTCATCACAAGGCTCCATGAACCCAGTCATCACAATGTTCCCTGCCCTCTTCGTCACAATGCTCCATGGGCCCTGTCATCACAATGCTCCATGCCCTTGTCATCAAAATTCTCCAGAACTCTTCTCATCATAATGTTCCATGCCAATGTCATCAAAATGTCCCATGACACTTGTCATCACAATGCTCCATGGCCTTTGTCATCACAATGTTCCATGGCCCCTGTCATCACAGTGCTCCTTGATACCTTTCATCACAATTCTACATGACCACTGTCATCACAATGCCCCATTTCAGATGTCATCACAATTCGCCATGGTCCTTGTCATAACAATGCTCCATGAACCGTGTCATCACAAGGTTTCAGGACACTTGTCATCACAATGATCCATGATCACTTTCATCACAATGCTCCATGAACCCTGTCATCTCAATGCTCCATAGCCTTTGTATTCACAATGCTCCATGGCCCCTGTAATCACAGTGCTCCATGACCCCTTTCATCACAATGCTCCAAGACCGCTGTCATCACAATGCCCCATGACGCCTGCCACCACCAATCTCCAAGGGCTCCCTTACCAAAAAGCTCCATGATCCCTGTCAGTACAATGTTCCATGACACTTTTCATCACAATGCTCCATGACCCCTGTCATCACAAAGTTCTCTGCCCATATCATCACAATGCTACTTGTCACCTTTCATCACAATGCTCCATGCCCTTTCATCACAATGCTCCAGATTTCTTGTCATCACAATGTTCCTTGACCGTGTCATCACAATGCTCCATGACCCGTGTCATCACAAAGCTCCATGACCCATGGCATCACAATGATCCATGATTCCTTTCCTCACAGTGCTCCAGTACCCTTTTCATCACAATGCTCCATGCCATTGTCAGCACAATGCTACTTGGACACTGTCATCAAATGCTCCATCCCCTTTTCATCACAATGCTCCAGATATCCTATGATTACAATGCTCCATGCCCGTGTCAACACAATGCTCCATGACCGCTGTCCTCAAAATGCTTGATGAAACTTGTTATCAGAATGTTCCATGACCCCTGTCATCAAAATGATCCCTGACCGTTGTCATCACAATGCTGCATGATACCTTTCATCCCAATTCTCTGTGACCGCTGTCATCACAATGCTCCAGGACAACTTTCATCACAATGCTCCATGACCCCTGTCATCACAACGTTCCATGAAAGTTGTCATCAAAATGCTCCATGACCCCGGTCACCACAAGGTTCCCTGCCCTTGTCATCACAATGGTACATGGCCTGGTCATCACAATGTTCCATGGCCTCTGTCATCACCATGCTCCATGGTCTTTCTCATCACAATGCTCTATGACCCCTGTCATCACAATGCTTGATGACCATTGTCATCACAATGCTCCCAGGCCCCTGTCATCACAATGCCTCATGGTCTTTGTAATCACAATGCTCAATGACCAATGTCATCACAGTGCTCCATGCCGTTGTCATCACAATGCTCCATGGTCCCTGTAATCACAATGCTCCATACCCTTGTCATCACAATGCTCCAGAACACTTGTCATCATAATGCTCTATTCCCGTGTCATCACATTGCTGAATGACACTTGTCATCACAATGTTCCTTGGCCTTTGTCATCACAGTGCTCCATGATACCTTTAATCAAAATTCTACATGACCACTCTCATCACAATGCAAGATGAGAAATGTCATCACAATGCCCCATGACACCTGTTATCACAATTCGCTATGACCCTTGTCATCACAATACTCGATGAACCGTGTCATCACAGTGTTCCAGGACACATGTCATCACAATGATCCATTAATATTTTCATCACAATGCTCCAATACACCTGTCATCACAATGCTCCATGTCCCCTCTTATCATATTGCTCCATGATCTCTTTCATCACAATGCTCCATGACCACTGTCATCACCATACCTCAAGACGCCTGTCATCTCAGTGCTCCATGGCCCCTTTCATCACAAGGCTCCATGAACCCAGTCATCACAATGTTCCCTGCCCTCTTCGTCACAATGCTCCATGGGCCCTGTCATCACAATGCTCCATGCCCTTGTCATCAAAATTCTCCAGAACTCTTGTCATCATAATGTTCCATGCCAATGTCATCAAAATGTCCCATGACACTTGTCATCACAATGCTCCATGGCCTTTGTCATCACAATGTTCCATGGCCCCTGTCATCACAGTGCTCCTTGATACCTTTCATCACAATTCTACGTGACCACTGTCATCACAATGCCCCATTTCAGATGTCATCACAATTCGCCATGGTCCTTGTCATAACAATGCTCCATGAACCGTGTCATCACAAGGTTTCAGGACACTTGTCATCACAATGATCCATGATCACTTTCATCACAATGCTCCATGAACCCTGTCATCTCAATGCTCCATAGCCTTTGTATTCACAATGCTCCATGGCCCCTGTAATCACAGTGCTCCATGACCCCTTTCATCACAATGCTCCAAGACCGCTGTCATCACAATGCCCCATGACGCCTGCCACCACCAATCTCCAAGGGCTCCCTTACCAAAAAGCTCCATGATCCCTGTCAGTACAATGTTCCATGACACTTTTCATCACAATGCTCCATGACCCCTGTCATCACAAAGTTCTCTGCCCATATCATCACAATGCTACTTGTCACCTTTCATCACAATGCTCCATGCCCTTTCATCACAATGCTCCAGATTTCTTGTCATCACAATGTTCCTTGACCGTGTCATCACAATGCTCCATGACCCGTGTCATCACAAAGCTCCATGACCCCTGGCATCACAATGATCCATGATTCCTTTCCTCACAGTGCTCCAGTACCCTTTTCATCACAATGCTCCATGCCATTGTCAGCACAATTCTCCTTGGACCTTCTCATCAAAATGCTCCATCCCCTTTTCATCACAATGCTCCAGATATCCTATCATTACAATGCTCCATGCCCGTGTCAACACAATGCTCCATGACCCCTGTCCTCAAAATGCTTGATGAAACTTGTTATCAGAATGTTCCATGACCCCTGTCATCAAAATGATCCCTGACCGTTGTCATCGCAATGCTGCATGATACCTTTCATCCCAATCCTCTGTGACCGCTGTCATCACAATGCTCCAGGACAACTTTCATCACAATACTACATGCCCTGGTCATCAAAATCCTCCAGAACTCTTGTCATCATAATGCTCCATGCCAATGTCATCAAAATGTCCCATGACACTTGTCATCACAATGCTCCATGGCCTTTGTCATCACAATGTTCCATGGCCCCTGTCATCAGAGTGCTCCATGTTACCTTTCAATACAATTCTACATGACCACTGTCATCACAATGCCCCATGACAGATGATACCACAATTCGCCATGGTCCTTGTCATCACAATGCTCCATGAACTGTGTCATCACAAGGTTCCAGGACACTTGTCATCACAATGATCCATGATCACTTTCATCACAATGCTCCATGAACCCTGTCATCTCAATGCTCCATGGCCTTTGTATTCACAATGCTCCATGGCCCCTGTAATCACAGAGCTCCATGACCCCTTTCATCCCAATGCTCCAAGACCGCTGTCATCACAATGCCCCATGACGCCTGCCTTCACAAATCTCCAAGACCTCTCTTACCAAAAAGCTCCATGATCCCTGTCAGTACACTGTTCCATGACACTTTTTATCACAATGCTCCATGACCCCTGTCATCAAAAAGTTCTCTGCCCATATCGTCACAATGCTCCTTGTCACCTTTCATCACAATGCACCATGCCCTTTAATCACAATGCTCCAGAATTCTTGTCATCGCAATGTTCCTTGACCGTGTCATCACAATGCTCCATGACCCTTGTCATCACAAAGCTCCATGACCCCTGTCATCACAATGATCCATGATTCCTTTCCTCACAGTGCTCCAGTACCCTTTTCATCACAATGCTCCATGCCATTGTCAGCACAATTCTCCTTGGACCCTCTCATCAAAATGCTCCATCCCCTTTTCATCACAATGCTCCAGATATCCTATCATTACAATGTTCCATGCTCGTGTCAACACAATGCTCCATGGCCCCTGTCATCAAAATGCTTTATGAACCTTGTTATCAGAATGTTCCATGACCCCTGTCATCAAAATGATCCATGACCGTTGTCATCACAATGCTGCATGATACCTTTCATCCCAATTCTCTGTGACCGCTGTCATCACAATGCTCCAGGACAACTTTCATCACAATGCTCCATGACCCCTGTCATCACAACGTTCCATGAAAGTTGTCATCAAAATGCTCCATGACCCCGCTCACCAGAAGTTTCCCTGCCCTTGTCATCACAATGGTACATGGCCTGGTCATCACAATGTTCCATGGCCTCTGTCATCAGCATGCTCCATGGTCTTTCTCATCACAATGCTCTATGACCCCTGTCATCACAATTCTTGATGACCATTGTCATCACAATGCTCCAAGGCCCCTGTCATCACAAGGCCTCATGGTCTTTGTAATCACAATGCTCAATGACCGATGTCATCACAGTGCTCCATGCCGTTGTCATCACAATGCTCCATGGTCCCTGTAATCACAATGCTCCATACCCTTGTCATCACAATGCTCCAGAACACTTGTCATCATAATGCTCCATTCCCGTGTCATCACATTGCTGAATGACACTTGTCATCACAATGTTCCTTGGCCTTTGTCATCACAGTGCTCCATGATACCTTTAATCAAAATTCTACATGACCACTCTCATCACAATGCAAGATGACCAATGTCATCACAATGCCCCATGACACGTGTCATCACAATTCGCCTTGGCCCTTGTCATCTCAATGCTGTATGAAACGTGTCATCAGTAGCTCCCAAGACCCTTGTCATCACAATGCTCCATGAACTCTGTTATCTCAATGTTCCATGGCCTTTGTATTCACAATGCTCCATTGTCCCAATAATCGCGTTGCTCCATGAACACTTTCATCACAATGCTCCTTGACCACTGTCACCATAATGCCCCATGACGTCTCTCATCACTGTGCTCCAAGGCCACTCTCATCAAAATGCTCCTTGATCTGTGTCAGCACAATATTGCATGACACTTGTCATCACAATGCTCCATGATCCCTCTAATCACAATGATCCCTGCCAATTTCATCACAATGACCCAAGTCTCCTGTAATCACAATGCTCCATGCCCTTGTCATCACAATGCTCCAGGTCTGTTGTCATCACCATGCTTCATGCCCGTGTCATCACAATGCTCCATGAATCTTGTCTTCACAATGCTCCATGGCCCATGTCATCACAATGCTCCATGACCCCTCTCATCACAATGCTCTATGGCCTTTGTCATCACAATGCTCCGTGACCCCCGTCAACACAGTGCCTGATGACCCCTGTCATCAAAATGCTAAATGGCACTTGTCATCACAATGCTCTATGATGCCTGTCATCACTATTCTCCATGTCACTTGTTATCACAACGCTCCATGGCCCCTGTACTCCCAGTACTCCATGACCCCTTTCATCACAATGCCCAATGTCACCTCTGATCACAATTCTCAATGGCATTTGTCATAACGATGCTCCATGACACCTGTCATCACAATGCTCCATGAGACTTGTCATCACAATGCTCCATGGCCCCTCTCATTCCTGTGCTCCATAATAACTTTAATCACATTTCTAGATGACCACTGCCATCACAATGCCCCATGACATTGTCATCACAATTCGCCATGACCATTGTCATCACAATGCTCCATGAACCATGTCATCACAGGGTCCCAGGACACTTGGCATCACAATGATCCATTACCACTTTCATCACAATGCTCCATGACCACTGTCATCTCAATGCTCCATGGCCTTTGTATTCACAATGCTCCATGGCCCCTCTAATCACAGTGCTCCATAACACCTTTCATCATAATGCTCCATGACCACTGCCATCTCAATGCCTCATGACGCCTGTCATCACAATTCTCCAAGGCCCCTCTCATCACAGTGCTCCATGACACTTGTCATCCCATTGCTCCATAACACCTGTCATCACAGTGTTCCCTGCCCATGTCATCAAAATGCTCCATGTCCCCTATAATCACAATGCTCCATGCCTTTTCCCTCACAAAGCTCCAGAATTTTGTCATCACAATGTTCCATGACCGTGGCATCCCAATGCTCCATGGCCCTTGTCATCACAATGCTCCAGAATTCTTGTCATCACAATGTTCCATGAACGTGTCATCACAATGCTACATGACCCTGGTCATCACAGTTCTCCATGACCTTTGTCATCACAATGCTCTATGTCACTTTTCATCACAATTCTCAATGACCACTTTAATCACTATGCTCGCTGACCATTTTCATCACATTTCTCTATTGTCATTACAATTCCCCCTGGCCCTTTTCTTCACAATTCTCCATGAAGCCTGTCATCACAATGCTCCATGGCTTTTGTTATCACAATGTTCCAGGACCAGTTTCATCACAATACTCCATCCCCCTTGTCATCACAGTGCACAATGAAAGCTTTCATTACAATGCTCCATGACACTTGTCATCACAATGCTCCATGGCCTTTATCGTCACAATGCTGCCAGGGACTTTTCATCACGATATTCCATGAAAACTTTCATCACATTGCTCCATGACCATTGTCATCACAATAGTCCATACCCATGTCAACACAATGCTGCATAATCCCTGTCATCCCAATTCTCCATGACTGCTGTCATCACAATAATCCAGGACAATTTTCATAACAATGCTTCATGCCCCCAGTCATCACAGTACTCCATGATACCTTTCATCACAATTCCTAGATGATCAATGTCATCACAATGCCCCATGACACCTGTTATCACAATTCGCTATGACCCTTGTCATCACAATACTCGATGAACCGTGTCATCACAGTGTTCCAGGACACATGTCATCACAATGATCCATTAATATTTTCATCACAATGCTCCAATACACCTGTCATCACAATGCTCCATGTCCCCTCTTATCATATTGCTCCATGATCTCTTTCATCACAATGCTCCATGACCACTGTCATCACCATACCTCAAGACGCCTGTCATCTCAGTGCTCCATGGCCCCTTTCATCACAAGGCTCCATGAACCCAGTCATCACAATGTTCCCTGCCCTCTTCATCACAATGCTCCATGGGCCCTGTCATCACAATGCTCCATGCCCTTGTCATCAAAATTCTCCAGAACTCTTGTCATCACAATGTTCCATGGCCCCTGTCATCACAGTGCTCCTTGATACCTTTCATCACAATTCTACATGACCACTGTCATCACAATGCCCCATTTCAGATGTCATCACAATTCGCCATGGTCCTTGTCATAACAATGCTCCATGAACCGTGTCATCACAAGGTTTCAGGACACTTGTCATCACAATGATCCATGATCACTTTCATCACAATGCTCCATGAACCCTGTCATCTCAATGCTCCATAGCCTTAGTATTCACAATGCTCCATGGCCCCTGTAATCACAGTGCTCCATGACCCCTTTCATCACAATGCTCCAAGACCGCTGTCATCACAATGCCCCATGACGCCTGCCACCACCAATCTCCAAGGGCTCCCTTACCAAAAAGCTCCATGATCCCTGTCAGTACAATGTTCCATGACACTTTTCATCACAATGCTCCATGACCCCTGTCATCACAAAGTTCTCTGCCCATATCATCACAATGCTACTTGTCACCTTTCATCACAATGCTCCATGCCCTTTCATCACAATGCTCCAGATTTCTTGTCATCACAATGTTCCTTGACCGTGTCATCACAATGCTCCATGACCCGTGTCATCACAAAGCTCCATGACCCATGGCATCACAATGATCCATGATTCCTTTCCTCACAGTGCTCCAGTACCCTTTTCATCACAATGCTCCATGCCATTGTCAGCACAATGCTACTTGGACACTGTCATCAAATGCTCCATCCCCTTTTCATCACAATGCTCCAGATATCCTATGATTACAATGCTCCATGCCCGTGTCAACACAATGCTCCATGACCGCTGTCCTCAAAATGCTTGATGAAACTTGTTATCAGAATGTTCCATGACCCCTGTCATCAAAATGATCCCTGACCGTTGTCATCACAATGCTGCATGATACCTTTCATCCCAATTCTCTGTGACCGCTGTCATCACAATGCTCCAGGACAACTTTCATCACAATGCTCCATGACCCCTGTCATCACAACGTTCCATGAAAGTTGTCATCAAAATGCTCCATGACCCCGGTCACCACAAGGTTCCCTGCCCTTGTCATCACAATGGTACATGGCCTGGTCATCACATTGTTCCATGGCCACTGACATCACCATGCTCCATGGTCTTTCTCATCACAATGCTCTATGACCCCTGTCATCACAATGCTTGATGACCATTGTCATCACAATGCTCCAAGGCCCCTGTCATCACAATGCCTCATGGTCTTTGTAATCACAAAGCTCAATGACCAATGTCATCACAGTGCTCCATGCCGTTGTCATCACAATGCTCCATGGTCCCTGTAATCACAATGCTCCATACTCTTGTCATCACAATGTTCCTTGGCCTTTGTCATCACAGTGCTCCATGATACCTTTAATCAAAATTCTACATGACCACTCTCATCACAATGCAAGATGACCAATGTCATCACAATGCCCCATGACACGTGTCATCACAATTCGCCTTGGCCCTTGTCATCTCAATGCTGTATGAAACGTGTCATCAGTAGCTCCCAAGACCCTTGTCATCACAATGCTCCATGAACTCTGTTATCTCAATGTTCCATGGCCTTTGTATTCACAATGCTCCATTGTCCCGATAATCGCGTTGCTCCATGAACACTTTCATCACAATGCTCCTTGACCACTGTCACCATAATGCCCCATGACGTCTCTCATCACTGTGCTCCAAGGCCACTCTCATCAAAATGCTCCATGATCTGTGTCAGCACAATATTGCATGACACTTGTCATCACAATGCTCCATGATCCCTCTAATCACAATGCTCCCTGCCAATTTCATCACAATGACCCAAGTCTCCTGTAATCACAATGCTCCATGCCCTTGTCATCACAATGCTCCAGGTCTGTTGTCATCACCATGCTTCATGCCCGTGTCATCACAATGCTCCATGAATCTTGTCTTCACAATGCTCCATGGCCCATGTCATCACAATGCTCCATGACCCCTCTCATCACAATGCTCTATGGCCTTTGTCATCACAATGCTCCGTGACCCCCGTCAACACAGTGCCTGATGACCCCTGTCATCAAAATGCTAAATGGCACTTGTCATCACAATGCTCTATGATGCCTGTCATCACTATTCTCCATGTCACTTGTTATCACAAGGCTCCATGGCCCCTGTACTCCCAGTACTCCATGACCCCTTTCATCACAATGCCCAATGTCACCTCTGATCACAATTCTCAATGGCATTTGTCATCACGATGCTCCATGACACCTGTCATCACAATGCTCCATGAGACTTGTCATCACAATGCTCCATGGCCCCTCTCATTCCTGTGCTCCATAATAACTTTAATCACATTTCTAGATGACCACTGCCATCACAATGCCCCATGACATTTTCATCACAATTCGCCATGACCATTGTCATCACAATGCTCCATGAACCATGTCATCACAGGGTCCCAGGACACTTGGCATCACAATGATCCATTACCACTTTCATCACAATGCTCCATGACCACTGTCATCTCAATGCTCCATGGCCTTTGTATTCACAATGCTCCATGGCCCCTGTAATCACAGTGCTCCATAACACCTTTCATCATAATGCTCCATGACCACTGCCATCTCAATGCCTCATGACGCCTGTCATCACAATTCTCCAAGGCCCCTCTCATCACAGTGCTCCATGACACTTGTCATCCCATTGCTACATAACACCTGTCATCACAGTGTTCCCTGCCCATGTCATCAATATGCTCCATGTCCCCTATAATCACAATGCTCCATGCCTTTTTCCTCACAAAGCTCCAGAATTTTGTCATCACAATGTTCCATGACCGTGGCATCCCAATGCTCCATGGCCCTTCTCATCACAATGCTCCAGAATTCTTGTCATCACAATGTTCCATGAACGTGTCATCACAATGCTACATGACCCTGGTCATCACAGTTCTCCATGACCTTTGTCATCACAATGCTCTATGTCACTTTTCATCACAATTCTCAATGACCACTTTAATCACTATGCTCGCTGACCATTTTCATCACATTTCTCTATTGTCATTACAATTCCCCATGGCCCCTTTCTTCACAATTCTCCATGATGCCTGTCATCACAATGCTCCATGGCTTTTGTTATCACAATGTTCCAGGACCAGTTTCATCACAATACTCCATCCCCCTTGTCATCACAGTGCACAATGAAAGCTTTCATTACAATGCTCCATGACACTTGTCATCACAATGCTCCATGGCCTTTATCGTCACAATGCTCCCAGGCACTTTTCATCACGATATTCCATGAAAACTTTCATCACATTGCTCCATGACCATTGTCATCACAATAGTCCATACTCATGTCACACAATGCTGCATAATCACTGTCATCCCAATTCTCCATGACTGCTGTCATCACAATAATCCAGGACAATTTTCATAACAATGCTTCATGCCCCCAGTCATCACAGTGCTCCATGATACCTTTCATCACAATTCCTAGATGATCAATGTCATCACAATGCCCCATGACACCTGTTATCACAATTCGCTATGACCCTTGTCATCACAATACTCGATGAACCGTGTCATCACAGTGTTCCAGGACACATGTCATCACAATGATCCATTAATATTTTCATCACAATGCTCCAATACACCTGTCATCACAATGCTCCATGTCCCCTCTTATCATATTGCTCCATGATCTCTTTCATCACAATGCTCCATGACCACTGTCATCACCATACCTCAAGACGCCTGTCATCTCAGTGCTCCATGGCCCCTTTCATCACAAGGCTCCATGAACCCAGTCATCACAATGTTCCCTGCCCTCTTCGTCACAATGCTCCATGGGCCCTGTCATCACAATGCTCCATGCCCTTGTCATCAAAATTCTCCAGAACTCTTCTCATCATAATGTTCCATGCCAATGTCATCAAAATGTCCCATGACACTTGTCATCACAATGCTCCATGGCCTTTGTCATCACAATGTTCCATGGCCCCTGTCATCACAGTGCTCCTTGATACCTTTCATCACAATTCTACATGACCACTGTCATCACAATGCCCCATTTCAGATGTCATCACAATTCGCCATGGTCCTTGTCATAACAATGCTCCATGAACCGTGTCATCACAAGGTTTCAGGACACTTGTCATCACAATGATCCATGATCACTTTCATCACAATGCTCCATGAAGCCTGTCATCTCAATGCTCCATAGCCTTTGTATTCACAATGCTCCATGGCCCCTGTAATCACAGTGCTCCATGACCCCTTTCATCACAATGCTCCAAGACCGCTGTCATCACAATGCCCCATGACGCCTGCCACCACCAATCTCCAAGGGCTCCCTTACCAAAAAGCTCCATGATCCCTGTCAGTACAATGTTCCATGACACTTTTCATCACAATGCTCCATGACCCCTGTCATCACAAAGTTCTCTGCCCATATCATCACAATGCTACTTGTCACCTTTCATCACAATGCTCCATGCCCTTTCATCACAATGCTCCAGATTTCTTGTCATCACAATGTTCCTTGACCGTGTCATCACAATGCTCCATGACCCGTGTCATCACAAAGCTCCATGACCCATGGCATCACAATGATCCATGATTCCTTTCCTCACAGTGCTCCAGTACCCTTTTCATCACAATGCTCCATGCCATTGTCAGCACAATGCTACTTGGACACTGTCATCAAATGCTCCATCCCCTTTTCATCACAATGCTCCAGATATCCTATGATTACAATGCTCCATGCCCGTGTCAACACAATGCTCCATGACCGCTGTCCTCAAAATGCTTGATGAAACTTGTTATCAGAATGTTCCATGACCCCTGTCATCAAAATGATCCCTGACCGTTGTCATCACAATGCTGCATGATACCTTTCATCCCAATTCTCTGTGACCGCTGTCATCACAATGCTCCAGGACAACTTTCATCACAATGCTCCATGACCCCTGTCATCACAACGTTCCATGAAAGTTGTCATCAAAATGCTCCATGACCCCGGTCACCACAAGGTTCCCTGCCCTTGTCATCACAATGGTACATGGCCTGGTCATCACAATGTTCCATGGCCTCTGTCATCAGCATGCTCCATGGTCTTTCTCATCACAATGCTCTATGACCCCTGTCATCACAATGCTTGATGACCATTGTCATCACAATGCTCCCAGGCCCCTGTCATCACAATGCCTCATGGTCTTTGTAATCACAATGCTCAATGACCAATGTCATCACAGTGCTCCATGCCGTTGTCATCACAATGCTCCATGGTCCCTGTAATCACAATGCTCCATACCCTTGTCATCACAATGCTCCAGAACACTTGTCATCATAATGCTCTATTCCCGTGTCATCACATTGCTGAATGACACTTGTCATCACAATGTTCCTTGGCCTTTGTCATCACAGTGCTCCATGATACCTTTAATCAAAATTCTACATGACCACTCTCATCACAATGCAAGATGAGAAATGTCATCACAATGCCCCATGACACCTGTTACCACAATTCGCTATGACCCTTGTCATCACAATACTCGATGAACCGTGTCATCACAGTGTTCCAGGACACATGTCATCACAATGATCCATTAATATTTTCATCACAATGCTCCAATACACCTGTCATCACAATGCTCCATGTCCCCTCTTATCATATTGCTCCATGATCTCTTTCATCACAATGCTCCATGACCACTGTCATCACCATACCTCAAGACGCCTGTCATCTCAGTGCTCCATGGCCCCTTTCATCACAAGGCTCCATGAACCCAGTCATCACAATGTTCCCTGCCCTCTTCGTCACAATGCTCCATGGGCCCTGTCATCACAATGCTCCATGCCCTTGTCATCAAAATTCTCCAGAACTCTTGTCATCATAATGTTCCATGCCAATGTCATCAAAATGTCCCATGACACTTGTCATCACAATGCTCCATGGCCTTTGTCATCACAATGTTCCATGGCCCCTGTCATCACAGTGCTCCTTGATACCTTTCATCACAATTCTACATGACCACTGTCATCACAATGCCCCATTTCAGATGTCATCACAATTCGCCATGGTCCTTGTCATAACAATGCTCCATGAACCGTGTCATCACAAGGTTTCAGGACACTTGTCATCACAATGATCCATGATCACTTTCATCACAATGCTCCATGAACCCTGTCATCTCAATGCTCCATAGCCTTTGTATTCACAATGCTCCATGGCCCCTGTAATCACAGTGCTCCATGACCCCTTTCATCACAATGCTCCAAGACCGCTGTCATCACAATGCCCCATGACGCCTGCCACCACCAATCTCCAAGGGCTCCCTTACCAAAAAGCTCCATGATCCCTGTCAGTACAATGTTCCATGACACTTTTCATCACAATGCTCCATGACCCCTGTCATCACAAAGTTCTCTGCCCATATCATCACAATGCTACTTGTCACCTTTCATCACAATGCTCCATGCCCTTTCATCACAATGCTCCAGATTTCTTGTCATCACAATGTTCCTTGACCGTGTCATCACAATGCTCCATGACCCGTGTCATCACAAAGCTCCATGACCCCTGGCATCACAATGATCCATGATTCCTTTCCTCACAGTGCTCCAGTACCCTTTTCATCACAATGCTCCATGCCATTGTCAGCACAATTCTCCTTGGACCCTCTCATCAAAATGCTCCATCCCCTTTTCATCACAATGCTCCAGATATCCTATCATTACAATGCTCCATGCCCGTGTCAACACAATGCTCCATGACCCCTGTCCTCAAAATGCTTGATGAAACTTGTTATCAGAATGTTCCATGACCCCTGTCATCAAAATGATCCCTGACCGTTGTCATCGCAATGCTGCATGATACCTTTCATCCCAATCCTCTGTGACCGCTGTCATCACAATGCTCCAGGACAACTTTCATCACAATACTACATGCCCTGGTCATCAAAATCCTCCAGAACTCTTGTCATCATAATGCTCCATGCCAATGTCATCAAAATGTCCCATGACACTTGTCATCACAATGCTCCATGGCCTTTGTCATCACAATGTTCCATGGCCCCTGTCATCAGAGTGCTCCATGTTACCTTTCAATACAATTCTACATGACCACTGTCATCACAATGCCCCATGACAGATGATACCACAATTCGCCATGGTCCTTGTCATCACAATGCTCCATGAACTGTGTCATCACAAGGTTCCAGGACACTTGTCATCACAATGATCCATGATCACTTTCATCACAATGCTCCATGAACCCTGTCATCTCAATGCTCCATGGCCTTTGTATTCACAATGCTCCATGGCCCCTGTAATCACAGAGCTCCATGACCCCTTTCATCCCAATGCTCCAAGACCGCTGTCATCACAATGCCCCATGACGCCTGCCTTCACAAATCTCCAAGACCTCTCTTACCAAAAAGCTCCATGATCCCTGTCAGTACAATGTTCCATGACACTTTTTATCACAATGCTCCATGACCCCTGTCATCAAAAAGTTCTCTGCCCATATCGTCACAATGCTCCTTGTCACCTTTCATCACAATGCACCATGCCCTTTAATCACAATGCTCCAGAATTCTTGTCATTGCAATGTTCCTTGACCGTGTCATCACAATGCTCCATGACCCTTGTCATCACAAAGCTCCATGACCCCTGTCATCACAATGATCCATGATTCCTTTCCTCACAGTGCTCCAGTACCCTTTTCATCACAATGCTCCATGCCATTGTCAGCACAATTCTCCTTGGACCCTGTCATCAAAATGCTCCATCCCCTTTTCATCACAATGCTCCAGATATCCTATCATTACAATATTCCATGCTCGTGTCAACACAATGCTCCATGACCCCTGTCATCAAAATGCTTTATGAACCTTGTTATCAGAATGTTCCATGACCCCTGTCATCAAAATGATCCATGACCGTTGTCATCACAATGCTGCATGATACCTTTCATCCCAATTCTCTGTGACCGCTGTCATCACAATGCTCCAGGACAACTTTCATCACAATGCTCCATGACCCCTGTCATCACAACGTTCCATGAAAGTTGTCATCAAAATGCTCCATGACCCCGCTCACCAGAAGTTTCCCTGCCCTTGTCATCACAATGGTACATGGCCTGGTCATCACAATGTTCCATGGCCTCTGTCATCAGCATGCTCCATGGTCTTTCTCATCACAATGCTCTATGACCCCTGTCATCACAATTCTTGATGACCATTGTCATCACAATGCTCCAAGGCCCCTGTCATCACAAGGCCTCATGGTCTTTGTAATCACAATGCTCAATGACCGATGTCATCACAGTGCTCCATGCCGTTGTCATCACAATGCTCCATGGTCCCTGTAATCACAATGCTCCATACCCTTGTCATCACAATGCTCCAGAACACTTGTCATCATAATGCTCCATTCCCGTGTCATCACATTGCTGAATGACACTTGTCATCACAATGTTCCTTGGCCTTTGTCATCACAGTGCTCCATGATACCTTTAATCAAAATTCTACATGACCACTCTCATCACAATGCAAGATGACCAATGTCATCACAATGCCCCATGACACGTGTCATCACAATTCGCCTTGGCCCTTGTCATCTCAATGCTGTATGAAACGTGTCATCAGTAGCTCCCAAGACCCTTGTCATCACAATGCTCCATGAACTCTGTTATCTCAATGTTCCATGGCCTTTGTATTCACAATGCTCCATTGTCCCAATAATCGCGTTGCTCCATGAACACTTTCATCACAATGCTCCTTGACCAATGTCACCATAATGCCCCATGACGTCTCTCATCACTGTGCTCCAAGGCCACTCTCATCAAAATGCTCCTTGATCTGTGTCAGCACAATATTGCATGACACTTGTCATCACAATGCTCCATGATCCCTCTAATCACAATGATCCCTGCCAATTTCATCACAATGACCCAAGTCTCCTGTAATCACAATGCTCCATGCCCTTGTCATCACAATGCTCCAGGTCTGTTGTCATCACCATGCTTCATGCCCGTGTCATCACAATGCTCCATGAATCTTGTCTTCACAATGCTCCATGGCCCATGTCATCACAATGCTCCATGACCCCTCTCATCACAATGCTCTATGGCCTTTGTCATCACAATGCTCCGTGACCCCCGTCAACACAGTGCCTGATGACCCCTGTCATCAAAATGCTAAATGGCACTTGTCATCACAATGCTCTATGATGCCTGTCATCACTATTCTCCATGTCACTTGTTATCACAACGCTCCATGGCCCCTGTACTCCCAGTACTCCATGACCCCTTTCATCACAATGCCCAATGTCACCTCTGATCACAATTCTCAATGGCATTTGTCATCACGATGCTCCATGACACCTGTCATCACAATGCTCCATGAGACTTGTCATCACAATGCTCCATGGCCCCTCTCATTCCTGTGCTCCATAATAACTTTAATCACATTTCTAGATGACCACTGCCATCACAATGCCCCATGACATTGTCATCACAATTCGCCATGACCATTGTCATCACAATGCTCCATGAACCATGTCATCACAGGGTCCCAGGACACTTGGCATCACAATGATCCATTACCACTTTCATCACAATGCTCCATGACCACTGTCATCTCAATGCTCCATGGCCTTTGTATTCACAATGCTCCATGGCCCCTGTAATCACAGTGCTCCATAACACCTTTCATCATAATGCTCCATGACCACTGCCATCTCAATGCCTCATGACGCCTGTCATCACAATTCTCCAAGGCCCCTCTCATCACAGTGCTCCATGACACTTGTCATCCCATTGCTCCATAACACCTGTCATCACAGTGTTCCCTGCCCATGTCATCAAAATGCTCCATGTCCCCTATAATCACAATGCTCCATGCCTTTTCCCTCACAAAGCTCCAGAATTTTGTCATCACAATGTTCCATGACCGTGGCATCCCAATGCTCCATGGCCCTTGTCATCACAATGCTCCAGAATTCTTGTCATCACAATGTTCCATGAACGTGTCATCACAATGCTACATGACCCTGGTCATCACAGTTCTCCATGACCTTTGTCATCACAATGCTCTATGTCACTTTTCATCACAATTCTCAATGACCACTTTAATCACTATGCTCGCTGACCATTTTCATCACATTTCTCTATTGTCATTACAATTCCCCCTGGCCCTTTTCTTCACAATTCTCCATGAAGCCTGTCATCACAATGCTCCATGGCTTTTGTTATCACAATGTTCCAGGACCAGTTTCATCACAATACTCCATCCCCCTTGTCATCACAGTGCACAATGAAAGCTTTCATTACAATGCTCCATGACACTTGTCATCACAATGCTCCATGGCCTTTATCGTCACAATGCTGCCAGGCACTTTTCATCACGATATTCCATGAAAACTTTCATCACATTGCTCCATGACCATTGTCATCACAATAGTCCATACCCATGTCAACACAATGCTGCATAATCCCTGTCATCCCAATTCTCCATGACTGCTGTCATCACAATAATCCAGGACAATTTTCATAACAATGCTTCATGCCCCCAGTCATCACAGTGCTCCATGATACCTTTCATCACAATTCCTAGATGATCAATGTCATCACAATGCCCCATGACACCTGTTATCACAATTCGCTATGACCCTTGTCATCACAATACTCGATGAACCGTGTCATCACAGTGTTCCAGGACACATGTCATCACAAAGATCCATTAATATTTTCATCACAATGCTCCAATACACCTGTCATCACAATGCTCCATGTCCCCTCTTATCATATTGCTCCATGATCTCTTTCATCACAATGCTCCATGACCACTGTCATCACCATACCTCAAGACGCCTGTCATCTCAGTGCTCCATGGCCCCTTTCATCACAAGGCTCCATGAACCCAGTCATCACAATGTTCCCTGCCCTCTTCGTCACAATGCTCCATGGGCCCTGTCATCACAATGCTCCATGCCCTTGTCATCAAAATTCTCCAGAACTCTTGTCATCATAATGTTCCATGCCAATGTCATCAAACTGTCCCATGACACTTGTCATCACAATGCTCCATGGCCTTTGTCATCACAATGTTCCATGGCCCCTGTCATCACAGTGCTCCTTGATACCTTTCATCACAATTCTACATGACCACTGTCATCACAATGCCCCATTTCAGATGTCATCACAATTCGCCATGGTCCTTGTCATAACAATGCTCCATGAACCGTGTCATCACAAGGTTTCAGGACACTTGTCATCACAATGATCCATGATCACTTTCATCACAATGCTCCATGAACCCTGTCATCTCAATGCTCCATAGCCTTTGTATTCACAATGCTCCATGGCCCCTGTAATCACAGTGCTCCATGACCCCTTTCATCACAATGCTCCAAGACCGCTGTCATCACAATGCCCCATGACGCCTGCCACCACCAATCTCCAAGGGCTCCCTTACCAAAAAGCTCCATGATCCCTGTCAGTACTATGTTCCATGACACTTTTCATCACAATGCTCCATGACCCCTGTCATCACAAAGTTCTCTGCCCATATCATCACAATGCTACTTGTCACCTTTCATCACAATGCTCCATGCCCTTTCATCACAATGCTCCAGATTTCTTGTCATCACAATGTTCCTTGACCGTGTCATCACAATGCTCCATGACCCGTGTCATCACAAAGCTCCATGACCCCTGGCATCACAATGATCCATGATTCCTTTCCTCACAGTGCTCCAGTACCCTTTTCATCACAATGCTCCATGCCATTGTCAGCACAATTCTCCTTGGACCCTCTCATCAAAATGCTCCATCCCCTTTTCATCACAATGCTCCAGATATCTTATCATTACAATGCTCCATGCCCGTGTCAACACAATGCTCCATGACCCCTGTCCTCAAAATGCTTGATGAAACTTGTTATCAGAATGTTCCATGACCCCTGTCATCAAAATGATCCCTGACCGTTGTCATCGCAATGCTGCATGATACCTTTCATCCCAATCCTCTGTGACCGCTGTCATCACAATGCTCCAGGACAACTTTCATCACAATACTACATGCCCTGGTCATCAAAATCCTCCAGAACTCTTGTCATCATAATGCTCCATGCCAATGTCATCAAAATGTCCCATGACACTTGTCATCACAATGCTCCATGGCCTTTGTCATCACAATGTTCCATGGCCCCTGTCATCAGAGTGCTCCATGTTACCTTTCAATACAATTCTACATGACCACTGTCATCACAATGCCCCATGACAGATGATACCACAATTCGCCATGGTCCTTGTCATCACAATGCTCCATGAACTGTGTCATCACAAAGTTCCAGGACACTTGTCATCACAATGATCCATGATCACTTTCATCACAATGCTCCATGAACCCTGTCATCTCAATGCTCCATGGCCTTTGTATTCACAATGCTCCATGGCCCCTGTAATCACAGAGCTCCATGACCCCTTTCATCCCAATGCTCCAAGACCGCTGTCATCACAATGCCCCATGACGCCTGCCTTCACAAATCTCCAAGACCTCTCTTACCAAAAAGCTCCATGATCCCTGTCAGTACACTGTTCCATGACACTTTTTATCACAATGCTCCATGACCCCTGTCATCAAAAAGTTCTCTGCCCATATCGTCACAATGCTCCTTGTCACCTTTCATCACAATGCACCATGCCCTTTAATCACAATGCTCCAGAATTCTTGTCATCGCAATGTTCCTTGACCGTGTCATCACAATGCTCCATGACCCTTGTCATCACAAAGCTCCATGACCCCTGTCATCACAATGATCCATGATTCCTTTCCTCACAGTGCTCCAGTACCCTTTTCATCACAATGCTCCATGCCATTGTCAGCACAATTCTCCTTGGACCCTCTCATCAAAATGGTCCATCCCCTTTTCATCACAATGCTCCAGATATCCTATCATTACAATGTTCCATGCTCGTGTCAACACAATGCTCCATGACCCCTGTCATCAAAATGCTTTATGAACCTTGTTATCAGAATGTTCCATGACCCCTGTCATCAAAATGATCCATGACCGTTGTCATCACAATGCTGCATGATACCTTTCATCCCAATTCTCTGTGACCGCTGTCATCACAATGCTCCAGGACAACTTTCATCACAATGCTCCATGACCCCTGTCATCACAACGTTCCATGAAAGTTGTCATCAAAATGCTCCATGACCCCGCTCACCAGAAGTTTCCCTGCCCTTGTCATCACAATGGTACATGGCCTGGTCATCACAATGTTCCATGGCCTCTGTCATCAGCATGCTCCATGGTCTTTCTCATCACAATGCTCTATGACCCCTGTCATCACAATTCTTGATGACCATTGTCATCACAATGCTCCAAGGCCCCTGTCATCACAAGGCCTCATGGTCTTTGTAATCACAATGCTCAATGACCGATGTCATCACAGTGCTCCATGCCGTTGTCATCACAATGCTCCATGGTCCCTGTAATCACAATGCTCCATACCCTTGTCATCACAATGCTCCAGAACACTTGTCATCATAATGCTCCATTCCCGTGTCATCACATTGCTGAATGACACTTGTCATCACAATGTTCCTTGGCCTTTGTCATCACAGTGCTCCATGATACCTTTAATCAAAATTCTACATGACCACTCATCACAATGCAAGATGACCAATGTCATCACAATGCCCCATGACACGTGTCATCACAATTCGCCTTGGCCCTTGTCATCTCAATGCTGTATGAAACGTGTCATCAGTAGCTCCCAAGACCCTTGTCATCACAATGCTCCATGAACTCTGTTATCTCAATGTTCCATGGCCTTTGTATTCACAATGCTCCATTGTCCCAATAATCGCGTTGCTCCATGAACACTTTCATCACAATGCTCCTTGACCACTGTCACCATAATGCCCCATGACGTCTCTCATCACTGTGCTCCAAGGCCACTCTCATCAAAATGCTCCTTGATCTGTGTCAGCACAATATTGCATGACACTTGTCATCACAATGCTCCATGATCCCTCTAATCACAATGATCCCTGCCAATTTCATCACAATGACCCAAGTCTCCTGTAATCACAATGCTCCATGCCCTTGTCATCACAATGCTCCAGGTCTGTTGTCATCACCATGCTTCATGCCCGTGTCATCACAATGCTCCATGAATCTTGTCTTCACAATGCTCCATGGCCCATGTCATCACAATGCTCCATGACCCCTCTCATCACAATGCTCTATGGCCTTTGTCATCACAATGCTCCGTGACCCCCGTCAACACAGTGCCTGATGACCCCTGTCATCAAAATGCTAAATGGCACTTGTCATCACAATGCTCTATGATGCCTGTCATCACTATTCTCCATGTCACTTGTTATCACAACGCTCCATGGCCCCTGTACTCCCAGTACTCCATGACCCCTTTCATCACAATGCCCAATGTCACCTCTGATCACAATTCTCAATGGCATTTGTCATCACGATGCTCCATGACACCTGTCATCACAATGCTCCATGAGACTTGTCATCACAATGCTCCATGGCCCCTCTCATTCCTGTGCTCCATAATAACTTTAATCACATTTCTAGATGACCACTGCCATCACAATGCCCCATGACATTGTCATCACAATTCGCCATGACCATTGTCATCACAATGCTCCATGAACCATGTCATCACAGGGTCCCAGGACACTTGGCATCACAATGATCCATTACCACTTTCATCACAATGCTCCATGACCACTGTCATCTCAATGCTCCATGGCCTTTGTATTCACAATGCTCCATGGCCCCTGTAATCACAGTGCTCCATAACACCTTTCATCATAATGCTCCATGACCACTGCCATCTCAATGCCTCATGACGCCTGTCATCACAATTCTCCAAGGCCCCTCTCATCACAGTGCTCCATGACACTTGTCATCCCATTGCTCCATAACACCTGTCATCACAGTGTTCCCTGCCCATGTCATCAAAATGCTCCATGTCCCCTATAATCACAATGCTCCATGCCTTTTCCCTCACAAAGCTCCAGAATTTTGTCATCACAATGTTCCATGACCGTGGCATCCCAATGCTCCATGGCCCTTGTCATCACAATGCTCCAGAATTCTTGTCATCACAATGTTCCATGAACGTGTCATCACAATGCTACATGACCCTGGTCATCACAGTTCTCCATGACCTTTGTCATCACAATGCTCTATGTCACTTTTCATCACAATTCTCAATGACCACTTTAATCACTATGCTCGCTGACCATTTTCATCACATTTCTCTATTGTCATTACAATTCCCCATGGCCCCTTTCTTCACAATTCTCCATGATGCCTGTCATCACAATGCTCCATGGCTTTTGTTATCACAATGTTCCAGGACCAGTTTCATCCAATACTCCATCCCCCTTGTCATCACAGTGCACAATGAAAGCTTTCATTACAATGCTCCATGACACTTGTCATCACAATGCTCCATGGCCTTTATCGTCACAATGCTCCCAGGCACTTTTCATCACTATATTCCATGAAAACTTTCAGCACATTGCTCCATGACCATTGTCATCACAATAGTCCATACCCATGTCAACACAATGCTGCATAATCCCTGTCATCCCAATTCTCCATGACTGCTGTCATCACAATAATCCAGGACAATTTTCATAACAATGCTTCATGCCCCCAGTCATCACAGTGCTCCATGATACCTTTCATCACAATTCCTAGATGATCAATGTCATCACAATGCCCCATGACACCTGTTATCACAATTCGCTATGACCCTTGTCATCACAATACTCGATGAACCGTGTCATCACAGTGTTCCAGGACACATGTCATCACAATGATCCATTAATATTTTCATCACAATGCTCCAATACACCTGTCATCACAATGCTCCATGTCCCCTCTTATCATATTGCTCCATGATCTCTTTCATCACAATGCTCCATGACCACTGTCATCACCATACCTCAAGACGCCTGTCATCTCAGTGCTCCATGGCCCCTTTCATCACAAGGCTCCATGAACCCAGTCATCACAATGTTCCCTGCCCTCTTCATCACAATGCTCCATGGGCCCTGTCATCACAATGCTCCATGCCCTTGTCATCAAAATTCTCCAGAACTCTTGTCATCATAATGTTCCATGCCAATGTCATCAAACTGTCCCATGACACTTGTCATCACAATGCTCCATGGCCTTTGTCATCACAATGTTCCATGGCCCCTGTCATCACAGTGCTCCTTGATACCTTTCATCACAATTCTACATGACCACTGTCATCACAATGCCCCATTTCAGATGTCATCACAATTCGCCATGGTCCTTGTCATAACAATGCTCCATGAACCGTGTCATCACAAGGTTTCAGGACACTTGTCATCACAATGATCCATGATCACTTTCATCACAATGCTCCATGAACCCTGTCATCTCAATGCTCCATAGCCTTTGTATTCACAATGCTCCATGGCCCCTGTAATCACAGTGCTCCATGACCCCTTTCATCACAATGCTCCAAGACCGCTGTCATCACAATGCCCCATGACGCCTGCCACCACCAATCTCCAAGGGCTCCCTTACCAAAAAGCTCCATGATCCCTGTCAGTACTATGTTCCATGACACTTTTCATCACAATGCTCCATGACCCCTGTCATCACAAAGTTCTCTGCCCATATCATCACAATGCTACTTGTCACCTTTCATCACAATGCTCCATGCCCTTTCATCACAATGCTCCAGATTTCTTGTCATCACAATGTTCCTTGACCGTGTCATCACAATGCTCCATGACCCGTGTCATCACAAAGCTCCATGACCCCTGGCATCACAATGATCCATGATTCCTTTCCTCACAGTGCTCCAGTACCCTTTTCATCACAATGCTCCATGCCATTGTCAGCACAATTCTCCTTGGACCCTCTCATCAAAATGCTCCATCCCCTTTTCATCACAATGCTCCAGATATCCTATCATTACAATGCTCCATGCCCGTGTCAACACAATGCTCCATGACCCCTGTCCTCAAAATGCTTGATGAAACTTGTTATCAGAATGTTCCATGACCCCTGTCATCAAAATGATCCCTGACCGTTGTCATCGCAATGCTGCATGATACCTTTCATCCCAATCCTCTGTGACCGCTGTCATCACAATGCTCCAGGACAACTTTCATCACAATACTACATGCCCTGGTCATCAAAATCCTCCAGAACTCTTGTCATCATAATGCTCCATGCCAATGTCATCAAAATGTCCCATGACACTTGTCATCACAATGCTCCATGGCCTTTGTCATCACAATGTTCCATGGCCCCTGTCATCAGAGTGCTCCATGTTACCTTTCAATACAATTCTACATGACCACTGTCATCACAATGCCCCATGACAGATGATACCACAATTCGCCATGGTCCTTGTCATCACAATGCTCCATGAACTGTGTCATCACAAAGTTCCAGGACACTTGTCATCACAATGATCCATGATCACTTTCATCACAATGCTCCATGAACCCTGTCATCTCAATGCTCCATGGCCTTTGTATTCACAATGCTCCATGGCCCCTGTAATCACAGAGCTCCATGACCCCTTTCATCCCAATGCTCCAAGACCGCTGTCATCACAATGCCCCATGACGCCTGCCTTCACAAATCTCCAAGACCTCTCTTACCAAAAAGCTCCATGATCCCTGTCAGTACACTGTTCCATGACACTTTTTATCACAATGCTCCATGACCCCTGTCATCAAAAAGTTCTCTGCCCATATCGTCACAATGCTCCTTGTCACCTTTCATCACAATGCACCATGCCCTTTAATCACAATGCTCCAGAATTCTTGTCATCGCAATGTTCCTTGACCGTGTCATCACAATGCTCCATGACCCTTGTCATCACAAAGCTCCATGACCCCTGTCATCACAATGATCCATGATTCCTTTCCTCACAGTGCTCCAGTACCCTTTTCATCACAATGCTCCATGCCATTGTCAGCACAATTCTCCTTGGACCCTCTCATCAAAATGGTCCATCCCCTTTTCATCACAATGCTCCAGATATCCTATCATTACAATGTTCCATGCTCGTGTCAACACAATGCTCCATGACCCCTGTCATCAAAATGCTTTATGAACCTTGTTATCAGAATGTTCCATGACCCCTGTCATCAAAATGATCCATGACCGTTGTCATCACAATGCTGCATGATACCTTTCATCCCAATTCTCTGTGACCGCTGTCATCACAATGCTCCAGGACAACTTTCATCACAATGCTCCATGACCCCTGTCATCACAACGTTCCATGAAAGTTGTCATCAAAATGCTCCATGACCCCGCTCACCAGAAGTTTCCCTGCCCTTGTCATCACAATGGTACATGGCCTGGTCATCACAATGTTCCATGGCCTCTGTCATCAGCATGCTCCATGGTCTTTCTCATCACAATGCTCTATGACCCCTGTCATCACAATTCTTGATGACCATTGTCATCACAATGCTCCAAGGCCCCTGTCATCACAAGGCCTCATGGTCTTTGTAATCACAATGCTCAATGACCGATGTCATCACAGTGCTCCATGCCGTTGTCATCACAATGCTCCATGGTCCCTGTAATCACAATGCTCCATACCCTTGTCATCACAATGCTCCAGAACACTTGTCATCATAATGCTCCATTCCCGTGTCATCACATTGCTGAATGACACTTGTCATCACAATGTTCCTTGGCCTTTGTCATCACAGTGCTCCATGATACCTTTAATCAAAATTCTACATGACCACTCTCATCACAATGCAAGATGACCAATGTCATCACAATGCCCCATGACACGTGTCATCACAATTCGCCTTGGCCCTTGTCATCTCAATGCTGTATGAAACGTGTCATCAGTAGCTCCCAAGACCCTTGTCATCACAATGCTCCATGAACTCTGTTATCTCAATGTTCCATGGCCTTTGTATTCACAATGCTCCATTGTCCCAATAATCGCGTTGCTCCATGAACACTTTCATCACAATGCTCCTTGACCACTGTCACCATAATGCCCCATGACGTCTCTCATCACTGTGCTCCAAGGCCACTCTCATCAAAATGCTCCTTGATCTGTGTCAGCACAATATTGCATGACACTTGTCATCACAATGCTCCATGATCCCTCTAATCACAATGATCCCTGCCAATTTCATCACAATGACCCAAGTCTCCTGTAATCACAATGCTCCATGCCCTTGTCATCACAATGCTCCAGGTCTGTTGTCATCACCATGCTTCATGCCCGTGTCATCACAATGCTCCATGAATCTTGTCTTCACAATGCTCCATGGCCCATGTCATCACAATGCTCCATGACCCCTCTCATCACAATGCTCTATGGCCTTTGTCATCACAATGCTCCGTGACCCCCGTCAACACAGTGCCTGATGACCCCTGTCATCAAAATGCTAAATGGCACTTGTCATCACAATGCTCTATGATGCCTGTCATCACTATTCTCCATGTCACTTGTTATCACAACGCTCCATGGCCCCTGTACTCCCAGTACTCCATGACCCCTTTCATCACAATGCCCAATGTCACCTCTGATCACAATTCTCAATGGCATTTGTCATCACGATGCTCCATGACACCTGTCATCACAATGCTCCATGAGACTTGTCATCACAATGCTCCATGGCCCCTCTCATTCCTGTGCTCCATAATAACTTTAATCACATTTCTAGATGACCACTGCCATCACAATGCCCCATGACATTGTCATCACAATTCGCCATGACCATTGTCATCACAATGCTCCATGAACCATGTCATCACAGGGTCCCAGGACACTTGGCATCACAATGATCCATTACCACTTTCATCACAATGCTCCATGACCACTGTCATCTCAATGCTCCATGGCCTTTGTATTCACAATGCTCCATGGCCCCTGTAATCACAGTGCTCCATAACACCTTTCATCATAATGCTCCATGACCACTGCCATCTCAATGCCTCATGACGCCTGTCATCACAATTCTCCAAGGCCCCTCTCATCACAGTGCTCCATGACACTTGTCATCCCATTGCTCCATAACACCTGTCATCACAGTGTTCCCTGCCCATGTCATCAAAATGCTCCATGTCCCCTATAATCACAATGCTCCATGCCTTTTCCCTCACAAAGCTCCAGAATTTTGTCATCACAATGTTCCATGACCGTGGCATCCCAATGCTCCATGGCCCTTGTCATCACAATGCTCCAGAATTCTTGTCATCACAATGTTCCATGAACGTGTCATCACAATGCTACATGACCCTGGTCATCACAGTTCTCCATGACCTTTGTCATCACAATGCTCTATGTCACTTTTCATCACAATTCTCAATGACCACTTTAATCACTATGCTCGCTGACCATTTTCATCACATTTCTCTATTGTCATTACAATTCCCCATGGCCCCTTTCTTCACAATTCTCCATGATGCCTGTCATCACAATGCTCCATGGCTTTTGTTATCACAATGTTCCAGGACCAGTTTCATCCAATACTCCATCCCCCTTGTCATCACAGTGCACAATGAAAGCTTTCATTACAATGCTCCATGACACTTGTCATCACAATGCTCCATGGCCTTTATCGTCACAATGCTCCCAGGCACTTTTCATCACTATATTCCATGAAAACTTTCAGCACATTGCTCCATGACCATTGTCATCACAATAGTCCATACCCATGTCAACACAATGCTGCATAATCCCTGTCATCCCAATTCTCCATGACTGCTGTCATCACAATAATCCAGGACAATTTTCATAACAATGCTTCATGCCCCCAGTCATCACAGTGCTCCATGATACCTTTCATCACAATTCCTAGATGATCAATGTCATCACAATGCCCCATGACACCTGTTATCACAATTCGCTATGACCCTTGTCATCACAATACTCGATGAACCGTGTCATCACAGTGTTCCAGGACACATGTCATCACAATGATCCATTAATATTTTCATCACAATGCTCCAATACACCTGTCATCACAATGCTCCATGTCCCCTCTTATCATATTGCTCCATGATCTCTTTCATCACAATGCTCCATGACCACTGTCATCACCATACCTCAAGACGCCTGTCATCTCAGTGCTCCATGGCCCCTTTCATCACAAGGCTCCATGAACCCAGTCATCACAATGTTCCCTGCCCTCTTCATCACAATGCTCCATGGGCCCTGTCATCACAATGCTCCATGCCCTTGTCATCAAAATTCTCCAGAACTCTTGTCATCACAATGTTCCATGGCCCCTGTCATCACAGTGCTCCTTGATACCTTTCATCACAATTCTACATGACCACTGTCATCACAATGCCCCATTTCAGATGTCATCACAATTCGCCATGGTCCTTGTCATAACAATGCTCCATGAACCGTGTCATCACAAGGTTTCAGGACACTTGTCATCACAATGATCCATGATCACTTTCATCACAATGCTCCATGAACCCTGTCATCTCAATGCTCCATAGCCTTAGTATTCACAATGCTCCATGGCCCCTGTAATCACAGTGCTCCATGACCCCTTTCATCACAATGCTCCAAGACCGCTGTCATCACAATGCCCCATGACGCCTGCCACCACCAATCTCCAAGGGCTCCCTTACCAAAAAGCTCCATGATCCCTGTCAGTACAATGTTCCATGACACTTTTCATCACAATGCTCCATGACCCCTGTCATCACAAAGTTCTCTGCCCATATCATCACAATGCTACTTGTCACCTTTCATCACAATGCTCCATGCCCTTTCATCACAATGCTCCAGATTTCTTGTCATCACAATGTTCCTTGACCGTGTCATCACAATGCTCCATGACCCGTGTCATCACAAAGCTCCATGACCCATGGCATCACAATGATCCATGATTCCTTTCCTCACAGTGCTCCAGTACCCTTTTCATCACAATGCTCCATGCCATTGTCAGCACAATGCTACTTGGACACTGTCATCAAATGCTCCATCCCCTTTTCATCACAATGCTCCAGATATCCTATGATTACAATGCTCCATGCCCGTGTCAACACAATGCTCCATGACCGCTGTCCTCAAAATGCTTGATGAAACTTGTTATCAGAATGTTCCATGACCCCTGTCATCAAAATGATCCCTGACCGTTGTCATCACAATGCTGCATGATACCTTTCATCCCAATTCTCTGTGACCGCTGTCATCACAATGCTCCAGGACAACTTTCATCACAATGCTCCATGACCCCTGTCATCACAACGTTCCATGAAAGTTGTCATCAAAATGCTCCATGACCCCGGTCACCAGAAGGTTCCCTGCCCTTGTCATCACAATGGTACATGGCCTGGTCATCACATTGTTCCATGGCCACTGTCATCACCATGCTCCATGGTCTTTCTCATCACAATGCTCTATGACCCCTGTCATCACAATGCTTGATGACCATTGTCATCACAATGCTCCAAGGCCCCTGTCATCACAATGCCTCATGGTCTTTGTAATCACAAAGCTCAATGACCAATGTCATCACAGTGCTCCATGCCGTTGTCATCACAATGCTCCATGGTCCCTGTAATCACAATGCTCCATACTCTTGTCATCACAATGTTCCTTGGCCTTTGTCATCACAGTGCTCCATGATACCTTTAATCAAAATTCTACATGACCACTCTCATCACAATGCAAGATGACCAATGTCATCACAATGCCCCATGACACGTGTCATCACAATTCGCCTTGGCCCTTGTCATCTCAATGCTGTATGAAACGTGTCATCAGTAGCTCCCAAGACCCTTGTCATCACAATGCTCCATGAACTCTGTTATCTCAATGTTCCATGGCCTTTGTATTCACAATGCTCCATTGTCCCGATAATCGCGTTGCTCCATGAACATTTTCATCACAATGCTCCTTGACCACTGTCACCATAATGCCCCATGACGTCTCTCATCACTGTGCTCCAAGGCCACTCTCATCAAAATGCTCCATGATCTGTGTCAGCACAATATTGCATGACACTTGTCATCACAATGCTCCATGATCCCTCTAATCACAATGCTCCCTGCCAATTTCATCACAATGACCCAAGTCTCCTGTAATCACAATGCTCCATGCCCTTGTCATCACAATGCTCCAGGTCTGTTGTCATCACCATGCTTCATGCCCGTGTCATCACAATGCTCCATGAATCTTGTCTTCACAATGCTCCATGGCCCATGTCATCACAATGCTCCATGACCCCTCTCATCACAATGCTCTATGGCCTTTGTCATCACAATGCTCCGTGACCCCCGTCAACACAGTGCCTGATGACCCCTGTCATCAAAATGCTAAATGGCACTTGTCATCACAATGCTCTATGATGCCTGTCATCACTATTCTCCATGTCACTTGTTATCACAAGGCTCCATGGCCCCTGTACTCCCAGTACTCCATGACCCCTTTCATCACAATGCCCAATGTCACCTCTGATCACAATTCTCAATGGCATTTGTCATCACGATGCTCCATGACACCTGTCATCACAATGCTCCATGAGACTTGTCATCACAATGCTCCATGGCCCCTCTCATTACTGTGCTCCATAATAACTTTAATCACATTTCTAGATGACCACTGCCATCACAATGCCCCATGACATTGTCATCACAATTCGCCATGACCATTGTCATCACAATGCTCCATGAACCATGTCATCACAGGGTCCCAGGACACTTGTCATCACAATGATCCATTACCACTTTCATCACAATGCTCCATGACCACTGTCATCTCAATGCTCCATGGCCTTTGTATTCACAATGCTCCATGGCCCCTGTAATCACAGTGCTCCATAACACCTTTCATCATAATGCTCCATGACCACTGCCATCTCAATGCCTCATGACGCCTGTCATCACAATTCTCCAAGGCCCCTCTCATCACAGTGCTCCATGACACTTGTCATCCCATTGCTACATAACACCTGTCATCACAGTGTTCCCTGCCCATGTCATCAATATGCTCCATGTCCCCTATAATCACAATGCTCCATGCCTTTTTCCTCACAAAGCTACAGAATTTTGTCATCACAATGTTCCATGACCGTGGCTTCCCAATGCTCCATGGCCCTTCTCATCACAATGCTCCAGAATTCTTGTCATCACAATGTTCCATGAACGTGTCATCACAATGCTACATGACCCTGGTCATCACAGTTCTCCATGACCTTTGTCATCACAATGCTCTATGTCACTTTTCATCACAATTCTCAATGACCACTTTAATCACTATGCTCGCTGACCATTTTCATCACATTTCTCTATTGTCATTACAATTCCCCATGGCCCCTTTCTTCACAATTCTCCATGATGCCTGTCATCACAATGCTCCATGGCTTTTGTTATCACAATGTTCCAGGACCAGTTTCATCACAATACTCCATCCCCCTTGTCATCACAGTGCACAATGAAAGCTTTCATTACAATGCTCCATGACACTTGTCATCACAATGCTCCATGGCCTTTATCGTCACAATGCTCCCAGGCACTTTTCATCACTATATTCCATGAAAACTTTCATCACATTGCTCCATGACCATTGTCATCACAATAGTCCATACCCATGTCACACAATGCTGCATAATCACTGTCATCCCAATTCTCCATGACTGCTGTCATCACAATAATCCAGGACAATTTTCATAACAATGCTTCATGCCCCCAGTCATCACAGTGCTCCATGATACCTTTCATCACAATTCCTAGATGATCAATGTCATCACAATGCCCCATGACACCTGTTATCACAATTTGCTATGACCCTTGTCATCACAATACTCGATGAACCGTGGCATCACAGTGTTCCAGGACACATGTCATCACAATGATCCATTAATATTTTCATCACAATGCTCCAATACACCTGTCATCACAATGCTCCATGTCCCCTATTATCGTATTGCTCCATAATCTCTTTCATCACAATGCTCCATGACCACTGTCATCACCATACCTCAAGACGCCTGTCATCTCAGTGCTCCATGGCCCCTTTCATCACAAGGCTCCATGAACCCAGTCATCACAATGTTCCCTGCCCTCTTCGTCACAATGCTCCATGGGCCCTGTCATCACAATGCTCCATGCCCTTGTCATCAAAATTCTCCAGAACTCTTCTCATCATAATGTTCCATGCCAATGTCATCAAAATGTCCCATGACACTTGTCATCACAATGCTCCATGGCCTTTGTCATCACAATGTTCCATGGCCCCTGTCATCACAGTGCTCCTTGATACCTTTCATCACAATTCTACATGACCACTGTCATCACAATGCCCCATTTCAGATGTCATCACAATTCGCCATGGTCCTTGTCATAACAATGCTCCATGAACCGTGTCATCACAAGGTTTCAGGACACTTGTCATCACAATGATCCATGATCACTTTCATCACAATGCTCCATGAACCCTGTCATCTCAATGCTCCATAGCCTTTGTATTCACAATGCTCCATGGCCCCTGTAATCACAGTGCTCCATGACCCCTTTCATCACAATGCTCCAAGACCGCTGTCATCACAATGCCCCATGACGCCTGCCACCACCAATCTCCAAGGGCTCCCTTACCAAAAAGCTCCATGATCCCTGTCAGTACAATGTTCCATGACACTTTTCATCACAATGCTCCATGACCCCTGTCATCACAAAGTTCTCTGCCCATATCATCACAATGCTACTTGTCACCTTTCATCACAATGCTCCATGCCCTTTCATCACAATGCTCCAGATTTCTTGTCATCACAATGTTCCTTGACCGTGTCATCACAATGCTCCATGACCCGTGTCATCACAAAGCTCCATGACCCATGGCATCACAATGATCCATGATTCCTTTCCTCACAGTGCTCCAGTACCCTTTTCATCACAATGCTCCATGCCATTGTCAGCACAATGCTACTTGGACCCTGTCATCAAATGCTCCATCCCCTTTTCATCACAATGCTCCAGATATCCTATGATTACAATGCTCCATGCCCGTGTCAACACAATGCTCCATGACCGCTGTCCTCAAAATGCTTGATGAAACTTGTTATCAGAATGTTCCATGACCCCTGTCATCAAAATGATCCCTGACCGTTGTCATCACAATGCTGCATGATACCTTTCATCCCAATCCTCTGTGACCGCTGTCATCACAATGCTCCAGGACAACTTTCATCACAATGCTCCATGACCCCTGTCATCACAACGTTCCATGAAAGTTGTCATCAAAATGCTCCATGACCCCGGTCACCAGAAGGTTCCCTGCCCTTGTCATCACAATGGTACATGGCCTGGTCATCACATTGTTCCATGGCCACTGTCATCACCATGCTCCATGGTCTTTCTCATCACAATGCTCTATGACCCCTGTCATCACAATGCTTGATGACCATTGTCATCACAATGCTCCAAGGCCCCTGTCATCACAATGCCTCATGGTCTTTGTAATCACAAAGCTCAATGACCAATGTCATCACAGTGCTCCATGCCGTTGTCATCACAATGCTCCATGGTCCCTATAATCACAATGCTCCATACTCTTGTCATCACAATGTTCCTTGGCCTTTGTCATCACAGTGCTCCATGATACCTTTAATCAAAATTCTTCATGACCACTCTCATCACAATGCAAGATGACCAATGTCATCACAATGCCCCATGACACGTGTCATCACAATTCGCCTTGGCCCTTGTCATCTCAATGCTGTATGAAACGTGTCATCAGTAGCTCCCAAGACCCTTGTCATCACAATGCTCCATGAACTCTGTTACCTCAATGTTCCATGGCCTTTGTATTCACAATGCTCCATTGTCCCGATAATCGCGTTGCTCCATGAACACTTTCATCACAATGCTCCTTGACCACTGTCACCATAATGCCCCATGACGTCTCTCATCACTGTGCTCCAAGGCCACTCTCATCAAAATGCTCCATGATCTGTGTCAGCACAATATTGCATGACACTTGTCATCACAATGCTCCATGATCCCTCTAATCACAATGATCCCTGCCAATTTCATCACAATGACCCAAGTCTCCTGTAATCACAATGCTCCATGCCCTTGTCATCACAATGCTCCAGGTCTGTTGTCATCACCATGCTTCATGCCCGTGTCATCACAATGCTCCATGAATCTTGTCTTCACAATGCTCCATGGCCCATGTCATCACAATGCTCCATGACCCCTCTCATCACAATGCTCTATGGCCTTTGTCATCACAATGCTCCGTGACCCCCGTCAACACAGTGCCTGATGACCCCTGTCATCAAAATGCTAAATGGCACTTGTCATCACAATGCTCTATGATGCCTGTCATCACTATTCTCCATGTCACTTGTTATCACAACGCTCCATGGCCCCTGTACTCCCAGTACTCCATGACCCCTTTCATCACAATGCCCAATGTCACCTCTGATCACAATTCTCAATGGCATTTGTCATCACGATGCTCCATGACACCTGTCATCACAATGCTCCATGAGACTTGTCATCACAATGCTCCATGGCCCCTCTCATTCCTGTGCTCCATAATAACTTTAATCACATTTCTAGATGACCACTGCCATCACAATGCCCCATGACATTGTCATCACAATTCGCCATGACCATTGTCATCACAATGAACCATGTCATCACAGGGTCCCAGGACACTTGTCATCACAATGATCCATTACCACTTTCATCACAATGCTCCATGACCACTGTCATCTCAATGCTCCATGGCCTTTGTATTCACAATGCTCCATGGCCCCTGTAATCACAGTGCTCCATAACACCTTTCATCATAATGCTCCATGACCACTGCCATCTCAATGCCTCATGACGCCTGTCATCACAATTCTCCAAGGCCCCTCTCATCACAGTGCTCCATGACACTTGTCATCCCATTGCTCCATAACACCTGTCATCACAGTGTTCCCTGCCCATGTCATCAAAATGCTCCATGTCCCCTATAATCACAATGCTCCATGCCTTTTTCCTCACAAAGCTCCAGAATTTTGTCATCACAATGTTCCATGACCGTGGCATCACAATGCTCCATGGCCCTTGTCATCACAATGCTCCAGAATTCTTGTCATCACAATGTTCCATGAACGTGTCATCACAATGCTACATGACCCTGGTCATCACAGTTCTCCATGACCTTTGTCATCACAATGCTCTATGTCACTTTTCATCACAATTATCAATGACCACTTTAATCACTATGCTCGCTGACCATTTTCATCACATTTCTCTATTGTCATTACAATTCCCCATGGCCCCTTTCTTCACAATTCTCCATGATGCCTGTCATCACAATGCTCCATGGCTTTTGTTATCACAATGTTCCAGGACCAGTTTCATCACAATACTCCATCCCCCTTGTCATCACAGTGCACAATGAAAGCTTTCATTACAATGCTCCATGACACTTGTCATCACAATGCTCCATGGCCTTTATCGTCACAATGCTCCCAGGCACTTTTCATCACGATATTCCATGAAAACTTTCATCACATTGCTCCATGACCATTGTCATCACAATAGTCCATACCCATGTCAACACAATGCTGCATAATCCCTGTCATCACAATAATCCTTGACTGCTGTCATCACAATAATCCAGGACAATTTTCATAACAATGCTTCATGCCCCCAGTCATCACAGTGCTCCATGATACCTTTCATCACAATTCCTAGATGATCAATGTCATCACAATGCCCCATGACACCTGTTATCACAATTCGCTATGACCCTTGTCATCACAATACTCGATGAACCGTGTCATCACAGTGTTCCAGGACACATGTCATCACAATGATCCATTAATATTTTCATCACAATGCTCCAATACACCTGTCATCACAATGCTCCATGTCCCCTCTTATCATATTGCTCCATGATCTCTTTCATCACAATGCTCCATGACCACTGTCATCACCATACCTCAAGACGCCTGTCATCTCAGTGCTCCATGGCCCCTTTCATCACAAGGCTCCATGAACCCAGTCATCACAATGTTCCCTGCCCTCTTCGTCACAATGCTCCATGGGCCCTGTCATCACAATGCTCCATGCCCTTGTCATCAAAATTCTCCAGAACTCTTGTCATCATAATGTTCCATGCCAATGTCATCAAAATGTCCCATGACACTTGTCATCACAATGCTCCATGGCCTTTGTCATCACAATGCTCCATGGCCCCTGTCATCACAGTGCTCCTTGATACCTTTCATCACAATTCTACATGACCACTGTCATCACAATGCCCCATTTCAGATGTCATCACAATTCGCCATGGTCCTTGTCATAACAATGCTCCATGAACCGTGTCATCACAAGGTTTCAGGACACTTGTCATCACAATGATCCATGATCACTTTCATCACAATGCTCCATGAACCCTGTCATCTCAATGCTCCATAGCCTTTGTATTCACAATGCTCCATGGCCCCTGTAATCACAGTGCTCCATGACCCCTTTCATCACAATGCTCCAAGACCGCTGTCATCACAATGCCCCATGACGCCTGCCACCACCAATCTCCAAGGGCTCCCTTACCAAAAAGCTCCATGATCCCTGTCAGTACAATGTTCCATGACACTTTTCATCACAATGCTCCATGACCCCTGTCATCACAAAGTTCTCTGCCCATATCATCACAATGCTACTTGTCACCTTTCATCACAATGCTCCATGCCCTTTCATCACAATGCTCCAGATTTCTTGTCATCACAATGTTCCTTGACCGTGTCATCACAATGCTCCATGACCCGTGTCATCACAAAGCTCCATGACCCCTGGCATCACAATGATCCATGATTCCTTTCCTCACAGTGCTCCAGTACCCTTTTCATCACAATGCTCCATGCCATTGTCAGCACAATTCTCCTTGGACCCTCTCATCAAAATGCTCCATCCCCTTTTCATCACAATGCTCCAGATATCCTATCATTACAATGCTCTATGCCCGTGTAAACACAATGCTCCATGACCCCTGTCCTCAAAATGCTTGATGAAACTTGTTATCAGAATGTTCCATGACCCCTGTCATCAAAATGATCCCTGACCGTTGTCATCGCAATGCTGCATGATACCTTTCATCCCAATCCTCTGTGACCGCTGTCATCACAATGCTCCAGGACAACTTTCATCACAATGCTCCATGACCCCTGTCATCACAACGTTCCATGAAAGTTGTCATCAAAATGCTCCATGACCCCGGTCACCACAAGGTTCCCTGCCCTTGTCATCACAATGGTACATGGCCTGGTCATCACAATGTTCCATGGCCTCTGTCATCACCATGCTCCATGGTCTTTCTCATCACAATGCTCTATGACCCCTGTCATCACAATGCTTGATGACCATTGTCATCACAATGCTCCAAGGCCCCTGTCATCACAATGCCTCATGGTCTTTGTAATCACAATGCTCAATGACCAATGTCATCACAGTGCTCCATGCCGTTGTCATCACAATGCTCCATGGTCCCTGTAATCACAGTGCTCCATACCCTTGTCATCACAATGCTCCAGAACACTTGTCATCATAATGCTCCATTCCCGTGTCATCACATTGCTGAATGACACTTGTCATCACAATGTTCCTTGGCCTTTGTCATCACAGTGCTCCATGATACCTTTAATCAAAATTCTACATGACCACTCTCATCACAATGCAAGATGACCAATGTCATCACAATGCCCCATGACACGTGTCATCACAATTCGCCTTGGCCCTTGTCATCTCAATGCTGTATGAAACGTGTCATCAGTAGCTCCCAAGACCCTTGTCATCACAATGCTCCATGAACTCTGTTATCTCAATGTTCCATGGCCTTTGTATTCACAATGCTCCATTGTCCCGATAATCGCGTTGCTCCATGAACACTTTCATCACAATGCTCCTTGACCACTGTCACCATAATGCCCCATGACGTCTCTCATCACTGTGTTCCAAGGCCACTCTCATCACAATGCTCCATGATCTGTGTCAGCACAATATTGCCTGACACTTGTCATCACAATGCTCCATGATCCCTCTAATCACAATGATCCCTGCCAATTTCATCACAATGACCCAAGTCTCCTGTAATCACAATGCTCCATGCCCTTGTCATCACAATGCTCCAGGTCTGTTGTCATCACCATGCTTCATGCCCGTGTCATCACAATGCTCCATGAATCTTGTCTTCACAATGCTCCATGGCCCATGTCATCACAATGCTCCATGACCCCTCTCATCACAATGCTCTATGGCCTTTGTCATCACAATGCTCCGTGACCCCCGTCAACACAATGCCTGATGACCCCTGTCATCAAAATGCTAAATGGCACTTGACATCACAATGCTCTATGATGCCTGTCATCACTATTCTCCATGTCACTTGTTATCACAAGGCTCCATGGCCCCTGTACTCCCAGTACTCCATGACCCCTTTCATCACAATGCCCAATGTCACCTCTGATCACAATTCTCAATGGCATTTGTCATCACGATGCTCCATGACACCTGTCATCACAATGCTCCATGAGACTTGTCATCACAATGCTCCATGGCCCCTCTCATTCCTGTGCTCCATAATAACTTTAATCACATTTCTAGATGACCACTGCCATCACAATGCCCCATGACATTGTCATCACAATTCGCCATGACCATTGTCATCACAATGCTCCATGAACCATGTCATCACAGGGTCCCAGGACTCTTGTCCTCACAATGATCCATTACCACTTTCATCACAATGCTCCATGACCACTGTCATCTCAATGCTCCATGGCCTTTGTATTCACAATGCTCCATGGCCCCTGTAATCACAGTGCTCCATAACACCTTTCATCATAATGCTCCATGACCACTGCCATCTCAATGCCTCATGACGCCTGTCATCACAATTCTCCAAGGCCCCTCTCATCACAGTGCTCCATGACACTTGTCATCCCATTGCTCCATAACACCTGTCATCACAGTGTTCCCTGCCCATGTCATCAAAATGCTCCATGTCCCCTATAATCACAATGCTCCATGCCTTTTCCCTCACAAAGCTCCAGAATTTTGTCATCACAATGTTCCATGACCGTGGCATCCCAATGCTCCATGGCCCTTGTCATCACAATGCTCCAGAATTCTTGTCATCACAATGTTCCATGAACGTGTCATCACAATGCTACATGACCCTGGTCATCACAGTTCTCCATGACCTTTGTCATCACAATGCTCTATGTCACTTTTCATCACAATTCTCAATGACCACTTTAATCACTATGCTCGCTGACCATTTTCATCACATTTCTCTATTGTCATTACAATTCCCCATGGCCCCTTTCTTCACAATTCTCCATGATGCCTGTCATCACAATGATCCATGGCTTTTGTTATCACAATGTTCCAGGACCAGTTTCATCACAATACTCCATCCCCCTTGTCATCACAGTGCACAATGAAAGCTTTCATTACAATGCTCCATGACACTTGTCATCACAATGCTCCATGGCCTTTATCGTCACAATGCTCCCAGGCACTTTTCATCACGATATTCCATGAAAACTTTCATCACATTGCTCCATGACCATTGTCATCACAATAGTCCATACCCATGTCAACACAATGCTGCATAATCCCTGTCATCCCAATTCTCCATGACTGCTGTCATCACAATAATCCAGGACAATTTTCATAACAATGCTTCATGCCCCCAGTCATCACAGTGCTCCATGAACCTTCCATCACAATTCCTAGATGATCAATGTCATCACAATGCCACATGACACCTGTTATCACAATTCGCTATGACCCTTGTCATCACAATACTCGATGAACCGTGTCATCACAGTGTTCCAGGACACATGTCATCACAATGATCCATTAATATTTTCATCACAATGCTCCAATACACCTGTCATCACAATGCTCCATGTCCCCTCTTATCATATTGCTCCATGATCTCTTTCATCACAATGTTCCATGACCACTGTCATCACCATACCTCAAGACGCCTGTCATCTCAGTGCTCCATGGCCCCTTTCATCACAAGGCTCCATGAACCCAGTCATCACAATGTTCCCTGCCCTCTTCGTCACAATGCTCCATGGGCCCTGTCATCACAATGCTCCATGCCCTTGTCATCAAAATTCTCCAGAACTCTTGTCATCATAATGTTCCATGCCAATGTCATCAAAATGTCCCATGACACTTGACATCACAATGCTCCATGGCCTTTGTCATCACAATGTTCCATGGCCCCTGTCATCACAGTGCTCCTTGATACCTTTCATCACAATTCTACATGACCACTGTCATCACAATGCCCCATTTCAGATGTCATCACAATTCGCCATGGTCCTTGTCATAACAATGCTCCATGAACCGTGTCATCACAAGGTTTCAGGACACTTGTCATCACAATGATCCATGATCACTTTCATCACAATGCTCCATGAACCCTGTCATCTCAATGCTCCATAGCCTTTGTATTCACAATGCTCCATGGCCCCTGTAATCACAGTGCTCCATGACCCCTTTCATCACAATGCTCCAAGACCGCTGTCATCACAATGCCCCATGACGCCTGCCACCACCAATCTCCAAGGGCTCCCTTACCAAAAAGCTCCATGATCCCTGTCAGTACAATGTTCCATGACACTTTTCATCACAATGCTCCATGACCCCTGTCATCACAAAGTTCTCTGCCCATATCATCACAATGCTACTTGTCACCTTTCATCACAATGCTCCATGCCCTTTCATCACAATGCTCCAGATTTCTTGTCATCACAATGTTCCTTGACCGTGTCATCACAATGCTCCATGACCCGTGTCATCACAAAGCTCCATGACCCCTGGCATCACAATGATCCATGATTCCTTTCCTCACAGTGCTCCAGTACCCTTTTCATCACAATGCTCCATGCCATTGTCAGCACAATGCTCCTTGGACCCTGTCATCAAAATGCTCCATCCCCTTTTCGTCACAATGCTCCAGATATCCTATCATTACCATGCTCCATGCCCGTGTCAACACAATGCTCCATGACCCCTGTCATCAAAATGCTTGATGAAACTTGTTATCAGAATAATCCATGACCCCTGTCATCAAAATGATCCCTGACCGTTGTCATCACAATGCTGCATGATACCTTTCATCCCAATTCTCTGTGACCGCTGTCATCACAATGCTCCAGGACAACTTTCATCACAATGCTCCATGACCCCTGTCATCACAACGTTCCATGAAAGTTGTCATCAAAATGCTCCATGACCCCGGTCACCACAAGGTTCCCTGCCCTTGTCATCACAATGGTACATGGCCTGGTCATCACAATGTTCCATGGCCTCTGTCATCACCATGCTCCATGGTCTTTCTCATCACAATGCTCTATGACCCCTGTCATCACAATGCTTGATGACCATTGTCATCACAATGCTCCCAGGCCCCTGTCATCACAATGCCTCATGGTCTTTGTAATCACAATGCTCAATGACCAATGTCATCACAGTGCTCCATGCCATTGTCATCACAATGCTCCATGGTCCCTGTAATCACAATGCTCCATACCCTTGTCATCCCAATGCTCCAGAACACTTGTCATCATAATGCTCCATTCCCGTGTCATCACATTGCTGAATGACACTTGTCATCACAATGTTCCTTGGCCTTTGTCATCACAGTGCTCCATGATACCTTTAATCAAAATTCTACATGACCACTCTCATCACAATGCAAGATGACCAATGTCATCACAATGCCCCATGACACCTGTTATCACAATTCGCTATGACCCTTGTCATCACAATACTCGATGAACCGTGTCATCACAGTGTTCCAGGACACATGTCATCACAATGATCCATTAATATTTTCATCACAATGCTCCAATACACCTGTCATCACAATGCTCCATGTCCCCTCTTATCATATTGCTCCATGATCTCTTTCATCACAATGCTCCATGACCACTGTCATCACCATACCCCAAGACGCCTGTCATCACAATGCTCCATGGCCCCTTTCATCACAGTGCTCCATGAACCCAGTCATCACAATGTTCCCTGCCCTCTTCGTCACAATGCTCCATGGGCCCTGTCATCACAATGCTCCATGCCCTTGTCATCAAAATTCTCCAGAACTCTTGTCATCATAATGTTCCATGCCAATGTCATCAAAATGTCCCATGACACTAGTCATCACAATGCTCCATGGCCTTTGTCATCACAATGTTCCATGGCCCGTGTCATCGCAGTGCTCCTTGATACCTTTCATCACAATTCTACATGACCACTGTCATCACAATGCCCCATTTCAGATGTCATCACAATTCGCCATGGTCCTTGTCATAACAATGCTCCATGAACCGTGTCATCACAAGGTTTCAGGACACTTGTCATCACAATGATCCATGATCACTTTCATCACAATGCTCCATGAACCCTGTCATCTCAAGGCTCCATAGCCTTTGTATTCACAATGCTCCATGGCCCCTGTAATCACAGTGCTCCATGACCCCTTTCATCACAATGCTCCAAGACCGCTGTCATCACAATGCCCCATGACGCCTGCCACCACCAATCTCCAAGGGCTCCCTTACCAAAAAGCTCCATGATCCCTGTCAGTACAATGTTCCATGACACTTTTCATCACAATGCTCCATGACCCCTGTCATCACAAAGTTCTCTGCCCATATCATCACAATGCTACTTGTCACCTTTCATCACAATGCTCCATGCCCTTTCATCACAATGCTCCAGATTTCTTGTCATCACAATGTTCCTTGACCGTGTCATCACAATGCTCCATGACCCGTGTCATCACAAAGCTCCATGACCCATGGCATCACAATGATCCATGATTCCTTTCCTCACAGTGCTCCAATACCCTTTTCATCACAATGCTCCATGCCATTGTCAGCACAATGCTACTTGGACACTGTCATCAAAATGCTCCATCCCCTTTTCATCACAATGCTCCAGATATCCTATGATTACAATGCTCCATGCCCGTGTCAACACAATGCTCCATGACCCCTGTCATCAAAATGCTTGATGAAACTTGTTATCAGAATGTTCCATGACCCCTGTCATCAAAATGATCCCTGACCGTTGTCATCACAATGCTGCATGATACCTTTCATCCCAATTCTCTGTGACCGCTGTCATCACAATGCTCCAGGACAACTTTCATCACAATGCTCCATGACCCCTGTCATCACAACGTTCCATGAAAGTTGTCATCAAAATGCTCCATGACCCCGGTCACCAGAAGGTTCCCTGCCCTTGTCATCACAATGGTACATGGCCTGGTCATCACAATGTTCCATGGCCTCTGTCATCACCATGCTCCATGGTCTTTCTCATCACAATGCTCTATGACCCCTGTCATCACAATGCTTGATGACCATTGTCATCACAATGCTCCCAGGCCCCTGTCATCACAATGCCTCATGGTCTTTGTAATCACAATGCTCAATGACCAATGTCATCACAGTGCTCCATGCCGTTGTCATCACAATGCTCCGTGACCCCCGTCAACACAGTGCCTGATGACCCCTGTCATCAAAATGCTAAATGGCACTTGTCATCACAATGCTCTATGATGCCTGTCATCACTATTCTCCATGTCACTTGTTATCACAAGGCTCCATGGCCCCTGTACTCCCAGTACTCCATGACCCCTTTCATCACAATGCCCAATGTCACCTCTGATCACAATTCTCAATGGCATTTGTCATCACAATGCTCCATGACACCTGTCATCACAATGCTCCATGAGACTTGTCATCACAATGCTCCATGGCCCCTCTCATTACTGTGCTCCATAATAACTTTAATCACATTTCTAGATGACCACTGCCATCACAATGCCCCATGACATTGTCATCACAATTCGCCATGACCATTGTCATCACAATGCTCCATGAACCATGTCATCACAGGGTCCCAGGACACTTGTCCTCACAATGATCCATTACCACTTTCATCACAATGCTCCATGACCACTGTCATCTCAATGCTCCATGGCCTTTGTATTCACAATGCTCCATGGCCCCTGTAATCACAGTGCTCCATAACACCTTTCATCATAATGCTCCATGACCACTGCCATCTCAATGCCTCATGACGCCTGTCATCACAATTCTCCAAGGCCCCTCTCATCACAGTGCTCCATGACACTTGTCATCCCATTGCTCCATAACACCTGTCATCACAGTGTTCCCTGCCCATGTCATCAAAATGTTCCATGTCCCCTAAAATCACAATGCTCCATGGCTTTTTCCTCACAAAGCTCCAGAATTTTGTCATCACAATGTTCCATGACCGTGGCATCACAATGCTCCATGGCCCTTGTCATCACAATGCTCCAGAATTCTTGTCATCACAATGTTCCATGAACGTGTCATCACAATGCTACATGACCCTGGTCATCACAGTTCTCCATGACCTTTGTCATCACAATGCTCTATGTCACTTTTCATCACAATTCTCAATGACCACTTTAATCACTATGCTCGCTGACCATTTTCATCACATTTCTCTATTGTCATTACAATTCTCCATGGCCCCTTTCTTCACAATTCTCCATGATGCCTGTCATCACAATGCTCCATGGCTTTTGTTATCACAATGTTCCAGGACCAGTTTCATCACAATACTCCATCCCCCTTGTCATCACAGTGCACAATGAAAGCTTTCATTACAATGCTCCATGACACTTGTCATCACAATGCTCCATGGCCTTTATCGTCACAATGCTCCCAGGCACTTTTCATCACGATATTCCATGAAAACTTTCATCACATTGCTCCATGACCATTGTCATCACAATAGTCCATACCCATGTCACACAATGCTGCATAATCACTGTCATCCCAATTCTCCATGACTGCTGTCATCACAATAATCCAGGACAATTTTCATAACAATGCTTCATGCCCCCAGTCATCACAGTGCTCCATGATACCTTTCATCACAATTCCTAGATGATCAATGTCATCACAATGCCCCATGACACCTGTTATCACAATTCGCTATGACCCTTGTCATCACAATACTCGATGAACCGTGTCATCACAGTGTTCCAGGACACATGTCATCACAATGATCCATTAATATTTTCATCACAATGCTCCAATACACCTGTCATCACAATGCTCCATGTCCCCTCTTATCATATTGCTCCATGATCTCTTTCATCACAATGCTCCATGACCACTGTCATCACCATACCTCAAGACGCCTGTCATCTCAGTGCTCCATGGCCCCTTTCATCACAAGGCTCCATGAACCCAGTCATCACAATGTTCCCTGCCCTCTTCGTCACAATGCTCCATGGGCCCTGTCATCACAATGCTCCATGCCCTTGTCATCAAAATTCTCCAGAACTCTTGTCATCATAATGTTCCATGCCAATGTCATCAAACTGTCCCATGACACTTGTCATCACAATGCTCCATGGCCTTTGTCATCACAATGTTCCATGGCCCCTGTCATCACAGTGCTCCTTGATACCTTTCATCACAATTCTACATGACCACTGTCATCACAATGCCCCATTTCAGATGTCATCACAATTCGCCATGGTCCTTGTCATAACAATGCTCCATGAACCGTGTCATCACAAGGTTTCAGGACACTTGTCATCACAATGATCCATGATCACTTTCATCACAATGCTCCATGAACCCTGTCATCTCAATGCTCCATAGCCTTTGTATTCACAATGCTCCATGGCCCCTGTAATCACAGTGCTCCATGACCCCTTTCATCACAATGCTCCAAGACCGCTGTCATCACAATGCCCCATGACGCCTGCCACCACCAATCTCCAAGGGCTCCCTTACCAAAAAGCTCCATGATCCCTGTCAGTACAATGTTCCATGACACTTTTCATCACAATGCTCCATGACCCCTGTCATCACAAAGTTCTCTGCCCATATCATCACAATGCTACTTGTCACCTTTCATCACAATGCTCCATGCCCTTTCATCACAATGCTCCAGATTTCTTGTCATCACAATGTTCCTTGACCGTGTCATCACAATGCTCCATGACCCGTGTCATCACAAAGCTCCATGACCCCTGGCATCACAATGATCCATGATTCCTTTCCTCACAGTGCTCCAGTACCCTTTTCATCACAATGCTCCATGCCATTGTCAGCACAATGCTCCTTGGACCCTGTCATCAAAATGCTCCATCCCCTTTTCGTCACAATGCTCCAGATATCCTATCATTACCATGCTCCATGCCCGTGTCAACACAATGCTCCATGACCCCTGTCATCAAAATGCTTGATGAAACTTGTTATCAGAATAATCCATGACCCCTGTCATCAAAATGATCCCTGACCGTTGTCATCACAATGCTGCATGATACCTTTCATCCCAATTCTCTGTGACCGCTGTCATCACAATGCTCCAGGACAACTTTCATCACAATGCTCCATGACCCCTGTCATCACAACGTTCCATGAAAGTTGTCATCAAAATGCTCCATGACCCCGGTCACCACAAGGTTCCCTGCCCTTGTCATCACAATGGTACATGGCCTGGTCATCACAATGTTCCATGGCCTCTGTCATCACCATGCTCCATGGTCTTTCTCATCACAATGCTCTATGACCCCTGTCATCACAATGCTTGATGACCATTGTCATCACAATGCTCCCAGGCCCCTGTCATCACAATGCCTCATGGTCTTTGTAATCACAATGCTCAATGACCAATGTCATCACAGTGCTCCATGCCATTGTCATCACAATGCTCCATGGTCCCTGTAATCACAATGCTCCATACCCTTGTCATCCCAATGCTCCAGAACACTTGTCATCATAATGCTCCATTCCCGTGTCATCACATTGCTGAATGACACTTGTCATCACAATGTTCCTTGGCCTTTGTCATCACAGTGCTCCATGATACCTTTAATCAAAATTCTACATGACCACTCTCATCACAATGCAAGATGACCAATGTCATCACAATGCCCCATGACACCTGTTATCACAATTCGCTATGACCCTTGTCATCACAATACTCGATGAACCGTGTCATCACAGTGTTCCAGGACACATGTCATCACAATGATCCATTAATATTTTCATCACAATGCTCCAATACACCTGTCATGACAATGCTCCATGTCCCCTCTTATCATATTGCTCCATGATCTCTTTCATCACAATGCTCCATGACCACTGTCATCACCATACCTCAAGACGCCTGTCATCACAATGCTCCATGGCCCCTTTCATCACAGTGCTCCATGAACCCAGTCATCACAATGTTCCCTGCCCTCTTCGTCACAATGCTCCATGGGCCCTGTCATCACAATGCTCCATGCCCTTGTCATCAAAATTCTCCAGAACTCTTGTCATCATAATGTTCCATGCCAATGTCATCAAAATGTCCCATGACACTAGTCATCACAATGCTCCATGGCCTTTGTCATCACAATGTTCCATGGCCCGTGTCATCGCAGTGCTCCTTGATACCTTTCATCACAATTCTACATGACCACTGTCATCACAATGCCCCATTTCAGATGTCATCACAATTCGCCATGGTCCTTGTCATAACAATGCTCCATGAACCGTGTCATCACAAGGTTTCAGGACACTTGTCATCACAATGATCCATGATCACTTTCATCACAATGCTCCATGAACCCTGTCATCTCAAGGCTCCATAGCCTTTGTATTCACAATGCTCCATGGCCCCTGTAATCACAGTGCTCCATGACCCCTTTCATCACAATGCTCCAAGACCGCTGTCATCACAATGCCCCATGACGCCTGCCACCACCAATCTCCAAGGGCTCCCTTACCAAAAAGCTCCATGATCCCTGTCAGTACAATGTTCCATGACACTTTTCATCACAATGCTCCATGACCCCTGTCATCACAAAGTTCTCTGCCCATATCATCACAATGCTACTTGTCACCTTTCATCACAATGCTCCATGCCCTTTCATCACAATGCTCCAGATTTCTTGTCATCACAATGTTCCTTGACCGTGTCATCACAATGCTCCATGACCCGTGTCATCACAAAGCTCCATGACCCATGGCATCACAATGATCCATGATTCCTTTCCTCACAGTGCTCCAATACCCTTTTCATCACAATGCTCCATGCCATTGTCAGCACAATGCTACTTGGACACTGTCATCAAAATGCTCCATCCCCTTTTCATCACAATGCTCCAGATATCCTATGATTACAATGCTCCATGCCTGTGTCAACACAATGCTCCATGACCCCTGTCATCAAAATGCTTGATGAAACTTGTTATCAGAATGTTCCATGACCCCTGTCATCAAAATGATCCCTGACCATTGTCATCACAATGCTGCATGATACCTTTCATCCCAATTCTCTGTGACCGCTGTCATCACAATGCTCCAGGACAACTTTCATCACAATGCTCCATGACCCCTGTCATCACAACGTTCCATGAAAGTTGTCATCAAAATGCTCCATGACCCCGGTCACCACAAGGTTCCCTGCCCTTGTCATCACAATGGTACATGGCCTGGTCATCACAATGTTCCATGGCCTCTGTCATCACCATGCTCCATGGTCTTTCTCATCACAATGCTCTATGACCCCTGTCATCACAATGCTTGATGACCATTGTCATCACAATGCTCCCAGGCCCCTGTCATCACAATGCCTCATGGTCTTTGTAATCACAATGCTCAATGACCAATGTCATCACAGTGCTCCATGCCGTTGTCATCACAATGCTCCGTGACCCCCGTCAACACAGTGCCTGATGACCCCTGTCATCAAAATGCTAAATGGCACTTGTCATCACAATGCTCTATGATGCCTGTCATCACTATTCTCTATGTCACTTGTTATCACAAGGCTCCATGGCCCCTGTACTCCCAGTACTCCATGACCCCTTTCATCACAATGCCCAATGTCACCTCTGATCACAATTCTCAATGGCATTTGTCATCACGATGCTCCATGACACCTGTCATCACAATGCTCCATGAGACTTGTCATCACAATGCTCCATGGCCCCTCTCATTACTGTGCTCCATAATAACTTTAATCACATTTCTAGATGACCACTGCCATCACAATGCCCCATGACATTGTCATCACAATTCGCCATGACCATTGTCATCACAATGCTCCATGAACCATGTCATCACAGGGTCCCAGGACACTTGGCATCACAATGATCCATTACCACTTTCATCACAATGCTCCATGACCACTGTCATCTCAATGCTCCATGGCCTTTGTATTCACAATGCTCCATGGCCCCTGTAATCACAGTGCTCCATAACACCTTTCATCATAATGCTCCATGACCACTGCCATCTCAATGCCTCATGACGCCTGTCATCACAATTCTCCAAGGCCCCTCTCATCACAGTGCTCCATGACACTTGTCATCCCATTGCTCCATAACACCTGTCATCACAGTGTTCCCTGCCCATGTCATCAAAATGTTCCATGTCCCCTATAATCACAATGCTCCATGGCTTTTTCCTCACAAAGCTCCAGAATTTTGTCATCACAATGTTCCATGACCGTGGCATCACAATGCTCCATGGCCCTTGTCATCACAATGCTCCAGAATTCTTGTCATCACAATGTTCCATGAACGTGTCATCACAATGCTACATGACCCTGGTCATCACAGTTCTCCATGACCTTTGTCATCACAATGCTCTATGTCAATTTTCATCACAATTCTCAATGACCACTTTAATCACTATGCTCGCTGACCATTTTCATCACATTTCTCTATTGTCATTACAATTCTCCATGGCCCCTTTCTTCACAATTCTCCATGATGCCTGTCATCACAATGCTCCATGGCTTTTGTTATCACAATGTTCCAGGACCAGTTTCATCACAATACTCCATCCCCCTTGTCATCACAGTGCACAATGAAAGCTTTCATTACAATGCTCCATGACACTTGTCATCACAATGCTCCATGGCCTTTATCGTCACAATGCTCCCAGGCACTTTTCATCACGATATTCCATGAAAACTTTCATCACATTGCTCCATGACCATTGTCATCACAATAGTCCATACCCATGTCACACAATGCTGCATAATCACTGTCATCCCAATTCTCCATGACTGCTGTCATCACAATAATCCAGGACAATTTTCATAACAATGCTTCATGCCCCCAGTCATCACAGTGCTCCATGATACCTTTCATCACAATTCCTAGATGATCAATGTCATCACAATGCCCCATGACACCTGTTATCACAATTCGCTATGACCCTTGTCATCACAATACTCGATGAACCGTGTCATCACAGTGTTCCAGGACACATGTCATCACAATGATCCATTAATATTTTCATCACAATGCTCCAATACACCTGTCATCACAATGCTCCATGTCCCCTCTTATCATATTGCTCCATGATCTCTTTCATCACAATGCTCCATGACCACTGTCATCACCATACCTCAAGACGCCTGTCATCTCAGTGCTCCATGGCCCCTTTCATCACAAGGCTCCATGAACCCAGTCATCACAATGTTCCCTGCCCTCTTCGTCACAATGCTCCATGGGCCCTGTCATCACAATGCTCCATGCCCTTGTCATCAAAATTCTCCAGAACTCTTGTCATCATAATGTTCCATGCCAATGTCATCAAACTGTCCCATGACACTTGACATCACAATGCTCCATGGCCTTTGTCATCACAATGTTCCATGGCCCCTGTCATCACAGTGCTCCTTGATACCTTTCATCACAATTCTACATGACCACTGTCATCACAATGCCCCATTTCAGATGTCATCACAATTTGCCATGGTCCTTGTCATAACAATGCTCCATGAACCGTGTCATCACAAGGTTTCAGGACACTTGTCATCACAATGATCCATGATCACTTTCATCACAATGCTCCATGAACCCTGTCATCTCAATGCTCCATAGCCTTTGTATTCACAATGCTCCATGGACCCTGTAATCACAGTGCTCCATGACCCCTTTCATCACAATGCTCCAAGACCGCTGTCATCACAATGCCCCATGACGCCTGCCACCACCAATCTCCAAGGGCTCCCTTACCAAAAAGCTCCATGATCCCTGTCAGTACAATGTTCCATGACACTTTTCATCACAATGCTCCATGACCCCTGTCATCACAAAGTTCTCTGCCCATATCATCACAATGCTACTTGTCACCTTTCATCACAATGCTCCATGCCCTTTCATCACAATGCTCCAGATTTCTTGTCATCACAATGTTCCTTGACCGTGTCATCACAATGCTCCATGACCCGTGTCATCACAAAGCTCCATGACCCCTGGCATCACAATGATCCATGATTCCTTTCCTCACAGTGCTCCAGTACCCTTTTCATCACAATGCTCCCTGCCATTGTCAGCACAATGCTACTTGGACACTGTCATCAAAATGCTCCATCCCCTTTTCATCACAATGCTCCAGATATCCTATGATTACAATGCTCCATGCCCGTGTCAACACAATGCTCCCTGACCACTGTCATCAAAATGCTTTATGAACCTTGTTATCAGAATGTTCCATGACCCCTGTCATCAAAATGATCCCTGACCGTTGTCATCACAATGCTGCATGATACCTTTCATCCCAATTCTCTGTGACCGCTGTCATCACAATGCTCCAGGACAACTTTCATCACAATGCTCCATGACCCCTGTCATCACAACGTTCCATGAAAGTTGTCATCAAAATGCTCCATGACCCCGGTCACCACAAGGTTCCCTGCCCTTGTCATCACAATGGTACATGGCCTGGTCATCACAATGTTCCATGGCCTCTGTCATCACCATGCTCCATGGTCTTTCTCATCACAATGCTCTATGACCCCGGTCATCACAATGCTTGATGACCATTTTCATCACAATGCTCCCAGGCCCCTGTCATCACAATGCCTCATGGTCTTTGTAATCACAATGCTCAATGACCAATGTCATCACAGTGCTCCATGCCGTTGTCATCACAATGCTCCATGGTCCCTGTAATCACAATGCTCCATACCCTTGTCATCACAATGCTCCAGAACACTTGTCATCATAATGCTCCATTCCCGTGTCATCACATTGCTGAATGACACTTGTCATCACAATGTTCCTTGGCCTTTGTCATCACAGTGCTCCATGATACCTTTAATCAAAATTCTACATGACCACTCTCATCACAATGCAAGATGACCAATGTCATCACAATGCCCCATGACACCTGTTATCACAATTCGCTATGACCCTTGTCATCACAATACTCGATGAACCGTGTCATCACAGTGTTCCAGGACACATGTCATCACAATGATCCATTAATATTTTCATCACAATGCTCCAATACACCTGTTATCACAATGCTCCATGTCCCCTCTTATCATATTGCTCCATGATCTCTTTCATCACAATGCTCCATGACCACTGTCATCACCATACCTCAAGACGCCTGTCATCTCAGTGCTCCATGGCCCCTTTCATCACAAGGCTCCATGAACCCAGTCATCACAATGTTCCCTGCCCTCTTCGTCACAATGCTCCATGGGCCCTGTCATCACAATGCTCCATGCCCTTGTAATCAAAATTCTCCAGAACTCTTGTCATCATAATGTTCCATGCCAATGTCATCAAACTGTCCCATGACACTTGTCATCACAATGCTCCATGGCCTTTGTCATCACAATGTTCCATGGCCCCTGTCATCACAGCGCTCCTTGATACCTTTCATCACAATTCTACATGACCACTGTCATCACAATGCCCCATTTCAGATGTCATCACAATTCGCCATGGTCCTTGTCATAACAATGCTCCATGAACCGTGTCATCACAAGGTTTCAGGACACTTGTCATCACAATGATCCATGATCACTTTCATCACAATGCTCCATGAACCCTGTCATCTCAATGCTCCATAGCCTTTGTATTCACAATGCTCCATGGCCCCTGTAATCACAGTGCTCCATGACCCCTTTCATCACAATGCTCCAAGACCGCTGTCATCACAATGCCCCATGACGCCTGCCACCACCAATCTCCAAGGGCTCCCTTACCAAAAAGCTCCATGATCCCTGTCAGTACAATGTTCCATGACACTTTTCATCACAATGCTCCATGACCCCTGTCATCACAAAGTTCTCTGCCCATATCATCACAATGCTACTTGTCACCTTTCATCACAATGCTCCATGCCCTTTCATCACAATGCTCCAGATTTCTTGTCATCACAATGTTCCTTGACCGTGTCATCACAATGCTCCATGACCCGTGTCATCACAAAGCTCCATGACCCCTGGCATCACAATGATCCATGATTCCTTTCCTCACAGTGCTCCAGTACCCTTTTCATCACAATGCTCCATGCCATTGTCAGCACAATTCTCCTTGGACCCTGTCATCAAAATGCTCCATCCCCTTTTCATCACAATGCTCCAGATATCCTATCATTACAATGCTCCATGCCCGTGTCAACACAATGCTCCATGAACCCTGTCCTCAAAATGCTTGATGAAACTTGTTTTCAGGATGTTCCATGACCCCTGTCATCAAAATGATCCCTGACCGTTGTCATCGCAATGCTGCATGATACCTTTCATCCCAATCCTCTGTGACCGCTGTCATCACAATGCTCCAGGACAACTTTCATCACAATGCTCCATGCACTGGTCATCAAAATGCTCCAGAACTCTTGTCATCATAATGCTCCATGCCAATGTCATCAAAATGCCCCATGACACTTGTCATCACAATGCTCCATGGCCTTTGTCATCACAATGTTCCATGGCCCCTGTCATCAGAGTGCTCCATGTTACCTTTCAATACAATTCTACATGACCACTGTCATCACAATGCCCCATGACAGATGATACCACAATTCGCCATGGTCCTTGTCATCACAATGCTCCATGAACTGTGTCATCACAAGGTTCCAGGACACTTGTCATCACAATAATCCATGATCACTTTCATCACAATGCTCCATGAACCCTGTCATCTCAATGCTCCATGGCCTTTGTATTCACAATGCTCCATGGCCCCTGTAATCACAGAGCTGCATGACCCCTTTCATCCCAATGCTCCAAGACCGCTGTCATCACAATGCCCCATGACGCCTGCCTTCACAAATCTCCAAGACCTCTCTTACCAAAAAGCTCCATGATCCCTGTCAGTACAATGTTCCATGACACTTTTTATCACAATGCTCCATGACCCCTGTCATCACAAAGTTCTCTGCCCATATCGTCACAATGCTCCTTGTCACCTTTCATCACAAGGCACCATGCCCTTTCATCACAATGCTCCAGAATTCTTGTCATCGCAATGTTCCTTGACCGTGTCATCACCATGCTCCATGACCCTTGTCATCACAAAGCTCCATGACCCCTGTCATCACAATGATCCATGATTCCTTTCCTCACAGTGCTCCAGTACCCTTTTCATCACAATGCTCCATGCCATTGTCAGCACAATTCTCCTTGGACCCTTTCATCAAAATGCTCCATCCCCTTTTCATCACAATGCTCCAGATATCCTATCATTACAATGCTCCATGCCCGTGTCAACACAATGCTCCATGACCCCTGTCATCAAAATGCTTTATGAACCTTGTTATCAGAATGTTGCATGAGCCCTGTCATCAAAATGATCCATGACCGTTGTCATCACAATGCTGCATGATACCTTTCATCCCAATTCTCTGTGACCGCTGTCATCACAATGCTCCAGGACAACTTTCATCACAATGCTCCATGACCCCTGTCATCACAACGTTCCATGAAAGTTGTCATCAAAATGCTCCATGACCCCGGTCACCACAAGGTTCCCTGCCCTTGTCATCACAATGGTACGTGGCCTGGTCATCACAATGTTCCATGGCCTCTGTCATCACCATGCTCCATGGTCTTTCTCATCACAATGCTCTATGACCCCTGTCATCACAATGCTTGATGACCATTGTCATCACAATGCTCCAAGGCCCCTGTCATCACAATGCCTCATGGTCTTTGTAATCACAATGCTCAATGACCAATGTCATCACAGTGCTCCATGCCGTTGTCATCACAATGCTCCATGGTCCCTGTAATCACAATGCTCCATACCCTTGTCATCACAATGCTCCAGAACACTTGTCATCATAATGCTCCATTCCCGTGTCATCACATTGCTGAATGACACTTGTCATCACAATGTTCCTTGGCCTTTGTCATCACAGTGCTCCATGATACCTTTAATCAAAATTCTACATGACCACTCTCATCACAATGCAAGATGACCAATGTCATCACAATGCCCCATGACACGTGTCATCACAATTCGCCTTGGCCCTTGTCATCTCAATGCTGTATGAAACGTGTCATCAGTAGCTCCCAAGACCCTTGTCATCACAATGCTCCATGAACTGTGTTATCTCAATGTTCCATGGCCTTTGTATTCACAATGCTCCATTGTCCCGATAATCGCGTTGCTCCATGAACACTTTCATCACAATGCTCCTTGACCACTGTCACCATAATGCCCCATGACGTCTCTCATCACTGTGCTCCAAGGCCACTCTCATCAAAATGCCCCATGATCTGTGTCAGCACAATATTGCATGACACTTGTCATCACAATGCTCCATGATCCCTCTAATCACAATGATCCCTGCCAATTTCATCACAATGACCCAAGTCTCCTGTAATCAAAATGCTCCATGCCCTTGTCATCACAATGCTCCAGGTCTGTTGTCATCACCATGCTTCATGCCCGTGTCATCACAATGCTCCATGAATCTTGTCTTCACAATGCTCCATGGCCCATGTCATCACAATGCTCCATGACCCCTCTCATCACAATGCTCTATGGCCTTTGTCATCACAATGCTCCGTGACCCCCGTCAACACAATGCCTGATGACCCCTGTCATCAAAATGCTAAATGGCACTTGTCATCACAATGCTCTATGATGCCTGTCATCACTATTCTCCATGTCACTTGTTATCACAACGCTCCATGGCCCCTGTACTCCCAGTACTCCATGACCCCTTTCATCACAATGCCCAATGTCACCTCTGATCACAATTCTCAATGGCATTTGTCATCACGATGCTCCATGACACCTGTCATCACAATGCTCCATGAGACTTGTCATCACAATGCTCCATGGCCCCTCTCATTCCTGTGCTCCATAATAACTTTAATCACATTTCTAGATGACCATTGCCATCACAATGCCCCATGACATTGTCATCACAATTCGCCATGACCATTGTCATCACAATGCTCCATGAACCATGTCATCACAGGGTCCCAGGACACTTGGCATCACAATGATCCATTACCACTTTCATCACAATGCTCCATGACCACTGTCATCTCAATGCTCCATGGCCTTTGTATTCACAATGCTCCATGGCCCCTGTAATCACAGTGCTCCATAACACCTTTCATCATAATGCTCCATGACCACTGCCATCTCAATGCCTCATGACGCCTGTCATCACAATTCTCCAAGGCCCCTCTCATCACAGTGCTCCATGACACTTGTCATCCCATTGCTCCATAACACCTGTCATCACAGTGTTCCCTGCCCATGTCATCAAAATGCTCCATGTCCCCTATAATCACAATGCTCCATGCCTTTTTCCTCACAAAGCTCCAGAATTTTGTCATCACAATGTTCCATGACCGTGGCATCCCAATGCTCCATGGCCCTTGTCATCACAATGCTCCAGAATTCTTGTCATCACAATGTTCCATGAACGTGTCATCACAATGCTACATGACCCTGGTCATCACAGTTCTCCATGACCTTTGTCATCACAATGCTCTATGTCACTTTTCATCACAATTCTCAATGACCACTTTAATCACTATGCTCGCTGACCATTTTCATCACATTTCTCTATTGTCATTACAATTCCCCCTGGCCCCTTTCTTCACAATTCTCCATGAAGCCTGTCATCACAATGCTCCATGGCTTTTGTTATCACAATGTTCCAGGACCAGTTTCATCAGAATACTCCATCCCCCTTGTCATCACAGTGCACAATGAAAGCTTTCATTACAATGCTCCATGACACTTGTCATCACAATGCTCCATGGCCTTTATCGTCACAATGCTGCCAGGCACTTTTCATCACGATATTCCATGAAAACTTTCATCACATTGCTCCATGACCATTGTCATCACAATAGTCCATACCCATGTCAACACAATGCTGCATAATCCCTGTCATCCCAATTCTCCATGACTGCTGTCATCACAATAATCCAGGACAATTTTCATAACAATGCTTCATGCCCCCAGTCATCACAGTGCTCCATGATACCTTTCATCACAATTCCTAGATGATCAATGTCATCACAATGCCCCATGACACCTGTTATCACAATTCGCTATGACCCTTGTCATCACAATACTCGATGAACCGTGTCATCACAGTGTTCCAGGACACATGTCATCACAATGATCCATTAATATTTTCATCACAATGCTCCAATACACCTGTCATCACAATGCTCCATGTCCCCTCTTATCATATTGCTCCATGATCTCTTTCATCACAATGCTCCATGACCACTGTCATCACCATACCTCAAGACGCCTGTCATCTCAGTGCTCCATGGCCCCTTTCATCACAAGGCTCCATGAACCCAGTCATCACAATGTTCCCTGCCCTCTTCGTCACAATGCTCCATGGGCCCTGTCATCACAATGCTCCATGCCCTTGTCATCAAAATTCTCCAGAACTCTTGTCATCACAATGTTCCATGGCCCCTGTCATCACAGTGCTCCTTGATACCTTTCATCACAATTCTACATGACCACTGTCATCACAATGCCCCATTTCAGATGTCATCACAATTCGCCATGGTCCTTGTCATAACAATGCTCCATGAACCGTGTCATCACAAGGTTTCAGGACACTTGTCATCACAATGATCCATGATCACTTTCATCACAATGCTCCATGAACCCTGTCATCTCAATGCTCCATAGCCTTTGTATTCACAATGCTCCATGGCCCCTGTAATCACAGTGCTCCATGACCCCTTTCATCACAATGCTCCAAGACCGCTGTCATCACAATGCCCCATGACGCCTGCCACCACAAATCTCCAAGGGCTCCCTTACCAAAAAGCTCCATGATCCCTGTCAGTACAATGTTCCATGACACTTTTCATCACAATGCTCCATGACCCCTGTCATCACAAAGTTCTCTGCCCATATCATCACAATGCTACTTGTCACCTTTCATCACAATGCTCCATGCCCTTTCATCACAATGCTCCAGATTTCTTGTCATCACAATGTTCCTTGACCGTGTCATCACAATGCTCCATGACCCGTGTCATCACAAAGCTCCATGACCCCTGGCATCACAATGATCCATGATTCCTTTCCTCACAGTGCTCCAGTACCCTTTTCATCACAATGCTCCATGCCATTGTCAGCACAATTCTCCTTGGACCCTGTCATCAAAATGCTCCATCCCCTTTTCATCACAATGCTCCAGATATCCTATCATTTCAATGCTCCATGCCCGTGTCAACACAATGCTCCATGACCCCTGTCCTCAAAATGCTTGATGAAACTTGTTTTCAGGATGTTCCATGACCCCTGTCATCAAAATGATCCCTGACCGTTGTCATCGCAATGCTGCATGATACCTTTCATCCCAATCCTCTGTGACCGCTGTCATCACAATGCTCCAGGACAACTTTCATCACAATGCTCCATGCCCTGGTCATCAAAATGCTCCATAACTCTTATCATCATAATGCTCCATGCCAATGTCATCAAAATGCCCCATGACACTTGTCATCACAATGCTCCATGGCCTTTGTCATCACAATGTTCCATGGCCCCTGTCATCAGAGTGCTCCATGTTACCTTTCAATACAATTCTACATGACCACTGTCATCACAATGCCCCATGACAGATGACACCACAATTCGCCATGGTCCTTGTCATCACAATGCTCCATGAACTGTGTCATCACAAGGTTTCAGGACACTTGTCATCACAATGATCCATGATCACTTTCATCACAATGCTCCATGAAACCTGTCATCTCAATGCTCCATGGCCTTTGTATTCACAATGCTCCATGGCCCCTGTAATCACAGAGCTCCATGACCCCTTTCATCCCAATGCTCCAAGACCGCTGTCATCACAATGCCCCATGACGCCTGCCTTCACAAATCTCCAAGACCTCTCTTACCAAAAAGCTCCATGATCCCTGTCAGTACAATGTTCCATGACACTTTTTATCACAATGCTCCATGACCCCTGTCATCACAAAGTTCTCTGCCCATATCGTCACAATGCTCCTTGTCACCTTTCATCACAATGCACCATGCCCTTTCATCACAATGCTCCAGAATTCTTGTCATCGCAATGTTCCTTGACCGTGTCATCACAATGCTCCATGACCCTTGTCATCACAAAGCTCCATGACCCCTGTCATCACAATGATCCATGATTCCTTTCCTCACAGTGCTCCAGTACCCTTTTCATCACAATGCTCCATGCCATTGTCAGCACAATTCTCCTTGGATCCTGTCATCAAAATGCTCCATCCCCTTTTCATCACAATGCTCCAGATATCCTATCATTACAATGCTCCATGCCCGTGTCAACACAATGCTCCATGACCCCTGTAATCAAAATGCTTTATGAACCTTGTTATCAGAATGTTCCATGACCCCTGTCATCAAAATGATCCATGACCGTTGTCATCACAATGCTGCATGATACCTTTCATCCCAATTCTCTGTGACCGCTGTCATCACAATGCTCCAGGACAACTTTCATCACAATGCTCCATGACCCCTGTCATCACAACGTTCCATGAAAGTTGTCATCAAAATGCTCCATGACCCCGGTCACCACAAGGTTCCCTGACCTTGTCATCACAATGGTACGTGGCCTGGTCATCACAATGTTCCATGGCCTCTGTCATCACCATGCTCCATGGTCTTTCTCATCACAATGCTCTATGACCCCTGTCATCACAATGCTTGATGACCATTGTCATCACAATGCTCCAAGGCCCCTGTCATCACAATGCCTCATGGTCTTTGTAATCACAATGCTCAATGACCAATGTCATCACAGTGCTCCATGCCGTTGTCATCACAATGCTCCATGGTCCCTGTAATCACAATGCTCCATACCCTTGTCATCACAATGCTCCAGAACACTTGTCATCATAATGCTCCATTCCCGTGTCATCACATTGCTGAATGACACTTGTCATCACAATGTTCCTTGGCCTTTGTCATCACAGTGCTCCATGATACCTTTAATCAAAATTCTACATGACCACTCTCATCACAATGCAAGATGACCAATGTCATCACAATGCCCCATGACACGTGTCATCACAATTCGCCTTGGCCCTTGTCATCTCAATGCTGTATGAAACGTGTCATCAGTAGCTCCCAAGACCCTTGTCATCACAATGCTCCATGAACTCTGTTATCTCAATGTTCCATGGCCTTTGTATTCACAATGCTCCATTGTCCCGATAATCGCGTTGCTCCATGAACACTTTCATCACAATGCTCCTTGACCACTGTCACCATAATGCCCCATGACGTCTCTCATCACTGTGCTCCAAGGCCACTCTCATCAAAATGCCCCATGACCTGTGTCAGCACAATATTGCATGACACTTGTCATCACAATGCTCCATGATCCCTCTAATCACAATGAACCCTGCCAATTTCATCACAATGACCCAAGTCTCCTGTAATCACAATGCTCCATGCCCTTGTCATCACAATGCTCCAGGTCTGTTGTCATCACCATGCTTCATGCCCGTGTCATCACAATGCTCCATGAATCTTGTCTTCACAATGCTCCATGGCCCATGTCATCACAATGCTCCATGACCCCTCTCATCACAATGCTCTATGGCCTTTGTCATCACAATGCTCCGTGACCCCCGTCAACACAATGCCTGATGACCCCTGTCATCAAAATGCTAAATGGCACGTGTCATCACAATGCTCTATGATGCCTGTCATCACTATTCTCCATGTCACTTGTTATCACAAGGCTCCATGGCCCCTGTACTCCCAGTACTCCATGACCCCTTTCATCACAATGCCCAATGTCACCTCTGATCACAATTCTCAATGGCATTTGTCATCACAATGCTCCATGACACCTGTCATCACAATGCTCCATGAGACTTGTCATCACAATGCTCCATGGCCCCTCTCATTACTGTGCTCCATAATAACTTTAATCACATTTCTAGATGACCACTGCCATCACAATGCCCCATGACATTGTCATCACAATTCGCCATGACCATTGTCATCACAATGCTCCATGAACCATGTCATCACAGGGTCCCAGGACACTTGGCATCACAATGATCCATTACCACTTTCATCACAATGCTCCATGACCACTGTCATCTCAATGCTCCACGGCCTTTGTATTCACAATGCTCCATGGCCCCTGTAATCACAGTGCTCCATAACACCTTTCATCATAATGCTCCATGACCACTGCCATCTCAATGCCTCATGACGCCTGTCATCACAATTCTCCAAGGCCCCTCTCATCACAGTGCTCCATGACACTTGTCATCCCATTGCTCCATAACACCTGTCATCACAGTGTTCCCTGCCCATGTCATCAAAATGCTCCATGTCCCCTATAATCACAATGCTCCATGCCTTTTTCCTCACAAAGCTCCAGAATTTTGTCATCACAATGTTCCATGACCGTGGCATCCCAATGCTCCATGGCCCTTGTCATCACAATGCTCCAGAATTCTTGTCATCACAATGTTCCATGAACGTGTCATCACAATGCTACATGACCCTGGTCATCACAGTTCTCCATGACCTTTGTCATCACAATGTTCTACGTCACTTTTCATCACAATTCTCAATGACCACTTTAATCACTATGCTCGCTGACCATTTTCATCACATTTCTCTATTGTCATTACAATTCCCCATGGCCCCTTTCTTCACAATTCTCCATGATGCCTGTCATCACAATGCTCCATGGCTTTTGTTATCACAATGTTCCAGGACCAGTTTCATCACAATACTCCATCCCCCTTGTCATCACAGTGCACAATGAAAGCTTTCATTACAATGCTCCATGACACTTGTCATCACAATGCTCCATGGCCTTTATCGTCACAATGCTCCCAGGCACTTTTCATCACGATATTCCATGAAAACTTTCATCACATTGCTCCATGACCATTGTCATCACAATAGTCCACACCCATGTCAACACAATGCTGCATAATCCCTGTCATCCCAATTCTCCATGACTGCTGTCATCACAATAATCCAGGACAATTTTCATAACAATGCTTCATGCCCCCAGTCATCACAGTGCTCCATGATACCTTTCATCACAATTCCTAGATGATCAATGTCATCACAATGCCCCATGACACCTGTTATCACAATTCGCTATGACCCTTGTCATCACAATACTCGATGAACCGTGTCATCACAGTGTTCCAGGACACATGTCATCACAATGATCCATTAATATTTTCATCACAGTGCTCCAATACACCTGTCATCACAATGCTCCATGTCCCCTCTTATCATATTGCTCCATGATCTCTTTCATCACAATGCTCCATGACCACTGTCATCACCATACCTCAAGACGCCTGTCATCTCAGTGTTCCATGGCCCCTTTCATCACAAGGCTCCATGAACCCAGTCATCACAATGTTCCCTGCCCTCTTCGTCACAATGCTCCATGGGCCCTGTCATCACAATGCTCCATGCCCTTGTCATCAAAATTCTCCAGAACTCTTGTCATCATAATGTTCCATGCCAATGTCATCAAAATGTCCCATGACACTTGACATCACAATGCTCCATGGCCTTTGTCATCACAATGTTCCATGGCCCCTGTCATCACAGTGCTCCTTGATACCTTTCATCACAATTCTACATGACCACTGTCATCACAATGCCCCATTTCAGATGTCATCACAATTTGCCATGGTCCTTGTCATAACAATGATCCATGAACCGTGTCATCACAAGGTTTCAGGACACTTGTCATCACAATGATCCATGATCACTTTCATCACAATGCTCCATGAACCCTGTCATCTCAATGCTCCATAGCCTTTGTATTCACAATGCTCCATGGCCCCTGTAATCACAGTGCTCCATGACCCCTTTCATCACAATGCTCCAAGACCGCTGTCATCACAATGCCCCATGACGCCTGCCACCACCAATCTCCAAGGGCTCCCTTACCAAAAAGCTCCATGATCCCTGTCAGTACAATGTTCCATGACACTTTTCATCACAATGCTCCATGACCCCTGTCATCACAAAGTTCTCTGCCCATATCATCACAATGCTACTTGTCACCTTTCATCACAATGCTCCATGCCCTTTCATCACAATGCTCCAGATTTCTTGTCATCACAATGTTCCTTGACCGTGTCATCACAATGCTCCATGACCCGTGTCATCACAAAGCTCCATGACCCCTGGCATCACAATGATCCATGATTCCTTTCCTCACAGTGCTCCAATACCCTTTTCATCACAATGCTCCATGCCATTGTCAGCACAATGCTACTTGGACACTGTCATCAAAATGCTCCATCCCCTTTTCATCACAATGCTCCAGATATCCTATGATTACAATGCTCCATGCCCGTGTCAACACAATGCTCCCTGACCCCTGTCATCAAAATGCTTTATGAACCTTGTTATCAGAATGTTCCATGACCCCTGTCATCAAAATGATCCCTGACCGTTGTCATCACAATGCTGCATGATACCTTTCATCCCAATTCTCTGTGACCGCTGTCATCACAATGCTCCAGGACAACTTTCATCACAATGCTCCATGACCCCTGTCATCACAACGTTCCATGAAAGTTGTCATCAAAATGCTCCATGACCCCGGGCACCACAAGGTTCCCTGCCCTTGTCATCACAATGGTACATGGCCTGGTCATCACAATGTTCCATGACCTCTGTCATCACCATGCTCCATGGTCTTTCTCATCACAATGCTCTATGACCCCTGTCATCACAATGCTTGATGACCATTTTCATCACAATGCTCCCAGGCCCCTGTCATCACAATGCCTCATGGTCTTTGTAATCACAATGCTCAATGACCAATGTCATCACAGTGCTCCATGCCGTTGTCATCACAATGCTCCATGGTCCCTGTAATCACAATGCTCCATACCCTTGTCATCACAATGCTCCAGAACACTTGTCATCATAATGCTCCATTCCCGTGTCATCACATTGCTGAATGACACTTGTCATCACAATGTTCCTTGGCCTTTGTCATCACAGTGCTCCATGATACCTTTAATCAAAATTCTACATGACCACTCTCATCACAATGCAAGATGACCAATGTCATCACAATGCCCCATGACACCTGTTATCACAATTCGCTATGACCCTTGTCATCACAATACTCGATGAACCGTGTCATCACAGTGTTCCAGGACACATGTCATCACAATGATCCATTAATATTTTCATCACAATGCTCCAATACACCTGTCATCACAATGCTCCATGTCCCCTCTTATCATATTGCTCCATGATCTCTTTCATCACAATGCTCCATGACCACTGTCATCACCATACCTCAAGATGCCTGTCATCTCAGTGCTCCATGGCCCCTTTCATCACAAGGCTCCATGAACCCAGTCATCACAATGTTCCCTGCCCTCTTCGTCACAATGCTCCATGGGCCCTGTCATCACAATGCTCCATGCCCTTGTCATCAAAATTCTCCAGAACTCTTGTCATCATAATGTTCCATGCCAATGTCATCAAACTGTCCCATGACACTTGTCATCACAATGCTCCATGGCCTTTGTCATCACAATGTTCCATGGCCCCTGTCATCACAGTGCTCCTTGATACCTTTCATCACAATTCTACTTGACCACTGTCATCACAATGCCCCATTTCAGATGTCATCACAATTCGCCATGGTCCTTGTCATAACAATGCTCCATGAACCGTGTCATCACAAGGTTTCAGGACACTTGTCATCACAATGATCCATGATCACTTTCATCACAATGCTCCCTGAACCCTGTCATCTCAATGCTCCTTAGCCTTTGTATTCACAATGCTCCATGGCTCCTGTAATCACAGTGCTCCATGACCCCTTTCATCACAATGCTCCAAGACCGCTGTCATCACAATGCCCCATGACGCCTGCCACCACCAATCTCCAAGGGCTCCCTTACCAAAAAGCTCCATGATCCCTGTCAGTACAATGTTCCATGACACTTTTCATCACAATGCTCCATGACCCCTGTCATCACAAAGTTCTCTGCCCATATCATCACAATGCTACTTGTCACCTTTCATCACAATGCTCCATGCCCTTTCATCACAATGCTCCAGATTTCTTGTCATCACAATGTTCCTTGACCGTGTCATCACAATGCTCCATGACCCGTGTCATCACAAAGCTCCATGACCCCTGGCATCACAATGATCCATGATTCCTTTCCTCACAGTGCTCCAGTACCCTTTTCATCACAATGCTCCATGCCATTGTCAGCACAATGCTCCTTGGACCCTGTCATCAAAATGCTCCATCCCCTTTTCATCACAATGCTCCAGATATCCTATCATTTCAATGCTCCATGCCCGTGTCAACACAATGCTCCATGACCCCTGTCCTCAAAATGCTTTATGAAACTTGTTTTCAGGATGTTCCATGACCCCTGTCATCAAAATGATCCCTGACCGTTGTCATCGCAATGCTGCATGATACCTTTCATCCCAATCCTCTGTGACCGCTGTCATCACAATGCTCCAGGACAACTTTCATCACAATGCTCCATGCCCTGGTCATCAAAATGCTCCAGAACTCTTGTCATCATAATGCTCCATGCCAATGTCATCAAAATGCCCCATGACACTTGTCATCACAATGCTCCATGGCCTTTGTCATCACAATGTTCCATGGCCCCTGTCATCAGAGTGCTCCATGTTACCTTTCAATACAATTCTACATGACCACTGTCATCACAATGCCCCATGACAGATGACACCACAATTCGCCATGGTCCTTGTCATCACAATTCTCCATGAACTGTGTCATCACAAGGTTTCAGGACACTTGTCATCACAATGATCCATGATCACTTTCATCACAATGCTCCATGAACCCTGTCATCAAAATGCTGTATGAACCTTGTTATCAGAATGTTCCATGACCCCTGTTATCAAAATGATCCATGACCGCTGTCCTCACAATGCTGCATGATATCTTTCATCCCAATTCTCTGTGACCGCTGTCATCACAATGCTCCAGGACAATTTTCATCACAATGTTCCATGCCCCCTGTCATCACAGTGCCCCATAACCCCTGTAATCACAATGCTCCATGACCCTGTCATCACAATGCTACATGACCCCTGTCATCACATTGTTCCATGGCCTATGTATTCACAATGCTCCATGGACCCTGTAATCACACTGCTCCATGTCCCCTTTCAACACAATGCTCCATGACCCCTGTCATCACAACGTTCCATGAAAGTTGTCATCACAATGCTCCATGACCCCGGTCACCACAAGGTTCCCTGCCCTTGTCATCACAATGGTACATGGCCTTGTCATCACAATGTTCCATGGCCTTTGTCATCACCATGCTCCATGGTCTTTCTCATCACAATGCTCTATGACCCCTGTCATCACAATGCTTGATGACCATTGTCATCACAATGCTCCAAGGCCCCTGTCATCACAATGCCTCATGGTCTTTGTAATCACAATGCTCAATGACCACTGTCATCACAATGCTCCATGCCGTTGTCATCACAATGCTCCATGGCCCCTGTAATCACAATGCTCCAGAACACTTGTCATCATAATGTTCCATTCCCGTGTCATCACATTGCTCAATGACAATTGTCATCAAAATGTTCCTTGGCCTTTGTCATCACAGTGCTCCATGATACCTTTAATCAAAATTCTACATGACCACTCTCATCACAATGCAAGATGACCAATGTCATCACAATGCCCCATGACACGTGTCGTCACAATTCACTTTGGCCCTTGTCATCTCAATGCTGTATGAAACGTGTCATCAGTAGGTTCCAAGACACTTGTCATCACAACACTCCATGAACTCTCTTATCTCAATATTCCATGGCCTTTATATTCACAATGCTCCATTGTCCCGATACTCGTGTTGCTCCATGAACACTTTCATCACAATGCTCCTTGACCACTGTGACCGTAATGCCCCATGACGTATCTCATCACTGTGCTCCAAGGCCACTCTCATCAAAATGCTCCATGAACTGTGTCAGCACAATATTGCATGACACTTGTCATCACAATGCTCCATGATCCCTGTAATCCCACTTCTCCATGACCCCTTTCATCACAATACCCAATGCCACCTCTCATCACAATTCTCCATGCCATTTGTCATCACGATGCTCCATGATACCTATCATCACAATGCTCCATGACACTTGTCATCACAAAGCTCCATGGCCCCTCTCATTACTGAGCTCGATAATAACTTTAATCACATTTCTAGATGACCACTGCCATCACAATGCCCCATGACATTGTCATCACAATTCGCCATGACCATTGTCATCACAATGCTCCATGAACCATGTCATCACAGGGTCCCAGGACACTTGTCATCACAATGATCCATTACCACTTTCATCACAATGCTCCATGACCACTGTCATCTCAATGCTCCATGGCCTTTGTATTCACAATGCTCCATGGCCCCTGTAATCACAGTGCTCCATAACACCTTTCATCACAATGCTCCATAACACCTGTCATCACAGTGTTCCTTGCCCATGTCATCACAATGCTCCATGTCCCCTATATTCACAATGCTCCATGCCTTTTTCCTCACAATGCTCCAGAATTTTGTCATCACAATGTTCCATGAGCGTGGCATCACAATGCTCCATGGCCCTTGTCATCACAATGCTCCAGAATTCTTGTCATCACAATGTTCCATGAACGTGTCATCACAATGCTACATGACCCTGGTCATCACAGTTCTCCATGACCTTTGTCATCACAATTCTCAATGACCACGTTAATCACTCTGCTCGCTGACCATTTTCATCACATTTCTCTATTGTCATTACAATTCCCCATGGCCCCTTTCTTCACAATGTTCCATGATGCCTGTCATCACAATGCTCCATGGCTTTCGTTATCACAATGCTTCAGGACCAGTTTCATCAAAATACTCCATTCCCCTTGTCATCACAGTGCACAATGAAAGCTTTCATTACAAGGCTCCATGACACTTGTCATCACAATGCTCCATGGCCTTTATCCTCACAATGCTCCCAGGCACTTTTCATCACGATATTCCATGAAAATTTGCATCACATTGCTCCATGACCATTGTCATCACAATAGTCCATACCCATGGCAACACAATGCTGCATAATCCCTGTCATCACAATTCCCCATGACTGCTGTCATCACAATAATCCAGGACAATTTTCATATCACTGTTTCATGCCCCCAGTCATCACAGTGCTCCATGATACCTTTCATCACAATTCCTAGATGATCAATGTCGTCACAATGCCCCATGACACCTGTCATCACAATTCGCCGTGAAGCTTGTCATCACAATAATCGATGAACTGTGTCATCACAGTGTTCCAGGACACATGTCATCACAATGATCCTTGTCTACTTTCATCAAAATGCTCCAATACACCTGTCATCACAATGCTCCATGGCCCCTGTTATCATATTGCTCCATGATCTCTTTCATCACAATGCTCCATGACCACTGTCATCACCATACCTCAAGACGCCCGTCTTCCCAATGCTCCATGGCCCCTTTCATCACAATGCTCCATGAACCCAGTCATCACAATGTTCCCTGCCATTTTCATCACAATGCTCCATGGGCCCTGTCATCGCAGTGCTCCATGCCATTGTCATCAAAATGCTCCAGAGCTCTTGTCATCATAATGTTCCATGCCAATGTCATCAAAATATCCCATGACAGTTGTCATCACAATGCTCCATGGCCTTTGCCATCACAATGTTCCATGGCCACTGTCATCACAATGCTCCATGCCATTGTCATCAAAATGCTCCAGAGCTCTTGTCATCATAATGCTCCATGCCAATGACATCAAAATGCCCCATGACACTTGTCATCACAATGTTCCATGGCCTCTGCCATCACCATGCTCCATGGTCTTTCTCATCACAATGCTCTATGACCCCTGTCATCACAATGCTTGATGACCATTGTCATCACAATGCTCCAAGGCCCCTGTCATCACAATGCCTCATGGTCTTTGTTATCACAATGCAAATTGACCACTGTTATCACAGTGCTCCATGCCGTTGTCATCACAATGCTCCATGGCCCCTGTAATCACAATGCTCCATGCCCGTGTCATCACAATGCTCCAGAACACTTGTCATCATAATGTTCCATTCCCGTGTCATCACAGTGCTCAATGACAATTGTCATCAAAATGTTCCTTGGCCTTTGTCATCACAGTGCTCCATGATACCTTTAATCAAAATTCTACATGACCACTGTCATCACAATGCAAGATGACCAATGTCATCACAATGCCCCATGACAGGTATCATCACAATTCACCTTGGCCCTTGTCATCTCAATGCTGTATGAAACGTGTCATCAGTAGGTTCCAAGACCCTTGTCATCACAACGCTCCATGAACTCTCTTATCTCAATGTTCCATGGCCTTTGTATTCACAATGCTCCATTGTCCCGATACTCGCGTTGCTCCATGAACACTTTCATCACAATGCTCCTTGACCACTGTCACCATAATGCCCCATGACGTCTCTCATCACTGTGCTCCAAGGCCACTCTCATCAAAATGCTCCATGAACTGTGTCAGCACAATATTGCATGACACTTGTCATCACAATGCTCCATGATCCCTGTAATCACAATGATCCCTGCCAATGTCATCACAATGCTCCATGTCTCCTGTAATCACAATGCTCCATGCCCTTGTCATCACAATGCTCCAGATCTGTTGTCATCACCATGCTTCATGCCCATGTCATCACAATGCTCCATGAATCTTATCTACACAATTCTCCATGGCCCATGGCATCACAATGCTCCACGACCCGTCTTCAAAATGCTAAATGGCACTTGTCCTCACAATGCTCTATGATGCCTGTCATCACTATTCTCCATGTCACTTCTTATCACAATGCTCCATGGCCCCTGTAATCCCAGTATTCCATGACCCCTTTCATCAAAATGCCCAATGCCACCTCTCATCACAATTCTCCATGGCATTTGTCATCACGATGCTCCATGACACCTGTCATCACAATGCTCCATGACACTTGTCATCACAATGCTCCATGGCCCCTCTCATTACTGTGCTCCATAATAACTTTAATCACATTTCTAGATGACCACTGCCATCACAATGCCCCATGATATTGTCATCACAATTCGCCATGACCATTGTCATCACAATGCTCCAGGAACCATGTCATCACAGGGTCCCAGGACACTTGTCATCACAATGATCCATTACCACTTTCATCACAATGCTCCATGACCACTGTCATCTCAATGCTCCATGGCCTTTGTATTCACAATGCTCCATGGCCCCTGTAATCACAGTGCTCCATAACACCTTTCATCATAATGCTCCATGAAAACTGCCATCTCAATGCCTCATGACGCCTGTCATCACAATTCTCCAAGGCCCCTCTCATCACAATGTTCCATGACACTTGTCATCACATTGCTCCATAACACCTGTCATCACAGTGTTCCTTGCCCATGTCATCACAATGCTCCATGTCCCCTATAATCAAAATGCTCCATGCCTTTTTCCTCACAATGCTCCAGAATTCTTGTCATCACAATGTTCCATGACCGTGGCATCACAATGCTCCATGGCCCTTGTCATCACAATGCTCCAGAATTCTTGTCATCACAATGTTCCATGAACGTGTCACCACAATGCTACATGACCCTGGTAATCACAGTTCTCCATGACCTTTGTCATCACAATTCTCAATGACCACTTTAATCACTATGCTCGCTGACCATTTTCATCACATTTCTCTATTGTCATTACAATTCCCCATGGCCCCTTTCTTCACAATGCTCCATGATGCCTGTCATCACAGTGCTCCATGGCTTTCATTATCACAATGCTCCAGGACAAGTTTCATCACAATACTCCATCCCCCTTGTCATCCCAGTGCACAATGAAAGCTTTCATTACAATGCTCCATGACACTTGTCATCACAATGCTCCATGGCCTTTATCGTCACAATGCTCCCAGGCACTTTTCATCACGATGTTCCATGAAAACTTTCATCACATTGCTCCATGACCATTTTCATCACAATAGTCTATACCCATGGCAACACAATGCTGCATAATCCCTGTCATCACAATAATCCATGACTGCTGTCATCACCATAATACAGGACAATGTTCAAAACAATGCTTCATGCCCCGAGTCATCACAGTGCTCCATGATACCTTTCATCACAATTCCTAGATGATCAATGTCATCACAATGCCCCATGACACCTGTCATCACAATTCGCTATGACCCTTGTCATCACAATACTCGATGAACCGTGTCATCACAGTGTTCCAGGACACATGTCATCACAATGATCCATTACTATTTTCTTCACAATGCTCCAATACACCTGTCATCACAATGCTCCATGGCCCCTGTTATCATATTGCTCCATGATCTCTTTCATCACAATGCTCCATGACCACTGTCATCACCATACCTCAAGACGCCTGTCATCTCAATGCTCCATGGCCCCTTTCATCACAATGCTCCATGAACCCAGTCATCACAATGTTCCCTGCCGTTTTCATCGCAATGCTCCATGGGCTCTGTCATCACAATGCTCCATGCCCTTGTCATCAAAATGCTCCAGAACTCTTGTCATCATAATGCTCCATGCCAATGTCATCAAAATGCCCCATGACACTTGTCATCACAATGCTCCATGGCCTTTGTCATCACAATGTTCCATGGCCCCTGTCATCACAGTGCTCCATGATACCTTTCATCACAATTCTACACGACCACTCTCATCACAATGGCCCATGACAGATGGCATCACAATTCGCCATGGTCCTTGTCATCACAATGCTCCATGAACCGTGTCATCACAAGGTTCCAGGACACTTGTCATCACAATGAACCATGATCACTTTCATCACAATGCTCCATGAACCCTGTCATCTCAATGCTCCATAGCCTTTGTATTCACAATGCTCCATGGCCCCTGTAATCACAGTGCTCCATGACCCCTTTCATCACAATGCTCCAAGACCGCTGTCATCACAATGCCCCATGACGCCTGCCACCACAAATCTCCAAGGCCTCTCTTACCAAAAAGCTCCATGATATCTGTCAGTACAATGTTCCATGACACTTTTCATCACAATGCTCCATGACCCCTGTCATCACAAAGTTCTCTGCCCATATCATCACAATGCTCCTTGTCACCTTTAATCTCAATGCTCCATGCCCTTTCATCACAATGCTCCAGAATTCTTGTCATGGCAATGTTCCTTGAACGTGTCATCACAATGCTCCATGACACTTGTCATCACAAAGCTCCATGACCCCTGTCATCACAATGATCCATGATTCCTTTCCTCACAGTGCTCCAGTACCCTTTTCATCACAATGCTCCATGCCATTGTCAGCACAATGCTCCTTGGACCCTGTCATCAAAATGCTCCATCCCCTTTTCATCACAATGCTCCAGATATCCTATCATTACAATGCTCCATGCCCGTGTCAACACAATGCTCCATGACCCCTGTCATCAAAATGCTTTATGAACCTTGTTATCAGAATGTTCCATGACCCCTGGCTTCAAAATGATCCATGACCGTTGTCATCACAATGCTGCATGATACCTTTCATCCCAATTCTCTGTGACAGCTGTCATCACAATGCTCCAGGACAATTTTCATCACAATGCTCCATGCCCCCTGTCATCACAGTGCCCCATAACCCCTGTAATCACAATGCTCCATGACCCTGTCATCACAATGCTACATGACCCCTGTCATCACATTGTTCCATGGCCTATGTATTCACAATGCTCCATGGACCCTGTAATCACACTGCTCCATGTTCCCTTTCAACACAATGCTCCATGACCCCTGTCATCACAACGTTCCATGAAAGTTGTCATCAAAATGCTCCATGACCCCGGTCACCACAAGGTTCCCTGCCCTTGTCATCACAATGGTACATGGCCTTGTCATCACAATGTTCCATGGCCTCTGACATCACCATACTCCATGGTCTTTCTCATCACAATGCTCTATGACCCCTATCATCACAATGCTTGATGACCATTGTCATCACAATGCTCCAAGGCCCCTGTCATCACAATGCCTCATGGTCTTTGTAATCACAATGCTCAATGACCACTGTCATCACAATGCTCCATGCCGTTGTCATCACAATGCTCCATGGCCCCTGTAATCACAATGCTCCAGAACACTTGTCAGCATAATCTTCCATTCCCGTGTCATCACATTGCTCAATGACAATTGTCATCAAAATGTTCCTTGGCCTTTGTCATCACAGTGCTCCATGATACCTTTAATCAAAATTCTACATGACCACTGTCATCACAATGCAAGATGACCAATGTCATCACAATGCCCCATGACACGTGTCATCACAATTCACTTTGGCCCTTGTCATCTCAATGCTGTATGAAACGTGTCATCAGTAGGTTCCAAGACCCTTGTCATCACAACACTCCATGAACTCTCTTATCTCAATGTTCCATGGCCTTTATATTCACAATGCTCCATTGTCCCGATACTCGCGTTGCTCCATGAACACTTTCATCACAATGCTCCTTGACCACTGTCACCATAATGCCCCATGACGTCTCTCATCACTGTGCTCCAAGGCCACTCTCATCAAAATGCTCCATGAACTGTGTCAGCACAATATTGCATGACACTTGTCATCACAATGCTCCATGATCCCTGTAATCACAATGATCCCTGCCAATGTCATCACAATGCTCCATGTCTCCTGTAATCACAATGCTCCATGCCCTTGTCATCACAATGCTCCAGGTCTGTTGTCATCACCATGCTTCATGCCCGTGTCATCACAATGCTCCATGAATCTTGTCTACACACGCTCCATGGCCCATGTCATCACAATGCTCCATGACCCCTGTCTTCAAAATGCTAAATGGCACTTGTCATCACAATGCTCTATGATGCCTGTCATCACTATTCTCCATGTCACTTCTTATCACAATGCTCCATGGCCCCTGTAATCCCAGTACTCCATGAACCCTTTCATCACAATGCCCAATGCCACCTCTAATCACAACTCTCCATGGCATTTGTCATCACGATGCTCCATGATACCTGTCATCACAATGCTCCATGACACTTGTCATCACAAAGCTCCATGGCCCCTCTCATTACTGTGCTCGATAATAACTTTAATCACATTTCTAGATGACCACTGCCATCACAATGCCCCATGACATTGTCATCACAATTCGCCATGACCATTGTCATCACAATGCTCCATGAACCATGTCATCACAGGGTCCCAGGACACTTGTCATCACAATGATCCATTACCACTTTCATCACAATGCTCCATGACCACTGTCATCTCAATGCTCCATGGCCTTTGTATTCACAATGCTCCATGGCCCCTGTAATCACAGTGCTCCATAACACCTTTCATCACAATGCTCCATAACACCTGTCATCACAGTGTTCCTTGCCCATGTCATCACAATGCTCCATGTCCCCTATATTCACAATGCTCCATGCCTTTTTCCTCACAATGCTCCAGAATTTTGTCATCACAATGTTCCATGAGCGTGGCATCACAATGCTCCATGGCCCTTGTCATCACAATGCTCCAGAATTCTTGTCATCACAATGTTCCATGAACGTGTCATCACAATGCTACATGACCCTGGTCATCACAGTTCTCCATGACCTTTGTCATCACAATTCTCAATGACCACGTTAATCACTATGCTCGCTGACCATTTTCATCACATTTCTCTATTGTCATTACAATTCCCCATGGCCCCTTTCTTCACAATGTTCCATGATGCCTGTCATCACAATGCTCCATGGCTTTCGTTATCACAATGCTCCAGGACCAGTTTCATCAAAATACTCCATTCCCCTTGTCATCACAGTGCACAATGAAAGCTTTCATTACAAGGCTCCATGACACTTGTCATCACAATGCTCCATGGCCTTTATCCTCACAATGCTCCCAGGCACTTTTCATCACGATATTCCATGAAAATTTTCATCACATTGCTCCATGACCATTGTCATCACAATAGTCCATACCCATGGCAACACAATGCTGCATAATCCCTGTCATCACAATTCCCCATGACTGCTGTCATCACAATAATCCAGGACAATTTTCATATCACTGTTTCATGCCCCCAGTCATCACAGTGCTCCATGATACCTTTCATCACAATTCCTAGATGATCAATGTCGTCACAATGCCCCATGACACCTGTCATCACAATTCGCCGTGAAGCTTGTCATCACAATAATCGATGAACTGTGTCATCACAGTGTTCCAGGACACATGTCATCACAATGATCCTTGTCTACTTTCATCAAAATGCTCCAATACACCTGTCATCACAATGCTCCATGGCCCCTGTTATCATATTGCTCCATGATCTCTTTCATCACAATGCTCCATGACCACTGTCATCACCATACCTCAAGACGCCCGTCATCCCAATGCTCCATGGCCCCTTTCATCACAATGCTCCATGAACCCAGTCATCACAATGTTCCCTGCCATTTTCATCACAATGCTCCATGGGCCCTGTCATCACAGTGCTCCATGCCATTGTCATCAAAATGCTCCAGAGCTCTTGTCATCATAATGTTCCATGCCAATGTCATCAAAATATCCCATGACAGTTGTCATCACAATGCTCCATGGCCTTTGCCATCACAATGTTCCATGGCCACTGTCATCACAATGCTCCATGCCATTGTCATCAAAATGCTCCAGAGCTCTTGTCATCATAATGCTCCATGCCAATGACATCAAAATGCCCCATGACACTTGTCATCACAATGCTCCATGGCCTTTGTCATCACAATGTTCCATGGCCCCTGTCATCACAGTGCTCCATGATACCTTTCATCACAATTCTACACGACCACTGTCATCACAATGCCCCAAGACAGATGTCATCAAAATTCGCCATGGTCCTTGTCATCACAATGCTCCATGAACCGTGTCATCACAAGGTTCCAGGACACTTGTCATCACAATGATCCGTGATCACTTTCATCACAATGCTCCATGAAATCTGTCATCTCAATGCTCCATAGCCTTTGTATTCACAATGCTCCATGGCCCCTGTAATCACAGTGTTCCATGACCCCTTTCATCACAATGCTCCAAGACCGCTGTCATCACAATGCCCCATGACGCCTGCCACCACAAATCTCCAAGGCCTCTCTTACCAAAAAGCTCCATGATATCTGTCAGTACAATGTTCCATGACACTTTTCAGCACAATGCTCCATGACCCCTGTCATCACAAAGTTCTCTGCCCATATCATCACAATGCTCCTTGTCACCTTTCATCACAATGCTCCATGCCCTTTCATCACAATGCTCCAGAATTCTAGTCATCGCAATGTTCCTTGACCGTGTCATCACAATGCTCCATGACACTTGTCATTACAAAGCTCCATGACCCCTGTCATCACAATGATCCATGATTCCTTTCCTCACAGTGCTCCAGTACCCTTTTCATCACAATGCTCCATGCCATTGTCAGCACAATGCTCCTTGGACCCTGTCATCAAAATGCTCCATCCCCTTTTCATCACAATGCTCCAGATATCCTATCATTACAATGCTCCATGCCCGTGTCAACACAATGCTCCATGACCCCTGTCATCAAAATGCTTTATGAACCTTGTTATCAGAATGTTCCATGACCCCTGGCATCAAAATGATCCATGACCGTTGTCATCACAATGCTGCATGATACCTTTCATCCCAATTCTCTGTGACAGCTGTCATCACAATGCTCCAGGACAATTTTCATCACAATGCTCCATGCCCCTGTCATCACAGTGCCCCATAACCCCTGTAATCACAATGCTCCATGACCGTGTCATCACAATGCTACATGACCCCTGTCATCACATTGTTCCATGGCCTATGTATTCACAATGCTCCATGGACCCTGTAATCACACTGCTCCATGTTCCCTTTCAACACTGTGCTCCATGACCCCTGTCATCACAACGTTCCATGACAGTTGTCATCAAAATTCTCCATGACCCAGGTCACCACAAGGTTCCCTGCCCTTGTCATCACAATGGTACATGTCCTTGTCATCACAATGTTCCATGGCCTCTGTCATCACCATGCTCCATGGTCTTTCTCATCACAATGCTCTATGACCCCTGTCATCACAATGCTTGATGACCATTGTCATCACAATGCTCCAAGGCCCCTGTCATCACAATGCCTCATGGTCTTTGTTATCACAATGCAAATTGACCACTGTTATCACAGTGCTCCATGCCGTTGTCATCACAATGCTCCATGGCCCCTGTAATCACAATGCTCCATGCCCTTGTCATCACAATGCTCCAGAACACTTGTCATCATAATGTTCCATTCCCGTGTCATCACAGTGCTCAATGACAATTGTCATCAAAATGTTCCTTGGCCTTTGTCATCACAGTGCTCCATGATACCTTTAATCAAAATTCTACATGACCACTCTCATCACAATGCAAGATGACCAATGTCATCACAATGCCCCATGACACGTGTCATCACAATTCACCTTGGCCCTTGTCATCTCAATGCTGTATGAAACGTGTCATCAGTAGGTTCCAAGACCCTTGTCATCACAACGCTCCATGAACTCTCTTATCTCAATGTTCCATGGCCTTTGTATTCACAATGCTCCATTGTCCTGATACTCGCGTTGCTCCATGAACACTTTCATCACAATGCTCCTTGACCACTGTCACCATAATGCCCCATGACGTCTCTCATCACTGTGCTCCAAGGCCACTCTCATCAAAATGCTCCATGAACTGTGTCAGCACAATATTGCATGACACTTGTCATCACAATGCTCCATGATCCCTGTAATCACAATGATCCCTGCCAATGTCATCACAATGCTCCATGTCTCCTGTAATCACAATGCTCCATGCCCTTGTCATCACAATGCTCCAGATCTGTTGTCATCACCATGCTTCATGCCCATGTCATCACAATGCTCCATGAATCTTATCTACACAATTCTCCATGGCCCATGGCATCACAATGCTCCACGACCCGTCTTCAAAATGCTAAATGGCACTTGTCCTCACAATGCTCTATGATGCCTGTCATCACTATTCTCCATGTCACTTCTTATCACAATGCTCCATGGCCCCTGTAATCCCAGTATTCCATGACCCCTTTCATCAAAATGCCCAATGCCACCTCTCATCACAATTCTCCATGGCATTTGTCATCACGATGCTCCATGACACCTGTCATCACAATGCTCCATGACACTTGTCATCACAATGCTCCATGGCCCCTCTCATTACTGTGCTCCATAATAACTTTAATCACATTTCTAGATGACCACTGCCATCACAATGCCCCATGATATTGTCATCACAATTCGCCATGACCATTGTCATCACAATGCTCCAGGAACCATGTCATCACAGGGTCCCAGGACACTTGTCATCACAATGATCCATTACCACTTTCATCACAATGCTCCATGACCACTGTCATCTCAATGCTCCATGGCCTTTGTATTCACAATGCTCCATGGCCCCTGTAATCACAGTGCTCCATAACACCTTTCATCATAATGCTCCATGAAAACTGCCATCTCAATGCCTCATGACGCCTGTCATCACAATTCTCCAAGGCCCCTCTCATCACAATGTTCCATGACACTTGTCATCACATTGCTCCATAACACCTGTCATCACAGTGTTCCTTGCCCATGTCATCACAATGCTCCATGTCCCCTATAATCAAAATGCTCCATGCCTTTTTCCTCACAATGCTCCAGAATTCTTGTCATCACAATGTTCCATGACCGTGGCATCACAATGCTCCATGGCCCTTGTCATCACAATGCTCCAGAATTCTTGTCATCACAATGTTCCATGAACGTGTCACCACAATGCTACATGACCCTGGTAATCACAGTTCTCCATGACCTTTGTCATCACAATTCTCAATGACCACTTTAATCACTATGCTCGCTGACCATTTTCATCACATTTCTCTATTGTCATTACAATTCCCCATGGCCCCTTTCTTCACAATGCTTCATGATGCCTGTCATCACAGTGCTCCATGGCTTTCATTATCACAATGCTCCAGGACAAGTTTCATCACAATACTCCATCCCCCTTGTCATCCCAGTGCACAATGAAAGCTTTCATTACAATGCTCCATGACACTTGTCATCACAATGCTCCATGGCCTTTATCGTCACAATGCTCCCAGGCACTTTTCATCACGATGTTCCATGAAAACTTTCATCACATTGCTCCATGACCATTTTCATCACAATAGTCTATACCCATGGCAACACAATGCTGCATAATCCCTGTCATCACAATAATCCATGACTGCTGTCATCACCATAATACAGGACAATGTTCAAAACAATGCTTCATGCCCCGAGTCATCACAGTGCTCCATGATACCTTTCATCACAATTCCTAGATGATCAATGTCATCACAATGCCCCATGACACCTGTCATCACAATTCGCTATGACCCTTGTCATCACAATACTCGATGAACCGTGTCATCACAGTGTTCCAGGACACATGTCATCACAATGATCCATTACTATTTTCTTCACAATGCTCCAATACACCTGTCATCACAATGCTCCATGGCCCCTGTTATCATATTGCTCCATGATCTCTTTCATCACAATGCTCCATGACCACTGTCATCACCATACCTCAAGACGCCTGTCATCTCAATGCTCCATGGCCCCTTTCATCACAATGCTCCATGAACCCAGTCATCACAATGTTCCCTGCCGTTTTCATCGCAATGCTCCATGGGCTCTGTCATCACAATGCTCCATGCCCTTGTCATCAAAATGCTCCAGAACTCTTGTCATCATAATGCTCCATGCCAATGTCATCAAAATGCCCCATGACACTTGTCATCACAATGCTCCATGGCCTTTGTCATCACAATGTTCCATGGCCCCTGTCATCACAGTGCTCCATGATACCTTTCATCACAATTCTACACGACCACTCTCATCACAATGGCCCATGACAGATGTCATCACAATTCGCCATGGTCCTTGTCATCACAATGCTCCATGAACCGTGTCATCACAAGGTTCCAGGACACTTGTCATCACAATGAACCATGATCACTTTCATCACAATGCTCCATGAACCCTGTCATCTCAATGCTCCATAGCCTTTGTATTCACAATGCTCCATGGCCCCTGTAATCACAGTGCTCCATGACCCCTTTCATCACAATGCTCCAAGACCGCTGTCATCACAATGCCCCATGACGCCTGCCACCACAAATCTCCAAGGCCTCTCTTACCAAAAAGCTCCATGATCCCTGTCAGTACAATGTTCCATGACACTTTTCATCACAATGCTCCATGACCCCTGTCATCACAAAGTTCTCTGCCCATATCATCACAATGCTCCTTGTCACCTTTAATCACAATGCTCCATGCCCTTTCATCACAATGCTCCAGAATTCTTGTCATGGCAATGTTCCTTGACCGTGTCATCACAATGCTCCATGACACTTGTCATCACAAAGCTCCATGACCCCTGTCATCACAATGATCCATGATTCCTTTCCTCACAGTGCTCCAGTACCCTTTTCATCACAATGCTCCATGCCATTGTCAGCACAATGCTCCTTGGACCCTGTCATCAAAATGCTCCATCCCCTTTTCATCACAATGCTCCAGATATCCTATCATTACAATGCTCCATGCCCGTGTCAACACAATGCTCCATGACCCCTGTCATCAAAATGCTTTATGAACCTTGTTATCAGAATGTTCCATGACCCCTGGCATCAAAATGATCCATGACCGTTGTCATCACAATGCTGCATGATACCTTTCATCCCAATTCTCTGTGACAGCTGTCATCACAATGCTCCAGGACAATTTTCATCACAATGCTCCATGCCCCCTGTCATCACAGTGCCCCATAACCCCTGTAATCACAATGCTCCATGACCCTGTCATCACAATGCTACATGACCCCTGTCATCACATTGTTCCATGGCCTATGTATTCACAATGCTCCATGGACCCTGTAATCACACTGCTCCATGTTCCCTTTCAACACAATGCTCCATGACCCCTGTCATCACAACGTTCCATGAAAGTTGTCATCAAAATGCTCCATGACCCCGGTCACCACAAGGTTCCCTGCCCTTGTCATCACAATGTTCCATGGCCTCTGACATCACCATACTCCATGGTCTTTCTCATCACAATGCTCTATGACCCCTATCATCACAATGCTTGATGACCATTGTCATCACAATGCTCCAAGGCCCCTGTCATCACAATGCCTCATGGTCTTTGTAATCACAATGCTCAATGACCACTGTCATCACAATGCTCCATGCCATTGTCATCACAATGCTCCATGGCCCCTGTAATCACAATGCTCCAGAACACTTGTCAGCATAATCTTCCATTCCCGTGTCATCACATTGCTCAATGACAATTGTCATCAAAATGTTCCTTGGCCTTTGTCATCACAGTGCTCCATGATACCTTTAATCAAAATTCTACATGACCACTGTCATCACAATGCAAGATGACCAATGTCATCACAATGCCCCATGACACGTGTCATCACAATTCACTTTGGCCCTTGTCATCTCAATGCTGTATGAAACGTGTCATCAGTAGGTTCCAAGACCCTTGTCATCACAACACTCCATGAACTCTCTTATCTCAATGTTCCATGGCCTTTATATTCACAATGCTCCATTGTCCCGATACTCGCGTTGCTCCATGAACACTTTCATCACAATGCTCCTTGACCACTGTCACCATAATGCCCCATGACGTCTCTCATCACTGTGCTCCAAGGCCACTCTCATCAAAATGCTCCATGAACTGTGTCAGCACAATATTGCATGACACTTGTCATCACAATGCTCCATGATCCCTGTAATCACAATGATCCCTGCCAATGTCATCACAATGCTCCATGTCTCCTGTAATCACAATGCTCCATGCCCTTGTCATCACAATGCTCCAGGTCTGTTGTCATCACCATGCTTCATGCCCGTGTCATCACAATGCTCCATGAATCTTTTCTACACACGCTCCATGGCCCATGTCATCACAATGCTCCATGACCCCTGTCTTCAAAATGCTAAATGGCACTTGTCATCACAATGCTCTATGATGCCTGTCATCACTATTCTCCATGTCACTTCTTATCACAATGCTCCATGGCCCCTGTAATCCCAGTACTCCATGAACCCTTTCATCACAATGCCCAATGCCACCTCTAATCACAACTCTCCATGGCATTTGTCATCACGATGCTCCATGATACCTGTCATCACAATGCTCCATGACACTTGTCATCACAAAGCTCCATGGCCCCTCTCATTACTGTGCTCGATAATAACTTTAATCACATTTCTAGATGACCACTGCCATCACAATGCCCCATGACATTGTCATCACAATTCGCCATGACCATTGTCATCACAATGCTCCATGAACCATGTCATCACAGGGTCCCAGGACACTTGTCATCACAATGATCCATTACCACTTTCATCACAATGCTCCATGACCACTGTCATCTCAATGCTCCATGGCCTTTGTATTCACAATGCTCCATGGCCCCTGTAATCACAGTGCTCCATAACACCTTTCATCACAATGCTCCATAACACCTGTCATCACAGTGTTCCTTGCCCATGTCATCACAATGCTCCATGTCCCCTATATTCACAATGCTCCATGCCTTTTTCCTCACAATGCTCCAGAATTTTGTCATCACAATGTTCCATGAGCGTGGCATCACAATGCTCCATGGCCCTTGTCATCACAATGCTCCAGAATTCTTGTCATCACAATGTTCCATGAACGTGTCATCACAATGCTACATGACCCTGGTCATCACAGTTCTCCATGACCTTTGTCATCACAATTCTCAATGACCACGTTAATCACTATGCTCGCTGACCATTTTCATCACATTTCTCTATTGTCATTACAATTCCCCATGGCCCCTTTCTTCACAATGTTCCATGATGCCTGTCATCACAATGCTCCATGGCTTTCGTTATCACAATGCTCCAGGACCAGTTTCATCAAAATACTCCATTCCCCTTGTCATCACAGTGCACAATGAAAGCTTTCATTACAAGGCTCCATGACACTTGTCATCACAATGCTCCATGGCCTTTATCCTCACAATGCTCCCAGGCACTTTTCATCACGATATTCCATGAAAATTTTCATCACATTGCTCCATGACCATTGTCATCACAATAGTCCATACCCATGGCAACACAATGCTGCATAATCCCTGTCATCACAATTCCCCATGACTGCTGTCATCACAATAATCCAGGACAATTTTCATATCACTGTTTCATGCCCCCAGTCATCACAGTGCTCCATGATACCTTTCATCACAATTCCTAGATGATCAATGTCGTCACAATGCCCCATGACACCTGTCATCACAATTCGCCGTGAAGCTTGTCATCACAATAATCGATGAACTGTGTCATCACAGTGTTCCAGGACACATGTCATCACAATGATCCTTGTCTACTTTCATCAAAATGCTCCAATACACCTGTCATCACAATGCTCCATGGCCCCTGTTATCATATTGCTCCATGATCTCTTTCATCACAATGCTCCATGACCACTGTCATCACCATACCTCAAGACGCCCGTCATCCCAATGCTCCATGGCCCCTTTCATCACAATGCTCCATGAACCCAGTCATCACAATGTTCCCTGCCATTTTCATCACAATGCTCCATGGGCCCTGTCATCACAGTGCTCCATGCCATTGTCATCAAAATGCTCCAGAGCTCTTGTCATCATAATGTTCCATGCCAATGTCATCAAAATATCCCATGACAGTTGTCATCACAATGCTCCATGGCCTTTGCCATCACAATGTTCCATGGCCACTGTCATCACAATGCTCCATGCCATTGTCATCAAAATGCTCCAGAGCTCTTGTCAGCATAATGCTCCATGCCAATGACATCAAAATGCCCCATGACACTTGTCATCACAATGCTCCATGGCCTTTGTCATCACAATGTTCCATGGCCCCTGTCATCACAGTGCTCCATGATACCTTTCATCACAATTCTACACGACCACTGTCATCACAATGCCCCAAGACAGATGTCATCAAAATTCGCCATGGTCCTTGTCATCACAATGCTCCATGAACCGTGTCATCACAAGGTTCCAGGACACTTGTCATCACAATGATCCGTGATCACTTTCATCACAATGCTCCATGAAATCTGTCATCTCAATGCTCCATAGCCTTTGTATTCACAATGCTCCATGGCCCCTGTAATCACAGTGTTCCATGACCCCTTTCATCACAATGCTCCAAGACCGCTGTCATCACAATGCCCCATGACGCCTGCCACCACAAATCTCCAAGGCCTCTCTTACCAAAAAGCTCCATGATATCTGTCAGTACAATGTTCCATGACACTTTTCAGCACAATGCTCCATGACCCCTGTCATCACAAAGTTCTCTGCCCATATCATCACAATGCTCCTTGTCACCTTTCATCACAATGCTCCATGCCCTTTCATCACAATGCTCCAGAATTCTAGTCATCGCAATGTTCCTTGACCGTGTCATCACAATGCTCCATGACACTTGTCATTACAAAGCTCCATGACCCCTGTCATCACAATGATCCATGATTCCTTTCCTCACAGTGCTCCAGTACCCTTTTCATCACAATGCTCCATGCCATTGTCAGCACAATGCTCCTTGGACCCTGTCATCAAAATGCTCCATCCCCTTTTCATCACAATGCTCCAGATATCCTATCATTACAATGCTCCATGCCCGTGTCAACACAATGCTCCATGACCCCTGTCATCAAAATGCTTTATGAACCTTGTTATCAGAATGTTCCATGACCCCTGGCATCAAAATGATCCATGACCGTTGTCATCACAATGCTGCATGATACCTTTCATCCCAATTCTCTGTGACAGCTGTCATCACAATGCTCCAGGACAATTTTCATCACAATGCTCCATGCCCCTGTCATCACAGTGCCCCATAACCCCTGTAATCACAATGCTCCATGACCGTGTCATCACAATGCTACATGACCCCTGTCATCACATTGTTCCATGGCCTATGTATTCACAATGCTCCATGGACCCTGTAATCACACTGCTCCATGTTCCCTTTCAACACTGTGCTCCATGACCCCTGTCATCACAACGTTCCATGACAGTTGTCATCAAAATTCTCCATGACCCAGGTCACCACAAGGTTCCCTGCCCTTGTCATCACAATGGTACATGTCCTTGTCATCACAATGTTCCATGGCCTCTGTCATCACCATGCTCCATGGTCTTTCTCATCACAATGCTCTATGACCCCTGTCATCACAATGCTTGATGACCATTGTCATCACAATGCTCCAAGGCCCCTGTCATCACAATGCCTCATGGTCTTTGTTATCACAATGCAAATTGACCACTGTTATCACAGTGCTCCATGCCGTTGTCATCACAATGCTCCATGGCCCCTGTAATCACAATGCTCCATGCCCTTGTCATCACAATGCTCCAGAACACTTGTCATCATAATGTTCCATTCCCGTGTCATCACAGTGCTCAATGACAATTGTCATCAAAATGTTCCTTGGCCTTTGTCATCACAGTGCTCCATGATACCTTTAATCAAAATTCTACATGACCACTCTCATCACAATGCAAGATGACCAATGTCATCACAATGCCCCATGACACGTGTCATCACAATTCACCTTGGCCCTTGTCATCTCAATGCTGTATGAAACGTGTCATCAGTAGGTTCCAAGACCCTTGTCATCACAACGCTCCATGAACTCTCTTATCTCAATGTTCCATGGCCTTTGTATTCACAATGCTCCATTGTCCTGATACTCGCGTTGCTCCATGAACACTTTCATCACAATGCTCCTTGACCACTGTCACCATAATGCCCCATGACGTCTCTCATCACTGTGCTCCAAGGCCACTCTCATCAAAATGCTCCATGAACTGTGTCAGCACAATATTGCATGACACTTGTCATCACAATGCTCCATGATCCCTGTAATCACAATGATCCCTGCCAATGTCATCACAATGCTCCATGTCTCCTGTAATCACAATGCTCCATGCCCTTGTCATCACAATGCTCCAGATCTGTTGTCATCACCATGCTTCATGCCCATGTCATCACAATGCTCCATGAATCTTATCTACACAATTCTCCATGGCCCATGGCATCACAATGCTCCACGACCCGTCTTCAAAATGCTAAATGGCACTTGTCCTCACAATGCTCTATGATGCCTGTCATCACTATTCTCCATGTCACTTCTTATCACAATGCTCCATGGCCCCTGTAATCCCAGTATTCCATGACCCCTTTCATCAAAATGCCCAATGCCACCTCTCATCACAATTCTCCATGGCATTTGTCATCACGATGCTCCATGACACCTGTCATCACAATGCTCCATGACACTTGTCATCACAATGCTCCATGGCCCCTCTCATTACTGTGCTCCATAATAACTTTAATCACATTTCTAGATGACCACTGCCATCACAATGCCCCATGATATTGTCATCACAATTCGCCATGACCATTGTCATCACAATGCTCCAGGAACCATGTCATCACAGGGTCCCAGGACACTTGTCATCACAATGATCCATTACCACTTTCATCACAATGCTCCATGACCACTGTCATCTCAATGCTCCATGGCCTTTGTATTCACAATGCTCCATGGCCCCTGTAATCACAGTGCTCCATAACACCTTTCATCATAATGCTCCATGAAAACTGCCATCTCAATGCCTCATGACGCCTGTCATCACAATTCTCCAAGGCCCCTCTCATCACAATGTTCCATGACACTTGTCATCACATTGCTCCATAACACCTGTCATCACAGTGTTCCTTGCCCATGTCATCACAATGCTCCATGTCCCCTATAATCAAAATGCTCCATGCCTTTTTCCTCACAATGCTCCAGAATTCTTGTCATCACAATGTTCCATGACCGTGGCATCACAATGCTCCATGGCCCTTGTCATCACAATGCTCCAGAATTCTTGTCATCACAATGTTCCATGAACGTGTCACCACAATGCTACATGACCCTGGTAATCACAGTTCTCCATGACCTTTGTCATCACAATTCTCAATGACCACTTTAATCACTATGCTCGCTGACCATTTTCATCACATTTCTCTATTGTCATTACAATTCCCCATGGCCCCTTTCTTCACAATGCTTCATGATGCCTGTCATCACAGTGCTCCATGGCTTTCATTATCACAATGCTCCAGGACAAGTTTCATCACAATACTCCATCCCCCTTGTCATCCCAGTGCACAATGAAAGCTTTCATTACAATGCTCCATGACACTTGTCATCACAATGCTCCATGGCCTTTATCGTCACAATGCTCCCAGGCACTTTTCATCACGATGTTCCATGAAAACTTTCATCACATTGCTCCATGACCATTTTCATCACAATAGTCTATACCCATGGCAACACAATGCTGCATAATCCCTGTCATCACAATAATCCATGACTGCTGTCATCACCATAATACAGGACAATGTTCAAAACAATGCTTCATGCCCCGAGTCATCACAGTGCTCCATGATACCTTTCATCACAATTCCTAGATGATCAATGTCATCACAATGCCCCATGACACCTGTCATCACAATTCGCTATGACCCTTGTCATCACAATACTCGATGAACCGTGTCATCACAGTGTTCCAGGACACATGTCATCACAATGATCCATTACTATTTTCTTCACAATGCTCCAATACACCTGTCATCACAATGCTCCATGGCCCCTGTTATCATATTGCTCCATGATCTCTTTCATCACAATGCTCCATGACCACTGTCATCACCATACCTCAAGACGCCTGTCATCTCAATGCTCCATGGCCCCTTTCATCACAATGCTCCATGAACCCAGTCATCACAATGTTCCCTGCCGTTTTCATCGCAATGCTCCATGGGCTCTGTCATCACAATGCTCCATGCCCTTGTCATCAAAATGCTCCAGAACTCTTGTCATCATAATGCTCCATGCCAATGTCATCAAAATGCCCCATGACACTTGTCATCACAATGCTCCATGGCCTTTGTCATCACAATGTTCCATGGCCCCTGTCATCACAGTGCTCCATGATACCTTTCATCACAATTCTACACGACCACTCTCATCACAATGGCCCATGACAGATGTCATCACAATTCGCCATGGTCCTTGTCATCACAATGCTCCATGAACCGTGTCATCACAAGGTTCCAGGACACTTGTCATCACAATGAACCATGATCACTTTCATCACAATGCTCCATGAACCCTGTCATCTCAATGCTCCATAGCCTTTGTATTCACAATGCTCCATGGCCCCTGTAATCACAGTGCTCCATGACCCCTTTCATCACAATGCTCCAAGACCGCTGTCATCACAATGCCCCATGACGCCTGCCACCACAAATCTCCAAGGCCTCTCTTACCAAAAAGCTCCATGATCCCTGTCAGTACAATGTTCCATGACACTTTTCATCACAATGCTCCATGACCCCTGTCATCACAAAGTTCTCTGCCCATATCATCACAATGCTCCTTGTCACCTTTAATCACAATGCTCCATGCCCTTTCATCACAATGCTCCAGAATTCTTGTCATGGCAATGTTCCTTGACCGTGTCATCACAATGCTCCATGACACTTGTCATCACAAAGCTCCATGACCCCTGTCATCACAATGATCCATGATTCCTTTCCTCACAGTGCTCCAGTACCCTTTTCATCACAATGCTCCATGCCATTGTCAGCACAATGCTCCTTGGACCCTGTCATCAAAATGCTCCATCCCCTTTTCATCACAATGCTCCAGATATCCTATCATTACAATGCTCCATGCCCGTGTCAACACAATGCTCCATGACCCCTGTCATCAAAATGCTTTATGAACCTTGTTATCAGAATGTTCCATGACCCCTGGCATCAAAATGATCCATGACCGTTGTCATCACAATGCTGCATGATACCTTTCATCCCAATTCTCTGTGACAGCTGTCATCACAATGCTCCAGGACAATTTTCATCACAATGCTCCATGCCCCCTGTCATCACAGTGCCCCATAACCCCTGTAATCACAATGCTCCATGACCCTGTCATCACAATGCTACATGACCCCTGTCATCACATTGTTCCATGGCCTATGTATTCACAATGCTCCATGGACCCTGTAATCACACTGCTCCATGTTCCCTTTCAACACAATGCTCCATGACCCCTGTCATCACAACGTTCCATGAAAGTTGTCATCAAAATGCTCCATGACCCCGGTCACCACAAGGTTCCCTGCCCTTGTCATCACAATGTTCCATGGCCTCTGACATCACCATACTCCATGGTCTTTCTCATCACAATGCTCTATGACCCCTATCATCACAATGCTTGATGACCATTGTCATCACAATGCTCCAAGGCCCCTGTCATCACAATGCCTCATGGTCTTTGTAATCACAATGCTCAATGACCACTGTCATCACAATGCTCCATGCCATTGTCATCACAATGCTCCATGGCCCCTGTAATCACAATGCTCCAGAACACTTGTCAGCATAATCTTCCATTCCCGTGTCATCACATTGCTCAATGACAATTGTCATCAAAATGTTCCTTGGCCTTTGTCATCACAGTGCTCCATGATACCTTTAATCAAAATTCTACATGACCACTGTCATCACAATGCAAGATGACCAATGTCATCACAATGCCCCATGACACGTGTCATCACAATTCACTTTGGCCCTTGTCATCTCAATGCTGTATGAAACGTGTCATCAGTAGGTTCCAAGACCCTTGTCATCACAACACTCCATGAACTCTCTTATCTCAATGTTCCATGGCCTTTATATTCACAATGCTCCATTGTCCCGATACTCGCGTTGCTCCATGAACACTTTCATCACAATGCTCCTTGACCACTGTCACCATAATGCCCCATGACGTCTCTCATCACTGTGCTCCAAGGCCACTCTCATCAAAATGCTCCATGAACTGTGTCAGCACAATATTGCATGACACTTGTCATCACAATGCTCCATGATCCCTGTAATCACAATGATCCCTGCCAATGTCATCACAATGCTCCATGTCTCCTGTAATCACAATGCTCCATGCCCTTGTCATCACAATGCTCCAGGTCTGTTGTCATCACCATGCTTCATGCCCGTGTCATCACAATGCTCCATGAATCTTTTCTACACACGCTCCATGGCCCATGTCATCACAATGCTCCATGACCCCTGTCTTCAAAATGCTAAATGGCACTTGTCATCACAATGCTCTATGATGCCTGTCATCACTATTCTCCATGTCACTTCTTATCACAATGCTCCATGGCCCCTGTAATCCCAGTACTCCATGAACCCTTTCATCACAATGCCCAATGCCACCTCTAATCACAACTCTCCATGGCATTTGTCATCACGATGCTCCATGATACCTGTCATCACAATGCTCCATGACACTTGTCATCACAAAGCTCCATGGCCCCTCTCATTACTGTGCTCGATAATAACTTTAATCACATTTCTAGATGACCACTGCCATCACAATGCCCCATGACATTGTCATCACAATTCGCCATGACCATTGTCATCACAATGCTCCATGAACCATGTCATCACAGGGTCCCAGGACACTTGTCATCACAATGATCCATTACCACTTTCATCACAATGCTCCATGACCACTGTCATCTCAATGCTCCATGGCCTTTGTATTCACAATGCTCCATGGCCCCTGTAATCACAGTGCTCCATAACACCTTTCATCACAATGCTCCATAACACCTGTCATCACAGTGTTCCTTGCCCATGTCATCACAATGCTCCATGTCCCCTATATTCACAATGCTCCATGCCTTTTTCCTCACAATGCTCCAGAATTTTGTCATCACAATGTTCCATGAGCGTGGCATCACAATGCTCCATGGCCCTTGTCATCACAATGCTCCAGAATTCTTGTCATCACAATGTTCCATGAACGTGTCATCACAATGCTACATGACCCTGGTCATCACAGTTCTCCATGACCTTTGTCATCACAATTCTCAATGACCACGTTAATCACTATGCTCGCTGACCATTTTCATCACATTTCTCTATTGTCATTACAATTCCCCATGGCCCCTTTCTTCACAATGTTCCATGATGCCTGTCATCACAATGCTCCATGGCTTTCGTTATCACAATGCTCCAGGACCAGTTTCATCAAAATACTCCATTCCCCTTGTCATCACAGTGCACAATGAAAGCTTTCATTACAAGGCTCCATGACACTTGTCATCACAATGCTCCATGGCCTTTATCCTCACAATGCTCCCAGGCACTTTTCATCACGATATTCCATGAAAATTTTCATCACATTGCTCCATGACCATTGTCATCACAATAGTCCATACCCATGGCAACACAATGCTGCATAATCCCTGTCATCACAATTCCCCATGACTGCTGTCATCACAATAATCCAGGACAATTTTCATATCACTGTTTCATGCCCCCAGTCATCACAGTGCTCCATGATACCTTTCATCACAATTCCTAGATGATCAATGTCGTCACAATGCCCCATGACACCTGTCATCACAATTCGCCGTGAAGCTTGTCATCACAATAATCGATGAACTGTGTCATCACAGTGTTCCAGGACACATGTCATCACAATGATCCTTGTCTACTTTCATCAAAATGCTCCAATACACCTGTCATCACAATGCTCCATGGCCCCTGTTATCATATTGCTCCATGATCTCTTTCATCACAATGCTCCATGACCACTGTCATCACCATACCTCAAGACGCCCGTCATCCCAATGCTCCATGGCCCCTTTCATCACAATGCTCCATGAACCCAGTCATCACAATGTTCCCTGCCATTTTCATCACAATGCTCCATGGGCCCTGTCATCACAGTGCTCCATGCCATTGTCATCAAAATGCTCCAGAGCTCTTGTCATCATAATGTTCCATGCCAATGTCATCAAAATATCCCATGACAGTTGTCATCACAATGCTCCATGGCCTTTGCCATCACAATGTTCCATGGCCACTGTCATCACAATGCTCCATGCCATTGTCATCAAAATGCTCCAGAGCTCTTGTCAGCATAATGCTCCATGCCAATGACATCAAAATGCCCCATGACACTTGTCATCACAATGCTCCATGGCCTTTGTCATCACAATGTTCCATGGCCCCTGTCATCACAGTGCTCCATGATACCTTTCATCACAATTCTACACGACCACTGTCATCACAATGCCCCAAGACAGATGTCATCAAAATTCGCCATGGTCCTTGTCATCACAATGCTCCATGAACCGTGTCATCACAAGGTTCCAGGACACTTGTCATCACAATGATCCGTGATCACTTTCATCACAATGCTCCATGAAATCTGTCATCTCAATGCTCCATAGCCTTTGTATTCACAATGCTCCATGGCCCCTGTAATCACAGTGTTCCATGACCCCTTTCATCACAATGCTCCAAGACCGCTGTCATCACAATGCCCCATGACGCCTGCCACCACAAATCTCCAAGGCCTCTCTTACCAAAAAGCTCCATGATATCTGTCAGTACAATGTTCCATGACACTTTTCAGCACAATGCTCCATGACCCCTGTCATCACAAAGTTCTCTGCCCATATCATCACAATGCTCCTTGTCACCTTTCATCACAATGCTCCATGCCCTTTCATCACAATGCTCCAGAATTCTAGTCATCGCAATGTTCCTTGACCGTGTCATCACAATGCTCCATGACACTTGTCATTACAAAGCTCCATGACCCCTGTCATCACAATGATCCATGATTCCTTTCCTCACAGTGCTCCAGTACCCTTTTCATCACAATGCTCCATGCCATTGTCAGCACAATGCTCCTTGGACCCTGTCATCAAAATGCTCCATCCCCTTTTCATCACAATGCTCCAGATATCCTATCATTACAATGCTCCATGCCCGTGTCAACACAATGCTCCATGACCCCTGTCATCAAAATGCTTTATGAACCTTGTTATCAGAATGTTCCATGACCCCTGGCATCAAAATGATCCATGACCGTTGTCATCACAATGCTGCATGATACCTTTCATCCCAATTCTCTGTGACAGCTGTCATCACAATGCTCCAGGACAATTTTCATCACAATGCTCCATGCCCCTGTCATCACAGTGCCCCATAACCCCTGTAATCACAATGCTCCATGACCGTGTCATCACAATGCTACATGACCCCTGTCATCACATTGTTCCATGGCCTATGTATTCACAATGCTCCATGGACCCTGTAATCACACTGCTCCATGTTCCCTTTCAACACTGTGCTCCATGACCCCTGTCATCACAACGTTCCATGACAGTTGTCATCAAAATTCTCCATGACCCAGGTCACCACAAGGTTCCCTGCCCTTGTCATCACAATGGTACATGTCCTTGTCATCACAATGTTCCATGGCCTCTGTCATCACCATGCTCCATGGTCTTTCTCATCACAATGCTCTATGACCCCTGTCATCACAATGCTTGATGACCATTGTCATCACAATGCTCCAAGGCCCCTGTCATCACAATGCCTCATGGTCTTTGTTATCACAATGCAAATTGACCACTGTTATCACAGTGCTCCATGCCGTTGTCATCACAATGCTCCATGGCCCCTGTAATCACAATGCTCCATGCCCTTGTCATCACAATGCTCCAGAACACTTGTCATCATAATGTTCCATTCCCGTGTCATCACAGTGCTCAATGACAATTGTCATCAAAATGTTCCTTGGCCTTTGTCATCACAGTGCTCCATGATACCTTTAATCAAAATTCTACATGACCACTCTCATCACAATGCAAGATGACCAATGTCATCACAATGCCCCATGACACGTGTCATCACAATTCACCTTGGCCCTTGTCATCTCAATGCTGTATGAAACGTGTCATCAGTAGGTTCCAAGACCCTTGTCATCACAACGCTCCATGAACTCTCTTATCTCAATGTTCCATGGCCTTTGTATTCACAATGCTCCATTGTCCTGATACTCGCGTTGCTCCATGAACACTTTCATCACAATGCTCCTTGACCACTGTCACCATAATGCCCCATGACGTCTCTCATCACTGTGCTCCAAGGCCACTCTCATCAAAATGCTCCATGAACTGTGTCAGCACAATATTGCATGACACTTGTCATCACAATGCTCCATGATCCCTGTAATCACAATGATCCCTGCCAATGTCATCACAATGCTCCATGTCTCCTGTAATCACAATGCTCCATGCCCTTGTCATCACAATGCTCCAGATCTGTTGTCATCACCATGCTTCATGCCCATGTCATCACAATGCTCCATGAATCTTATCTACACAATTCTCCATGGCCCATGGCATCACAATGCTCCACGACCCGTCTTCAAAATGCTAAATGGCACTTGTCCTCACAATGCTCTATGATGCCTGTCATCACTATTCTCCATGTCACTTCTTATCACAATGCTCCATGGCCCCTGTAATCCCAGTATTCCATGACCCCTTTCATCAAAATGCCCAATGCCACCTCTCATCACAATTCTCCATGGCATTTGTCATCACGATGCTCCATGACACCTGTCATCACAATGCTCCATGACACTTGTCATCACAATGCTCCATGGCCCCTCTCATTACTGTGCTCCATAATAACTTTAATCACATTTCTAGATGACCACTGCCATCACAATGCCCCATGATATTGTCATCACAATTCGCCATGACCATTGTCATCACAATGCTCCAGGAACCATGTCATCACAGGGTCCCAGGACACTTGTCATCACAATGATCCATTACCACTTTCATCACAATGCTCCATGACCACTGTCATCTCAATGCTCCATGGCCTTTGTATTCACAATGCTCCATGGCCCCTGTAATCACAGTGCTCCATAACACCTTTCATCATAATGCTCCATGAAAACTGCCATCTCAATGCCTCATGACGCCTGTCATCACAATTCTCCAAGGCCCCTCTCATCACAATGTTCCATGACACTTGTCATCACATTGCTCCATAACACCTGTCATCACAGTGTTCCTTGCCCATGTCATCACAATGCTCCATGTCCCCTATAATCAAAATGCTCCATGCCTTTTTCCTCACAATGCTCCAGAATTCTTGTCATCACAATGTTCCATGACCGTGGCATCACAATGCTCCATGGCCCTTGTCATCACAATGCTCCAGAATTCTTGTCATCACAATGTTCCATGAACGTGTCACCACAATGCTACATGACCCTGGTAATCACAGTTCTCCATGACCTTTGTCATCACAATTCTCAATGACCACTTTAATCACTATGCTCGCTGACCATTTTCATCACATTTCTCTATTGTCATTACAATTCCCCATGGCCCCTTTCTTCACAATGCTTCATGATGCCTGTCATCACAGTGCTCCATGGCTTTCATTATCACAATGCTCCAGGACAAGTTTCATCACAATACTCCATCCCCCTTGTCATCCCAGTGCACAATGAAAGCTTTCATTACAATGCTCCATGACACTTGTCATCACAATGCTCCATGGCCTTTATCGTCACAATGCTCCCAGGCACTTTTCATCACGATGTTCCATGAAAACTTTCATCACATTGCTCCATGACCATTTTCATCACAATAGTCTATACCCATGGCAACACAATGCTGCATAATCCCTGTCATCACAATAATCCATGACTGCTGTCATCACCATAATACAGGACAATGTTCAAAACAATGCTTCATGCCCCGAGTCATCACAGTGCTCCATGATACCTTTCATCACAATTCCTAGATGATCAATGTCATCACAATGCCCCATGACACCTGTCATCACAATTCGCTATGACCCTTGTCATCACAATACTCGATGAACCGTGTCATCACAGTGTTCCAGGACACATGTCATCACAATGATCCATTACTATTTTCTTCACAATGCTCCAATACACCTGTCATCACAATGCTCCATGGCCCCTGTTATCATATTGCTCCATGATCTCTTTCATCACAATGCTCCATGACCACTGTCATCACCATACCTCAAGACGCCTGTCATCTCAATGCTCCATGGCCCCTTTCATCACAATGCTCCATGAACCCAGTCATCACAATGTTCCCTGCCGTTTTCATCGCAATGCTCCATGGGCTCTGTCATCACAATGCTCCATGCCCTTGTCATCAAAATGCTCCAGAACTCTTGTCATCATAATGCTCCATGCCAATGTCATCAAAATGCCCCATGACACTTGTCATCACAATGCTCCATGGCCTTTGTCATCACAATGTTCCATGGCCCCTGTCATCACAGTGCTCCATGATACCTTTCATCACAATTCTACACGACCACTCTCATCACAATGGCCCATGACAGATGTCATCACAATTCGCCATGGTCCTTGTCATCACAATGCTCCATGAACCGTGTCATCACAAGGTTCCAGGACACTTGTCATCACAATGAACCATGATCACTTTCATCACAATGCTCCATGAACCCTGTCATCTCAATGCTCCATAGCCTTTGTATTCACAATGCTCCATGGCCCCTGTAATCACAGTGCTCCATGACCCCTTTCATCACAATGCTCCAAGACCGCTGTCATCACAATGCCCCATGACGCCTGCCACCACAAATCTCCAAGGCCTCTCTTACCAAAAAGCTCCATGATCCCTGTCAGTACAATGTTCCATGACACTTTTCATCACAATGCTCCATGACCCCTGTCATCACAAAGTTCTCTGCCCATATCATCACAATGCTCCTTGTCACCTTTAATCACAATGCTCCATGCCCTTTCATCACAATGCTCCAGAATTCTTGTCATGGCAATGTTCCTTGACCGTGTCATCACAATGCTCCATGACACTTGTCATCACAAAGCTCCATGACCCCTGTCATCACAATGATCCATGATTCCTTTCCTCACAGTGCTCCAGTACCCTTTTCATCACAATGCTCCATGCCATTGTCAGCACAATGCTCCTTGGACCCTGTCATCAAAATGCTCCATCCCCTTTTCATCACAATGCTCCAGATATCCTATCATTACAATGCTCCATGCCCGTGTCAACACAATGCTCCATGACCCCTGTCATCAAAATGCTTTATGAACCTTGTTATCAGAATGTTCCATGACCCCTGGCATCAAAATGATCCATGACCGTTGTCATCACAATGCTGCATGATACCTTTCATCCCAATTCTCTGTGACAGCTGTCATCACAATGCTCCAGGACAATTTTCATCACAATGCTCCATGCCCCCTGTCATCACAGTGCCCCATAACCCCTGTAATCACAATGCTCCATGACCCTGTCATCACAATGCTACATGACCCCTGTCATCACATTGTTCCATGGCCTATGTATTCACAATGCTCCATGGACCCTGTAATCACACTGCTCCATGTTCCCTTTCAACACAATGCTCCATGACCCCTGTCATCACAACGTTCCATGAAAGTTGTCATCAAAATGCTCCATGACCCCGGTCACCACAAGGTTCCCTGCCCTTGTCATCACAATGTTCCATGGCCTCTGACATCACCATACTCCATGGTCTTTCTCATCACAATGCTCTATGACCCCTATCATCACAATGCTTGATGACCATTGTCATCACAATGCTCCAAGGCCCCTGTCATCACAATGCCTCATGGTCTTTGTAATCACAATGCTCAATGTCCACTGTCATCACAATGCTCCATGCCGTTGTCATCACAATGCTCCATGGCCCCTGTAATCACAATGCTCCAGAACACTTGTCAGCATAATCTTCCATTCCCGTGTCATCACATTGCTCAATGACAATTGTCATCAAAATGTTCCTTGGCCTTTGTCATCACAGTGCTCCATGATACCTTTAATCAAAATTCTACATGACCACTGTCATCACAATGCAAGATGACCAATGTCATCACAATGCCCCATGACACGTGTCATCACAATTCACTTTGGCCCTTGTCATCTCAATGCTGTATGAAACGTGTCATCAGTAGGTTCCAAGACCCTTGTCATCACAACACTCCATGAACTCTCTTATCTCAATGTTCCATGGCCTTTATATTCACAATGCTCCATTGTCCCGATACTCGCGTTGCTCCATGAACACTTTCATCACAATGCTCCTTGACCACTGTCACCATAATGCCCCATGACGTCTCTCATCACTGTGCTCCAAGGCCACTCTCATCAAAATGCTCCATGAACTGTGTCAGCACAATATTGCATGACACTTGTCATCACAATGCTCCATGATCCCTGTAATCACAATGATCCCTGCCAATGTCATCACAATGCTCCATGTCTCCTGTAATCACAATGCTCCATGCCCTTGTCATCACAATGCTCCAGGTCTGTTGTCATCACCATGCTTCATGCCCGTGTCATCACAATGCTCCATGAATCTTGTCTACACACGCTCCATGGCCCATGTCATCACAATGCTCCATGACCCCTGTCTTCAAAATGCTAAATGGCACTTGTCATCACAATGCTCTATGATGCCTGTCATCACTATTCTCCATGTCACTTCTTATCACAATGCTCCATGGCCCCTGTAATCCCAGTACTCCATGAACCCTTTCATCACAATGCCCAATGCCACCTCTAATCACAACTCTCCATGGCATTTGTCATCACGATGCTCCATGATACCTGTCATCACAATGCTCCATGACACTTGTCATCACAAAGCTCCATGGCCCCTCTCATTACTGTGCTCGATAATAACTTTAATCACATTTCTAGATGACCACTGCCATCACAATGCCCCATGACATTGTCATCACAATTCGCCATGACCATTGTCATCACAATGCTCCATGAACCATGTCATCACAGGGTCCCAGGACACTTGTCATCACAATGATCCATTACCACTTTCATCACAATGCTCCATGACCACTGTCATCTCAATGCTCCATGGCCTTTGTATTCACAATGCTCCATGGCCCCTGTAATCACAGTGCTCCATAACACCTTTCATCACAATGCTCCATAACACCTGTCATCACAGTGTTCCTTGCCCATGTCATCACAATGCTCCATGTCCCCTATATTCACAATGCTCCATGCCTTTTTCCTCACAATGCTCCAGAATTTTGTCATCACAATGTTCCATGAGCGTGGCATCACAATGCTCCATGGCCCTTGTCATCACAATGCTCCAGAATTCTTGTCATCACAATGTTCCATGAACGTGTCATCACAATGCTACATGACCCTGGTCATCACAGTTCTCCATGACCTTTGTCATCACAATTCTCAATGACCACGTTAATCACTATGCTCGCTGACCATTTTCATCACATTTCTCTATTGTCATTACAATTCCCCATGGCCCCTTTCTTCACAATGTTCCATGATGCCTGTCATCACAATGCTCCATGGCTTTCGTTATCACAATGCTCCAGGACCAGTTTCATCAAAATACTCCATTCCCCTTGTCATCACAGTGCACAATGAAAGCTTTCATTACAAGGCTCCATGACACTTGTCATCACAATGCTCCATGGCCTTTATCCTCACAATGCTCCCAGGCACTTTTCATCACGATATTCCATGAAAATTTTCATCACATTGCTCCATGACCATTGTCATCACAATAGTCCATACCCATGGCAACACAATGCTGCATAATCCCTGTCATCACAATTCCCCATGACTGCTGTCATCACAATAATCCAGGACAATTTTCATATCACTGTTTCATGCCCCCAGTCATCACAGTGCTCCATGATACCTTTCATCACAATTCCTAGATGATCAATGTCGTCACAATGCCCCATGACACCTGTCATCACAATTCGCCGTGAAGCTTGTCATCACAATAATCGATGAACTGTGTCATCACAGTGTTCCAGGACACATGTCATCACAATGATCCTTGTCTACTTTCATCAAAATGCTCCAATACACCTGTCATCACAATGCTCCATGGCCCCTGTTATCATATTGCTCCATGATCTCTTTCATCACAATGCTCCATGACCACTGTCATCACCATACCTCAAGACGCCCGTCATCCCAATGCTCCATGGCCCCTTTCATCACAATGCTCCATGAACCCAGTCATCACAATGTTCCCTGCCATTTTCATCACAATGCTCCATGGGCCCTGTCATCACAGTGCTCCATGCCATTGTCATCAAAATGCTCCAGAGCTCTTGTCATCATAATGTTCCATGCCAATGTCATCAAAATATCCCATGACAGTTGTCATCACAATGCTCCATGGCCTTTGCCATCACAATGTTCCATGGCCACTGTCATCACAATGCTCCATGCCATTGTCATCAAAATGCTCCAGAGCTCTTGTCATCATAATGCTCCATGCCAATGACATCAAAATGCCCCATGACACTTGTCATCACAATGCTCCATGGCCTTTGTCATCACAATGTTCCATGGCCCCTGTCATCACAGTGCTCCATGATACCTTTCATCACAATTCTACACGACCACTGTCATCACAATGCCCCAAGACAGATGTCATCAAAATTCGCCATGGTCCTTGTCATCACAATGCTCCATGAACCGTGTCATCACAAGGTTCCAGGACACTTGTCATCACAATGATCCGTGATCACATTCATCACAATGCTCCATGAAACCTGTCATCTCAATGCTCCATAGCCTTTGTATTCACAATGCTCCATGGCCCCTGTAATCACAGTGTTCCATGACCCCTTTCATCACAATGCTCCAAGACCGCTGTCATCACAGTGCCCCATGACGCCTGCCACCACAAATCTCCAAGACCTCTGTTACCAAAAAGCTCCATGATCCCTGTCAGTACAATGTTCCATGACACTTTTCATCACAATGCTCCATGACCCCTGTCATCACAAAGTTCTCTGCCCATATCATCACAATGCTCCTTGTCACCTTTCATCACAATGCTCCATGCCCTTTCATCACAATGCTCCAGAATTCTTGTCATCGCAATGTTCCTTGACCGTGTCATCACAATGCTCCATGACACTTGTCTTTACAAAGCTCCATGACCCCTGTCATCACAATGATCCATGATTCCTTTCCTCACAGTGCTCCAGTACCCTTTTCATCACAATGCTCCATGCCATTGTCAGCACAATGCTCTTTGGACCCTGTCATCAAAATGCTCCATCCCCTTTTCATCACAATGCTCCAGATATCCTATCATTACAATGCTCCATGCCCGTGTCAACACAATGCTCCATGACCCCTGTCATCAAAATGCTTTATGAACCTTGTTATCAGAATGTTCCATGACCCCTGGCATCAAAATGATCCATGACCGTTGTCATCACAATGCTGCATGATACCTTTCATCCCAATTCTCTGTGACAGCTGTCATCACAATGCTCCAGGACAATTTTCATCACAATGCTCCATGCCCCTGTCATCACAGTGCCCCATAACCCCTGTAATCACAATGCTCCATGACCCTGTCATCACAATGCTACATGACCCCTGTCATCACATTGTTCCATGGCCTATGTATTCACAATGCTCCATGGACCCTGTAATCACACTGCTCCATGTTCCCTTTCAACACTGTGCTCCATGACCCCTGTCATCACAACGTTCCATGACAGTTGTCATCAAAATTCTCCATGACCCAGGTCACCACAAGGTTCCCTGCCCTTGTCATCACAATGGTACATGTCCTTGTCATCACAATGTTCCATGGCCTCTGCCATCACCATGCTCCATGGTCTTTCTCATCACAATGCTCTATGACCCCTGTCATCACAATTCTTGATGACCATTGTCATCACAATGCTCCAAGGCCCCTGTCATCACAAGGCCTCATGGTCTTTGTAATCACAATGCTCAATGACCGATGTCATCACAGTGCTCCATGCCGTTGTCATCACAATGCTCCATGGCCCCTGTAATCACAATGCTCCATGCCCTTGTCATCACAATGCTCCAGAACACTTGTCATCATAATGTTCCATTCCCGTGTCATCACAGTGCTCAATGACAATTGTCATCAAAATGTTCCTTGGCCTTTGTCATCACAGTGCTCCATGATACCTTTAATCAAAATTCTACATGACCACTGTCATCACAATGCAAGATGACCAATGTCATCACAATGCCCCATGACACGTGTCATCACAATTCACCTTGGCCCTTGTCATCTCAATGCTGTATGAAACGTGTCATCAGTAGGTTCCAAGACCCTTGTCATCACAACGCTCCATGAACTCTCTTATCTCAATGTTCCATGGCCTTTGTATTCACAATGCTCCATTGTCCCGATACTCGCGTTGCTCCATGAACACTTTCATCACAATGCTCCTTGACCACTGTCACCATAATGCCCCATGACGTCTCTCATCACTGTGCTCCAAGGCTACTCTCATCAAAATGCTCCATGAACTGTGTCAGCACAATATTGCATGACACTTGTCATCACAATGCTCCATGATCCCTGTAATCACAATGATCCCTGCCAATGTCATCACAATGCTCCATGTCTCCTGTAATCACAATGCTCCATGCCCTTGTCATCACAATGCTCCAGATCTGTTGTCATCACCATGCTTCATGCCCATGTCATCACAATGCTCCATGAATCTTATCTACACAATTCTCCATGGCCCATGGCATCACAATGCTCCATGACCCGTCTTCAAAATGCTAAATGGCACTTGTCCTCACAATGCTCTATGATGCCTGTCATCACTATTCTCCATGTCACTTCTTATCACAATGCTCCATGGCCCCTGTAATCCCAGTATTCCATGACCCCTTTCATCAAAATGCCCAATGCCACCTCTCATCACAATTCTCCATGGCATTTGTCATCACGATGCTCCATGACACCTGTCATCACAATGCTCCATGACACTTGTCATCACAATGCTCCATGGCCCCTCTCATTACTGTGCTCCATAATAACTTTAATCACATTTCTAGATGACCACTGCCATCACAATGCCCCATGATATTGTCATCACAATTCGCCATGACCATTGTCATCACAATGCTCCAGGAACCATGTCATCACAGGGTCCCAGGACACTTGTCATCACAATGATCCATTACCACTTTCATCACAATGCTCCATGACCACTGTCATCTCAATGCTCCATGGCCTTTGTATTCACAATGCTCCATGGCCCCTGTAATCACAGTGCTCCATAACACCTTTCATCATAATGCTCCATGAAAACTGCCATCTCAATGCCTCATGACGCCTGTCATCACAATTCTCCAAGGCCCCTCTCATCACAATGTTCCATGACACTTGTCATCACATTGCTCCATAACACCTGTCATCACAGTGTTCCTTGCCCATGTCATCACAATGCTCCATGTCCCCTATAATCAAAATGCTCCATGCCTTTTTCCTCACAATGCTCCAGAATTCTTGTCATCACAATGTTCCATGACCGTGGCATCACAATGCTCCATGGCCCTTGTCATCACAATGCTCCAGAATTCTTGTCATCACAATGTTCCATGAACGTGTCACCACAATGCTACATGACCCTGGTAATCACAGTTCTCCATGACCTTTGTCATCACAATTCTCAATGACCACTTTAATCACTATGCTCGCTGACCATTTTCATCACATTTCTCTATTGTCATTACAATTCCCCATGGCCCCTTTCTTCACAATGCTCCATGATGCCTGTCATCACAGTGCTCCATGGCTTTCATTATCACAATGCTCCAGGACAAGTTTCATCACAATACTCCATCCCCCTTGTCATCCCAGTGCACAATGAAAGCTTTCATTACAATGCTCCATGACACTTGTCATCACAATGCTCCATGGCCTTTATCGTCACAATGCTCCCAGGCACTTTTCATCACGATGTTCCATGAAAACTTTCATCACATTGCTCCATGACCATTTTCATCACAATAGTCTATACCCATGGCAACACAATGCTGCATAATCCCTGTCATCACAATAATCCATGACTGCTGTCATCACCATAATACAGGACAATGTTCAAAACAATGCTTCATGCCCCGAGTCATCACAGTGCTCCATGATACCTTTCATCACAATTCCTAGATGATCAATGTCATCACAATGCCCCATGACACCTGTCATCACAATTCGCTATGACCCTTGTCATCACAATACTCGATGAACCGTGTCATCACAGTGTTCCAGGACACATGTCATCACAATGATCCATTACTATTTTCTTCACAATGCTCCAATACACCTGTCATCACAATGCTCCATGGCCCCTGTTATCATATTGCTCCATGATCTCTTTCATCACAATGCTCCATGACCACTGTCATCACCATACCTCAAGACGCCTGTCATCTCAATGCTCCATGGCCCCTTTCATCACAATGCTCCATGAACCCAGTCATCACAATGTTCCCTGCCATTTTCATCGCAATGCTCCATGGGCTCTGTCATCACAATGCTCCATGCCCTTGTCATCAAAATGCTCCAGAACTCTTGTCATCATAATGCTCCATGCCAATGTCATCAAAATGCCCCATGACACTTGTCATCACAATGCTCCATGGCCTTTGTCATCACAATGTTCCATGGCCCCTGTCATCACAGTGCTCCATGATACCTTTCATCACAATTCTACACGACCACTCTCATCACAATGGCCCATGACAGATGTCATCACAATTCGCCATGGTCCTTGTCATCACAATGCTCCATGAACCGTGTCATCACAAGGTTCCAGGACACTTGTCATCACAATGAACCATGATCACTTTCATCACAATGCTCCATGAACCCTGTCATCTCAATGCTCCATAGCCTTTGTATTCACAATGCTCCATGGCCCCTGTAATCACAGTGCTCCATGACCCCTTTCATCACAATGCTCCAAGACCGCTGTCATCACAATGCCCCATGACGCCTGCCACCACAAATCTCCAAGGCCTCTCTTACCAAAAAGCTCCATGATATCTGTCAGTACAATGTTCCATGACACTTTTCATCACAATGCTCCATGACCCCTGTCATCACAAAGTTCTCTGCCCATATCATCACAATGCTCCTTGTCACCTTTAATCACAATGCTCCATGCCCTTTCATCACAATGCTCCAGAATTCTTGTCATGGCAATGTTCCTTGACCGTGTCATCACAATGCTCCATGACACTTGTCATCACAAAGCTCCATGACCCCTGTCATCACAATGATCCATGATTCCTTTCCTCACAGTGCTCCAGTACCCTTTTCATCACAATGCTCCATGCCATTGTCAGCACAATGCTCCTTGGACCCTGTCATCAAAATGCTCCATCCCCTTTTCATCACAATGCTCCAGATATCCTATCATTACAATGCTCCATGCCCGTGTCAACACAATGCTCCATGACCCCTGTCATCAAAATGCTTTATGAACCTTGTTATCAGAATGTTCCATGACCCCTGGCTTCAAAATGATCCATGACCGTTGTCATCACAATGCTGCATGATACCTTTCATCCCAATTCTCTGTGACAGCTGTCATCACAATGCTCCAGGACAATTTTCATCACAATGCTCCATGCCCCCTGTCATCACAGTGCCCCATAACCCCTGTAATCACAATGCTCCATGACCCTGTCATCACAATGCTACATGACCCCTGTCATCACATTGTTCCATGGCCTATGTATTCACAATGCTCCATGGACCCTGTAATCACACTGCTCCATGTTCCCTTTCAACACAATGCTCCATGACCCCTGTCATCACAACGTTCCATGAAAGTTGTCATCAAAATGCTCCATGACCCCGGTCACCACAAGGTTCCCTGCCCTTGTCATCACAATGGTACATGGCCTTGTCATCACAATGTTCCATGGCCTCTGACATCACCATACTCCATGGTCTTTCTCATCACAATGCTCTATGACCCCTATCATCACAATGCTTGATGACCATTGTCATCACAATGCTCCAAGGCCCCTGTCATCACAATGCCTCATGGTCTTTGTAATCACAATGCTCAATGACCACTGTCATCACAATGCTCCATGCCGTTGTCATCACAATGCTCCATGGCCCCTGTAATCACAATGCTCCAGAACACTTGTCAGCATAATCTTCCATTCCCGTGTCATCACATTGCTCAATGACAATTGTCATCAAAATGTTCCTTGGCCTTTGTCATCACAGTGCTCCATGATACCTTTAATCAAAATTCTACATGACCACTGTCATCACAATGCAAGATGACCAATGTCATCACAATGCCCCATGACACGTGTCATCACAATTCACTTTGGCCCTTGTCATCTCAATGCTGTATGAAACGTGTCATCAGTAGGTTCCAAGACCCTTGTCATCACAACACTCCATGAACTCTCTTATCTCAATGTTCCATGGCCTTTATATTCACAATGCTCCATTGTCCCGATACTCGCGTTGCTCCATGAACACTTTCATCACAATGCTCCTTGACCACTGTCACCATAATGCCCCATGACGTCTCTCATCACTGTGCTCCAAGGCCACTCTCATCAAAATGCTCCATGAACTGTGTCAGCACAATATTGCATGACACTTGTCATCACAATGCTCCATGATCCCTGTAATCACAATGATCCCTGCCAATGTCATCACAATGCTCCATGTCTCCTGTAATCACAATGCTCCATGCCCTTGTCATCACAATGCTCCAGGTCTGTTGTCATCACCATGCTTCATGCCCGTGTCATCACAATGCTCCATGAATCTTGTCTACACACGCTCCATGGCCCATGTCATCACAATGCTCCATGACCCCTGTCTTCAAAATGCTAAATGGCACTTGTCATCACAATGCTCTATGATGCCTGTCATCACTATTCTCCATGTCACTTCTTATCACAATGCTCCATGGCCCCTGTAATCCCAGTACTCCATGAACCCTTTCATCACAATGCCCAATGCCACCTCTAATCACAACTCTCCATGGCATTTGTCATCACGATGCTCCATGATACCTGTCATCACAATGCTCCATGACACTTGTCATCACAAAGCTCCATGGCCCCTCTCATTACTGTGCTCGATAATAACTTTAATCACATTTCTAGATGACCACTGCCATCACAATGCCCCATGACATTGTCATCACAATTCGCCATGACCATTGTCATCACAATGCTCCATGAACCATGTCATCACAGGGTCCCAGGACACTTGTCATCACAATGATCCATTACCACTTTCATCACAATGCTCCATGACCACTGTCATCTCAATGCTCCATGGCCTTTGTATTCACAATGCTCCATGGCCCCTGTAATCACAGTGCTCCATAACACCTTTCATCACAATGCTCCATAACACCTGTCATCACAGTGTTCCTTGCCCATGTCATCACAATGCTCCATGTCCCCTATATTCACAATGCTCCATGCCTTTTTCCTCACAATGCTCCAGAATTTTGTCATCACAATGTTCCATGAGCGTGGCATCACAATGCTCCATGGCCCTTGTCATCACAATGCTCCAGAATTCTTGTCATCACAATGTTCCATGAACGTGTCATCACAATGCTACATGACCCTGGTCATCACAGTTCTCCATGACCTTTGTCATCACAATTCTCAATGACCACGTTAATCACTATGCTCGCTGACCATTTTCATCACATTTCTCTATTGTCATTACAATTCCCCATGGCCCCTTTCTTCACAATGTTCCATGATGCCTGTCATCACAATGCTCCATGGCTTTCGTTATCACAATGCTCCAGGACCAGTTTCATCAAAATACTCCATTCCCCTTGTCATCACAGTGCACAATGAAAGCTTTCATTACAAGGCTCCATGACACTTGTCATCACAATGCTCCATGGCCTTTATCCTCACAATGCTCCCAGGCACTTTTCATCACGATATTCCATGAAAATTTTCATCACATTGCTCCATGACCATTGTCATCACAATAGTCCATACCCATGGCAACACAATGCTGCATAATCCCTGTCATCACAATTCCCCATGACTGCTGTCATCACAATAATCCAGGACAATTTTCATATCACTGTTTCATGCCCCCAGTCATCACAGTGCTCCATGATACCTTTCATCACAATTCCTAGATGATCAATGTCGTCACAATGCCCCATGACACCTGTCATCACAATTCGCCGTGAAGCTTGTCATCACAATAATCGATGAACTGTGTCATCACAGTGTTCCAGGACACATGTCATCACAATGATCCTTGTCTACTTTCATCAAAATGCTCCAATACACCTGTCATCACAATGCTCCATGGCCCCTGTTATCATATTGCTCCATGATCTCTTTCATCACAATGCTCCATGACCACTGTCATCACCATACCTCAAGACGCCCGTCATCCCAATGCTCCATGGCCCCTTTCATCACAATGCTCCATGAACCCAGTCATCACAATGTTCCCTGCCATTTTCATCACAATGCTCCATGGGCCCTGTCATCACAGTGCTCCATGCCATTGTCATCAAAATGCTCCAGAGCTCTTGTCATCATAATGTTCCATGCCAATGTCATCAAAATATCCCATGACAGTTGTCATCACAATGCTCCATGGCCTTTGCCATCACAATGTTCCATGGCCACTGTCATCACAATGCTCCATGCCATTGTCATCAAAATGCTCCAGAGCTCTTGTCATCATAATGCTCCATGCCAATGACATCAAAATGCCCCATGACACTTGTCATCACAATGCTCCATGGCCTTTGTCATCACAATGTTCCATGGCCCCTGTCATCACAGTGCTCCATGATACCTTTCATCACAATTCTACACGACCACTGTCATCACAATGCCCCAAGACAGATGTCATCAAAATTCGCCATGGTCCTTGTCATCACAATGCTCCATGAACCGTGTCATCACAAGGTTCCAGGACACTTGTCATCACAATGATCCGTGATCACTTTCATCACAATGCTCCATGAAATCTGTCATCTCAATGCTCCATAGCCTTTGTATTCACAATGCTCCATGGCCCCTGTAATCACAGTGTTCCATGACCCCTTTCATCACAATGCTCCAAGACCGCTGTCATCACAATGCCCCATGACGCCTGCCACCACAAATCTCCAAGGCCTCTCTTACCAAAAAGCTCCATGATATCTGTCAGTACAATGTTCCATGACACTTTTCAGCACAATGCTCCATGACCCCTGTCATCACAAAGTTCTCTGCCCATATCATCACAATGCTCCTTGTCACCTTTCATCACAATGCTCCATGCCCTTTCATCACAATGCTCCAGAATTCTAGTCATCGCAATGTTCCTTGACCGTGTCATCACAATGCTCCATGACACTTGTCATTACAAAGCTCCATGACCCCTGTCATCACAATGATCCATGATTCCTTTCCTCACAGTGCTCCAGTACCCTTTTCATCACAATGCTCCATGCCATTGTCAGCACAATGCTCCTTGGACCCTGTCATCAAAATGCTCCATCCCCTTTTCATCACAATGCTCCAGATATCCTATCATTACAATGCTCCATGCCCGTGTCAACACAATGCTCCATGACCCCTGTCATCAAAATGCTTTATGAACCTTGTTATCAGAATGTTCCATGACCCCTGGCATCAAAATGATCCATGACCGTTGTCATCACAATGCTGCATGATACCTTTCATCCCAATTCTCTGTGACAGCTGTCATCACAATGCTCCAGGACAATTTTCATCACAATGCTCCATGCCCCTGTCATCACAGTGCCCCATAACCCCTGTAATCACAATGCTCCATGACCGTGTCATCACAATGCTACATGACCCCTGTCATCACATTGTTCCATGGCCTATGTATTCACAATGCTCCATGGACCCTGTAATCACACTGCTCCATGTTCCCTTTCAACACTGTGCTCCATGACCCCTGTCATCACAACGTTCCATGACAGTTGTCATCAAAATTCTCCATGACCCAGGTCACCACAAGGTTCCCTGCCCTTGTCATCACAATGGTACATGTCCTTGTCATCACAATGTTCCATGGCCTCTGTCATCACCATGCTCCATGGTCTTTCTCATCACAATGCTCTATGACCCCTGTCATCACAATGCTTGATGACCATTGTCATCACAATGCTCCAAGGCCCCTGTCATCACAATGCCTCATGGTCTTTGTTATCACAATGCAAATTGACCACTGTTATCACAGTGCTCCATGCCGTTGTCATCACAATGCTCCATGGCCCCTGTAATCACAATGCTCCATGCCCTTGTCATCACAATGCTCCAGAACACTTGTCATCATAATGTTCCATTCCCGTGTCATCACAGTGCTCAATGACAATTGTCATCAAAATGTTCCTTGGCCTTTGTCATCACAGTGCTCCATGATACCTTTAATCAAAATTCTACATGACCACTGTCATCACAATGCAAGATGACCAATGTCATCACAATGCCCCATGACACGTGTCATCACAATTCACCTTGGCCCTTGTCATCTCAATGCTGTATGAAACGTGTCATCAGTAGGTTCCAAGACCCTTGTCATCACAACGCTCCATGAACTCTCTTATCTCAATGTTCCATGGCCTTTGTATTCACAATGCTCCATTGTCCTGATACTCGCGTTGCTCCATGAACACTTTCATCACAATGCTCCTTGACCACTGTCACCATAATGCCCCATGACGTCTCTCATCACTGTGCTCCAAGGCCACTCTCATCAAAATGCTCCATGAACTGTGTCAGCACAATATTGCATGACACTTGTCATCACAATGCTCCATGATCCCTGTAATCACAATGATCCCTGCCAATGTCATCACAATGCTCCATGTCTCCTGTAATCACAATGCTCCATGCCCTTGTCATCACAATGCTCCAGATCTGTTGTCATCACCATGCTTCATGCCCATGTCATCACAATGCTCCATGAATCTTATCTACACAATTCTCCATGGCCCATGGCATCACAATGCTCCACGACCCGTCTTCAAAATGCTAAATGGCACTTGTCCTCACAATGCTCTATGATGCCTGTCATCACTATTCTCCATGTCACTTCTTATCACAATGCTCCATGGCCCCTGTAATCCCAGTATTCCATGACCCCTTTCATCAAAATGCCCAATGCCACCTCTCATCACAATTCTCCATGGCATTTGTCATCACGATGCTCCATGACACCTGTCATCACAATGCTCCATGACACTTGTCATCACAATGCTCCATGGCCCCTCTCATTACTGTGCTCCATAATAACTTTAATCACATTTCTAGATGACCACTGCCATCACAATGCCCCATGATATTGTCATCACAATTCGCCATGACCATTGTCATCACAATGCTCCAGGAACCATGTCATCACAGGGTCCCAGGACACTTGTCATCACAATGATCCATTACCACTTTCATCACAATGCTCCATGACCACTGTCATCTCAATGCTCCATGGCCTTTGTATTCACAATGCTCCATGGCCCCTGTAATCACAGTGCTCCATAACACCTTTCATCATAATGCTCCATGAAAACTGCCATCTCAATGCCTCATGACGCCTGTCATCACAATTCTCCAAGGCCCCTCTCATCACAATGTTCCATGACACTTGTCATCACATTGCTCCATAACACCTGTCATCACAGTGTTCCTTGCCCATGTCATCACAATGCTCCATGTCCCCTATAATCAAAATGCTCCATGCCTTTTTCCTCACAATGCTCCAGAATTCTTGTCATCACAATGTTCCATGACCGTGGCATCACAATGCTCCATGGCCCTTGTCATCACAATGCTCCAGAATTCTTGTCATCACAATGTTCCATGAACGTGTCACCACAATGCTACATGACCCTGGTAATCACAGTTCTCCATGACCTTTGTCATCACAATTCTCAATGACCACTTTAATCACTATGCTCGCTGACCATTTTCATCACATTTCTCTATTGTCATTACAATTCCCCATGGCCCCTTTCTTCACAATGCTTCATGATGCCTGTCATCACAGTGCTCCATGGCTTTCATTATCACAATGCTCCAGGACAAGTTTCATCACAATACTCCATCCCCCTTGTCATCCCAGTGCACAATGAAAGCTTTCATTACAATGCTCCATGACACTTGTCATCACAATGCTCCATGGCCTTTATCGTCACAATGCTCCCAGGCACTTTTCATCACGATGTTCCATGAAAACTTTCATCACATTGCTCCATGACCATTTTCATCACAATAGTCTATACCCATGGCAACACAATGCTGCATAATCCCTGTCATCACAATAATCCATGACTGCTGTCATCACCATAATACAGGACAATGTTCAAAACAATGCTTCATGCCCCGAGTCATCACAGTGCTCCATGATACCTTTCATCACAATTCCTAGATGATCAATGTCATCACAATGCCCCATGACACCTGTCATCACAATTCGCTATGACCCTTGTCATCACAATACTCGATGAACCGTGTCATCACAGTGTTCCAGGACACATGTCATCACAATGATCCATTACTATTTTCTTCACAATGCTCCAATACACCTGTCATCACAATGCTCCATGGCCCCTGTTATCATATTGCTCCATGATCTCTTTCATCACAATGCTCCATGACCACTGTCATCACCATACCTCAAGACGCCTGTCATCTCAATGCTCCATGGCCCCTTTCATCACAATGCTCCATGAACCCAGTCATCACAATGTTCCCTGCCGTTTTCATCGCAATGCTCCATGGGCTCTGTCATCACAATGCTCCATGCCCTTGTCATCAAAATGCTCCAGAACTCTTGTCATCATAATGCTCCATGCCAATGTCATCAAAATGCCCCATGACACTTGTCATCACAATGCTCCATGGCCTTTGTCATCACAATGTTCCATGGCCCCTGTCATCACAGTGCTCCATGATACCTTTCATCACAATTCTACACGACCACTCTCATCACAATGGCCCATGACAGATGTCATCACAATTCGCCATGGTCCTTGTCATCACAATGCTCCATGAACCGTGTCATCACAAGGTTCCAGGACACTTGTCATCACAATGAACCATGATCACTTTCATCACAATGCTCCATGAACCCTGTCATCTCAATGCTCCATAGCCTTTGTATTCACAATGCTCCATGGCCCCTGTAATCACAGTGCTCCATGACCCCTTTCATCACAATGCTCCAAGACCGCTGTCATCACAATGCCCCATGACGCCTGCCACCACAAATCTCCAAGGCCTCTCTTACCAAAAAGCTCCATGATCCCTGTCAGTACAATGTTCCATGACACTTTTCATCACAATGCTCCATGACCCCTGTCATCACAAAGTTCTCTGCCCATATCATCACAATGCTCCTTGTCACCTTTAATCACAATGCTCCATGCCCTTTCATCACAATGCTCCAGAATTCTTGTCATGGCAATGTTCCTTGACCGTGTCATCACAATGCTCCATGACACTTGTCATCACAAAGCTCCATGACCCCTGTCATCACAATGATCCATGATTCCTTTCCTCACAGTGCTCCAGTACCCTTTTCATCACAATGCTCCATGCCATTGTCAGCACAATGCTCCTTGGACCCTGTCATCAAAATGCTCCATCCCCTTTTCATCACAATGCTCCAGATATCCTATCATTACAATGCTCCATGCCCGTGTCAACACAATGCTCCATGACCCCTGTCATCAAAATGCTTTATGAACCTTGTTATCAGAATGTTCCATGACCCCTGGCATCAAAATGATCCATGACCGTTGTCATCACAATGCTGCATGATACCTTTCATCCCAATTCTCTGTGACAGCTGTCATCACAATGCTCCAGGACAATTTTCATCACAATGCTCCATGCCCCCTGTCATCACAGTGCCCCATAACCCCTGTAATCACAATGCTCCATGACCCTGTCATCACAATGCTACATGACCCCTGTCATCACATTGTTCCATGGCCTATGTATTCACAATGCTCCATGGACCCTGTAATCACACTGCTCCATGTTCCCTTTCAACACAATGCTCCATGACCCCTGTCATCACAACGTTCCATGAAAGTTGTCATCAAAATGCTCCATGACCCCGGTCACCACAAGGTTCCCTGCCCTTGTCATCACAATGTTCCATGGCCTCTGACATCACCATACTCCATGGTCTTTCTCATCACAATGCTCTATGACCCCTATCATCACAATGCTTGATGACCATTGTCATCACAATGCTCCAAGGCCCCTGTCATCACAATGCCTCATGGTCTTTGTAATCACAATGCTCAATGACCACTGTCATCACAATGCTCCATGCCGTTGTCATCACAATGCTCCATGGCCCCTGTAATCACAATGCTCCAGAACACTTGTCAGCATAATCTTCCATTCCCGTGTCATCACATTGCTCAATGACAATTGTCATCAAAATGTTCCTTGGCCTTTGTCATCACAGTGCTCCATGATACCTTTAATCAAAATTCTACATGACCACTGTCATCACAATGCAAGATGACCAATGTCATCACAATGCCCCATGACACGTGTCATCACAATTCACTTTGGCCCTTGTCATCTCAATGCTGTATGAAACGTGTCATCAGTAGGTTCCAAGACCCTTGTCATCACAACACTCCATGAACTCTCTTATCTCAATGTTCCATGGCCTTTATATTCACAATGCTCCATTGTCCCGATACTCGCGTTGCTCCATGAACACTTTCATCACAATGCTCCTTGACCACTGTCACCATAATGCCCCATGACGTCTCTCATCACTGTGCTCCAAGGCCACTCTCATCAAAATGCTCCATGAACTGTGTCAGCACAATATTGCATGACACTTGTCATCACAATGCTCCATGATCCCTGTAATCACAATGATCCCTGCCAATGTCATCACAATGCTCCATGTCTCCTGTAATCACAATGCTCCATGCCCTTGTCATCACAATGCTCCAGGTCTGTTGTCATCACCATGCTTCATGCCCGTGTCATCACAATGCTCCATGAATCTTGTCTACACACGCTCCATGGCCCATGTCATCACAATGCTCCATGACCCCTGTCTTCAAAATGCTAAATGGCACTTGTCATCACAATGCTCTATGATGCCTGTCATCACTATTCTCCATGTCACTTCTTATCACAATGCTCCATGGCCCCTGTAATCCCAGTACTCCATGAACCCTTTCATCACAATGCCCAATGCCACCTCTAATCACAACTCTCCATGGCATTTGTCATCACGATGCTCCATGATACCTGTCATCACAATGCTCCATGACACTTGTCATCACAAAGCTCCATGGCCCCTCTCATTACTGTGCTCGATAATAACTTTAATCACATTTCTAGATGACCACTGCCATCACAATGCCCCATGACATTGTCATCACAATTCGCCATGACCATTGTCATCACAATGCTCCATGAACCATGTCATCACAGGGTCCCAGGACACTTGTCATCACAATGATCCATTACCACTTTCATCACAATGCTCCATGACCACTGTCATCTCAATGCTCCATGGCCTTTGTATTCACAATGCTCCATGGCCCCTGTAATCACAGTGCTCCATAACACCTTTCATCACAATGCTCCATAACACCTGTCATCACAGTGTTCCTTGCCCATGTCATCACAATGCTCCATGTCCCCTATATTCACAATGCTCCATGCCTTTTTCCTCACAATGCTCCAGAATTTTGTCATCACAATGTTCCATGAGCGTGGCATCACAATGCTCCATGGCCCTTGTCATCACAATGCTCCAGAATTCTTGTCATCACAATGTTCCATGAACGTGTCATCACAATGCTACATGACCCTGGTCATCACAGTTCTCCATGACCTTTGTCATCACAATTCTCAATGACCACGTTAATCACTATGCTCGCTGACCATTTTCATCACATTTCTCTATTGTCATTACAATTCCCCATGGCCCCTTTCTTCACAATGTTCCATGATGCCTGTCATCACAATGCTCCATGGCTTTCGTTATCACAATGCTCCAGGACCAGTTTCATCAAAATACTCCATTCCCCTTGTCATCACAGTGCACAATGAAAGCTTTCATTACAAGGCTCCATGACACTTGTCATCACAATGCTCCATGGCCTTTATCCTCACAATGCTCCCAGGCACTTTTCATCACGATATTCCATGAAAATTTTCATCACATTGCTCCATGACCATTGTCATCACAATAGTCCATACCCATGGCAACACAATGCTGCATAATCCCTGTCATCACAATTCCCCATGACTGCTGTCATCACAATAATCCAGGACAATTTTCATATCACTGTTTCATGCCCCCAGTCATCACAGTGCTCCATGATACCTTTCATCACAATTCCTAGATGATCAATGTCGTCACAATGCCCCATGACACCTGTCATCACAATTCGCCGTGAAGCTTGTCATCACAATAATCGATGAACTGTGTCATCACAGTGTTCCAGGACACATGTCATCACAATGATCCTTGTCTACTTTCATCAAAATGCTCCAATACACCTGTCATCACAATGCTCCATGGCCCCTGTTATCATATTGCTCCATGATCTCTTTCATCACAATGCTCCATGACCACTGTCATCACCATACCTCAAGACGCCCGTCATCCCAATGCTCCATGGCCCCTTTCATCACAATGCTCCATGAACCCAGTCATCACAATGTTCCCTGCCATTTTCATCACAATGCTCCATGGGCCCTGTCATCACAGTGCTCCATGCCATTGTCATCAAAATGCTCCAGAGCTCTTGTCATCATAATGTTCCATGCCAATGTCATCAAAATATCCCATGACAGTTGTCATCACAATGCTCCATGGCCTTTGCCATCACAATGTTCCATGGCCACTGTCATCACAATGCTCCATGCCATTGTCATCAAAATGCTCCAGAACTCTTGTCATCATAATGCTCCATGCCAATGTCATCAAAATGCCCCATGACACTTGTCATCACAATGCTCCATGGCCTTTGTCATCACAATGTTCCATGGCCCCTGTCATCACAGTGCTCCATGATACCTTTCATCACAATTCTACACGACCACTCTCATCACAATGGCCCATGACAGATGTCATCACAATTCGCCATGGTCCTTGTCATCACAATGCTCCATGAACCGTGTCATCACAAGGTTCCAGGACACTTGTCATCACAATGAACCGTGATCACTTTCATCACAATGCTCCATGAACCCTGTCATCTCAATGCTCCATAGCCTTTGTATTCACAATGCTCCATGGCCCCTGTAATCACAGTGCTCCATGACCCCTTTCATCACAATGCTCCAAGACCGCTGTCATCACAATGCCCCATGACGCCTGCCACCACCAATCTCCAAGGGCTCCCTTACCAAAAAGCTCCATGATCCCTGTCAGTACAATGTTCCATGACACTTTTCATCACAATGCTCCATGACCCCTGTCATCACAAAGTTCTCTGCCCATATCATCACAATGCTACTTGTCACCTTTCATCACAATGCTCCATGCCCTTTCATCACAATGCTCCAGATTTCTTGTCATCACAATGTTCCTTGACCGTGTCATCACAATGCTCCATGACCCGTGTCATCACAAAGCTCCATGACCCCTGGCATCACAATGATCCATGATTCCTTTCCTCACAGTGCTCCAGTACCCTTTTCATCACAATGCTCCATGCCATTGTCAGCACAATTCTCCTTGGACCCTCTCATCAAAATGCTCCATCCCCTTTTCATCACAATGCTCCAGATATCCTATCATTACAATGCTCTATGCCCGTGTAAACACAATGCTCCATGACCCCTGTCCTCAAAATGCTTGATGAAACTTGTTATCAGAATGTTCCATGACCCCTGTCATCAAAATGATCCCTGACCGTTGTCATCGCAATGCTGCATGATACCTTTCATCCCAATCCTCTGTGACCGCTGTCATCACAATGCTCCAGGACAACTTTCATCACAATGCTCCATGACCCCTGTCATCACAACGTTCCATGAAAGTTGTCATCAAAATGCTCCATGACCCCGGTCACCACAAGGTTCCCTGCCCTTGTCATCACAATGGTACATGGCCTGGTCATCACAATGTTCCATGGCCTCTGTCATCACCATGCTCCATGGTCTTTCTCATCACAATGCTCTATGACCCCTGTCATCACAATGCTTGATGACCATTGTCATCACAATGCTCCAAGGCCCCTGTCATCACAATGCCTCATGGTCTTTGTAATCACAATGCTCAATGACCAATGTCATCACAGTGCTCCATGCCGTTGTCATCACAATGCTCCATGGTCCCTGTAATCACAGTGCTCCATACCCTTGTCATCACAATGCTCCAGAACACTTGTCATCATAATGCTCCATTCCCGTGTCATCACATTGCTGAATGACACTTGTCATCACAATGTTCCTTGGCCTTTGTCATCACAGTGCTCCATGATACCTTTAATCAAAATTCTACATGACCACTCTCATCACAATGCAAGATGACCAATGTCATCACAATGCCCCATGACACGTGTCATCACAATTCGCCTTGGCCCTTGTCATCTCAATGCTGTATGAAACGTGTCATCAGTAGCTCCCAAGACCCTTGTCATCACAATGCTCCATGAACTCTGTTATCTCAATGTTCCATGGCCTTTGTATTCACAATGCTCCATTGTCCCGATAATCGCGTTGCTCCATGAACACTTTCATCACAATGCTCCTTGACCACTGTCACCATAATGCCCCATGACGTCTCTCATCACTGTGTTCCAAGGCCACTCTCATCACAATGCTCCATGATCTGTGTCAGCACAATATTGCCTGACACTTGTCATCACAATGCTCCATGATCCCTCTAATCACAATGATCCCTGCCAATTTCATCACAATGACCCAAGTCTCCTGTAATCACAATGCTCCATGCCCTTGTCATCACAATGCTCCAGGTCTGTTGTCATCACCATGCTTCATGCCCGTGTCATCACAATGCTCCATGAATCTTGTCTTCACAATGCTCCATGGCCCATGTCATCACAATGCTCCATGACCCCTCTCATCACAATGCTCTATGGCCTTTGTCATCACAATGCTCCGTGACCCCCGTCAACACAATGCCTGATGACCCCTGTCATCAAAATGCTAAATGGCACTTGACATCACAATGCTCTATGATGCCTGTCATCACTATTCTCCATGTCACTTGTTATCACAAGGCTCCATGGCCCCTGTACTCCCAGTACTCCATGACCCCTTTCATCACAATGCCCAATGTCACCTCTGATCACAATTCTCAATGGCATTTGTCATCACGATGCTCCATGACACCTGTCATCACAATGCTCCATGAGACTTGTCATCACAATGCTCCATGGCCCCTCTCATTCCTGTGCTCCATAATAACTTTAATCACATTTCTAGATGACCACTGCCATCACAATGCCCCATGACATTGTCATCACAATTCGCCATGACCATTGTCATCACAATGCTCCATGAACCATGTCATCACAGGGTCCCAGGACTCTTGTCCTCACAATGATCCATTACCACTTTCATCACAATGCTCCATGACCACTGTCATCTCAATGCTCCATGGCCTTTGTATTCACAATGCTCCATGGCCCCTGTAATCACAGTGCTCCATAACACCTTTCATCATAATGCTCCATGACCACTGCCATCTCAATGCCTCATGACGCCTGTCATCACAATTCTCCAAGGCCCCTCTCATCACAGTGCTCCATGACACTTGTCATCCCATTGCTCCATAACACCTGTCATCACAGTGTTCCCTGCCCATGTCATCAAAATGCTCCATGTCCCCTATAATCACAATGCTCCATGCCTTTTCCCTCACAAAGCTCCAGAATTTTGTCATCACAATGTTCCATGACCGTGGCATCCCAATGCTCCATGGCCCTTGTCATCACAATGCTCCAGAATTCTTGTCATCACAATGTTCCATGAACGTGTCATCACAATGCTACATGACCCTGGTCATCACAGTTCTCCATGACCTTTGTCATCACAATGCTCTATGTCACTTTTCATCACAATTCTCAATGACCACTTTAATCACTATGCTCGCTGACCATTTTCATCACATTTCTCTATTGTCATTACAATTCCCCATGGCCCCTTTCTTCACAATTCTCCATGATGCCTGTCATCACAATGATCCATGGCTTTTGTTATCACAATGTTCCAGGACCAGTTTCATCACAATACTCCATCCCCCTTGTCATCACAGTGCACAATGAAAGCTTTCATTACAATGCTCCATGACACTTGTCATCACAATGCTCCATGGCCTTTATCGTCACAATGCTCCCAGGCACTTTTCATCACGATATTCCATGAAAACTTTCATCACATTGCTCCATGACCATTGTCATCACAATAGTCCATACCCATGTCAACACAATGCTGCATAATCCCTGTCATCCCAATTCTCCATGACTGCTGTCATCACAATAATCCAGGACAATTTTCATAACAATGCTTCATGCCCCCAGTCATCACAGTGCTCCATGAACCTTCCATCACAATTCCTAGATGATCAATGTCATCACAATGCCACATGACACCTGTTATCACAATTCGCTATGACCCTTGTCATCACAATACTCGATGAACCGTGTCATCACAGTGTTCCAGGACACATGTCATCACAATGATCCATTAATATTTTCATCACAATGCTCCAATACACCTGTCATCACAATGCTCCATGTCCCCTCTTATCATATTGCTCCATGATCTCTTTCATCACAATGTTCCATGACCACTGTCATCACCATACCTCAAGACGCCTGTCATCTCAGTGCTCCATGGCCCCTTTCATCACAAGGCTCCATGAACCCAGTCATCACAATGTTCCCTGCCCTCTTCGTCACAATGCTCCATGGGCCCTGTCATCACAATGCTCCATGCCCTTGTCATCAAAATTCTCCAGAACTCTTGTCATCATAATGTTCCATGCCAATGTCATCAAAATGTCCCATGACACTTGACATCACAATGCTCCATGGCCTTTGTCATCACAATGTTCCATGGCCCCTGTCATCACAGTGCTCCTTGATACCTTTCATCACAATTCTACATGACCACTGTCATCACAATGCCCCATTTCAGATGTCATCACAATTCGCCATGGTCCTTGTCATAACAATGCTCCATGAACCGTGTCATCACAAGGTTTCAGGACACTTGTCATCACAATGATCCATGATCACTTTCATCACAATGCTCCATGAACCCTGTCATCTCAATGCTCCATAGCCTTTGTATTCACAATGCTCCATGGCCCCTGTAATCACAGTGCTCCATGACCCCTTTCATCACAATGCTCCAAGACCGCTGTCATCACAATGCCCCATGACGCCTGCCACCACCAATCTCCAAGGGCTCCCTTACCAAAAAGCTCCATGATCCCTGTCAGTACAATGTTCCATGACACTTTTCATCACAATGCTCCATGACCCCTGTCATCACAAAGTTCTCTGCCCATATCATCACAATGCTACTTGTCACCTTTCATCACAATGCTCCATGCCCTTTCATCACAATGCTCCAGATTTCTTGTCATCACAATGTTCCTTGACCGTGTCATCACAATGCTCCATGACCCGTGTCATCACAAAGCTCCATGACCCCTGGCATCACAATGATCCATGATTCCTTTCCTCACAGTGCTCCAGTACCCTTTTCATCACAATGCTCCATGCCATTGTCAGCACAATGCTCCTTGGACCCTGTCATCAAAATGCTCCATCCCCTTTTCGTCACAATGCTCCAGATATCCTATCATTACCATGCTCCATGCCCGTGTCAACACAATGCTCCATGACCCCTGTCATCAAAATGCTTGATGAAACTTGTTATCAGAATAATCCATGACCCCTGTCATCAAAATGATCCCTGACCGTTGTCATCACAATGCTGCATGATACCTTTCATCCCAATTCTCTGTGACCGCTGTCATCACAATGCTCCAGGACAACTTTCATCACAATGCTCCATGACCCCTGTCATCACAACGTTCCATGAAAGTTGTCATCAAAATGCTCCATGACCCCGGTCACCACAAGGTTCCCTGCCCTTGTCATCACAATGGTACATGGCCTGGTCATCACAATGTTCCATGGCCTCTGTCATCACCATGCTCCATGGTCTTTCTCATCACAATGCTCTATGACCCCTGTCATCACAATGCTTGATGACCATTGTCATCACAATGCTCCCAGGCCCCTGTCATCACAATGCCTCATGGTCTTTGTAATCACAATGCTCAATGACCAATGTCATCACAGTGCTCCATGCCATTGTCATCACAATGCTCCATGGTCCCTGTAATCACAATGCTCCATACCCTTGTCATCCCAATGCTCCAGAACACTTGTCATCATAATGCTCCATTCCCGTGTCATCACATTGCTGAATGACACTTGTCATCACAATGTTCCTTGGCCTTTGTCATCACAGTGCTCCATGATACCTTTAATCAAAATTCTACATGACCACTCTCATCACAATGCAAGATGACCAATGTCATCACAATGCCCCATGACACCTGTTATCACAATTCGCTATGACCCTTGTCATCACAATACTCGATGAACCGTGTCATCACAGTGTTCCAGGACACATGTCATCACAATGATCCATTAATATTTTCATCACAATGCTCCAATACACCTGTCATCACAATGCTCCATGTCCCCTCTTATCATATTGCTCCATGATCTCTTTCATCACAATGCTCCATGACCACTGTCATCACCATACCCCAAGACGCCTGTCATCACAATGCTCCATGGCCCCTTTCATCACAGTGCTCCATGAACCCAGTCATCACAATGTTCCCTGCCCTCTTCGTCACAATGCTCCATGGGCCCTGTCATCACAATGCTCCATGCCCTTGTCATCAAAATTCTCCAGAACTCTTGTCATCATAATGTTCCATGCCAATGTCATCAAAATGTCCCATGACACTAGTCATCACAATGCTCCATGGCCTTTGTCATCACAATGTTCCATGGCCCGTGTCATCGCAGTGCTCCTTGATACCTTTCATCACAATTCTACATGACCACTGTCATCACAATGCCCCATTTCAGATGTCATCACAATTCGCCATGGTCCTTGTCATAACAATGCTCCATGAACCGTGTCATCACAAGGTTTCAGGACACTTGTCATCACAATGATCCATGATCACTTTCATCACAATGCTCCATGAACCCTGTCATCTCAAGGCTCCATAGCCTTTGTATTCACAATGCTCCATGGCCCCTGTAATCACAGTGCTCCATGACCCCTTTCATCACAATGCTCCAAGACCGCTGTCATCACAATGCCCCATGACGCCTGCCACCACCAATCTCCAAGGGCTCCCTTACCAAAAAGCTCCATGATCCCTGTCAGTACAATGTTCCATGACACTTTTCATCACAATGCTCCATGACCCCTGTCATCACAAAGTTCTCTGCCCATATCATCACAATGCTACTTGTCACCTTTCATCACAATGCTCCATGCCCTTTCATCACAATGCTCCAGATTTCTTGTCATCACAATGTTCCTTGACCGTGTCATCACAATGCTCCATGACCCGTGTCATCACAAAGCTCCATGACCCATGGCATCACAATGATCCATGATTCCTTTCCTCACAGTGCTCCAATACCCTTTTCATCACAATGCTCCATGCCATTGTCAGCACAATGCTACTTGGACACTGTCATCAAAATGCTCCATCCCCTTTTCATCACAATGCTCCAGATATCCTATGATTACAATGCTCCATGCCCGTGTCAACACAATGCTCCATGACCCCTGTCATCAAAATGCTTGATGAAACTTGTTATCAGAATGTTCCATGACCCCTGTCATCAAAATGATCCCTGACCGTTGTCATCACAATGCTGCATGATACCTTTCATCCCAATTCTCTGTGACCGCTGTCATCACAATGCTCCAGGACAACTTTCATCACAATGCTCCATGACCCCTGTCATCACAACGTTCCATGAAAGTTGTCATCAAAATGCTCCATGACCCCGGTCACCAGAAGGTTCCCTGCCCTTGTCATCACAATGGTACATGGCCTGGTCATCACAATGTTCCATGGCCTCTGTCATCACCATGCTCCATGGTCTTTCTCATCACAATGCTCTATGACCCCTGTCATCACAATGCTTGATGACCATTGTCATCACAATGCTCCCAGGCCCCTGTCATCACAATGCCTCATGGTCTTTGTAATCACAATGCTCAATGACCAATGTCATCACAGTGCTCCATGCCGTTGTCATCACAATGCTCCGTGACCCCCGTCAACACAGTGCCTGATGACCCCTGTCATCAAAATGCTAAATGGCACTTGTCATCACAATGCTCTATGATGCCTGTCATCACTATTCTCCATGTCACTTGTTATCACAAGGCTCCATGGCCCCTGTACTCCCAGTACTCCATGACCCCTTTCATCACAATGCCCAATGTCACCTCTGATCACAATTCTCAATGGCATTTGTCATCACAATGCTCCATGACACCTGTCATCACAATGCTCCATGAGACTTGTCATCACAATGCTCCATGGCCCCTCTCATTACTGTGCTCCATAATAACTTTAATCACATTTCTAGATGACCACTGCCATCACAATGCCCCATGACATTGTCATCACAATTCGCCATGACCATTGTCATCACAATGCTCCATGAACCATGTCATCACAGGGTCCCAGGACACTTGTCCTCACAATGATCCATTACCACTTTCATCACAATGCTCCATGACCACTGTCATCTCAATGCTCCATGGCCTTTGTATTCACAATGCTCCATGGCCCCTGTAATCACAGTGCTCCATAACACCTTTCATCATAATGCTCCATGACCACTGCCATCTCAATGCCTCATGACGCCTGTCATCACAATTCTCCAAGGCCCCTCTCATCACAGTGCTCCATGACACTTGTCATCCCATTGCTCCATAACACCTGTCATCACAGTGTTCCCTGCCCATGTCATCAAAATGTTCCATGTCCCCTAAAATCACAATGCTCCATGGCTTTTTCCTCACAAAGCTCCAGAATTTTGTCATCACAATGTTCCATGACCGTGGCATCACAATGCTCCATGGCCCTTGTCATCACAATGCTCCAGAATTCTTGTCATCACAATGTTCCATGAACGTGTCATCACAATGCTACATGACCCTGGTCATCACAGTTCTCCATGACCTTTGTCATCACAATGCTCTATGTCACTTTTCATCACAATTCTCAATGACCACTTTAATCACTATGCTCGCTGACCATTTTCATCACATTTCTCTATTGTCATTACAATTCTCCATGGCCCCTTTCTTCACAATTCTCCATGATGCCTGTCATCACAATGCTCCATGGCTTTTGTTATCACAATGTTCCAGGACCAGTTTCATCACAATACTCCATCCCCCTTGTCATCACAGTGCACAATGAAAGCTTTCATTACAATGCTCCATGACACTTGTCATCACAATGCTCCATGGCCTTTATCGTCACAATGCTCCCAGGCACTTTTCATCACGATATTCCATGAAAACTTTCATCACATTGCTCCATGACCATTGTCATCACAATAGTCCATACCCATGTCACACAATGCTGCATAATCACTGTCATCCCAATTCTCCATGACTGCTGTCATCACAATAATCCAGGACAATTTTCATAACAATGCTTCATGCCCCCAGTCATCACAGTGCTCCATGATACCTTTCATCACAATTCCTAGATGATCAATGTCATCACAATGCCCCATGACACCTGTTATCACAATTCGCTATGACCCTTGTCATCACAATACTCGATGAACCGTGTCATCACAGTGTTCCAGGACACATGTCATCACAATGATCCATTAATATTTTCATCACAATGCTCCAATACACCTGTCATCACAATGCTCCATGTCCCCTCTTATCATATTGCTCCATGATCTCTTTCATCACAATGCTCCATGACCACTGTCATCACCATACCTCAAGACGCCTGTCATCTCAGTGCTCCATGGCCCCTTTCATCACAAGGCTCCATGAACCCAGTCATCACAATGTTCCCTGCCCTCTTCGTCACAATGCTCCATGGGCCCTGTCATCACAATGCTCCATGCCCTTGTCATCAAAATTCTCCAGAACTCTTGTCATCATAATGTTCCATGCCAATGTCATCAAACTGTCCCATGACACTTGTCATCACAATGCTCCATGGCCTTTGTCATCACAATGTTCCATGGCCCCTGTCATCACAGTGCTCCTTGATACCTTTCATCACAATTCTACATGACCACTGTCATCACAATGCCCCATTTCAGATGTCATCACAATTCGCCATGGTCCTTGTCATAACAATGCTCCATGAACCGTGTCATCACAAGGTTTCAGGACACTTGTCATCACAATGATCCATGATCACTTTCATCACAATGCTCCATGAACCCTGTCATCTCAATGCTCCATAGCCTTTGTATTCACAATGCTCCATGGCCCCTGTAATCACAGTGCTCCATGACCCCTTTCATCACAATGCTCCAAGACCGCTGTCATCACAATGCCCCATGACGCCTGCCACCACCAATCTCCAAGGGCTCCCTTACCAAAAAGCTCCATGATCCCTGTCAGTACAATGTTCCATGACACTTTTCATCACAATGCTCCATGACCCCTGTCATCACAAAGTTCTCTGCCCATATCATCACAATGCTACTTGTCACCTTTCATCACAATGCTCCATGCCCTTTCATCACAATGCTCCAGATTTCTTGTCATCACAATGTTCCTTGACCGTGTCATCACAATGCTCCATGACCCGTGTCATCACAAAGCTCCATGACCCCTGGCATCACAATGATCCATGATTCCTTTCCTCACAGTGCTCCAGTACCCTTTTCATCACAATGCTCCATGCCATTGTCAGCACAATGCTCCTTGGACCCTGTCATCAAAATGCTCCATCCCCTTTTCGTCACAATGCTCCAGATATCCTATCATTACCATGCTCCATGCCCGTGTCAACACAATGCTCCATGACCCCTGTCATCAAAATGCTTGATGAAACTTGTTATCAGAATAATCCATGACCCCTGTCATCAAAATGATCCCTGACCGTTGTCATCACAATGCTGCATGATACCTTTCATCCCAATTCTCTGTGACCGCTGTCATCACAATGCTCCAGGACAACTTTCATCACAATGCTCCATGACCCCTGTCATCACAACGTTCCATGAAAGTTGTCATCAAAATGCTCCATGACCCCGGTCACCACAAGGTTCCCTGCCCTTGTCATCACAATGGTACATGGCCTGGTCATCACAATGTTCCATGGCCTCTGTCATCACCATGCTCCATGGTCTTTCTCATCACAATGCTCTATGACCCCTGTCATCACAATGCTTGATGACCATTGTCATCACAATGCTCCCAGGCCCCTGTCATCACAATGCCTCATGGTCTTTGTAATCACAATGCTCAATGACCAATGTCATCACAGTGCTCCATGCCATTGTCATCACAATGCTCCATGGTCCCTGTAATCACAATGCTCCATACCCTTGTCATCCCAATGCTCCAGAACACTTGTCATCATAATGCTCCATTCCCGTGTCATCACATTGCTGAATGACACTTGTCATCACAATGTTCCTTGGCCTTTGTCATCACAGTGCTCCATGATACCTTTAATCAAAATTCTACATGACCACTCTCATCACAATGCAAGATGACCAATGTCATCACAATGCCCCATGACACCTGTTATCACAATTCGCTATGACCCTTGTCATCACAATACTCGATGAACCGTGTCATCACAGTGTTCCAGGACACATGTCATCACAATGATCCATTAATATTTTCATCACAATGCTCCAATACACCTGTCATGACAATGCTCCATGTCCCCTCTTATCATATTGCTCCATGATCTCTTTCATCACAATGCTCCATGACCACTGTCATCACCATACCTCAAGACGCCTGTCATCACAATGCTCCATGGCCCCTTTCATCACAGTGCTCCATGAACCCAGTCATCACAATGTTCCCTGCCCTCTTCGTCACAATGCTCCATGGGCCCTGTCATCACAATGCTCCATGCCCTTGTCATCAAAATTCTCCAGAACTCTTGTCATCATAATGTTCCATGCCAATGTCATCAAAATGTCCCATGACACTAGTCATCACAATGCTCCATGGCCTTTGTCATCACAATGTTCCATGGCCCGTGTCATCGCAGTGCTCCTTGATACCTTTCATCACAATTCTACATGACCACTGTCATCACAATGCCCCATTTCAGATGTCATCACAATTCGCCATGGTCCTTGTCATAACAATGCTCCATGAACCGTGTCATCACAAGGTTTCAGGACACTTGTCATCACAATGATCCATGATCACTTTCATCACAATGCTCCATGAACCCTGTCATCTCAAGGCTCCATAGCCTTTGTATTCACAATGCTCCATGGCCCCTGTAATCACAGTGCTCCATGACCCCTTTCATCACAATGCTCCAAGACCGCTGTCATCACAATGCCCCATGACGCCTGCCACCACCAATCTCCAAGGGCTCCCTTACCAAAAAGCTCCATGATCCCTGTCAGTACAATGTTCCATGACACTTTTCATCACAATGCTCCATGACCCCTGTCATCACAAAGTTCTCTGCCCATATCATCACAATGCTACTTGTCACCTTTCATCACAATGCTCCATGCCCTTTCATCACAATGCTCCAGATTTCTTGTCATCACAATGTTCCTTGACCGTGTCATCACAATGCTCCATGACCCGTGTCATCACAAAGCTCCATGACCCATGGCATCACAATGATCCATGATTCCTTTCCTCACAGTGCTCCAATACCCTTTTCATCACAATGCTCCATGCCATTGTCAGCACAATGCTACTTGGACACTGTCATCAAAATGCTCCATCCCCTTTTCATCACAATGCTCCAGATATCCTATGATTACAATGCTCCATGCCTGTGTCAACACAATGCTCCATGACCCCTGTCATCAAAATGCTTGATGAAACTTGTTATCAGAATGTTCCATGACCCCTGTCATCAAAATGATCCCTGACCATTGTCATCACAATGCTGCATGATACCTTTCATCCCAATTCTCTGTGACCGCTGTCATCACAATGCTCCAGGACAACTTTCATCACAATGCTCCATGACCCCTGTCATCACAACGTTCCATGAAAGTTGTCATCAAAATGCTCCATGACCCCGGTCACCACAAGGTTCCCTGCCCTTGTCATCACAATGGTACATGGCCTGGTCATCACAATGTTCCATGGCCTCTGTCATCACCATGCTCCATGGTCTTTCTCATCACAATGCTCTATGACCCCTGTCATCACAATGCTTGATGACCATTGTCATCACAATGCTCCCAGGCCCCTGTCATCACAATGCCTCATGGTCTTTGTAATCACAATGCTCAATGACCAATGTCATCACAGTGCTCCATGCCGTTGTCATCACAATGCTCCGTGACCCCCGTCAACACAGTGCCTGATGACCCCTGTCATCAAAATGCTAAATGGCACTTGTCATCACAATGCTCTATGATGCCTGTCATCACTATTCTCTATGTCACTTGTTATCACAAGGCTCCATGGCCCCTGTACTCCCAGTACTCCATGACCCCTTTCATCACAATGCCCAATGTCACCTCTGATCACAATTCTCAATGGCATTTGTCATCACGATGCTCCATGACACCTGTCATCACAATGCTCCATGAGACTTGTCATCACAATGCTCCATGGCCCCTCTCATTACTGTGCTCCATAATAACTTTAATCACATTTCTAGATGACCACTGCCATCACAATGCCCCATGACATTGTCATCACAATTCGCCATGACCATTGTCATCACAATGCTCCATGAACCATGTCATCACAGGGTCCCAGGACACTTGGCATCACAATGATCCATTACCACTTTCATCACAATGCTCCATGACCACTGTCATCTCAATGCTCCATGGCCTTTGTATTCACAATGCTCCATGGCCCCTGTAATCACAGTGCTCCATAACACCTTTCATCATAATGCTCCATGACCACTGCCATCTCAATGCCTCATGACGCCTGTCATCACAATTCTCCAAGGCCCCTCTCATCACAGTGCTCCATGACACTTGTCATCCCATTGCTCCATAACACCTGTCATCACAGTGTTCCCTGCCCATGTCATCAAAATGTTCCATGTCCCCTATAATCACAATGCTCCATGGCTTTTTCCTCACAAAGCTCCAGAATTTTGTCATCACAATGTTCCATGACCGTGGCATCACAATGCTCCATGGCCCTTGTCATCACAATGCTCCAGAATTCTTGTCATCACAATGTTCCATGAACGTGTCATCACAATGCTACATGACCCTGGTCATCACAGTTCTCCATGACCTTTGTCATCACAATGCTCTATGTCAATTTTCATCACAATTCTCAATGACCACTTTAATCACTATGCTCGCTGACCATTTTCATCACATTTCTCTATTGTCATTACAATTCTCCATGGCCCCTTTCTTCACAATTCTCCATGATGCCTGTCATCACAATGCTCCATGGCTTTTGTTATCACAATGTTCCAGGACCAGTTTCATCACAATACTCCATCCCCCTTGTCATCACAGTGCACAATGAAAGCTTTCATTACAATGCTCCATGACACTTGTCATCACAATGCTCCATGGCCTTTATCGTCACAATGCTCCCAGGCACTTTTCATCACGATATTCCATGAAAACTTTCATCACATTGCTCCATGACCATTGTCATCACAATAGTCCATACCCATGTCACACAATGCTGCATAATCACTGTCATCCCAATTCTCCATGACTGCTGTCATCACAATAATCCAGGACAATTTTCATAACAATGCTTCATGCCCCCAGTCATCACAGTGCTCCATGATACCTTTCATCACAATTCCTAGATGATCAATGTCATCACAATGCCCCATGACACCTGTTATCACAATTCGCTATGACCCTTGTCATCACAATACTCGATGAACCGTGTCATCACAGTGTTCCAGGACACATGTCATCACAATGATCCATTAATATTTTCATCACAATGCTCCAATACACCTGTCATCACAATGCTCCATGTCCCCTCTTATCATATTGCTCCATGATCTCTTTCATCACAATGCTCCATGACCACTGTCATCACCATACCTCAAGACGCCTGTCATCTCAGTGCTCCATGGCCCCTTTCATCACAAGGCTCCATGAACCCAGTCATCACAATGTTCCCTGCCCTCTTCGTCACAATGCTCCATGGGCCCTGTCATCACAATGCTCCATGCCCTTGTCATCAAAATTCTCCAGAACTCTTGTCATCATAATGTTCCATGCCAATGTCATCAAACTGTCCCATGACACTTGACATCACAATGCTCCATGGCCTTTGTCATCACAATGTTCCATGGCCCCTGTCATCACAGTGCTCCTTGATACCTTTCATCACAATTCTACATGACCACTGTCATCACAATGCCCCATTTCAGATGTCATCACAATTTGCCATGGTCCTTGTCATAACAATGCTCCATGAACCGTGTCATCACAAGGTTTCAGGACACTTGTCATCACAATGATCCATGATCACTTTCATCACAATGCTCCATGAACCCTGTCATCTCAATGCTCCATAGCCTTTGTATTCACAATGCTCCATGGACCCTGTAATCACAGTGCTCCATGACCCCTTTCATCACAATGCTCCAAGACCGCTGTCATCACAATGCCCCATGACGCCTGCCACCACCAATCTCCAAGGGCTCCCTTACCAAAAAGCTCCATGATCCCTGTCAGTACAATGTTCCATGACACTTTTCATCACAATGCTCCATGACCCCTGTCATCACAAAGTTCTCTGCCCATATCATCACAATGCTACTTGTCACCTTTCATCACAATGCTCCATGCCCTTTCATCACAATGCTCCAGATTTCTTGTCATCACAATGTTCCTTGACCGTGTCATCACAATGCTCCATGACCCGTGTCATCACAAAGCTCCATGACCCCTGGCATCACAATGATCCATGATTCCTTTCCTCACAGTGCTCCAGTACCCTTTTCATCACAATGCTCCCTGCCATTGTCAGCACAATGCTACTTGGACACTGTCATCAAAATGCTCCATCCCCTTTTCATCACAATGCTCCAGATATCCTATGATTACAATGCTCCATGCCCGTGTCAACACAATGCTCCCTGACCACTGTCATCAAAATGCTTTATGAACCTTGTTATCAGAATGTTCCATGACCCCTGTCATCAAAATGATCCCTGACCGTTGTCATCACAATGCTGCATGATACCTTTCATCCCAATTCTCTGTGACCGCTGTCATCACAATGCTCCAGGACAACTTTCATCACAATGCTCCATGACCCCTGTCATCACAACGTTCCATGAAAGTTGTCATCAAAATGCTCCATGACCCCGGTCACCACAAGGTTCCCTGCCCTTGTCATCACAATGGTACATGGCCTGGTCATCACAATGTTCCATGGCCTCTGTCATCACCATGCTCCATGGTCTTTCTCATCACAATGCTCTATGACCCCGGTCATCACAATGCTTGATGACCATTTTCATCACAATGCTCCCAGGCCCCTGTCATCACAATGCCTCATGGTCTTTGTAATCACAATGCTCAATGACCAATGTCATCACAGTGCTCCATGCCGTTGTCATCACAATGCTCCATGGTCCCTGTAATCACAATGCTCCATACCCTTGTCATCACAATGCTCCAGAACACTTGTCATCATAATGCTCCATTCCCGTGTCATCACATTGCTGAATGACACTTGTCATCACAATGTTCCTTGGCCTTTGTCATCACAGTGCTCCATGATACCTTTAATCAAAATTCTACATGACCACTCTCATCACAATGCAAGATGACCAATGTCATCACAATGCCCCATGACACCTGTTATCACAATTCGCTATGACCCTTGTCATCACAATACTCGATGAACCGTGTCATCACAGTGTTCCAGGACACATGTCATCACAATGATCCATTAATATTTTCATCACAATGCTCCAATACACCTGTTATCACAATGCTCCATGTCCCCTCTTATCATATTGCTCCATGATCTCTTTCATCACAATGCTCCATGACCACTGTCATCACCATACCTCAAGACGCCTGTCATCTCAGTGCTCCATGGCCCCTTTCATCACAAGGCTCCATGAACCCAGTCATCACAATGTTCCCTGCCCTCTTCGTCACAATGCTCCATGGGCCCTGTCATCACAATGCTCCATGCCCTTGTAATCAAAATTCTCCAGAACTCTTGTCATCATAATGTTCCATGCCAATGTCATCAAACTGTCCCATGACACTTGTCATCACAATGCTCCATGGCCTTTGTCATCACAATGTTCCATGGCCCCTGTCATCACAGCGCTCCTTGATACCTTTCATCACAATTCTACATGACCACTGTCATCACAATGCCCCATTTCAGATGTCATCACAATTCGCCATGGTCCTTGTCATAACAATGCTCCATGAACCGTGTCATCACAAGGTTTCAGGACACTTGTCATCACAATGATCCATGATCACTTTCATCACAATGCTCCATGAACCCTGTCATCTCAATGCTCCATAGCCTTTGTATTCACAATGCTCCATGGCCCCTGTAATCACAGTGCTCCATGACCCCTTTCATCACAATGCTCCAAGACCGCTGTCATCACAATGCCCCATGACGCCTGCCACCACCAATCTCCAAGGGCTCCCTTACCAAAAAGCTCCATGATCCCTGTCAGTACAATGTTCCATGACACTTTTCATCACAATGCTCCATGACCCCTGTCATCACAAAGTTCTCTGCCCATATCATCACAATGCTACTTGTCACCTTTCATCACAATGCTCCATGCCCTTTCATCACAATGCTCCAGATTTCTTGTCATCACAATGTTCCTTGACCGTGTCATCACAATGCTCCATGACCCGTGTCATCACAAAGCTCCATGACCCCTGGCATCACAATGATCCATGATTCCTTTCCTCACAGTGCTCCAGTACCCTTTTCATCACAATGCTCCATGCCATTGTCAGCACAATTCTCCTTGGACCCTGTCATCAAAATGCTCCATCCCCTTTTCATCACAATGCTCCAGATATCCTATCATTACAATGCTCCATGCCCGTGTCAACACAATGCTCCATGAACCCTGTCCTCAAAATGCTTGATGAAACTTGTTTTCAGGATGTTCCATGACCCCTGTCATCAAAATGATCCCTGACCGTTGTCATCGCAATGCTGCATGATACCTTTCATCCCAATCCTCTGTGACCGCTGTCATCACAATGCTCCAGGACAACTTTCATCACAATGCTCCATGCACTGGTCATCAAAATGCTCCAGAACTCTTGTCATCATAATGCTCCATGCCAATGTCATCAAAATGCCCCATGACACTTGTCATCACAATGCTCCATGGCCTTTGTCATCACAATGTTCCATGGCCCCTGTCATCAGAGTGCTCCATGTTACCTTTCAATACAATTCTACATGACCACTGTCATCACAATGCCCCATGACAGATGATACCACAATTCGCCATGGTCCTTGTCATCACAATGCTCCATGAACTGTGTCATCACAAGGTTCCAGGACACTTGTCATCACAATAATCCATGATCACTTTCATCACAATGCTCCATGAACCCTGTCATCTCAATGCTCCATGGCCTTTGTATTCACAATGCTCCATGGCCCCTGTAATCACAGAGCTGCATGACCCCTTTCATCCCAATGCTCCAAGACCGCTGTCATCACAATGCCCCATGACGCCTGCCTTCACAAATCTCCAAGACCTCTCTTACCAAAAAGCTCCATGATCCCTGTCAGTACAATGTTCCATGACACTTTTTATCACAATGCTCCATGACCCCTGTCATCACAAAGTTCTCTGCCCATATCGTCACAATGCTCCTTGTCACCTTTCATCACAAGGCACCATGCCCTTTCATCACAATGCTCCAGAATTCTTGTCATCGCAATGTTCCTTGACCGTGTCATCACCATGCTCCATGACCCTTGTCATCACAAAGCTCCATGACCCCTGTCATCACAATGATCCATGATTCCTTTCCTCACAGTGCTCCAGTACCCTTTTCATCACAATGCTCCATGCCATTGTCAGCACAATTCTCCTTGGACCCTTTCATCAAAATGCTCCATCCCCTTTTCATCACAATGCTCCAGATATCCTATCATTACAATGCTCCATGCCCGTGTCAACACAATGCTCCATGACCCCTGTCATCAAAATGCTTTATGAACCTTGTTATCAGAATGTTGCATGAGCCCTGTCATCAAAATGATCCATGACCGTTGTCATCACAATGCTGCATGATACCTTTCATCCCAATTCTCTGTGACCGCTGTCATCACAATGCTCCAGGACAACTTTCATCACAATGCTCCATGACCCCTGTCATCACAACGTTCCATGAAAGTTGTCATCAAAATGCTCCATGACCCCGGTCACCACAAGGTTCCCTGCCCTTGTCATCACAATGGTACGTGGCCTGGTCATCACAATGTTCCATGGCCTCTGTCATCACCATGCTCCATGGTCTTTCTCATCACAATGCTCTATGACCCCTGTCATCACAATGCTTGATGACCATTGTCATCACAATGCTCCAAGGCCCCTGTCATCACAATGCCTCATGGTCTTTGTAATCACAATGCTCAATGACCAATGTCATCACAGTGCTCCATGCCGTTGTCATCACAATGCTCCATGGTCCCTGTAATCACAATGCTCCATACCCTTGTCATCACAATGCTCCAGAACACTTGTCATCATAATGCTCCATTCCCGTGTCATCACATTGCTGAATGACACTTGTCATCACAATGTTCCTTGGCCTTTGTCATCACAGTGCTCCATGATACCTTTAATCAAAATTCTACATGACCACTCTCATCACAATGCAAGATGACCAATGTCATCACAATGCCCCATGACACGTGTCATCACAATTCGCCTTGGCCCTTGTCATCTCAATGCTGTATGAAACGTGTCATCAGTAGCTCCCAAGACCCTTGTCATCACAATGCTCCATGAACTGTGTTATCTCAATGTTCCATGGCCTTTGTATTCACAATGCTCCATTGTCCCGATAATCGCGTTGCTCCATGAACACTTTCATCACAATGCTCCTTGACCACTGTCACCATAATGCCCCATGACGTCTCTCATCACTGTGCTCCAAGGCCACTCTCATCAAAATGCCCCATGATCTGTGTCAGCACAATATTGCATGACACTTGTCATCACAATGCTCCATGATCCCTCTAATCACAATGATCCCTGCCAATTTCATCACAATGACCCAAGTCTCCTGTAATCAAAATGCTCCATGCCCTTGTCATCACAATGCTCCAGGTCTGTTGTCATCACCATGCTTCATGCCCGTGTCATCACAATGCTCCATGAATCTTGTCTTCACAATGCTCCATGGCCCATGTCATCACAATGCTCCATGACCCCTCTCATCACAATGCTCTATGGCCTTTGTCATCACAATGCTCCGTGACCCCCGTCAACACAATGCCTGATGACCCCTGTCATCAAAATGCTAAATGGCACTTGTCATCACAATGCTCTATGATGCCTGTCATCACTATTCTCCATGTCACTTGTTATCACAACGCTCCATGGCCCCTGTACTCCCAGTACTCCATGACCCCTTTCATCACAATGCCCAATGTCACCTCTGATCACAATTCTCAATGGCATTTGTCATCACGATGCTCCATGACACCTGTCATCACAATGCTCCATGAGACTTGTCATCACAATGCTCCATGGCCCCTCTCATTCCTGTGCTCCATAATAACTTTAATCACATTTCTAGATGACCATTGCCATCACAATGCCCCATGACATTGTCATCACAATTCGCCATGACCATTGTCATCACAATGCTCCATGAACCATGTCATCACAGGGTCCCAGGACACTTGGCATCACAATGATCCATTACCACTTTCATCACAATGCTCCATGACCACTGTCATCTCAATGCTCCATGGCCTTTGTATTCACAATGCTCCATGGCCCCTGTAATCACAGTGCTCCATAACACCTTTCATCATAATGCTCCATGACCACTGCCATCTCAATGCCTCATGACGCCTGTCATCACAATTCTCCAAGGCCCCTCTCATCACAGTGCTCCATGACACTTGTCATCCCATTGCTCCATAACACCTGTCATCACAGTGTTCCCTGCCCATGTCATCAAAATGCTCCATGTCCCCTATAATCACAATGCTCCATGCCTTTTTCCTCACAAAGCTCCAGAATTTTGTCATCACAATGTTCCATGACCGTGGCATCCCAATGCTCCATGGCCCTTGTCATCACAATGCTCCAGAATTCTTGTCATCACAATGTTCCATGAACGTGTCATCACAATGCTACATGACCCTGGTCATCACAGTTCTCCATGACCTTTGTCATCACAATGCTCTATGTCACTTTTCATCACAATTCTCAATGACCACTTTAATCACTATGCTCGCTGACCATTTTCATCACATTTCTCTATTGTCATTACAATTCCCCCTGGCCCCTTTCTTCACAATTCTCCATGAAGCCTGTCATCACAATGCTCCATGGCTTTTGTTATCACAATGTTCCAGGACCAGTTTCATCAGAATACTCCATCCCCCTTGTCATCACAGTGCACAATGAAAGCTTTCATTACAATGCTCCATGACACTTGTCATCACAATGCTCCATGGCCTTTATCGTCACAATGCTGCCAGGCACTTTTCATCACGATATTCCATGAAAACTTTCATCACATTGCTCCATGACCATTGTCATCACAATAGTCCATACCCATGTCAACACAATGCTGCATAATCCCTGTCATCCCAATTCTCCATGACTGCTGTCATCACAATAATCCAGGACAATTTTCATAACAATGCTTCATGCCCCCAGTCATCACAGTGCTCCATGATACCTTTCATCACAATTCCTAGATGATCAATGTCATCACAATGCCCCATGACACCTGTTATCACAATTCGCTATGACCCTTGTCATCACAATACTCGATGAACCGTGTCATCACAGTGTTCCAGGACACATGTCATCACAATGATCCATTAATATTTTCATCACAATGCTCCAATACACCTGTCATCACAATGCTCCATGTCCCCTCTTATCATATTGCTCCATGATCTCTTTCATCACAATGCTCCATGACCACTGTCATCACCATACCTCAAGACGCCTGTCATCTCAGTGCTCCATGGCCCCTTTCATCACAAGGCTCCATGAACCCAGTCATCACAATGTTCCCTGCCCTCTTCGTCACAATGCTCCATGGGCCCTGTCATCACAATGCTCCATGCCCTTGTCATCAAAATTCTCCAGAACTCTTGTCATCACAATGTTCCATGGCCCCTGTCATCACAGTGCTCCTTGATACCTTTCATCACAATTCTACATGACCACTGTCATCACAATGCCCCATTTCAGATGTCATCACAATTCGCCATGGTCCTTGTCATAACAATGCTCCATGAACCGTGTCATCACAAGGTTTCAGGACACTTGTCATCACAATGATCCATGATCACTTTCATCACAATGCTCCATGAACCCTGTCATCTCAATGCTCCATAGCCTTTGTATTCACAATGCTCCATGGCCCCTGTAATCACAGTGCTCCATGACCCCTTTCATCACAATGCTCCAAGACCGCTGTCATCACAATGCCCCATGACGCCTGCCACCACAAATCTCCAAGGGCTCCCTTACCAAAAAGCTCCATGATCCCTGTCAGTACAATGTTCCATGACACTTTTCATCACAATGCTCCATGACCCCTGTCATCACAAAGTTCTCTGCCCATATCATCACAATGCTACTTGTCACCTTTCATCACAATGCTCCATGCCCTTTCATCACAATGCTCCAGATTTCTTGTCATCACAATGTTCCTTGACCGTGTCATCACAATGCTCCATGACCCGTGTCATCACAAAGCTCCATGACCCCTGGCATCACAATGATCCATGATTCCTTTCCTCACAGTGCTCCAGTACCCTTTTCATCACAATGCTCCATGCCATTGTCAGCACAATTCTCCTTGGACCCTGTCATCAAAATGCTCCATCCCCTTTTCATCACAATGCTCCAGATATCCTATCATTTCAATGCTCCATGCCCGTGTCAACACAATGCTCCATGACCCCTGTCCTCAAAATGCTTGATGAAACTTGTTTTCAGGATGTTCCATGACCCCTGTCATCAAAATGATCCCTGACCGTTGTCATCGCAATGCTGCATGATACCTTTCATCCCAATCCTCTGTGACCGCTGTCATCACAATGCTCCAGGACAACTTTCATCACAATGCTCCATGCCCTGGTCATCAAAATGCTCCATAACTCTTATCATCATAATGCTCCATGCCAATGTCATCAAAATGCCCCATGACACTTGTCATCACAATGCTCCATGGCCTTTGTCATCACAATGTTCCATGGCCCCTGTCATCAGAGTGCTCCATGTTACCTTTCAATACAATTCTACATGACCACTGTCATCACAATGCCCCATGACAGATGACACCACAATTCGCCATGGTCCTTGTCATCACAATGCTCCATGAACTGTGTCATCACAAGGTTTCAGGACACTTGTCATCACAATGATCCATGATCACTTTCATCACAATGCTCCATGAAACCTGTCATCTCAATGCTCCATGGCCTTTGTATTCACAATGCTCCATGGCCCCTGTAATCACAGAGCTCCATGACCCCTTTCATCCCAATGCTCCAAGACCGCTGTCATCACAATGCCCCATGACGCCTGCCTTCACAAATCTCCAAGACCTCTCTTACCAAAAAGCTCCATGATCCCTGTCAGTACAATGTTCCATGACACTTTTTATCACAATGCTCCATGACCCCTGTCATCACAAAGTTCTCTGCCCATATCGTCACAATGCTCCTTGTCACCTTTCATCACAATGCACCATGCCCTTTCATCACAATGCTCCAGAATTCTTGTCATCGCAATGTTCCTTGACCGTGTCATCACAATGCTCCATGACCCTTGTCATCACAAAGCTCCATGACCCCTGTCATCACAATGATCCATGATTCCTTTCCTCACAGTGCTCCAGTACCCTTTTCATCACAATGCTCCATGCCATTGTCAGCACAATTCTCCTTGGATCCTGTCATCAAAATGCTCCATCCCCTTTTCATCACAATGCTCCAGATATCCTATCATTACAATGCTCCATGCCCGTGTCAACACAATGCTCCATGACCCCTGTAATCAAAATGCTTTATGAACCTTGTTATCAGAATGTTCCATGACCCCTGTCATCAAAATGATCCATGACCGTTGTCATCACAATGCTGCATGATACCTTTCATCCCAATTCTCTGTGACCGCTGTCATCACAATGCTCCAGGACAACTTTCATCACAATGCTCCATGACCCCTGTCATCACAACGTTCCATGAAAGTTGTCATCAAAATGCTCCATGACCCCGGTCACCACAAGGTTCCCTGACCTTGTCATCACAATGGTACGTGGCCTGGTCATCACAATGTTCCATGGCCTCTGTCATCACCATGCTCCATGGTCTTTCTCATCACAATGCTCTATGACCCCTGTCATCACAATGCTTGATGACCATTGTCATCACAATGCTCCAAGGCCCCTGTCATCACAATGCCTCATGGTCTTTGTAATCACAATGCTCAATGACCAATGTCATCACAGTGCTCCATGCCGTTGTCATCACAATGCTCCATGGTCCCTGTAATCACAATGCTCCATACCCTTGTCATCACAATGCTCCAGAACACTTGTCATCATAATGCTCCATTCCCGTGTCATCACATTGCTGAATGACACTTGTCATCACAATGTTCCTTGGCCTTTGTCATCACAGTGCTCCATGATACCTTTAATCAAAATTCTACATGACCACTCTCATCACAATGCAAGATGACCAATGTCATCACAATGCCCCATGACACGTGTCATCACAATTCGCCTTGGCCCTTGTCATCTCAATGCTGTATGAAACGTGTCATCAGTAGCTCCCAAGACCCTTGTCATCACAATGCTCCATGAACTCTGTTATCTCAATGTTCCATGGCCTTTGTATTCACAATGCTCCATTGTCCCGATAATCGCGTTGCTCCATGAACACTTTCATCACAATGCTCCTTGACCACTGTCACCATAATGCCCCATGACGTCTCTCATCACTGTGCTCCAAGGCCACTCTCATCAAAATGCCCCATGACCTGTGTCAGCACAATATTGCATGACACTTGTCATCACAATGCTCCATGATCCCTCTAATCACAATGAACCCTGCCAATTTCATCACAATGACCCAAGTCTCCTGTAATCACAATGCTCCATGCCCTTGTCATCACAATGCTCCAGGTCTGTTGTCATCACCATGCTTCATGCCCGTGTCATCACAATGCTCCATGAATCTTGTCTTCACAATGCTCCATGGCCCATGTCATCACAATGCTCCATGACCCCTCTCATCACAATGCTCTATGGCCTTTGTCATCACAATGCTCCGTGACCCCCGTCAACACAATGCCTGATGACCCCTGTCATCAAAATGCTAAATGGCACGTGTCATCACAATGCTCTATGATGCCTGTCATCACTATTCTCCATGTCACTTGTTATCACAAGGCTCCATGGCCCCTGTACTCCCAGTACTCCATGACCCCTTTCATCACAATGCCCAATGTCACCTCTGATCACAATTCTCAATGGCATTTGTCATCACAATGCTCCATGACACCTGTCATCACAATGCTCCATGAGACTTGTCATCACAATGCTCCATGGCCCCTCTCATTACTGTGCTCCATAATAACTTTAATCACATTTCTAGATGACCACTGCCATCACAATGCCCCATGACATTGTCATCACAATTCGCCATGACCATTGTCATCACAATGCTCCATGAACCATGTCATCACAGGGTCCCAGGACACTTGGCATCACAATGATCCATTACCACTTTCATCACAATGCTCCATGACCACTGTCATCTCAATGCTCCACGGCCTTTGTATTCACAATGCTCCATGGCCCCTGTAATCACAGTGCTCCATAACACCTTTCATCATAATGCTCCATGACCACTGCCATCTCAATGCCTCATGACGCCTGTCATCACAATTCTCCAAGGCCCCTCTCATCACAGTGCTCCATGACACTTGTCATCCCATTGCTCCATAACACCTGTCATCACAGTGTTCCCTGCCCATGTCATCAAAATGCTCCATGTCCCCTATAATCACAATGCTCCATGCCTTTTTCCTCACAAAGCTCCAGAATTTTGTCATCACAATGTTCCATGACCGTGGCATCCCAATGCTCCATGGCCCTTGTCATCACAATGCTCCAGAATTCTTGTCATCACAATGTTCCATGAACGTGTCATCACAATGCTACATGACCCTGGTCATCACAGTTCTCCATGACCTTTGTCATCACAATGTTCTACGTCACTTTTCATCACAATTCTCAATGACCACTTTAATCACTATGCTCGCTGACCATTTTCATCACATTTCTCTATTGTCATTACAATTCCCCATGGCCCCTTTCTTCACAATTCTCCATGATGCCTGTCATCACAATGCTCCATGGCTTTTGTTATCACAATGTTCCAGGACCAGTTTCATCACAATACTCCATCCCCCTTGTCATCACAGTGCACAATGAAAGCTTTCATTACAATGCTCCATGACACTTGTCATCACAATGCTCCATGGCCTTTATCGTCACAATGCTCCCAGGCACTTTTCATCACGATATTCCATGAAAACTTTCATCACATTGCTCCATGACCATTGTCATCACAATAGTCCACACCCATGTCAACACAATGCTGCATAATCCCTGTCATCCCAATTCTCCATGACTGCTGTCATCACAATAATCCAGGACAATTTTCATAACAATGCTTCATGCCCCCAGTCATCACAGTGCTCCATGATACCTTTCATCACAATTCCTAGATGATCAATGTCATCACAATGCCCCATGACACCTGTTATCACAATTCGCTATGACCCTTGTCATCACAATACTCGATGAACCGTGTCATCACAGTGTTCCAGGACACATGTCATCACAATGATCCATTAATATTTTCATCACAGTGCTCCAATACACCTGTCATCACAATGCTCCATGTCCCCTCTTATCATATTGCTCCATGATCTCTTTCATCACAATGCTCCATGACCACTGTCATCACCATACCTCAAGACGCCTGTCATCTCAGTGTTCCATGGCCCCTTTCATCACAAGGCTCCATGAACCCAGTCATCACAATGTTCCCTGCCCTCTTCGTCACAATGCTCCATGGGCCCTGTCATCACAATGCTCCATGCCCTTGTCATCAAAATTCTCCAGAACTCTTGTCATCATAATGTTCCATGCCAATGTCATCAAAATGTCCCATGACACTTGACATCACAATGCTCCATGGCCTTTGTCATCACAATGTTCCATGGCCCCTGTCATCACAGTGCTCCTTGATACCTTTCATCACAATTCTACATGACCACTGTCATCACAATGCCCCATTTCAGATGTCATCACAATTTGCCATGGTCCTTGTCATAACAATGATCCATGAACCGTGTCATCACAAGGTTTCAGGACACTTGTCATCACAATGATCCATGATCACTTTCATCACAATGCTCCATGAACCCTGTCATCTCAATGCTCCATAGCCTTTGTATTCACAATGCTCCATGGCCCCTGTAATCACAGTGCTCCATGACCCCTTTCATCACAATGCTCCAAGACCGCTGTCATCACAATGCCCCATGACGCCTGCCACCACCAATCTCCAAGGGCTCCCTTACCAAAAAGCTCCATGATCCCTGTCAGTACAATGTTCCATGACACTTTTCATCACAATGCTCCATGACCCCTGTCATCACAAAGTTCTCTGCCCATATCATCACAATGCTACTTGTCACCTTTCATCACAATGCTCCATGCCCTTTCATCACAATGCTCCAGATTTCTTGTCATCACAATGTTCCTTGACCGTGTCATCACAATGCTCCATGACCCGTGTCATCACAAAGCTCCATGACCCCTGGCATCACAATGATCCATGATTCCTTTCCTCACAGTGCTCCAATACCCTTTTCATCACAATGCTCCATGCCATTGTCAGCACAATGCTACTTGGACACTGTCATCAAAATGCTCCATCCCCTTTTCATCACAATGCTCCAGATATCCTATGATTACAATGCTCCATGCCCGTGTCAACACAATGCTCCCTGACCCCTGTCATCAAAATGCTTTATGAACCTTGTTATCAGAATGTTCCATGACCCCTGTCATCAAAATGATCCCTGACCGTTGTCATCACAATGCTGCATGATACCTTTCATCCCAATTCTCTGTGACCGCTGTCATCACAATGCTCCAGGACAACTTTCATCACAATGCTCCATGACCCCTGTCATCACAACGTTCCATGAAAGTTGTCATCAAAATGCTCCATGACCCCGGGCACCACAAGGTTCCCTGCCCTTGTCATCACAATGGTACATGGCCTGGTCATCACAATGTTCCATGACCTCTGTCATCACCATGCTCCATGGTCTTTCTCATCACAATGCTCTATGACCCCTGTCATCACAATGCTTGATGACCATTTTCATCACAATGCTCCCAGGCCCCTGTCATCACAATGCCTCATGGTCTTTGTAATCACAATGCTCAATGACCAATGTCATCACAGTGCTCCATGCCGTTGTCATCACAATGCTCCATGGTCCCTGTAATCACAATGCTCCATACCCTTGTCATCACAATGCTCCAGAACACTTGTCATCATAATGCTCCATTCCCGTGTCATCACATTGCTGAATGACACTTGTCATCACAATGTTCCTTGGCCTTTGTCATCACAGTGCTCCATGATACCTTTAATCAAAATTCTACATGACCACTCTCATCACAATGCAAGATGACCAATGTCATCACAATGCCCCATGACACCTGTTATCACAATTCGCTATGACCCTTGTCATCACAATACTCGATGAACCGTGTCATCACAGTGTTCCAGGACACATGTCATCACAATGATCCATTAATATTTTCATCACAATGCTCCAATACACCTGTCATCACAATGCTCCATGTCCCCTCTTATCATATTGCTCCATGATCTCTTTCATCACAATGCTCCATGACCACTGTCATCACCATACCTCAAGATGCCTGTCATCTCAGTGCTCCATGGCCCCTTTCATCACAAGGCTCCATGAACCCAGTCATCACAATGTTCCCTGCCCTCTTCGTCACAATGCTCCATGGGCCCTGTCATCACAATGCTCCATGCCCTTGTCATCAAAATTCTCCAGAACTCTTGTCATCATAATGTTCCATGCCAATGTCATCAAACTGTCCCATGACACTTGTCATCACAATGCTCCATGGCCTTTGTCATCACAATGTTCCATGGCCCCTGTCATCACAGTGCTCCTTGATACCTTTCATCACAATTCTACTTGACCACTGTCATCACAATGCCCCATTTCAGATGTCATCACAATTCGCCATGGTCCTTGTCATAACAATGCTCCATGAACCGTGTCATCACAAGGTTTCAGGACACTTGTCATCACAATGATCCATGATCACTTTCATCACAATGCTCCCTGAACCCTGTCATCTCAATGCTCCTTAGCCTTTGTATTCACAATGCTCCATGGCTCCTGTAATCACAGTGCTCCATGACCCCTTTCATCACAATGCTCCAAGACCGCTGTCATCACAATGCCCCATGACGCCTGCCACCACCAATCTCCAAGGGCTCCCTTACCAAAAAGCTCCATGATCCCTGTCAGTACAATGTTCCATGACACTTTTCATCACAATGCTCCATGACCCCTGTCATCACAAAGTTCTCTGCCCATATCATCACAATGCTACTTGTCACCTTTCATCACAATGCTCCATGCCCTTTCATCACAATGCTCCAGATTTCTTGTCATCACAATGTTCCTTGACCGTGTCATCACAATGCTCCATGACCCGTGTCATCACAAAGCTCCATGACCCCTGGCATCACAATGATCCATGATTCCTTTCCTCACAGTGCTCCAGTACCCTTTTCATCACAATGCTCCATGCCATTGTCAGCACAATGCTCCTTGGACCCTGTCATCAAAATGCTCCATCCCCTTTTCATCACAATGCTCCAGATATCCTATCATTTCAATGCTCCATGCCCGTGTCAACACAATGCTCCATGACCCCTGTCCTCAAAATGCTTTATGAAACTTGTTTTCAGGATGTTCCATGACCCCTGTCATCAAAATGATCCCTGACCGTTGTCATCGCAATGCTGCATGATACCTTTCATCCCAATCCTCTGTGACCGCTGTCATCACAATGCTCCAGGACAACTTTCATCACAATGCTCCATGCCCTGGTCATCAAAATGCTCCAGAACTCTTGTCATCATAATGCTCCATGCCAATGTCATCAAAATGCCCCATGACACTTGTCATCACAATGCTCCATGGCCTTTGTCATCACAATGTTCCATGGCCCCTGTCATCAGAGTGCTCCATGTTACCTTTCAATACAATTCTACATGACCACTGTCATCACAATGCCCCATGACAGATGACACCACAATTCGCCATGGTCCTTGTCATCACAATTCTCCATGAACTGTGTCATCACAAGGTTTCAGGACACTTGTCATCACAATGATCCATGATCACTTTCATCACAATGCTCCATGAACCCTGTCATCAAAATGCTGTATGAACCTTGTTATCAGAATGTTCCATGACCCCTGTTATCAAAATGATCCATGACCGCTGTCCTCACAATGCTGCATGATATCTTTCATCCCAATTCTCTGTGACCGCTGTCATCACAATGCTCCAGGACAATTTTCATCACAATGTTCCATGCCCCCTGTCATCACAGTGCCCCATAACCCCTGTAATCACAATGCTCCATGACCCTGTCATCACAATGCTACATGACCCCTGTCATCACATTGTTCCATGGCCTATGTATTCACAATGCTCCATGGACCCTGTAATCACACTGCTCCATGTCCCCTTTCAACACAATGCTCCATGACCCCTGTCATCACAACGTTCCATGAAAGTTGTCATCACAATGCTCCATGACCCCGGTCACCACAAGGTTCCCTGCCCTTGTCATCACAATGGTACATGGCCTTGTCATCACAATGTTCCATGGCCTTTGTCATCACCATGCTCCATGGTCTTTCTCATCACAATGCTCTATGACCCCTGTCATCACAATGCTTGATGACCATTGTCATCACAATGCTCCAAGGCCCCTGTCATCACAATGCCTCATGGTCTTTGTAATCACAATGCTCAATGACCACTGTCATCACAATGCTCCATGCCGTTGTCATCACAATGCTCCATGGCCCCTGTAATCACAATGCTCCAGAACACTTGTCATCATAATGTTCCATTCCCGTGTCATCACATTGCTCAATGACAATTGTCATCAAAATGTTCCTTGGCCTTTGTCATCACAGTGCTCCATGATACCTTTAATCAAAATTCTACATGACCACTCTCATCACAATGCAAGATGACCAATGTCATCACAATGCCCCATGACACGTGTCGTCACAATTCACTTTGGCCCTTGTCATCTCAATGCTGTATGAAACGTGTCATCAGTAGGTTCCAAGACACTTGTCATCACAACACTCCATGAACTCTCTTATCTCAATATTCCATGGCCTTTATATTCACAATGCTCCATTGTCCCGATACTCGTGTTGCTCCATGAACACTTTCATCACAATGCTCCTTGACCACTGTGACCGTAATGCCCCATGACGTATCTCATCACTGTGCTCCAAGGCCACTCTCATCAAAATGCTCCATGAACTGTGTCAGCACAATATTGCATGACACTTGTCATCACAATGCTCCATGATCCCTGTAATCCCACTTCTCCATGACCCCTTTCATCACAATACCCAATGCCACCTCTCATCACAATTCTCCATGCCATTTGTCATCACGATGCTCCATGATACCTATCATCACAATGCTCCATGACACTTGTCATCACAAAGCTCCATGGCCCCTCTCATTACTGAGCTCGATAATAACTTTAATCACATTTCTAGATGACCACTGCCATCACAATGCCCCATGACATTGTCATCACAATTCGCCATGACCATTGTCATCACAATGCTCCATGAACCATGTCATCACAGGGTCCCAGGACACTTGTCATCACAATGATCCATTACCACTTTCATCACAATGCTCCATGACCACTGTCATCTCAATGCTCCATGGCCTTTGTATTCACAATGCTCCATGGCCCCTGTAATCACAGTGCTCCATAACACCTTTCATCACAATGCTCCATAACACCTGTCATCACAGTGTTCCTTGCCCATGTCATCACAATGCTCCATGTCCCCTATATTCACAATGCTCCATGCCTTTTTCCTCACAATGCTCCAGAATTTTGTCATCACAATGTTCCATGAGCGTGGCATCACAATGCTCCATGGCCCTTGTCATCACAATGCTCCAGAATTCTTGTCATCACAATGTTCCATGAACGTGTCATCACAATGCTACATGACCCTGGTCATCACAGTTCTCCATGACCTTTGTCATCACAATTCTCAATGACCACGTTAATCACTCTGCTCGCTGACCATTTTCATCACATTTCTCTATTGTCATTACAATTCCCCATGGCCCCTTTCTTCACAATGTTCCATGATGCCTGTCATCACAATGCTCCATGGCTTTCGTTATCACAATGCTTCAGGACCAGTTTCATCAAAATACTCCATTCCCCTTGTCATCACAGTGCACAATGAAAGCTTTCATTACAAGGCTCCATGACACTTGTCATCACAATGCTCCATGGCCTTTATCCTCACAATGCTCCCAGGCACTTTTCATCACGATATTCCATGAAAATTTGCATCACATTGCTCCATGACCATTGTCATCACAATAGTCCATACCCATGGCAACACAATGCTGCATAATCCCTGTCATCACAATTCCCCATGACTGCTGTCATCACAATAATCCAGGACAATTTTCATATCACTGTTTCATGCCCCCAGTCATCACAGTGCTCCATGATACCTTTCATCACAATTCCTAGATGATCAATGTCGTCACAATGCCCCATGACACCTGTCATCACAATTCGCCGTGAAGCTTGTCATCACAATAATCGATGAACTGTGTCATCACAGTGTTCCAGGACACATGTCATCACAATGATCCTTGTCTACTTTCATCAAAATGCTCCAATACACCTGTCATCACAATGCTCCATGGCCCCTGTTATCATATTGCTCCATGATCTCTTTCATCACAATGCTCCATGACCACTGTCATCACCATACCTCAAGACGCCCGTCTTCCCAATGCTCCATGGCCCCTTTCATCACAATGCTCCATGAACCCAGTCATCACAATGTTCCCTGCCATTTTCATCACAATGCTCCATGGGCCCTGTCATCGCAGTGCTCCATGCCATTGTCATCAAAATGCTCCAGAGCTCTTGTCATCATAATGTTCCATGCCAATGTCATCAAAATATCCCATGACAGTTGTCATCACAATGCTCCATGGCCTTTGCCATCACAATGTTCCATGGCCACTGTCATCACAATGCTCCATGCCATTGTCATCAAAATGCTCCAGAGCTCTTGTCATCATAATGCTCCATGCCAATGACATCAAAATGCCCCATGACACTTGTCATCACAATGTTCCATGGCCTCTGCCATCACCATGCTCCATGGTCTTTCTCATCACAATGCTCTATGACCCCTGTCATCACAATGCTTGATGACCATTGTCATCACAATGCTCCAAGGCCCCTGTCATCACAATGCCTCATGGTCTTTGTTATCACAATGCAAATTGACCACTGTTATCACAGTGCTCCATGCCGTTGTCATCACAATGCTCCATGGCCCCTGTAATCACAATGCTCCATGCCCGTGTCATCACAATGCTCCAGAACACTTGTCATCATAATGTTCCATTCCCGTGTCATCACAGTGCTCAATGACAATTGTCATCAAAATGTTCCTTGGCCTTTGTCATCACAGTGCTCCATGATACCTTTAATCAAAATTCTACATGACCACTGTCATCACAATGCAAGATGACCAATGTCATCACAATGCCCCATGACAGGTATCATCACAATTCACCTTGGCCCTTGTCATCTCAATGCTGTATGAAACGTGTCATCAGTAGGTTCCAAGACCCTTGTCATCACAACGCTCCATGAACTCTCTTATCTCAATGTTCCATGGCCTTTGTATTCACAATGCTCCATTGTCCCGATACTCGCGTTGCTCCATGAACACTTTCATCACAATGCTCCTTGACCACTGTCACCATAATGCCCCATGACGTCTCTCATCACTGTGCTCCAAGGCCACTCTCATCAAAATGCTCCATGAACTGTGTCAGCACAATATTGCATGACACTTGTCATCACAATGCTCCATGATCCCTGTAATCACAATGATCCCTGCCAATGTCATCACAATGCTCCATGTCTCCTGTAATCACAATGCTCCATGCCCTTGTCATCACAATGCTCCAGATCTGTTGTCATCACCATGCTTCATGCCCATGTCATCACAATGCTCCATGAATCTTATCTACACAATTCTCCATGGCCCATGGCATCACAATGCTCCACGACCCGTCTTCAAAATGCTAAATGGCACTTGTCCTCACAATGCTCTATGATGCCTGTCATCACTATTCTCCATGTCACTTCTTATCACAATGCTCCATGGCCCCTGTAATCCCAGTATTCCATGACCCCTTTCATCAAAATGCCCAATGCCACCTCTCATCACAATTCTCCATGGCATTTGTCATCACGATGCTCCATGACACCTGTCATCACAATGCTCCATGACACTTGTCATCACAATGCTCCATGGCCCCTCTCATTACTGTGCTCCATAATAACTTTAATCACATTTCTAGATGACCACTGCCATCACAATGCCCCATGATATTGTCATCACAATTCGCCATGACCATTGTCATCACAATGCTCCAGGAACCATGTCATCACAGGGTCCCAGGACACTTGTCATCACAATGATCCATTACCACTTTCATCACAATGCTCCATGACCACTGTCATCTCAATGCTCCATGGCCTTTGTATTCACAATGCTCCATGGCCCCTGTAATCACAGTGCTCCATAACACCTTTCATCATAATGCTCCATGAAAACTGCCATCTCAATGCCTCATGACGCCTGTCATCACAATTCTCCAAGGCCCCTCTCATCACAATGTTCCATGACACTTGTCATCACATTGCTCCATAACACCTGTCATCACAGTGTTCCTTGCCCATGTCATCACAATGCTCCATGTCCCCTATAATCAAAATGCTCCATGCCTTTTTCCTCACAATGCTCCAGAATTCTTGTCATCACAATGTTCCATGACCGTGGCATCACAATGCTCCATGGCCCTTGTCATCACAATGCTCCAGAATTCTTGTCATCACAATGTTCCATGAACGTGTCACCACAATGCTACATGACCCTGGTAATCACAGTTCTCCATGACCTTTGTCATCACAATTCTCAATGACCACTTTAATCACTATGCTCGCTGACCATTTTCATCACATTTCTCTATTGTCATTACAATTCCCCATGGCCCCTTTCTTCACAATGCTCCATGATGCCTGTCATCACAGTGCTCCATGGCTTTCATTATCACAATGCTCCAGGACAAGTTTCATCACAATACTCCATCCCCCTTGTCATCCCAGTGCACAATGAAAGCTTTCATTACAATGCTCCATGACACTTGTCATCACAATGCTCCATGGCCTTTATCGTCACAATGCTCCCAGGCACTTTTCATCACGATGTTCCATGAAAACTTTCATCACATTGCTCCATGACCATTTTCATCACAATAGTCTATACCCATGGCAACACAATGCTGCATAATCCCTGTCATCACAATAATCCATGACTGCTGTCATCACCATAATACAGGACAATGTTCAAAACAATGCTTCATGCCCCGAGTCATCACAGTGCTCCATGATACCTTTCATCACAATTCCTAGATGATCAATGTCATCACAATGCCCCATGACACCTGTCATCACAATTCGCTATGACCCTTGTCATCACAATACTCGATGAACCGTGTCATCACAGTGTTCCAGGACACATGTCATCACAATGATCCATTACTATTTTCTTCACAATGCTCCAATACACCTGTCATCACAATGCTCCATGGCCCCTGTTATCATATTGCTCCATGATCTCTTTCATCACAATGCTCCATGACCACTGTCATCACCATACCTCAAGACGCCTGTCATCTCAATGCTCCATGGCCCCTTTCATCACAATGCTCCATGAACCCAGTCATCACAATGTTCCCTGCCGTTTTCATCGCAATGCTCCATGGGCTCTGTCATCACAATGCTCCATGCCCTTGTCATCAAAATGCTCCAGAACTCTTGTCATCATAATGCTCCATGCCAATGTCATCAAAATGCCCCATGACACTTGTCATCACAATGCTCCATGGCCTTTGTCATCACAATGTTCCATGGCCCCTGTCATCACAGTGCTCCATGATACCTTTCATCACAATTCTACACGACCACTCTCATCACAATGGCCCATGACAGATGGCATCACAATTCGCCATGGTCCTTGTCATCACAATGCTCCATGAACCGTGTCATCACAAGGTTCCAGGACACTTGTCATCACAATGAACCATGATCACTTTCATCACAATGCTCCATGAACCCTGTCATCTCAATGCTCCATAGCCTTTGTATTCACAATGCTCCATGGCCCCTGTAATCACAGTGCTCCATGACCCCTTTCATCACAATGCTCCAAGACCGCTGTCATCACAATGCCCCATGACGCCTGCCACCACAAATCTCCAAGGCCTCTCTTACCAAAAAGCTCCATGATATCTGTCAGTACAATGTTCCATGACACTTTTCATCACAATGCTCCATGACCCCTGTCATCACAAAGTTCTCTGCCCATATCATCACAATGCTCCTTGTCACCTTTAATCTCAATGCTCCATGCCCTTTCATCACAATGCTCCAGAATTCTTGTCATGGCAATGTTCCTTGAACGTGTCATCACAATGCTCCATGACACTTGTCATCACAAAGCTCCATGACCCCTGTCATCACAATGATCCATGATTCCTTTCCTCACAGTGCTCCAGTACCCTTTTCATCACAATGCTCCATGCCATTGTCAGCACAATGCTCCTTGGACCCTGTCATCAAAATGCTCCATCCCCTTTTCATCACAATGCTCCAGATATCCTATCATTACAATGCTCCATGCCCGTGTCAACACAATGCTCCATGACCCCTGTCATCAAAATGCTTTATGAACCTTGTTATCAGAATGTTCCATGACCCCTGGCTTCAAAATGATCCATGACCGTTGTCATCACAATGCTGCATGATACCTTTCATCCCAATTCTCTGTGACAGCTGTCATCACAATGCTCCAGGACAATTTTCATCACAATGCTCCATGCCCCCTGTCATCACAGTGCCCCATAACCCCTGTAATCACAATGCTCCATGACCCTGTCATCACAATGCTACATGACCCCTGTCATCACATTGTTCCATGGCCTATGTATTCACAATGCTCCATGGACCCTGTAATCACACTGCTCCATGTTCCCTTTCAACACAATGCTCCATGACCCCTGTCATCACAACGTTCCATGAAAGTTGTCATCAAAATGCTCCATGACCCCGGTCACCACAAGGTTCCCTGCCCTTGTCATCACAATGGTACATGGCCTTGTCATCACAATGTTCCATGGCCTCTGACATCACCATACTCCATGGTCTTTCTCATCACAATGCTCTATGACCCCTATCATCACAATGCTTGATGACCATTGTCATCACAATGCTCCAAGGCCCCTGTCATCACAATGCCTCATGGTCTTTGTAATCACAATGCTCAATGACCACTGTCATCACAATGCTCCATGCCGTTGTCATCACAATGCTCCATGGCCCCTGTAATCACAATGCTCCAGAACACTTGTCAGCATAATCTTCCATTCCCGTGTCATCACATTGCTCAATGACAATTGTCATCAAAATGTTCCTTGGCCTTTGTCATCACAGTGCTCCATGATACCTTTAATCAAAATTCTACATGACCACTGTCATCACAATGCAAGATGACCAATGTCATCACAATGCCCCATGACACGTGTCATCACAATTCACTTTGGCCCTTGTCATCTCAATGCTGTATGAAACGTGTCATCAGTAGGTTCCAAGACCCTTGTCATCACAACACTCCATGAACTCTCTTATCTCAATGTTCCATGGCCTTTATATTCACAATGCTCCATTGTCCCGATACTCGCGTTGCTCCATGAACACTTTCATCACAATGCTCCTTGACCACTGTCACCATAATGCCCCATGACGTCTCTCATCACTGTGCTCCAAGGCCACTCTCATCAAAATGCTCCATGAACTGTGTCAGCACAATATTGCATGACACTTGTCATCACAATGCTCCATGATCCCTGTAATCACAATGATCCCTGCCAATGTCATCACAATGCTCCATGTCTCCTGTAATCACAATGCTCCATGCCCTTGTCATCACAATGCTCCAGGTCTGTTGTCATCACCATGCTTCATGCCCGTGTCATCACAATGCTCCATGAATCTTGTCTACACACGCTCCATGGCCCATGTCATCACAATGCTCCATGACCCCTGTCTTCAAAATGCTAAATGGCACTTGTCATCACAATGCTCTATGATGCCTGTCATCACTATTCTCCATGTCACTTCTTATCACAATGCTCCATGGCCCCTGTAATCCCAGTACTCCATGAACCCTTTCATCACAATGCCCAATGCCACCTCTAATCACAACTCTCCATGGCATTTGTCATCACGATGCTCCATGATACCTGTCATCACAATGCTCCATGACACTTGTCATCACAAAGCTCCATGGCCCCTCTCATTACTGTGCTCGATAATAACTTTAATCACATTTCTAGATGACCACTGCCATCACAATGCCCCATGACATTGTCATCACAATTCGCCATGACCATTGTCATCACAATGCTCCATGAACCATGTCATCACAGGGTCCCAGGACACTTGTCATCACAATGATCCATTACCACTTTCATCACAATGCTCCATGACCACTGTCATCTCAATGCTCCATGGCCTTTGTATTCACAATGCTCCATGGCCCCTGTAATCACAGTGCTCCATAACACCTTTCATCACAATGCTCCATAACACCTGTCATCACAGTGTTCCTTGCCCATGTCATCACAATGCTCCATGTCCCCTATATTCACAATGCTCCATGCCTTTTTCCTCACAATGCTCCAGAATTTTGTCATCACAATGTTCCATGAGCGTGGCATCACAATGCTCCATGGCCCTTGTCATCACAATGCTCCAGAATTCTTGTCATCACAATGTTCCATGAACGTGTCATCACAATGCTACATGACCCTGGTCATCACAGTTCTCCATGACCTTTGTCATCACAATTCTCAATGACCACGTTAATCACTATGCTCGCTGACCATTTTCATCACATTTCTCTATTGTCATTACAATTCCCCATGGCCCCTTTCTTCACAATGTTCCATGATGCCTGTCATCACAATGCTCCATGGCTTTCGTTATCACAATGCTCCAGGACCAGTTTCATCAAAATACTCCATTCCCCTTGTCATCACAGTGCACAATGAAAGCTTTCATTACAAGGCTCCATGACACTTGTCATCACAATGCTCCATGGCCTTTATCCTCACAATGCTCCCAGGCACTTTTCATCACGATATTCCATGAAAATTTTCATCACATTGCTCCATGACCATTGTCATCACAATAGTCCATACCCATGGCAACACAATGCTGCATAATCCCTGTCATCACAATTCCCCATGACTGCTGTCATCACAATAATCCAGGACAATTTTCATATCACTGTTTCATGCCCCCAGTCATCACAGTGCTCCATGATACCTTTCATCACAATTCCTAGATGATCAATGTCGTCACAATGCCCCATGACACCTGTCATCACAATTCGCCGTGAAGCTTGTCATCACAATAATCGATGAACTGTGTCATCACAGTGTTCCAGGACACATGTCATCACAATGATCCTTGTCTACTTTCATCAAAATGCTCCAATACACCTGTCATCACAATGCTCCATGGCCCCTGTTATCATATTGCTCCATGATCTCTTTCATCACAATGCTCCATGACCACTGTCATCACCATACCTCAAGACGCCCGTCATCCCAATGCTCCATGGCCCCTTTCATCACAATGCTCCATGAACCCAGTCATCACAATGTTCCCTGCCATTTTCATCACAATGCTCCATGGGCCCTGTCATCACAGTGCTCCATGCCATTGTCATCAAAATGCTCCAGAGCTCTTGTCATCATAATGTTCCATGCCAATGTCATCAAAATATCCCATGACAGTTGTCATCACAATGCTCCATGGCCTTTGCCATCACAATGTTCCATGGCCACTGTCATCACAATGCTCCATGCCATTGTCATCAAAATGCTCCAGAGCTCTTGTCATCATAATGCTCCATGCCAATGACATCAAAATGCCCCATGACACTTGTCATCACAATGCTCCATGGCCTTTGTCATCACAATGTTCCATGGCCCCTGTCATCACAGTGCTCCATGATACCTTTCATCACAATTCTACACGACCACTGTCATCACAATGCCCCAAGACAGATGTCATCAAAATTCGCCATGGTCCTTGTCATCACAATGCTCCATGAACCGTGTCATCACAAGGTTCCAGGACACTTGTCATCACAATGATCCGTGATCACTTTCATCACAATGCTCCATGAAATCTGTCATCTCAATGCTCCATAGCCTTTGTATTCACAATGCTCCATGGCCCCTGTAATCACAGTGTTCCATGACCCCTTTCATCACAATGCTCCAAGACCGCTGTCATCACAATGCCCCATGACGCCTGCCACCACAAATCTCCAAGGCCTCTCTTACCAAAAAGCTCCATGATATCTGTCAGTACAATGTTCCATGACACTTTTCAGCACAATGCTCCATGACCCCTGTCATCACAAAGTTCTCTGCCCATATCATCACAATGCTCCTTGTCACCTTTCATCACAATGCTCCATGCCCTTTCATCACAATGCTCCAGAATTCTAGTCATCGCAATGTTCCTTGACCGTGTCATCACAATGCTCCATGACACTTGTCATTACAAAGCTCCATGACCCCTGTCATCACAATGATCCATGATTCCTTTCCTCACAGTGCTCCAGTACCCTTTTCATCACAATGCTCCATGCCATTGTCAGCACAATGCTCCTTGGACCCTGTCATCAAAATGCTCCATCCCCTTTTCATCACAATGCTCCAGATATCCTATCATTACAATGCTCCATGCCCGTGTCAACACAATGCTCCATGACCCCTGTCATCAAAATGCTTTATGAACCTTGTTATCAGAATGTTCCATGACCCCTGGCATCAAAATGATCCATGACCGTTGTCATCACAATGCTGCATGATACCTTTCATCCCAATTCTCTGTGACAGCTGTCATCACAATGCTCCAGGACAATTTTCATCACAATGCTCCATGCCCCTGTCATCACAGTGCCCCATAACCCCTGTAATCACAATGCTCCATGACCGTGTCATCACAATGCTACATGACCCCTGTCATCACATTGTTCCATGGCCTATGTATTCACAATGCTCCATGGACCCTGTAATCACACTGCTCCATGTTCCCTTTCAACACTGTGCTCCATGACCCCTGTCATCACAACGTTCCATGACAGTTGTCATCAAAATTCTCCATGACCCAGGTCACCACAAGGTTCCCTGCCCTTGTCATCACAATGGTACATGTCCTTGTCATCACAATGTTCCATGGCCTCTGTCATCACCATGCTCCATGGTCTTTCTCATCACAATGCTCTATGACCCCTGTCATCACAATGCTTGATGACCATTGTCATCACAATGCTCCAAGGCCCCTGTCATCACAATGCCTCATGGTCTTTGTTATCACAATGCAAATTGACCACTGTTATCACAGTGCTCCATGCCGTTGTCATCACAATGCTCCATGGCCCCTGTAATCACAATGCTCCATGCCCTTGTCATCACAATGCTCCAGAACACTTGTCATCATAATGTTCCATTCCCGTGTCATCACAGTGCTCAATGACAATTGTCATCAAAATGTTCCTTGGCCTTTGTCATCACAGTGCTCCATGATACCTTTAATCAAAATTCTACATGACCACTCTCATCACAATGCAAGATGACCAATGTCATCACAATGCCCCATGACACGTGTCATCACAATTCACCTTGGCCCTTGTCATCTCAATGCTGTATGAAACGTGTCATCAGTAGGTTCCAAGACCCTTGTCATCACAACGCTCCATGAACTCTCTTATCTCAATGTTCCATGGCCTTTGTATTCACAATGCTCCATTGTCCTGATACTCGCGTTGCTCCATGAACACTTTCATCACAATGCTCCTTGACCACTGTCACCATAATGCCCCATGACGTCTCTCATCACTGTGCTCCAAGGCCACTCTCATCAAAATGCTCCATGAACTGTGTCAGCACAATATTGCATGACACTTGTCATCACAATGCTCCATGATCCCTGTAATCACAATGATCCCTGCCAATGTCATCACAATGCTCCATGTCTCCTGTAATCACAATGCTCCATGCCCTTGTCATCACAATGCTCCAGATCTGTTGTCATCACCATGCTTCATGCCCATGTCATCACAATGCTCCATGAATCTTATCTACACAATTCTCCATGGCCCATGGCATCACAATGCTCCACGACCCGTCTTCAAAATGCTAAATGGCACTTGTCCTCACAATGCTCTATGATGCCTGTCATCACTATTCTCCATGTCACTTCTTATCACAATGCTCCATGGCCCCTGTAATCCCAGTATTCCATGACCCCTTTCATCAAAATGCCCAATGCCACCTCTCATCACAATTCTCCATGGCATTTGTCATCACGATGCTCCATGACACCTGTCATCACAATGCTCCATGACACTTGTCATCACAATGCTCCATGGCCCCTCTCATTACTGTGCTCCATAATAACTTTAATCACATTTCTAGATGACCACTGCCATCACAATGCCCCATGATATTGTCATCACAATTCGCCATGACCATTGTCATCACAATGCTCCAGGAACCATGTCATCACAGGGTCCCAGGACACTTGTCATCACAATGATCCATTACCACTTTCATCACAATGCTCCATGACCACTGTCATCTCAATGCTCCATGGCCTTTGTATTCACAATGCTCCATGGCCCCTGTAATCACAGTGCTCCATAACACCTTTCATCATAATGCTCCATGAAAACTGCCATCTCAATGCCTCATGACGCCTGTCATCACAATTCTCCAAGGCCCCTCTCATCACAATGTTCCATGACACTTGTCATCACATTGCTCCATAACACCTGTCATCACAGTGTTCCTTGCCCATGTCATCACAATGCTCCATGTCCCCTATAATCAAAATGCTCCATGCCTTTTTCCTCACAATGCTCCAGAATTCTTGTCATCACAATGTTCCATGACCGTGGCATCACAATGCTCCATGGCCCTTGTCATCACAATGCTCCAGAATTCTTGTCATCACAATGTTCCATGAACGTGTCACCACAATGCTACATGACCCTGGTAATCACAGTTCTCCATGACCTTTGTCATCACAATTCTCAATGACCACTTTAATCACTATGCTCGCTGACCATTTTCATCACATTTCTCTATTGTCATTACAATTCCCCATGGCCCCTTTCTTCACAATGCTTCATGATGCCTGTCATCACAGTGCTCCATGGCTTTCATTATCACAATGCTCCAGGACAAGTTTCATCACAATACTCCATCCCCCTTGTCATCCCAGTGCACAATGAAAGCTTTCATTACAATGCTCCATGACACTTGTCATCACAATGCTCCATGGCCTTTATCGTCACAATGCTCCCAGGCACTTTTCATCACGATGTTCCATGAAAACTTTCATCACATTGCTCCATGACCATTTTCATCACAATAGTCTATACCCATGGCAACACAATGCTGCATAATCCCTGTCATCACAATAATCCATGACTGCTGTCATCACCATAATACAGGACAATGTTCAAAACAATGCTTCATGCCCCGAGTCATCACAGTGCTCCATGATACCTTTCATCACAATTCCTAGATGATCAATGTCATCACAATGCCCCATGACACCTGTCATCACAATTCGCTATGACCCTTGTCATCACAATACTCGATGAACCGTGTCATCACAGTGTTCCAGGACACATGTCATCACAATGATCCATTACTATTTTCTTCACAATGCTCCAATACACCTGTCATCACAATGCTCCATGGCCCCTGTTATCATATTGCTCCATGATCTCTTTCATCACAATGCTCCATGACCACTGTCATCACCATACCTCAAGACGCCTGTCATCTCAATGCTCCATGGCCCCTTTCATCACAATGCTCCATGAACCCAGTCATCACAATGTTCCCTGCCGTTTTCATCGCAATGCTCCATGGGCTCTGTCATCACAATGCTCCATGCCCTTGTCATCAAAATGCTCCAGAACTCTTGTCATCATAATGCTCCATGCCAATGTCATCAAAATGCCCCATGACACTTGTCATCACAATGCTCCATGGCCTTTGTCATCACAATGTTCCATGGCCCCTGTCATCACAGTGCTCCATGATACCTTTCATCACAATTCTACACGACCACTCTCATCACAATGGCCCATGACAGATGTCATCACAATTCGCCATGGTCCTTGTCATCACAATGCTCCATGAACCGTGTCATCACAAGGTTCCAGGACACTTGTCATCACAATGAACCATGATCACTTTCATCACAATGCTCCATGAACCCTGTCATCTCAATGCTCCATAGCCTTTGTATTCACAATGCTCCATGGCCCCTGTAATCACAGTGCTCCATGACCCCTTTCATCACAATGCTCCAAGACCGCTGTCATCACAATGCCCCATGACGCCTGCCACCACAAATCTCCAAGGCCTCTCTTACCAAAAAGCTCCATGATCCCTGTCAGTACAATGTTCCATGACACTTTTCATCACAATGCTCCATGACCCCTGTCATCACAAAGTTCTCTGCCCATATCATCACAATGCTCCTTGTCACCTTTAATCACAATGCTCCATGCCCTTTCATCACAATGCTCCAGAATTCTTGTCATGGCAATGTTCCTTGACCGTGTCATCACAATGCTCCATGACACTTGTCATCACAAAGCTCCATGACCCCTGTCATCACAATGATCCATGATTCCTTTCCTCACAGTGCTCCAGTACCCTTTTCATCACAATGCTCCATGCCATTGTCAGCACAATGCTCCTTGGACCCTGTCATCAAAATGCTCCATCCCCTTTTCATCACAATGCTCCAGATATCCTATCATTACAATGCTCCATGCCCGTGTCAACACAATGCTCCATGACCCCTGTCATCAAAATGCTTTATGAACCTTGTTATCAGAATGTTCCATGACCCCTGGCATCAAAATGATCCATGACCGTTGTCATCACAATGCTGCATGATACCTTTCATCCCAATTCTCTGTGACAGCTGTCATCACAATGCTCCAGGACAATTTTCATCACAATGCTCCATGCCCCCTGTCATCACAGTGCCCCATAACCCCTGTAATCACAATGCTCCATGACCCTGTCATCACAATGCTACATGACCCCTGTCATCACATTGTTCCATGGCCTATGTATTCACAATGCTCCATGGACCCTGTAATCACACTGCTCCATGTTCCCTTTCAACACAATGCTCCATGACCCCTGTCATCACAACGTTCCATGAAAGTTGTCATCAAAATGCTCCATGACCCCGGTCACCACAAGGTTCCCTGCCCTTGTCATCACAATGTTCCATGGCCTCTGACATCACCATACTCCATGGTCTTTCTCATCACAATGCTCTATGACCCCTATCATCACAATGCTTGATGACCATTGTCATCACAATGCTCCAAGGCCCCTGTCATCACAATGCCTCATGGTCTTTGTAATCACAATGCTCAATGACCACTGTCATCACAATGCTCCATGCCATTGTCATCACAATGCTCCATGGCCCCTGTAATCACAATGCTCCAGAACACTTGTCAGCATAATCTTCCATTCCCGTGTCATCACATTGCTCAATGACAATTGTCATCAAAATGTTCCTTGGCCTTTGTCATCACAGTGCTCCATGATACCTTTAATCAAAATTCTACATGACCACTGTCATCACAATGCAAGATGACCAATGTCATCACAATGCCCCATGACACGTGTCATCACAATTCACTTTGGCCCTTGTCATCTCAATGCTGTATGAAACGTGTCATCAGTAGGTTCCAAGACCCTTGTCATCACAACACTCCATGAACTCTCTTATCTCAATGTTCCATGGCCTTTATATTCACAATGCTCCATTGTCCCGATACTCGCGTTGCTCCATGAACACTTTCATCACAATGCTCCTTGACCACTGTCACCATAATGCCCCATGACGTCTCTCATCACTGTGCTCCAAGGCCACTCTCATCAAAATGCTCCATGAACTGTGTCAGCACAATATTGCATGACACTTGTCATCACAATGCTCCATGATCCCTGTAATCACAATGATCCCTGCCAATGTCATCACAATGCTCCATGTCTCCTGTAATCACAATGCTCCATGCCCTTGTCATCACAATGCTCCAGGTCTGTTGTCATCACCATGCTTCATGCCCGTGTCATCACAATGCTCCATGAATCTTTTCTACACACGCTCCATGGCCCATGTCATCACAATGCTCCATGACCCCTGTCTTCAAAATGCTAAATGGCACTTGTCATCACAATGCTCTATGATGCCTGTCATCACTATTCTCCATGTCACTTCTTATCACAATGCTCCATGGCCCCTGTAATCCCAGTACTCCATGAACCCTTTCATCACAATGCCCAATGCCACCTCTAATCACAACTCTCCATGGCATTTGTCATCACGATGCTCCATGATACCTGTCATCACAATGCTCCATGACACTTGTCATCACAAAGCTCCATGGCCCCTCTCATTACTGTGCTCGATAATAACTTTAATCACATTTCTAGATGACCACTGCCATCACAATGCCCCATGACATTGTCATCACAATTCGCCATGACCATTGTCATCACAATGCTCCATGAACCATGTCATCACAGGGTCCCAGGACACTTGTCATCACAATGATCCATTACCACTTTCATCACAATGCTCCATGACCACTGTCATCTCAATGCTCCATGGCCTTTGTATTCACAATGCTCCATGGCCCCTGTAATCACAGTGCTCCATAACACCTTTCATCACAATGCTCCATAACACCTGTCATCACAGTGTTCCTTGCCCATGTCATCACAATGCTCCATGTCCCCTATATTCACAATGCTCCATGCCTTTTTCCTCACAATGCTCCAGAATTTTGTCATCACAATGTTCCATGAGCGTGGCATCACAATGCTCCATGGCCCTTGTCATCACAATGCTCCAGAATTCTTGTCATCACAATGTTCCATGAACGTGTCATCACAATGCTACATGACCCTGGTCATCACAGTTCTCCATGACCTTTGTCATCACAATTCTCAATGACCACGTTAATCACTATGCTCGCTGACCATTTTCATCACATTTCTCTATTGTCATTACAATTCCCCATGGCCCCTTTCTTCACAATGTTCCATGATGCCTGTCATCACAATGCTCCATGGCTTTCGTTATCACAATGCTCCAGGACCAGTTTCATCAAAATACTCCATTCCCCTTGTCATCACAGTGCACAATGAAAGCTTTCATTACAAGGCTCCATGACACTTGTCATCACAATGCTCCATGGCCTTTATCCTCACAATGCTCCCAGGCACTTTTCATCACGATATTCCATGAAAATTTTCATCACATTGCTCCATGACCATTGTCATCACAATAGTCCATACCCATGGCAACACAATGCTGCATAATCCCTGTCATCACAATTCCCCATGACTGCTGTCATCACAATAATCCAGGACAATTTTCATATCACTGTTTCATGCCCCCAGTCATCACAGTGCTCCATGATACCTTTCATCACAATTCCTAGATGATCAATGTCGTCACAATGCCCCATGACACCTGTCATCACAATTCGCCGTGAAGCTTGTCATCACAATAATCGATGAACTGTGTCATCACAGTGTTCCAGGACACATGTCATCACAATGATCCTTGTCTACTTTCATCAAAATGCTCCAATACACCTGTCATCACAATGCTCCATGGCCCCTGTTATCATATTGCTCCATGATCTCTTTCATCACAATGCTCCATGACCACTGTCATCACCATACCTCAAGACGCCCGTCATCCCAATGCTCCATGGCCCCTTTCATCACAATGCTCCATGAACCCAGTCATCACAATGTTCCCTGCCATTTTCATCACAATGCTCCATGGGCCCTGTCATCACAGTGCTCCATGCCATTGTCATCAAAATGCTCCAGAGCTCTTGTCATCATAATGTTCCATGCCAATGTCATCAAAATATCCCATGACAGTTGTCATCACAATGCTCCATGGCCTTTGCCATCACAATGTTCCATGGCCACTGTCATCACAATGCTCCATGCCATTGTCATCAAAATGCTCCAGAGCTCTTGTCAGCATAATGCTCCATGCCAATGACATCAAAATGCCCCATGACACTTGTCATCACAATGCTCCATGGCCTTTGTCATCACAATGTTCCATGGCCCCTGTCATCACAGTGCTCCATGATACCTTTCATCACAATTCTACACGACCACTGTCATCACAATGCCCCAAGACAGATGTCATCAAAATTCGCCATGGTCCTTGTCATCACAATGCTCCATGAACCGTGTCATCACAAGGTTCCAGGACACTTGTCATCACAATGATCCGTGATCACTTTCATCACAATGCTCCATGAAATCTGTCATCTCAATGCTCCATAGCCTTTGTATTCACAATGCTCCATGGCCCCTGTAATCACAGTGTTCCATGACCCCTTTCATCACAATGCTCCAAGACCGCTGTCATCACAATGCCCCATGACGCCTGCCACCACAAATCTCCAAGGCCTCTCTTACCAAAAAGCTCCATGATATCTGTCAGTACAATGTTCCATGACACTTTTCAGCACAATGCTCCATGACCCCTGTCATCACAAAGTTCTCTGCCCATATCATCACAATGCTCCTTGTCACCTTTCATCACAATGCTCCATGCCCTTTCATCACAATGCTCCAGAATTCTAGTCATCGCAATGTTCCTTGACCGTGTCATCACAATGCTCCATGACACTTGTCATTACAAAGCTCCATGACCCCTGTCATCACAATGATCCATGATTCCTTTCCTCACAGTGCTCCAGTACCCTTTTCATCACAATGCTCCATGCCATTGTCAGCACAATGCTCCTTGGACCCTGTCATCAAAATGCTCCATCCCCTTTTCATCACAATGCTCCAGATATCCTATCATTACAATGCTCCATGCCCGTGTCAACACAATGCTCCATGACCCCTGTCATCAAAATGCTTTATGAACCTTGTTATCAGAATGTTCCATGACCCCTGGCATCAAAATGATCCATGACCGTTGTCATCACAATGCTGCATGATACCTTTCATCCCAATTCTCTGTGACAGCTGTCATCACAATGCTCCAGGACAATTTTCATCACAATGCTCCATGCCCCTGTCATCACAGTGCCCCATAACCCCTGTAATCACAATGCTCCATGACCGTGTCATCACAATGCTACATGACCCCTGTCATCACATTGTTCCATGGCCTATGTATTCACAATGCTCCATGGACCCTGTAATCACACTGCTCCATGTTCCCTTTCAACACTGTGCTCCATGACCCCTGTCATCACAACGTTCCATGACAGTTGTCATCAAAATTCTCCATGACCCAGGTCACCACAAGGTTCCCTGCCCTTGTCATCACAATGGTACATGTCCTTGTCATCACAATGTTCCATGGCCTCTGTCATCACCATGCTCCATGGTCTTTCTCATCACAATGCTCTATGACCCCTGTCATCACAATGCTTGATGACCATTGTCATCACAATGCTCCAAGGCCCCTGTCATCACAATGCCTCATGGTCTTTGTTATCACAATGCAAATTGACCACTGTTATCACAGTGCTCCATGCCGTTGTCATCACAATGCTCCATGGCCCCTGTAATCACAATGCTCCATGCCCTTGTCATCACAATGCTCCAGAACACTTGTCATCATAATGTTCCATTCCCGTGTCATCACAGTGCTCAATGACAATTGTCATCAAAATGTTCCTTGGCCTTTGTCATCACAGTGCTCCATGATACCTTTAATCAAAATTCTACATGACCACTCTCATCACAATGCAAGATGACCAATGTCATCACAATGCCCCATGACACGTGTCATCACAATTCACCTTGGCCCTTGTCATCTCAATGCTGTATGAAACGTGTCATCAGTAGGTTCCAAGACCCTTGTCATCACAACGCTCCATGAACTCTCTTATCTCAATGTTCCATGGCCTTTGTATTCACAATGCTCCATTGTCCTGATACTCGCGTTGCTCCATGAACACTTTCATCACAATGCTCCTTGACCACTGTCACCATAATGCCCCATGACGTCTCTCATCACTGTGCTCCAAGGCCACTCTCATCAAAATGCTCCATGAACTGTGTCAGCACAATATTGCATGACACTTGTCATCACAATGCTCCATGATCCCTGTAATCACAATGATCCCTGCCAATGTCATCACAATGCTCCATGTCTCCTGTAATCACAATGCTCCATGCCCTTGTCATCACAATGCTCCAGATCTGTTGTCATCACCATGCTTCATGCCCATGTCATCACAATGCTCCATGAATCTTATCTACACAATTCTCCATGGCCCATGGCATCACAATGCTCCACGACCCGTCTTCAAAATGCTAAATGGCACTTGTCCTCACAATGCTCTATGATGCCTGTCATCACTATTCTCCATGTCACTTCTTATCACAATGCTCCATGGCCCCTGTAATCCCAGTATTCCATGACCCCTTTCATCAAAATGCCCAATGCCACCTCTCATCACAATTCTCCATGGCATTTGTCATCACGATGCTCCATGACACCTGTCATCACAATGCTCCATGACACTTGTCATCACAATGCTCCATGGCCCCTCTCATTACTGTGCTCCATAATAACTTTAATCACATTTCTAGATGACCACTGCCATCACAATGCCCCATGATATTGTCATCACAATTCGCCATGACCATTGTCATCACAATGCTCCAGGAACCATGTCATCACAGGGTCCCAGGACACTTGTCATCACAATGATCCATTACCACTTTCATCACAATGCTCCATGACCACTGTCATCTCAATGCTCCATGGCCTTTGTATTCACAATGCTCCATGGCCCCTGTAATCACAGTGCTCCATAACACCTTTCATCATAATGCTCCATGAAAACTGCCATCTCAATGCCTCATGACGCCTGTCATCACAATTCTCCAAGGCCCCTCTCATCACAATGTTCCATGACACTTGTCATCACATTGCTCCATAACACCTGTCATCACAGTGTTCCTTGCCCATGTCATCACAATGCTCCATGTCCCCTATAATCAAAATGCTCCATGCCTTTTTCCTCACAATGCTCCAGAATTCTTGTCATCACAATGTTCCATGACCGTGGCATCACAATGCTCCATGGCCCTTGTCATCACAATGCTCCAGAATTCTTGTCATCACAATGTTCCATGAACGTGTCACCACAATGCTACATGACCCTGGTAATCACAGTTCTCCATGACCTTTGTCATCACAATTCTCAATGACCACTTTAATCACTATGCTCGCTGACCATTTTCATCACATTTCTCTATTGTCATTACAATTCCCCATGGCCCCTTTCTTCACAATGCTTCATGATGCCTGTCATCACAGTGCTCCATGGCTTTCATTATCACAATGCTCCAGGACAAGTTTCATCACAATACTCCATCCCCCTTGTCATCCCAGTGCACAATGAAAGCTTTCATTACAATGCTCCATGACACTTGTCATCACAATGCTCCATGGCCTTTATCGTCACAATGCTCCCAGGCACTTTTCATCACGATGTTCCATGAAAACTTTCATCACATTGCTCCATGACCATTTTCATCACAATAGTCTATACCCATGGCAACACAATGCTGCATAATCCCTGTCATCACAATAATCCATGACTGCTGTCATCACCATAATACAGGACAATGTTCAAAACAATGCTTCATGCCCCGAGTCATCACAGTGCTCCATGATACCTTTCATCACAATTCCTAGATGATCAATGTCATCACAATGCCCCATGACACCTGTCATCACAATTCGCTATGACCCTTGTCATCACAATACTCGATGAACCGTGTCATCACAGTGTTCCAGGACACATGTCATCACAATGATCCATTACTATTTTCTTCACAATGCTCCAATACACCTGTCATCACAATGCTCCATGGCCCCTGTTATCATATTGCTCCATGATCTCTTTCATCACAATGCTCCATGACCACTGTCATCACCATACCTCAAGACGCCTGTCATCTCAATGCTCCATGGCCCCTTTCATCACAATGCTCCATGAACCCAGTCATCACAATGTTCCCTGCCGTTTTCATCGCAATGCTCCATGGGCTCTGTCATCACAATGCTCCATGCCCTTGTCATCAAAATGCTCCAGAACTCTTGTCATCATAATGCTCCATGCCAATGTCATCAAAATGCCCCATGACACTTGTCATCACAATGCTCCATGGCCTTTGTCATCACAATGTTCCATGGCCCCTGTCATCACAGTGCTCCATGATACCTTTCATCACAATTCTACACGACCACTCTCATCACAATGGCCCATGACAGATGTCATCACAATTCGCCATGGTCCTTGTCATCACAATGCTCCATGAACCGTGTCATCACAAGGTTCCAGGACACTTGTCATCACAATGAACCATGATCACTTTCATCACAATGCTCCATGAACCCTGTCATCTCAATGCTCCATAGCCTTTGTATTCACAATGCTCCATGGCCCCTGTAATCACAGTGCTCCATGACCCCTTTCATCACAATGCTCCAAGACCGCTGTCATCACAATGCCCCATGACGCCTGCCACCACAAATCTCCAAGGCCTCTCTTACCAAAAAGCTCCATGATCCCTGTCAGTACAATGTTCCATGACACTTTTCATCACAATGCTCCATGACCCCTGTCATCACAAAGTTCTCTGCCCATATCATCACAATGCTCCTTGTCACCTTTAATCACAATGCTCCATGCCCTTTCATCACAATGCTCCAGAATTCTTGTCATGGCAATGTTCCTTGACCGTGTCATCACAATGCTCCATGACACTTGTCATCACAAAGCTCCATGACCCCTGTCATCACAATGATCCATGATTCCTTTCCTCACAGTGCTCCAGTACCCTTTTCATCACAATGCTCCATGCCATTGTCAGCACAATGCTCCTTGGACCCTGTCATCAAAATGCTCCATCCCCTTTTCATCACAATGCTCCAGATATCCTATCATTACAATGCTCCATGCCCGTGTCAACACAATGCTCCATGACCCCTGTCATCAAAATGCTTTATGAACCTTGTTATCAGAATGTTCCATGACCCCTGGCATCAAAATGATCCATGACCGTTGTCATCACAATGCTGCATGATACCTTTCATCCCAATTCTCTGTGACAGCTGTCATCACAATGCTCCAGGACAATTTTCATCACAATGCTCCATGCCCCCTGTCATCACAGTGCCCCATAACCCCTGTAATCACAATGCTCCATGACCCTGTCATCACAATGCTACATGACCCCTGTCATCACATTGTTCCATGGCCTATGTATTCACAATGCTCCATGGACCCTGTAATCACACTGCTCCATGTTCCCTTTCAACACAATGCTCCATGACCCCTGTCATCACAACGTTCCATGAAAGTTGTCATCAAAATGCTCCATGACCCCGGTCACCACAAGGTTCCCTGCCCTTGTCATCACAATGTTCCATGGCCTCTGACATCACCATACTCCATGGTCTTTCTCATCACAATGCTCTATGACCCCTATCATCACAATGCTTGATGACCATTGTCATCACAATGCTCCAAGGCCCCTGTCATCACAATGCCTCATGGTCTTTGTAATCACAATGCTCAATGACCACTGTCATCACAATGCTCCATGCCATTGTCATCACAATGCTCCATGGCCCCTGTAATCACAATGCTCCAGAACACTTGTCAGCATAATCTTCCATTCCCGTGTCATCACATTGCTCAATGACAATTGTCATCAAAATGTTCCTTGGCCTTTGTCATCACAGTGCTCCATGATACCTTTAATCAAAATTCTACATGACCACTGTCATCACAATGCAAGATGACCAATGTCATCACAATGCCCCATGACACGTGTCATCACAATTCACTTTGGCCCTTGTCATCTCAATGCTGTATGAAACGTGTCATCAGTAGGTTCCAAGACCCTTGTCATCACAACACTCCATGAACTCTCTTATCTCAATGTTCCATGGCCTTTATATTCACAATGCTCCATTGTCCCGATACTCGCGTTGCTCCATGAACACTTTCATCACAATGCTCCTTGACCACTGTCACCATAATGCCCCATGACGTCTCTCATCACTGTGCTCCAAGGCCACTCTCATCAAAATGCTCCATGAACTGTGTCAGCACAATATTGCATGACACTTGTCATCACAATGCTCCATGATCCCTGTAATCACAATGATCCCTGCCAATGTCATCACAATGCTCCATGTCTCCTGTAATCACAATGCTCCATGCCCTTGTCATCACAATGCTCCAGGTCTGTTGTCATCACCATGCTTCATGCCCGTGTCATCACAATGCTCCATGAATCTTTTCTACACACGCTCCATGGCCCATGTCATCACAATGCTCCATGACCCCTGTCTTCAAAATGCTAAATGGCACTTGTCATCACAATGCTCTATGATGCCTGTCATCACTATTCTCCATGTCACTTCTTATCACAATGCTCCATGGCCCCTGTAATCCCAGTACTCCATGAACCCTTTCATCACAATGCCCAATGCCACCTCTAATCACAACTCTCCATGGCATTTGTCATCACGATGCTCCATGATACCTGTCATCACAATGCTCCATGACACTTGTCATCACAAAGCTCCATGGCCCCTCTCATTACTGTGCTCGATAATAACTTTAATCACATTTCTAGATGACCACTGCCATCACAATGCCCCATGACATTGTCATCACAATTCGCCATGACCATTGTCATCACAATGCTCCATGAACCATGTCATCACAGGGTCCCAGGACACTTGTCATCACAATGATCCATTACCACTTTCATCACAATGCTCCATGACCACTGTCATCTCAATGCTCCATGGCCTTTGTATTCACAATGCTCCATGGCCCCTGTAATCACAGTGCTCCATAACACCTTTCATCACAATGCTCCATAACACCTGTCATCACAGTGTTCCTTGCCCATGTCATCACAATGCTCCATGTCCCCTATATTCACAATGCTCCATGCCTTTTTCCTCACAATGCTCCAGAATTTTGTCATCACAATGTTCCATGAGCGTGGCATCACAATGCTCCATGGCCCTTGTCATCACAATGCTCCAGAATTCTTGTCATCACAATGTTCCATGAACGTGTCATCACAATGCTACATGACCCTGGTCATCACAGTTCTCCATGACCTTTGTCATCACAATTCTCAATGACCACGTTAATCACTATGCTCGCTGACCATTTTCATCACATTTCTCTATTGTCATTACAATTCCCCATGGCCCCTTTCTTCACAATGTTCCATGATGCCTGTCATCACAATGCTCCATGGCTTTCGTTATCACAATGCTCCAGGACCAGTTTCATCAAAATACTCCATTCCCCTTGTCATCACAGTGCACAATGAAAGCTTTCATTACAAGGCTCCATGACACTTGTCATCACAATGCTCCATGGCCTTTATCCTCACAATGCTCCCAGGCACTTTTCATCACGATATTCCATGAAAATTTTCATCACATTGCTCCATGACCATTGTCATCACAATAGTCCATACCCATGGCAACACAATGCTGCATAATCCCTGTCATCACAATTCCCCATGACTGCTGTCATCACAATAATCCAGGACAATTTTCATATCACTGTTTCATGCCCCCAGTCATCACAGTGCTCCATGATACCTTTCATCACAATTCCTAGATGATCAATGTCGTCACAATGCCCCATGACACCTGTCATCACAATTCGCCGTGAAGCTTGTCATCACAATAATCGATGAACTGTGTCATCACAGTGTTCCAGGACACATGTCATCACAATGATCCTTGTCTACTTTCATCAAAATGCTCCAATACACCTGTCATCACAATGCTCCATGGCCCCTGTTATCATATTGCTCCATGATCTCTTTCATCACAATGCTCCATGACCACTGTCATCACCATACCTCAAGACGCCCGTCATCCCAATGCTCCATGGCCCCTTTCATCACAATGCTCCATGAACCCAGTCATCACAATGTTCCCTGCCATTTTCATCACAATGCTCCATGGGCCCTGTCATCACAGTGCTCCATGCCATTGTCATCAAAATGCTCCAGAGCTCTTGTCATCATAATGTTCCATGCCAATGTCATCAAAATATCCCATGACAGTTGTCATCACAATGCTCCATGGCCTTTGCCATCACAATGTTCCATGGCCACTGTCATCACAATGCTCCATGCCATTGTCATCAAAATGCTCCAGAGCTCTTGTCAGCATAATGCTCCATGCCAATGACATCAAAATGCCCCATGACACTTGTCATCACAATGCTCCATGGCCTTTGTCATCACAATGTTCCATGGCCCCTGTCATCACAGTGCTCCATGATACCTTTCATCACAATTCTACACGACCACTGTCATCACAATGCCCCAAGACAGATGTCATCAAAATTCGCCATGGTCCTTGTCATCACAATGCTCCATGAACCGTGTCATCACAAGGTTCCAGGACACTTGTCATCACAATGATCCGTGATCACTTTCATCACAATGCTCCATGAAATCTGTCATCTCAATGCTCCATAGCCTTTGTATTCACAATGCTCCATGGCCCCTGTAATCACAGTGTTCCATGACCCCTTTCATCACAATGCTCCAAGACCGCTGTCATCACAATGCCCCATGACGCCTGCCACCACAAATCTCCAAGGCCTCTCTTACCAAAAAGCTCCATGATATCTGTCAGTACAATGTTCCATGACACTTTTCAGCACAATGCTCCATGACCCCTGTCATCACAAAGTTCTCTGCCCATATCATCACAATGCTCCTTGTCACCTTTCATCACAATGCTCCATGCCCTTTCATCACAATGCTCCAGAATTCTAGTCATCGCAATGTTCCTTGACCGTGTCATCACAATGCTCCATGACACTTGTCATTACAAAGCTCCATGACCCCTGTCATCACAATGATCCATGATTCCTTTCCTCACAGTGCTCCAGTACCCTTTTCATCACAATGCTCCATGCCATTGTCAGCACAATGCTCCTTGGACCCTGTCATCAAAATGCTCCATCCCCTTTTCATCACAATGCTCCAGATATCCTATCATTACAATGCTCCATGCCCGTGTCAACACAATGCTCCATGACCCCTGTCATCAAAATGCTTTATGAACCTTGTTATCAGAATGTTCCATGACCCCTGGCATCAAAATGATCCATGACCGTTGTCATCACAATGCTGCATGATACCTTTCATCCCAATTCTCTGTGACAGCTGTCATCACAATGCTCCAGGACAATTTTCATCACAATGCTCCATGCCCCTGTCATCACAGTGCCCCATAACCCCTGTAATCACAATGCTCCATGACCGTGTCATCACAATGCTACATGACCCCTGTCATCACATTGTTCCATGGCCTATGTATTCACAATGCTCCATGGACCCTGTAATCACACTGCTCCATGTTCCCTTTCAACACTGTGCTCCATGACCCCTGTCATCACAACGTTCCATGACAGTTGTCATCAAAATTCTCCATGACCCAGGTCACCACAAGGTTCCCTGCCCTTGTCATCACAATGGTACATGTCCTTGTCATCACAATGTTCCATGGCCTCTGTCATCACCATGCTCCATGGTCTTTCTCATCACAATGCTCTATGACCCCTGTCATCACAATGCTTGATGACCATTGTCATCACAATGCTCCAAGGCCCCTGTCATCACAATGCCTCATGGTCTTTGTTATCACAATGCAAATTGACCACTGTTATCACAGTGCTCCATGCCGTTGTCATCACAATGCTCCATGGCCCCTGTAATCACAATGCTCCATGCCCTTGTCATCACAATGCTCCAGAACACTTGTCATCATAATGTTCCATTCCCGTGTCATCACAGTGCTCAATGACAATTGTCATCAAAATGTTCCTTGGCCTTTGTCATCACAGTGCTCCATGATACCTTTAATCAAAATTCTACATGACCACTCTCATCACAATGCAAGATGACCAATGTCATCACAATGCCCCATGACACGTGTCATCACAATTCACCTTGGCCCTTGTCATCTCAATGCTGTATGAAACGTGTCATCAGTAGGTTCCAAGACCCTTGTCATCACAACGCTCCATGAACTCTCTTATCTCAATGTTCCATGGCCTTTGTATTCACAATGCTCCATTGTCCTGATACTCGCGTTGCTCCATGAACACTTTCATCACAATGCTCCTTGACCACTGTCACCATAATGCCCCATGACGTCTCTCATCACTGTGCTCCAAGGCCACTCTCATCAAAATGCTCCATGAACTGTGTCAGCACAATATTGCATGACACTTGTCATCACAATGCTCCATGATCCCTGTAATCACAATGATCCCTGCCAATGTCATCACAATGCTCCATGTCTCCTGTAATCACAATGCTCCATGCCCTTGTCATCACAATGCTCCAGATCTGTTGTCATCACCATGCTTCATGCCCATGTCATCACAATGCTCCATGAATCTTATCTACACAATTCTCCATGGCCCATGGCATCACAATGCTCCACGACCCGTCTTCAAAATGCTAAATGGCACTTGTCCTCACAATGCTCTATGATGCCTGTCATCACTATTCTCCATGTCACTTCTTATCACAATGCTCCATGGCCCCTGTAATCCCAGTATTCCATGACCCCTTTCATCAAAATGCCCAATGCCACCTCTCATCACAATTCTCCATGGCATTTGTCATCACGATGCTCCATGACACCTGTCATCACAATGCTCCATGACACTTGTCATCACAATGCTCCATGGCCCCTCTCATTACTGTGCTCCATAATAACTTTAATCACATTTCTAGATGACCACTGCCATCACAATGCCCCATGATATTGTCATCACAATTCGCCATGACCATTGTCATCACAATGCTCCAGGAACCATGTCATCACAGGGTCCCAGGACACTTGTCATCACAATGATCCATTACCACTTTCATCACAATGCTCCATGACCACTGTCATCTCAATGCTCCATGGCCTTTGTATTCACAATGCTCCATGGCCCCTGTAATCACAGTGCTCCATAACACCTTTCATCATAATGCTCCATGAAAACTGCCATCTCAATGCCTCATGACGCCTGTCATCACAATTCTCCAAGGCCCCTCTCATCACAATGTTCCATGACACTTGTCATCACATTGCTCCATAACACCTGTCATCACAGTGTTCCTTGCCCATGTCATCACAATGCTCCATGTCCCCTATAATCAAAATGCTCCATGCCTTTTTCCTCACAATGCTCCAGAATTCTTGTCATCACAATGTTCCATGACCGTGGCATCACAATGCTCCATGGCCCTTGTCATCACAATGCTCCAGAATTCTTGTCATCACAATGTTCCATGAACGTGTCACCACAATGCTACATGACCCTGGTAATCACAGTTCTCCATGACCTTTGTCATCACAATTCTCAATGACCACTTTAATCACTATGCTCGCTGACCATTTTCATCACATTTCTCTATTGTCATTACAATTCCCCATGGCCCCTTTCTTCACAATGCTTCATGATGCCTGTCATCACAGTGCTCCATGGCTTTCATTATCACAATGCTCCAGGACAAGTTTCATCACAATACTCCATCCCCCTTGTCATCCCAGTGCACAATGAAAGCTTTCATTACAATGCTCCATGACACTTGTCATCACAATGCTCCATGGCCTTTATCGTCACAATGCTCCCAGGCACTTTTCATCACGATGTTCCATGAAAACTTTCATCACATTGCTCCATGACCATTTTCATCACAATAGTCTATACCCATGGCAACACAATGCTGCATAATCCCTGTCATCACAATAATCCATGACTGCTGTCATCACCATAATACAGGACAATGTTCAAAACAATGCTTCATGCCCCGAGTCATCACAGTGCTCCATGATACCTTTCATCACAATTCCTAGATGATCAATGTCATCACAATGCCCCATGACACCTGTCATCACAATTCGCTATGACCCTTGTCATCACAATACTCGATGAACCGTGTCATCACAGTGTTCCAGGACACATGTCATCACAATGATCCATTACTATTTTCTTCACAATGCTCCAATACACCTGTCATCACAATGCTCCATGGCCCCTGTTATCATATTGCTCCATGATCTCTTTCATCACAATGCTCCATGACCACTGTCATCACCATACCTCAAGACGCCTGTCATCTCAATGCTCCATGGCCCCTTTCATCACAATGCTCCATGAACCCAGTCATCACAATGTTCCCTGCCGTTTTCATCGCAATGCTCCATGGGCTCTGTCATCACAATGCTCCATGCCCTTGTCATCAAAATGCTCCAGAACTCTTGTCATCATAATGCTCCATGCCAATGTCATCAAAATGCCCCATGACACTTGTCATCACAATGCTCCATGGCCTTTGTCATCACAATGTTCCATGGCCCCTGTCATCACAGTGCTCCATGATACCTTTCATCACAATTCTACACGACCACTCTCATCACAATGGCCCATGACAGATGTCATCACAATTCGCCATGGTCCTTGTCATCACAATGCTCCATGAACCGTGTCATCACAAGGTTCCAGGACACTTGTCATCACAATGAACCATGATCACTTTCATCACAATGCTCCATGAACCCTGTCATCTCAATGCTCCATAGCCTTTGTATTCACAATGCTCCATGGCCCCTGTAATCACAGTGCTCCATGACCCCTTTCATCACAATGCTCCAAGACCGCTGTCATCACAATGCCCCATGACGCCTGCCACCACAAATCTCCAAGGCCTCTCTTACCAAAAAGCTCCATGATCCCTGTCAGTACAATGTTCCATGACACTTTTCATCACAATGCTCCATGACCCCTGTCATCACAAAGTTCTCTGCCCATATCATCACAATGCTCCTTGTCACCTTTAATCACAATGCTCCATGCCCTTTCATCACAATGCTCCAGAATTCTTGTCATGGCAATGTTCCTTGACCGTGTCATCACAATGCTCCATGACACTTGTCATCACAAAGCTCCATGACCCCTGTCATCACAATGATCCATGATTCCTTTCCTCACAGTGCTCCAGTACCCTTTTCATCACAATGCTCCATGCCATTGTCAGCACAATGCTCCTTGGACCCTGTCATCAAAATGCTCCATCCCCTTTTCATCACAATGCTCCAGATATCCTATCATTACAATGCTCCATGCCCGTGTCAACACAATGCTCCATGACCCCTGTCATCAAAATGCTTTATGAACCTTGTTATCAGAATGTTCCATGACCCCTGGCATCAAAATGATCCATGACCGTTGTCATCACAATGCTGCATGATACCTTTCATCCCAATTCTCTGTGACAGCTGTCATCACAATGCTCCAGGACAATTTTCATCACAATGCTCCATGCCCCCTGTCATCACAGTGCCCCATAACCCCTGTAATCACAATGCTCCATGACCCTGTCATCACAATGCTACATGACCCCTGTCATCACATTGTTCCATGGCCTATGTATTCACAATGCTCCATGGACCCTGTAATCACACTGCTCCATGTTCCCTTTCAACACAATGCTCCATGACCCCTGTCATCACAACGTTCCATGAAAGTTGTCATCAAAATGCTCCATGACCCCGGTCACCACAAGGTTCCCTGCCCTTGTCATCACAATGTTCCATGGCCTCTGACATCACCATACTCCATGGTCTTTCTCATCACAATGCTCTATGACCCCTATCATCACAATGCTTGATGACCATTGTCATCACAATGCTCCAAGGCCCCTGTCATCACAATGCCTCATGGTCTTTGTAATCACAATGCTCAATGTCCACTGTCATCACAATGCTCCATGCCGTTGTCATCACAATGCTCCATGGCCCCTGTAATCACAATGCTCCAGAACACTTGTCAGCATAATCTTCCATTCCCGTGTCATCACATTGCTCAATGACAATTGTCATCAAAATGTTCCTTGGCCTTTGTCATCACAGTGCTCCATGATACCTTTAATCAAAATTCTACATGACCACTGTCATCACAATGCAAGATGACCAATGTCATCACAATGCCCCATGACACGTGTCATCACAATTCACTTTGGCCCTTGTCATCTCAATGCTGTATGAAACGTGTCATCAGTAGGTTCCAAGACCCTTGTCATCACAACACTCCATGAACTCTCTTATCTCAATGTTCCATGGCCTTTATATTCACAATGCTCCATTGTCCCGATACTCGCGTTGCTCCATGAACACTTTCATCACAATGCTCCTTGACCACTGTCACCATAATGCCCCATGACGTCTCTCATCACTGTGCTCCAAGGCCACTCTCATCAAAATGCTCCATGAACTGTGTCAGCACAATATTGCATGACACTTGTCATCACAATGCTCCATGATCCCTGTAATCACAATGATCCCTGCCAATGTCATCACAATGCTCCATGTCTCCTGTAATCACAATGCTCCATGCCCTTGTCATCACAATGCTCCAGGTCTGTTGTCATCACCATGCTTCATGCCCGTGTCATCACAATGCTCCATGAATCTTGTCTACACACGCTCCATGGCCCATGTCATCACAATGCTCCATGACCCCTGTCTTCAAAATGCTAAATGGCACTTGTCATCACAATGCTCTATGATGCCTGTCATCACTATTCTCCATGTCACTTCTTATCACAATGCTCCATGGCCCCTGTAATCCCAGTACTCCATGAACCCTTTCATCACAATGCCCAATGCCACCTCTAATCACAACTCTCCATGGCATTTGTCATCACGATGCTCCATGATACCTGTCATCACAATGCTCCATGACACTTGTCATCACAAAGCTCCATGGCCCCTCTCATTACTGTGCTCGATAATAACTTTAATCACATTTCTAGATGACCACTGCCATCACAATGCCCCATGACATTGTCATCACAATTCGCCATGACCATTGTCATCACAATGCTCCATGAACCATGTCATCACAGGGTCCCAGGACACTTGTCATCACAATGATCCATTACCACTTTCATCACAATGCTCCATGACCACTGTCATCTCAATGCTCCATGGCCTTTGTATTCACAATGCTCCATGGCCCCTGTAATCACAGTGCTCCATAACACCTTTCATCACAATGCTCCATAACACCTGTCATCACAGTGTTCCTTGCCCATGTCATCACAATGCTCCATGTCCCCTATATTCACAATGCTCCATGCCTTTTTCCTCACAATGCTCCAGAATTTTGTCATCACAATGTTCCATGAGCGTGGCATCACAATGCTCCATGGCCCTTGTCATCACAATGCTCCAGAATTCTTGTCATCACAATGTTCCATGAACGTGTCATCACAATGCTACATGACCCTGGTCATCACAGTTCTCCATGACCTTTGTCATCACAATTCTCAATGACCACGTTAATCACTATGCTCGCTGACCATTTTCATCACATTTCTCTATTGTCATTACAATTCCCCATGGCCCCTTTCTTCACAATGTTCCATGATGCCTGTCATCACAATGCTCCATGGCTTTCGTTATCACAATGCTCCAGGACCAGTTTCATCAAAATACTCCATTCCCCTTGTCATCACAGTGCACAATGAAAGCTTTCATTACAAGGCTCCATGACACTTGTCATCACAATGCTCCATGGCCTTTATCCTCACAATGCTCCCAGGCACTTTTCATCACGATATTCCATGAAAATTTTCATCACATTGCTCCATGACCATTGTCATCACAATAGTCCATACCCATGGCAACACAATGCTGCATAATCCCTGTCATCACAATTCCCCATGACTGCTGTCATCACAATAATCCAGGACAATTTTCATATCACTGTTTCATGCCCCCAGTCATCACAGTGCTCCATGATACCTTTCATCACAATTCCTAGATGATCAATGTCGTCACAATGCCCCATGACACCTGTCATCACAATTCGCCGTGAAGCTTGTCATCACAATAATCGATGAACTGTGTCATCACAGTGTTCCAGGACACATGTCATCACAATGATCCTTGTCTACTTTCATCAAAATGCTCCAATACACCTGTCATCACAATGCTCCATGGCCCCTGTTATCATATTGCTCCATGATCTCTTTCATCACAATGCTCCATGACCACTGTCATCACCATACCTCAAGACGCCCGTCATCCCAATGCTCCATGGCCCCTTTCATCACAATGCTCCATGAACCCAGTCATCACAATGTTCCCTGCCATTTTCATCACAATGCTCCATGGGCCCTGTCATCACAGTGCTCCATGCCATTGTCATCAAAATGCTCCAGAGCTCTTGTCATCATAATGTTCCATGCCAATGTCATCAAAATATCCCATGACAGTTGTCATCACAATGCTCCATGGCCTTTGCCATCACAATGTTCCATGGCCACTGTCATCACAATGCTCCATGCCATTGTCATCAAAATGCTCCAGAGCTCTTGTCATCATAATGCTCCATGCCAATGACATCAAAATGCCCCATGACACTTGTCATCACAATGCTCCATGGCCTTTGTCATCACAATGTTCCATGGCCCCTGTCATCACAGTGCTCCATGATACCTTTCATCACAATTCTACACGACCACTGTCATCACAATGCCCCAAGACAGATGTCATCAAAATTCGCCATGGTCCTTGTCATCACAATGCTCCATGAACCGTGTCATCACAAGGTTCCAGGACACTTGTCATCACAATGATCCGTGATCACATTCATCACAATGCTCCATGAAACCTGTCATCTCAATGCTCCATAGCCTTTGTATTCACAATGCTCCATGGCCCCTGTAATCACAGTGTTCCATGACCCCTTTCATCACAATGCTCCAAGACCGCTGTCATCACAGTGCCCCATGACGCCTGCCACCACAAATCTCCAAGACCTCTGTTACCAAAAAGCTCCATGATCCCTGTCAGTACAATGTTCCATGACACTTTTCATCACAATGCTCCATGACCCCTGTCATCACAAAGTTCTCTGCCCATATCATCACAATGCTCCTTGTCACCTTTCATCACAATGCTCCATGCCCTTTCATCACAATGCTCCAGAATTCTTGTCATCGCAATGTTCCTTGACCGTGTCATCACAATGCTCCATGACACTTGTCTTTACAAAGCTCCATGACCCCTGTCATCACAATGATCCATGATTCCTTTCCTCACAGTGCTCCAGTACCCTTTTCATCACAATGCTCCATGCCATTGTCAGCACAATGCTCTTTGGACCCTGTCATCAAAATGCTCCATCCCCTTTTCATCACAATGCTCCAGATATCCTATCATTACAATGCTCCATGCCCGTGTCAACACAATGCTCCATGACCCCTGTCATCAAAATGCTTTATGAACCTTGTTATCAGAATGTTCCATGACCCCTGGCATCAAAATGATCCATGACCGTTGTCATCACAATGCTGCATGATACCTTTCATCCCAATTCTCTGTGACAGCTGTCATCACAATGCTCCAGGACAATTTTCATCACAATGCTCCATGCCCCTGTCATCACAGTGCCCCATAACCCCTGTAATCACAATGCTCCATGACCCTGTCATCACAATGCTACATGACCCCTGTCATCACATTGTTCCATGGCCTATGTATTCACAATGCTCCATGGACCCTGTAATCACACTGCTCCATGTTCCCTTTCAACACTGTGCTCCATGACCCCTGTCATCACAACGTTCCATGACAGTTGTCATCAAAATTCTCCATGACCCAGGTCACCACAAGGTTCCCTGCCCTTGTCATCACAATGGTACATGTCCTTGTCATCACAATGTTCCATGGCCTCTGCCATCACCATGCTCCATGGTCTTTCTCATCACAATGCTCTATGACCCCTGTCATCACAATTCTTGATGACCATTGTCATCACAATGCTCCAAGGCCCCTGTCATCACAAGGCCTCATGGTCTTTGTAATCACAATGCTCAATGACCGATGTCATCACAGTGCTCCATGCCGTTGTCATCACAATGCTCCATGGCCCCTGTAATCACAATGCTCCATGCCCTTGTCATCACAATGCTCCAGAACACTTGTCATCATAATGTTCCATTCCCGTGTCATCACAGTGCTCAATGACAATTGTCATCAAAATGTTCCTTGGCCTTTGTCATCACAGTGCTCCATGATACCTTTAATCAAAATTCTACATGACCACTGTCATCACAATGCAAGATGACCAATGTCATCACAATGCCCCATGACACGTGTCATCACAATTCACCTTGGCCCTTGTCATCTCAATGCTGTATGAAACGTGTCATCAGTAGGTTCCAAGACCCTTGTCATCACAACGCTCCATGAACTCTCTTATCTCAATGTTCCATGGCCTTTGTATTCACAATGCTCCATTGTCCCGATACTCGCGTTGCTCCATGAACACTTTCATCACAATGCTCCTTGACCACTGTCACCATAATGCCCCATGACGTCTCTCATCACTGTGCTCCAAGGCTACTCTCATCAAAATGCTCCATGAACTGTGTCAGCACAATATTGCATGACACTTGTCATCACAATGCTCCATGATCCCTGTAATCACAATGATCCCTGCCAATGTCATCACAATGCTCCATGTCTCCTGTAATCACAATGCTCCATGCCCTTGTCATCACAATGCTCCAGATCTGTTGTCATCACCATGCTTCATGCCCATGTCATCACAATGCTCCATGAATCTTATCTACACAATTCTCCATGGCCCATGGCATCACAATGCTCCATGACCCGTCTTCAAAATGCTAAATGGCACTTGTCCTCACAATGCTCTATGATGCCTGTCATCACTATTCTCCATGTCACTTCTTATCACAATGCTCCATGGCCCCTGTAATCCCAGTATTCCATGACCCCTTTCATCAAAATGCCCAATGCCACCTCTCATCACAATTCTCCATGGCATTTGTCATCACGATGCTCCATGACACCTGTCATCACAATGCTCCATGACACTTGTCATCACAATGCTCCATGGCCCCTCTCATTACTGTGCTCCATAATAACTTTAATCACATTTCTAGATGACCACTGCCATCACAATGCCCCATGATATTGTCATCACAATTCGCCATGACCATTGTCATCACAATGCTCCAGGAACCATGTCATCACAGGGTCCCAGGACACTTGTCATCACAATGATCCATTACCACTTTCATCACAATGCTCCATGACCACTGTCATCTCAATGCTCCATGGCCTTTGTATTCACAATGCTCCATGGCCCCTGTAATCACAGTGCTCCATAACACCTTTCATCATAATGCTCCATGAAAACTGCCATCTCAATGCCTCATGACGCCTGTCATCACAATTCTCCAAGGCCCCTCTCATCACAATGTTCCATGACACTTGTCATCACATTGCTCCATAACACCTGTCATCACAGTGTTCCTTGCCCATGTCATCACAATGCTCCATGTCCCCTATAATCAAAATGCTCCATGCCTTTTTCCTCACAATGCTCCAGAATTCTTGTCATCACAATGTTCCATGACCGTGGCATCACAATGCTCCATGGCCCTTGTCATCACAATGCTCCAGAATTCTTGTCATCACAATGTTCCATGAACGTGTCACCACAATGCTACATGACCCTGGTAATCACAGTTCTCCATGACCTTTGTCATCACAATTCTCAATGACCACTTTAATCACTATGCTCGCTGACCATTTTCATCACATTTCTCTATTGTCATTACAATTCCCCATGGCCCCTTTCTTCACAATGCTCCATGATGCCTGTCATCACAGTGCTCCATGGCTTTCATTATCACAATGCTCCAGGACAAGTTTCATCACAATACTCCATCCCCCTTGTCATCCCAGTGCACAATGAAAGCTTTCATTACAATGCTCCATGACACTTGTCATCACAATGCTCCATGGCCTTTATCGTCACAATGCTCCCAGGCACTTTTCATCACGATGTTCCATGAAAACTTTCATCACATTGCTCCATGACCATTTTCATCACAATAGTCTATACCCATGGCAACACAATGCTGCATAATCCCTGTCATCACAATAATCCATGACTGCTGTCATCACCATAATACAGGACAATGTTCAAAACAATGCTTCATGCCCCGAGTCATCACAGTGCTCCATGATACCTTTCATCACAATTCCTAGATGATCAATGTCATCACAATGCCCCATGACACCTGTCATCACAATTCGCTATGACCCTTGTCATCACAATACTCGATGAACCGTGTCATCACAGTGTTCCAGGACACATGTCATCACAATGATCCATTACTATTTTCTTCACAATGCTCCAATACACCTGTCATCACAATGCTCCATGGCCCCTGTTATCATATTGCTCCATGATCTCTTTCATCACAATGCTCCATGACCACTGTCATCACCATACCTCAAGACGCCTGTCATCTCAATGCTCCATGGCCCCTTTCATCACAATGCTCCATGAACCCAGTCATCACAATGTTCCCTGCCATTTTCATCGCAATGCTCCATGGGCTCTGTCATCACAATGCTCCATGCCCTTGTCATCAAAATGCTCCAGAACTCTTGTCATCATAATGCTCCATGCCAATGTCATCAAAATGCCCCATGACACTTGTCATCACAATGCTCCATGGCCTTTGTCATCACAATGTTCCATGGCCCCTGTCATCACAGTGCTCCATGATACCTTTCATCACAATTCTACACGACCACTCTCATCACAATGGCCCATGACAGATGTCATCACAATTCGCCATGGTCCTTGTCATCACAATGCTCCATGAACCGTGTCATCACAAGGTTCCAGGACACTTGTCATCACAATGAACCATGATCACTTTCATCACAATGCTCCATGAACCCTGTCATCTCAATGCTCCATAGCCTTTGTATTCACAATGCTCCATGGCCCCTGTAATCACAGTGCTCCATGACCCCTTTCATCACAATGCTCCAAGACCGCTGTCATCACAATGCCCCATGACGCCTGCCACCACAAATCTCCAAGGCCTCTCTTACCAAAAAGCTCCATGATATCTGTCAGTACAATGTTCCATGACACTTTTCATCACAATGCTCCATGACCCCTGTCATCACAAAGTTCTCTGCCCATATCATCACAATGCTCCTTGTCACCTTTAATCACAATGCTCCATGCCCTTTCATCACAATGCTCCAGAATTCTTGTCATGGCAATGTTCCTTGACCGTGTCATCACAATGCTCCATGACACTTGTCATCACAAAGCTCCATGACCCCTGTCATCACAATGATCCATGATTCCTTTCCTCACAGTGCTCCAGTACCCTTTTCATCACAATGCTCCATGCCATTGTCAGCACAATGCTCCTTGGACCCTGTCATCAAAATGCTCCATCCCCTTTTCATCACAATGCTCCAGATATCCTATCATTACAATGCTCCATGCCCGTGTCAACACAATGCTCCATGACCCCTGTCATCAAAATGCTTTATGAACCTTGTTATCAGAATGTTCCATGACCCCTGGCTTCAAAATGATCCATGACCGTTGTCATCACAATGCTGCATGATACCTTTCATCCCAATTCTCTGTGACAGCTGTCATCACAATGCTCCAGGACAATTTTCATCACAATGCTCCATGCCCCCTGTCATCACAGTGCCCCATAACCCCTGTAATCACAATGCTCCATGACCCTGTCATCACAATGCTACATGACCCCTGTCATCACATTGTTCCATGGCCTATGTATTCACAATGCTCCATGGACCCTGTAATCACACTGCTCCATGTTCCCTTTCAACACAATGCTCCATGACCCCTGTCATCACAACGTTCCATGAAAGTTGTCATCAAAATGCTCCATGACCCCGGTCACCACAAGGTTCCCTGCCCTTGTCATCACAATGGTACATGGCCTTGTCATCACAATGTTCCATGGCCTCTGACATCACCATACTCCATGGTCTTTCTCATCACAATGCTCTATGACCCCTATCATCACAATGCTTGATGACCATTGTCATCACAATGCTCCAAGGCCCCTGTCATCACAATGCCTCATGGTCTTTGTAATCACAATGCTCAATGACCACTGTCATCACAATGCTCCATGCCGTTGTCATCACAATGCTCCATGGCCCCTGTAATCACAATGCTCCAGAACACTTGTCAGCATAATCTTCCATTCCCGTGTCATCACATTGCTCAATGACAATTGTCATCAAAATGTTCCTTGGCCTTTGTCATCACAGTGCTCCATGATACCTTTAATCAAAATTCTACATGACCACTGTCATCACAATGCAAGATGACCAATGTCATCACAATGCCCCATGACACGTGTCATCACAATTCACTTTGGCCCTTGTCATCTCAATGCTGTATGAAACGTGTCATCAGTAGGTTCCAAGACCCTTGTCATCACAACACTCCATGAACTCTCTTATCTCAATGTTCCATGGCCTTTATATTCACAATGCTCCATTGTCCCGATACTCGCGTTGCTCCATGAACACTTTCATCACAATGCTCCTTGACCACTGTCACCATAATGCCCCATGACGTCTCTCATCACTGTGCTCCAAGGCCACTCTCATCAAAATGCTCCATGAACTGTGTCAGCACAATATTGCATGACACTTGTCATCACAATGCTCCATGATCCCTGTAATCACAATGATCCCTGCCAATGTCATCACAATGCTCCATGTCTCCTGTAATCACAATGCTCCATGCCCTTGTCATCACAATGCTCCAGGTCTGTTGTCATCACCATGCTTCATGCCCGTGTCATCACAATGCTCCATGAATCTTGTCTACACACGCTCCATGGCCCATGTCATCACAATGCTCCATGACCCCTGTCTTCAAAATGCTAAATGGCACTTGTCATCACAATGCTCTATGATGCCTGTCATCACTATTCTCCATGTCACTTCTTATCACAATGCTCCATGGCCCCTGTAATCCCAGTACTCCATGAACCCTTTCATCACAATGCCCAATGCCACCTCTAATCACAACTCTCCATGGCATTTGTCATCACGATGCTCCATGATACCTGTCATCACAATGCTCCATGACACTTGTCATCACAAAGCTCCATGGCCCCTCTCATTACTGTGCTCGATAATAACTTTAATCACATTTCTAGATGACCACTGCCATCACAATGCCCCATGACATTGTCATCACAATTCGCCATGACCATTGTCATCACAATGCTCCATGAACCATGTCATCACAGGGTCCCAGGACACTTGTCATCACAATGATCCATTACCACTTTCATCACAATGCTCCATGACCACTGTCATCTCAATGCTCCATGGCCTTTGTATTCACAATGCTCCATGGCCCCTGTAATCACAGTGCTCCATAACACCTTTCATCACAATGCTCCATAACACCTGTCATCACAGTGTTCCTTGCCCATGTCATCACAATGCTCCATGTCCCCTATATTCACAATGCTCCATGCCTTTTTCCTCACAATGCTCCAGAATTTTGTCATCACAATGTTCCATGAGCGTGGCATCACAATGCTCCATGGCCCTTGTCATCACAATGCTCCAGAATTCTTGTCATCACAATGTTCCATGAACGTGTCATCACAATGCTACATGACCCTGGTCATCACAGTTCTCCATGACCTTTGTCATCACAATTCTCAATGACCACGTTAATCACTATGCTCGCTGACCATTTTCATCACATTTCTCTATTGTCATTACAATTCCCCATGGCCCCTTTCTTCACAATGTTCCATGATGCCTGTCATCACAATGCTCCATGGCTTTCGTTATCACAATGCTCCAGGACCAGTTTCATCAAAATACTCCATTCCCCTTGTCATCACAGTGCACAATGAAAGCTTTCATTACAAGGCTCCATGACACTTGTCATCACAATGCTCCATGGCCTTTATCCTCACAATGCTCCCAGGCACTTTTCATCACGATATTCCATGAAAATTTTCATCACATTGCTCCATGACCATTGTCATCACAATAGTCCATACCCATGGCAACACAATGCTGCATAATCCCTGTCATCACAATTCCCCATGACTGCTGTCATCACAATAATCCAGGACAATTTTCATATCACTGTTTCATGCCCCCAGTCATCACAGTGCTCCATGATACCTTTCATCACAATTCCTAGATGATCAATGTCGTCACAATGCCCCATGACACCTGTCATCACAATTCGCCGTGAAGCTTGTCATCACAATAATCGATGAACTGTGTCATCACAGTGTTCCAGGACACATGTCATCACAATGATCCTTGTCTACTTTCATCAAAATGCTCCAATACACCTGTCATCACAATGCTCCATGGCCCCTGTTATCATATTGCTCCATGATCTCTTTCATCACAATGCTCCATGACCACTGTCATCACCATACCTCAAGACGCCCGTCATCCCAATGCTCCATGGCCCCTTTCATCACAATGCTCCATGAACCCAGTCATCACAATGTTCCCTGCCATTTTCATCACAATGCTCCATGGGCCCTGTCATCACAGTGCTCCATGCCATTGTCATCAAAATGCTCCAGAGCTCTTGTCATCATAATGTTCCATGCCAATGTCATCAAAATATCCCATGACAGTTGTCATCACAATGCTCCATGGCCTTTGCCATCACAATGTTCCATGGCCACTGTCATCACAATGCTCCATGCCATTGTCATCAAAATGCTCCAGAGCTCTTGTCATCATAATGCTCCATGCCAATGACATCAAAATGCCCCATGACACTTGTCATCACAATGCTCCATGGCCTTTGTCATCACAATGTTCCATGGCCCCTGTCATCACAGTGCTCCATGATACCTTTCATCACAATTCTACACGACCACTGTCATCACAATGCCCCAAGACAGATGTCATCAAAATTCGCCATGGTCCTTGTCATCACAATGCTCCATGAACCGTGTCATCACAAGGTTCCAGGACACTTGTCATCACAATGATCCGTGATCACTTTCATCACAATGCTCCATGAAATCTGTCATCTCAATGCTCCATAGCCTTTGTATTCACAATGCTCCATGGCCCCTGTAATCACAGTGTTCCATGACCCCTTTCATCACAATGCTCCAAGACCGCTGTCATCACAATGCCCCATGACGCCTGCCACCACAAATCTCCAAGGCCTCTCTTACCAAAAAGCTCCATGATATCTGTCAGTACAATGTTCCATGACACTTTTCAGCACAATGCTCCATGACCCCTGTCATCACAAAGTTCTCTGCCCATATCATCACAATGCTCCTTGTCACCTTTCATCACAATGCTCCATGCCCTTTCATCACAATGCTCCAGAATTCTAGTCATCGCAATGTTCCTTGACCGTGTCATCACAATGCTCCATGACACTTGTCATTACAAAGCTCCATGACCCCTGTCATCACAATGATCCATGATTCCTTTCCTCACAGTGCTCCAGTACCCTTTTCATCACAATGCTCCATGCCATTGTCAGCACAATGCTCCTTGGACCCTGTCATCAAAATGCTCCATCCCCTTTTCATCACAATGCTCCAGATATCCTATCATTACAATGCTCCATGCCCGTGTCAACACAATGCTCCATGACCCCTGTCATCAAAATGCTTTATGAACCTTGTTATCAGAATGTTCCATGACCCCTGGCATCAAAATGATCCATGACCGTTGTCATCACAATGCTGCATGATACCTTTCATCCCAATTCTCTGTGACAGCTGTCATCACAATGCTCCAGGACAATTTTCATCACAATGCTCCATGCCCCTGTCATCACAGTGCCCCATAACCCCTGTAATCACAATGCTCCATGACCGTGTCATCACAATGCTACATGACCCCTGTCATCACATTGTTCCATGGCCTATGTATTCACAATGCTCCATGGACCCTGTAATCACACTGCTCCATGTTCCCTTTCAACACTGTGCTCCATGACCCCTGTCATCACAACGTTCCATGACAGTTGTCATCAAAATTCTCCATGACCCAGGTCACCACAAGGTTCCCTGCCCTTGTCATCACAATGGTACATGTCCTTGTCATCACAATGTTCCATGGCCTCTGTCATCACCATGCTCCATGGTCTTTCTCATCACAATGCTCTATGACCCCTGTCATCACAATGCTTGATGACCATTGTCATCACAATGCTCCAAGGCCCCTGTCATCACAATGCCTCATGGTCTTTGTTATCACAATGCAAATTGACCACTGTTATCACAGTGCTCCATGCCGTTGTCATCACAATGCTCCATGGCCCCTGTAATCACAATGCTCCATGCCCTTGTCATCACAATGCTCCAGAACACTTGTCATCATAATGTTCCATTCCCGTGTCATCACAGTGCTCAATGACAATTGTCATCAAAATGTTCCTTGGCCTTTGTCATCACAGTGCTCCATGATACCTTTAATCAAAATTCTACATGACCACTGTCATCACAATGCAAGATGACCAATGTCATCACAATGCCCCATGACACGTGTCATCACAATTCACCTTGGCCCTTGTCATCTCAATGCTGTATGAAACGTGTCATCAGTAGGTTCCAAGACCCTTGTCATCACAACGCTCCATGAACTCTCTTATCTCAATGTTCCATGGCCTTTGTATTCACAATGCTCCATTGTCCTGATACTCGCGTTGCTCCATGAACACTTTCATCACAATGCTCCTTGACCACTGTCACCATAATGCCCCATGACGTCTCTCATCACTGTGCTCCAAGGCCACTCTCATCAAAATGCTCCATGAACTGTGTCAGCACAATATTGCATGACACTTGTCATCACAATGCTCCATGATCCCTGTAATCACAATGATCCCTGCCAATGTCATCACAATGCTCCATGTCTCCTGTAATCACAATGCTCCATGCCCTTGTCATCACAATGCTCCAGATCTGTTGTCATCACCATGCTTCATGCCCATGTCATCACAATGCTCCATGAATCTTATCTACACAATTCTCCATGGCCCATGGCATCACAATGCTCCACGACCCGTCTTCAAAATGCTAAATGGCACTTGTCCTCACAATGCTCTATGATGCCTGTCATCACTATTCTCCATGTCACTTCTTATCACAATGCTCCATGGCCCCTGTAATCCCAGTATTCCATGACCCCTTTCATCAAAATGCCCAATGCCACCTCTCATCACAATTCTCCATGGCATTTGTCATCACGATGCTCCATGACACCTGTCATCACAATGCTCCATGACACTTGTCATCACAATGCTCCATGGCCCCTCTCATTACTGTGCTCCATAATAACTTTAATCACATTTCTAGATGACCACTGCCATCACAATGCCCCATGATATTGTCATCACAATTCGCCATGACCATTGTCATCACAATGCTCCAGGAACCATGTCATCACAGGGTCCCAGGACACTTGTCATCACAATGATCCATTACCACTTTCATCACAATGCTCCATGACCACTGTCATCTCAATGCTCCATGGCCTTTGTATTCACAATGCTCCATGGCCCCTGTAATCACAGTGCTCCATAACACCTTTCATCATAATGCTCCATGAAAACTGCCATCTCAATGCCTCATGACGCCTGTCATCACAATTCTCCAAGGCCCCTCTCATCACAATGTTCCATGACACTTGTCATCACATTGCTCCATAACACCTGTCATCACAGTGTTCCTTGCCCATGTCATCACAATGCTCCATGTCCCCTATAATCAAAATGCTCCATGCCTTTTTCCTCACAATGCTCCAGAATTCTTGTCATCACAATGTTCCATGACCGTGGCATCACAATGCTCCATGGCCCTTGTCATCACAATGCTCCAGAATTCTTGTCATCACAATGTTCCATGAACGTGTCACCACAATGCTACATGACCCTGGTAATCACAGTTCTCCATGACCTTTGTCATCACAATTCTCAATGACCACTTTAATCACTATGCTCGCTGACCATTTTCATCACATTTCTCTATTGTCATTACAATTCCCCATGGCCCCTTTCTTCACAATGCTTCATGATGCCTGTCATCACAGTGCTCCATGGCTTTCATTATCACAATGCTCCAGGACAAGTTTCATCACAATACTCCATCCCCCTTGTCATCCCAGTGCACAATGAAAGCTTTCATTACAATGCTCCATGACACTTGTCATCACAATGCTCCATGGCCTTTATCGTCACAATGCTCCCAGGCACTTTTCATCACGATGTTCCATGAAAACTTTCATCACATTGCTCCATGACCATTTTCATCACAATAGTCTATACCCATGGCAACACAATGCTGCATAATCCCTGTCATCACAATAATCCATGACTGCTGTCATCACCATAATACAGGACAATGTTCAAAACAATGCTTCATGCCCCGAGTCATCACAGTGCTCCATGATACCTTTCATCACAATTCCTAGATGATCAATGTCATCACAATGCCCCATGACACCTGTCATCACAATTCGCTATGACCCTTGTCATCACAATACTCGATGAACCGTGTCATCACAGTGTTCCAGGACACATGTCATCACAATGATCCATTACTATTTTCTTCACAATGCTCCAATACACCTGTCATCACAATGCTCCATGGCCCCTGTTATCATATTGCTCCATGATCTCTTTCATCACAATGCTCCATGACCACTGTCATCACCATACCTCAAGACGCCTGTCATCTCAATGCTCCATGGCCCCTTTCATCACAATGCTCCATGAACCCAGTCATCACAATGTTCCCTGCCGTTTTCATCGCAATGCTCCATGGGCTCTGTCATCACAATGCTCCATGCCCTTGTCATCAAAATGCTCCAGAACTCTTGTCATCATAATGCTCCATGCCAATGTCATCAAAATGCCCCATGACACTTGTCATCACAATGCTCCATGGCCTTTGTCATCACAATGTTCCATGGCCCCTGTCATCACAGTGCTCCATGATACCTTTCATCACAATTCTACACGACCACTCTCATCACAATGGCCCATGACAGATGTCATCACAATTCGCCATGGTCCTTGTCATCACAATGCTCCATGAACCGTGTCATCACAAGGTTCCAGGACACTTGTCATCACAATGAACCATGATCACTTTCATCACAATGCTCCATGAACCCTGTCATCTCAATGCTCCATAGCCTTTGTATTCACAATGCTCCATGGCCCCTGTAATCACAGTGCTCCATGACCCCTTTCATCACAATGCTCCAAGACCGCTGTCATCACAATGCCCCATGACGCCTGCCACCACAAATCTCCAAGGCCTCTCTTACCAAAAAGCTCCATGATCCCTGTCAGTACAATGTTCCATGACACTTTTCATCACAATGCTCCATGACCCCTGTCATCACAAAGTTCTCTGCCCATATCATCACAATGCTCCTTGTCACCTTTAATCACAATGCTCCATGCCCTTTCATCACAATGCTCCAGAATTCTTGTCATGGCAATGTTCCTTGACCGTGTCATCACAATGCTCCATGACACTTGTCATCACAAAGCTCCATGACCCCTGTCATCACAATGATCCATGATTCCTTTCCTCACAGTGCTCCAGTACCCTTTTCATCACAATGCTCCATGCCATTGTCAGCACAATGCTCCTTGGACCCTGTCATCAAAATGCTCCATCCCCTTTTCATCACAATGCTCCAGATATCCTATCATTACAATGCTCCATGCCCGTGTCAACACAATGCTCCATGACCCCTGTCATCAAAATGCTTTATGAACCTTGTTATCAGAATGTTCCATGACCCCTGGCATCAAAATGATCCATGACCGTTGTCATCACAATGCTGCATGATACCTTTCATCCCAATTCTCTGTGACAGCTGTCATCACAATGCTCCAGGACAATTTTCATCACAATGCTCCATGCCCCCTGTCATCACAGTGCCCCATAACCCCTGTAATCACAATGCTCCATGACCCTGTCATCACAATGCTACATGACCCCTGTCATCACATTGTTCCATGGCCTATGTATTCACAATGCTCCATGGACCCTGTAATCACACTGCTCCATGTTCCCTTTCAACACAATGCTCCATGACCCCTGTCATCACAACGTTCCATGAAAGTTGTCATCAAAATGCTCCATGACCCCGGTCACCACAAGGTTCCCTGCCCTTGTCATCACAATGTTCCATGGCCTCTGACATCACCATACTCCATGGTCTTTCTCATCACAATGCTCTATGACCCCTATCATCACAATGCTTGATGACCATTGTCATCACAATGCTCCAAGGCCCCTGTCATCACAATGCCTCATGGTCTTTGTAATCACAATGCTCAATGACCACTGTCATCACAATGCTCCATGCCGTTGTCATCACAATGCTCCATGGCCCCTGTAATCACAATGCTCCAGAACACTTGTCAGCATAATCTTCCATTCCCGTGTCATCACATTGCTCAATGACAATTGTCATCAAAATGTTCCTTGGCCTTTGTCATCACAGTGCTCCATGATACCTTTAATCAAAATTCTACATGACCACTGTCATCACAATGCAAGATGACCAATGTCATCACAATGCCCCATGACACGTGTCATCACAATTCACTTTGGCCCTTGTCATCTCAATGCTGTATGAAACGTGTCATCAGTAGGTTCCAAGACCCTTGTCATCACAACACTCCATGAACTCTCTTATCTCAATGTTCCATGGCCTTTATATTCACAATGCTCCATTGTCCCGATACTCGCGTTGCTCCATGAACACTTTCATCACAATGCTCCTTGACCACTGTCACCATAATGCCCCATGACGTCTCTCATCACTGTGCTCCAAGGCCACTCTCATCAAAATGCTCCATGAACTGTGTCAGCACAATATTGCATGACACTTGTCATCACAATGCTCCATGATCCCTGTAATCACAATGATCCCTGCCAATGTCATCACAATGCTCCATGTCTCCTGTAATCACAATGCTCCATGCCCTTGTCATCACAATGCTCCAGGTCTGTTGTCATCACCATGCTTCATGCCCGTGTCATCACAATGCTCCATGAATCTTGTCTACACACGCTCCATGGCCCATGTCATCACAATGCTCCATGACCCCTGTCTTCAAAATGCTAAATGGCACTTGTCATCACAATGCTCTATGATGCCTGTCATCACTATTCTCCATGTCACTTCTTATCACAATGCTCCATGGCCCCTGTAATCCCAGTACTCCATGAACCCTTTCATCACAATGCCCAATGCCACCTCTAATCACAACTCTCCATGGCATTTGTCATCACGATGCTCCATGATACCTGTCATCACAATGCTCCATGACACTTGTCATCACAAAGCTCCATGGCCCCTCTCATTACTGTGCTCGATAATAACTTTAATCACATTTCTAGATGACCACTGCCATCACAATGCCCCATGACATTGTCATCACAATTCGCCATGACCATTGTCATCACAATGCTCCATGAACCATGTCATCACAGGGTCCCAGGACACTTGTCATCACAATGATCCATTACCACTTTCATCACAATGCTCCATGACCACTGTCATCTCAATGCTCCATGGCCTTTGTATTCACAATGCTCCATGGCCCCTGTAATCACAGTGCTCCATAACACCTTTCATCACAATGCTCCATAACACCTGTCATCACAGTGTTCCTTGCCCATGTCATCACAATGCTCCATGTCCCCTATATTCACAATGCTCCATGCCTTTTTCCTCACAATGCTCCAGAATTTTGTCATCACAATGTTCCATGAGCGTGGCATCACAATGCTCCATGGCCCTTGTCATCACAATGCTCCAGAATTCTTGTCATCACAATGTTCCATGAACGTGTCATCACAATGCTACATGACCCTGGTCATCACAGTTCTCCATGACCTTTGTCATCACAATTCTCAATGACCACGTTAATCACTATGCTCGCTGACCATTTTCATCACATTTCTCTATTGTCATTACAATTCCCCATGGCCCCTTTCTTCACAATGTTCCATGATGCCTGTCATCACAATGCTCCATGGCTTTCGTTATCACAATGCTCCAGGACCAGTTTCATCAAAATACTCCATTCCCCTTGTCATCACAGTGCACAATGAAAGCTTTCATTACAAGGCTCCATGACACTTGTCATCACAATGCTCCATGGCCTTTATCCTCACAATGCTCCCAGGCACTTTTCATCACGATATTCCATGAAAATTTTCATCACATTGCTCCATGACCATTGTCATCACAATAGTCCATACCCATGGCAACACAATGCTGCATAATCCCTGTCATCACAATTCCCCATGACTGCTGTCATCACAATAATCCAGGACAATTTTCATATCACTGTTTCATGCCCCCAGTCATCACAGTGCTCCATGATACCTTTCATCACAATTCCTAGATGATCAATGTCGTCACAATGCCCCATGACACCTGTCATCACAATTCGCCGTGAAGCTTGTCATCACAATAATCGATGAACTGTGTCATCACAGTGTTCCAGGACACATGTCATCACAATGATCCTTGTCTACTTTCATCAAAATGCTCCAATACACCTGTCATCACAATGCTCCATGGCCCCTGTTATCATATTGCTCCATGATCTCTTTCATCACAATGCTCCATGACCACTGTCATCACCATACCTCAAGACGCCCGTCATCCCAATGCTCCATGGCCCCTTTCATCACAATGCTCCATGAACCCAGTCATCACAATGTTCCCTGCCATTTTCATCACAATGCTCCATGGGCCCTGTCATCACAGTGCTCCATGCCATTGTCATCAAAATGCTCCAGAGCTCTTGTCATCATAATGTTCCATGCCAATGTCATCAAAATATCCCATGACAGTTGTCATCACAATGCTCCATGGCCTTTGCCATCACAATGTTCCATGGCCACTGTCATCACAATGCTCCATGCCATTGTCATCAAAATGCTCCAGAACTCTTGTCATCATAATGCTCCATGCCAATGTCATCAAAATGCCCCATGACACTTGTCATCACAATGCTCCATGGCCTTTGTCATCACAATGTTCCATGGCCCCTGTCATCACAGTGCTCCATGATACCTTTCATCACAATTCTACACGACCACTCTCATCACAATGGCCCATGACAGATGTCATCACAATTCGCCATGGTCCTTGTCATCACAATGCTCCATGAACCGTGTCATCACAAGGTTCCAGGACACTTGTCATCACAATGAACCGTGATCACTTTCATCACAATGCTCCATGAACCCTGTCATCTCAATGCTCCATAGCCTTTGTATTCACAATGCTCCATGGCCCCTGTAATCACAGTGCTCCATGACCCCTTTCATCACAATGCTCCAAGACCGCTGTCATCACAGTGCCCCATGACGCCTGCCACCACAAATCTCCAAGGCCTCTCTTACCAAAAAGCTCCATGATCCCTGTCAGTACAATGTTCCATGACACTTTTCATCACAATGCTCCATGACCCCTGTCATCACAAAGTTCTCTGCCCATATCATCACAATGCTCCTTGTCACCTTTCATCACAATGCTCCATGCCCTTTCATCACAATGCTCCAGAATTCTTGTCATGGCAATGTTCCTTGACCGTGTCATCACAATGCTCCATGACACTTGTCATCACAAAGCTCCATGACCCCTGTCATCACAATGATCCATGATTCCTTTCCTCACAGTGCTCCAGTACCCTTTTCATCACAATGCTCCATGCCATTGTCAGCACAATGCTCCTTGGACCCTGTCATCAAAATGCTCCATCCCCTTTTCATCACAATGCTCCAGATATCCTATCATTACAATGCTCCATGCCCGTGTCAACACAATGCTCCATGACCCCTGTCATCAAAATGCTTTATGAACCTTGTTATCAGAATGTTCCATGACCCCTGGCATCAAAATGATCCATGACCGTTGTCATCACAATGCTGCATGATACCTTTCATCCCAATTCTCTGTGACAGCTGTCATCACAATGCTCCAGGACAATTTTCATCACAATGCTCCATGCCCCCTGTCATCACAGTGCCCCATAACCCCTGTAATCACAATGCTCCATGACCCTGTCATCACAATGCTACATGACCCCTGTCATCACATTGTTCCATGGCCTATGTATTCACAATGCTCCATGGACCCTGTAATCACACTGCTCCATGTTCCCTTTCAACACAGTGCTCCATGACCCCTGTCATCACAACGTTCCATGACAGTTGTCATCAAAATTCTCCATGACCCAGGTCACCACAAGGTTCCCTGCCCTTGTCATCACAATGGTACATGTCCTTGTCATCACAATGTTCCATGGCCTCTGCCATCACCATGCTCCATGGTCTTTCTCATCACAATGCTCTATGACCCCTGTCATCACAATTCTTGATGACCATTGTCATCACAATGCTCCAAGGCCCCTGTCATCACAAGGCCTCATGGTCTTTGTAATCACAATGCTCAATGACCGATGTCATCACAGTGCTCCATGCCGTTGTCATCACAATGCTCCATGCCGTTGTCATCACAATGCTCCATGGCCCCTGTAATCACAATGCTCCAGAACACTTGTCAGCATAATGTTCCATTCCCGTGTCATCACATTGCTCAATGACAATTGTCATCAAAATGTTCCTTGGCCTTTGTCATCACAGTGCTCCATGATACCTTTAATCAAAATTCTACATGACCACTGTCATCACAATGCAAGATGACCAATGTCATCACAATGCCCCATGACACGTGTCATCACAATTCACTTTGGCCCTTGTCATCTCAATGCTGTATGAAACGTGTCATCAGTAGGTTCCAAGACCCTTGTCATCACAACGCTCCATGAACTCTCTTATCTCAATGTTCCATGGCCTTTGTATTCACAATGCTCCATTGTCCCGATACTCGCGTTGCTCCATGAACACTTTCATCACAATGCTCCTTGACCACTGTCACCATAATGCCCCATGACGTCTCTCATCACTGTGCTCCAAGGCCACTCTCATCAAAATGCTCCATGAACTGTGTCAGCACAATATTGCATGACACTTGTCATCACAATGCTCCATGATCCCTGTAATCACAATGATCCCTGCCAATGTCATCACAATGCTCCATGTCTCCTGTAATCACAATGCTCCATGCCCTTGTCATCACAATGCTCCAGGTCTGTTGTCATCACCATGCTTCATGCCCGTGTCATCACAATGCTCCATGAATCTTGTCTACACACGCTCCATGGCCCATGTCATCACAATGCTCCATGACCCCTGTCTTCAAAATGCTACATGGCACTTGTCATCACAATGCTCTATGATGCCTGTCATCACTATTCTCCATGTCACTTCTTATCACAATGCTCCATGGCCCCTGTAATCCCAGTACTCCATGAACCCTTTCATCACAATGCCCAATGCCACCTCTAATCACAACTCTCCATGGCATTTGTCATCACGATGCTCCATGATACCTGTCATCACAATGCTCCATGACACTTGTCATCACAAAGCTCCATGGCCCCTCTCATTACTGTGCTCGATAATAACTTTAATCACATTTCTAGATGACCACTGCCATCACAATGCCCCATGACATTGTCATCACAATTCGCCATGACCATTGTCATCACAATGCTCCATGAACCATGTCATCACAGGGTCCCAGGACACTTGTCATCACAATGATCCATTACCACTTTCATCACAATGCTCCATGACCACTGTCATCTCAATGCTCCATGGCCTTTGTATTCACAATGCTCCATGGCCCCTGTAATCACAGTGCTCCATAACACCTTTCATCACAATGCTCCATAACACCTGTCATCACAGTGTTCCTTGCCCATGTCATCACAATGCTCCATGTCCCCTATATTCACAATGCTCCATGCCTTTTTCCTCACAATGCTCCAGAATTTTGTCATCACAATGTTCCATGAGCGTGGCATCACAATGCTCCATGGCCCTTGTCATCACAATGCTCCAGAATTCTTGTCATCACAATGTTCCATGAACGTGTCATCACAATGCTACATGACCCTGGTCATCACAGTTCTCCATGACCTTTGTCATCACAATTCTCAATGACCACGTTAATCACTATGCTCGCTGACCATTTTCATCACATTTCTCTATTGTCATTACAATTCCCCATGGCCCCTTTCTTCACAATGTTCCATGATGCCTGTCATCACAATGCTCCATGGCTTTCGTTATCACAATGCTCCAGGACCAGTTTCATCAAAATACTCCATTCCCCTTGTCATCACAGTGCACAATGAAAGCTTTCATTACAAGGCTCCATGACACTTGTCATCACAATGCTCCATGGCCTTTATCCTCACAATGCTCCCAGGCACATTTCATCACGATATTCCATGAAAATTTGCATCACATTGCTCCATGACCATTGTCATCACAATAGTCCATACCCATGGCAACACAATGCTGCATAATCCCTGTCATCACAATTCCCCATGACTGCTGTCATCACAATAATCCAGGACAATTTTCATATCACTGTTTCATGCCCCCAGTCATCACAGTGCTCCATGATACCTTTCATCACAATTCCTAGATGATCAATGTCGTCACAATGCCCCATGACACCTGTCATCACAATTCGCCGTGAAGCTTGTCATCACAATAATCGATGAACTGTGTCATCACAGTGTTCCAGGACACATGTCATCACAATGATCCTTGTCTACTTTCATCAAAATGCTCCAATACACCTGTCATCACAATGCTCCATGGCCCCTGTTATCATATTGCTCCATGATCTCTTTCATCACAATGCTCCATGACCACTGTCATCACCATACCTCAAGACGCCCGTCATCCCAATGCTCCATGGCCCCTTTCATCACAATGCTCCATGAACCCAGTCATCACAATGTTCCCTGCCATTTTCATCACAATGCTCCATGGGCCCTGTCATCACAGTGCTCCATGCCATTGTCATCAAAATGCTCCAGAGCTCTTGTCATCATAATGTTCCATGCCAATGTCATCAAAATATCCCATGACAGTTGTCATCACAATGCTCCATGGCCTTTGCCATCACAATGTTCCATGGCCACTGTCATCACAATGCTCCATGCCATTGTCATCAAAATGCTCCAGAGCTCTTGTCATCATAATGCTCCATGCCAATGACATCAAAATGCCCCATGACACTTGTCATCACAATGCTCCATGGCCTTTGTCATCACAATGTTCCATGGCCCCTGTCATCACAGTGCTCCATGATACCTTTCATCACAATTCTACACGACCACTGTCATCACAATGCCCCAAGACAGATGTCATCAAAATTCGCCATGGTCCTTGTCATCACAATGCTCCATGAACCGTGTCATCACAAGGTTCCAGGACACTTGTCATCACAATGATCCGTGATCACTTTCATCACAATGCTCCATGAAATCTGTCATCTCAATGCTCCATAGCCTTTGTATTCACAATGCTCCATGGCCCCTGTAATCACAGTGTTCCATGACCCCTTTCATCACAATGCTCCAAGACCGCTGTCATCACAATGCCCCATGACGCCTGCCACCACAAATCTCCAAGGCCTCTCTTACCAAAAAGCTCCATGATATCTGTCAGTACAATGTTCCATGACACTTTTCAGCACAATGCTCCATGACCCCTGTCATCACAAAGTTCTCTGCCCATATCATCACAATGCTCCTTGTCACCTTTCATCACAATGCTCCATGCCCTTTCATCACAATGCTCCAGAATTCTAGTCATCGCAATGTTCCTTGACCGTGTCATCACAATGCTCCATGACACTTGTCATTACAAAGCTCCATGACCCCTGTCATCACAATGATCCATGATTCCTTTCCTCACAGTGCTCCAGTACCCTTTTCATCACAATGCTCCATGCCATTGTCAGCACAATGCTCCTTGGACCCTGTCATCAAAATGCTCCATCCCCTTTTCATCACAATGCTCCAGATATCCTATCATTACAATGCTCCATGCCCGTGTCAACACAATGCTCCATGACCCCTGTCATCAAAATGCTTTATGAACCTTGTTATCAGAATGTTCCATGACCCCTGGCATCAAAATGATCCATGACCGTTGTCATCACAATGCTGCATGATACCTTTCATCCCAATTCTCTGTGACAGCTGTCATCACAATGCTCCAGGACAATTTTCATCACAATGCTCCATGCCCCTGTCATCACAGTGCCCCATAACCCCTGTAATCACAATGCTCCATGACCGTGTCATCACAATGCTACATGACCCCTGTCATCACATTGTTCCATGGCCTATGTATTCACAATGCTCCATGGACCCTGTAATCACACTGCTCCATGTTCCCTTTCAACACTGTGCTCCATGACCCCTGTCATCACAACGTTCCATGACAGTTGTCATCAAAATTCTCCATGACCCAGGTCACCACAAGGTTCCCTGCCCTTGTCATCACAATGGTACATGTCCTTGTCATCACAATGTTCCATGGCCTCTGTCATCACCATGCTCCATGGTCTTTCTCATCACAATGCTCTATGACCCCTGTCATCACAATGCTTGATGACCATTGTCATCACAATGCTCCAAGGCCCCTGTCATCACAATGCCTCATGGTCTTTGTTATCACAATGCAAATTGACCACTGTTATCACAGTGCTCCATGCCGTTGTCATCACAATGCTCCATGGCCCCTGTAATCACAATGCTCCATGCCCTTGTCATCACAATGCTCCAGAACACTTGTCATCATAATGTTCCATTCCCGTGTCATCACAGTGCTCAATGACAATTGTCATCAAAATGTTCCTTGGCCTTTGTCATCACAGTGCTCCATGATACCTTTAATCAAAATTCTACATGACCACTGTCATCACAATGCAAGATGACCAATGTCATCACAATGCCCCATGACACGTGTCATCACAATTCACCTTGGCCCTTGTCATCTCAATGCTGTATGAAACGTGTCATCAGTAGGTTCCAAGACCCTTGTCATCACAACGCTCCATGAACTCTCTTATCTCAATGTTCCATGGCCTTTGTATTCACAATGCTCCATTGTCCTGATACTCGCGTTGCTCCATGAACACTTTCATCACAATGCTCCTTGACCACTGTCACCATAATGCCCCATGACGTCTCTCATCACTGTGCTCCAAGGCCACTCTCATCAAAATGCTCCATGAACTGTGTCAGCACAATATTGCATGACACTTGTCATCACAATGCTCCATGATCCCTGTAATCACAATGATCCCTGCCAATGTCATCACAATGCTCCATGTCTCCTGTAATCACAATGCTCCATGCCCTTGTCATCACAATGCTCCAGATCTGTTGTCATCACCATGCTTCATGCCCATGTCATCACAATGCTCCATGAATCTTATCTACACAATTCTCCATGGCCCATGGCATCACAATGCTCCACGACCCGTCTTCAAAATGCTAAATGGCACTTGTCCTCACAATGCTCTATGATGCCTGTCATCACTATTCTCCATGTCACTTCTTATCACAATGCTCCATGGCCCCTGTAATCCCAGTATTCCATGACCCCTTTCATCAAAATGCCCAATGCCACCTCTCATCACAATTCTCCATGGCATTTGTCATCACGATGCTCCATGACACCTGTCATCACAATGCTCCATGACACTTGTCATCACAATGCTCCATGGCCCCTCTCATTACTGTGCTCCATAATAACTTTAATCACATTTCTAGATGACCACTGCCATCACAATGCCCCATGATATTGTCATCACAATTCGCCATGACCATTGTCATCACAATGCTCCAGGAACCATGTCATCACAGGGTCCCAGGACACTTGTCATCACAATGATCCATTACCACTTTCATCACAATGCTCCATGACCACTGTCATCTCAATGCTCCATGGCCTTTGTATTCACAATGCTCCATGGCCCCTGTAATCACAGTGCTCCATAACACCTTTCATCATAATGCTCCATGAAAACTGCCATCTCAATGCCTCATGACGCCTGTCATCACAATTCTCCAAGGCCCCTCTCATCACAATGTTCCATGACACTTGTCATCACATTGCTCCATAACACCTGTCATCACAGTGTTCCTTGCCCATGTCATCACAATGCTCCATGTCCCCTATAATCAAAATGCTCCATGCCTTTTTCCTCACAATGCTCCAGAATTCTTGTCATCACAATGTTCCATGACCGTGGCATCACAATGCTCCATGGCCCTTGTCATCACAATGCTCCAGAATTCTTGTCATCACAATGTTCCATGAACGTGTCACCACAATGCTACATGACCCTGGTAATCACAGTTCTCCATGACCTTTGTCATCACAATTCTCAATGACCACTTTAATCACTATGCTCGCTGACCATTTTCATCACATTTCTCTATTGTCATTACAATTCCCCATGGCCCCTTTCTTCACAATGCTTCATGATGCCTGTCATCACAGTGCTCCATGGCTTTCATTATCACAATGCTCCAGGACAAGTTTCATCACAATACTCCATCCCCCTTGTCATCCCAGTGCACAATGAAAGCTTTCATTACAATGCTCCATGACACTTGTCATCACAATGCTCCATGGCCTTTATCGTCACAATGCTCCCAGGCACTTTTCATCACGATGTTCCATGAAAACTTTCATCACATTGCTCCATGACCATTTTCATCACAATAGTCTATACCCATGGCAACACAATGCTGCATAATCCCTGTCATCACAATAATCCATGACTGCTGTCATCACCATAATACAGGACAATGTTCAAAACAATGCTTCATGCCCCGAGTCATCACAGTGCTCCATGATACCTTTCATCACAATTCCTAGATGATCAATGTCATCACAATGCCCCATGACACCTGTCATCACAATTCGCTATGACCCTTGTCATCACAATACTCGATGAACCGTGTCATCACAGTGTTCCAGGACACATGTCATCACAATGATCCATTACTATTTTCTTCACAATGCTCCAATACACCTGTCATCACAATGCTCCATGGCCCCTGTTATCATATTGCTCCATGATCTCTTTCATCACAATGCTCCATGACCACTGTCATCACCATACCTCAAGACGCCTGTCATCTCAATGCTCCATGGCCCCTTTCATCACAATGCTCCATGAACCCAGTCATCACAATGTTCCCTGCCGTTTTCATCGCAATGCTCCATGGGCTCTGTCATCACAATGCTCCATGCCCTTGTCATCAAAATGCTCCAGAACTCTTGTCATCATAATGCTCCATGCCAATGTCATCAAAATGCCCCATGACACTTGTCATCACAATGCTCCATGGCCTTTGTCATCACAATGTTCCATGGCCCCTGTCATCACAGTGCTCCATGATACCTTTCATCACAATTCTACACGACCACTCTCATCACAATGGCCCATGACAGATGTCATCACAATTCGCCATGGTCCTTGTCATCACAATGCTCCATGAACCGTGTCATCACAAGGTTCCAGGACACTTGTCATCACAATGAACCATGATCACTTTCATCACAATGCTCCATGAACCCTGTCATCTCAATGCTCCATAGCCTTTGTATTCACAATGCTCCATGGCCCCTGTAATCACAGTGCTCCATGACCCCTTTCATCACAATGCTCCAAGACCGCTGTCATCACAATGCCCCATGACGCCTGCCACCACAAATCTCCAAGGCCTCTCTTACCAAAAAGCTCCATGATATCTGTCAGTACAATGTTCCATGACACTTTTCATCACAATGCTCCATGACCCCTGTCATCACAAAGTTCTCTGCCCATATCATCACAATGCTCCTTGTCACCTTTAATCACAATGCTCCATGCCCTTTCATCACAATGCTCCAGAATTCTTGTCATGGCAATGTTCCTTGACCGTGTCATCACAATGCTCCATGACACTTGTCATCACAAAGCTCCATGACCCCTGTCATCACAATGATCCATGATTCCTTTCCTCACAGTGCTCCAGTACCCTTTTCATCACAATGCTCCATGCCATTGTCAGCACAATGCTCCTTGGACCCTGTCATCAAAATGCTCCATCCCCTTTTCATCACAATGCTCCAGATATCCTATCATTACAATGCTCCATGCCCGTGTCAACACAATGCTCCATGACCCCTGTCATCAAAATGCTTTATGAACCTTGTTATCAGAATGTTCCATGACCCCTGGCATCAAAATGATCCATGACCGTTGTCATCACAATGCTGCATGATACCTTTCATCCCAATTCTCTGTGACAGCTGTCATCACAATGCTCCAGGACAATTTTCATCACAATGCTCCATGCCCCCTGTCATCACAGTGCCCCATAACCCCTGTAATCACAATGCTCCATGACCCTGTCATCACAATGCTACATGACCCCTGTCATCACATTGTTCCATGGCCTATGTATTCACAATGCTCCATGGACCCTGTAATCACACTGCTCCATGTTCCCTTTCAACACAATGCTCCATGACCCCTGTCATCACAACGTTCCATGAAAGTTGTCATCAAAATGCTCCATGACCCCGGTCACCACAAGGTTCCCTGCCCTTGTCATCACAATGGTACATGGCCTTGTCATCACAATGTTCCATGGCCTCTGACATCACCATACTCCATGGTCTTTCTCATCACAATGCTCTATGACCCCTATCATCACAATGCTTGATGACCATTGTCATCACAATGCTCCAAGGCCCCTGTCATCACAATGCCTCATGGTCTTTGTAATCTCAATGCTCAATGACCACTGTCATCACAATGCTCCATGCCGTTGTCATCACAATGCTCCATGGCCCCTGTAATCACAATGCTCCAGAACACTTGTCAGCATAATGTTCCATTCCCGTGTCATCACATTGCTCAATGACAATTGTCATCAAAATGTTCCTTGGCCTTTGTCATCACAGTGCTCCATGATACCTTTAATCAAAATTCTACATGACCACTGTCATCACAATGCAAGATGACCAATGTCATCACAATGCCCCATGACACGTGTCATCACAATTCACTTTGGCCCTTGTCATCTCAATGCTGTATGAAACGTGTCATCAGTAGGTTCCAAGACCCTTGTCATCACAACACTCCATGAACTCTCTTATCTCAATGTTCCATGGCCTTTATATTCACAATGCTCCATTGTCCCGATACTCGCGTTGCTCCATGAACACTTTCATCACAATGCTCCTTGACCACTGTCACCATAATGCCCCATGACGTCTCTCATCACTGTGCTCCAAGGCCACTCTCATCAAAATGCTCCATGAACTGTGTCAGCACAATATTGCATGACACTTGTCATCCCAATGCTCCATGATCCCTGTAATCACAATGATCCCTGCCAATGTCATCACAATGCTCCATGTCTCCTGTAATCACAATGCTCCATGCCCTTGTCATCACAATGCTCCAGGTCTGTTGTCATCACCATGCTTCATGCCCGTGTCATCACAATGCTCCATGAATCTTGTCTACACACGCTCCATGGCCCATGTCATCACAATGCTCCATGACCCCTGTCTTCAAAATGCTAAATGGCACTTGTCATCACAATGCTCTATGATGCCTGTCATCACTATTCTCCATGTCACTTCTTATCACAATGCTCCATGGCCCCTGTAATCCCAGTACTCCATGAACCCTTTCATCACAATGCCCAATGCCACCTCTAATCACAACTCTCCATGGCATTTGTCATCACGATGCTCCATGATACCTGTCATCACAATGCTCCATGACACTTGTCATCACAAAGCTCCATGGCCCCTCTCATTACTGTGCTCGATAATAACTTTAATCACATTTCTAGATGACCACTGCCATCACAATGCCCCATGACATTGTCATCACAATTCGCCATGACCATTGTCATCACAATGCTCCATGAACCATGTCATCACAGGGTCCCAGGACACTTGTCATCACAATGATCCATTACCACTTTCATCACAATGCTCCATGACCACTGTCATCTCAATGCTCCATGGCCTTTGTATTCACAATGCTCCATGGCCCCTGTAATCACAGTGCTCCATAACACCTTTCATCACAATGCTCCATAACACCTGTCATCACAGTGTTCCTTGCCCATGTCATCACAATGCTCCATGTCCCCTATATTCACAATGCTCCATGCCTTTTTCCTCACAATGCTCCAGAATTTTGTCATCACAATGTTCCATGAGCGTGGCATCACAATGCTCCATGGCCCTTGTCATCACAATGCTCCAGAATTCTTGTCATCACAATGTTCCATGAACGTGTCATCACAATGCTACATGACCCTGGTCATCACAGTTCTCCATGACCTTTGTCATCACAATTCTCAATGACCACGTTAATCACTATGCTCGCTGACCATTTTCATCACATTTCTCTATTGTCATTACAATTCCCCATGGCCCCTTTCTTCACAATGTTCCATGATGCCTGTCATCACAATGCTCCATGGCTTTCGTTATCACAATGCTCCAGGACCAGTTTCATCAAAATACTCCATTCCCCTTGTCATCACAGTGCACAATGAAAGCTTTCATTACAAGGCTCCATGACACTTGTCATCACAATGCTCCATGGCCTTTATCCTCACAATGCTCCCAGGCACTTTTCATCACGATATTCCATGAAAATTTTCATCACATTGCTCCATGACCATTGTCATCACAATAGTCCATACCCATGGCAACACAATGCTGCATAATCCCTGTCATCACAATTCCCCATGACTGCTGTCATCACAATAATCCAGGACAATTTTCATATCACTGTTTCATGCCCCCAGTCATCACAGTGCTCCATGATACCTTTCATCACAATTCCTAGATGATCAATGTCGTCACAATGCCCCATGACACCTGTCATCACAATTCGCCGTGAAGCTTGTCATCACAATAATCGATGAACTGTGTCATCACAGTGTTCCAGGACACATGTCATCACAATGATCCTTGTCTACTTTCATCAAAATGCTCCAATACACCTGTCATCACAATGCTCCATGGCCCCTGTTATCATATTGCTCCATGATCTCTTTCATCACAATGCTCCATGACCACTGTCATCACCATACCTCAAGACGCCCGTCATCCCAATGCTCCATGGCCCCTTTCATCACAATGCTCCATGAACCCAGTCATCACAATGTTCCCTGCCATTTTCATCACAATGCTCCATGGGCCCTGTCATCACAGTGCTCCATGCCATTGTCATCAAAATGCTCCAGAGCTCTTGTCATCATAATGTTCCATGCCAATGTCATCAAAATATCCCATGACAGTTGTCATCACAATGCTCCATGGCCTTGGCCATCACAATGTTCCATGGCCACTGTCATCACAATGCTCCATGCCATTGTCATCAAAATGCTCCAGAGCTCTTGTCATCATAATGCTCCATGCCAATGACATCAAAATGCCCCATGACACTTGTCATCACAATGCTCCATGGCCTTTGTCATCACAATGTTCCATGGCCCCTGTCATCACAGTGCTCCATGATACCTTTCATCACAATTCTACACGACCACTGTCATCACAATGCCCCAAGACAGATGTCATCAAAATTCGCCATGGTCCTTGTCATCACAATGCTCCATGAACCGTGTCATCACAAGGTTCCAGGACACTTGTCATCACAATGATCCGTGATCACATTCATCACAATGCTCCATGAAACCTGTCATCTCAATGCTCCATAGCCTTTGTATTCACAATGCTCCATGGCCCCTGTAATCACAGTGTTCCATGACCCCTTTCATCACAATGCTCCAAGACCGCTGTCATCACAGTGCCCCATGACGCCTGCCACCACAAATCTCCAAGGCCTCTCTTACCAAAAAGCTCCATGATATCTGTCAGTACAATGTTCCATGACACTTTTCAGCACAATGCTCCATGACCCCTGTCATCACAAAGTTCTCTGCCCATATCATCACAATGCTCCTTGTCACCTTTCATCACAATGCTCCATGCCCTTTCATCACAATGCTCCAGAATTCTTGTCATCGCAATGTTCCTTGACCGTGTCATCACAATGCTCCATGACACTTGTCTTTACAAAGCTCCATGACCCCTGTCATCACAATGATCCATGATTCCTTTCCTCACAGTGCTCCAGTACCCTTTTCATCACAATGCTCCATGCCATTGTCAGCACAATGCTCTTTGGACCCTGTCATCAAAATGCTCCATCCCCTTTTCATCACAATGCTCCAGATATCCTATCATTACAATGCTCCATGCCCGTGTCAACACAATGCTCCATGACCCCTGTCATCAAAATGCTTTATGAACCTTGTTATCAGAATGTTCCATGACCCCTGGCATCAAAATGATCCATGACCGTTGTCATCACAATGCTGCATGATACCTTTCATCCCAATTCTCTGTGACAGCTGTCATCACAATGCTCCAGGACAATTTTCATCACAATGCTCCATGCCCCTGTCATCACAGTGCCCCATAACCCCTGTAATCACAATGCTCCATGACCGTGTCATCACAATGCTACATGACCCCTGTCATCACATTGTTCCATGGCCTATGTATTCACAATGCTCCATGGACCCTGTAATCACACTGCTCCATGTTCCCTTTCAACACTGTGCTCCATGACCCCTGTCATCACAACGTTCCATGACAGTTGTCATCAAAATTCTCCATGACCCAGGTCACCACAAGGTTCCCTGCCCTTGTCATCACAATGGTACATGTCCTTGTCATCACAATGTTCCATGGCCTCTGTCATCACCATGCTCCATGGTCTTTCTCATCACAATGCTCTATGACCCCTGTCATCACAATGCTTGATGACCATTGTCATCACAATGCTCCAAGGCCCCTGTCATCACAATGCCTCATGGTCTTTGTTATCACAATGCAAATTGACCACTGTTATCACAGTGCTCCATGCCGTTGTCATCACAATGCTCCATGGCCCCTGTAATCACAATGCTCCATGCCCTTGTCATCACAATGCTCCAGAACACTTGTCATCATAATGTTCCATTCCCGTGTCATCACAGTGCTCAATGACAATTGTCATCAAAATGTTCCTTGGCCTTTGTCATCACAGTGCTCCATGATACCTTTAATCAAAATTCTACATGACCACTGTCATCACAATGCAAGATGACCAATGTCATCACAATGCCCCATGACACGTGTCATCACAATTCACCTTGGCCCTTGTCATCTCAATGCTGTATGAAACGTGTCATCAGTAGGTTCCAAGACCCTTGTCATCACAACGCTCCATGAACTCTCTTATCTCAATGTTCCATGGCCTTTGTATTCACAATGCTCCATTGTCCTGATACTCGCGTTGCTCCATGAACACTTTCATCACAATGCTCCTTGACCACTGTCACCATAATGCCCCATGACGTCTCTCATCACTGTGCTCCAAGGCCACTCTCATCAAAATGCTCCATGAACTGTGTCAGCACAATATTGCATGACACTTGTCATCACAATGCTCCATGATCCCTGTAATCACAATGATCCCTGCCAATGTCATCACAATGCTCCATGTCTCCTGTAATCACAATGCTCCATGCCCTTGTCATCACAATGCTCCAGATCTGTTGTCATCACCATGCTTCATGCCCATGTCATCACAATGCTCCATGAATCTTATCTACACAATTCTCCATGGCCCATGGCATCACAATGCTCCACGACCCGTCTTCAAAATGCTAAATGGCACTTGTCATCACAATGCTCTATGATGCCTGTCATCACTATTCTCCATGTCACTTCTTATCACAATGCTCCATGGCCCCTGTAATCCCAGTATTCCATGACCCCTTTCATCAAAATGCCCAATGCCACCTCTCATCACAATTCTCCATGGCATTTGTCATCACGATGCTCCATGACACCTGTCATCACAATGCTCCATGACACTTGTCATCACAATGCTCCATGGCCCCTCTCATTACTGTGCTCCATAATAACTTTAATCACATTTCTAGATGACCACTGCCATCACAATGCCCCATGATATTGTCATCACAATTCGCCATGACCATTGTCATCACAATGCTCCAGGAACCATGTCATCACAGGGTCCCAGGACACTTGTCATCACAATGATCCATTACCACTTTCATCACAATGCTCCATGACCACTGTCATCTCAATGCTCCATGGCCTTTGTATTCACAATGCTCCATGGCCCCTGTAATCACAGTGCTCCATAACACCTTTCATCATAATGCTCCATGAAAACTGCCATCTCAATGCCTCATGACGCCTGTCATCACAATTCTCCAAGGCCCCTCTCATCACAATGTTCCATGACACTTGTCATCACATTGCTCCATAACACCTGTCATCACAGTGTTCCTTGCCCATGTCATCACAATGCTCCATGTCCCCTATAATCAAAATGCTCCATGCCTTTTTCCTCACAATGCTCCAGAATTCTTGTCATCACAATGTTCCATGACCGTGGCATCACAATGCTCCATGGCCCTTGTCATCACAATGCTCCAGAATTCTTGTCATCACAATGTTCCATGAACGTGTCACCACAATGCTACATGACCCTGGTAATCACAGTTCTCCATGACCTTTGTCATCACAATTCTCAATGACCACTTTAATCACTATGCTCGCTGACCATTTTCATCACATTTCTCTATTGTCATTACAATTCCCCATGGCCCCTTTCTTCACAATGCTCCATGATGCCTGTCATCACAGTGCTCCATGGCTTTCATTATCACAATGCTCCAGGACAAGTTTCATCACAATACTCCATCCCCCTTGTCATCCCAGTGCACAATGAAAGCTTTCATTACAATGCTCCATGACACTTGTCATCACAATGCTCCATGGCCTTTATCGTCACAATGCTCCCAGGCACTTTTCATCACGATGTTCCATGAAAACTTTCATCACATTGCTCCATGACCATTTTCATCACAATAGTCTATACCCATGGCAACACAATGCTGCATAATCCCTGTCATCACAATAATCCATGACTGCTGTCATCACCATAATACAGGACAATGTTCAAAACAATGCTTCATGCCCCGAGTCATCACAGTGCTCCATGATACCTTTCATCACAATTCCTAGATGATCAATGTCATCACAATGCCCCATGACACCTGTCATCACAATTCGCTATGACCCTTGTCATCACAATACTCGATGAACCGTGTCATCACAGTGTTCCAGGACACATGTCATCACAATGATCCATTACTATTTTCTTCACAATGCTCCAATACACCTGTCATCACAATGCTCCATGGCCCCTGTTATCATATTGCTCCATGATCTCTTTCATCACAATGCTCCATGACCACTGTCATCACCATACCTCAAGACGCCTGTCATCTCAATGCTCCATGGCCCCTTTCATCACAATGCTCCATGAACCCAGTCATCACAATGTTCCCTGCCGTTTTCATCGCAATGCTCCATGGGCTCTGTCATCACAATGCTCCATGCCCTTGTCATCAAAATGCTCCAGAACTCTTGTCATCATAATGCTCCATGCCAATGTCATCAAAATGCCCCATGACACTTGTCATCACAATGCTCCATGGCCTTTGTCATCACAATGTTCCATGGCCCCTGTCATCACAGTGCTCCATGATACCTTTCATCACAATTCTACACGACCACTCTCATCACAATGGCCCATGACAGATGTCATCACAATTCGCCATGGTCCTTGTCATCACAATGCTCCATGAACCGTGTCATCACAAGGTTCCAGGACACTTGTCATCACAATGAACCATGATCACTTTCATCACAATGCTCCATGAACCCTGTCATCTCAATGCTCCATAGCCTTTGTATTCACAATGCTCCATGGCCCCTGTAATCACAGTGCTCCATGACCCCTTTCATCACAATGCTCCAAGACCGCTGTCATCACAATGCCCCATGACGCCTGCCACCACAAATCTCCAAGGCCTCTCTTACCAAAAAGCTCCATGATATCTGTCAGTACAATGTTCCATGACACTTTTCATCACAATGCTCCATGACCCCTGTCATCACAAAGTTCTCTGCCCATATCATCACAATGCTCCTTGTCACCTTTAATCACAATGCTCCATGCCCTTTCATCACAATGCTCCAGAATTCTTGTCATGGCAATGTTCCTTGACCGTGTCATCACAATGCTCCATGACACTTGTCATCACAAAGCTCCATGACCCCTGTCATCACAATGATCCATGATTCCTTTCCTCACAGTGCTCCAGTACCCTTTTCATCACAATGCTCCATGCCATTGTCAGCACAATGCTCCTTGGACCCTGTCATCAAAATGCTCCATCCCCTTTTCATCACAATGCTCCAGATATCCTATCATTACAATGCTCCATGCCCGTGTCAACACAATGCTCCATGACCCCTGTCATCAAAATGCTTTATGAACCTTGTTATCAGAATGTTCCATGACCCCTGGCATCAAAATGATCCATGACCGTTGTCATCACAATGCTGCATGATACCTTTCATCCCAATTCTCTGTGACAGCTGTCATCACAATGCTCCAGGACAATTTTCATCACAATGCTCCATGCCCCCTGTCATCACAGTGCCCCATAACCCCTGTAATCACAATGCTCCATGACCCTGTCATCACAATGCTACATGACCCCTGTCATCACATTGTTCCATGGCCTATGTATTCACAATGCTCCATGGACCCTGTAATCACACTGCTCCATGTTCCCTTTCAACACAATGCTCCATGACCCCTGTCATCACAACGTTCCATGAAAGTTGTCATCAAAATGCTCCATGACCCCGGTCACCACAAGGTTCCCTGCCCTTGTCATCACAATGGTACATGGCCTTGTCATCACAATGTTCCATGGCCTCTGACATCACCATACTCCATGGTCTTTCTCATCACAATGCTCTATGACCCCTATCATCACAATGCTTGATGACCATTGTCATCACAATGCTCCAAGGCCCCTGTCATCACAATGCCTCATGGTCTTTGTAATCACAATGCTCAATGACCACTGTCATCACAATGCTCCATGCCGTTGTCATCACAATGCTCCATGGCCCCTGTAATCACAATGCTCCAGAACACTTGTCAGCATAATGTTCCATTCCCGTGTCATCACATTGCTCAATGACAATTGTCATCAAAATGTTCCTTGGCCTTTGTCATCACAGTGCTCCATGATACCTTTAATCAAAATTCTACATGACCACTGTCATCACAATGCAAGATGACCAATGTCATCACAATGCCCCATGACACGTGTCATCACAATTCACTTTGGCCCTTGTCATCTCAATGCTGTATGAAACGTGTCATCAGTAGGTTCCAAGACCCTTGTCATCACAACACTCCATGAACTCTCTTATCTCAATGTTCCATGGCCTTTATATTCACAATGCTCCATTGTCCCGATACTCGCGTTGCTCCATGAACACTTTCATCACAATGCTCCTTGACCACTGTCACCATAATGCCCCATGACGTCTCTCATCACTGTGCTCCAAGGCCACTCTCATCAAAATGCTCCATGAACTGTGTCAGCACAATATTGCATGACACTTGTCATCACAATGCTCCATGATCCCTGTAATCACAATGATCCCTGCCAATGTCATCACAATGCTCCATGTCTCCTGTAATCACAATGCTCCATGCCCTTGTCATCACAATGCTCCAGGTCTGTTGTCATCACCATGCTTCATGCCCGTGTCATCACAATGCTCCATGAATCTTGTCTACACACGCTCCATGGCCCATGTCATCACAATGCTCCATGACCCCTGTCTTCAAAATGCTAAATGGCACTTGTCATCACAATGCTCTATGATGCCTGTCATCACTATTCTCCATGTCACTTCTTATCACAATGCTCCATGGCCCCTGTAATCCCAGTACTCCATGAACCCTTTCATCACAATGCCCAATGCCACCTCTAATCACAACTCTCCATGGCATTTGTCATCACGATGCTCCATGATACCTGTCATCACAATGCTCCATGACACTTGTCATCACAAAGCTCCATGGCCCCTCTCATTACTGTGCTCGATAATAACTTTAATCACATTTCTAGATGACCACTGCCATCACAATGCCCCATGACATTGTCATCACAATTCGCCATGACCATTGTCATCACAATGCTCCATGAACCATGTCATCACAGGGTCCCAGGACACTTGTCATCACAATGATCCATTACCACTTTCATCACAATGCTCCATGACCACTGTCATCTCAATGCTCCATGGCCTTTGTATTCACAATGCTCCATGGCCCCTGTAATCACAGTGCTCCATAACACCTTTCATCACAATGCTCCATAACACCTGTCATCACAGTGTTCCTTGCCCATGTCATCACAATGCTCCATGTCCCCTATATTCACAATGCTCCATGCCTTTTTCCTCACAATGCTCCAGAATTTTGTCATCACAATGTTCCATGAGCGTGGCATCACAATGCTCCATGGCCCTTGTCATCACAATGCTCCAGAATTCTTGTCATCACAATGTTCCATGAACGTGTCATCACAATGCTACATGACCCTGGTCATCACAGCTCTCCATGACCTTTGTCATCACAATTCTCAATGACCACGTTAATCACTATGCTCGCTGACCATTTTCATCACATTTCTCTATTGTCATTACAATTCCCCATGGCCCCTTTCTTCACAATGTTCCATGATGCCTGTCATCACAATGCTCCATGGCTTTCGTTATCACAATGCTCCAGGACCAGTTTCATCAAAATACTCCATTCCCCTTGTCATCACAGTGCACAATGAAAGCTTTCATTACAAGGCTCCATGACACTTGTCATCACAATGCTCCATGGCCTTTATCCTCACAATGCTCCCAGGCACTTTTCATCACGATATTCCATGAAAATTTTCATCACATTGCTCCATGACCATTGTCATCACAATAGTCCATACCCATGGCAACACAATGCTGCATAATCCCTGTCATCACAATTCCCCATGACTGCTGTCATCACAATAATCCAGGACAATTTTCATATCACTGTTTCATGCCCCCAGTCATCACAGTGCTCCATGATACCTTTCATCACAATTCCTAGATGATCAATGTCGTCACAATGCCCCATGACACCTGTCATCACAATTCGCCGTGAAGCTTGTCATCACAATAATCGATGAACTGTGTCATCACAGTGTTCCAGGACACATGTCATCACAATGATCCTTGTCTACTTTCATCAAAATGCTCCAATACACCTGTCATCACAATGCTCCATGGCCCCTGTTATCATATTGCTCCATGATCTCTTTCATCACAATGCTCCATGACCACTGTCATCACCATACCTCAAGACGCCCGTCATCCCAATGCTCCATGGCCCCTATCATCACAATGCTCCATGAACACAGTCATCACAATGTTCCCTGCCATTTTCATCACAATGCTCCATGGGCCCTGTCATCACAGTGCTCCATGCCATTGTCATCAAAATGCTCCAGAGCTCTTGTCATCATAATGTTCCATGCCAATGTCATCAAAATATCCCATGACAGTTGTCATCACAATGCTCCATGGCCTTTGCCATCACAATGTTCCATGGCCACTGTCATCACAATGCTCCATGCCATTGTCATCAAAATGCTCCAGAGCTCTTGTCATCATAATGCTCCATGCCAATGACATCAAAATGCTCCATGACACTTGTCATCACAATGCTCCATGGCCTTTGTCATCACAATGTTCCATGGCCCCTGTCATCACAGTGCTCCATGATACCTTTCATCACAATTCTACATGACCACTGTCATCACAATGCCCCAAGACAGATGTCATCAAAATTCGCCATGGTCCTTGTCATCACAATCCTCCATGAACCGTGTCATCACAAGGTTCCAGGACACTTGTCATCACAATGATCCGTGATCACATTCATCACAATGCTCCATGAAACCTGTCATCTCAATGCTCCATAGCCTTTGTTTTCACAATGCTCCATGGCCCCTGTAATCACAGTGCTCCGTGACCCCTTTCATCACAATGCTCCAATACCGCTGTCATCACAATGCCCCATGACGCCTGCCACCACCAATCTCCAAGGGCTCCCTTACCAAAAAGCTCCATGATCCCTGTCAGTACAATGTTCCATGACACTTTTCATCACAATGCTCCATGACCCCTGTCATCACAAAGTTCTCTGCCCATATCATCACAATGCTACTTGTCACCTTTCATCACAATGCTCCATGCCCTTTCATCACAATGCTCCAGATTTCTTGTCATCACAATGTTCCTTGACCGTGTCATCACAATGCTCCATGACCCGTGTCATCACAAAGCTCCATGACCCATGGCATCACAATGATCCATGATTCCTTTCCTCACAGTGCTCCAATACCCTTTTCATCACAATGCTCCATGCCATTGTCAGCACAATTCTCTTTGGACCCTGTCATCAAAATGCTCCATCCCCTTTTCATCACAATGCTCCAGATATCCTATCATTACAATGCTCCATGCCCGTGTCAACACAATGCTCCATGACCCCTGTCATCAAAATGCTTTATGAACCTTGTTATCAGAATGTTCCATGACCCCTGGCATCAAAATGATCCATGACCGTTGTCATCACAATGCTGCATGATACCTTTCATCCCAAATCTCTGTGACAGCTGTCATCACAATGCTCCAGGACAATTTTCATCACAATGCTCCATGCCCCTGTCATCACAGTGCCCCATAACCCCTGTAATCACAATGCTCCATGACCGTGTCATCACAATGCTTCATGACCCCTGTCATCACATTGTTCCATGGCCTATGTATTCACAATGCTCCATGGACCCTGTAATCACACTGCTCCATGTTCCCTTTCAACACTGTGCTCCATGACCCCTGTCATCACAACGTTCCATGACAGTTGTCATCAAAATTCTCCATGACCCAGGTCACCACAAGGTTCCCTGCCCTTGTCATCACAATGGTACATGTCCTTGTCATCACAATGTTCCATGGCCTCTGTCATCACCATGCTCCATGGTCTTTCTCATCACAATGCTCTATGACCCCTGTCATCACAATGCTTGATGACCATTGTCATCACAATGCTCCAAGGCCCCTGTCATCACAATGCCTCATGGTCTTTGTTATCACAATGCAAATTGACCACTGTTATCACAGTGCTCCATGCCGTTGTCATCACAATGCTCCATGGCCCCTGTAATCACAATGCTCCATGCCCTTGTCATCACAATGCTCCAGAACACTTGTCATCATAATGTTCCATTCCCGTGTCATCACAGTGCTCAATGACAATTGTCATCAAAATGTTCCTTGGCCTTTGTCATCACAGTGCTCCATGATACCTTTAATCAAAATTCTACATGACCACTGTCATCACAATGCAAGATGACCAATGTCATCACAATGCCCCATGACACGTGTCATCACAATTCACCTTGGCCCTTGTCATCTCAATGCTGTATGAAACGTGTCATCAGTAGGTTCCAAGACCCTTGTCATCACAACGCTCCATGAACTCTCTTATCTCAATGTTCCATGGCCTTTGTATTCACAATGCTCCATTGTCCTGATACTCGCGTTGCTCCATGAACACTTTCATCACAATGCTCCTTGACCACTGTCACCATAATGCCCCATGACGTCTCTCATCACTGTGCTCCAAGGCCACTCTCATCAAAATGCTCCATGAACTGTGTCAGCACAATATTGCATGACACTTGTCATCACAATGCTCCATGATCCCTGTAATCACAATGATCCCTGCCAATGTCATCACAATGCTCCATGTCTCCTGTAATCACAATGCTCCATGCCCTTGTCATCACAATGCTCCAGATCTGTTGTCATCACCATGCTTCATGCCCATGTCATCACAATGCTCCATGAATCTTATCTACACAATTCTCCATGGCCCATGGCATCACAATGCTCCACGACCCGTCTTCAAAATGCTAAATGGCACTTGTCCTCACAATGCTCTATGATGCCTGTCATCACTATTCTCCATGTCACTTCTTATCACAATGCTCCATGGCCCCTGTAATCCCAGTATTCCATGACCCCTTTCATCAAAATGCCCAATGCCACCTCTCATCACAATTCTCCATGGCATTTGTCATCACGATGCTCCATGACACCTGTCATCACAATGCTCCATGACACTTGTCATCACAATGCTCCATGGCCCCTCTCATTACTGTGCTCCATAATAACTTTAATCACATTTCTAGATGACCACTGCCATCACAATGCCCCATGATATTGTCATCACAATTCGCCATGACCATTGTCATCACAATGCTCCAGGAACCATGTCATCACAGGGTCCCAGGACACTTGTCATCACAATGATCCATTACCACTTTCATCACAATGCTCCATGACCACTGTCATCTCAATGCTCCATGGCCTTTGTATTCACAATGCTCCATGGCCCCTGTAATCACAGTGCTCCATAACACCTTTCATCATAATGCTCCATGAAAACTGCCATCTCAATGCCTCATGACGCCTGTCATCACAATTCTCCAAGGCCCCTCTCATCACAATGTTCCATGACACTTGTCATCACATTGCTCCATAACACCTGTCATCACAGTGTTCCTTGCCCATGTCATCACAATGCTCCATGTCCCCTATAATCAAAATGCTCCATGCCTTTTTCCTCACAATGCTCCAGAATTCTTGTCATCACAATGTTCCATGACCGTGGCATCACAATGCTCCATGGCCCTTGTCATCACAATGCTCCAGAATTCTTGTCATCACAATGTTCCATGAACGTGTCACCACAATGCTACATGACCCTGGTAATCACAGTTCTCCATGACCTTTGTCATCACAATTCTCAATGACCACTTTAATCACTATGCTCGCTGACCATTTTCATCACATTTCTCTATTGTCATTACAATTCCCCATGGCCCCTTTCTTCACAATGCTCCATGATGCCTGTCATCACAGTGCTCCATGGCTTTCATTATCACAATGCTCCAGGACAAGTTTCATCACAATACTCCATCCCCCTTGTCATCCCAGTGCACAATGAAAGCTTTCATTACAATGCTCCATGACACTTGTCATCACAATGCTCCATGGCCTTTATCGTCACAATGCTCCCAGGCACTTTTCATCACGATGTTCCATGAAAACTTTCATCACATTGCTCCATGACCATTTTCATCACAATAGTCTATACCCATGGCAACACAATGCTGCATAATCCCTGTCATCACAATAATCCATGACTGCTGTCATCACCATAATACAGGACAATGTTCAAAACAATGCTTCATGCCCCGAGTCATCACAGTGCTCCATGATACCTTTCATCACAATTCCTAGATGATCAATGTCATCACAATGCCCCATGACACCTGTTATCACAATTCGCTATGACCCTTGTCATCACAATACTCGATGAACCGTGTCATCACAGTGTTCCAGGACACATGTCATCACAATGATCCATTACTATTTTCTTCACAATGCTCCAATACACCTGTCATCACAATGCTCCATGGCCCCTGTTATCATATTGCTCCATGATCTCTTTCATCACAATGCTCCATGACCACTGTCATCACCATACCTCAAGACGCCTGTCATCTCAATGCTCCATGGCCCCTTTCATCACAATGCTCCATGAACCCAGTCATCACAATGTTCCCTGCCGTTTTCATCGCAATGCTCCATGGGCTCTGTCATCACAATGCTCCATGCCCTTGTCATCAAAATGCTCCAGAACTCTTGTCATCATAATGCTCCATGCCAATGTCATCAAAATGCCCCATGACACTTGTCATCACAATGCTCCATGGCCTTTGTCATCACAATGTTCCATGGCCCCTGTCATCACAGTGCTCCATGATACCTTTCATCACAATTCTACACGACCACTCTCATCACAATGGCCCATGACAGATGTCATCACAATTCGCCATGGTCCTTGTCATCACAATGCTCCATGAACCGTGTCATCACAAGGTTCCAGGACACTTGTCATCACAATGAACCATGATCACTTTCATCACAATGCTCCATGAACCCTGTCATCTCAATGCTCCATAGCCTTTGTATTCACAATGCTCCATGGCCCCTGTAATCACAGTGCTCCATGACCCCTTTCATCACAATGCTCCAAGACCGCTGTCATCACAATGCCCCATGACGCCTGCCACCACAAATCTCCAAGGCCTCTCTTACCAAAAAGCTCCATGATCCCTGTCAGTACAATGTTCCATGACACTTTTCATCACAATGCTCCATGACCCCTGTCATCACAAAGTTCTCTGCCCATATCATCACAATGCTCCTTGTCACCTTTAATCACAATGCTCCATGCCCTTTCATCACAATGCTCCAGAATTCTTGTCATGGCAATGTTCCTTGACCGTGTCATCACAATGCTCCATGACACTTGTCATCACAAAGCTCCATGACCCCTGTCATCACAATGATCCATGATTCCTTTCCTCACAGTGCTCCAGTACCCTTTTCATCACAATGCTCCATGCCATTGTCAGCACAATGCTCCTTGGACCCTGTCATCAAAATGCTCCATCCCCTTTTCATCACAATGCTCCAGATATCCTATCATTACAATGCTCCATGCCCGTGTCAACACAATGCTCCATGACCCCTGTCATCAAAATGCTTTATGAACCTTGTTATCAGAATGTTCCATGACCCCTGGCATCAAAATGATCCATGACCGTTGTCATCACAATGCTGCATGATACCTTTCATCCCAATTCTCTGTGACAGCTGTCATCACAATGCTCCAGGACAATTTTCATCACAATGCTCCATGCCCCCTGTCATCACAGTGCCCCATAACCCCTGTAATCACAATGCTCCATGACCCTGTCATCACAATGCTACATGACCCCTGTCATCACATTGTTCCATGGCCTATGTATTCACAATGCTCCATGGACCCTGTAATCACACTGCTCCATGTTCCCTTTCAACACAATGCTCCATGACCCCTGTCATCACAACGTTCCATGAAAGTTGTCATCAAAATGCTCCATGACCCCGGTCACCACAAGGTTCCCTGCCCTTGTCATCACAATGGTACATGGCCTTGTCATCACAATGTTCCATGGCCTCTGACATCACCATACTCCATGGTCTTTCTCATCACAATGCTCTATGACCCCTATCATCACAATGCTTGATGACCATTGTCATCACAATGCTCCAAGGCCCCTGTCATCACAATGCCTCATGGTCTTTGTAATCACAATGCTCAATGACCACTGTCATCACAATGCTCCATGCCGTTGTCATCACAATGCTCCATGGCCCCTGTAATCACAATGCTCCAGAACACTTGTCAGCATAATCTTCCATTCCCGTGTCATCACATTGCTCAATGACAATTGTCATCAAAATGTTCCTTGGCCTTTGTCATCACAGTGCTCCATGATACCTTTAATCAAAATTCTACATGACCACTGTCATCACAATGCAAGATGACCAATGTCATCACAATGCCCCATGACACGTGTCATCACAATTCACTTTGGCCCTTGTCATCTCAATGCTGTATGAAACGTGTCATCAGTAGGTTCCAAGACCCTTGTCATCACAACACTCCATGAACTCTCTTATCTCAATGTTCCATGGCCTTTATATTCACAATGCTCCATTGTCCCGATACTCGCGTTGCTCCATGAACACTTTCATCACAATGCTCCTTGACCACTGTCACCATAATGCCCCATGACGTCTCTCATCACTGTGCTCCAAGGCCACTCTCATCAAAATGCTCCATGAACTGTGTCAGCACAATATTGCATGACACTTGTCATCACAATGCTCCATGATCCCTGTAATCACAATGATCCCTGCCAATGTCATCACAATGCTCCATGTCTCCTGTAATCACAATGCTCCATGCCCTTGTCATCACAATGCTCCAGGTCTGTTGTCATCACCATGCTTCATGCCCGTGTCATCACAATGCTCCATGAATCTTGTCTACACACGCTCCATGGCCCATGTCATCACAATGCTCCATGACCCCTGTCTTCAAAATGCTAAATGGCACTTGTCATCACAATGCTCTATGATGCCTGTCATCACTATTCTCCATGTCACTTCTTATCACAATGCTCCATGGCCCCTGTAATCCCAGTACTCCATGAACCCTTTCATCACAATGCCCAATGCCACCTCTAATCACAACTCTCCATGGCATTTGTCATCACGATGCTCCATGATACCTGTCATCACAATGCTCCATGACACTTGTCATCACAAAGCTCCATGGCCCCTCTCATTACTGTGCTCGATAATAACTTTAATCACATTTCTAGATGACCACTGCCATCACAATGCCCCATGACATTGTCATCACAATTCGCCATGACCATTGTCATCACAATGCTCCATGAACCATGTCATCACAGGGTCCCAGGACACTTGTCATCACAATGATCCATTACCACTTTCATCACAATGCTCCATGACCACTGTCATCTCAATGCTCCATGGCCTTTGTATTCACAATGCTCCATGGCCCCTGTAATCACAGTGCTCCATAACACCTTTCATCACAATGCTCCATAACACCTGTCATCACAGTGTTCCTTGCCCATGTCATCACAATGCTCCATGTCCCCTATATTCACAATGCTCCATGCCTTTTTCCTCACAATGCTCCAGAATTTTGTCATCACAATGTTCCATGAGCGTGGCATCACAATGCTCCATGGCCCTTGTCATCACAATGCTCCAGAATTCTTGTCATCACAATGTTCCATGAACGTGTCATCACAATGCTACATGACCCTGGTCATCACAGCTCTCCATGACCTTTGTCATCACAATTCTCAATGACCACGTTAATCACTATGCTCGCTGACCATTTTCATCACATTTCTCTATTGTCATTACAATTCCCCATGGCCCCTTTCTTCACAATGTTCCATGATGCCTGTCATCACAATGCTCCATGGCTTTCGTTATCACAATGCTCCAGGACCAGTTTCATCAAAATACTCCATTCCCCTTGTCATCACAGTGCACAATGAAAGCTTTCATTACAAGGCTCCATGACACTTGTCATCACAATGCTCCATGGCCTTTATCCTCACAATGCTCCCAGGCACTTTTCATCACGATATTCCATGAAAATTTTCATCACATTGCTCCATGACCATTGTCATCACAATAGTCCATACCCATGGCAACACAATGCTGCATAATCCCTGTCATCACAATTCCCCATGACTGCTCTCATCACAATAATCCAGGACAATTTTCATATCACTGTTTCATGCCCCCAGTCATCACAATGCTCCATGAGTCTTGTCATCACAATGCTCCATGGCCCCTCTCATTCCTGTGCTCCATAATAACTTTAATCACATTTCTAGATGACCACTGCCATCACAATGCCCCATGACATTGTCATCACAATTCGCCATGACAATTGTCATCACAATGCTCCATGAACCATGTCATCACAGGGTCCCAGGACACTTGTCCTCACAATGATCCATTACCACTTTCATCACAAAGCTCCATGACCACTGTCATCTCAATGCTCCATGGCCTTTGTATTCACAATGCTCCATGGCCCCTGTAATCACAGTGCTCCATAACACCTTTCATCATAATGCTCCATGACCACTGCCATCTCAATGCCTCATGACGCCTGTCATCACAATTCTCCAAGGCCCCTCTCATCACAGTGCTCCATGACACTTGTCATCCCATTGCTCCATAACACCTGTCATCACATTGTTCCCTGCCCATGTCATCAAAATGTTCCATGTCCCCTATAATCACAATGCTCCATGGCTTTTTCCTCACAAAGCTCCAGATTTTTGTCATCACAATGTTCCATGAACGTGTCATCACAATGCTACATGACCCTGGTCATCACAGTTCTCCATGACCTTTGTCATCACAATGCTCTATGTCACTTTTCATCACAATTCTCAATGACCACTTTAATCACTATGCTCGCTGACCATTTTCATCACATTTCTCTATTGTCATTACAATTCTCCATGGCCCCTTTCTTCACAATTCTCCATGATGCCTGTCATCACAATGCTCCATGGCTTTTGTTATCACAATGTTCCAGGACCAGTTTCATCACAATACTCCATCCCCCTTGTCATCACAGTGCACAATGAAAGCTTTCATTACAATGCTCCATGACACTTGTCATCACAATGCTCCATGGCCTTTATCGTCACAATGCTCCCAGGCACTTTTCATCACGATATTCCATGAAAACTTTCATCACATTGCTCCATGACCATTGTCATCACAATAGTCCATACCCATGTCACACAATGCTGCATAATCACTGTCATCCCAATTCTCCATGACTGCTGTCATCACAATAATCCAGGACAATTTTCATAACAATGCTTCATGCCCCCAGTCATCACAGTGCTCCATGATACCTTTCATCACAATTCCTAGATGATCAATGTCATCACAATGCCCCATGACACCTGTTATCACAATTCGCTATGACCCTTGTCATCACAATACTCGATGAACCGTGTCATCACAGTGTTCCAGGACACATGTCATCACAATGATCCATTAATATTTTCATCACAATGCTCCAATACACCTGTCATCACAATGCTCCATGTCCCCTCTTATCATATTGCTCCATGATCTCTTTCATCACAATGCTCCATGACCACTGTCATCACCATACCTCAAGACGCCTGTCATCTCAGTGCTCCATGGCCCCTTTCATCACAAGGCTCCATGAACCCAGTCATCACAATGTTCCCTGCCCTATTCGTCACAATGCTCCATGGGCCCTGTCATCACAATGCTCCATGCCCTTGTCATCAAAATTCTCCAGAACTCTTGTCATCATAATGTTCCATGCCAATGTCATCAAAATGTCCCATGACACTTGACATCACAATGCTCCATGGCCTTTGTCATCACAATGTTCCATGGCCCCTGTCATCACAGTGCTCCTTGATACCTTTCATCACAATTCTACATGACCACTGTCATCACAATGCCCCATTTCATATGTCATCACAATTTGCCATGGTCCTTGTCATAACAATGATCCATGAACCGTGTCATCACAAGGTTTCAGGACACTTGTCATCACAATGATCCATGATCACTTTCATCACAATGCTCCATGAAACCTGTCATCTCAAGGCTCCATAGCCTTTGTATTCACAATGCTCCATGGCCCCTGTAATCACAGTGCTCCATGACCCCTTTCATCACAATGCTCCAAGACCGCTGTCATCACAATGCCCCATGACGCCTGCCACCACCAATCTCCAAGGGCTCCCTTACCAAAAAGCTCCATGATCCCTGTCAGTACAATGTTCCATGACACTTTTCATCACAATGCTCCATGACCCCTGTCATCACAAAGTTCTCTGCCCATATCATCACAATGCTACTTGTCACCTTTCATCACAATGCTCCATGCCCTTTCATCACAATGCTCCAGATTTCTTGTCATCACAATGTTCCTTGACCGTGTCATCACAATGCTCCATGACCCGTGTCATCACAAAGCTCCATGACCCCTGGCATCACAATGATCCATGATTCCTTTCCTCACAGTGCTCCAATACCCTTTTCATCACAATGCTCCATGCCATTGTCAGCACAATGCTACTTGGACACTGTCATCAAAATGCTCCATCCTCTTTTCATCACAATGCTCCAGATGTCCTATGATTACAATGCTCCATGCCCGTGTCAACACAATGCTCCCTGTCCCCTGTCATCAAAATGCTTTATGAACCTTGTTATCAGAATGTTCCATGACCCCTGTCATCAAAATGATCCCTGACCGTTGTCATCACAATGCTGCATGATACCTTTCATCCCAATTCTCTGTGACCGCTGTCATCACAATGCTCCAGGACAACTTTCATCACAATGCTCCATGACCCCTGTCATCACAACGTTCCATGAAAGTTGTCATCAAAATGCTCCATGACCCCGGTCACCACAAGGTTCCCTGCCCTTGTCATCACAATGGTACATGGCCTGGTCATCACAATGTTCCATGGCCTCTGTCATCACCATGCTCCATGGTCTTTCTCATCACAATGCTCTATGACCCCTGTCATCACAATGCTTGATGACCATTTTCATCACAATGCTCCCAGGCCCCTGTCATCACAATGCCTCATGGTCTTTGTAATCACAATGCTCAATGACCAATGTCATCACAGTGCTCCATGCCGTTGTCATCACAATGCTCCATGGTCCCTGTAATCACAATGCTCCATACCCTTGTCATCACAATGCTCCAGAACACTTGTCATCATAATGCTCCATTCCCGTGTCATCACATTGCTGAATGACACTTGTCATCACAATGTTCCTTGGCCTTTGTCATCACAGTGCTCCATGATACCTTTAATCAAAATTCTACATGACCACTCTCATCACAATGCAAGATGACCAATGTCATCACAATGCCCCATGACACCTGTTATCACAATTCGCTATGACCCTTGTCATCACAGTACTCGATGAACCGTGTCATCACAGTGTTCCAGGACACATGTCATCACAATGATCCATTAATATTTTCATCACAATGCTCCAATACACCTGTCATCACAATGCTCCATGTCCCCTCTTATCATATTGCTCCATGATCTCTTTCATCACAATGCTCCATGACCACTGTCATCACCATACCTCAAGACGCCTGTCATCTCAGTGCTCCATGGCCCCTTTCATCACAAGGCTCCATGAACCCAGTCATCACAATGTTCCCTGCCCTCTTCCTCACAATGCTCCATGGGCCCTGTCATCACAATGCTCCATGCCCTTGTCATCAAAATTCTCCAGAACTGTTGTCATCATAATGTTCCATGCCAATGTCATCAAACTGTCCCATGACACTTGTCATCACAATGCTCCATGGCCTTTGTCATCACAATGTTCCATGGCCCCTGTCATCACAGTGCTCCTTGATACCTTTCATCACAATTCTACATGACCACTGTCATCACAATGCCCCATTTCAGATGTCATCACAATTCGCCATGGTCCTTGTCATAACAATGCTCCATGAACCGTGTCACCACAAGGTTTCAGGACACTTGTCATCACAATGATCCATGATCACTTTCATCACAATGCTCCATGAACCCTGTCATCTCAATGCTCCATAGCCTTTGTATTCACAATGCTCCATGGCCCCTGTAATCACAGTGCTCCATGACCCCTTTCATCACAATGCTCCAAGACCGCTGTCATCACAATGCCCCATGACGCCTGCCACCACCAATCTCCAAGGGCTCCCTTACCAAAAAGCTCCATGATCCCTGTCAGTACAATGTTCCATGACACTTTTCATCACAATGCTCCATGACCCCTGTCATCACAAAGTTCTCTGCCCATATCATCACAATGCTACTTGTCACCTTTCATCACAATGCTCCATGCCCTTTCATCACAATGCTCCAGATTTCTTGTCATCACAATGTTCCTTGACCGTGTCATCACAATGCTCCATGACCCGTGTCATCACAAAGCTCCATGACCCCTGGCATCACAATGATCCATGATTCCTTTCCTCACAGTGCTCCAGTACCCTTTTCATCACAATGCTCCATGCCATTGTCAGCACAATTCTCCTTGGACCCTGTCATCAAAATGCTCCATCCCCTTTTCATCACAATGCTCCAGATATCCTATCATTACAATGCTCCATGCCCGTGTCAACACAATGCTCCATGACCCCTGTCCTCAAAATGCTTGATGAAACTTGTTTTCAGGATGTTCCATGACCCCTGTCATCAAAATGATCCCTGACCGTTGTCATCGCAATGCTGCATGATACCTTTCATCCCAATCCTCTGTGACCGCTGTCATCACAATGCTCCAGGACAACTTTCATCACAATGCTCCATGCCCTGGTCATCAAAATGCTCCAGAACTCTTGTCATCATAATGCTCCATGCCAATGTCATCAAAATGCCCCATGACACTTGTCATCACAATGCTCCATGGCCTTTGTCATCACAATGTTCCATGGCCCCTGTCATCAGAGTGCTCCATGTTACCTTTCAATACAATTCTACATGACCACTGTCATCACAATGCCCCATGACAGATGATACCACAATTCGCCATGGTCCTTGTCATCACAATGCTCCATGAACTGTGTCATCACAAGGTTCCAGGACACTTGTCATCACAATGATCCATGATCACTTTCATCACAATGCTCCATGAACCCTGTCATCTCAATGCTCCATGGCCTTTGTATTCACAATGCTCCATGGCCCCTGTAATCACAGAGCTGCATGACCCCTTTCATCCCAATGCTCCAAGACCGCTGTCATCACAATGCCCCATGACGCCTGCCTTCACAAATCTCCAAGACCTCTCTTACCAAAAAGCTCCATGATCCCTGTCAGTACAATGTTCCATGACACTTTTTATCACAATGCTCCATGACCCCTGTCATCACAAAATTCTCTGCCCATATCGTCACAATGCTCCTTGTCACCTTTCATCACAAGGCACCATGCCCTTTCATCACAATGCTCCAGAATTCTTGTCATCGCAATGTTCCTTGACCGTGTCATCACAATGCTCCATGACCCTTGTCATCACAAAGCTCCATGACCCCTGTCATCACAATGATCCATGATTCCTTTCCTCACAGTGCTCCAGTACCCTTTTCATCACAATGCTCCATGCCATTGTCAGCACAATTCTCCTTGGACCCTGTCATCAAAATGCTCCATCCCCTTTTCATCACAATGCTCCAGATATCCTATCATTACAATGCTCCATGCCCGTGTCAACACAATGCTCCATGAGCCCTGTCATCAAAATGCTTTATGAACCTTGTTATCAGAATGTTGCATGACCCCTGTCATCAAAATGATCCATGACCGTTGTCATCACAATGCTGCATGATACCTTTCATCCCAATTCTCTGTGACCGCTGTCATCACAATGCTCCAGGACAACTTTCATCACAATGCTCCATGACCCCTGTCATCACAACGTTCCATGAAAGTTGTCATCAAAATGCTCCATGACCCCGGTCACCACAAGGTTCCCTGCCCTTGTCATCACAATGGTACGTGGCCTGGTCATCACAATGTTCCATGGCCTCTGTCATCACCATGCTCCATGGTCTTTCTCATCACAATGCTCTATGACCCCTGTCATCACAATGCTTGATGACCATTGTCATCACAATGCTCCAAGGCCCCTGTCATCACAATGCCTCATGGTCTTTGTAATCACAATGCTCAATGACCAATGTCATCACAGTGCTCCATGCCGTTGTCATCACAATGCTCCATGGTCCCTGTAATCACAATGCTCCATACCCTTGTCATCACAATGCTCCAGAACACTTGTCATCATAATGCTCCATTCCCGTGTCATCACATTGCTGAATGACACTTGTCATCACAATGTTCCTTGGCCTTTGTCATCACAGTGCTCCATGATACCTTTAATCAAAATTCTACATGACCACTCTCATCACAATGCAAGATGACCAATGTCATCACAATGCCCCATGACACGTGTCATCACAATTCGCCTTGGCCCTTGTCATCTCAATGCTGTATGAAACGTGTCATCAGTAGCTCCCAAGACCCTTGTCATCACAATGCTCCATGAACTCTGTTATCTCAATGTTCCATGGCCTTTGTATTCACAATGCTCCATTGTCCCGATAATCGCGTTGCTCCATGAACACTTTCATCACAATGCTCCTTGACCACTCTCACCATAATGCCCCATGACGTCTCTCATCACTGTGCTCCAAGGCCACTCTCATCAAAATGCTCCATGATCTGTGTCAGCACAATATTGCATGACACTTGTCATCACAATGCTCCATGATCCCTCTAATCACAATGATCCCTGCCAATTTCATCACAATGACCCAAGTCTCCTGTAATCACAATGCTCCATGCCCTTGTCATCACAATGCTCCAGGTCTGTTGTCATCACCATGTTTCATGCCCGTGTCATCACAATGCTCCATGAATCTTTTCCTCACAATGCTCCATGGCCCATGTCATCACAATGCTCCATGACCCCTCTCATCACAATGCTCTATGGCCTTTGTCATCACAATGCTCCGTGACCCCCGTCAACACAATGCCTGATGACCCCTGTCATCAAAATGCTAAATGGCACTTGTCATCACAATGCTCTATGATGCCTGTCATCACTATTCTCCATGTCACTTGTTATCACAAGGCTCCATGGCCCCTGTACTCCCAGTACTCCATGACCCCTTTCATCACAATGCCCAATGTCACCTCTGATCACAATTCTCAATGGCATTTGTCATCACGATGCTCCATGACACCTGTCATCACAATGCTCCATGAGACTTGTCATCACAATGCTCCATGGCCCCTCTCATTCCTGTGCTCCATAATAACTTTAATCACATTTCTAGATGACCACTGCCATCACAATGCCCCATGACATTGTCATCACAATTCGCCATGACCATTGTCATCACAATGCTCCATGAACCATGTCATCACAGGGTCCCAGGACACTTGTCATCACAATGATCCATTACCACTTTCATCACAATGCTCCATGACCACTGTCATCTCAATGCTCCATGGCCTTTGTATTCACAATGCTCCATGGCCCCTGTAATCACAGTGCTCCATAACACCTTTCATCATAATGCTCCATGACCACTGCCATCTCAATGCCTCATGACGCCTGTCATCACAATTCTCCAAGGCCCCTCTCATCACAGTGCTCCATGACACTTGTCATCCCATTGCTCCATAACACCTGTCATCACAGTGTTCCCTGCCCATGTCATCAAAATGCTCCATGTCCCCTATAATCACAATGCTCCATGCCTTTTTCCTCACAAAGCTCCAGAATTTTGTCATCACAATGTTCCATGGCCCTTGTCATCACAATGCTCCAGAATTCTTGTCATCACAATGTTCCATGAACGTGTCATCACAATGCTACATGACCCTGGTCATCACAGTTCTCCATGACCTTTGTCATCACAATGCTCTATGTCACTTTTCATCACAATTCTCAATGACCACTTTAATCACTATGCTCGCTCACCATTTTCATCACATTTCTCTATTGTCATTACAATTCCCCTTGGCCCCTTTCTTCACAATTCTCCATGAAGCCTGTCATCACAATGCTCCATGGCTTTTGTTATCACAATGTTCCAGGACCAGTTTCATCACAATACTCCATCCCCCTTGTCATCACAGTGCACAATGAAAGCTTTCATTACAATGCTCCATGACACTTGTCATCACAATGCTCCATGGCCTTTATCCTCACAATGCTGCCAGGCACTTTTCATCACGATATTCCATGAAAACTTTCATCACATTGCTCCATGACCATTGTCATCACAATAGTCCATACCCATGTCAACACAATGCTGCCTAATCCCTGTCATCCCAATTCTCCATGACTGCTGTCATCACAATAATCCAGGACAATTTTCATAACAATGCTTCATGCCCCCAGTCATCACAGTGCTCCATGATACCTTTCATCACAATTCCTAGATGATCAATGTCATCACAATGCCCCATGACACCTGTTATCACAATTCGCTATGACCCTTGTCATCACAATACTCGATGAACCGTGTCATCACAGTGTTCCAGGACACATGTCATCACAATGATCCATTAATATTTTCATCACAATGCTCCAATACACCTGTCATCACAATGCTCCATGTCCCCTCTTATCATACTGCTCCATGATCTCTTTCATCACAATGCTCCATGACCACTGTCATCACCATACCTCAAGACGCCTGTCATCTCAGTGCTCCATGGCCCCTTTCATCACAAGGCTCCATGAACCCAGTCATCACAATGTTCCCTGCCCTCTTCGTGACAATGCTCCATGGGCCCTGTCATCACAATGCTCCATGCCCTTGTCATCAAAATTCTCCAGAACTCTTGTCATCATAATGTTCCATGCCAATGTCATCAAAATGTCCCATGACACTTGTCATCACAATGCTCCATGGCCTTTGTCATCACAATGTTCCATGGCCCCTGTCATCACAGTGCTCCTTGATACCTTTCATCACAATTCTACATGACCACTGTCATCACAATGCCCCATTTCAGATGTCATCACAATTCGCCATGGTCCTTGTCATAACAATGCTCCATGAACCGTGTCATCACAAGGTTTCAGGACACTTGTCATCACAATGATCCATGATCACTTTCATCACAATGCTCCATGAACCCTGTCATCTCAATGCTCCATAGCCTTTGTATTCACAATGCTCCATGGCCCCTGTAATCACAGTGCTCCATGACCCCTTTCATCACAATGCTCCAAGACCGCTGTCATCACAATGCCCCATGACGCCTGCCACCACCAATCTCCAAGGGCTCCCTTACCAAAAAGCTCCATGATCCCTGTCAGTACAATGTTCCATGACACTTTTCATCACAATGCTCCATGACCCCTGTCATCACAAAGTTCTCTGCCCATATCATCACAATGCTACTTGTCACCTTTCATCACAATGCTCCATGCCCTTTCATCACAATGCTCCAGATTTCTTGTCATCACAATGTTCCTTGACCGTGTCATCACAATGCTCCATGACCCGTGTCATCACAAAGCTCCATGACCCATGGCATCACAATGATCCATGATTCCTTTCCTCACAGTGCTCCAATACCCTTTTCATCACAATGCTCCATGCCATTGTCAGCACAATGCTACTTGGACACTGTCATCAAAATGCTCCATCCCCTTTTCATCACAATGCTCCAGATATCCTATGATTACAATGCTCCATGCCCGTGTCAACACAATGCTCCATGACCCCTGTCATCAAAATGCTTGATGAAACTTGTTATCAGAATGTTCCATGACCCCTGTCATCAAAATGATCCCTGACCGTTGTCATCACAATGCTGCATGATACCTTTCATCCCAATTCTCTGTGACCGCTGTCATCACAATGCTCCAGGACAACTTTCATCACAATGCTCCATGACCCCTGTCATCACAACGTTCCATGAAAGTTGTCATCAAAATGCTCCATGACCCCGGTCACCACAAGGTTCCCTGCCCTTGTCATCACAATGGTACATGGCCTGGTCATCACAATGTTCCATGGCCTCTGTCATCACCATGCTCCATGGTCTTTCTCATCACAATGCTCTATGACCCCTGTCATCACAATGCTTGATGACCATTTTCATCACAATGCTCCCAGGCCCCTGTCATCACAATGCCTCATGGTCTTTGTAATCACAATGCTCAATGACCAATGTCATCACAGTGCTCCATGCCGTTGTCATCACAATGCTCCATGGTCCCTGTAATCACAATGCTCCATACCCTTGTCATCACAATGCTCCAGAACACTTGTCATCATAATGCTCCATTCCCGTGTCATCACATTGCTGAATGACACTTGTCATCACAATGTTCCTTGGCCTTTGTCATCACAGTGCTCCATGATACCTTTAATCAAAATTCTACATGACCACTCTCATCACAATGCAAGATGACCAATGTCATCACAATGCCCCATGACACCTGTTATCACAATTCGCTATGACCCTTGTCATCACAATACTCGATGAACCGTGTCATCACAGTGTTCCAGGACACATGTCATCACAATGATCCATTAATATTTTCATCACAATGCTCCAATACACCTGTCATCACAATGCTCCATGTCCCCTCTTATCATATTGCTCCATGATCTCTTTCATCACAATGCTCCATGACCACTGTCATCACCATACCTCAAGACGCCTGTCATCTCAGTGCTCCATGGCCCCTTTCATCACAAGGCTCCATGAACCCAGTCATCACAATGTTCCCTGCCCTCTTCGTCACAATGCTCCATGGGCCCTGTCATCACAATGCTCCATGCCCTTGTCATCAAAATTCTCCAGAACTCTTGTCATCATAATGTTCCATGCCAATGTCATCAAACTGTCCCATGACACTTGTCATCACAATGCTCCATGGCCTTTGTCATCACAATGTTCCATGGCCCCTGTCATCACAGTGCTCCTTGATACCTTTCATCACAATTCTACATGACCACTGTCATCACAATGCCCCATTTCAGATGTCATCACAATTCGCCATGGTCCTTGTCATAACAATGCTCCATGAACCGTGTCATCACAAGGTTTCAGGACACTTGTCATCACAATGATCCATGATCACTTTCATCACAATGCTCCATGAACCCTGTCATCTCAATGCTCCATAGCCTTTGTATTCACAATGCTCCATGGCCCCTGTAATCACAGTGCTCCATGACCCCTTTCATCACAATGCTCCAAGACCGCTGTCATCACAATGCCCCATGACGCCTGCCACCACCAATCTCCAAGGGCTCCCTTACCAAAAAGCTCCATGATCCCTGTCAGTACAATGTTCCATGACACTTTTCATCACAATGCTCCATGACCCCTGTCATCACAAAGTTCTCTGCCCATATCATCACAATGCTACTTGTCACCTTTCATCACAATGCTCCATGCCCTTTCATCACAATGCTCCAGATTTCTTGTCATCACAATGTTCCTTGACCGTGTCATCACAATGCTCCATGACCCGTGTCATCACAAAGCTCCATGACCCCTGGCATCACAATGATCCATGATTCCTTTCCTCACAGTGCTCCAGTACCCTTTTCATCACAATGCTCCATGCCATTGTCAGCACAATTCTCCTTGGACCCTGTCATCAAAATGCTCCATCCCCTTTTCATCACAATGCTCCAGATATCCTATCATTACAATGCTCCATGCCCGTGTCAACACAATGCTCCATGACCCCTGTCCTCAAAATGCTTGATGAAACTTGTTTTCAGGATGTTCCATGACCCCTGTCATCAAAATGATCCCTGACCGTTGTCATCGCAATGCTGCATGATACCTTTCATCCCAATCCTCTGTGACCGCTGTCATCACAATGCTCCAGGACAACTTTCATCACAATGCTCCATGCCCTGGTCATCAAAATGCTCCAGAACTCTTGTCATCATAATGCTCCATGCCAATGTCATCAAAATGCCCCATGACACTTGTCATCACAATGCTCCATGGCCTTTGTCATCACAATGTTCCATGGCCCCTGTCATCAGAGTGCTCCATGTTACCTTTCAATACAATTCTACATGACCACTGTCATCACAATGCCCCATGACAGATGATACCACAATTCGCCATGGTCCTTGTCATCACAATGCTCCATGAACTGTGTCATCACAAGGTTCCAGGACACTTGTCATCACAATGATCCATGATCACTTTCATCACAATGCTCCATGAACCCTGTCATCTCAATGCTCCATGGCCTTTGTATTCACAATGCTCCATGGCCCCTGTAATCACAGAGCTGCATGACCCCTTTCATCCCAATGCTCCAAGACCGCTGTCATCACAATGCCCCATGACGCCTGCCTTCACAAATCTCCAAGACCTCTCTTACCAAAAAGCTCCATGATCCCTGTCAGTACAATGTTCCATGACACTTTTTATCACAATGCTCCATGACCCCTGTCATCACAAAGTTCTCTGCCCATATCGTCACAATGCTCCTTGTCACCTTTCATCACAAGGCACCATGCCCTTTCATCACAATGCTCCAGAATTCTTGTCATCGCAATGTTCCTTGACCGTGTCATCACAATGCTCCATGACCCTTGTCATCACAAAGCTCCATGACCCCTGTCATCACAATGATCCATGATTCCTTTCCTCACAGTGCTCCGGTACCCTTTTCATCACAATGCTCCATGCCATTGTCAGCACAATTCTCCTTGGACCCTGTCATCAAAATGCTCCATCCCCTTTTCATCACAATGCTCCAGATATCCTATCATTACAATGCTCCATGCCCGTGTCAACACAATGCTCCATGACCCCTGTCATCAAAATGCTTTATGAACCTTGTTATCAGAATGTTGCATGACCCCTGTCATCAAAATGATCCATGACCGTTGTCATCACAATGCTGCATGATACCTTTCATCCCAATTCTCTGTGACCGCTGTCATCACAATGCTCCAGGACAACTTTCATCACAATGCTCCATGACCCCTGTCATCACAACGTTCCATGAAAGTTGTCATCAAAATGCTCCATGACCCCGGTCACCACAAGGTTCCCTGCCCTTGTCATCACAATGGTACATGGCCTGGTCATCACAATGTTCCATGGCCTCTGTCATCACCATGCTCCATGGTCTTTCTCATCACAATGCTCTATGACCCCTGTCATCACAATGCTTGATGACCATTGTCATCACAATGCTCCAAGGCCCCTGTCATCACAATGCCTCATGGTCTTTGTAATCACAATGCTCAATGACCAATGTCATCACAGTGCTCCATGCCGTTGTCATCACAATGCTCCATGGTCCCTGTAATCACAATGCTCCATACCCTTGTCATCACAATGCTCCAGAACACTTGTCATCATAATGCTCCATTCCCGTGTCATCACATTGCTGAATGACACTTGTCATCACAATGTTCCTTGGCCTTTGTCATCACAGTGCTCCATGATACTTTTAATCAAAATTCTACATGACCACTCTCATCACAATGCAAGATGACCAATGTCATCACAATGCCCCATGACACGTGTCATCACAATTCGCCTTGGCCCTTGTCATCTCAATGCTGTATGAAACGTGTCATCAGTAGCTCCCAAGACCCTTGTCATCACAATGCTCCATGAACTCTGTTATCTCAATGTTCCATGGCCTTTGTATTCACAATGCTCCATTGTCCCGATAATCGCGTTGCTCCATGAACACTTTCATCACAATGCTCCTTGACCACTGTCACCATAATGCCCCATGACGTCTCTCATCACTGTGCTCCAAGGCCACTCTCATCAAAATGCCCCATGATCTGTGTCAGCACAATATTGCATGACACTTGTCATCACAATGCTCCATGATCCCTCTAATCACAATGATCCCTGCCAATTTCATGACAATGACCCAAGTCTCCTGTAATCACAATGCTCCATGCCCTTGTCATCACAATGCTCCAGGTCTGTTGTCATCACCATGCTTCATGCCCGTGTCATCACAATGCTCCATGAATCTTGTCTTCACAATGCTCCATGGCCCATGTCATCACAATGCTCCATGACCCCTCTCATCACAATGCTCTATGGCCTTTGTCATCACAATGCTCCGTGACCCCCGTCAACACAATGCCTGATGACCCCTGTCATCAAAATGCTAAATGGCACTTGTCATCACAATGCTCTATGATGCCTGTCATCACTATTCTCCATGTCACTTGTTATCACAAGGCTCCATGGCCCCTGTACTCCCAGTACTCCATGACCCCTTTCATCACAATGCCCAATGTCACCTCTGATCACAATTCTCAATGGCATTTGTCATCACGATGCTCCATGACACCTGTCATCACAATGCTCCATGAGACTTGTCATCACAATGCTCCATGGCCCCTCTCATTCCTGTGCTCCATAATAACTTTAATCACATTTCTAGATGACCACTGCCATCACAATGCCCCATGACATTGTCATCACAATTCGCCATGACCATTGTCATCACAATGCTCCATGAACCATGTCATCACAGGGTCCCAGGACACTTGTCATCACAATGATCCATTACCACTTTCATCACAATGCTCCATGACCACTGTCATCTCAATGCTCCATGGCCTTTGTATTCACAATGCTCCATGGCCCCTGTAATCACAGTGCTCCATAACACCTTTCATCATAATGCTCCATGACCACTGCCATCTCAATGCCTCATGACGCCTGTCATCACAATTCTCCAAGGCCCCTCTCATCACAGTGCTCCATGACACTTGTCATCCCATTGCTCCATAACACCTGTCATCACAGTGTTCCCTGCCCATGTCATCAAAATGCTCCATGTCCCCTATAATCACAATGCTCCATGCCTTTTTCCTCACAAAGCTCCAGAATTTTGTCATCACAATGTTCCATGACCGTGGCATCCCAATGCTCCATGGCCCTTGTCATCACAATGCTCCAGAATTCTTGTCATCACAATGTTCCATGAACGTGTCATCACAATGCTACATGACCCTGGTCATCACAGTTCTCCATGACCTTTGTCATCACAATGCTCTATGTCACTTTTCATCACAATTCTCAATGACCACTTTAATCACTATGCTCGCTCACCATTTTCATCACATTTCTCTATTGTCATTACAATTCCCCTTGGCCCCTTTCTTCACAATTCTCCATGAAGCCTGTCATCACAATGCTCCATGGCTTTTGTTATCACAATGTTCCAGGACCAGTTTCATCACAATACTCCATCCCCCTTGTCATCACAGTGCACAATGAAAGCTTTCATTACAATGCTCCATGACACTTGTCATCACAATGCTCCATGGCCTTTATCCTCACAATGCTGCCAGGCACTTTTCATCACGATATTCCATGAAAACTTTCATCACATTGCTCCATGACCATTGTCATCACAATAGTCCATACCCATGTCAACACAATGCTGCATAATCCCTGTCATCCCAATTCTCCATGACTGCTGTCATCACAATAATCCAGGACAATTTTCATAACAATGCTTCATGCCCCCAGTCATCACAGTGCTCCATGATACCTTTCATCACAATTCCTAGATGATCAATGTCATCACAATGCCCCATGACACCTGTTATCACAATTCGCTATGACCCTTGTCATCACAATACTCGATGAACCGTGTCATCACAGTGTTCCAGGACACATGTCATCACAATGATCCATTAATATTTTCATCACAATGCTCCAATACACCTGTCATCACAATGCTCCATGTCCCCTCTTATCATATTGCTCCATGATCTCTTTCATCACAATGCTCCATGACCACTGTCATCACCATACCTCAAGACGCCTGTCATCTCAGTGCTCCATGGCCCCTTTCATCACAAGGCTCCATGAACCCAGTCATCACAATGTTCCCTGCCCTCTTCGTCACAATGCTCCATGGGCCCTGTCATCACAATGCTCCATGCCCTTGTCATCAAAATTCTCCAGAACTCTTGTCATCATAATGTTCCATGCCAATGTCATCAAAATGTCCCATGACACTTGTCATCACAATGCTCCATGGCCTTTGTCATCACAATGTTCCATGGCCCCTGTCATCACAGTGCTCCTTGATACCTTTCATCACAATTCTACATGACCACTGTCATCACAATGCCCCATTTCAGATGTCATCACAATTCGCCATGGTCCTTGTCATAACAATGCTCCATGAACCGTGTCATCACAAGGTTTCAGGACACTTGTCATCACAATGATCCATGATCACTTTCATCACAATGCTCCATGAACCCTGTCATCTCAAGGCTCCATAGCCTTTGTATTCACAATGCTCCATGGCCCCTGTAATCACAGTGCTCCATGACCCCTTTCATCACAATGCTCCAAGACCGCTGTCATCACAATGCCCCATGACGCCTGCCACCACCAATCTCCAAGGGCTCCCTTACCAAAAAGCTCCATGATCCCTGTCTGTACAATGTTCCATGACACTTTTCATCACAATGCTCCATGACCCCTGTCATCACAAAGTTCTCTGCCCATATCATCACAATGCTACTTGTCACCTTTCATCACAATGCTCCATGCCCTTTCATCACAATGCTCCAGATTTCTTGTCATCACAATGTTCCTTGACCGTGTCATCACAATGCTCCATGACCCGTGTCATCACAAAGCTCCATGACCCCTGGCATCACAATGATCCATGATTCCTTTCCTCACAGTGCTCCAATACCCTTTTCATCACAATGCTCCATGCCATTGTCAGCACAATGCTACTTGGACACTGTCATCAAAATGCTCCATCCCCTTTTCATCACAATGCTCCAGATATCCTATGATTACAATGCTCCATGCCCGTGTCAACACAATGCTCCCTGACCCCTGTCATCAAAATGCTTTATGAACCTTGTTATCAGAATGTTCCATGACCCCTGTCATCAAAATGATCCCTGACCGTTGTCATCACAATGCTGCATGATACCTTTCATCCCAATTCTCTGTGACCGCTGTCATCACAATGCTCCAGGACAACTTTCATCACAATGCTCCATGACCCCTGTCATCACAACGTTCCATGAAAGTTGTCATCAAAATGCTCCATGACCCCGGTCACCACAAGGTTCCCTGCCCTTGTCATCACAATGGTACATGGCCTGGTCATCACAATGTTCCATGGCCTCTGTCATCACCATGCTCCATGGTCTTTCTCATCACAATGCTCTATGACCCCTGTCATCACAATGCTTGATGACCATTTTCATCACAATGCTCCCAGGCCCCTGTCATCACAATGCCTCATGGTCTTTGTAATCACAATGCTCAATGACCAATGTCATCACAGTGCTCCATGCCGTTGTCATCACAATGCTCCATGGTCCCTGTAATCACAATGCTCCATACCCTTGTCATCACAATGCTCCAGAACACTTGTCATCATAATGCTCCATTCCCGTGTCATCACATTGCTGAATGACACTTGTCATCACAATGTTCCTTGGCCTTTGTCATCACAGTGCTCCATGATACCTTTAATCAAAATTCTACATGACCACTCTCATCACAATGCAAGATGACCAATGTCATCACAATGCCCCATGACACCTGTTATCACAATTCGCTATGACCCTTGTCATCACAATACTCGATGAACCGTGTCATCACAGTGTTCCAGGACACATGTCATCACAATGATCCATTAATATTTTCATCACAATGCTCCAATACACCTGTCATCACAATGCTCCATGTCCCCTCTTATCATATTGCTCCATGATCTCTTTCATCACAATGCTCCATGACCACTGTCATCACCATACCTCAAGACGCCTGTCATCTCAGTGCTCCATGGCCCCTTTCATCACAAGGCTCCATGAACCCAGTCATCACAATGTTCCCTGCCCTCTTCCTCACAATGCTCCATGGGCCCTGTCATCACAATGCTCCATGCCCTTGTCATCAAAATTCTCCAGAACTCTTGTCATCATAATGTTCCATGCCAATGTCATCAAACTGTCCCATGACACTTGTCATCACAATGCTCCATGGCCTTTGTCATCACAATGTTCCATGGCCCCTGTCATCACAGTGCTCCTTGATACCTTTCATCACAATTCTACATGACCACTGTCATCACAATGCCCCATTTCAGATGTCATCACAATTCGCCATGGTCCTTGTCATAACAATGCTCCATGAACCGTGTCATCACAAGGTTTCAGGACACTTGTCATCACAATGATCCATGATCACTTTCATCACAATGCTCCATGAACCCTGTCATCTCAATGCTCCATAGCCTTTGTATTCACAATGCTCCATGGCCCCTGTAATCACAGTGCTCCATGACCCCTTTCATCACAATGCTCCAAGACCGCTGTCATCACAATGCCCCATGACGCCTGCCACCACCAATCTCCAAGGGCTCCCTTACCAAAAAGCTCCATGATCCCTGTCAGTACAATGTTCCATGACACTTTTCATCACAATGCTCCATGACCCCTGTCATCACAAAGTTCTCTGCCCATATCATCACAATGCTACTTGTCACCTTTCATCACAATGCTCCATGCCCTTTCATCACAATGCTCCAGATTTCTTGTCATCACAATGTTCCTTGACCGTGTCATCACAATGCTCCATGACCCGTGTCATCACAAAGCTCCATGACCCCTGGCATCACAATGATCCATGATTCCTTTCCTCACAGTGCTCCAGTACCCTTTTCATCACAATGCTCCATGCCATTGTCAGCACAATTCTCCTTGGACCCTGTCATCAAAATGCTCCATCCCCTTTTCATCACAATGCTCCAGATATCCTATCATTACAATGCTCCATGCCCGTGTCAACACAATGCTCCATGACCCCTGTCCTCAAAATGCTTGATGAAACTTGTTTTCAGGATGTTCCATGACCCCTGTCATCAAAATGATCCCTGACCGTTGTCATCGCAATGCTGCATGATACCTTTCATCCCAATCCTCTGTGACCGCTGTCATCACAATGCTCCAGGACAACTTTCATCACAATGCTCCATGCCCTGGTCATCAAAATGCTCCAGAACTCTTGTCATCATAATGCTCCATGCCAATGTCATCAAAATGCCCCATGACACTTGTCATCACAATGCTCCATGGCCTTTGTCATCACAATGTTCCATGGCCCCTGTCATCAAAGTGCTCCATGTTACCTTTCAATACAATTCTACATGACCACTGTCATCACAATGCCCCATGGCAGATGATACCACAATTCGCCATGGTCCTTGTCATCACAATGCTCCATGAACTGTGTCATCACAAGGTTCCAGGACACTTGTCATCACAATGATCCATGATCACTTTCATCACAATGCTCCATGAACCCTGTCATCTCAATGCTCCATGGCCTTTGTATTCACAATGCTCCATGGCCCCTGTAATCACAGAGCTGCATGACCCCTTTCATCCCAATGCTCCAAGACCGCTGTCATCACAATGCCCCATGACGCCTGCCTTCACAAATCTCCAAGACCTCTCTTACCAAAAAGCTCCATGATCCCTGTCAGTACAATGTTCCATGACACTTTTTATCACAATGCTCCATGACCCCTGTCATCACAAAGTTCTCTGCCCATATCGTCACAATGCTCCTTGTCACCTTTCATCACAAGGCACCATGCCCTTTCATCACAATGCTCCAGAATTCTTGTCATCGCAATGTTCCTTGACCGTGTCATCACAATGCTCCATGACCCTTGTCATCACAAAGCTCCATGACCCCTGTCATCACAATGATCCATGATTCCTTTCCTCACAGTGCTCCAGTACCCTTTTCATCACAATGCTCCATGCCATTGTCAGCACAATTCTCCTTGGACCCTGTCATCAAAATGCTCCATCCCCTTTTCATCACAATGCTCCAGATATCCTATCATTACAATGCTCCATGCCCGTGTCAACACAATGCTCCATGACCCCTGTCATCAAAATGCTTTATGAACCTTGTTATCAGAATGTTGCATGACCCCTGTCATCAAAATGATCCATGACCGTTGTCATCACAATGCTGCATGATACCTTTCATCCCAATTCTCTGTGACCGCTGTCATCACAATGCTCCAGGACAACTTTCATCACAATGCTCCATGACCCCTGTCATCACAACGTTCCATGAAAGTTGTCATCAAAATGCTCCATGACCCCGGTCACCACAAGGTTCCCTGCCCTTGTCATCACAATGGTACATGGCCTGGTCATCACAATGTTCCATGGCCTCTGTCATCACCATGCTCCATGGTCTTTCTCATCACAATGCTCTATGACCCCTGTCATCACAATGCTTGATGACCATTGTCATCACAATGCTCCAAGGCCCCTGTCATCACAATGCCTCATGGTCTTTGTAATCACAATGCTCAATGACCAATGTCATCACAGTGCTCCATGACGTTGTCATCACAATGCTCCATGGTCCCTGTAATCACAATGCTCCATACCCTTGTCATCACAATGCTCCAGAACACTTGTCATCATAATGCTCCATTCCCGTGTCATCACATTGCTGAATGACACTTGTCATCACAATGTTCCTTGGCCTTTGTCATCACAGTGCTCCATGATACCTTTAATCAAAATTCTACATGACCACTCTCATCACAATGCAAGATGACCAATGTCATCACAATGCCCCATGACACGTGTCATCACAATTCGCCTTGGCCCTTGTCATCTCAATGCTGTATGAAACGTGTCATCAGTAGCTCCCAAGACCCTTGTCATCACAATGCTCCATGAACTCTGTTATCTCAATGTTCCATGGCCTTTGTATTCACAATGCTCCATTGTCCCGATAATCGCGTTGCTCCATGAACACTTTCATCACAATGCTCCTTGACCACTGTCACCATAATGCCCCATGACGTCTCTCATCACTGTGCTCCAAGGCCACTCTCATCAAAATGCCCCATGATCTGTGTCAGCACAATATTGCATGACACTTGTCATCACAATGCTCCATGATCCCTCTAATCACAATGATCCCTGCCAATTTCATGACAATGACCCAAGTCTCCTGTAATCACAATGCTCCATGCCCTTGTCATCACAATGCTCCAGGTCTGTTGTCATCACCATGCTTCATGCCCGTGTCATCACAATGCTCCATGAATCTTGTCTTCACAATGCTCCATGGCCCATGTCATCACAATGCTCCATGACCCCTCTCATCACAATGCTCTATGGCCTTTGTCATCACAATGCTCCGTGACCCCCGTCAACACAATGCCTGATGACCCCTGTCATCAAAATGCTAAATGGCACTTGTCATCACAATGCTCTATGATGCCTGTCATCACTATTCTCCATGTCACTTGTTATCACAAGGCTCCATGGCCCCTGTACTCCCAGTACTCCATGACCCCTTTCATCACAATGCCCAATGTCACCTCTGATCACAATTCTCAATGGCATTTGTCATCACGATGCTCCATGACACCTGTCATCACAATGCTCCATGAGACTTGTCATCACAATGCTCCATGGCCCCTCTCATTCCTGTGCTCCATAATAACTTTAATCACATTTCTAGATGACCACTGCCATCACAATGCCCCATGACATTGTCATCACAATTCGCCATGACCATTGTCATCACAATGCTCCATGAACCATGTCATCACAGGGTCCCAGGACACTTGTCATCACAATGATCCATTACCACTTTCATCACAATGCTCCATGACCACTGTCATCTCAATGCTCCATGGCCTTTGTATTCACAATGCTCCATGGCCCCTGTAATCACAGTGCTCCATAACACCTTTCATCATAATGCTCCATGACCACTGCCATCTCAATGCCTCATGACGCCTGTCATCACAATTCTCCAAGGCCCCTCTCATCACAGTGCTCCATGACACTTGTCATCCCATTGCTCCATAACACCTGTCATCACAGTGTTCCCTGCCCATGTCATCAAAATGCTCCATGTCCCCTATAATCACAATGCTCCATGCCTTTTTCCTCACAAAGCTCCAGAATTTTGTCATCACAATGTTCCATGACCGTGGCATCCCAATGCTCCATGGCCCTTGTCATCACAATGCTCCAGAATTCTTGTCATCACAATGTTCCATGAACGTGTCATCACAATGCTACATGACCCTGGTCATCACAGTTCTCCATGACCTTTGTCATCACAATGCTCTATGTCACTTTTCATCACAATTCTCAATGACCACTTTAATCACTATGCTCGCTCACCATTTTCATCACATTTCTCTATTGTCATTACAATTCCCCTTGGCCCCTTTCTTCACTATTCTCCATGAAGCCTGTCATCACAATGCTCCATGGCTTTTGTTATCACAATGTTCCAGGACCAGTTTCATCACAATACTCCATCCCCCTTGTCATCACAGTGCACAATGAAAGCTTTCATTACAATGCTCCATGACACTTGTCATCACAATGCTCCATGGCCTTTATCCTCACAATGCTGCCAGGCACTTTTCATCACGATATTCCATGAAAACTTTCATCACATTGCTCCATGACCATTGTCATCACAATAGTCCATACCCATGTCAACACAATGCTGCATAATCCCTGTCATCCCAATTATCCATGACTGCTGTCATCACAATAATCCAGGACAATTTTCATAACAATGCTTCATACCCCCAGTCATCACAGTGCTCCATGATACCTTTCATCACAATTCCTAGATGATCAATGTCATCACAATGCCCCATGACACCTGTTATCACAATTCGCTATGACCCTTGTCATCACAATACTCGATGAACCGTGTCATCACAGTGTTCCAGGACACATGTCATCACAATGATCCATTAATATTTTCATCACAATGCTCCAATACACTTGTCATCACAATGCTCCATGACCACTGTCATCACCATACCTCAAGACGCCTGTCATCTCAGTGCTCCATGGCCCCTTTCATCACAAGGCTCCATGAACCCAGTCATCACAATGTTCCCTGCCCTCTTCGTCACAATGCTCCATGGGCCCTGTCATCACAATGCTCCATGCCCTTGTCATCAAAATTCTCCAGAACTCTTGTCATCATAATGTTCCATGCCAATGTCATCAAAATGTCCCATGACACTTGTCATCACAATGCTCCATGGCCTTTGTCATCACAATGTTCCATGGCCCCTGTCATCACAGTGCTCCTTGATACCTTTCATCACAATTCTACATGACCACTGTCATCACAATGCCCCATTTCAGATGTCATCACAATTCGCCATGGTCCTTGTCATAACAATGCTCCATGAACCGTGTCATCACAAGGTTTCAGGACACTTGTCATCACAATGATCCATGATCACTTTCATCACAATGCTCCATGAACCCTGTCATCTCAATGCTCCATAGCCTTTGTATTCACAATGCTCCATGGCCCCTGTAATCACAGTGCTCCATGACCCCTTTCATCACAATGCTCCAAGACCGCTGTCATCACAATGCCCCATGACGCCTGCCACCACCAATCTCCAAGGGCTCCCTTACCAAAAAGCTCCATGATCCCTGTCAGTACAATGTTCCATGACACTTTTCATCACAATGCTCCATGACCCCTGTCATCACAAAGTTCTCTGCCCATATCATCACAATGCTACTTGTCACCTTTCATCACAATGCTCCATGCCCTTTCATCACAATGCTCCAGATTTCTTGTCATCACAATGTTCCTTGACCGTGTCATCACAATGCTCCATGACCCGTGTCATCACAAAGCTCCATGACCCCTGGCATCACAATGATCCATGATTCCTTTCCTCACAGTGCTCCAGTACCCTTTTCATCACAATGCTCCATGCCATTGTCAGCACAATTCTCCTTGGACCCTGTCATCAAAATGCTCCATCCCCTTTTCATCACAATGCTCCAGATATCCTATCATTTCAATGCTCCATGCCCGTGTCAACACAATGCTCCATGACCCCTGTCCTCAAAATGCTTTATGAAACTTGTTTTCAGGATGTTCCATGACCCCTGTCATCAAAATGATCCCTGACCGTTGTCATCGCAATGCTGCATGATACCTTTCATCCCAATCCTCTGTGACCGCTGTCATCACAATGCTCCAGGACAAATTTCATCACAATGCTCCATGCCCTGGTCATCAAAATGCTCCAGAACTCTTGTCATCATAATGCTCCATGCCAATGTCATCAAAATGCCCCATGACACTTGTCATCACAATGCTCCATGGCCTTTGTCATCACAATGTTCCATGGCCCCTGTCATCAGAGTGCTCCATGTTACCTTTCAATAAAATTCTACATGACCACTGTCATCACAATGCCCCATGACAGATGACACCACAATTCGCCATGTTCCTTGTCATCACAATGCTCCATGAACTGTGTCATCACAAGGTTTCAGGACACTTGTCATCACAATGATCCATGATCACTTTCATCACAATGCTCCATGAACCCTGTCATCAAAATGCTGTATGAACCTTGTTATCAGAATGTTCCATGACCCCTGTTATCAAAATGATCCATGACCGCTGTCCTCACAATGCTGCATGATATCTTTCATCCCAATTCTCTGTGACCGCTGTCATCACAATGCTCCAGGACAATTTTCATCACAATGTTCCATTCCCCCTGTCATCACAGTGCCCCATAACCCCTGTAATCACAATGCTCCATGACCCTGTCATCACAATGCTACATGACCCCTGTCATCACATTGTTCCATGGCCTATGTATTCACAATGCTCCATGGACCCTGTAATCACACTGCTCCATGTCCCCTTTCAACACAATGCTCCATGACCCCTGTCATCACAACGTTCCATGAAAGTTGTCATCACAATGCTCCATGACCCCGGTCACCACAAGGTTCCCTGCCCTTGTCATCACAATGGTACATGGCCTTGTCATCACAATGTTCCATGGCCTTTGTCATCACCATGCTCCATGGTCTTTCTCATCACAATGCTCTATGACCCCTGTCATCACAATGCTTGATGACCATTGTCATCACAATGCTCCAAGGCCCCTGTCATCACAATGCCTCATGGTCTTTGTAATCACAATGCTCAATGACCACTGTCATCACAATGCTCCATGCCGTTGTCATCACAATGCTCCATGGCCCCTGTAATCACAATGCTCCAGAACACTTGTCATCATAATGTTCCATTCCCGTGTCATCACATTGCTCAATGACAATTGTCATCAAAATGTTCCTTGGCCTTTGTCATCACAGTGCTCCATGATACCTTTAATCAAAATTCTACATGACCACTCTCATCACAATGCAAGATGACCAATGTCATCACAATGCCCCATGACACGTGTCGTCACAATTCACTTTGGCCCTTGTCATCTCAATGCTGTATGAAACGTGTGATCAGTAGGTTCCAAGACACTTGTCATCACAACACTCCATGAACTCTTTTATCTCAATGTTCCATGGCCTTTATATTCACAATGCTCCATTGTCCCGATACTCGCGTTGCTCCATGAACACTTTCATCACAATGCTCCTTGACCACTGTGACCATAATGCCCCATGACGTATCTCATCACTGTGCTCCAAGGCCACTCTCATCAAAATGCTCCATGAACTGTGTCAGCACAATATTGCATGACACTTGTCATCACAATGCTCCATGATCCCTGTAATCCCACTTCTCCATGACCCCTTTCATCACAATACCCAATGCCACCTCTCATCACAATTCTCCATGCCATTTGTCATCACGATGCTCCATGATACCTATCATCACAATGCTCCATGACACTTGTCATCACAAAGCTCCATGGCCCCTCTCATTACTGTGCTCGATAATAACTTTAATCACATTTCTAGATGACCACTGCCATCACAATGCCCCATGACATTGTCATCACAATTCGCCATGACCATTGTCATCACAATGCTCCATGAACCATGTCATCACAGGGTCCCAGGACACTTGTCATCAAAATGATCCATTACCACTTTCATCACAATGCTCCATGACCACTGTCATCTCAATGCTCCATGGCCTTTGTATTCACAATGCTCCATGGCCCCTGTAATCACAGTGCTCCATAACACCTTTCATCACAATGCTCCATAACACCTGTCATCACAGTGTTCCTTGCCCATGTCATCACAATGCTCCATGTCCCCTATATTCACAATGCTTCATGCCTTTTTCCTCACAATGCTCCAGAATTTTGTCATCACAATGTTCCATGACCGTGGCATCACAATGCTCCATGGCCCTTGTCATCACAATGCTCCAGAATTCTTGTCATCACAATGTTCCATGAACGTGTCATCACAATGCTACATGACCCTGGTCATCACAGTTCTCCATGACCTTTGTCATCACAATTCTCAATGACCACGTTAATCACTCTGCTCGCTGACCATTTTCATCACATTTCTCTATTGTCATTACAATTCCCCATGGCCCCTTTCTTCACAATGTTCCATGATGCCTGTCATCACAATGCTCCATGGCTTTCGTTATCACAATGCTCCAGGACCAGTTTCATCAAAATACTCCATTCCCCTTGTCATCACAGTGCACAATGAAAGCTTTCATTACAAGGCTCCATGACACTTGTCATCACAATGCTCCATGGCCTTTATCCTCACAATGCTCCCAGGCACTTTTCATCACGATATTCCATGAAAATTTGCATCACATTGCTCCATGACCATTGTCATCACAATAGTCCATACCCATGGCAACACAATGCTGCATAATCCCTGTCATCACAATTCCCCATGGCTGCTGTCATCACAATAATCCAGGACAATTTTCATATCACTGTTTCATGCCCCCAGTCATCACAGTGCTCCATGATACCTTTCATCACAATTCCTAGATGATCAATGTCGTCACAATGCCCCATGACACCTGTCATCACAATTCGCCGTGAAGCTTGTCATCACAATAATCGATGAACTGTGTCATCACAGTGTTCCAGGACACATGTCATCACAATGATCCTTGTCTACTTTCATCAAAATGCTCCAATACACCTGTCATCACAATGCTCCATGGCCCCTGTTATCATATTGCTCCATGATCTCTTTCATCACAATGCTCCATGACCACTGTCATCACCATACCTCAAGACGCCCGTCTTCCCAATGCTCCATGGCCCCTTTCATCACAATGCTCCATGAACCCAGTCATCACAATGTTCCCTGCCATTTTCATCACAATGCTCCATGGGCCCTGTCATCACAGTGCTCCATGCCATTGTCATCAAAATGCTCCAGAGCTTTTGTCATCATAATGTTCCATGCCAATGTCATCAAAATATCCCATGACAGTTGTCATCACAATGCTCCATGGCCTTTGCCATCACAATGTTCCATGGCCACTGTCATCACAATGCTCCATGCCATTGTCATCAAAATGCTCCAGAGCTCTTGTCATCATAATGCTCCATGCCAATGACATCAAAATGCCCCATGACACTTGTCATCACAATGCTCCATGGCCTTTGTCATCACAATGTTCCATGGCCCCTGTCATCACAGTGCTCCATGATACCTTTCATCACAATTCTACACGACCACTGTCATCACAATGCCCCAAGACAGATGTCATCAAAATTCGCCATGGTCCTTGTCATCACAATGCTCCATGAACCGTGTCATCACAAGGTTCCAGGACACTTGTCATCACAATGATCCGTGATCACTTTCATCACAATGCTCCATGAAATCTGTCATCTCAATGCTCCATAGCCTTTGTATTCACAATGCTCCATGGCCCCTGTAATCACAGTGCTCCATGACCCCTTTCATCACAATGCTCCAAGACCGCTGTCATCACAATGCCCCATGACGCCTGCCACCACAAATCTCCAAGGCCTCTCTTACCAAAAAGCTCCATGATATCTGTCAGTACAATGTTCCATGACACTTTTCAGCACAATGCTCCATGACCCCTGTCATCACAAAGTTCTCTGCCCATATCATCACAATGCTCATTGTCACCTTTCATCACAATGCTCCATGCCCTTTCATCACAATGCTCCAGAATTCTAGTCATCGCAATGTTCCTTGACCGTGTCATCACAATCCTCCATGACACTTGTCATTACAAAGCTCCATGACCCCTGTCATCACAATGATCCATGATTCCTTTCCTCACAGTGCTCCAGTACCCTTTTCATCACAATGCTCCATGCCATTGTCAGCACAATGCTCCTTGGACCCTGTCATCAAAATGCTCCATCCCCTTTTCATCACAATGCTCCAGATATCCTATCATTACAATGCTCCATGCCCGTGTCAACACAATGCTCCATGACCCCTGTCATCAAAATGCTTTATGAACCTTTTATCAGAATGTTCCATGACCCCTGGCATCAAAATGATCCATGACCGTTGTCATCACAATGCTGCATGATACCTTTCATCCCAATTCTCTGTGACAGCTGTCATCACAATGCTCCAGGACAATTTTCATCACAATGCTCCATGCCCCTGTCATCACAGTGCCCCATAACCCCTGTAATCACAATGCTCCATGACCCGGTCATCACAATGCTACATGACCCCTGTCATCACATTGTTCCATGGCCTATGTATTCACAATGCTCCATGGACCCTGTAATCACACTGCTCCATGTTCCCTTTCAACACTGTGCTCCATGACCCCTGTCATCACAACGTTCCATGACAGTTGTCATCAAAATTCTCCATGACCCAGGTCACCACAAGGTTCCCTGCCCTTGTCATCACAATGGTAAATGTCCTTGTCATCACAATGTTCCATGGCCTCTGTCATCACCATGCTCCATGGTGTTTCTCATCACAATGCTCTATGACCCCTGTCATCACAATGCTTGATGACCATTGTCATCACAATGCTCCAAGGCCCCTGTCATCACAATGCCTCATGGTCTTTGTTATCACAATGCAAATTGACCACTGTTATCACAGTGCTCCATGCCGTTGTCATCACAATGCTCCATGGCCCCTGTAATCACAATGCTCCATGCCCTTGTCATCACAATGCTCCAGAACGCTTGTCATCATAATGTTCCATTCCCGTGTCATCACAGTGCTCAATGACAATTGTCATCAAAATGTTCCTTGGCCTTTGTCATCACAGTGCTCCATGATACCTTTAATCAAAATTCTACATGACCACTGTCATCACAATGCAAGATGACCAATGTCATCACAATGCCCCATGACACGTGTCATCACAATTCACCTTGGCCCTTGTCATCTCAATGCTGTATGAAACGTGTCATCAGTAGGTTCCAAGACCCTTGTCATCACAACGCTCCTTGAACTCTCTTATCTCAATGTTCCATGGCCTTTGTATTCACAATGCTCCATTGTCCCGATACTCGCGTTGCTCCATGAACACTTTCATCACAATGCTCCTTGACCACTGTCACCATAATGCCCCATGACGTCTCTCATCACTGTGCTCCAAGGCCACTCTCATCAAAATGCTCCATGAACTGTGTCAGCACAATATTGCATGACACTTGTCATCACAATGCTCCGTGATCCCTGTAATCACAATGATCCCTGCCAATGTCATCACAATGCTCCATGTCTCCTGTAATCACAATGCTCCATGCCCTTGTCATCACAATGCTCCAGATCTGTTGTCATCACCATGCTTCATGCCCATGTCATCACAATGCTCCATGAATCTTATCTACACAATTCTCCATGGCCCATGGCATCACAATGCTCCACGACCCGTCTTCAAAATGCTAAATGGCACTTGTCCTCACAATGCTCTATGATGCCTGTCATCACTATTCTCCATGTCACTTCTTATCACAATGCTCCATGGCCCCTGTAATCCCAGTATTCCATGACCCCTTTCATCAAAATGCCCAATGCCACCTCTCATCACAATTCTCCATGGCATTTGTCATCACGATGCTCCATGACACCTGTCATCACAATGCTCCATGACACTTGTCATCACAATGCTCCATGGCCCCTCTCATTACTGTGCTCCATAATAACTTTAATCACATTTCTAGATGACCACTGCCATCACAATGCCCCATGATATTGTCATCACAATTCGCCATGACCATTGTCATCACAATGCTCCAGGAACCATGTCATCACAGGGTCCCAGGACACTTGTCATCACAATGATCCATTACCACTTTCATCACAATGCTCCATGACCACTGTCATCTCAATGCTCCATGGCCTTTGTATTCACAATGCTCCATGGCCCCTGTAATCACAGTGCTCCATAACACCTTTCATCATAATGCTCCATGAAAACTGCCATCTCAATGCCTCATGACGCCTGTCATCACAATTCTCCAAGGCCCCTCTCATCACAATGTTCCATGACACTTGTCATCACATTGCTCCATAACACCTGTCATCACAGTGTTCCTTGCCCATGTCATCACAATGCTCCATGTCCCCTATAATCAAAATGCTCCATGCCTTTTTCCTCACAATGCTCCAGAATTCTTGTCATCACAATGTTCCATGACCGTGGCATCACAATGCTCCATGGCCCTTGTCATCACAATGCTCCAGAATTCTTGTCATCACAATGTTCCATGAACGTGTCACCACAATGCTACATGACCCTGGTCATCACAGTTCTCCATGACCTTTGTCATCACAATTCTCAATGACCACTTTAATCACTATGCTCGCTGACCATTTTCATCACATTTCTCTATTGTCATTACAATTCCCCATGGCCCCTTTCTTCACAATGCTCCATGATGCCTGTCATCACAGTGCTCCATGGCTTTCATTATCACAATGCTCCAGGACAAGTTTCATCACAATACTCCATCCCCCTTGTCATCCCAGTGCACAATGAAAGCTTTCATTACAATGCTCCATGACACTTGTCATCACAATGCTCCATGGCCTTTATCGTCACAATGCTCCCAGGCACTTTTCATCACGATGTTCCATGAAAACTTTCATCACATTGCTCCATGACCATTTTCATCACAATAGTCTATACCCATGGCAACACAATGCTGCATAATCCCTGTCATCACAATAATCCATGACTGCTGTCATCACCATAATACAGGACAATGTTCAAAACAATGCTTCATGCCCCGAGTCATCACAGTGCTCCATGATACCTTTCATCACAATTCCTAGATGATCAATGTCATCACAATGCCCCATGACACCTGTCATCACAATTCGCTATGACCCTTGTCATCACAATACTCGATGAACCGTGTCATCACAGTGTTCCAGGACACATGTCATCACAATGATCCATTACTATTTTCTTCACAATGCTCCAATACACCTGTCATCACAATGCTCCATGGCCCCTGTTATCATATTGCTCCATGATCTCTTTCATCACAATGCTCCATGACCACTGTCATCACCATACCTCAAGACGCCTGTCATCTCAATGCTCCATGGCCCCTTTCATCACAATGCTCCATGAACCCAGTCATCACAATGTTCCCTGCCGTTTTCATCGCAATGCTCCATGGGCTCTGTCATCACAATGCTCCATGCCCTTGTCATCAAAATGCTCCAGAACTCTTGTCATCATAATGCTCCATGCCAATGTCATCAAAATGCCCCATGACACTTGTCATCACAATGCTCCATGGCCTTTGTCATCACAATGTTCCATGGCCCCTGTCATCACAGTGCTCCATGATACCTTTCATCACAATTCTACACGACCACTCTCATCACAATGGCCCATGACAGATGTCATCACAATTCGCCATGGTCCTTGTCATCACAATGCTCCATGAACCGTGCCATCACAAGGTTCCAGGACACTTGTCATCACAATGAACCATGATCACTTTCATCACAATGCTCCATGAACCCTGTCATCTCAATGCTCCATAGCCTTTGTATTCACAATGCTCCATGGCCCCTGTAATCACAGTGCTCCATGACCCCTTTCATCACAATGCTCCAAGACCGCTGTCATCACAATGCCCCATGACGCCTGCCACCACAAATCTCCAAGGCCTCTCTTACCAAAAAGCTCCATGATATCTGTCAGTACAATGTTCCATGACACTTTTCATCACAATGCTCCATGAACCCTGTCATCACAAAGTTCTCTGCCCATATCATCACAATGCTCCTTGTCACCTTTAATCACAATGCTCCATGCCCTTTCATCACAATGCTCCAGAATTCTTGTCATGGCAATGTTCCTTGACCGTGTCATCACAATGCTCCATGACACTTGTCATCACAAAGCTCCATGACCCCTGTCATCACAATGATCCATGATTCCTTTCCTCACAGTGCTCCAGTACCCTTTTCATCACAATGCTCCATGCCATTGTCAGCACAATGCTCCTTGGACCCTGTCATCAAAATGCTCCATCCCCTTTTCATCACAATGCTCCAGATATCCTATCATTACAATGCACCATGCCCGTGTCAACACAATGCTCCATGACCCCTGTCATCAAAATGCTTTATGAACCTTGTTATCAGAATGTTCCATGACCCCTGGCATCAAAATGATCCATGACCGTTGTCATCACAATGCTGCATGATACCTTTCATCCCAATTCTCTGTGACAGCTGTCATCACAATGCTCCAGGACAATTTTCATCACAATGCTCCATGCCCCCTGTCATCACAGTGCCCCATAACCCCTGTAATCACAATGCTCCATGACCCTGTCATCACAATGCTACATGACCCCTGTCATCACATTGTTCCATGGCCTATGTATTCACAATGCTCCATGGACCCTGTAATCACACTGCTCCATGTTCCCTTTCAACACAATGCTCCATGACCCCTGTCATCACAACGTTCCATGAAAGTTGTCATCAAAATGCTCCATGACCCCGGTCACCACAAGGTTCCCTGCCCTTGTCATCACAATGGTACATGGCCTTGTCATCACAATGTTCCATGGCCTCTGACATCACCATACTCCATGGTCTTTCTCATCACAATGCTCTATGACCCCTATCATCACAATGCTTGATGACCATTGTCATCACAATGCTCCAAGGCCCCTGTCATCACAATGCCTCATGGTCTTTGTAATCACAATGCTCAATGACCACTGTCATCACAATGCTCCATGCCGTTGTCATCACAATGCTCCATGGCCCCTGTAATCACAATGCTCCAGAACACTTGTCAGCATAATGTTCCATTCCCGTGTCATCACATTGCTCAATGACAATTGTCATCAAAATGTTCCTTGGCCTTTGTCATCACAGTGCTCCATGATACCTTTAATCAAAATTCTACATGACCACTCTCATCACAATGCAAGATGACCAATGTCATCACAATGCCCCATGACACGTGTCATCACAATTCACTTTGGCCCTTGTCATCTCAATGCTGTATGAAACGTGTCATCAGTAGGTTCCAAGACCCTTGTCATCACAACACTCCATGAACTCTCTTATCTCAATGTTCCATGGCCTTTATATTCACAATGCTCCATTGTCCCGATACTCGCGTTGCTCCATGAACACTTTCATCACAATGCTCCTTGACCACTGTCACCATAATGCCCCATGACGTCTCTCATCACTGTGCTCCAAGGCCACTCTCATCAAAATGCTCCATGAACTGTGTCAGCACAATATTGCATGACACTTGTCATCACAATGCTCCATGATCCCTGTAATCACAATGATCCCTGCCAATGTCATCACAATGCTCCATGTCTCCTGTAATCACAATGCTCCATGCCCTTGTCATCACAATGCTCCAGGTCTGTTGTCATCACCATGCTTCATGCCCGTGTCATCACAATGCTCCATGAATCTTGTCTACACACGCTCCATGGCCCATGTCATCACAATGCTCCATGACCCCTGTCTTCAAAATGCTAAATGGCACTTGTCATCACAATGCTCTATGATGCCTGTCATCACTATTCTCCATGTCACTTCTTATCACAATGCTCCATGGCCCCTGTAATCCCAGTACTCCATGAACCCTTTCATCACAATGCCCAATGCCACCTCTAATCACAACTCTCCATGGCATTTGTCATCACGATGCTCCATGATACCTGTCATCACAATGCTCCATGACACTTGTCATCACAAAGCTCCATGGCCCCTCTCATTACTGTGCTCGATAATAACTTTAATCACATTTCTAGATGACCACTGCCATCACAATGCCCCATGACATTGTCATCACAATTCGCCATGACCATTGTCATCACAATGCTCCATGAACCATGTCATCACAGGGTCCCAGGACACTTGTCATCACAATGATCCATTACCACTTTCATCACAATGCTCCATGACCACTGTCATCTCAATGCTCCATGGCCTTTGTATTCACAATGCTCCATGGCCCCTGTAATCACAGTGCTCCATAACACCTTTCATCACAATGCTCCATAACACCTGTCATCACAGTGTTCCTTGCCCATGTCATCACAATGCTCCATGTCCCCTATATTCACAATGCTCCATGCCTTTTTCCTCACAATGCTCCAGAATTTTGTCATCACAATGTTCCATGAGCGTGGCATCACAATGCTCCATGGCCCTTGTCATCACAATGCTCCAGAATTCTTGTCATCACAATGTTCCATGAACGTGTCATCACAATGCTACATGACCCTGGTCATCACAGTTCTCCATGACCTTTGTCATCACAATTCTCAATGACCACGTTAATCACTATGCTCGCTGACCATTTTCATCACATTTCTCTATTGTCATTACAATTCCCCATGACCCCTTTCTTCACAATGTTCCATGATGCCTGTCATCACAATGCTCCATGGCTTTCGTTATCACAATGCTCCAGGACCAGTTTCATCAAAATACTCCATTCCCCTTGTCATCACAGTGCACAATGAAAGCTTTCATTACAAGGCTCCATGACACTTGTCATCACAATGCTCCATGGCCTTTATCCTCACAATGCTCCCAGGCACTTTTCATCACGATATTCCATGAAAATTTGCATCACATTGCTCCATGACCATTGTCATCACAATAGTCCATACCCATGGCAACACAATGCTGCATAATCCCTGTCATCACAATTCCCCATGACTGCTGTCATCACAATAATCCAGGACAATTTTCATATCACTGTTTCATGCCCCCAGTCATCACAGTGCTCCATGATACCTTTCATCACAATTCCTAGATGATCAATGTCGTCACAATGCCCCATGACACCTGTCATCACAATTCGCCGTGAAGCTTGTCATCACAATAATCGATGAACTGTGTCATCACAGTGTTCCAGGACACATGTCATCACAATGATCCTTGTCTACTTTCATCAAAATGCTCCAATACACCTGTCATCACAATGCTCCATGGCCCCTGTTATCATATTGCTCCATGATCTCTTTCATCACAATGCTCCATGACCACTGTCATCACCATACCTCAAGACGCCCGTCATCCCAATGCTCCATGGCCCCTTTCATCACAATGCTCCATGAACCCAGTCATCACAATGTTCCCTGCCATTTTCATCACAATGCTCCATGGGCCCTGTCATCACAGTGCTCCATGCCATTGTCATCAAAATGCTCCAGAGCTCTTGTCATCATAATGTTCCATGCCAATGTCATCAAAATATCCCATGACAGTTGTCATCACAATGCTCCATGGCCTTTGCCATCACAATGTTCCATGGCCACTGTCATCACAATGCTCCATGCCATTGTCATCAAAATGCTCCAGAGCTCTTGTCATCATAATGCTCCATGCCAATGACATCAAAATGCCCCATGACACTTGTCATCACAATGCTCCATGGCCTTTGTCATCACAATGTTCCATGGCCCCTGTCATCACAGTGCTCCATGATACCTTTCATCACAATTCTACATGACCACTGTCATCACAATGCCCCAAGACAGATGTCATCAAAATTCGCCATGGTCCTTGTCATCACAATGCTCCATGAACCGTGTCATCACAAGGTTCCAGGACACTTGTCATCACAATGATCCGTGATCACATTCATCACAATGCTCCATGAAACCTGTCATCTCAATGCTCCATAGCCTTTGTATTCACAATGCTCCATGGCCCCTGTAATCACAGTGTTCCATGACCCCTTTCATCACAATGCTCCAAGACCGCTGTCATCACAGTGCCCCATGACGCCTGCCACCACAAATCTCCAAGACCTCTGTTACCAAAAAGCTCCATGATCCCTGTCAGTACAATGTTCCATGACACTTTTCATCACAATGCTCCATGACCCCTGTCATCACAAAGTTCTCTGCCCATATCATCACAATGCTCCTTGTCACCTTTCATCACAATGCTCCATGCCCTTTCATCACAATGCTCCAGAATTCTTGTCATCGCAATGTTCCTTGACCGTGTCATCACAATGCTCCATGACACTTGTCTTTACAAAGCTCCATGACCCCTGTCATCACAATGATCCATGATTCCTTTCCTCACAGTGCTCCAGTACCCTTTTCATCACAATGCTCCATGCCATTGTCAGCACAATGCTCTTTGGACCCTGTCATCAAAATGCTCCATCCCCTTTTCATCACAATGCTCCAGATATCCTATCATTACAATGCTCCATGCCCGTGTCAACACAATGCTCCATGACCCCTGTCATCAAAATGCTTTATGAACCTTGTTATCAGAATGTTCCATGACCCCTGGCATCAAAATGATCCATGACCGTTGTCATCACAATGCTGCATGATACCTTTCATCCCAATTCTCTGTGACAGCTGTCATCACAATGCTCCAGGACAATTTTCATCACAATGCTCCATGCCCCTGTCATCACAGTGCCCCATAACCCCTGTAATCACAATGCTCCATGACCCTGTCATCACAATGCTACATGACCCCTGTCATCACATTGTTCCATGGCCTATGTATTCACAATGCTCCATGGACCCTGTAATCACACTGCTCCATGTTCCCTTTCAACACTGTGCTCCATGACCCCTGTCATCACAACGTTCCATGACAGTTGTCATCAAAATTCTCCATGACCCAGGTCACCACAAGGTTCCCTGCCCTTGTCATCACAATGGTACATGTCCTTGTCATCACAATGTTCCATGGCCTCTGCCATCACCATGCTCCATGGTCTTTCTCATCACAATGCTCTATGACCCCTGTCATCACAATTCTTGATGACCATTGTCATCACAATGCTCCAAGGCCCCTGTCATCACAAGGCCTCATGGTCTTTGTAATCACAATGCTCAATGACCGATGTCATCACAGTGCTCCATGCCGTTGTCATCACAATGCTCCATGGCCCCTGTAATCACAATGCTCCATGCCCTTGTCATCACAATGCTCCAGAACACTTGTCATCATAATGTTCCATTCCCGTGTCATCACAGTGCTCAATGACAATTGTCATCAAAATGTTCCTTGGCCTTTGTCATCACAGTGCTCCATGATACCTTTAATCAAAATTCTACATGACCACTGTCATCACAATGCAAGATGACCAATGTCATCACAATGCCCCATGACACGTGTCATCACAATTCACCTTGGCCCTTGTCATCTCAATGCTGTATGAAACGTGTCATCAGTAGGTTCCAAGACCCTTGTCATCACAACGCTCCATGAACTCTCTTATCTCAATGTTCCATGGCCTTTGTATTCACAATGCTCCATTGTCCCGATACTCGCGTTGCTCCATGAACACTTTCATCACAATGCTCCTTGACCACTGTCACCATAATGCCCCATGACGTCTCTCATCACTGTGCTCCAAGGCTACTCTCATCAAAATGCTCCATGAACTGTGTCAGCACAATATTGCATGACACTTGTCATCACAATGCTCCATGATCCCTGTAATCACAATGATCCCTGCCAATGTCATCACAATGCTCCATGTCTCCTGTAATCACAATGCTCCATGCCCTTGTCATCACAATGCTCCAGATCTGTTGTCATCACCATGCTTCATGCCCATGTCATCACAATGCTCCATGAATCTTATCTACACAATTCTCCATGGCCCATGGCATCACAATGCTCCATGACCCGTCTTCAAAATGCTAAATGGCACTTGTCCTCACAATGCTCTATGATGCCTGTCATCACTATTCTCCATGTCACTTCTTATCACAATGCTCCATGGCCCCTGTAATCCCAGTATTCCATGACCCCTTTCATCAAAATGCCCAATGCCACCTCTCATCACAATTCTCCATGGCATTTGTCATCACGATGCTCCATGACACCTGTCATCACAATGCTCCATGACACTTGTCATCACAATGCTCCATGGCCCCTCTCATTACTGTGCTCCATAATAACTTTAATCACATTTCTAGATGACCACTGCCATCACAATGCCCCATGATATTGTCATCACAATTCGCCATGACCATTGTCATCACAATGCTCCAGGAACCATGTCATCACAGGGTCCCAGGACACTTGTCATCACAATGATCCATTACCACTTTCATCACAATGCTCCATGACCACTGTCATCTCAATGCTCCATGGCCTTTGTATTCACAATGCTCCATGGCCCCTGTAATCACAGTGCTCCATAACACCTTTCATCATAATGCTCCATGAAAACTGCCATCTCAATGCCTCATGACGCCTGTCATCACAATTCTCCAAGGCCCCTCTCATCACAATGTTCCATGACACTTGTCATCACATTGCTCCATAACACCTGTCATCACAGTGTTCCTTGCCCATGTCATCACAATGCTCCATGTCCCCTATAATCAAAATGCTCCATGCCTTTTTCCTCACAATGCTCCAGAATTCTTGTCATCACAATGTTCCATGACCGTGGCATCACAATGCTCCATGGCCCTTGTCATCACAATGCTCCAGAATTCTTGTCATCACAATGTGCCATGAACGTGTCACCACAATGCTACATGACCCTGGTAATCACAGTTCTCCATGACCTTTGTCATCACAATTCTCAATGACCACTTTAATCACTATGCTCGCTGACCATTTTCATCACATTTCTCTATTGTCATTACAATTCCCCATGGCCCCTTTCTTCACAATGCTCCATGATGCCTGTCATCACAGTGCTCCATGGCTTTCATTATCACAATGCTCCAGGACAAGTTTCATCACAATACTCCATCCCCCTTGTCATCCCAGTGCACAATGAAAGCTTTCATTACAATGCTCCATGACACTTGTCATCACAATGCTCCATGGCCTTTATCGTCACAATGCTCCCAGGCACTTTTCATCACGATGTTCCATGAAAACTTTCATCACATTGCTCCATGACCATTTTCATCACAATAGTCTATACCCATGGCAACACAATGCTGCATAATCCCTGTCATCACAATAATCCATGACTGCTGTCATCACCATAATACAGGACAATGTTCAAAACAATGCTTCATGCCCCGAGTCATCACAGTGCTCCATGATACCTTTCATCACAATTCCTAGATGATCAATGTCATCACAATGCCCCATGACACCTGTCATCACAATTCGCTATGACCCTTGTCATCACAATACTCGATGAACCGTGTCATCACAGTGTTCCAGGACACATGTCATCACAATGATCCATTACTATTTTCTTCACAATGCTCCAATACACCTGTCATCACAATGCTCCATGGCCCCTGTTATCATATTGCTCCATGATCTCTTTCATCACAATGCTCCATGACCACTGTCATCACCATACCTCAAGACGCCTGTCATCTCAATGCTCCATGGCCCCTTTCATCACAATGCTCCATGAACCCAGTCATCACAATGTTCCCTGCCGTTTTCATCGCAATGCTCCATGGGCTCTGTCATCACAATGCTCCATGCCCTTGTCATCAAAATGCTCCAGAACTCTTGTCATCATAATGCTCCATGCCAATGTCATCAAAATGCCCCATGACACTTGTCATCACAATGCTCCATGGCCTTTGTCATCACAATGTTCCATGGCCCCTGTCATCACAGTGCTCCATGATACCTTTCATCACAATTCTACACGACCACTCTCATCACAATGGCCCATGACAGATGTCATCACAATTCGCCATGGTCCTTGTCATCACAATGCTCCATGAACCGTGTCATCACAAGGTTCCAGGACACTTGTCATCACAATGAACCATGATCACTTTCATCACAATGCTCCATGAACCCTGTCATCTCAATGCTCCATAGCCTTTGTATTCACAATGCTCCATGGCCCCTGTAATCACAGTGCTCCATGACCCCTTTCATCACAATGCTCCAAGACCGCTGTCATCACAATGCCCCATGACGCCTGCCACCACAAATCTCCAAGGCCTCTCTTACCAAAAAGCTCCATGATCCCTGTCAGTACAATGTTCCATGACACTTTTCATCACAATGCTCCATGACCCCTGTCATCACAAAGTTCTCTGCCCATATCATCACAATGCTCCTTGTCACCTTTAATCACAATGCTCCATGCCCTTTCATCACAATGCTCCAGAATTCTTGTCATGGCAATGTTCCTTGACCGTGTCATCACAATGCTCCATGACACTTGTCATCACAAAGCTCCATGACCCCTGTCATCACAATGATCCATGATTCCTTTCCTCACAGTGCTCCAGTACCCTTTTCATCACAATGCTCCATGCCATTGTCAGCACAATGCTCCTTGGACCCTGTCATCAAAATGCTCCATCCCCTTTTCATCACAATGCTCCAGATATCCTATCATTACAATGCTCCATGCCCGTGTCAACACAATGCTCCATGACCCCTGTCATCAAAATGCTTTATGAACCTTGTTATCAGAATGTTCCATGACCCCTGGCATCAAAATGATCCATGACCGTTGTCATCACAATGCTGCATGATACCTTTCATCCCAATTCTCTGTGACAGCTGTCATCACAATGCTCCAGGACAATTTTCATCACAATGCTCCATGCCCCCTGTCATCACAGTGCCCCATAACCCCTGTAATCACAATGCTCCATGACCCTGTCATCACAATGCTACATGACCCCTGTCATCACATTGTTCCATGGCCTATGTATTCACAATGCTCCATGGACCCTGTAATCACACTGCTCCATGTTCCCTTTCAACACAATGCTCCATGACCCCTGTCATCACAACGTTCCATGAAAGTTGTCATCAAAATGCTCCATGACCCCGGTCACCACAAGGTTCCCTGCCCTTGTCATCACAATGGTACATGGCCTTGTCATCACAATGTTCCATGGCCTCTGACATCACCATACTCCATGGTCTTTCTCATCACAATGCTCTATGACCCCTATCATCACAATGCTTGATGACCATTGTCATCACAATGCTCCAAGGCCCCTGTCATCACAATGCCTCATGGTCTTTGTAATCACAATGCTCAATGACCACTGTCATCACAATGCTCCATGCCGTTGTCATCACAATGCTCCATGGCCCCTGTAATCCCAATGCTCCAGAACACTTGTCAGCATAATGTTCCATTCCCGTGTCATCACATTGCTCAATGACAATTGTCATCAAAATGTTCCTTGGCCTTTGTCATCACAGTGCTCCATGATACCTTTAATCAAAATTCTACATGACCACTCTCATCACAATGCAAGATGACCAATGTCATCACAATGCCCCATGACACGTGTCATCACAATTCACTTTGGCCCTTGTCATCTCAATGCTGTATGAAACGTGTCATCAGTAGGTTCCAAGACCCTTGTCATCACAACACTCCATGAACTCTCTTATCTCAATGTTCCATGGCCTTTATATTCACAATGCTCCATTGTCCCGATACTCGCGTTGCTCCATGAACACTTTCATCACAATGCTCCTTGACCACTGTCACCATAATGCCCCATGACGTCTCTCATCACTGTGCTCCAAGGCCACTCTCATCAAAATGCTCCATGAACTGTGTCAGCACAATATTGCATGACACTTGTCATCACAATGCTCCATGATCCCTGTAATCACAATGATCCCTGCCAATGTCATCACAATGCTCCATGTCTCCTGTAATCACAATGCTCCATGCCCTTGTCATCACAATGCTCCAGGTCTGTTGTCATCACCATGCTTCATGCCCGTGTCATCACAATGCTCCATGAATCTTGTCTACACACGCTCCATGGCCCATGTCATCACAATGCTCCATGACCCCTGTCTTCAAAATGCTAAATGGCACTTGTCATCACAATGCTCTATGATGCCTGTCATCACTATTCTCCATGTCACTTCTTATCACAATGCTCCATGGCCCCTGTAATCCCAGTACTCCATGAACCCTTTCATCACAATGCCCAATGCCACCTCTAATCACAACTCTCCATGGCATTTGTCATCACGATGCTCCATGATACCTGTCATCACAATGCTTCATGACACTTGTCATCACAAAGCTCCATGGCCCCTCTCATTACTGTGCTCGATAATAACTTTAATCACATTTCTAGATGACCACTGCCATCACAATGCCCCATGACATTGTCATCACAATTCGCCATGACCATTGTCATCACAATGCTCCATGAACCATGTCATCACAGGGTCCCAGGACACTTGTCATCACAATGATCCATTACCACTTTCATCACAATGCTCCATGACCACTGTCATCTCAATGCTCCATGGCCTTTGTATTCACAATGCTCCATGGCCCCTGTAATCACAGTGCTCCATAACACCTTTCATCACAATGCTCCATAACACCTGTCATCACAGTGTTCCTTGCCCATGTCATCACAATGCTCCATGTCCCCTATATTCACAATGCTCCATGCCTTTTTCCTCACAATGCTCCAGAATTTTGTCATCACAATGTTCCATGAGCGTGGCATCACAATGCTCCATGGCCCTTGTCATCACAATGCTCCAGAATTCTTGTCATCACAATGTTCCATGAACGTGTCATCACAATGCTACATGACCCTGGTCATCACAGTTCTCCATGACCTTTGTCATCACAATTCTCAATGACCACGTTAATCACTATGCTCGCTGACCATTTTCATCACATTTCTCTATTGTCATTACAATTCCCCATGACCCCTTTCTTCACAATGTTCCATGATGCCTGTCATCACAATGCTCCATGGCTTTCGTTATCACAATGCTCCAGGACCAGTTTCATCAAAATACTCCATTCCCCTTGTCATCACAGTGCACAATGAAAGCTTTCATTACAAGGCTCCATGACACTTGTCATCACAATGCTCCATGGCCTTTATCCTCACAATGCTCCCAGGCACTTTTCATCACGATATTCCATGAAAATTTGCATCACATTGCTCCATGACCATTGTCATCACAATAGTCCATACCCATGGCAACACAATGCTGCATAATCCCTGTCATCACAATTCCCCATGACTGCTGTCATCACAATAATCCAGGACAATTTTCATATCACTGTTTCATGCCCCCAGTCATCACAGTGCTCCATGATACCTTTCATCACAATTCCTAGATGATCAATGTCGTCACAATGCCCCATGACACCTGTCATCACAATTCGCCGTGAAGCTTGTCATCACAATAATCGATGAACTGTGTCATCACAGTGTTCCAGGACACATGTCATCACAATGATCCTTGTCTACTTTCATCAAAATGCTCCAATACACCTGTCATCACAATGCTCCATGGCCCCTGTTATCATATTGCTCCATGATCTCTTTCATCACAATGCTCCATGACCACTGTCATCACCATACCTCAAGACGCCCGTCATCCCAATGCTCCATGGCCCCTTTCATCACAATGCTCCATGAACCCAGTCATCACAATGTTCCCTGCCATTTTCATCACAATGCTCCATGGGCCCTGTCATCACAGTGCTCCATGCCATTGTCATCAAAATGCTCCAGAGCTCTTGTCATCATAATGTTCCATGCCAATGTCATCAAAATATCCCATGACAGTTGTCATCACAATGCTCCATGGCCTTTGCCATCACAATGTTCCATGGCCACTGTCATCACAATGCTCCATGCCATTGTCATCAAAATGCTCCAGAGCTCTTGTCATCATAATGCTCCATGCCAATGACATCAAAATGCCCCATGACACTTGTCATCACAATGCTCCATGGCCTTTGTCATCACAATGTTCCATGGCCCCTGTCATCACAGTGCTCCATGATACCTTTCATCACAATTCTACATGACCACTGTCATCACAATGCCCCAAGACAGATGTCATCAAAATTCGCCATGGTCCTTGTCATCACAATGCTCCATGAACCGTGTCATCACAAGGTTCCAGGACACTTGTCATCACAATGATCCGTGATCACATTCATCACAATGCTCCATGAAACCTGTCATCTCAATGCTCCATAGCCTTTGTATTCACAATGCTCCATGGCCCCTGTAATCACAGTGTTCCATGACCCCTTTCATCACAATGCTCCAAGACCGCTGTCATCACAGTGCCCCATGACGCCTGCCACCACAAATCTCCAAGACCTCTGTTACCAAAAAGCTCCATGATCCCTGTCAGTACAATGTTCCATGACACTTTTCATCACAATGCTCCATGACCCCTGTCATCACAAAGTTCTCTGCCCATATCATCACAATGCTCCTTGTCACCTTTCATCACAATGCTCCATGCCCTTTCATCACAATGCTCCAGAATTCTTGTCATCGCAATGTTCCTTGACCGTGTCATCACAATGCTCCATGACACTTGTCTTTACAAAGCTCCATGACCCCTGTCATCACAATGATCCATGATTCCTTTCCTCACAGTGCTCCAGTACCCTTTTCATCACAATGCTCCATGCCATTGTCAGCACAATGCTCTTTGGACCCTGTCATCAAAATGCTCCATCCCCTTTTCATCACAATGCTCCAGATATCCTATCATTACAATGCTCCATGCCCGTGTCAACACAATGCTCCATGACCCCTGTCATCAAAATGCTTTATGAACCTTGTTATCAGAATGTTCCATGACCCCTGGCATCAAAATGATCCATGACCGTTGTCATCACAATGCTGCATGATACCTTTCATCCCAATTCTCTGTGACAGCTGTCATCACAATGCTCCAGGACAATTTTCATCACAATGCTCCATGCCCCTGTCATCACAGTGCCCCATAACCCCTGTAATCACAATGCTCCATGACCCTGTCATCACAATGCTACATGACCCCTGTCATCACATTGTTCCATGGCCTATGTATTCACAATGCTCCATGGACCCTGTAATCACACTGCTCCATGTTCCCTTTCAACACTGTGCTCCATGACCCCTGTCATCACAACGTTCCATGACAGTTGTCATCAAAATTCTCCATGACCCAGGTCACCACAAGGTTCCCTGCCCTTGTCATCACAATGGTACATGTCCTTGTCATCACAATGTTCCATGGCCTCTGCCATCACCATGCTCCATGGTCTTTCTCATCACAATGCTCTATGACCCCTGTCATCACAATTCTTGATGACCATTGTCATCACAATGCTCCAAGGCCCCTGTCATCACAAGGCCTCATGGTCTTTGTAATCACAATGCTCAATGACCGATGTCATCACAGTGCTCCATGCCGTTGTCATCACAATGCTCCATGGCCCCTGTAATCACAATGCTCCATGCCCTTGTCATCACAATGCTCCAGAACACTTGTCATCATAATGTTCCATTCCCGTGTCATCACAGTGCTCAATGACAATTGTCATCAAAATGTTCCTTGGCCTTTGTCATCACAGTGCTCCATGATACCTTTAATCAAAATTCTACATGACCACTGTCATCACAATGCAAGATGACCAATGTCATCACAATGCCCCATGACACGTGTCATCACAATTCACCTTGGCCCTTGTCATCTCAATGCTGTATGAAACGTGTCATCAGTAGGTTCCAAGACCCTTGTCATCACAACGCTCCATGAACTCTCTTATCTCAATGTTCCATGGCCTTTGTATTCACAATGCTCCATTGTCCCGATACTCGCGTTGCTCCATGAACACTTTCATCACAATGCTCCTTGACCACTGTCACCATAATGCCCCATGACGTCTCTCATCACTGTGCTCCAAGGCTACTCTCATCAAAATGCTCCATGAACTGTGTCAGCACAATATTGCATGACACTTGTCATCACAATGCTCCATGATCCCTGTAATCACAATGATCCCTGCCAATGTCATCACAATGCTCCATGTCTCCTGTAATCACAATGCTCCATGCCCTTGTCATCACAATGCTCCAGATCTGTTGTCATCACCATGCTTCATGCCCATGTCATCACAATGCTCCATGAATCTTATCTACACAATTCTCCATGGCCCATGGCATCACAATGCTCCATGACCCGTCTTCAAAATGCTAAATGGCACTTGTCCTCACAATGCTCTATGATGCCTGTCATCACTATTCTCCATGTCACTTCTTATCACAATGCTCCATGGCCCCTGTAATCCCAGTATTCCATGACCCCTTTCATCAAAATGCCCAATGCCACCTCTCATCACAATTCTCCATGGCATTTGTCATCACGATGCTCCATGACACCTGTCATCACAATGCTCCATGACACTTGTCATCACAATGCTCCATGGCCCCTCTCATTACTGTGCTCCATAATAACTTTAATCACATTTCTAGATGACCACTGCCATCACAATGCCCCATGATATTGTCATCACAATTCGCCATGACCATTGTCATCACAATGCTCCAGGAACCATGTCATCACAGGGTCCCAGGACACTTGTCATCACAATGATCCATTACCACTTTCATCACAATGCTCCATGACCACTGTCATCTCAATGCTCCATGGCCTTTGTATTCACAATGCTCCATGGCCCCTGTAATCACAGTGCTCCATAACACCTTTCATCATAATGCTCCATGAAAACTGCCATCTCAATGCCTCATGACGCCTGTCATCACAATTCTCCAAGGCCCCTCTCATCACAATGTTCCATGACACTTGTCATCACATTGCTCCATAACACCTGTCATCACAGTGTTCCTTGCCCATGTCATCACAATGCTCCATGTCCCCTATAATCAAAATGCTCCATGCCTTTTTCCTCACAATGCTCCAGAATTCTTGTCATCACAATGTTCCATGACCGTGGCATCACAATGCTCCATGGCCCTTGTCATCACAATGCTCCAGAATTCTTGTCATCACAATGTGCCATGAACGTGTCACCACAATGCTACATGACCCTGGTAATCACAGTTCTCCATGACCTTTGTCATCAAAATTCTCAATGACCACTTTAATCACTATGCTCGCTGACCATTTTCATCACATTTCTCTATTGTCATTACAATTCCCCATGGCCCCTTTCTTCACAATGCTCCATGATGCCTGTCATCACAGTGCTCCATGGCTTTCATTATCACAATGCTCCAGGACAAGTTTCATCACAATACTCCATCCCCCTTGTCATCCCAGTGCACAATGAAAGCTTTCATTACAATGCTCCATGACACTTGTCATCACAATGCTCCATGGCCTTTATCGTCACAATGCTCCCAGGCACTTTTCATCACGATGTTCCATGAAAACTTTCATCACATTGCTCCATGACCATTTTCATCACAATAGTCTATACCCATGGCAACACAATGCTGCATAATCCCTGTCATCACAATAATCCATGACTGCTGTCATCACCATAATACAGGACAATGTTCAAAACAATGCTTCATGCCCCGAGTCATCACAGTGCTCCATGATACCTTTCATCACAATTCCTAGATGATCAATGTCATCACAATGCCCCATGACACCTGTCATCACAATTCGCTATGACCCTTGTCATCACAATACTCGATGAACCGTGTCATCACAGTGTTCCAGGACACATGTCATCACAATGATCCATTACTATTTTCTTCACAATGCTCCAATACACCTGTCATCACAATGCTCCATGGCCCCTGTTATCATATTGCTCCATGATCTCTTTCATCACAATGCTCCATGACCACTGTCATCACCATACCTCAAGACGCCTGTCATCTCAATGCTCCATGGCCCCTTTCATCACAATGCTCCATGAACCCAGTCATCACAATGTTCCCTGCCGTTTTCATCGCAATGCTCCATGGGCTCTGTCATCACAATGCTCCATGCCCTTGTCATCAAAATGCTCCAGAACTCTTGTCATCATAATGCTCCATGCCAATGTCATCAAAATGCCCCATGACACTTGTCATCACAATGCTCCATGGCCTTTGTCATCACAATGTTCCATGGCCCCTGTCATCACAGTGCTCCATGATACCTTTCATCACAATTCTACACGACCACTCTCATCACAATGGCCCATGACAGATGTCATCACAATTCGCCATGGTCCTTGTCATCACAATGCTCCATGAACCGTGTCATCACAAGGTTCCAGGACACTTGTCATCACAATGAACCATGATCACTTTCATCACAATGCTCCATGAACCCTGTCATCTCAATGCTCCATAGCCTTTGTATTCACAATGCTCCATGGCCCCTGTAATCACAGTGCTCCATGACCCCTTTCATCACAATGCTCCAAGACCGCTGTCATCACAATGCCCCATGACGCCTGCCACCACAAATCTCCAAGGCCTCTCTTACCAAAAAGCTCCATGATCCCTGTCAGTACAATGTTCCATGACACTTTTCATCACAATGCTCCATGACCCCTGTCATCAAAAAGTTCTCTGCCCATATCATCACAATGCTCCTTGTCACCTTTCATCACAATGCTCCATGCCCTTTCATCACAATGCTCCAGAATTCTTGTCATGGCAATGTTCCTTGACCGTGTCATCACAATGCTCCATGACACTTGTCATCACAAAGCTCCATGACCCCTGTCATCACAATGATCCATGATTCCTTTCCTCACAGTGCTCCAGTACCCTTTTCATCACAATGCTCCATGCCATTGTCAGCACAATGCTCCTTGGACCCTGTCATCAAAATGCTCCATCCCCTTTTCATCACAATGCTCCAGATATCCTATCATTACAATGCTCCATGCCCGTGTCAACACAATGCTCCATGACCCCTGTCATCAAAATGCTTTATGAACCTTGTTATCAGAATGTTCCATGACCCCTTGCATCAAAATGATCCATGACCGTTGTCATCACAATGCTGCATGATACCTTTCATCCCAATTCTCTGTGACAGCTGTCATCACAATGCTCCAGGACAATTTTCATCACAATGCTCCATGCCCCCTGTCATCACAGTGCCCCATAACCCCTGTAATCACAATGCTCCATGACCCTGTCATCACAATGCTACATGACCCCTGTCATCACATTGTTCCATGGCCTATGTATTCACAATGCTCCATGGACCCTGTAATCACACTGCTCCATGTTCCCTTTCAACACAGTGCTCCATGACCCCTGTCATCACAACGTTCCATGAAAGTTGTCATCAAAATGCTCCATGACCCCGGTCACCACAAGGTTCCCTGCCCTTGTCATCACAATGGTACATGGCCTTGTCATCACAATGTTCCATGGCCTCTGACATCACCATACTCCATGGTCTTTCTCATCACAATGCTCTATGACCCCTATCATCACAATGCTTGATGACCATTGTCATCACAATGCTCCAAGGCCCCTGTCATCACAATGCCTCATGGTCTTTGTAATCACAATGCTCAATGACCACTGTCATCACAATGCTCCATGCCGTTGTCATCACAATGCTCCATGGCCCCTGTAATCACAATGCTCCAGAACACTTGTCAGCATAATGTTCCATTCCCGTGTCATCACATTGCTCAATGACAATTGTCATCAAAATGTTCCTTGGCCTTTGTCATCACAGTGCTCCATGATACCTTTAATCAAAATTCTACATGACCACTCTCATCACAATGCAAGATGACCAATGTCATCACAATGCCCCATGACACGTGTCATCACAATTCACTTTGGCCCTTGTCATCTCAATGCTGTATGAAACGTGTCATCAGTAGGTTCCAAGACCCTTGTCATCACAACACTGCATGAACTCTCTTATCTCAATGTTCCATGGCCTTTATATTCACAATGCTCCATTGTTCCGATACTCGCGTTGCTCCATGAACACTTTCATCACAATGCTCCTTGACCACTGTCACCATAATGCCCCATGACGTCTCTCATCACTGTGCTCCAAGGCTACTCTCATCAAAATGCTCCATGAACTGTGTCAGCACAATATTGCATGACACTTGTCATCACAATGCTCCATGATCCCTGTAATCACAATGATCCCTGCCAATGTCATCACAATGCTCCATGTCTCCTGTAATCACAATGCTCCATGCCCTTGTCATCACAATGCTCCAGGTCTGTTGTCATCACCATGCTTCATGCCCGTGTCATCACAATGCTCCATGAATCTTGTCTACACACGCTCCATGGCCCATGTCATCACAATGCTCCATGACCCCTGTCTTCAAAATGCTAAATGGCACTTGTCATCACAATGCTCTATGATGCCTGTCATCACTATTCTCCATGTCACTTCTTATCACAATGCTCCATGGCCCCTGTAATCCCAGTACTCCATGAACCCTTTCATCACAATGCCCAATGCCACCTCTAATCACAACTCTCCATGGCATTTGTCATCACGATGCTCCATGATACCTGTCATCACAATGCTCCATGACACTTGTCATCACAAAGCTCCATGGCCCCTCTCATTACTGTGCTCGATAATAACTTTAATCACATTTCTAGATGACCACTGCCATCACAATGCCCCATGACATTGTCATCACAATTTGCCATGACCATTGTCATCACAATGCTCCATGAACCATGTCATCACAGGGTCCCAGGACACTTGTCATCACAATGATCCATTACCACTTTCATCACAATGCTCCATGACCACTGTCATCTCAATGCTCCATGGCCTTTGTATTCACAATGCTCCATGGCCCCTGTAATCACAGTGCTCCATAACACCTTTCATCACAATGCTCCATAACACCTGTCATCACAGTGTTCCTTGCCCATGTCATCACAATGCTCCATGTCCCCTATATTCACAATGCTCCATGCCTTTTTCCTCACAATGCTCCAGAATTTTGTCATCACAATGTTCCATGAGCGTGGCATCACAATGCTCCATGGCCCTTGTCATCACAATGCTCCAGAATTCTTGTCATCACAATGTTCCATGAACGTGTCATCACAATGCTACATGACCCTGGTCATCACAGCTCTCCATGACCTTTGTCATCACAATTCTCAATGACCACGTTAATCACTATGCTCGCTGACCATTTTCATCACATTTCTCTATTGTCATTACAATTCCCCATGGCCCCTTTCTTCACAATGTTCCATGATGCCTGTCATCACAATGCTCCATGGCTTTCGTTATCACAATGCTCCAGGACCAGTTTCATCAAAATACTCCATTCCCCTTGTCATCACAGTGCACAATGAAAGCTTTCATTACAAGGCTCCATGACACTTGTCATCACAATGCTCCATGGCCTTTATCCTCACAATGCTCCCAGGCACTTTTCATCACGATATTCCATGAAAATTTGCATCACATTGCTCCATGACCATTGTCATCACAATAGTCCATACCCATGGCAACACAATGCTGCATAATCCCTGTCATCACAATTCCCCATGACTGCTGTCATCACAATAATCCAGGACAATTTTCATATCACTGTTTCATGCCCCCAGTCATCACAGTGCTCCATGATACCTTTCATCACAATTCCTAGATGATCAATGTCGTCACAATGCCCCATGACACCTGTCATCACAATTCGCCGTGAAGCTTGTCATCACAATAATCGATGAACTGTGTCATCACAGTGTTCCAGGACACATGTCATCACAATGATCCTTGTCTACTTTCATCAAAATGCTCCAATACACCTGTCATCACAATGCTCCATGGCCCCTGTTATCATATTGCTCCATGATCTCTTTCATCACAATGCTCCATGACCACTGTCATCACCATACCTCAAGACGCCCGTCATCCCAATGCTCCATGGCCCCTTTCATCACAATGCTCCATGAACCCAGTCATCACAATGTTCCCTGCCATTTTCATCACAATGCTCCATGGGCCCTGTCATCACAGTGCTCCATGCCATTGTCATCAAAATGCTCCAGAGCTCTTGTCATCATAATGTTCCATGCCAATGTCATCAAAATATCCCATGACAGTTGTCATCACAATGCTCCATGGCCTTTGCCATCACAATGTTCCATGGCCACTGTCATCACAATGCTCCATGCCATTGTCATCAAAATGCTCCAGAGCTCTTGTCATCATAATGCTCCATGCCAATGACATCAAAATGCCCCATGACACTTGTCATCACAATGCTCCATGGCCTTTGTCATCACAATGTTCCATGGCCCCTGTCATCACAGTGCTCCATGATACCTTTCATCACAATTCTACATGACCACTGTCATCACAATGCCCCAAGACAGATGTCATCAAAATTCGCCATGGTCCTTGTCATCACAATGCTCCATGAACCGTGTCATCACAAGGTTCCAGGACACTTGTCATCACAATGATCCGTGATCACATTCATCACAATGCTCCATGAAACCTGTCATCTCAATGCTCCATAGCCTTTGTATTCACAATGCTCCATGGCCCCTGTAATCACAGTGTTCCATGACCCCTTTCATCACAATGCTCCAAGACCGCTGTCATCACAGTGCCCCATGACGCCTGCCACCACAAATCTCCAAGGCCTCTCTTACCAAAAAGCTCCATGATATCTGTCAGTACAATGTTCCATGACACTTTTCATCACAATGCTCCATGACCCCTGTCATCACAAAGTTCTCTGCCCATATCATCACAATGCTCCTTGTCACCTTTCATCACAATGCTCCATGCCCTTTCATCACAATGCTCCAGAATTCTTGTCATCGCAATGTTCCTTGACCGTGTCATCACAATGCTCCATGACACTTGTCTTTACAAAGCTCCATGACCCCTGTCATCACAATGATCCATGATTCCTTTCCTCACAGTGCTCCAGTACCCTTTTCATCACAATGCTCCATGCCATTGTCAGCACAATGCTCTTTGGACCCTGTCATCAAAATGCTCCATCCCCTTTTCATCACAATGCTCCAGATATCCTATCATTACAATGCTCCATGCCCGTGTCAACACAATGCTCCATGACCCCTGTCATCAAAATGCTTTATGAACCTTGTTATCAGAATGTTCCATGACCCCTGGCATCAAAATGATCCATGACCGTTGTCATCACAATGCTGCATGATACCTTTCATCCCAATTCTCTGTGACAGCTGTCATCACAATGCTCCAGGACAATTTTCATCACAATGCTCCATGCCCCTGTCATCACAGTGCCCCATAACCCCTGTAATCACAATGCTCCATGACCCTGTCATCACAATGCTACATGACCCCTGTCATCACATTGTTCCATGGCCTATGTATTCACAATGCTCCATGGACCCTGTAATCACACTGCTCCATGTTCCCTTTCAACACTGTGCTCCATGACCCCTGTCATCACAACGTTCCATGACAGTTGTCATCAAAATTCTCCATGACCCAGGTCACCACAAGGTTCCCTGCCCTTGTCATCACAATGGTACATGTCCTTGTCATCACAATGTTCCATGGCCTCTGCCATCACCATGCTCCATGGTCTTTCTCATCACAATGCTCTATGACCCCTGTCATCACAATGCTTGATGACCATTGTCATCACAATGCTCCAAGGCCCCTGTCATCACAATGCCTCATGGTCTTTGTTATCACAATGCAAATTGACCACTGTTATCACAGTGCTCCATGCCGTTGTCATCACAATGCTCCATGGCCCCTGTAATCACAATGCTCCATGCCCTTGTCATCACAATGCTCCAGAACACTTGTCATCATAATGTTCCATTCCCGTGTCATCACAGTGCTCAATGACAATTGTCATCAAAATGTTCCTTGGCCTTTGTCATCACAGTGCTCCATGATACCTTTAATCAAAATTCTACATGACCACTGTCATCACAATGCAAGATGACCAATGTCATCACAATGCCCCATGACACGTGTCATCACAATTCACCTTGGCCCTTGTCATCTCAATGCTGTATGAAACGTGTCATCAGTAGGTTCCAAGACCCTTGTCATCACAACGCTCCATGAACTCTCTTATCTCAATGTTCCATGGCCTTTGTATTCACAATGCTCCATTGTCCCGATACTCGCGTTGCTCCATGAACACTTTCATCACAATGCTCCTTGACCACTGTCACCATAATGCCCCATGACGTCTCTCATCACTGTGCTCCAAGGCTACTCTCATCAAAATGCTCCATGAACTGTGTCAGCACAATATTGCATGACACTTGTCATCACAATGCTCCATGATCCCTGTAATCACAATGATCCCTGCCAATGTCATCACAATGCTCCATGTCTCCTGTAATCACAATGCTCCATGCCCTTGTCATCACAATGCTCCAGATCTGTTGTCATCACCATGCTTCATGCCCATGTCATCACAATGCTCCATGAATCTTATCTACACAATTCTCCATGGCCCATGGCATCACAATGCTCCATGACCCGTCTTCAAAATGCTAAATGGCACTTGTCCTCACAATGCTCTATGATGCCTGTCATCACTATTCTCCATGTCACTTCTTATCACAATGCTCCATGGCCCCTGTAATCCCAGTATTCCATGACCCCTTTCATCAAAATGCCCAATGCCACCTCTCATCACAATTCTCCATGGCATTTGTCATCACGATGCTCCATGACACCTGTCATCACAATGCTCCATGACACTTGTCATCACAATGCTCCATGGCCCCTCTCATTACTGTGCTCCATAATAACTTTAATCACATTTCTAGATGACCACTGCCATCACAATGCCCCATGATATTGTCATCACAATTCGCCATGACCATTGTCATCACAATGCTCCAGGAACCATGTCATCACAGGGTCCCAGGACACTTGTCATCACAATGATCCATTACCACTTTCATCACAATGCTCCATGACCACTGTCATCTCAATGCTCCATGGCCTTTGTATTCACAATGCTCCATGGCCCCTGTAATCACAGTGCTCCATAACACCTTTCATCATAATGCTCCATGAAAACTGCCATCTCAATGCCTCATGACGCCTGTCATCACAATTCTCCAAGGCCCCTCTCATCACAATGTTCCATGACACTTGTCATCACATTGCTCCATAACACCTGTCATCACAGTGTTCCTTGCCCATGTCATCACAATGCTCCATGTCCCCTATAATCAAAATGCTCCATGCCTTTTTCCTCACAATGCTCCAGAATTCTTGTCATCACAATGTTCCATGACCGTGGCATCACAATGCTCCATGGCCCTTGTCATCACAATGCTCCAGAATTCTTGTCATCACAATGTGCCATGAACGTGTCACCACAATGCTACATGACCCTGGTAATCACAGTTCTCCATGACCTTTGTCATCACAATTCTCAATGACCACTTTAATCACTATGCTCGCTGACCATTTTCATCACATTTCTCTATTGTCATTACAATTCCCCATGGCCCCTTTCTTCACAATGCTCCATGATGCCTGTCATCACAGTGCTCCATGGCTTTCATTATCACAATGCTCCAGGACAAGTTTCATCACAATACTCCATCCCCCTTGTCATCCCAGTGCACAATGAAAGCTTTCATTACAATGCTCCATGACACTTGTCATCACAATGCTCCATGGCCTTTATCGTCACAATGCTCCCAGGCACTTTTCATCACGATGTTCCATGAAAACTTTCATCACATTGCTCCATGACCATTTTCATCACAATAGTCTATACCCATGGCAACACAATGCTGCATAATCCCTGTCATCACAATAATCCATGACTGCTGTCATCACCATAATACAGGACAATGTTCAAAACAATGCTTCATGCCCCGAGTCATCACAGTGCTCCATGATACCTTTCATCACAATTCCTAGATGATCAATGTCATCACAATGCCCCATGACACCTGTCATCACAATTCGCTATGACCCTTGTCATCACAATACTCGATGAACCGTGTCATCACAGTGTTCCAGGACACATGTCATCACAATGATCCATTACTATTTTCTTCACAATGCTCCAATACACCTGTCATCACAATGCTCCATGGCCCCTGTTATCATATTGCTCCATGATCTCTTTCATCACAATGCTCCATGACCACTGTCATCACCATACCTCAAGACGCCTGTCATCTCAATGCTCCATGGCCCCTTTCATCACAATGCTCCATGAACCCAGTCATCACAATGTTCCCTGCCGTTTTCATCGCAATGCTCCATGGGCTCTGTCATCACAATGCTCCATGCCCTTGTCATCAAAATGCTCCAGAACTCTTGTCATCATAATGCTCCATGCCAATGTCATCAAAATGCCCCATGACACTTGTCATCACAATGCTCCATGGCCTTTGTCATCACAATGTTCCATGGCCCCTGTCATCACAGTGCTCCATGATACCTTTCATCACAATTCTACACGACCACTCTCATCACAATGGCCCATGACAGATGTCATCACAATTCGCCATGGTCCTTGTCATCACAATGCTCCATGAACCGTGTCATCACAAGGTTCCAGGACACTTGTCATCACAATGAACCATGATCACTTTCATCACAATGCTCCATGAACCCTGTCATCTCAATGCTCCATAGCCTTTGTATTCACAATGCTCCATGGCCCCTGTAATCACAGTGCTCCATGACCCCTTTCATCACAATGCTCCAAGACCGCTGTCATCACAATGCCCCATGACGCCTGCCACCACAAATCTCCAAGGCCTCTCTTACCAAAAAGCTCCATGATCCCTGTCAGTACAATGTTCCATGACACTTTTCATCACAATGCTCCATGACCCCTGTCATCAAAAAGTTCTCTGCCCATATCATCACAATGCTCCTTGTCACCTTTCATCACAATGCTCCATGCCCTTTCATCACAATGCTCCAGAATTCTTGTCATGGCAATGTTCCTTGACCGTGTCATCACAATGCTCCATGACACTTGTCATCACAAAGCTCCATGACCCCTGTCATCACAATGATCCATGATTCCTTTCCTCACAGTGCTCCAGTACCCTTTTCATCACAATGCTCCATGCCATTGTCAGCACAATGCTCCTTGGACCCTGTCATCAAAATGCTCCATCCCCTTTTCATCACAATGCTCCAGATATCCTATCATTACAATGCTCCATGCCCGTGTCAACACAATGCTCCATGACCCCTGTCATCAAAATGCTTTATGAACCTTGTTATCAGAATGTTCCATGACCCCTTGCATCAAAATGATCCATGACCGTTGTCATCACAATGCTGCATGATACCTTTCATCCCAATTCTCTGTGACAGCTGTCATCACAATGCTCCAGGACAATTTTCATCACAATGCTCCATGCCCCCTGTCATCACAGTGCCCCATAACCCCTGTAATCACAATGCTCCATGACCCTGTCATCACAATGCTACATGACCCCTGTCATCACATTGTTCCATGGCCTATGTATTCACAATGCTCCATGGACCCTGTAATCACACTGCTCCATGTTCCCTTTCAACACAGTGCTCCATGACCCCTGTCATCACAACATTCCATGAAAGTTGTCATCAAAATGCTCCATGACCCCGGTCACCACAAGGTTCCCTGCCCTTGTCATCACAATGGTACATGGCCTTGTCATCACAATGTTCCATGGCCTCTGACATCACCATACTCCATGGTCTTTCTCATCACAATGCTCTATGACCCCTATCATCACAATGCTTGATGACCATTGTCATCACAATGCTCCAAGGCCCCTGTCATCACAATGCCTCATGGTCTTTGTAATCACAATGCTCAATGACCACTGTCATCACAATGCTCCATGCCGTTGTCATCACAATGCTCCATGGCCCCTGTAATCACAATGCTCCAGAACACTTGTCAGCATAATGTTCCATTCCCGTGTCATCACATTGCTCAATGACAATTGTCATCAAAATGTTCCTTGGCCTTTGTCATCACAGTGCTCCATGATACCTTTAATCAAAATTCTACATGACCACTGTCATCACAATGCAAGATGACCAATGTCATCACAATGCCCCATGACACGTGTCATCACAATTCACTTTGGCCCTTGTCATCTCAATGCTGTATGAAACGTGTCATCAGTAGGTTCCAAGACCCTTGTCATCACAACACTGCATGAACTCTCTTATCTCAATGTTCCATGGCCTTTATATTCACAATGCTCCATTGTCCCGATACTCGCGTTGCTCCATGAACACTTTCATCACAATGCTCCTTGACCACTGTCACCATAATGCCCCATGACGTCTCTCATCACTGTGCTCCAAGGCTACTCTCATCAAAATGCTCCATGAACTGTGTCAGCACAATATTGCATGACACTTGTCATCCCAATGCTCCATGATCCCTGTAATCACAATGATCCCTGCCAATGTCATCACAATGCTCCATGTCTCCTGTAATCACAATGCTCCATGCCCTTGTCATCACAATGCTCCAGGTCTGTTGTCATCACCATGCTTCATGCCCGTGTCATCACAATGCTCCATGAATCTTGTCTACACACGCTCCATGGCCCATGTCATCACAATGCTCCATGACCCCTGTCTTCAAAATGCTAAATGGCACTTGTCATCACAATGCTCTATGATGCCTGTCATCACTATTCTCCATGTCACTTCTTATCACAATGCTCCATGGCCCCTGTAATCCCAGTACTCCATGAACCCTTTCATCACAATGCCCAATGCCACCTCTAATCACAACTCTCCATGGCATTTGTCATCACGATGCTCCATGATACCTGTCATCACAATGCTCCATGACACTTGTCATCACAAAGCTCCATGGCCCCTCTCATTACTGTGCTCGATAATAACTTTAATCACATTTCTAGATGACCACTGCCATCACAATGCCCCATGACATTGTCATCACAATTCGCCATGACCATTGTCATCACAATGCTCCATGAACCATGTCATCACAGGGTCCCAGGACACTTGTCATCACAATGATCCATTACCACTTTCATCACAATGCTCCATGACCACTGTCATCTCAATGCTCCATGGCCTTTGTATTCACAATGCTCCATGGCCCCTGTAATCACAGTGCTCCATAACACCTTTCATCACAATGCTCCATAACACCTGTCATCACAGTGTTCCTTGCCCATGTCATCACAATGCTCCATGTCCCCTATATTCACAATGCTCCATGCCTTTTTCCTCACAATGCTCCAGAATTTTGTCATCACAATGTTCCATGAGCGTGGCATCACAATGCTCCATGGCCCTTGTCATCACAATGCTCCAGAATTCTTGTCATCACAATGTTCCATGAACGTGTCATCACAATGCTACATGACCCTGGTCATCACAGCTCTCCATGACCTTTGTCATCACAATTCTCAATGACCACGTTAATCACTATGCTCGCTGACCATTTTCATCACATTTCTCTATTGTCATTACAATTCCCCATGGCCCCTTTCTTCACAATGTTCCATGATGCCTGTCATCACAATGCTCCATGGCTTTCGTTATCACAATGCTCCAGGACCAGTTTCATCAAAATACTCCATTCCCCTTGTCATCACAGTGCACAATGAAAGCTTTCATTACAAGGCTCCATGACACTTGTCATCACAATGCTCCATGGCCTTTATCCTCACAATGCTCCCAGGCACTTTTCATCACGATATTCCATGAAAATTTGCATCACATTGCTCCATGACCATTGTCATCACAATAGTCCATACCCATGGCAACACAATGCTGCATAATCCCTGTCATCACAATTCCCCATGACTGCTGTCATCACAATAATCCAGGACAATTTTCATATCACTGTTTCATGCCCCCAGTCATCACAGTGCTCCATGATACCTTTCATCACAATTCCTAGATGATCAATGTCGTCACAATGCCCCATGACACCTGTCATCACAATTCGCCGTGAAGCTTGTCATCACAATAATCGATGAACTGTGTCATCACAGTGTTCCAGGACACATGTCATCACAATGATCCTTGTCTACTTTCATCAAAATGCTCCAATACACCTGTCATCACAATGCTCCATGGCCCCTGTTATCATATTGCTCCATGATCTCTTTCATCACAATGCTCCATGACCACTGTCATCACCATACCTCAAGACGCCCGTCATCCCAATGCTCCATGGCCCCTTTCATCACAATGCTCCATGAACCCAGTCATCACAATGTTCCCTGCCATTTTCATCACAATGCTCCATGGGCCCTGTCATCACAGTGCTCCATGCCATTGTCATCAAAATGCTCCAGAGCTCTTGTCATCATAATGTTCCATGCCAATGTCATCAAAATATCCCATGACAGTTGTCATCACAATGCTCCATGGCCTTTGCCATCACAATGTTCCATGGCCACTGTCATCACAATGCTCCATGCCATTGTCATCAAAATGCTCCAGAGCTCTTGTCATCATAATGCTCCATGCCAATGACATCAAAATGCCCCATGACACTTGTCATCACAATGCTCCATGGCCTTTGTCATCACAATGTTCCATGGCCCCTGTCATCACAGTGCTCCATGATACCTTTCATCACAATTCTACATGACCACTGTCATCACAATGCCCCAAGACAGATGTCATCAAAATTCGCCATGGTCCTTGTCATCACAATGCTCCATGAACCGTGTCATCACAAGGTTCCAGGACACTTGTCATCACAATGATCCGTGATCACATTCATCACAATGCTCCATGAAACCTGTCATCTCAATGCTCCATAGCCTTTGTATTCACAATGCTCCATGGCCCCTGTAATCACAGTGTTCCATGACCCCTTTCATCACAATGCTCCAAGACCGCTGTCATCACAGTGCCCCATGACGCCTGCCACCACAAATCTCCAAGGCCTCTCTTACCAAAAAGCTCCATGATATCTGTCAGTACAATGTTCCATGACACTTTTCATCACAATGCTCCATGACCCCTGTCATCACAAAGTTCTCTGCCCATATCATCACAATGCTCCTTGTCACCTTTCATCACAATGCTCCATGCCCTTTCATCACAATGCTCCAGAATTCTTGTCATCGCAATGTTCCTTGACCGTGTCATCACAATGCTCCATGACACTTGTCTTTACAAAGCTCCATGACCCCTGTCATCACAATGATCCATGATTCCTTTCCTCACAGTGCTCCAGTACCCTTTTCATCACAATGCTCCATGCCATTGTCAGCACAATGCTCTTTGGACCCTGTCATCAAAATGCTCCATCCCCTTTTCATCACAATGCTCCAGATATCCTATCATTACAATGCTCCATGCCCGTGTCAACACAATGCTCCATGACCCCTGTCATCAAAATGCTTTATGAACCTTGTTATCAGAATGTTCCATGACCCCTGGCATCAAAATGATCCATGACCGTTGTCATCACAATGCTGCATGATACCTTTCATCCCAATTCTCTGTGACAGCTGTCATCACAATGCTCCAGGACAATTTTCATCACAATGCTCCATGCCCCTGTCATCACAGTGCCCCATAACCCCTGTAATCACAATGCTCCATGACCCTGTCATCACAATGCTACATGACCCCTGTCATCACATTGTTCCATGGCCTATGTATTCACAATGCTCCATGGACCCTGTAATCACACTGCTCCATGTTCCCTTTCAACACTGTGCTCCATGACCCCTGTCATCACAACGTTCCATGACAGTTGTCATCAAAATTCTCCATGACCCAGGTCACCACAAGGTTCCCTGCCCTTGTCATCACAATGGTACATGTCCTTGTCATCACAATGTTCCATGGCCTCTGCCATCACCATGCTCCATGGTCTTTCTCATCACAATGCTCTATGACCCCTGTCATCACAATTCTTGATGACCATTGTCATCACAATGCTCCAAGGCCCCTGTCATCACAATGCCTCATGGTCTTTGTAATCACAATGCTCAATGACCGATGTCATCACAGTGCTCCATGCCGTTGTCATCACAATGCTCCATGGCCCCTGTAATCACAATGCTCCATGCCCTTGTCATCACAATGCTCCAGAACACTTGTCATCATAATGTTCCATTCCCGTGTCATCACAGTGCTCAATGACAATTGTCATCAAAATGTTCCTTGGCCTTTGTCATCACAGTGCTCCATGATACCTTTAATCAAAATTCTACATGACCACTGTCATCACAATGCAAGATGACCAATGTCATCACAATGCCCCATGACACGTGTCATCACAATTCACCTTGGGCCTTGTCATCTCAATGCTGTATGAAACGTGTCATCAGTAGGTTCCAAGACCCTTGTCATCACAACGCTCCATGAACTCTCTTATCTCAATGTTCCATGGCCTTTGTATTCACAATGCTCCATTGTCCCGATACTCGCGTTGCTCCATGAACACTTTCATCACAATGCTCCTTGACCACTGTCACCATAATGCCCCATGACGTCTCTCATCACTGTGCTCCAAGGCTACTCTCATCAAAATGCTCCATGAACTGTGTCAGCACAATATTGCATGACACTTGTCATCACAATGCTCCATGATCCCTGTAATCACAATGATCCCTGCCAATGTCATCACAATGCTCCATGTCTCCTGTAATCACAATGCTCCATGCCCTTGTCATCACAATGCTCCAGATCTGTTGTCATCACCATGCTTCATGCCCATGTCATCACAATGCTCCATGAATCTTATCTACACAATTCTCCATGGCCCATGGCATCACAATGCTCCATGACCCGTCTTCAAAATGCTAAATGGCACTTGTCCTCACAATGCTCTATGATGCCTGTCATCACTATTCTCCATGTCACTTCTTATCACAATGCTCCATGGCCCCTGTAATCCCAGTATTCCATGACCCCTTTCATCAAAATGCCCAATGCCACCTCTCATCACAATTCTCCATGGCATTTGTCATCACGATGCTCCATGACACCTGTCATCACAATGCTCCATGACACTTGTCATCACAATGCTCCATGGCCCCTCTCATTACTGTGCTCCATAATAACTTTAATCACATTTCTAGATGACCACTGCCATCACAATGCCCCATGATATTGTCATCACAATTCGCCATGACCATTGTCATCACAATGCTCCATGAACCATGTCATCACAGGGTCCCAGGACACTTGTCATCACAATGATCCATTACCACTTTCATCACAATGCTCCATGACCACTGTCATCTCAATGCTCCATGGCCTTTGTATTCACAATGCTCCATGGCCCCTGTAATCACAGTGCTCCATAACACCTTTCATCATAATGCTCCATGAAAACTGCCATCTCAATGCCTCATGACGCCTGTCATCACAATTCTCCAAGGCCCCTCTCATCACAATGTTCCATGACACTTGTCATCACATTGCTCCATAACACCTGTCATCACAGTGTTCCTTGCCCATGTCATCACAATGCTCCATGTCCCCTATAATCAAAATGCTCCATGCCTTTTTCCTCACAATGCTCCAGAATTCTTGTCATCACAATGTTCCATGACCGTGGCATCACAATGCTCCATGGCCCTTGTCATCACAATGCTCCAGAATTCTTGTCATCACAATGTGCCATGAACGTGTCACCACAATGCTACATGACCCTGGTAATCACAGTTCTCCATGACCTTTGTCATCACAATTCTCAATGACCACTTTAATCACTATGCTCGCTGACCATTTTCATCACATTTCTCTATTGTCATTACAATTCCCCATGGCCCCTTTCTTCACAATGCTCCATGATGCCTGTCATCACAGTGCTCCATGGCTTTCATTATCACAATGCTCCAGGACAAGTTTCATCACAATACTCCATCCCCCTTGTCATCCCAGTGCACAATGAAAGCTTTCATTACAATGCTCCATGACACTTGTCATCACAATGCTCCATGGCCTTTATCGTCACAATGCTCCCAGGCACTTTTCATCACGATGTTCCATGAAAACTTTCATCACATTGCTCCATGACCATTTTCATCACAATAGTCTATACCCATGGCAACACAATGCTGCATAATCCCTGTCATCACAATAATCCATGACTGCTGTCATCACCATAATACAGGACAATGTTCAAAACAATGCTTCATGCCCCGAGTCATCACAGTGCTCCATGATACCTTTCATCACAATTCCTAGATGATCAATGTCATCACAATGCCCCATGACACCTGTTATCACAATTCGCTATGACCCTTGTCATCACAATACTCGATGAACCGTGTAATCACAGTGTTCCAGGACACATGTCATCACAATGATCCATTACTATTTTCTTCACAATGCTCCAATACACCTGTCATCACAATGCTCCATGGCCCCTGTTATCATATTGCTCCATGATCTCTTTCATCACAATGCTCCATGACCACTGTCATCACCATACCTCAAGACGCCTGTCATCTCAATGCTCCATGGCCCCTTTCATCACAATGCTCCATGAACCCAGTCATCACAATGTTCCCTGCCGTTTTCATCGCAATGCTCCATGGGCTCTGTCATCACAATGCTCCATGCCCTTGTCATCAAAATGCTCCAGAACTCTTGTCATCATAATGCTCCATGCCAATGTCATCAAAATGCCCCATGACACTTGTCATCACAATGCTCCATGGCCTTTGTCATCACAATGTTCCATGGCCCCTGTCATCACAGTGCTCCATGATACCTTTCATCACAATTCTACACGACCACTCTCATCACAATGGCCCATGACAGATGTCATCACAATTCGCCATGGTCCTTGTCATCACAATGCTCCATGAACCGTGTCATCACAAGGTTCCAGGACACTTGTCATCACAATGAACCATGATCACTTTCATCACAATGCTCCATGAACCCTGTCATCTCAATGCTCCATAGCCTTTGTATTCACAATGCTCCATGGCCCCTGTAATCACAGTGCTCCATGACCCCTTTCATCACAATGCTCCAAGACCGCTGTCATCACAATGCCCCATGACGCCTGCCACCACAAATCTCCAAGGCCTCTCTTACCAAAAAGCTCCATGATCCCTGTCAGTACAATGTTCCATGACACTTTTCATCACAATGCTCCATGACCCCTGTCATCAAAAAGTTCTCTGCCCATATCATCACAATGCTCCTTGTCACCTTTCATCACAATGCTCCATGCCCTTTCATCACAATGCTCCAGAATTCTTGTCATGGCAATGTTCCTTGACCGTGTCATCACAATGCTCCATGACACTTGTCATCACAAAGCTCCATGACCCCTGTCATCACAATGATCCATGATTCCTTTCCTCACAGTGCTCCAGTACCCTTTTCATCACAATGCTCCATGCCATTGTCAGCACAATGCTCCTTGGACCCTGTCATCAAAATGCTCCATCCCCTTTTCATCACAATGCTCCAGATATCCTATCATTACAATGCTCCATGCCCGTGTCAACACAATGCTCCATGACCCCTGTCATCAAAATGCTTTATGAACCTTGTTATCAGAATGTTCCATGACCCCTTGCATCAAAATGATCCATGACCGTTGTCATCACAATGCTGCATGATACCTTTCATCCCAATTCTCTGTGACAGCTGTCATCACAATGCTCCAGGACAATTTTCATCACAATGCTCCATGCCCCCTGTCATCACAGTGCCCCATAACCCCTGTAATCACAATGCTCCATGACCCTGTCATCACAATGCTACATGACCCCTGTCATCACATTGTTCCATGGCCTATGTATTCACAATGCTCCATGGACCCTGTAATCACACTGCTCCATGTTCCCTTTCAACACAGTGCTCCATGACCCCTGTCATCACAACGTTCCATGAAAGTTGTCATCAAAATGCTCCATGACCCCGGTCACCACAAGGTTCCCTGCCCTTGTCATCACAATGGTACATGGCCTTGTCATCACAATGTTCCATGGCCTCTGACATCACCATACTCCATGGTCTTTCTCATCACAATGCTCTATGACCCCTATCATCACAATGCTTGATGACCATTGTCATCACAATGCTCCAAGGCCCCTGTCATCACAATGCCTCATGGTCTTTGTAATCACAATGCTCAATGACCACTGTCATCACAATGCTCCATGCCGTTGTCATCACAATGCTCCATGGCCCCTGTAATCACAATGCTCCAGAACACTTGTCAGCATAATGTTCCATTCCCGTGTCATCACATTGCTCAATGACAATTGTCATCAAAATGTTCCTTGGCCTTTGTCATCACAGTGCTCCATGATACCTTTAATCAAAATTCTACATGACCACTGTCATCACAATGCAAGATGACCAATGTCATCACAATGCCCCATGACACGTGTCATCACAATTCACTTTGGCCCTTGTCATCTCAATGCTGTATGAAACGTGTCATCAGTAGGTTCCAAGACCCTTGTCATCACAACACTGCATGAACTCTCTTATCTCAATGTTCCATGGCCTTTATATTCACAATGCTCCATTGTCCCGATACTCGCGTTGCTCCATGAACACTTTCATCACAATGCTCCTTGACCACTGTCACCATAATGCCCCATGACGTCTCTCATCACTGTGCTCCAAGGCTACTCTCATCAAAATGCTCCATGAACTGTGTCAGCACAATATTGCATGACACTTGTCATCCCAATGCTCCATGATCCCTGTAATCACAATGATCCCTGCCAATGTCATCACAATGCTCCATGTCTCCTGTAATCACAATGCTCCATGCCCTTGTCATCACAATGCTCCAGGTCTGTTGTCATCACCATGCTTCATGCCCGTGTCATCACAATGCTCCATGAATCTTGTCTACACACGCTCCATGGCCCATGTCATCACAATGCTCCATGACCCCTGTCTTCAAAATGCTAAATGGCACTTGTCATCACAATGCTCTATGATGCCTGTCATCACTATTCTCCATGTCACTTCTTATCACAATGCTCCATGGCCCCTGTAATCCCAGTACTCCATGAACCCTTTCATCACAATGCCCAATGCCACCTCTAATCACAACTCTCCATGGCATTTGTCATCACGATGCTCCATGATACCTGTCATCACAATGCTCCATGACACTTGTCATCACAAAGCTCCATGGCCCCTCTCATTACTGTGCTCGATAATAACTTTAATCACATTTCTAGATGACCACTGCCATCACAATGCCCCATGACATTGTCATCACAATTCGCCATGACCATTGTCATCACAATGCTCCATGAACCATGTCATCACAGGGTCCCAGGACACTTGTCATCACAATGATCCATTACCACTTTCATCACAATGCTCCATGACCACTGTCATCTCAATGCTCCATGGCCTTTGTATTCACAATGCTCCATGGCCCCTGTAATCACAGTGCTCCATAACACCTTTCATCACAATGCTCCATAACACCTGTCATCACAGTGTTCCTTGCCCATGTCATCACAATGCTCCATGTCCCCTATATTCACAATGCTCCATGCCTTTTTCCTCACAATGCTCCAGAATTTTGTCATCACAATGTTCCATGAGCGTGGCATCACAATGCTCCATGGCCCTTGTCATCACAATGCTCCAGAATTCTTGTCATCACAATGTTCCATGAACGTGTCATCACAATGCTACATGACCCTGGTCATCACAGCTCTCCATGACCTTTGTCATCACAATTCTCAATGACCACGTTAATCACTATGCTCGCTGACCATTTTCATCACATTTCTCTATTGTCATTACAATTCCCCATGGCCCCTTTCTTCACAATGTTCCATGATGCCTGTCATCACAATGCTCCATGGCTTTCGTTATCACAATGCTCCAGGACCAGTTTCATCAAAATACTCCATTCCCCTTGTCATCACAGTGCACAATGAAAGCTTTCATTACAAGGCTCCATGACACTTGTCATCACAATGCTCCATGGCCTTTATCCTCACAATGCTCCCAGGCACTTTTCATCACGATATTCCATGAAAATTTGCATCACATTGCTCCATGACCATTGTCATCACAATAGTCCATACCCATGGCAACACAATGCTGCATAATCCCTGTCATCACAATTCCCCATGACTGCTGTCATCACAATAATCCAGGACAATTTTCATATCACTGTTTCATGCCCCCAGTCATCACAGTGCTCCATGATACCTTTCATCACAATTCCTAGATGATCAATGTCGTCACAATGCCCCATGACACCTGTCATCACAATTCGCCGTGAAGCTTGTCATCACAATAATCGATGAACTGTGTCATCACAGTGTTCCAGGACACATGTCATCACAATGATCCTTGTCTACTTTCATCAAAATGCTCCAATACACCTGTCATCACAATGCTCCATGGCCCCTGTTATCATATTGCTCCATGATCTCTTTCATCACAATGCTCCATGACCACTGTCATCACCATACCTCAAGACGCCCGTCATCCCAATGCTCCATGGCCCCTTTCATCACAATGCTCCATGAACCCAGTCATCACAATGTTCCCTGCCATTTTCATCACAATGCTCCATGGGCCCTGTCATCACAGTGCTCCATGCCATTGTCATCAAAATGCTCCAGAGCTCTTGTCATCATAATGTTCCATGCCAATGTCATCAAAATATCCCATGACAGTTGTCATCACAATGCTCCATGGCCTTTGCCATCACAATGTTCCATGGCCACTGTCATCACAATGCTCCATGCCATTGTCATCAAAATGCTCCAGAGCTCTTGTCATCATAATGCTCCATGCCAATGACATCAAAATGCCCCATGACACTTGTCATCACAATGCTCCATGGCCTTTGTCATCACAATGTTCCATGGCCCCTGTCATCACAGTGCTCCATGATACCTTTCATCACAATTCTACATGACCACTGTCATCACAATGCCCCAAGACAGATGTCATCAAAATTCGCCATGGTCCTTGTCATCACAATGCTCCATGAACCGTGTCATCACAAGGTTCCAGGACACTTGTCATCACAATGATCCGTGATCACATTCATCACAATGCTCCATGAAACCTGTCATCTCAATGCTCCATAGCCTTTGTATTCACAATGCTCCATGGCCCCTGTAATCACAGTGTTCCATGACCCCTTTCATCACAATGCTCCAAGACCGCTGTCATCACAGTGCCCCATGACGCCTGCCACCACAAATCTCCAAGACCTCTGTTACCAAAAAGCTCCATGATCCCTGTCAGTACAATGTTCCATGACACTTTTCATCACAATGCTCCATGACCCCTGTCATCACAAAGTTCTCTGCCCATATCATCACAATGCTCCTTGTCACCTTTCATCACAATGCTCCATGCCCTTTCATCACAATGCTCCAGAATTCTTGTCATCGCAATGTTCCTTGACCGTGTCATCACAATGCTCCATGACACTTGTCTTTACAAAGCTCCATGACCCCTGTCATCACAATGATCCATGATTCCTTTCCTCACAGTGCTCCAGTACCCTTTTCATCACAATGCTCCATGCCATTGTCAGCACAATGCTCTTTGGACCCTGTCATCAAAATGCTCCATCCCCTTTTCATCACAATGCTCCAGATATCCTATCATTACAATGCTCCATGCCCGTGTCAACACAATGCTCCATGACCCCTGTCATCAAAATGCTTTATGAACCTTGTTATCAGAATGTTCCATGACCCCTGGCATCAAAATGATCCATGACCGTTGTCATCACAATGCTGCATGATACCTTTCATCCCAATTCTCTGTGACAGCTGTCATCACAATGCTCCAGGACAATTTTCATCACAATGCTCCATGCCCCTGTCATCACAGTGCCCCATAACCCCTGTAATCACAATGCTCCATGACCCTGTCATCACAATGCTACATGACCCCTGTCATCACATTGTTCCATGGCCTATGTATTCACAATGCTCCATGGACCCTGTAATCACACTGCTCCATGTTCCCTTTCAACACTGTGCTCCATGACCCCTGTCATCACAACGTTCCATGACAGTTGTCATCAAAATTCTCCATGACCCAGGTCACCACAAGGTTCCCTGCCCTTGTCATCACAATGGTACATGTCCTTGTCATCACAATGTTCCATGGCCTCTGCCATCACCATGCTCCATGGTCTTTCTCATCACAATGCTCTATGACCCCTGTCATCACAATGCTTGATGACCATTGTCATCACAATGCTCCAAGGCCCCTGTCATCACAATGCCTCATGGTCTTTGTTATCACAATGCAAATTGACCACTGTTATCACAGTGCTCCATGCCGTTGTCATCACAATGCTCCATGGCCCCTGTAATCACAATGCTCCATGCCCTTGTCATCACAATGCTCCAGAACACTTGTCATCATAATGTTCCATTCCCGTGTCATCACAGTGCTCAATGACAATTGTCATCAAAATGTTCCTTGGCCTTTGTCATCACAGTGCTCCATGATACCTTTAATCAAAATTCTACATGACCACTGTCATCACAATGCAAGATGACCAATGTCATCACAATGCCCCATGACACGTGTCATCACAATTCACCTTGGCCCTTGTCATCTCAATGCTGTATGAAACGTGTCATCAGTAGGTTCCAAGACCCTTGTCATCACAACGCTCCATGAACTCTCTTATCTCAATGTTCCATGGCCTTTGTATTCACAATGCTCCATTGTCCCGATACTCGCGTTGCTCCATGAACACTTTCATCACAATGCTCCTTGACCACTGTCACCATAATGCCCCATGACGTCTCTCATCACTGTGCTCCAAGGCTACTCTCATCAAAATGCTCCATGAACTGTGTCAGCACAATATTGCATGACACTTGTCATCACAATGCTCCATGATCCCTGTAATCACAATGATCCCTGCCAATGTCATCACAATGCTCCATGTCTCCTGTAATCACAATGCTCCATGCCCTTGTCATCACAATGCTCCAGATCTGTTGTCATCACCATGCTTCATGCCCATGTCATCACAATGCTCCATGAATCTTATCTACACAATTCTCCATGGCCCATGGCATCACAATGCTCCATGACCCGTCTTCAAAATGCTAAATGGCACTTGTCCTCACAATGCTCTATGATGCCTGTCATCACTATTCTCCATGTCACTTCTTATCACAATGCTCCATGGCCCCTGTAATCCCAGTATTCCATGACCCCTTTCATCAAAATGCCCAATGCCACCTCTCATCACAATTCTCCATGGCATTTGTCATCACGATGCTCCATGACACCTGTCATCACAATGCTCCATGACACTTGTCATCACAATGCTCCATGGCCCCTCTCATTACTGTGCTCCATAATAACTTTAATCACATTTCTAGATGACCACTGCCATCACAATGCCCCATGATATTGTCATCACAATTCGCCATGACCATTGTCATCACAATGCTCCAGGAACCATGTCATCACAGGGTCCCAGGACACTTGTCATCACAATGATCCATTACCACTTTCATCACAATGCTCCATGACCACTGTCATCTCAATGCTCCATGGCCTTTGTATTCACAATGCTCCATGGCCCCTGTAATCACAGTGCTCCATAACACCTTTCATCATAATGCTCCATGAAAACTGCCATCTCAATGCCTCATGACGCCTGTCATCACAATTCTCCAAGGCCCCTCTCATCACAATGTTCCATGACACTTGTCATCACATTGCTCCATAACACCTGTCATCACAGTGTTCCTTGCCCATGTCATCACAATGCTCCATGTCCCCTATAATCAAAATGCTCCATGCCTTTTTCCTCACAATGCTCCAGAATTCTTGTCATCACAATGTTCCATGACCGTGGCATCACAATGCTCCATGGCCCTTGTCATCACAATGCTCCAGAATTCTTGTCATCACAATGTGCCATGAACGTGTCACCACAATGCTACATGACCCTGGTAATCACAGTTCTCCATGACCTTTGTCATCACAATTCTCAATGACCACTTTAATCACTATGCTCGCTGACCATTTTCATCACATTTCTCTATTGTCATTACAATTCCCCATGGCCCCTTTCTTCACAATGCTCCATGATGCCTGTCATCACAGTGCTCCATGGCTTTCATTATCACAATGCTCCAGGACAAGTTTCATCACAATACTCCATCCCCCTTGTCATCCCAGTGCACAATGAAAGCTTTCATTACAATGCTCCATGACACTTGTCATCACAATGCTCCATGGCCTTTATCGTCACAATGCTCCCAGGCACTTTTCATCACGATGTTCCATGAAAACTTTCATCACATTGCTCCATGACCATTTTCATCACAATAGTCTATACCCATGGCAACACAATGCTGCATAATCCCTGTCATCACAATAATCCATGACTGCTGTCATCACCATAATACAGGACAATGTTCAAAACAATGCTTCATGCCCCGAGTCATCACAGTGCTCCATGATACCTTTCATCACAATTCCTAGATGATCAATGTCATCACAATGCCCCATGACACCTGTTATCACAATTCGCTATGACCCTTGTCATCACAATACTCGATGAACCGTGTCATCACAGTGTTCCAGGACACATGTCATCACAATGATCCATTACTATTTTCTTCACAATGCTCCAATACACCTGTCATCACAATGCTCCATGGCCCCTGTTATCATATTGCTCCATGATCTCTTTCATCACAATGCTCCATGACCACTGTCATCACCATACCTCAAGACGCCTGTCATCTCAATGCTCCATGGCCCCTTTCATCACAATGCTCCATGAACCCAGTCATCACAATGTTCCCTGCCGTTTTCATCGCAATGCTCCATGGGCTCTGTCATCACAATGCTCCATGCCCTTGTCATCAAAATGCTCCAGAACTCTTGTCATCATAATGCTCCATGCCAATGTCATCAAAATGCCCCATGACACTTGTCATCACAATGCTCCATGGCCTTTGTCATCACAATGTTCCATGGCCCCTGTCATCACAGTGCTCCATGATACCTTTCATCACAATTCTACACGACCACTCTCATCACAATGGCCCATGACAGATGTCATCACAATTCGCCATGGTCCTTGTCATCACAATGCTCCATGAACCGTGTCATCACAAGGTTCCAGGACACTTGTCATCACAATGAACCATGATCACTTTCATCACAATGCTCCATGAACCCTGTCATCTCAATGCTCCATAGCCTTTGTATTCACAATGCTCCATGGACCCTGTAATCACAGTGCTCCATGACCCCTTTCATCACAATGCTCCAAGACCGCTGTCATCACAATGCCCCATGACGCCTGCCACCACAAATCTCCAAGGCCTCTCTTACCAAAAAGCTCCATGATCCCTGTCAGTACAATGTACCATGACACTTTTCATCACAATGCTCCATGACCCCTGTCATCACAAAGTTCTCTGCCCATATCATCACAATGCTCCTTGTCACCTTTAATCACAATGCTCCATGTCCTTTCATCACAATGCTCCAGAATTCTTGTCATGGCAATGTTCCTTGACCGTGTCATCACAATGCTCCATGACACTTGTCATCACAAAGCTCCATGACCCCTGTCATCTCAATGATCCATGATTCCTTTCCTCACAGTGCTCCAGTACCCTTTTCATCACAATGCTCCATGCCATTGTCAGCACAATGCTCCTTGGACCCTGTCATCAAAATGCTCCATCCCCTTTTCATCACAATGCTCCAGATATCCTATCATTACAATGCTCCATGCCCGTGTCAACACAATGCTCCATGACCCCTGTCATCAAAATGCTTTATGAACCTTGTTATCAGAATGTTCCATGACCCCTGGCATCAAAATGATCCATGACCGTTGTCATCACAATGCTGCATGATACCTTTCATCCCAATTCTCTGTGACAGCTGTCATCACAATGCTCCAGGACAATTTTCATCACAATGCTCCATGCCCCCTGTCATCACAGTGCCCCATAACCCCTGTAATCACAATGCTCCATGACCCTGTCATCACAATGCTACATGACCCCTGTCATCACATTGTTCCATGGCCTATGTATTCACAATGCTCCATGGACCCTGTAATCACACTGCTCCATGTTCCCTTTCAACACAATGCTCCATGACCCCTGTCATCACAACGTTCCATGAAAGTTGTCATCAAAATGCTCCATGACCCCGGTCACCACAAGGTTCCCTGCCCTTGTCATCACAATGGTACATGGCCTTGTCATCACAATGTTCCATGGCCTCTGACATCACCATACTCCATGGTCTTTCTCATCACAATGCTCTATGACCCCTATCATCACAATGCTTGATGACCATTGTCATCACAATGCTCCAAGGCCCCTGTCATCACAATGCCTCATGGTCTTTGTAATCACAATGCTCAATGACCACTGTCATCACAATGCTCCATGCCGTTGTCATCACAATGCTCCATGGCCCCTGTAATCACAATGCTCCATACCCTTGTCATCACAATGCTCCAGAACACTTGTCATCATAATGCTCCATTCCCGTGTCATCACATTGCTGAATGACACTTGTCATCACAATGTTCCTTGGCCTTTGTCATCACAGTGCTCCATGATACCTTTAATCAAAATTCTACATGACCACTCTCATCACAATGCAAGATGACCAATGTCATCACAATGCCCCATGACACGTGTCATCACAATTCGCCTTGGCCCTTGTCATCTCAATGCTGTATGAAACGTGTCATCAGTAGCTCCCAAGACCCTTGTCATCACAATGCTCCATGAACTCTGTTATCTCAATGTTCCATGGCCTTTGTATTCACAATGCTCCATTGTCCCGATAATCGCGTTGCTCCATGAACACTTTCATCACAATGCTCCTTGACCACTGTCACCATAATGCCCCATGACGTCTCTCATCACTGTGCTCCAAGGCCACTCTCATCAAAATGCTCCATGATCTGTGTCAGCACAATATTGCATGACACTTGTCATCACAATGCTCCATGATCCCTCTAATCACAATGATCCCTGCCAATTTCATCACAATGACCCAAGTCTCCTGTAATCACAATGCTCCATGCCCTTGTCATCACAATGCTCCAGGTCTGTTGTCATCACCATGCTTCATGCCTGTGTCATCACAATGCTCCATGAATCTTGTCTTCACAATGCTCCATGGCCCATGTCATCACAATGCTCCATGACCCCTCTCATCACAATGCTCTATGGCCTTTGTCATCACAATGCTCCGTGACCCCCGTCAACACAATGCCTGATGACCCCTGTCATCAAAATGCTAAATGGCACTTGTCATCACAATGCTCTATGATGCCTGTCATCACTATTCTCCATGTCACTTGTTATCACAAGGCTCCATGGCCCCTGTACTCCCAGTACTCCATGACCCCTTTCATCACAATGCCCAATGTCACCTCTGATCACAATTCTCAATGGCATTTGTCATCACGATGCTCCATGACACCTGTCATCACAATGCTCCATGAGACTTGTCATCACAATGCTCCATGGCCCCTCTCATTCCTGTGCTCCATAATAACTTTAATCACATTTCTAGATGACCACTGCCATCACAATGCCCCATGACATTGTCATCACAATTCGCCATGACCATTGTCATCACAATGCTCCATGAACCATGTCATCACAGGGTCCCAGGACACTTGTCATCACAATGATCCATTACCACTTTCATCACAATGCTCCATGACCACTGTCATCTCAATGCTCCATGGCCTTTGTATTCACAATGCTCCATGGCCCCTGTAATCACAGTGCTCCATAACACCTTTCATCATAATGCTCCATGACCACTGCCATCTCAATGCCTCATGACGCCTGTCATCACAATTCTCCAAGGCCCCTCTCATCACAGTGCTCCATGACACTTGTCATCCCATTGCTCCATAACACCTGTCATCACAGTGTTCCCTGCCCATGTCATCAAAATGCTCCATGTCCCCTATAATCACAATGCTCCATGCCTTTTTCCTCACAAAGCTCCAGAATTTTGTCATCACAATGTTCCATGAGCATGGCATCACAATGCTCCATGGCCCTTGTCATCACAATGCTCCAGAATTCTTGTCATCACAATGTTCCATGAACGTGTCATCACAATGCTACATGACCCTGGTCATCACAGTTCTCCATGACCTTTGTCATCACAATGCTCTATGTCACTTTTCATCACAATTCTCAATGACCACTTTAATCACTATGCTCGCTGACCATTTTCATCACATTTCTCTATTGTCATTACAATTCCCCATGGCCCCTTTCTTCACAATTCTCCATGATGCCTGTCATCACAATGCTCCATGGCTTTTGTTATCACAATGCTCCAGGACCAGTTTCATCACAATACTCCATCCCCCTTGTCATCACAGTGCACAATGAAAGCTTTCATTACAATGCTCCATGACACTTGTCATCACCATGCTCCATGGCGTTTATCGTCACAATGCTCCCAGGCACTTTTCATCACGATATTCCATGAAAACTTTCATCACATTGCTCCATGACCATTGTCATCACAATAGTCCATACCCATGTCAACACAATGCTGCATAATCCCTGTCATCCCAATTCTCCATGACTGCTGTCATCACAATAATCCAGGACAATTTTCATTACAATGCTTCATGCCCCCAGTCATCACAGTGCTCCATGATACCTTTCATCACAATTCCTAGATGATCAATGTCATCACAATGCCCCATGACACCTGTCACCACAATTCGCTATGACCCTTGTCATCACAATACTCGATGAACCGTGTCATCACAGTGTTCCAGGACACATGTCATCACAATCATCCATTAATATTTTCATCACAATGCTCCAATACACCTGTCATCACAATGCTCCATGTCCCCTCTTATCATATTGCTCCATGATCTCTTTCATCACAATGCTCCATGACCACTGTCATCACCATACCTCAAGACGCCTGTCATCTCAGTGCTCCATGGCCCCTTTCATCACAAGGCTCCATGAACCCAGTCATCACAATGTTCCCTGCCCTCTTCATCACAATGCTCCATGGGCCCTGTCATCACAATGCTCCATGCCCTTGTCATCAAAATTCTCCAGAACTCTTGTCATCATAATGTTCCATGCCAATGTCATCAAAATGTCCCATGACACTTGTCATCACAATGCTCCATGGCCTTTGTCATCACAATGTTCCATGGCCCCTGTCATCACAGTGCTCCTTGATACCTTTCATCACAATTCTACATGACCACTGTCATCACAATGCCCCATTTCAGATGTCATCACAATTCGCCATGGTCCTTGTCATAACAATGCTCCATGAACCGTGTCATCACAAGGTTTCAGGACACTTGTCATCACAATGATCCATGATCACTTTCATCACAATGCTCCATGAACCCTGTCATCTCAATGCTCCATAGCCTTTGTATTCACAATGCTCCATGGCCCCTGTAATCACAGTGCTCCATGACCCCTTTCATCACAATGCTCCAAGACCGCTGTCATCACAATGCCCCATGATGCCTGCCACCACCAATCTCCAAGGGCTCCCTTACCAAAAAGCTCCATGATCCCTGTCAGTACAATGTTCCATGACACTTTTCATCACAATGCTCCATGACCCCTGTCATCACAAAGTTCTCTGCCCATATCATCACAATGCTACTTGTCACCTTTCATCACAATGCTCCATGCCCTTTCATCACAATGCTCCAGATTTCTTGTCATCACAATGTTCCTTGACCGTGTCATCACAATGCTCCATGACCCGTGTCATCACAAAGCTCCATGACCCCTGGCATCACAATGATCCATGATTCCTTTCCTCACAGTGCTCCAGTACCCTTTTCATCACAATGCTCCATGCCATTGTCAGCACAATGCTACTTGGACACTGTCATCAAAATGCTCCATCCCCTTTTCATCACAATGCTCCAGATATCCTATCATTACAATGCTCCATGCCCGTGTCAACACAATGCTCCATGACCCCTGTCATCAAAATGCTTGATGAAACTTGTTATCAGAATGTTCCATGACCCCTGTCATCAAAATGATCCCTGACCATTGTCATCGCAATGCTGCATGATACCTTTCATCCCAATCCTCTGTGACCGCTGTCATCACAATGCTCCAGGACAACTTTCATCACAATACTCCATGCCCTGGTCATCAAAATGCTCCAGAACTCTTGTCATCATAATGCTCCATGCCAATGTCATCAAAATGCCCCATGACACTTGTCATCACAATGCTCCATGGCCTTTGTCATCACAATGTTCCATGGCCCCTGTCATCAGAGTGCTCCATGTTACCTTTCAATACAATTCTACATGACCACTGTCATCACAATGCCCCATGACAGATGATACCACAATTCGCCATGGTCCTTGTCATCACAATGCTCCATGAACTGTGTCATCACAAGGTTCCAGGACACTTGTCATCACAATGATCCATGATCACTTTCATCACAATGCTCCATGAACCCTGTCATCTCAATGCTCCATGGCCTTTGTATTCACAATGCTCCATGGCCCCTGTAATCACAGAGCTCCATGACCCCTTTCATCCCAATGCTCCAAGACCGCTGTCATCACAATGCCCCATGACGCCTGCCTTCACAAATCTCCAAGACCTCTCTTACCAAAAAGCTCCATGATCCCTGTCAGTACAATGTTCCATGACACTTTTTATCACAATGCTCCATGACCCCTGTCATCAAAAAGTTCTCTGCCCATATCGTCACAATGCTCCTTGTCACCTTTCATCACAATGCACCATGCCCTTTCATCACAATGCTCCAGAATTCTTGTCATCGCAATGTTCCTTGACCGTGTCATCACAATGCTCCATGACCCTTGTCATCACAAAGCTCCATGACCCCTGGCATCACAATGATCCATGATTCCTTTCCTCACAGTGCTCCAGTACCCTTTTCATCACAATGCTCCATGCCATTGTCAGCACAATTCTCCTTGGACCCTGTCATCAAAATGCTCCATCCCCTTTTCATCACAATGCTCCAGATATCCTATCATTACAATGCTCCATGCTCGTGTCAACACAATGCTCCATGACCCCTGTCATCAAAATGCTTTATGAACCTTGTTATCAGAATGTTCCATGACCCCTGTCATCCAAATGATCCATGACCGTTGTCATCACAATGCTGCATGATACCTTTCATCCCAATTCTCTGTGACCGCTGTCATCACAATGCTCCAGGACAACTTTCATCACAATGCTCCATGACCCCTGTCATCACAACGTTCCATGAAAGTTGTCATCAAAATGCTCCATGACCCCGGTCACCACAAGGTTCCCTGCCCTTGTCATCACAATGGTACATGGCCTGGTCATCACAATGTTCCATGGCCTCTGTCATCACCATGCTCCATGGTCTTTCTCATCACAATGCTCTATGACCCCTGTCATCACAATGCTTGATGACCATTGTCATCACAATGCTCCAAGGCCCCTGTCATCACAATGCCTCATGGTCTTTGTAATCACAATGCTCAATGACCAATGTCATCACAGTGCTCCATGCCGTTGTCATCACAATGCTCCATGGTCCCTGTAATCACAATGCTCCATACCCTTGTCATCACAATGCTCCAGAACACTTGTCATCATAATGCTCCATTCCCGTGTCATCACATTGCTGAATGACACTTGTCATCACAATGTTCCTTGGCCTTTGTCATCACAGTGCTCCATGATACCTTTAATCAAAATTCTACATGACCACTCTCATCACAATGCAAGATGACCAATGTCATCACAATGCCCCATGACACGTGTCATCACAATTCGCCTTGGCCCTTGTCATCTCAATGCTGTATGAAACGTGTCATCAGTAGCTCCCAAGACCCTTGTCATCACAATGCTCCATGAACTCTGTTATCTCAATGTTCCATGGCCTTTGTATTCACAATGCTCCATTGTCCCGATAATCGCGTTGCTCCATGAACACTTTCATCACAATGCTCCTTGACCACTGTCACCATAATGCCCCATGACGTCTCTCATCACTGTGCTCCAAGGCCACTCTCATCAAAATGCTCCATGATCTGTGTCAGCACAATATTGCATGACACTTGTCATCACAATGCTCCATGATCCCTCTAATCACAATGATCCCTGCCAATTTCATCACAATGACCCAAGTCTCCTGTAATCACAATGCTCCATGCCCTTGTCATCACAATGCTCCAGGTCTGTTGTCATCACCATGCTTCATGCCCGTGTCATCACAATGCTCCATGAATCTTGTCTTCACAATGCTCCATGGCCCATGTCATCACAATGCTCCATGGCCCCTCTCATCACAATGCTCTATGGCCTTTGTCATCACAATGCTCCGTGACCCCCGTCAACACAGTGCCTGATGACCCCTGTCATCAAAATGCTAAATGGCACTTGTCATCACAATGCTCTATGATGCCTGTCATCATTATTCTCCATGTCACTTGTTATCACAAGGCTCCATGGCCCCTGTACTCCCAGTACTCCATGACCCCTTTCATCACAATGCCCAATGTCACCTCTGATCACAATTCTCAATGGCATTTGTCATCACGATGCTCCATGACACCTGTCATCACAATGCTCCATGAGACTTGTCATCACAATGCTCCATGGCCCCTCTCATTCCTGTGCTCCATAATAACTTTAATCACATTTCCAGATGACCACTGCCATCACAATGCCCCATGACATTGTCATCACAATTCGCCATGACCATTGTCATCACAATGCTCCATGAACCATGTCATCACAGGGTCCCAGGACACTTGTCCTCACAATGATCCATTACCACTTTCATCACAATGCTCCATGACCACTGTCATCTCAATGCTCCATGGCCTTTGTATTCACAATGCTCCATGGCCCCTGTAATCACAGTGCTCCATAACACCTTTCATCATAATGCTCCATGACCACTGCCATCTCAATGCCTCATGACGCCTGTCATCACAATTCTCCAAGGCCCCTCTCATCACAGTGCTCCATGACACTTGTCATCCCATTGCTCCATAACACCTGTCATCACAGTGTTCCCTGCCCATGTCATCAAAATGCTCCATGTCCCCTATAATCACAATGCTCCATGCCTTTTTCCTCACAAAGCTCCAGAATTTTGTCATCACAATGTTCCATGACCGTGGCATCCCAATGCTCCATGGCCCTTGTCATCACAATGCTCCAGAATTCTTGTCATCACAATGTTCCATGAACGTGTCATCACAATGCTACATGACCCTGGTCATCACAGTTCTCCATGACCTTTGTCATCACAATGCTCTATGTCACTTTTCATCACAATTCTCAATGACCACTTTAATCACTATGCTCGCTGACCATTTTCATCACATTTCTCTATTGTCATTACAATTCCCCATGGCACCTTTCTTCACAATTCTCCATGATGCCTGTCATCACAATGCTCCATGGCTTTTGTTATCACAATGCTCCAGGACCAGTTTCATCACAATACTCCATCCCCCTTGTCATCACAGTGCACAATGAAAGCTTTCATTACAATGCTCCATGACACTTGTCATCACAATGCTCCATGGCCTTTATCGTCACAATGCTCCCAGGCACTTTTCATCACGATATTCCATGAAAACTTTCATCACATTGCTCCATGACCATTGTCATCACAATAGTCCATACCCATGTCAACACAATGCTGCATAATCCCTGTCATCCCAATTCTCCATGACTGCTGTCATCACAATAATCCAGGACAATTTTCATAACAATGTTTCATGCCCCCAGTTATCACAGTGCTCCATGATACCTTTCATCACAATTCCTAGATGATCAATGTCATCACAATGCCCCATGACACCTGTTATCACAATTCGCTATGACCCTTGTCATCACAATACTCGATGAACCGTGTCATCACAGTGTTCCAGGACACATGTCATCACAATGATCCATTAATATTTTCATCACAATGCTCCAATACACCTGTCATCACAATGCTCCATGTCCCCTCTTATCATATTGCTCCATGATCTCTTTCATCACAATGCTCCATGAACACTGTCATCACCATACCTCAAGACGCCTGTCATCTCAGTGCTCCATGGCCCCTTTCATCACAAGGCTCCATGAACCCAGTCATCACAATGTTCCCTGCCCTCTTCGTCACAATGCTCCATGGGCCCTGTCATCACAATGCTCCATGCCCTTGTCATCAAAATTCTCCAGAACTCTTGTCATCATAATGTTCCATGCCAATGTCATCAAAATGTCCCATGACATTTGTCATCACAATGCTCCATGGCCTTTGTCATCACAATGTTCCATGGCCCCTGTCATCACAGTGCTCCTTGATACCTTTCATCACAATTCTACATGACCACTGTCATCACAATGTCCCATTTCAGATGTCATCACAATGATCCATGATCACTTTCATCACAATGCTCCATGAACCCTGTCATCTCAATGCTCCATAGCCTTTGTATTCACAATGCTCCTTGGCCCCTGTAATCAGAGTGCTCCATGACCCCTTTCATCACAATGCTTCAAGACCGCTGTCATCACAATGCCCCATGACGCCTGCCACCACCAATCTCCAAGGGCTCCCTTACCAAAAAGCTCCATGATCCCTGTCAGTACAATGTTCCATGACACTTTTCATCACAATGCTCCATGACCCCTGTCATCACAAATTTCTCTGCCCATATCATCACAATACTATTGTCACCTTTCATCACAATGCTCCATGCCCTTTCATCACAATGCTCCAGATTTCTTGTCATCACAATGTTCCTTGACCGTGTCATCACAATGCTCCATGACCCGTGTCATCACAAAGCTCCATGACCCCTGGCATCACAATGATCCATGATTCCTTTCCTCACAGTGCTCCAGTACCCTTTTCATCACAATGCTCCATGCCATTGTCAGCACAATTCTCCTTGGACCCTGTCATCAAAATGCTCCATCCCCTTTTCATCACAATGCTCCAGATATCCTATCATTACAATGCTCCATGCCCGTGTCAACACAATGCTCCATGACCCCTGTCATCAAAATGCTTGATGAAACTTGTTATCAGAATGTTCCATGACCCCTGTCATCAAAATGATCCCTGACCGTTGTCATCGCAATGCTGCATGACACCTTTCATCCCAATCCTCTGTGACCGCTGTCATCACAATGCTCCAGGACAACTTTCATCACAATGCTCCATGCCCTGGTCATCAAAATGCTCCAGAACTCTTGTCATCATAATGCTCCATGCCAATGTCATCAAAATGCCCCATGACACTTGTCATCACAATGCTCCATGGCCTTTGTCATCACAATGTTCCATGGCCCCTGTCATCAGAGTGCTCCATGTTACCTTTCAATACAATTCTACATGACCACTGTCATCACAATGCCCCATGACAGATGATACCACAATTCGCCATGGTCCTTGTCATCACAATGCTCCATGAACTGTGTCATCACAAGGTTCCAGGACACTTGTCATCACAATGATCCATGATCACTTTCATCACAATGCTCCATGAACCCTGTCATCTCAATGCTCCATGGCCTTTGTATTCACAATGCTCCATGGCCCCTGTAATCACAGAGCTCCATGACCCCTTTCATCCCAATGCTCCAAGACCGCTGTCATCACCATGCCCCAGGACGCCTGCCTTCACAAATCTCCAAGACCTCTCTTACCAAAAAGCTCCATGATCCCTGTCAGTACAATGTTCCATGACACTTTTTATCACAATGCTCCATGACCCCTGTCATCAAAAAGTTCTCTGCCCATATCGTCACAATGCTCCTTGTCACCTTTCATCACAATGCACCATGCCCTTTCATCACAATGCTCCAGAATTCTTGTCATCGCAATGTTCCTTGACCGTGTCATCACAATGCTCCATGACCCTTGTCATCACAAAGCTCCATGACCCCTGGCATCACAATGATCCATGATTCCTTTCCTCACAGTGCTCCAGTACCCTTTTCATCACAATGCTCCATGCCATTGTCAGCACAATTCTCCTTGGACCCTCTCATCAAAATGCTCCATCCCCTTTTCATCACAATGCTCCAGATATCCTATCATTACAATGCTCCATGCTCGTGTCAACACAATGCTCCATGACCCCTGTCATCAAAATGCTTTATGAACCTTGTTATCAGAATGTTCCATGACCCCTGTCATCCAAATGATCCATGACCGTTGTCATCACAATGCTGCATGATACCTTTCATCCCAATTCTCTGTGACCGCTGTCATCACAATGCTCCAGGACAACTTTCATCACAATGCTCCATGACCCCTGTCATCACAACGTTCCATGAAAGTTGTCATCAAAATGCTCCATGACCCCGGTCACCACAAGGTTCCCTGCCCTTGTCATCACAATGGTACATGGCCTGGTCATCACAATGTTCCATGGCCTCTGTCATCACCATGCTCCATGGTCTTTCTCATCACAATGCTCTATGACCCCTGTCATCACAATGCTTGATGACCATTGTCATCACAATGCTCCAAGGCCCCTGTCATCACAATGCCTCATGGTCTTTGTAATCACAAAGCTCAATGACCAATGTCATCACAGTGCTCCATGCCGTTGTCATCACAATGCTCCATGGTCCCTGTAATCACAATGCTTCATACTCTTGTCATCACAATGTTCTTTGGCCTTTGTCATCACAGTGCTCCATGATACATTTAATCAAAATTCTACATGACCACTCTCATCACAATGCAAGATGACCAATGTCATCACAATGCCCCATGACACGTGTCATCACAATTCGCCTTGGCCCTTGTCATCTCAATGCTGTATGAAACGTGTCATCAGTAGCTCCCAAGACCCTTGTCATCACAATGCTCCATGAACTCTGTTATCTCAATGTTCCATGGCCTTTGTATTCACAATGCTCCATTGTCCCGATAATCGCGTTGCTCCATGAACACTTTCATCACAATGCTCCTTGACCACTGTCACCATAATGCCCCATGACGTCTCTCATCACTGTGCTCCAAGGCCACTCTCATCAAAATGCTCCATGATCTGTGTCAGCACAATATTGCATGACACTTGTCATCACAATGCTCCATGATCCCTCTAATCACAATGATCCTTGCCAATTTCATCACAATGACGCAAGTCTCCTGTAATCACAATGCTCCATGCCCTTGTCATCACAATGCTCCAGGTCTGTTGTCATCACCATGCTTCATGCCTGTGTCATCACAATGCTCCATGAATCTTGTCTTCACAATGCTCCATGGCCCATGTCATCACAATGCTCCATGGCCCCTCTCATCACAATGCTCTATGGCCTTTGTCATCACAATGCTCCGTGACCCCCGTCAACACAGTGCCTGATGACCCCTGTCATCAAAATGCTAAATGGCACTTGTCATCACAATGCTCTATGATGCCTGTCATCACTATTCTCCATGTCACTTGTTATCACAAGGCTCCATGGCCCCTGTACTCCCAGTACTCCATGACCCCTTTCATCACAATGCCCAATGTCACCTCTGATCACAATTCTCAATGGCATTTGTCATCACGATGCTCCATGACACCTGTCATCACAATGCTCCATGAGACTTGTCATCACAATGCTCCATGGCCCCTCTCATTCCTGTGCTCCATAATAACTTTAATCACATTTCTAGATGACCACTGCCATCACAATGTCCCATGACATTGTCATCACAATTCGCCATGACCATTGTCATCACAATGCTCCATGAACCATGTCATCACAGGGTCCCAGGACACTTGTCCTCACAATGATCCATTACCACTTTCATCACAATGCTCCATGACCACTGTCATCTCAATGCTCCATGGCCTTTGTATTCACAACGCTCCATGGCCCCTGTAATCACAGTGCTCCATAACACCTTTCATCATAATGCTCCATGACCACTGCCATCTCAATGCCTCATGACGCCTGTCATCACAATTCTCCAAGGCCCCTCTCATCACAGTGCTCCATGACACTTGTCATCCCATTGCTCCATAACACCTGTCATCACAGTGTTCCCTGCCCATGTCATCAAAATGCTCCATGTCCCCTATAATCACAATGCTCCATGCCTTTTTCCTCACAAAGCTCCAGAATTTTGTCATCACAATGTTCCATGACCGTGGCATCCCAATGCTCCATGGCCCTTGTCATCACAATGCTCCAGAATTCTTGTCATCACAATGTTCCATGAACGTGTCATCACAATGCTACATGACCCTGGTCATCACAGTTCTCCATGACCTTTGTCATCACAATGCTCTATGTCACTTTTCATCACAATTCTCAATTACCACTTTAATCACTATGCTCGCTGACCATTTTCATCACATTTCTCTATTGTCATTACAATTCCCCATGGCCCCTTTCTTCACAATTCTCCATGATGCCTGTCATCACAATGCTCCATGGCTTTTGTTATCACAATGCTCCAGGACCAGTTTCATCACAATACTCCATCCCCCTTGTCATCACAGTGCACAATGAAAGCTTTCATTACAATGCTCTATGACACTTGTCATCACAATGCTCCATGGCCTTTATCGTCACAATGCTCCCAGGCACTTTTCATCACGATATTCCATGAAAACTTTCATCACATTGCTCCATGACCATTGTCATCACAATAGTCCATACCCATGTCAACACAATGCTGCATAATCCCTGTCATCCCAATTCTCCATGACTGCTGTCATCACAATAATCCAGGACAATTTTCATTACAATGCTTCATGCCCCCAGTCATCACAGTGCTCCATGATACCTTTCATCACAATTCCTAGATGATCAATGTCATCACAATGCCCCATGACACCTGTTACCACAATTCGCTATGACCCTTGTCATCACAATACTCAATGAACCGTGTCATCACAGTGTTCCAGGACACATGTCATCACAATCATCCATTAATATTTTCATCACAATGCTCCAATACACCTGTCATCACAATGCTCCATGTCCCCTCTTATCATATTGCTCCATGATCTCTTTCATCACAATGCTCCATGACCACTGTCATCACCATACCTCAAGACGCCTGTCATCTCAGTGCTCCATGGCCCCTTTCATCACAAGGCTCCATGAACCCAGTCATCACAATGTTCCCTGCCCTCTTCGTCACAATGCTCCATGGGCCCTGTCATCACAATGCTCCATGCCCTTGTCATCAAAATTCTCCAGAACTCTTGTCATCACAATGTTCCATGGCCCCTGTCATCACAGTGCTCCTTGATACCTTTCATCACAATTCTACATGACCACTGTCATCACAATGCCCCATTTCAGATGTCATCACAATTCGCCATGGTCCTTGTCATAACAATGCTCCATGAACCGTGTCATCACAAGGTTTCAGGACACTTGTCATCACAATGATCCATGATCACTTTCATCACAATGCTCCATGAACCCTGTCATCTCAATGCTCCATAGCCTTTGTATTCACAATGCTCCATGGCCCCTGTAATCACAGTGCTCCATGACCCCTTTCATCACAATGCTCCAAGACCGCTGTCATCACAATGCCCCATGATGCCTGCCACCACCAATCTCCAAGGGCTCCCTTACCAAAAAGCTCCATGATCCCTGTCAGTACAATGTTCCATGACACTTTTCATCACAATGCTCCATGACCCCTGTCATCACAAAGTTCTCTGCCCATATCATCACAATGCTACTTGTCACCTTTCATCACAATGCTCCATGCCCTTTCATCACAATGCTCCAGATTTCTTGTCATCACAATGTTCCTTGACCGTGTCATCACAATGCTCCATGACCCGTGTCATCACAAAGCTCCATGACCCCTGGCATCACAATGATCCATGATTCCTTTCCTCACAGTGCTCCAGTACCCTTTTCATCACAATGCTCCATGCCATTGTCAGCACAATGCTACTTGGACACTGTCATCAAAATGCTCCATCCCCTTTTCATCACAATGCTCCAGATATCCTATCATTACAATGCTCCATGCCCGTGTCAACACAATGCTCCATGACCCCTGTCATCAAAATGCTTGATGAAACTTGTTATCAGAATGTTCCATGACCCCTGTCATCAAAATGATCCCTGACCGTTGTCATCGCAATGCTGCATGATACCTTTCATCCCAATCCTCTGTGACCGCTGTCATCACAATGCTCCAGGACAACTTTCATCACAATGCTCCATGCCCTGGTCATCAAAATGCTCCAGAACTCTTGTCATCATAATGCTCCATGCCAATGTCATCAAAATGCCCCATGACACTTGTCATCACAATGCTCCATGGCCTTTGTCATCACAATGTTCCATGGCCCCTGTCATCAGAGTGCTCCATGTTACCTTTCAATACAATTCTACATGACCACTGTCATCACAATGCCCCATGACAGATGATACCACAATTCGCCATGGTCCTTGTCATCACAATGCTCCATGAACTGTGTCATCACAAGGTTCCAGGACACTTGTCATCACAATGATCCATGATCTCTTTCATCACAATGCTCCATGAACCCTGTCATCTCAATGCTCCATGGCCTTTGTATTCACAATGCTCCATGGCCCCTGTAATCACAGAGCTCCATGACCCCTTTCATCCCAATGCTCCAAGACCGCTGTCATCACAATGCCCCATGACGCCTGCCTTCACAAATCTCCAAGACCTCTCTTACCAAAAAGCTCCATGATCCCTGTCAGTACAATGTTCCATGACACTTTTTATCACAATGCTCCATGACCCCTGTCATCAAAAAGTTCTCTGCCCATATCGTCACAATGCTCCTTGTCACCTTTCATCACAATGCACCATGCCCTTTCATCACAATGCTCCAGAATTCTTGTCATCGCAATGTTCCTTGACCGTGTCATCACAATGCTCCATGACCCTTGTCATCACAAAGCTCCATGACCCCTGGCATCACAATGATCCATGATTCCTTTCCTCACAGTGCTCCAGTACCCTTTTCATCACAATGCTCCATGCCATTGTCAGCACAATTCTCCTTGGACCCTGTCATCAAAATGCTCCATCCCCTTTTCATCACAATGCTCCAGATATCCTATCATTACAATGCTCCATGCTCGTGTCAACACAATGCTCCATGACCCCTGTCATCAAAATTCTTTATGAACCTTGTTATCAGAATGTTCCATGACCCCTGTCATCCAAATGATCCATGACCGTTGTCATCACAATGCTGCATGATACCTTTCATCCCAATTCTCTGTGACCGCTGTCATCACAATGCTCCAGGACAACTTTCATCACAATGCTCCATGACCCCTGTCATCACAACGTTCCATGAAAGTTGTCATCAAAATGCTCCATGACCCCGGTCACCACAAGGTTCCCTGCCCTTGTCATCACAATGGTACATGGCCTGGTCATCACAATGTTCCATGGCCTCCGTCATCACCATGCTCCATGGTCTTTCCCATCACATTGCTCTATGACCCCTGTCATCACAATGCTTGATGACCATTGTCATCACAATGCTCCAAGGCCCCTGTCATCACAATGCCTCATGGTCTTTGTAATCACAAAGCTCAATGACCAATGTCATCACAGTGCTCCATGCCGTTGTCATCACAATGCTCCATGGTCCCTGTAATCACAATGCTTCATACTCTTGTCATCACAATGTTCTTTGGCCTTTGTCATCACAGTGCTCCATGATACATTTAATCAAAATTCTACATGACCACTCTCATCACAATGCAAGATGACCAATGTCATCACAATGCCCCATGACACGTGTCATCACAATTCGCCTTGGCCCTTGTCATCTCAATGCTGTATGAAACGTGTCATCAGTAGCTCCCAAGACCCTTGTCATCACAATGCTCCATGAACTCTGTTATCTCAATGTTCCATGGCCTTTGTATTCACAATGCTCCATTGTCCCGATAATCGCGTTGCTCCATGAACACTTTCATCACAATGCTCCTTGACCACTGTCACCATAATGCCCCATGACGTCTCTCATCACTGTGCTCCAAGGCCACTCTCATCAAAATGCTCCATGATCTGTGTCAGCACAATATTGCATGACACTTGTCATCACAATGCTCCATGATCCCTCTAATCACAATGATCCTTGCCAATTTCATCACAATGACACAAGTCTCCTGTAATCACAATGCTCCATGCCCTTGTCATCACAATGCTCCAGGTCTGTTGTCATCACCATGCTTCATGCCTGTGTCATCACAATGCTCCATGAATCTTGTCTTCACAATGCTCCATGGCCCATGTCATCACAATGCTCCATGGCCCCTCTCATCACAATGCTCTATGGCCTTTGTCATCACAATGCTCCGTGACCCCCGTCAACACAGTGCCTGATGACCCCTGTCATCAAAATGCTAAATGGCACTTGTCATCACAATGCTCTATGATGCCTGTCATCACTATACTCCATGTCACTTGTTATCACAAGGCTCCATGGCCCCTGTACTCCCAGTACTCCATGACCCCTTTCATCACAATGCCCAATGTCACCTCTGATCACAATTCTCAATGGCATTTGTCATCACGATGCTCCATGACACCTGTCATCACAATGCTCCATGAGACTTGTCATCACAATGCTCCATGGCCCCTCTCATTCCTGTGCTCCATAATAACTTTAATCACATTTCTAGATGACCACTGCCATCACAATGTCCCATGACATTGTCATCACAATTCGCCATGACCATTGTCATCACAATGCTCCATGAACCATGTCATCACAGGGTCCCAGGACACTTGTCCTCACAATGATCCATTACCACTTTCATCACAATGCTCCATGACCACTGTCATCTCAATGCTCCATGGCCTTTGTATTCACAATGCTCCATGGCCCCTGTAATCACAGTGCTCCATAACACCTTTCATCATAATGCTCCATGACCACTGCCATCTCAATGCCTCATGACGCCTGTCATCACAATTCTCCAAGGCCCCTCTCATCACAGTGCTCCATGACACTTGTCATCCCATTGCTCCATAACACCTGTCATCACAGTGTTCCCTGCCCATGTCATCAAAATGCTCCATGTCCCCTATAATCACAATGCTCCATGCCTTTTTCCTCACAAAGCTCCAGAATTTTGTCATCACAATGTTCCATGACCGTGGCATCCCAATGCTCCATGGCCCTTGTCATCACAATGCTCCAGAATTCTTGTCATCACAATGTTCCATGAACGTGTCATCACAATGCTACATGACCCTGGTCATCACAGTTCTCCATGACCTTTGTCATCACAATGCTCTATGTCACTTTTCATCACAATTCTCAATGACCACTTTAATCACTATGCTCGCTGACCATTTTCATCACATTTCTCTATTGTCATTACAATTCCCCATGGCCCCTTTCTTCACAATTCTCCATGATGCCTGTCATCACAATGCTCCATGGCTTTTGTTATCACAATGTTCCAGGACCAGTTTCATCACAATACTCCATCCCCCTTGTCATCACAGTGCACAATGAAAGCTTTCATTACAATGCTCCATGACACTTGTCATCACAATGCTCCATGGCCTTTATCGTCACAATGCTCCCAGGCACTTTTCATCACGATATTCCATGAAAACTTTCATCACATTGCTCCATGACCATTGTCATCACAATAGTCCATACCCATGTCAACACAATGCTGCATAATCCCTGTCATCCCAATTCTCCATGACTGCTGTCATCACAATAATCCAGGACAATTTTCATAACAATGCTTCATGCCCCCAGTCATCACAGTGCTCCATGATACCTTTCATCACAATTCCTAGATGATCAATGTCATCACAATGCCCCATGACACCTGTTATCACAATTCGCTATGACCCTTGTCATCACAATACTCGATGAACCGTGTCATCACAGTGTTCCAGGACACATGTCATCACAATGATCCATTAATATTTTCATCACAATGCTCCAATACACCTGTCATCACAATGCTCCATGTCCCCTCTTATCATATTGCTCCATGATCTCTTTCATCACAATGCTCCATGACCACTGTCATCACCATACCTCAAGACGCCTGTCATCTCAGTGCTCCATGGCCCCTTTCATCACAAGGCTCCATGAACCCAGTCATCACAATGATCCCTGCCCTCTTCGTCACAATGCTCCATGGGCCCTGTCATCACAATGCTCCATGCCCTTGTCATCAAAATTCTCCAGAACTCTTGTCATCATAATGTTCCATGCCAATGTCATCAAAATGTCCCATGACATTTGTCATCACAATGCTCCATGGCCTTTGTCATCACAATGTTCCATGGCCCCTGTCATCACAGTGCTCCTTGATACCTTTCATCACAATTCTACATGACCACTGTCATCACAATGTCCCATTTCAGATGTCATCACAATGATCCATGATCACTTTCATCACAATGCTCCATGAACCCTGTCATCTCAATGCTCCATAGCCTTTGTATTCACAATGCTCCTTGGCCCCTGTAATCACAGTGCTCCATGACCCCTTTCATCACAATGCTTCAAGACCGCTGCCATCACAATGCCCCATGACGCCTGCCACCACCAATCTCCAAGGGCTCCCTTACCAAAAAGCTCCATGATCCCTGTCAGTACAATGTTCCATGACACTTTTCATCACAATGCTCCATGACCCCTGTCATCACAAATTTCTCTGCCCATATCATCACAATGCTACTTGTCACCTTTCATCACAATGCTCCATGCCCTTTCATCACAATGCTCCAGATTTCTTGTCATCACAATGTTCCTTGACCGTGTCATCACAATGCTCCATGACCCGTGTCATCACAAAGCTCCATGACCCCTGGCATCACAATGATCCATGATTCCTTTCCTCCCAGTGCTCCAGTACCCTTTTCATCACAATGCTCCATGCCATTGTCAGCACAATGCTACTTGGACACTGTCATCAAAATGCTCCATCCCCTTTTCATCACAATGCTCCAGATATCCTATCATTACAATGCTCCATGCCCGTGTCAACACAATGCTCCATGACCCCTGTCATCAAAATGCTTGATGAAACTTGTTATCAGAATGTTCCATGACCCCTGTCATCAAAATGATCCCTGACCGTTGTCATCGCAATGCTGCATGATACCTTTCATCCCAATCCTCTGTGACCGCTGTCATCACAATGCTCCAGGACAACTTTCATCACAATGCTCCATGCCCTGGTCATCAAAATGCTCCAGAACTCTTGTCATCATAATGCTCCATGCCAATGTCATCAAAATGCCCCATGACACTTGTCATCACAATGCTCCATGGCCTTTGTCATCACAATGTTCCATGGCCCCTGTCATCAGAGTGCTCCATGTTACCTTTCAATACAATTCTACATGACCACTGTCATCGCAATGCCCCATGACAGATGATACCACAATTCGCCATGGTCCTTGTCATCACAATGCTCCATGAACTGTGTCATCACAAGGTTCCAGGACACTTGTCATCACAATGATCCATGATCTCTTTCATCACAATGCTCCATGAACCCTGTCATCTCAATGCTCCATGGCCTTTGTATTCACAATGCTCCATGGCCCCTGTAATCACAGAGCTCCATGACCCCTTTCATCCCAATGCTCCAAGACCGCTGTCATCACAATGCCCCATGACGCCTGCCTTCACAAATCTCCAAGACCTCTCTTACCAAAAAGCTCCATGATCCCTGTCAGTACAATGTTCCATGACACTTTTTATCACAATGCTCCATGACCCCTGTCATCAAAAAGTTCTCTGCCCATATCGTCACAATGCTCCTTGTCACCTTTCATCACAATGCACCATGCCCTTTCATCACAATGCTCCAGAATTCTTGTCATCGCAATGTTCCTTGACCGTGTCATCACAATGCTCCATGACCCGTGTCATCACAAAGCTCCATGACCCCTGGCATCACAATGATCCATGATTCCTTTCCTCACAGTGCTCCAGTACCCTTTTCATCACAATGCTCCATGCCATTGTCAGCACAATTCTCCTTGGACCCTGTCATCAAAATGCTCCATCCCCTTTTCATCACAATGCTCCAGATATCCTATCATTACAATGCTCCATGCTCGTGTCAACACAATGCTCCATGACCCCTGTCATCAAAATGCTTTATGAACCTTGTTATCAGAATGTTCCATGACCCCTGTCATCCAAATGATCCATGACCGTTGTCATCACAATGCTGCATGATACCTTTCATCCCAATTCTCTGTGACCGCTGTCATCACAATGCTCCAGGACAACTTTCATCACAATGCTCCATGACCCCTGTCATCACAACGTTCCATGAAAGTTGTCATCAAAATGCTCCATGACCCCGGTCACCACAAGGTTCCCTGCCCTTGTCATCACAATGGTACATGGCCTGGTCATCACAATTTTCCATGGCCTCTGTCATCACCATGCTCCATGGTCTTTCCCATCACATTGCTCTATGACCCCTGTCATCACAATGCTTGATGACCATTGTCATCACAATGCTCCAAGGCCCCTGTCATCACAATGCCTCATGGTCTTTGTAATCACAAAGCTCAATGACCAATGTAATCACAGTGATCCATGCCGTTGTCATCACAATGCTCCATGGTCCCTGTAATCACAATGCTTCATACTCTTGTCATCACAATGTTCTTTGGCCTTTGTCATCACAGTGCTCCATGATACATTTAATCAAAATTCTACATGACCACTCTCATCACAATGCAAGATGACCAATGTCATCACAATGCCCCATGACACGTGTCATCACAATTCGCCTTGGCCCTTGTCATCTCAATGCTGTATGAAACGTGTCATCAGTAGCTCCCAAGACCCTTGTCATCACAATGCTCCATGAACTCTGTTATCTCAATGTTCCATGGCCTTTGTATTCACAATGCTCCATTGTCCCGATAATCGCGTTGCTCCATGAACACTTTCATCACAATGCTCCTTGACCACTGTCACCATAATGCCCCATGACGTCTCTCATCACTGTGCTCCAAGGCCACTCTCATCAAAATGCTCCATGATCTGTGTCAGCACAATATTGCATGACACTTGTCATCACAATGCTCCATGATCCCTCTAATCACAATGATCCTTGCCAATTTCATCACAATGACGCAAGTCTCCTGTAATCACAATGCTCCATGCCCTTGTCATCACAATGCTCCAGGTCTGTTGCCATCACCATGCTTCATGCCCGTGTCATCACAATGCTCCATGAATCTTGTCTTCACAATGCTCCATGGCCCATGTCATCACAATGCTCCATGGCCCCTCTCATCACAATGCTCTATGGCCTTTGTCATCACAATGCTCCGTGACCCCCGTCAACACAGTGCCTGATGACCCCTGTCATCAAAATGCTAAATGGCACTTGTCATCACAATGCTCTATGATGCCTGTCATCACTATTCTCCATGTCACTTGTTATCACAAGGCTCCATGGCCCCTGTACTCCCAGTACTCCATGACCCCTTTCATCACAATGCCCAATGTCACCTCTGATCACAATTCTCAATGGCATTTGTCATCACGATGCTCCATGACACCTGTCATCACAATGCTCCATGAGACTTGTCATCACAATGCTCCATGGCCCCTCTCATTCCTGTGCTCCATAATAACTTTAATCACATTTCTAGATGACCACTGCCATCACAATGCCCCATGACATTGTCATCACAATTCGCCATGACCATTGTCATCACAATGCTCCATGAACCATGTCATCACAGGGTCCCAGGACACTTGTCCTCACAATGATCCATTACCACTTTCATCACAATGCTCCATGACCACTGTCATCTCAATGCTCCATGGCCTTTGTATTCACAATGCTCCATGGCCCCTGTAATCACAGTGCTCCATAACACCTTTCATCATAATGCTCCATGACCACTGCCATCTCAATGCCTCATGACGCCTGTCATCACAATTCTCCAAGGCCCCTCTCATCACAGTGCTCCATGACACTTGTCATCCCATTGCTCCATAACACCTGTCATCACAGTGTTCCCTGCCCATGTCATCAAAATGCTCCATGTCCCCTATAATCACAATGCTCCATGCCTTTTTCCTCACAAAGCTCCAGAATTTTGTCATCACAATGTTCCATGACCGTGGCATCCCAATGCTCCATGGCCCTTGTCATCACAATGCTCCAGAATTCTTGTCATCACAATGTTCCATGAACGTGTCATCACAATGCTACATGACCCTGGTCATCACAGTTCTCCATGACCTTTGTCATCACAATGCTCTATGTCACTTTTCATCACAATTCTCAATGACCACTTTAATCACTATGCTCGCTGACCATTTTCATCACATTTCTCTATTGTCATTACAATTCCCCATGGCCCCTTTCTTCACAATTCTCCATGATGCCTGTCATCACAATGCTCCATGGCTTTTGTTATCACAATGTTCCAGGACCAGTTTCATCACAATACTCCATCCCCCTTGTCATCACAGTGCACAATGAAAGCTTTCATTACAATGCTCCATGACACTTGTCATCACAATGCTCCATGGCCTTTGTCATCACAATGTTCCATGGCCCCTGTCATCACAGTGCTCCTTGATACCTTTCATCACAATTCTACATGACCACTGTCATCACAATGCCCCATTTCAGATGTCATCACAATTCGCCATGGTCCTTGTCATAACAATGCTCCATGAACCGTGTCATCACAAGGTTTCAGGACACTTTTCATCACAATGATCCATGATCACTTTCATCACAATGCTCCATGAACCCTGTCATCTCAATGCTCCATAGCCTTTGTATTCACAATGCTCCATGGCCCCTGTAATCACAGTGCTCCATGACCCCTTTCATCACAATGCTCCAAGACCGCTGTCATCACAATGCCCCATGACACCTGCCACCACCAATCTCCAAGGGCTCCCTTACCAAAAAGCTCCATGATCCCTGTCAGTACAATGTTCCATGACACTTTTCATCACAATGCTCCATGACCCCTGTCATCACAAAGTTCTCTGCCCATATCATCACAATGCTACTTGTCACCTTTCATCACAATGCTCCATGCCCTTTCATCACAATGCTCCAGATTTCTTGTCATCACAATGTTCCTTGACCGTGTCATCACAATGCTCCATGACCCGTGTCATCACAAAGCTCCATGACCCCTGGCATCACAATGATCCGTGATTCCTTTCCTCACAGTGCTCCAGTACCCTTTTCATCACAATGCTCCATGCCATTGTCAGCACAATGCTACTTGGACACTGTCATCAAAATGCTCCATCCCCTTTACATCACAATGCTCCAGATATCCTATCATTACAATGCTCCATGCCCGTGTCAACACAATGCTCCATGACCCCTGTCATCAAAATGCTTGATGAAACTTGTTATCAGAATGTTCCATGTCCCCTGTTATCAAAATGATCCCTGACCGTTGTCATCGCAATGCTGCATGATACCTTTCATACCAATCCTCTGTGACCGCTGTCATCACAATGCTCCAGGACAACTTTCATCACAATGCTCCATGCCCTGATCATCAAAATGCTCCAGATCTCTTGTCATCATAATGCTCCATGCCAATGTCATCAAAATGCCCCATGACACTTGTCATCACAATGCTCCATGGCCTTTGTCATCACAATGTTCCATGGCCCCTGTCATCAGAGTGCTCCATGTTACCTTTCAATACAATTCTACATGGCCACTGTCATCACAATGCCCCATGACAGATGATACCACAATTCGCCATGGTCCTTGTCATCACAATGCTCCATGAAATGTGTCATCACAAGGTTCCAGGACACTTGTCATCACAATGATCCATGATCACTTTCATCACAATGCTCCATGAACCCTGTCATCTCAATGCTCCATGGCCTTTGTATTCACAATGCTCCATGGCCCCTGTAATCACAGAACTCCATGACCCCTTTCATCCCAATGCTCCAAGACCGCTGTCATCACAATGCCCCATGACCCCTGCCTTCACAAATTTCCAAGACCTCTCTTACCAAAAAGCTCCATGACCCCTGTCATCACAATGATCCATGATTCCTTTCCTCACAGTGCTCCAGTACCCTTTTCATCACAATGCTCCATGCCATTGTCAGCACAATTCTCCTTGGACCCTGTCATCAAAATGCTCCATCCCCTTTTCATCACAATGCTCCAGATATCCTATCATTACAATGCTCCATGCTCGTGTCAACACAATGCTCCATGACCCCTGTCATCAAAATGCTTTATGAACCTTGTTATCAGAATGTTCCATGACCCCTGTCATCCAAATGATCCATGACCGTTGTCATCACAATGCTGCATGATACCTTTCATCCCAATTCTCTGTGACCGCTGTCATCACAATGCTCCAGGACAACTTTCATCACAATGCTCCATGACCCCTGTCATCACAACGTTCCATGAAAGTTGTCATCAAAATGCTCCATGACCCCGGTCACCACAAGGTTCCCTGCCCTTGTCATCACAATGGTACATGGCCTGGTCATCACAATGTTCCATGGCCTCTGTCATCACCATGCTCCATGGTCTTTCTCATCACAATGCTCTATGACCCCTGTCATCACAATGCTTGATGACCATTGTCATCACAATGCTCCAAGGCCCCTGTCATCACAATGCCTCATGGTCTTTGTAATCACAATGCTCAATGACCAATGTCATCACAGTGCTCCATGCCGTTGTCATCACAATGCTCCATGGTCCCTGTAATCACAATGCTCCATACCCTTGTCATCACAATGCTCCAGAACACTTGTCATCATAATGCTCCATTCCCGTGTCATCACATTGCTGAATGACACTTGTCATCACAATGTTCCTTGGCCTTTGTCATCACAGTGCTCCATGATACCTTTAATCAAAATTCTACATGACCACTCTCATCACAATGCAAGATGACCAATGTCATCACAATGCCCCATGACACGTGTCATCACAATTCGCCTTGGCCCTTGTCATCTCAATGCTGTATGAAACGTGTCATCAGTAGCTCCCAAGACCCTTGTCATCACAATGCTCCATGAACTCTGTTATCTCAATGTTCCATGGCCTTTGTATTCACAATGCTCCATTGTCCCGATAATCGCGTTGCTCCATGAACACTTTCATCACAATGCTCCTTGACCACTGTCACCATAATGCCCCATGACGTCTCTCATCACTGTGCTCCAAGGCCACTCTCATCAAAATGCTCCATGATCTGTGTCAGCACAATATTGCATGACACTTGTCATCACAATGCTCCATGATCCCTCTAATCACAATGATCCTTGCCAATTTCATCACAATGACCCAAGTCTCCTGTAATCACAATGCTCCATGCCCTTGTCATCACAATGCTCCAGGTCTGTTGTCATCACCATGCTTCATGCCCGTGTCATCACAATGCTCCATGAATCTTGTCTTCACAATGCTCCATGGCCCATGTCATCACAATGCTCCATGACCCCTCTCATCACAATGCTCTATGGCCTTTGTCATCACAATGCTCCGTGACCCCCGTCAACACAATGCCTGATGACCCCTGTCATCAAAATGCTAAATGGCACTTGTCATCACAATGCTCTATGATGCCTGTCATCACTATTCTCCATGTCACTTGTTATCACAAGGCTCCATGGCCCCTGTACTCCCAGTACTCCATGACCCCTTTCATCACAATGCCCAATGTCACCTCTGATCACAATTCTCAATGGCATTTGTCATCACGATGCTCCATGACACCTGTCATCACAATGCTCCATGAGACTTGTCATCACAATGCTCCATGGCCCCTCTCATTCCTGTGCTCCATAATAACTTTAATCACATTTCTAGATGACCACTGCCATCACAATGCCCCATGACATTGTCATCACAATTCGCCATGACCATTGTCATCACAATGCTCCATGAACCATGTCATCACAGGGTCCCAGGACACTTGTCCTCACAATGATCCATTACCACTTTCATCACAATGCTCCATGACCACTGTCATCTCAATGCTCCATGGCCTTTGTATTCACAATGCTCCATGGCCCCTGTAATCACAGTGCTCCATAACACCTTTCATCATAATGCTCCATGACCACTGCCATCTCAATGCCTCATGACGCCTGTCATCACAATTCTCCAAGGCCCCTCTCATCACAGTGCTCCATGACACTTGTCATCCCATTGCTCCATAACACCTGTCATCACAGTGTTCCCTGCCCATGTCATCAAAATGCTCCATGTCCCCTATAATCACAATGCTCCATGCCTTTTTCCTCACAAAGCTCCAGAATTTTGTCATCACAATGTTCCATGACCGTGGCATCCCAATGCTCCATGGCCCTTGTCATCACAATGCTCCAGAATTCTTGTCATCACAATGTTCCATGAACGTGTCATCACAATGCTACATGACCCTGGTCATCACAGTTCTCCATGACCTTTGTCATCACAATGCTCTATGTCACTTTTCATCACAATTCTCAATGACCACTTTAATCACTATGCTCGCTGACCATTTTCATCACATTTCTCTATTGTCATTACAATTCCCCATGGCCCCTTTCTTCACAATTCTCCATGATGCCTGTCATCACAATGCTCCATGGCTTTTGTTATCACAATGTTCCAGGACCAGTTTCATCACAATACTCCATCCCCCTTGTCATCACAGTGCACAATGAAAGCTTTCATTACAATGCTCCATGACACTTGTCATCACAATGCTCCATGGCCTTTGTCATCACAATGTTCCATGGCCCCTGTCATCACAGTGCTCCTTGATACCTTTCATCACAATTCTACATGACCACTGTCATCACAATGCCCCATTTCAGATGTCATCACAATTCGCCATGGTCCTTGTCATAACAATGCTCCATGAACCGTGTCATCACAAGGTTTCAGGACACTTGTCATCACAATGATCCATGATCACTTTCATCACAATGCTCCATGAACCCTGTCATCTCAATGCTCCATAGCCTTTGTATTCACAATGCTCCATGGCCCCTGTAATCACAGTGCTCCATGACCCCTTTCATCACAATGCTCCAAGACCGCTGTCATCACAATGCCCCATGACACCTGCCACCACCAATCTCCAAGGGCTCCCTTACCAAAAAGCTCCATGATCCCTGTCAGTACAATGTTCCATGACACTTTTCATCACAATGCTCCATGACCCCTGTCATCACAAAGTTCTCTGCCCATATCATCACAATGCTACTTGTCACCTTTCATCACAATGCTCCATGCCCTTTCATCACAATGCTCCAGATTTCTTGTCATCACAATGTTCCTTGACCGTGTCATCACAATGCTCCATGACCCGTGTCATCACAAAGCTCCATGACCCCTGGCATCACAATGATCCGTGATTCCTTTCCTCACAGTGCTCCAGTACCCTTTTCATCACAATGCTCCATGCCATTGTCAGCACAATGCTACTTGGACACTGTCATCAAAATGCTCCATCCCCTTTACATCACAATGCTCCAGATATCCTATCATTACAATGCTCCATGCCCGTGTCAACACAATGCTCCATGACCCCTGTCATCAAAATGCTTGATGAAACTTGTTATCAGAATGTTCCATGTCCCCTGTTATCAAAATGATCCCTGACCGTTGTCATCGCAATGCTGCATGATACCTTTCATACCAATCCTCTGTGACCGCTGTCATCACAATGCTCCAGGACAACTTTCATCACAATGCTCCATGCCCTGATCATCAAAATGCTCCAGATCTCTTGTCATCATAATGCTCCATGCCAATGTCATCAAAATGCCCCATGACACTTGTCATCACAATGCTCCATGGCCTTTGTCATCACAATGTTCCATGGCCCCTGTCATCAGAGTGCTCCATGTTACCTTTCAATACAATTCTACATGGCCACTGTCATCACAATGCCCCATGACAGATGATACCACAATTCGCCATGGTCCTTGTCATCACAATGCTCCATGAAATGTGTCATCACAAGGTTCCAGGACACTTGTCATCACAATGATCCATGATCACTTTCATCACAATGCTCCATGAACCCTGTCATCTCAATGCTCCATGGCCTTTGTATTCACAATGCTCCATGGCCCCTGTAATCACAGAACTCCATGACCCCTTTCATCCCAATGCTCCAAGACCGCTGTCATCACAATGCCCCATGACCCCTGCCTTCACAAATTTCCAAGACCTCTCTTACCAAAAAGCTCCATGACCCCTGTCATCACAATGATCCATGATTCCTTTCCTCACAGTGCTCCAGTACCCTTTTCATCACAATGCTCCATGCCATTGTCAGCACAATTCTCCTTGGACCCTGTCATCAAAATGCTCCATCCCCTTTTCATCACAATGCTCCAGATATCCTATCATTACAATGCTGCATGCTCGTGTCAACACAATGCTCCATGACCCCTGTCATCAAAATGCTTTATGAACCTTGTTATCAGAATGTTCCATGACCCCTGTCATCAAAATGATCCATGACCGTTGTCATCACAATGCTGCATGATACCTTTCATCCCAATTCTCTGTGACCGCTGTCATCACAATGCTCCAGGACAACTTTCATCACAATGCTCCATGACCCCTGTCATCACAACGTTCCATGAAAGTTGTCACCAAAATGCTCCATGATCCCGGTCACCACAAGGTTCCCTGCCCTTGTCATCACAATGGTACATGGCCTGGTCATCACAATGTTCCATGGCCTCTGTCATCACCATGCTCCATGGTCTTTCTCATCACAATGCTCTATGACCCCTGTCATCACAATGCTTGATGACCATTGTCATCACAATGCTCCAAGGCCCCTGTCATCACAATGCCTCATGGTCTTTGTAATCACAATGCTCAATGACCAATGTCATCACAGTGCTCCATGCCGTTGTCATCACAATGCTCCATGGTCCCTGTAATCACAATGCTCCATACCCTTGTCATCACAATGCTCCAGAACACTTGTCATCATAATGCTCCATTCCCGTGTCATCACATTGCTGAATGACACTTGTCATCACAATGTTCCTTGGCCTTTGTCATCACAGTGCTCCATGATACCTTTAATCAAAATTCTACATGACCACTCTCATCACAATGCAAGATGACCAATGTCATCACAATGCCCCATGACACGTGTCATCACAATTCGCCTTGGCCCTTGTCATCTCAATGCTGTATGAAACGTGTCATCAGTAGCTCCCAAGACCCTTGTCATCACAATGCTCCATGAACTCTGTTATCTCAATGTTCCATGGCCTTTGTATTCACAATGCTCCATTGTCCCGATAATCGCGTTGCTCCATGAACACTTTCATCACAATGCTCCTTGACCACTGTCACCATAATGCCCCATGACGTCTCTCATCACTGTGCTCCAAGGCCACTCTCATCAAAATGCTCCATGATCTGTGTCAGCACAATATTGCATGACACTTGTCATCACAATGCTCCATGATCCCTCTAATCACAATGATCCTTGCCAATTTCATCACAATGACCCAAGTCTCCTGTAATCACAATGCTCCATGCCCTTGTCATCACAATGCTCCAGGTCTGTTGTCATCACCATGCTTCATGCCCGTGTCATCACAATGCTCCATGAATCTTGTCTTCACAATGCTCCATGGCCCATGTCATCACAATGCTCCATGACCCCTCTCATCACAATGCTCTATGGCCTTTGTCATCACAATGCTCCGTGACCCCCGTCAACACAATGCCTGATGACCCCTGTCATCAAAATGCTAAATGGCACTTGTCATCACAATGCTCTATGATGCCTGTCATCACTATTTTCCATGTCACTTGTTATCACAAGGCTCCATGGCCCCTGTACTCCCAGTACTCCATGACCCCTTTCATCACAATGCCCAATGTCACCTCTGATCACAATTCTCAATGGCATTTGTCATCACGATGCTCCATGACACCTGTCATCACAATGCTCCATGAGACTTGTCATCACAATGCTCCATGGCCCCTCTCATTCCTGTGCTCCATAATAACTTTAATCACATTTCTAGATGACCACTGCCATCACAATGCCCCATGACATTGTCATCACAATTCGCCATGACCATTGTCATCACAATGCTCCATGAACCATGTCATCACAGGGTCCCAGGACACTTGTCCTCACAATGATCCATTACCACTTTCATCACAATGCTCCATGACCACTGTCATCTCAATGCTCCATGGCCTTTGTATTCACAATGCTCCATGGCCCCTGTAATCACAGTGCTCCATAACACCTTTCATCATAATGCTCCATGACCACTGCCATCTCAATGCCTCATGACGCCTGTCATCACAATTCTCCAAGGCCCCTCTCATCACAGTGCTCCATGACACTTGTCATCCCATTGCTCCATAACACCTGTCATCACAGTGTTCCCTGCCCATGTCATCAAAATGCTCCATGTCCCCTATAATCACAATGCTCCATGCCTTTTTCCTCACAAAGCTCCAGAATTTTGTCATCACAATGTTCCATGACCGTGGCATCACAATGCTCCATGGCCCTTGTCATCACAATGCTCCAGAATTCTTGTCATCACAATGTTCCATGAACGTGTCATCACAATGCTACATGACCCTGGTCATCACAGTTCTCCATGACCTTTGTCATCACAATGCTCTATGTCACTTTTCATCACAATTCTCAATGACCACTTTAATCACTATGCTCGCTGACCATTTTCATCACATTTCTCTATTGTCATTACAATTCCCCATGGCCCCTTTCTTCACAATTCTCCATGATGCCTGTCATCACAATGCTCCATGGCTTTTGTTATCACAATGTTCCAGGACCAGTTTCATCACAATACTCCATCCCCCTTGTCATCACAGTGCACAATGAAAGCTTTCATTACAATGCTCCATGACACTTGTCATCACAATGCTCCATGGCCTTTATCGTCACAATGCTCCCAGGCACTTTTCATCACGATATTCCATGAAAACTTTCATCACATTGCTCCATGACCATTGTCATCACAATAGTCCATACCCATGTCAACACAATGCTGCATAATCCCTGTCATCCCAATTCTCCATGACTGCTGTCATCACAATAATCCAGGACAATTTTCATAACAATGCTTCATGCCCCCAGTCATCACAGTGCTCCATGATACCTTTCATCACAATTCCTAGATGATCAATGTCATCACAATGCCCCATGACACCTGTTATCACAATTCGCTATGACCCTTGTCATCACAATACTCGATGAACCGTGTCATCACAGTGTTCCAGGACACATGTCATCACATTGATCCATTAATATTTTCATCACAATGCTCCAATACACCTGTCATCACAATGCTCCATGTCCCCTCTTATCATATTGCTCCATGATCTCTTTCATCACAATGCTCCATGACCACTGTCATCACCATACCTCAAGACGCCTGTCATCTCAGTGCTCCATGGCCCCTTTCATCACAAGGCTCCATGAACCCAGTCATCACAATGTTCCCTGCCCTCTTCGTCACAATGCTCCATGGGCCCTGTCATCACAATGCTCCATGCCCTTGTCATCAAAATTCTCCAGAACTCTTGTCATCATAATGTTCCATGCCAATGTCATCAAAATGTCCCATGACATTTGTCATCACAATGCTCCATGGCCTTTGTCATCACAATGTTCCATGGCCCCTGTCATCACAGTGCTCCTTGATACCTTTCATCACAATTCTACATGACCACTGTCATCACAATGTCCCATTTCAGATGTCATCACAATGATCCATGATCACTTTCATCACAATGCTCCATGAACCATGTCATCTCAATGCTCCATAGCCTTTGTATTCACAATGCTCCTTGGCCCCTGTAATCACAGTGCTCCATGACCCCTTTCATCACAATGCTTCAAGACCGCTGCCATCACAATGCCCCATGACGCCTGCCACCACCAATCTCCAAGGGCTCCCTTACCAAAAAGCTCCATGATCCCTGTCAGTACAATGTTCCATGACACTTTTCATCACAATGCTCCATGACCCCTGTCATCACAAATTTCTCTGCCCATATCATCACAATGCTACTTGTCACCTTTCATCACAATGCTCCATGCCCTTTCATCACAATGCTCGAGATTTCTTGTCATCACAATGTTCCTTGACCGTGTCATCACAATGCTCCATGACCCGTGTCATCACAAAGCTCCATGACCCCTGGCATCACAATGATCCATGATTCCTTTCCTCACAGTGCTCCAGTACCCTTTTCATCACAATGCTCCATGCCATTGTCAGCACAATTCTCCTTGGACCCTGTCATCAAAATGCTCCATCCCCTTTTCATCACAATGCTCCAGATATCCTATCATTACAATGCTCCATGCCCGTGTCAACACAATGCTCCATGACCCCTGTCATCAAAATGCTTGATGAAACTTGTTATCAGAATGTTCCATGACCCCTGTCATCAAAATGATCCCTGACCGTTGTCATCGCAATGCTGCATGATACCTTTCATCCCAATCCTCTGTGACCACTGTCATCACAATGCTCCAGGACAACTTTCATCACAATGCTCCATGCCCTGGTCATCAAAATGCTCCAGAACTCTTGTCATCATAATGCTCCATGCCAATGTCATCAAAATGCCCCATGACACTTGTCATCACAATGCTCCATGGCCTTTGTCATCACAATGTTCCATGGCCCCTGTCATCAGAGTGCTCCATGTTACCTTTCAATACAATTCTACATGACCACTGTCATCACAATGCCCCATGACAGATGATACCACAATTCGCCATGGTCCTTGTCATCACAATGCTCCATGAACTGTGTCATCACAAGGTTCCAGGACACTTGTCATCACAATGATCCATGATCACTTTCATCACAATGCTCCATGAACCCTGTCATCTCAATGCTCCATGGCCTTTGTATTCACAATGCTCCATGGCCCCTGTAATCACAGAGCTCCATGACCCCTTTCATCCCAATGCTCCAAGACCGCTGTCATCACAATGCCCCATGACGCCTGCCTTCACAAATCTCCAAGACCTCTCTTACCAAAAAGCTCCATGATCCCTGTCAGTACAATGTTCCATGACACTTTTTATCACAATGCTCCATGACCCCTGTCATCAAAAAGTTCTCTGCCCATATCGTCACAATGCTCCTTGTCACCTTTCATCACAATGCACCATGCCCTTTCATCACAATGCTCCAGAATTCTTGTCATCGCAATGTTCCTTGACCGTGTCATCACAATGCTCCATGACCCGTGTCATCACAAAGCTCCATGACCCCTGGCATCACAATGATCCATGATTCCTTTCCTCACAGTGCTCCAGTACCCTTTTCATCACAATGCTCCATGCCATTGTCAGCACAATTCTCCTTGGACCCTGTCATCAAAATGCTCCATCCCCTTTTCATCACAATGCTCCAGATATCCTATCATTACAATGCTCCATGCTCGTGTCAACACAATGCTCCATGACCCCTGTCATCAAAATGCTTTATGAACCTTGTTATCAGAATGTTCCATGACCCCTGTCATCCAAATGATCCATGACCGTTGTCATCACAATGCTGCATGATACCTTTCATCCCAATTCTCTGTGACCGCTGTCATCACAATGCTCCAGGACAACTTTCATCACAATGCTCCATGACCCCTGTCATCACAACGTTCCATGAAAGTTGTCATCAAAATGCTCCATGACCCCGGTCACCACAAGGTTCCCTGCCCTTGTCATCACAATGGTACATGGCCTGGTCATCACAATTTTCCATGGCCTCTGTCATCACCATGCTCCATGGTCTTTCCCATCACATTGCTCTATGACCCCTGTCATCACAATGCTTGATGACCATTGTCATCACAATGCTCCAAGGCCCCTGTCATCACAATGCCTCATGGTCTTTGTAATCACAAAGCTCAATGACCAATGTCATCACAGTGCTCCATGCCGTTGTCATCACAATGCTCCATGGTCCCTGTAATCACAATGCTCCATACTCTTGTCATCACAATGTTCCTTGGCCTTTGTCATCACAGTGCTCCATGATACCTTTAATCAAAATTCTACATGACCACTCTCATCACAATGCAAGATGACCAATGTCATCACAATGCCCCATGACACGTGTCATCACAATTCGCCTTGGCCCTTGTCATCTCAATGCTGTATGAAACGTGTCATCAGTAGCTCCCAAGACCCTTGTCATCACAATGCTCCATGAACTCTGTTATCTCAATGTTCCATGGCCTTTGTATTCACAATGCTCCATTGTCCCGATAATCGCGTTGCTCCATGAACACTTTCATCACAATGCTCCTTGACCACTGTCACCATAATGCCCCATGACGTCTCTCATCACTGTGCTCCAAGGCCACTCTCATCAAAATGCTCCATGATCTGTGTCAGCACAATATTGCATGACACTTGTCATCACAATGCTCCATGATCCCTCTAATCACAATGATCCTTGCCAATTTCATCACAATGACGCAAGTCTCCTGTAATCACAATGCTCCATGCCCTTGTCATCACAATGCTCCAGGTCTGTTGCCAGCACCATGCTTCATGCCCGTGTCATCACAATGCTCCATGAATCTTGTCTTCACAATGCTCCATGGCCCATGTCATCACAATGCTCCATGACCCCTCTCATCACAATGCTCTATGGCCTTTGTCATCACAATCCTCCGTGACCCCCGTCAACACAGTGCCTGATGACCCCTGTCATCAAAATGCTAAATGGCACTTGTCATCACAATGCTCTATGATGCCTGTCATCACTATTCTCCATGTCACTTGTTATCACAAGGCTCCATGGCCCCTGTACTCCCAGTACTCCATGACCCCTTTCATCACAATGCCCAATGTCACCTCTGATCACAATTCTCAATGGCATTTGTCATCACGATGCTCCATGACACCTGTCATCACAATGCTCCATGAGACTTGTCATCACAATGCTCCATGGCCCCTCTCATTCCTGTGCTCCATAATAACTTTAATCACATTTCTAGATGACCACTGCCATCACAATGCCCCATGACATTGTCATCACAATTCGCCATGACCATTGTCATCACAATGCTCCATGAACCATGTCATCACAGGGTCCCAGGACACTTGTCCTCACAATGATCCATTACCACTTTCATCACAATGCTCCATGACCACTGTCATCTCAATGCTCCATGGCCTTTGTATTCACAATGCTCCATGGCCCCTGTAATCACAGTGCTCCATAACACCTTTCATCATAATGCTCCATGACCACTGCCATCTCAATGCCTCATGACGCCTGTCATCACAATTCTCCAAGGCCCCTCTCATCACAGTGCTCCATGACACTTGTCATCCCATTGCTCCATAACACCTGTCATCACAGTGTTCCCTGCCCATGTCATCAAAATGCTCCATGTCCCCTATAATCACAATGCTCCATGCCATTTTCCTCACAAAGCTCCAGAATTTTGTCATCACAATGTTCCATGACCGTGGCATCACAATGCTCCATGGCCCTTGTCATCACAATGCTCCAGAATTCTTGTCATCACAATGTTCCATGAACGTGTCATCACAATGCTACATGACCCTGGTCATCACAGTTCTCCATGACCTTTGTCATCACAATGCTCTATGTCACTTTTCATCACAATTCTCAATGACCACTTTAATCACTATGCTCGCTGACCATTTTCATCACATTTCTCTATTGTCATTACAATTCCCCATGGCCCCTTTCTTCACAATTCTCCATGATGCCTGTCATCACAATGCTCCATGGCTTTTGTTATCACAATGTTCCAGGACCAGTTTCATCACAATACTCCATCCCCCTTGTCATCACAGTACACAATGAAAGCTTTCATTACAATGCTCCATGACACTTGTCATCACAATGCTCCATGGCCTTTGTCATCACAATGTTCCATGGCCCCTGTCATCACAGTGCTCCTTGATACCTTTCATCACAATTCTACATGACCACTGTCATCACAATGCCCCATTTCAGATGTCATCACAATTCGCCATGGTCCTTGTCATAACAATGCTCCATGAACCGTGTCATCACAAGGTTTCAGGACACTTTTCATCACAATGATCCATGATCACTTTCATCACAATGCTCCATGAACCCTGTCATCTCAATGCTCCATAGCCTTTGTATTCACAATGCTCCATGGCCCCTGTAATCACAGTGCTCCATGACCCCTTTCATCACAATGCTCCAAGACCGCTGTCATCACAATGCCCCTTGACACCTGCCACCACCAATCTCCAAGGGCTCCCTTACCAAAAAGTTCCATGATCCCTGTCAGTACAATGTTCCATGACACTTTTAATCACAATGCTCCATGACACCTGTCATCACAAAGTTCTCTGCCCATATCATCACAATGCTACTTGTCACCTTTCATCACAATGCTCCATGCCCTTTCATCACAATGCTCCAGATTTCTTGTCATCACAATGTTCCTTGACCGTGTCATCACAATGCTCCATGACCCGTGTCATCACAAAGCTCCATGACCCCTGGCATCACAATGATCCGTGATTCCTTTCCTCACAGTGCTCCAGTACCCTTTTCATCACAATGCTCCATGCCATTGTCAGCACAATGCTACTTGGACACTGTCATCAAAATGCTCCATCCCCTTTTCATCACAATGCTCCAGATATCCTATCATTACAATGCTCCATGCCCGTGTCAACACAATGCTCCATGACCCCTGTCATCAAAATGCTTGATGAAACTTGTTATCAGAATGTTCCATGTCCCCTGTTATCAAAATGATCCCTGACCGTTGTCATCGCAATGCTGCATGATACCTTTCATACCAATCCTCTGTGACCGCTGTCATCACAATGCTCCAGGACAACTTTCATCACAATGCTCCATGCCCTGATCATCAAAATGCTCCAGATCTCTTGTCATCATAATGCTCCATGCCAATGTCATCAAAATGCCCCATGACACTTGTCATCACAATGCTCCATGGCCTTTGTCATCACAATGTTCCATGGCCCCTGTCATCAGAGTGCTCCATGTTACCTTTCAATACAATTCTACATGGCCACTGTCATCACAATGCCCCATGACAGATGATACCACAATTCGCCATGGTCCTTGTCATCACAATGCTCCATGAAATGTGTCATCACAAGGTTCCAGGACACTTGTCATCACAATGATCCATGATCACTTTCATCACAATGCTCCATGAACCCTGTCATCTCAATGCTCCATGGCCTTTGTATTCACAATGCTCCATGGCCCCTGTAATCACAGAACTCCATGACCCCTTTCATCCCAATGCTCCAAGACCGCTGTCATCACAATGCCCCATGACCCCTGCCTTCACAAATTTCCAAGACCTCTCTTACCAAAAAGCTCCATGACCCCTGTCATCACAATGATCCATGATTCCTTTCCTCACAGTGCTCCAGTACCCTTTTCATCACAATGCTCCATGCCATTGTCAGCACAATTCTCCTTGGACCCTGTCATCAAAATGCTCCATCCCCTTTTCATCACAATGCTCCAGATATCCTATCATTACAATGCTGCATGCTCGTGTCAACACAATGCTCCATGACCCCTGTCATCAAAATGCTTTATGAACCTTGTTATCAGAATGTTCCATGACCCCTGTCATCAAAATGATCCATGACCGTTGTCATCACAATGCTGCATGATACCTTTCATCCCAATTCTCTGTGACCGCTGTCATCACAATGCTCCAGGACAACTTTCATCACAATGCTCCATGACCCCTGTCATCACAACGTTCCATGAAAGTTGTCACCAAAATGCTCCATGATCCCGGTCACCACAAGGTTCCCTGCCCTTGTCATCACAATGGTACATGGCCTGGTCATCACAATGTTCCATGGCCTCTGTCATCACCATGCTCCATGGTCTTTCTCATCACAATGCTCTATGACCCCTGTCATCACAATGCTTGATGACCATTGTCATCACAATACTCCAAGGCCCCTGTCATCACAATGCCTCATGGTCTTTGTAATCACAATGCTCAATGACCAATGTCATCACAGTGCTCCATGCCGTTGTCATCACAATGCTCCATGGTCCCTGTAATCACAATGCTCCATACCCTTGTCATCACAATGCTCCAGAACACTTGTCATCATAATGCTCCATTCCCGTGTCATCACATTGCTGAATGACACTTGTCATCACAATGTTCCTTGGCCTTTGTCATCACAGTGCTCCATGATACCTTTAATCAAAATTCTACATGACCACTCTCATCACAATGCAAGATGACCAATGTCATCACAATGCCCCATGACACGTGTCATCACAATTCGCCTTGGCCCTTGTCATCTCAATGCTGTATGAAACGTGTCATCAGTAGCTCCCAAGACCCTTGTCATCACAATGCTCCATGAACTCTGTTATCTCAATGTTCCATGGCCTTTGTATTCACAATGCTCCATTGTCCCGATAATCGCGTTGCTCCATGAACACTTTCATCACAATGCTCCTTGACCACTGTCACCATAATGCCCCATGACGTCTCTCATCACTGTGCTCCAAGGCCACTCTCATCAAAATGCTCCATGATCTGTGTCAGCACAATATTGCATGACACTTGTCATCACAATGCTCCATGATCCCTCTAATCACAATGATCCTTGCCAATTTCATCACAATGACCCAAGTCTCCTGTAATCACAATGCTCCATGCCCTTGTCATCACAATGCTCCAGGTCTGTTGTCATCACCATGCTTCATGCCCGTGTCATCACAATGCTCCATGAATCTTGTCTTCACAATGCTCCATGGCCCATGTCATCACAATGCTCCATGACCCCTCTCATCACAATGCTCTATGGCCTTTGTCATCACAATGCTCCGTGACCCCCGTCAACACAATGCCTGATGACCCCTGTCATCAAAATGCTAAATGGCACTTGTCATCACAATGCTCTATGATGCCTGTCATCACTATTCTCCATGTCACTTGTTATCACAAGGCTCCATGGCCCCTGTACTCCCAGTACTCCATGACCCCTTTCATCACAATGCCCAATGTCACCTCTGATCACAATTCTCAATGGCATTTGTCATCACGATGCTCCATGACACCTGTCATCACAATGCTCCATGAGACTTGTCATCACAATGCTCCATGGCCCCTCTCATTCCTGTGCTCCATAATAACTTTAATCACATTTCTAGATGACCACTGCCATCACAATGCCCCATGACATTGTCATCACAATTCGCCATGACCATTGTCATCACAATGCTCCATGAACCATGTCATCACAGGGTCCCAGGACACTTGTCCTCACAATGATCCATTACCACTTTCATCACAATGCTCCATGACCACTGTCATCTCAATGCTCCATGGCCTTTGTATTCACAATGCTCCATGGCCCCTGTAATCACAGTGCTCCATAACACCTTTCATCATAATGCTCCATGACCACTGCCATCTCAATGCCTCATGACGCCTGTCATCACAATTCTCCAAGGCCCCTCTCATCACAGTGCTCCATGACACTTGTCATCCCATTGCTCCATAACACCTGTCATCACAGTGTTCCCTGCCCATGTCATCAAAATGCTCCATGTCCCCTATAATCACAATGCTCCATGCCTTTTTCCTCACAAAGCTCCAGAATTTTGTCATCACAATGTTCCATGACCGTGGCATCCCAATGCTCCATGGCCCTTGTCATCACAATGCTCCAGAATTCTTGTCATCACAATGTTCCATGAACGTGTCATCACAATGCTACATGACCCTGGTCATCACAGTTCTCCATGACCTTTGTCATCACAATGCTCTATGTCACTTTTCATCACAATTCTCAATGACCACTTTAATCACTATGCTCGCTGACCATTTTCATCACATTTCTCTATTGTCATTACAATTCCCCATGGCCCCTTTCTTCACAATTCTCCATGATGCCTGTCATCACAATGCTCCATGGCTTTTGTTATCACAATGCTCCAGGACCAGTTTCATCACAATACTCCATCCCCCTTGTCATCACAGTGCACAATGAAAGCTTTCATTACAATGCTCCATGACACTTGTCATCACCATGCTCCATGGCGTTTATCGTCACAATGCTCCCAGGCACTTTTCATCACGATATTCCATGAAAACTTTCATCACATTGCTCCATGACCATTGTCATCACAATAGTCCATACCCATGTCAACACAATGCTGCATAATCCCTGTCATCACAATAATGCATGACTGCTGTCATCACAATAATCCAGGACAATTTTCATAACAATGCTTCATGCCCCCAGTCATCACAGTGCTCCATGATACCTTTCATCACAATTCCTAGATGATCAATGTCATCACAATGCCCCATGACACCTGTTACCACAATTCGCTATAACCCTTGTCATCACAATACTCGATGAACCGTGTCATCACAGTGTTCCAGGACAAAGTCATCACAATGATCCATTAATAATTTCATCACAATGCTCCAATACACCTGTCATCACAATGCTCCATATCCCCTCTTATCATATTGCTCCATGATCTCTTTCATCACAATGCTCCATGACCACTGTCATCACCATACCTCAAGACGCCTGTCATCTCAGTGCTCCATGGCCCCTTTCATCACAAGGCTCCATGAACCCAGTCATCACAATGTTCCCTGCCCTCTTCGTCACAATGCTCCATGGGCCCTGTCATCACAATGCTCCATGCCCTTGTCATCAAAATTCTCCAGAACTCTTGTCATCATAATGTTCCATGCCAATGTCATCAAAATGTCCCATGACACTTGTCATCACAATGCTCCATGGCCTTTGTCATCACAATGTTCCATGGCCCCTGTCATCACAGTGCTCCTTGATACCTTTCATCACAATTCTACATGACCACTGTCATCACAATGCCCCATTTCAGATGTCATCACAATTCGCCATGGTCCTTGTCATAACAATGCTCCATGAACCGTGTCATCACAAGGTTTCAGGACACTTTTCATCACAATGATCCATGATCACTTTCATCACAATGCTCCATGAACCCTGTCATCTCAATGCTCCATAGCCTTTGTATTCACAATGCTCCATGGCCCCTGTAATCACAGTGCTCCATGACCCCTTTCATCACAATGCTCCAAGACCGCTGTCATCAAAATGCCCCATGACGCCTGCCACCACCAATCTCCAAGGGCTCCCTTACCAAAAAGCTCCATGATCCCTGTCAGTACAATGTTCCATGACACTTTTCATCACAATGCTCCATGACCCCTGTCATCACAAAGTTCTCTGCCCATATCATCACAATGCTACTTGTCACCTTTCATCACAATGCTCCATGCCCTTTCATCACAATGCTCCAGATTTCTTGTCATCACAATGTTCCTTGACCGTGTCATCACAATGCTCCATGACCCGTGTCATCACAAAGCTCCATGACCCCTGGCATCACAATGATCCGTGATTCCTTTCCTCACAGTGCTCCAGTACCCTTTTCATCACAATGCTCCATGCCATTGTCAGCACAATGCTACTTGGACACTGTCATCAAAATGCTCCATCCCCTTTTCATCACAATGCTCCAGATATCCTATCATTACAATGCTCCATACCCGAGTCAACACAATGCTCCATGACCCCTGTCATCAAAATGCTTGATGAAACTTGTTATCAGAATGTTCCATGTCCCCTATTATCAAAATGATCCCTGACCGTTGTCATCGCAATGCTGCATGATACCTTTCATACCAATCCTCTGTGACCGCTGTCATCACAATGCTCCAGGACAACTTTCATCACAATGCTCCATGCCCTGATCATCAAAATGCTCCATATCTCTTGTCATCATAATGCTCCATGCCAATGTCATCAAAATGCCCCATGACACTTGTCATCACAATGCTCCATGGCCTTTGTCATCACAATGTTCCATGGCCCCTGTCATCAGAGTGCTCCATGTTACCTTTCAATACAATTCTACATGGCCACTGTCATCACAATGCCCCATGACAGATGATACCACAATTCGCCATGGTCCTTGTCATCACAATGCTCCATGAAATGTGTCATCACAAGGTTCCAGGACACTTGTCATCACAATGATCCATGATCACTTTCATCACAATGCTCCATGAACCCTGTCATCTCAATGCTCCATGGCCTTTGTATTCACAATGCTCCATGGCCCCTGTAATCACAGAGCTCCATGACCCCTTTCATCCCAATGCTCCAAGACCGCTGTCATCACAATGCCCCATGACCCCTGCCTTCACAAATTTCCAAGACCTCTCTTACCAAAAAGCTCCATGACCCCTGTCATCACAATGATCCATGATTCCTTTCCTCACAGTGCTCCAGTACCCTTTTCATCACAATGCTCCATGCCATTGTCAGCACAATTCTCCTTGGACCCTGTCATCAAAATGCTCCATCCCCTTTTCATCACAATGCTCCAGATATCCTATCATTACAATGCTGCATGCTCGTGTCAACACAATGCTCCATGACCCCTGTCATCAAAATGCTTTATGAACCTTGTTATCAGAATGTTCCATGACCCCTGTCATCAAAATGATCCATGACCGTTGTCATCACAATGCTGCATGATACCTTTCATCCCAATTCTCTGTGACCGCTGTCATCACAATGCTCCAGGACAACTTTCATCACAATGCTCCATGACCCCTGTCATCACAACGTTCCATGAAAGTTGTCACCAAAATGCTCCATGATCCCGGTCACCACAAGGTTCCCTGCCCTTGTCATCACAATGGTACATGGCCTGGTCATCACAATGTTCCATGGCCTCTGTCATCACCATGCTCCATGGTCTTTCTCATCACAATGCTCTATGACCCCTGTCATCACAATGCTTGATGACCATTGTCATCACAATGCTCCAAGGCCCCTGTCATCACAATGCCTCATGGTCTTTGTAATCACAATGCTCAATGACCAATGTCATCACAGTGCTCCATGCCGTTGTCATCACAATGCTCCATGGTCCCTGTAATCACAATGCTCCATACCCTTGTCATCACAATGCTCCAGAACACTTGTCATCATAATGCTCCATTCCCGTGTCATCACATTGCTGAATGACACTTGTCATCACAATGTTCCTTGGCCTTTGTCATCACAGTGCTCCATGATACCTTTAATCAAAATTCTACATGACCACTCTCATCACAATGCAAGATGACCAATGTCATCACAATGCCCCATGACACGTGTCATCACAATTCGCCTTGGCCCTTGTCATCTCAATGCTGTATGAAACGTGTCATCAGTAGCTCCCAAGACCCTTGTCATCACAATGCTCCATGAACTCTGTTATCTCAATGTTCCATGGCCTTTGTATTCACAATGCTCCATTGTCCCGATAATCGCGTTGCTCCATGAACACTTTCATCACAATGCTCCTTGACCACTGTCACCATAATGCCCCATGACGTCTCTCATCACTGTGCTCCAAGGCCACTCTCATCAAAATGCTCCATGATCTGTGTCAGCACAATATTGCATGACACTTGTCATCACAATGCTCCATGATCCCTCTAATCACAATGATCCTTGCCAATTTCATCACAATGACCCAAGTCTCCTGTAATCACAATGCTCCATGCCCTTGTCATCACAATGCTCCAGGTCTGTTGTCATCACCAGTCTTCATGCCCGTGTCATCACAATGCTCCATGAATCTTGTCTTCACAATGCTCCATGGCCCATGTCATCACAATGCTCCATGACCCCTCTCATCACAATGCTCTATGGCCTTTGTCATCACAATGCTCCGTGACCCCCGTCAACACAATGCCTGATGACCCCTGTCATCAAAATGCTAAATGGCACTTGTCATCACAATGCTCTATGATGCCTGTCATCACTATTTTCCATGTCACTTGTTATCACAAGGCTCCATGGCCCCTGTACTCCCAGTACTCCATGACCCCTTTCATCCCAATGCCCAATGTCACCTCTGATCACAATTCTCAATGGCATTTGTCATCACGATGCTCCATGACACCTGTCATCACAATGCTCCATGAGACTTGTCATCACAATGCTCCATGGCCCCTCTCATTCCTGTGCTCCATAATAACTTTAATCACATTTCTAGATGACCACTGCCATCACAATGCCCCATGACATTGTCATCACAATTCGCCATGACCATTGTCATCACAATGCTCCATGAACCATGTCATCACAGGGTCCCAGGACACTTGTCCTCACAATGATCCATTACCACTTTCATCACAATGCTCCATGACCACTGTCATCTCAATGCTCCATGGCCTTTGTATTCACAATGCTCCATGGCCCCTGTAATCACAGTGCTCCATAACACCTTTCATCATAATGCTCCATGACCACTGCCATCTCAATGCCTCATGACGCCTGTCATCACAATTCTCCAAGGCCCCTCTCATCACAGTGCTCCATGACACTTGTCATCCCATTGCTCCATAACACCTGTCATCACAGTGTTCCCTGCCCATGTCATCAAAATGCTCCATGTCCCCTATAATCACAATGCTCCATGCCTTTTTCCTCACAAAGCTCCAGAATTTTGTCATCACAATGTTCCATGACCGTGGCATCACAATGCTCCATGGCCCTTGTCATCACAATGCTCCAGAATTCTTGTCATCACAATGTTCCATGAACGTGTCATCACAATGCTACATGACCCTGGTCATCACAGTTCTCCATGACCTTTGTCATCACAATGCTCTATGTCACTTTTCATCACAATTCTCAATGACCACTTTAATCACTATGCTCGCTGACCATTTTCATCACATTTCTCTATTGTCATTACAATTCCCCATGGCCCCTTTCTTCACAATTCTCCATGATGCCTGTCATCACAATGCTCCATGGCTTTTGTTATCACAATGCTCCAGGACCAGTTTCATCACAATACTCCATCCCCCTTGTCATCACAGTGCACAATGAAAGCTTTCATTACAATGCTCCATGACACTTGTCATCACCATGCTCCATGGCGTTTATCGTCACAATGCTCCCAGGCACTTTTCATCACGATATTCCATGAAAACTTTCATCACATTGCTCCATGACCATTGTCATCACAATAGTCCATACCCATGTCAACACAATGCTGCATAATCCCTGTCATCACAATAATGCATGACTGCTGTCATCACAATAATCCAGGACAATTTTCATAACAATGCTTCATGCCCCCAGTCATCACAGTGCTCCATGATACCTTTCATCACAATTCCTAGATGATCAATGTCATCACAATGCCCCATGACACCTGTTACCACAATTCGCTATGACCCTTGTCATCACAATACTCGATGAACCGTGTCATCACAGTGTTCCAGGACACATGTCATCACAATGATCCATTAATAATTTCATCACAATGCTCCAATACACCTGTCATCACAATGCTCCATGTCCCCTCTTATCATATTGCTCCATGATCTCTTTCATCACAATGCTCCATGACCACTGTCATCACCATACCTCAAGACGCCTGTCATCTCAGTGCTCCATGGCCCCTTTCATCACAAGGCTCCATGAACCCAGTCATCACAATGTTCCCTGCCCTCTTCGTCACAATGCTCCATGGGCCCTGTCATCACAATGCTCCATGCCCTTGTCATCAAAATTCTCCAGAACTCTTGTCATCATAATGTTCCATGCCAATGTCATCAAAATGTCCCATGACACTTGTCATCACAATGCTCCATGGCCTTTGTCATCACAATGTTCCATGGCCCCTGTCATCACAGTGCTCCTTGATACCTTTCATCACAATTCTACATGACCACTGTCATCACAATGCCCCATTTCAGATGTCATCACAATTCGCCATGGTCCTTGTCATAACAATGCTCCATGAACCGTGTCATCACAAGGTTTCAGGACACTTTTCATCACAATGATCCATGATCACTTTCATCACAATGCTCCATGAACCCTGTCATCTCAATGCTCCATAGCCTTTGTATTCACAATGCTCCATGGCCCCTGTAATCACAGTGCTCCATGACCCCTTTCATCACAATGCTCCAAGACCGCTGTCATCACAATGCCCCATGACGCCTGCCACCACCAATCTCCAAGGGCTCCCTTACCAAAAAGCTCCATGATCCCTGTCAGTACAATGTTCCATGACACTTTTCATCACAATGCTCCATGACCCCTGTCATCACAAAGTTCTCTGCCCATATCATCACAATGCTACTTGTCACCTTTCATCACAATGCTCCATGCCCTTTCATCACAATGCTCCAGATTTCTTGTCATCACAATGTTCCTTGACCGTGTCATCACAATGCTCCATGACCCGTGTCATCACAAAGCTCCATGACCCCTGGCATCACAATGATCCATGATTCCTTTCCTCACAGTGCTCCAGTACCCTTTTCATCACAATGCTCCATGCCATTGTCAGCACAATGCTACTTGGACACTGTCATCAAAATGCTCCATCCCCTTTTCATCACAATGCTCCAGATATCCTATCATTACAATGCTCCATGCCCGTGTCAACACAATGCTCCATGACCCCTGTCATCAAAATGCTTGATGAAACTTGTTATCAGAATGTTCCATGTCCCCTATTATCAAAATGATCCCTGACCGTTGTCATCGCAATGCTGCATGATACCTTTCATACCAATCCTCTGTGACCGCTGTCATCACAATGCTCCAGGACAACTTTCATCACAATGCTCCATGCCCTGATCATCAAAATGCTCCATATCTCTTGTCATCATAATGCTCCATGCCAATGTCATCAAAATGCCCCATGACACTTGTCATCACAATGCTCCATGGCCTTTGTCATCACAATGTTCCATGGCCCCTGTCATCAGAGTGCTCCATGTTACCTTTCAATACAATTCTACATGGCCACTGTCATCACAATGCCCCATGACAGATGATACCACAATTCGCCATGGTCCTTGTCATCACAATGCTCCATGAAATGTGTCATCACAAGGTTCCAGGACACTTGTCATCACAATGATCCATGATCACTTTCATCACAATGCTCCATGAACCCTGTCATCTCAATGCTCCATGGCCTTTGTATTCACAATGCTCCATGGCCCCTGTAATCACAGAGCTCCATGACCCCTTTCATCCCAATGCTCCAAGACCGCTGTCATCACAATGCCCCATGACCCCTGCCTTCACAAATTTCCAAGACCTCTCTTACCAAAAAGCTCCATGACCCCTGTCATCACAATGATCCATGATTCCTTTCCTCACAGTGCTCCAGTACCCTTTTCATCACAATGCTCCATGCCATTGTCAGCACAATTCTCCTTGGACCCTGTCATCAAAATGCTCCATCCCCTTTTCATCACAATGCTCCAGATATCCTATCATTACAATGCTGCATGCTCGTGTCAACACAATGCTCCATGACCCCTGTCATCAAAATGCTTTATGAACCTTGTTATCAGAATGTTCCATGACCCCTGTCATCAAAATGATCCATGACCGTTGTCATCACAATGCTGCATGATACCTTTCATCCCAATTCTCTGTGACCGCTGTCATCACAATGCTCCAGGACAACTTTCATCACAATGCTCCATGACCCCTGTCATCACAACGTTCCATGAAAGTTGTCACCAAAATGCTCCATGATCCCGGTCACCACAAGGTTCCCTGCCCTTGTCAACACAATGGTACATGGCCTGGTCATCACAATGTTCCATGGCCTCTGTCATCACCATGCTCCATGGTCTTTCTCATCACAATGCTCTATGACCCCTGTCATCACAATGCTTGATGACCATTGTCATCACAATGCTCCCAGGCCCCTGTCATCACAATGCCTCATGGTCTTTGTAATCACAATGCTCAATGACCAATGTCATCACAGTGCTCCATGCCGTTGTCATCACAATGCTCCATGGTCCCTGTAATCACAATGCTGCATACACTTGTCATCACAATGCTACAGAACACTTGTCATCATAATGCTCCATTCCCGTGTCATCACATTGCTGAATGACACTTGTCATCACAATGTTCCTTGGCCTTTGTCATCACAGTGCTCCATGATACCTTTAATCAAAATTCTACATGACCACTCTCATCACAATGCAAGATGACCAATGTCATCACAATGCCCCATGACACGTGTCATCACAATTCGCCTTGGCCCTTGTCATCTCAATGCTGTATGAAACGTGTCATCAGTAGCTCCCAAGACCCTTGTCATCACAATGCTCCATGAACTCTGTTATCTCAATGTTCCATGGCCTTTGTATTCACAATGCTCCATTGTCCCGATAATCGCGTTGCTCCATGAACACTTTCATCACAATGCTTCTTGACCACTCTCACCATAATGCCCCATGACGTCTCTCATCACTGTGCTCCAAGGCCACTCTCATCAAAATGCTCCATGATCTGTGTCAGCACAATATTGCATGACACTTGTCATCACAATGCTCCATGATCCCTCTAATCACAATGATCCCTGCCAATTTCATCACAATGACCCAAGTCTCCTGTAATCACAATGCTCCATGCCCTTGTCATCACAATGCTCCAGGTCTGTTGTCATCACCATGCTTCATGCCCGTGTCATCACAATGCTCCATGAATCTTGTCTTCACAATGCTCCATGGCCCATGTCATCACAATGCTCCATGACCCCTCTCATCACAATGCTCTATGGCCTTTGTCATCACAATGCTCCGTGACCCCCGTCAACACAGTGCCTGATGACCCCTGTCATCAAAATGCTAAATGGCACTTGTCATCACAATGCTCTATGATGCCTGTCATCACTATTCTCCATGTCACTTGTTATCACAAGGCTCCATGGCCCCTGTACTCCCAGTACTCCATGACCCCTTTCATCACAATGCCCAATGTCACCTCTGATCACAATTCTCAATGGCATTTGTCATCACGATGCTCCATGACACCTGTCATCACAATGCTCCATGAGACTTGTCATCACAATGCTCCATGGCCCCTCTCATTCCTGTGCTCCATAATAACTTTAATCACATTTCTAGATGACCACTGCCATCACAATGCCCCATGACATTGTCATCACAATTCGCCATGACCATTGTCATCACAATGCTCCATGAACCATGTCATCACAGGGTCCCAGGACACTTGTCCTCACAATGATCCATTACCACTTTCATCACAATGCTCCATGACCACTGTCATCTCAATGCTCCATGGCCTTTGTATTCACAATGCTCCATGGCCCCTGTAATCACAGTGCTCCATAACACCTTTCATCATAATGCTCCATGACCACTGCCATCTCAATGCCTCATGACGCCTGTCATCACAATTCTCCAAGGCCCCTCTCATCACAGTGCTCCATGACACTTGTCATCCCATTGCTACATAACACCTGTCATCACAGTGTTCCCTGCCCATGTCATCAAAATGCTCCATGTCCCCTATAATCACAATGCTCCATGCCTTTTTCCTCACAAAGCTCCAGAATTTTGTCATCACAATGTTCCATGACCGTGGCATCACAATGCTCCATGGCCCTTGTCATCACAATGCTCCAGAATTCTTGTCATCACAATGTTCCATGAACGTGTCATCACAATGCTACATGACCCTGGTCATCACAGTTCTCCATGACCTTTGTCATCACAATGCTCTATGTCACTTTTCATCAGAATTCTCAATGACCACTTTAATCACTATGCTCGCTGACCATTTTCATCACATTTCTCTATTGTCATTACAATTCCCCATGGCCCCTTTCTTCACAATTCTCCATGATGCCTGTCATCACAATGCTCCATGGCTTTTGTTATCACAATGTTCCAGGACCAGTTTCATCACAATACTCCATCCCCCTTGTCATCACAGTGCACAATGAAAGCTTTCATTACAATGCTCCATGACACTTGTCATCACAATGCTCCATGGCCTTTATCGTCACAATGCTCCCAGGCACTTTTCATCACGATATTCCATGAAAACTTTCATCACATTGCTCCATGACCATTGTCATCACAATAGTCCATACCCATGTCAACACAATGCTGCATAATCCCTGTCATCCCAATTCTCCATGACTGCTGTCATCACAATAATCCAGGACAATTTTCATAACAATGCTTCATGCCCCCAGTCATCACAGTGCTCCATGATACCTTTCATCACAATTCCTAGATGATCAATGTCATCACAATGCCCCATGACACCTGTTATCACAATTCGCTATGACCCTTGTCATCACAATACTCGATGAACCGTGTCATCACAGTGTTCCAGGACACATGTCATCACAATGATCCATTAATATTTTCATCACAATGCTCCAATACACCTGTCATCACAATGCTCCATGTCCCCTCTTATCATATTGCTCCATGATCTCTTTCATCACAATGCTCCATGACCACTGTCATCACCATACCTCAAGACGCCTGTCATCTCAGTGCTCCATGGCCCCTTTCATCACAAGGCTCCATGAACCCAGTCATCACAATGTTCCCTGCCCTCTTCGTCACAATGCTCCATGGGCCCTGTCATCACAATGCTCCATGCCCTTGTCATCAAAATTCTCCAGAACTCTTGTCATCATAATGTTCCATGCCAATGTCATCAAAATGTCCCATGACACTTGTCATCACAATGCTCCATGGCCTTTGTCATCACAATGTTCCATGGCCCCTGTCATCACAGTGCTCCTTGATACCTTTCATCACAATTCTACATGACCACTGTCATCACAATGCCCCATTTCAGATGTCATCACAATTCGCCATGGTCCTTGTCATAACAATGCTCCATGAACCGTGTCATCACAAGGTTTCAGGACACTTGTCATCACAATGATCCATGATCACTTTCATCACAATGCTCCATGAACCCTGTCATCTCAATGCTCCATGGCCTTTGTATTCACAATGCTCCATGGCCCCTGTAATCACAGAGCTCCATGACCCCTTTCATCCCAATGCTCCAAGACCGCTGTCATCACAATGCCCCATGACGCCGGCCTTCACAAATCTCCAAGACCTCTCTTGCAAAAAGCTCCATGATCCCTGTCAGTACAATGCTCCATGACACTTTTTATCACAATGCTCCATGACCCCTGTCATCAAAAAGTTCTCTGCCCATATCGTCACAATGCTCCTTGTCACCTTTCATCACAATGCACCATGCCCTTTCATCACAATGCTCCAGAATTCTTGTCATCGCAATGTTCCTTGACCGTGTCATCACAATGCTCCATGACCCTTGTCATCACAAAGCTCCATGACCCCTGGCATCACAATTATCCATGATTCCTTTCTCACAGTGCTCCAGTACCCTTTTCATCACAATGCTCCATGCCATTGTCAGCACAATTCTCCTTGGACCCTGTCATCAAAATGCTCCATCCCCTTTTCATCACAATGCTCCAGATATCCTATCATTACAATGCTCCATGCTCGTGTCAACACAATGCTCCATGATCCCTGTCATCAAAATGCTTTATGAACCTTGTTATCAGAATGTTCCATGACCCCTGTCATCAAAATGATCCATGACCGTTGTCATCACAATGCTGCATGATACTTTTCATCCCAATTCTCTGTGACCGCTGTCATCACAATGCTCCAGGACAACTTTCATCACAATGCTCCATGACCCCTGTCATCACAACGTTCCATGAAAGTTGTCATCAAAATGCTCCATGACCCCGGTCACCACAAGGTTCCCTGCCCTTGTCATCACAATGGTACTTGGCCTGGTCATCACAATGTTCCATGGCCTCTGTCATCACCATGCTCCATGGCCTTTCTCATCACAATGCTCTATGACCCCTGTCATCACAATGCTTGATGACCATTGTCATCACAATGCTCCAAGGCCCCTGTCATCACAATGCCTCATGGTCTTTGTAATCACAAAGCTCAATGACCAATGTCATCACAGTGCTCCATGCCGTTGTCATCACAATGCTCCATGGTCCCTGTAATCACAATGCTCCATACTCTTGTCATCACAATGTTCCTTGGCCTTTGTCATCACAGTGCTCCATGATACCTTTAATCAAAATTCTACATGACCACTCTCATCACAATGCAAGATGACCAATGTCATCACAATGCCCCATGACACGTGTCATCACAATTCGCCTTGTCCCTTGTCATCTCAATGCTGTATGAAACGTGTCATCAGTAGCTCCCAAGACCCTTGTCATCACAATGCTCCATGAACTCTGTTATCTCAATGTTCCATGGCCTTTGTATTCACAATGCTCCATTGTCCCGATAATCGCGTTGCTCCATGAACACTTTCATCACAATGCTCTTTGACCACTGTCACCATAATGCCCCATGATGTCTCTCATCACTGTGCTCCAAGGCCACTCTCATCAAAATGCTCCATGATCTGTGTCAGCACAATATTGCATGACACTTGTCATCACAATGCCGCATGATCCCTCTAATCACAATGATCCTTGCCAATTTCATCACAATGACGCAAGTCTCCTGTAATCACAATGCTCCATGCCCTTGTCATCACAATGCTCCAGGTCTGTTGTCATTACCATGCTTCATGCCCGTGTCATCACAATGCTCCATGAATCTTGTCTTCACAATGCTCCATGGCCCTTGTCATCACAATGCTCCATGGCCCCTCTCATCACAATGCTCTATGGCCTTTGTCATCACAATGCTCCGTGACCCCCGTCAACACAGTGCCTGATGACCCCTGTCATCAAAATGCTAAATGGCACTTGTCATCATAATGCTCTATGATGCCTGTCATCACTATTCTCCATGTCACTTGTTATCACAAGGCTCCATGGCCCCTGTACTCCCAGTACTCCATGACCCCTTTCATCACAATGCCCAATGTCACCTCTGATCACAATTCTCAATGGCATTTGTCATCACGATGCTCCATGACACCTGTCATCACAATGCTCCATGAGACTTGTCATCACAGTGCTCCATGGCCCCTCTCATTCCTGTGCTCCATAATAACTTTAATCACATTTCTAGATGACCACTGCCATCACAATGCCCCATGACATTGTCATCACAATTCGCCATGACCATTGTCATCACAATGCTCCATGAACCATGTCATCACAGGGTCCCAGGACACTTGTCCTCACAATGATCCATTACCACTTTCATCACAATGCTCCATGACCACTGTCATCTCGATGCTCCATGGCCTTTGTATTCACAATGCTCCATGGCCCCTGTAATCACAGTGCTCCATAACACCTTTCATCATAATGCTCCATGACCACTGCCATCTCAATGCCTCATGACGCCTGTCATCACAATTCTCCAAGGCCCCTCTCATCACAGTGCTCCATGACACTTGTCATCCCATTGCTCCATAACACCTGTCATCACAGTGTTCCCTGCCCATGTCATCAAAATGCTCCATGTCCCCTATAATCACAATGCTCCATGCCTTTTTCCAAACAAAGCTCCAGAATTTTGTCATCACAATGTTCCATGACCGTGGCATCCCAATGCTCCATGGCCCTTGTCATCACAATGCTCCAGAATTCTTGTCATCACAATGTTCCATGAACGTGTCATCACAATGCTACATGACCCTGGTCATCACAGTTCTCCATGACCTTTGTCATCACAATGCTCTATGTCACTTTTCATCACAATTCTCAATGACCACTTTAATCACTATGCTCGCTGACCATTTTCATCACATTTCTCTATTGTCATTACAATTCCCCATGGCCCCTTTCTTCACAATTCTCCATGATGCCTGTCATCACAATGCTCCATGGCTTTTGTTATCACAATGTTCCAGGACCAGTTTCATCACAATACTCCATCCCCCTTGTCATCAGAGTGCACAATGAAAGCTTTCATTACAATGCTCCATGACACTTGTCATCACAATGCTCCATGGCCTTTATCGTCACAATGCTCCCAGGCACTTTTCATCACGATATTCCATGAAAACTTTCATCACATTGCTCCATGACCATTGTCATCACAATAGTCCATACCCATGTCACACAATGCTGCATAATCACTGTCATCCCAATTCTCCATGACTGCTGTCATCACAATAATCCAGGACAATTTTCATAACAATGCTTCACGCCCCCAGTCATCACAGTGCTCCATGATACCTTTCATCACAATTCCTAGATGATCAATGTCATCACAATGCCCCATGACACCTGTTATCACAATTCGCTATGACCCTTGTCATCACAATACTCGTTGAACCGTGTCATCACAGTGTTCCAGGACACATGTCATCACAATGATCCATTAATATTTTCATCACAATGCTCCAATACACCTGTCATCACAATGCTCCATGTCACCTCTTATCATATTGCTCCATGATCTCTTTCATCACAATGCTCCATGACCACTGTCATCACCATACCTCAAGACGCCTGTCATCTCAGTGCTTCATGGCCCCTTTCATCACAAGGCTCCATGAACCCAGTCATCACAATGTTCCCTGCCCTCTTCGTCACAATGCTCCATGGGCCCTGTCATCACAATGCTCCATGCCCTTGTCATCAAAATTCTCCAGAACTCTTGTCATCATAATGTTCCATGCCAATGTCATCAAAATGTCCCATGACACTTGTCATCACAATGCTCCATGGCCTTTGTCATCACAATGTTCCATGGCCCCTGTCATCACAGTTCTCCTTGATACCGTTCATCACAATTCTACATGACCACTGTCATCACAATGCCCCATTTCAGATGTCATCACAATTCGCCATGGTCCTTGTCATAACAATGCTCCATGAACCGTGTCATCACAAGGTTTCAGGACACTTGTCATCACAATGATCCATGATCACTTTCATCACAATGCTCCATGAACCCTGTCATCTCAATGCTCCATAGCCTTTGTATTCACAATGCTCCATGGCCCCTGTAATCACAGTGCTCCAAGACCCCTTTTATTACAATGCTACAAGACCGCTGTCATCACAATGCCCCAGGACGCCTGCCACCACAAATCTCCAAGGGCTCTCTTACCAAAAAGCTCCATGATCCCTGTCAGTACAATGTTCCATGACACTTTTTATCACAATGCTCCATGACCCCTGTCATCAAAAAGTTCTCTGCCCATATCGTCACAATGCTCCTTGTCAACTTTCATCACAATGCACCATGCCCTTTCATCACAATGCTCCAGATTTCTTGTCATCACAATGTTCCTTGACCGTGTCATCACAATGCTCCATGACCCGTGTCATCACAAAGCTCCATGACCCCTGGCATCACAATGATCCGTGATTCCTTTCCTCACAGTGCTCCAGTACCCTTTTCATCACAATGCTCCATGCCATTGTCAGCACAATGCTACTTGGACACTGTCATCAAAATGCTCCATCCCCTTTTCATCACAATGCTCCAGATATCCTATCATTACAATGCTCCATGCCCGTGTCAACACAATGCTCCATGACCCCTGTCATCAAAATGCTTGATGAAACTTGTTATCAGAATGTTCCATGTCCCCTATTATCAAAATGATCCCTGACCGTTGTCATCGCAATGCTGCATGATACCTTTCATACCAATCCTCTGTGACCGCTGTCATCACAATGCTCCAGGACAACTTTCATCACAATGCTCCATGCCCTGATCATCAAAATGCTCCATATCTCTTGTCATCATAATGCTCCATGCCAATGTCATCAAAATGCCCCATGACACTTGTCATCACAATGCTCCATGGCCTTTGTCATCACAATGTTCCATGGCCCCTGTCATCAGAGTGCTCCATGTTACCTTTCAATACAATTCTACATGGCCACTGTCATCACAATGCCCCATGACAGATGATACCACAATTCGCCATGGTCCTTGTCATCACAATGCTCCATGAAATGTGTCATCACAAGGTTCCAGGACACTTGTCATCACAATGATCCATGATCACTTTCATCACAATGCTCCATGAACCCTGTCATCTCAATGCTCCATGGCCTTTGTATTCACAATGCTCCATGGCCCCTGTAATCACAGAGCTCCATGACCCCTTTCATCCCAATGCTCCAAGACCGCTGTCATCACAATGCCCCATGACCCCTGCCTTCACAAATTTCCAAGACCTCTCTTACCAAAAAGCTCCATGACCCCTGTCATCACAATGATCCATGATTCCTTTCCTCACAGTGCTCCAGTACCCTTTTCATCACAATGCTCCATGCCATTGTCAGCACAATTCTCCTTGGACCCTGTCATCAAAATGCTCCATCCCCTTTTCATCACAATGCTCCAGATATCCTATCATTACAATGCTGCATGCTCGTGTCAACACAATGCTCCATGACCCCTGTCATCAAAATGCTTTATGAACCTTGTTATCAGAATGTTCCATGACCCCTGTCATCAAAATGATCCATGACCGTTGTCATCACAATGCTGCATGATACCTTTCATCCCAATTCTCTGTGACCGCTGTCATCACAATGCTCCAGGACAACTTTCATCACAATGCTCCATGACCCCTGTCATCACAACGTTCCATGAAAGTTGTCACCAAAATGCTCCATGATCCCGGTCACCACAAGGTTCCCTGCCCTTGTCATCACAATGGTACATGGCCTGGTCATCACAATGTTCCATGGCCTCTGTCATCACCATGCTCCATGGTCTTTCTCATCACAATGCTCTATGACCCCTGTCATCACAATGCTTGATGACCATTGTCATCACAATGCTCCAAGGCCCCTGTCATCACAATGCCTCATGGTCTTTGTAATCACAATGCTCAATGACCAATGTCATCACAGTGCTCCATGCCGTTGTCATCACAATGCTCCATGGTCCCTGTAATCACAATGCTCCATACCCTTGTCATCACAATGCTCCAGAACACTTGTCATCATAATGCTCCATTCCCGTGTCATCACATTGCTGAATGACACTTGTCATCACAATGTTCCTTGGCCTTTGTCATCACAGTGCTCCATGATACCTTTAATCAAAATTCTACATGACCACTCTCATCACAATGCAAGATGACCAATGTCATCACAATGCCCCATGACACGTGTCATCACAATTCGCCTTGGCCCTTGTCATCTCAATGCTGTATGAAACGTGTCATCAGTAGCTCCCAAGACCCTTGTCATCACAATGCTCCATGAACTCTGTTATCTCAATGTTCCATGGCCTTTGTATTCACAATGCTCCATTGTCCCGATAATCGCGTTGCTCCATGAACACTTTCATCACAATGCTCCTTGACCACTCTCACCATAATGCCCCATGACGTCTCTCATCACTGTGCTCCAAGGCCACTCTCATCAAAATGCTCCATGATCTGTGTCAGCACAATATTGCATGACACTTGTCATCACAATGCTCCATGATCCCTCTAATCACAATGATCCTTGCCAATTTCATCACAATGACCCAAGTCTCCTGTAATCACAATGCTCCATGCCCTTGTCATCACAATGCTCCAGGTCTGTTGTCATCACCATGCTTCATGCCCGTGTCATCACAATGCTCCATGAATCTTGTCTTCACAATGCTCCATGGCCCATGTCATCACAATGCTCCATGACCCCTCTCATCACAATGCTCTATGGCCTTTGTCATCACAATGCTCCGTGACCCCCGTCAACACAATGCCTGATGACCCCTGTCATCAAAATGCTAAATGGCACTTGACATCACAATGCTCTATGATGCCTGTCATCACTATTTTCCATGTCACTTGTTATCACAAGGCTCCATGGCCCCTGTACTCCCAGTACTCCATGACCCCTTTCATCCCAATGCCCAATGTCACCTCTGATCACAATTCTCAATGGCATTTGTCATCACGATGCTCCATGACACCTGTCATCACAATGCTCCATGAGACTTGTCATCACAATGCTCCATGGCCCCTCTCATTCCTGTGCTCCATAATAACTTTAATCACATTTCTAGATGACCACTGCCATCACAATGCCCCATGACATTGTCATCACAATTCGCCATGACCATTGTCATCACAATGCTCCATGAACCATGTCATCACAGGGTCCCAGGACACTTGTCCTCACAATGATCCATTACCACTTTCATCACAATGCTCCATGACCACTGTCATCTCAATGCTCCATGGCCTTTGTATTCACAATGCTCCATGGCCCCTGTAATCACAGTGCTCCATAACACCTTTCATCATAATGCTCCATGACCACTGCCATCTCAATGCCTCATGACGCCTGTCATCACAATTCTCCAAGGCCCCTCTCATCACAGTGCTCCATGACACTTGTCATCCCATTGCTCCATAACACCTGTCATCACAGTGTTCCCTGCCCATGTCATCAAAATGCTCCATGTCCCCTATAATCACAATGCTCCATGCCTTTTTCCTCACAAAGCTCCAGAATTTTGTCATCACAATGTTCCATGACCGTGGCATCACAATGCTCCATGGCCCTTGTCATCACAATGCTCCAGAATTCTTGTCATCACAATGTTCCATGAACGTGTCATCACAATGCTACATGACCCTGGTCATCACAGTTCTCCATGACCTTTGTCATCACAATGCTCTATGTCACTTTTCATCACAATTCTCAATGACCACTTTAATCACTATGCTCGCTGACCATTTTCATCACATTTCTCTATTGTCATTACAATTCCCCATGGCCCCTTTCTTCACAATTCTCCATGATGCCTGTCATCACAATGCTCCATGGCTTTTGTTATCACAATGCTCCAGGACCAGTTTCATCACAATACTCCATCCCCCTTGTCATCACAGTGCACAATGAAAGCTTTCATTACAATGCTCCATGACACTTGTCATCACCATGCTCCATGGCGTTTATCGTCACAATGCTCCCAGGCACTTTTCATCACGATATTCCATGAAAACTTTCATCACATTGCTCCATGACCATTGTCATCACAATAGTCCATACCCATGTCAACACAATGCTGCATAATCCCTGTCATCACAATAATGCATGACTGCTGTCATCACAATAATCCAGGACAATTTTCATAACAATGCTTCATGCCCCCAGTCATCACAGTGCTCCATGATACCTTTCATCACAATTCCTAGATGATCAATGTCATCACAATGCCCCATGACACCTGTTACCACAATTCGCTATGACCCTTGTCATCACAATACTCGATGAACCGTGTCATCACAGTGTTCCAGGACACATGTCATCACAATGATCCATTAATAATTTCATCACAATGCTCCAATACACCTGTCATCACAATGCTCCATGTCCCCTCTTATCATATTGCTCCATGATCTCTTTCATCACAATGCTCCATGACCACTGTCATCACCATACCTCAAGACGCCTGTCATCTCAGTGCTCCATGGCCCCTTTCATCACAAGGCTCCATGAACCCAGTCATCACAATGTTCCCTGCCCTCTTCGTCACAATGCTCCATGGGCCCTGTCATCACAATGCTCCATGCCCTTGTCATCAAAATTCTCCAGAACTCTTGTCATCATAATGTTCCATGCCAATGTCATCAAAATGTCCCATGACACTTGTCATCACAATGCTCCATGGCCTTTGTCATCACAATGTTCCATGGCCCCTGTCATCACAGTGCTCCTTGATACCTTTCATCACAATTCTACATGACCACTGTCATCACAATGCCCCATTTCAGATGTCATCACAATTCGCCATGGTCCTTGTCATAACAATGCTCCATGAACCGTGTCATCACAATGTTTCAGGACACTTTTCATCACAATGATCCATGATCACTTTCATCACAATGCTCCATGAACCCTGTCATCTCAATGCTCCATAGCCTTTGTATTCACAATGCTCCATGGCCCCTGTAATCACAGTGCTCCATGACCCCTTTCATCACAATGCTCCAAGACCGCTGTCATCACAATGCCCCATGACGCCTGCCACCACCAATCTCCAAGGGCTCCCTTACCCAAAAGCTCCATGATCCCTGTCAGTACAATGTTCCATGACACTTTTCATCACAATGCTCCATGACCCCTGTCATCACAAAGTTCTCTGCCCATATCATCACAATGCTACTTGTCACCTTTCATCACAATGCTCCATGCCCTTTCATCACAATGCTCCAGATTTCTTGTCATCACAATGTTCCTTGACCGTGTCATCACAATGCTCCATGACCCGTGTCATCACAAAGCTCCATGACCCCTGGCATCACAATGATCCATGATTCCTTTCCTCACAGTGCTCCAGTACCCTTTTCATCACAATGCTCCATGCCATTGTCAGCACAATGCTACTTGGACACTGTCATCAAAATGCTCCATCCCCTTTTCATCACAATGCTCCAGATATCCTATCATTACAATGCTCCATGCCCGTGTCAACACAATGCTCCATGACCCCTGTCATCAAAATGCTTGATGAAACTTGTTATCAGAATGTTCCATGTCCCCTATTATCAAAATGATCCCTGACCGTTGTCATCGCAATGCTGCATGATACCTTTCATACCAATCCTCTGTGACCGCTGTCATCACAATGCTCCAGGACAACTTTCATCACAATGCTCCATGCCCTGATCATCAAAATGCTCCATATCTCTTGTCATCATAATGCTCCATGCCAATGTCATCAAAATGCCCCATGACACTTGTCATCACAATGCTCCATGGCCCCTGTCATCAGAGTGCTCCATGTTACCTTTCAATACAATTCTACATGGCCACTGTCATCACAATGCCCCATGACAGATGATACCACAATTCGCCATGGTCCTTGTCATCACAATGCTCCATGAAATGTGTCATCACAAGGTTCCAGGACACTTGTCATCACAATGATCCATGATCACTTTCATCACAATGCTCCATGAACCCTGTCATCTCAATGCTCCATGGCCTTTGTATTCACAATGCTCCATGGCCCCTGTAATCACAGAGCTCCATGACCCCTTTCATCCCAATGCTCCAAGACCGCTGTCATCACAATGCCCCATGACCCCTGCCTTCACAAATTTCCAAGACCTCTCTTACCAAAAAGCTCCATGACCCCTGTCATCACAATGATCCATGATTCCTTTCCTCACAGTGCTCCAGTACCCTTTTCATCACAATGCTCCATGCCATTGTCAGCACAATTCTCCTTGGACCCTGTCATCAAAATGCTCCATCCCCTTTTCATCACAATGCTCCAGATATCCTATCATTACAATGCTGCATGCTCGTGTCAACACAATGCTCCATGACCCCTGTCATCAAAATGCTTTATGAACCTTGTTATCAGAATGTTCCATGACCCCTGTCATCAAAATGATCCATGACCGTTGTCATCACAATGCTGCATGATACCTTTCATCCCAATTCTCTGTGACCGCTGTCATCACAATGCTCCAGGACAACTTTCATCACAATGCTCCATGACCCCTGTCATCACAACGTTCCATGAAAGTTGTCACCAAAATGCTCCATGATCCCGGTCACCACAAGGTTCCCTGCCCTTGTCATCACAATGGTACATGGCCTGGTCATCACAATGTTCCATGGCCTCTGTCATCACCATGCTCCATGGTCTTTCTCATCACAATGCTCTATGACCCCTGTCATCACAATGCTTGATGACCATTGTCATCACAATGCTCCCAGGCCCCTGTCATCACAATGCCTCATGGTCTTTGTAATCACAATGCTCAATGACCAATGTCATCACAGTGCTCCATGCCGTTGTCATCACAATGCTCCATGGTCCCTGTAATCACAATGCTGCATACCCTTGTCATCACAATGCTACAGAACACTTGTCATCATAATGCTCCATTCCCGTGTCATCACATTGCTGAATGACACTTGTCATCACAATGTTCCTTGGCCTTTGTCATCACAGTGCTCCATGATACCTTTAATCAAAATTCTACATGACCACTCTCATCACAATGCAAGATGACCAATGTCATCACAATGCCCCATGACACGTGTCATCACAATTCGCCTTGGCCCTTGTCATCTCAATGCTGTATGAAACGTGTCATCAGTAGCTCCCAAGACCCTTGTCATCACAATGCTCCATGAACTCTGTTATCTCAATGTTCCATGGCCTTTGTATTCACAATGCTCCATTGTCCCGATAATCGCGTTGCTCCATGAACACTTTCATCACAATGCTCCTTGACCACTGTCACCATAATGCCCCATGACGTCTCTCATCACTGTGCTCCAAGGCCACTCTCATCAAAATGCTCCATGATCTGTGTCAGCACAATATTGCATGACACTTGTCATCACAATGCTCCATGATCCCTCTAATCACAATGATCCTTGCCAATTTCATCACAATGACCCAAGTCTCCTGTAATCACAATGCTCCATGCCCTTGTCATCACAATGCTCCAGGTCTGTTGTCATCACCATGCTTCATGCCCGTGTCATCACAATGCTCCATGAATCTTGTCTTCACAATGCTCCATGGCCCATGTCATCACAATGCTCCATGACCCCTCTCATCACAATGCTCTATGGCCTTTGTCATCACAATGCTCCGTGACCCCCGTCAACACAGTGCCTGATGACCCCTGTCATCAAAATGCTAAATGGCACTTGTCATCACAATGCTCTATGATGCCTGTCATCACTATTCTCCATGTCACTTGTTATCACAAGGCTCCATGGCCCCTGTACTCCCAGTACTCCATGACCCCTTTCATCACAATGCCCAATGTCACCTCTGATCACAATTCTCAATGGCATTTGTCATCACGATGCTCCATGACACCTGTCATCACAATGCTCCATGAGACTTGTCATCACAATGCTCCATGGCCCCTCTCATTCCTGTGCTCCATAATAACTTTAATCACATTTCTAGATGACCACTGCCATCACAATGCCCCATGACATTGTCATCACAATTCGCCATGACCATTGTCATCACAATGCTCCATGAACCATGTCATCACAGGGTCCCAGGACACTTGTCCTCACAATGATCCATTACCACTTTCATCACAATGCTCCATGACCACTGTCATCTCAATGCTCCATGGCCTTTGTATTCACAATGCTCCATGGCCCCTGTAATCACAGTGCTCCATAACACCTTTCATCATAATGCTCCATGACCACTGCCATCTCAATGCCTCATGACGCCTGTCATCACAATTCTCCAAGGCCCCTCTCATCACAGTGCTCCATGACACTTGTCATCCCATTGCTCCATAACACCTGTCATCACAGTGTTCCCTGCCCATGTCATCAAAATGCTCCATGTCCCCTATAATCACAATGCTCCATGCCTTTTTCCTCACAAAGCTCCAGAATTTTGTCATCACAATGTTCCATGACCGTGGCATCACAATGCTCCATGGCCCTTGTCATCACAATGCTCCAGAATTCTTGTCATCACAATGTTCCATGAACGTGTCATCACAATGCTACATGACCCTGGTCATCACAGTTCTCCATGACCTTTGTCATCACAATGCTCTATGTCACTTTTCATCACAATTCTCAATGACCACTTTAATCACTATGCTCGCTGACCATTTTCATCACATTTCTCTATTGTCATTACAATTCCCCATGGCCCCTTTCTTCACAATTCTCCATGATGCCTGTCATCACAATGCTCCATGGCTTTTGTTATCACAATGTTCCAGGACCAGTTTCATCACAATACTCCATCCCCCTTGTCATCACAGTGCACAATGAAAGCTTTCATTACAATGCTCCATGACACTTGTCATCACAATGCTCCATGGCCTTTATCGTCACAATGCTCCCAGGCACTTTTCATCACGATATTCCATGAAAACTTTCATCACATTGCTCCATGACCATTGTCATCACAATAGTCCATACCCATGTCAACACAATGCTGCATAATCCCTGTCATCCCAATTCTCCATGACTGCTGTCATCACAATAATCCAGGACAATTTTCATAACAATGCTTCATGCCCCCAGTCATCACAGTGCTCCATGATACCTTTCATCACAATTCCTAGATGATCAATGTCATCACAATGCCCCATGACACCTGTTATCACAATTCGCTATGACCCTTGTCATCACAATACTCGATGAACCGTGTCATCACAGTGTTCCAGGACACATGTCATCACAATGATCCATTAATATTTTCATCACAATGCTCCAATACACCTGTCATCACAATGCTCCATGTCCCCTCTTATCATATTGCTCCATGATCTCTTTCATCACAATGCTCCATGACCACTGTCATCACCATACCTCAAGACGCCTGTCATCTCAGTGCTCCATGGCCCCTTTCATCACAAGGCTCCATGAACCCAGTCATCACAATGTTCCCTGCCCTCTTCGTCACAATGCTCCATGGGCCCTGTCAACACAATGCTCCATGCCCTTGTCATCAAAATTCTCCAGAACTCTTGTCATCATAATGTTCCATGCCAATGTCATCAAAATGTCCCATGACACTTGTCATCACAATGCTCCATGGCCTTTGTCATCACAATGTTCCATGGCCCCTGTCATCACAGTGCTCCTTGATACCTTTCATCACAATTCTACATGACCACTGTCATCACAATGCCCCATTTCAGATGTCATCACAATTCGCCATGGTCCTTGTCATAACAATGCTCCATGAACCGTGTCATCACAAGGTTTCAGGACACTTGTCATCACAATGATCCATGATCACTTTCATCACAATGCTCCATGAACCCTGTCATCTCAATGCTCCATGGCCTTTGTATTCACAATGCTCCATGGCCCCTGTAATCACAGAGCTCCATGACCCCTTTCATCCCAATGCTCCAAGACCGCTGTCATCACAATGCCCCATGACGCCGGCCTTCACAAATCTCCAAGACCTCTCTTGCAAAAAGCTCCATGATCCCTGTCAGTACAATGCTCCATGACACTTTTTATCACAATGCTCCATGACCCCTGTCATCAAAAAGTTCTCTGCCCATATCGTCACAATGCTCCTTGTCACCTTTCATCACAATGCACCATGCCCTTTCATCACAATGCTCCAGAATTCTTGTCATCGCAATGTTCCTTGACCGTGTCATCACAATGCTCCATGACCCTTGTCATCACAAAGCTCCATGACCCCTGGCATCACAATTATCCATGATTCCTTTCTCACAGTGCTCCAGTACCCTTTTCATCACAATGCTCCATGCCATTGTCAGCACAATTCTCCTTGGACCCTGTCATCAAAATGCTCCATCCCCTTTTCATCACAATGCTCCAGATATCCTATCATTACAATGCTCCATGCTCGTGTCAACACAATGCTCCATGATCCCTGTCATCAAAATGCTTTATGAACCTTGTTATCAGAATGTTCCATGACCCCTGTCATCAAAATGATCCATGACCGTTGTCATCACAATGCTGCATGATACTTTTCATCCCAATTCTCTGTGACCGCTGTCATCACAATGCTCCAGGACAACTTTCATCACAATGCTCCATGACCCCTGTCATCACAACGTTCCATGAAAGTTGTCATCAAAATGCTCCATGACCCCGGTCACCACAAGGTTCCCTGCCCTTGTCATCACAATGGTACTTGGCCTGGTCATCACAATGTTCCATGGCCTCTGTCATCACCATGCTCCATGGCCTTTCTCATCACAATGCTCTATGACCCCTGTCATCACAATGCTTGATGACCATTGTCATCACAATGCTCCAAGGCCCCTGTCATCACAATGCCTCATGGTCTTTGTAATCACAAAGCTCAATGACCAATGTCATCACAGTGCTCCATGCCGTTGTCATCACAATGCTCCATGGTCCCTGTAATCACAATGCTCCATACTCTTGTCATCACAATGTTCCTTGGCCTTTGTCATCACAGTGCTCCATGATACCTTTAATCAAAATTCTACATGACCACTCTCATCACAATGCAAGATGACCAATGTCATCACAATGCCCCATGACACGTGTCATCACAATTCGCCTTGTCCCTTGTCATCTCAATGCTGTATGAAACGTGTCATCAGTAGCTCCCAAGACCCTTGTCATCACAATGCTCCATGAACTCTGTTATCTCAATGTTCCATGGCCTTTGTATTCACAATGCTCCATTGTCCCGATAATCGCGTTGCTCCATGAACACTTTCATCACAATGCTCTTTGACCACTGTCACCATAATGCCCCATGATGTCTCTCATCACTGTGCTCCAAGGCCACTCTCATCAAAATGCTCCATGATCTGTGTCAGCACAATATTGCATGACACTTGTCATCACAATGCCGCATGATCCCTCTAATCACAATGATCCTTGCCAATTTCATCACAATGACGCAAGTCTCCTGTAATCACAATGCTCCATGCCCTTGTCATCACAATGCTCCAGGTCTGTTGTCATTACCATGCTTCATGCCCGTGTCATCACAATGCTCCATGAATCTTGTCTTCACAATGCTCCATGGCCCTTGTCATCACAATGCTCCATGGCCCCTCTCATCACAATGCTCTATGGCCTTTGTCATCACAATGCTCCGTGACCCCCGTCAACACAGTGCCTGATGACCCCTGTCATCAAAATGCTAAATGGCACTTGTCATCACAATGCTCTATGATGCCTGTCATCACTATTCTCCATGTCACTTGTTATCACAAGGCTCCATGGCCCCTGTACACCCAGTACTCCATGACCCCTTTCATCACAATGCCCAATGTCACCTCTGATCACAATTCTCAATGGCATTTGTCATCACGATGCTCCATGACACCTGTCATCACAATGCTCCATGAGACTTGTCATCACAATGCTCCATGGCCCCTCTCATTCCTGTGCTCCATAATAACTTTAATCACATTTCTAGATGACCACTGCCATCACAATGCCCCATGACATTGTCATCACAATTCGCCATGACCATTGTCATCACAATGCTCCATGAACCATGTCATCACAGGGTCCCAGGACACTTGTCCTCACAATGATCCATTACCACTTTCATCACAATGCTCCATGACCACTGTCATCTCGATGCTCCATGGCCTTTGTATTCACAATGCTCCATGGCCCCTGTAATCACAGTGCTCCATAACACCTTTCATCATAATGCTCCATGACCACTGCCATCTCAATGCCTCATGACGCCTGTCATCACAATTCTCCAAGGCCCCTCTCATCACAGTGCTCCATGACACTTGTCATCCCATTGCTCCATAACACCTGTCATCACAGTGTTCCCTGCCCATGTCATCAAAATGCTCCATGTCCCCTATAATCACAATGCTCCATGCCTTTTTCCAAACAAAGCTCCAGAATTTTGTCATCACAATGTTCCATGACCGTGGCATCCCAATGCTCCATGGCCCTTGTCATCACAATGCTCCAGAATTCTTGTCATCACAATGTTCCATGAACGTGTCATCACAATGCTACATGACCCTGGTCATCACAGTTCTCCATGACCTTTGTCATCACAATGCTCTATGTCACTTTTCATCACAATTCTCAATGACCACTTTAATCACTATGCTCGCTGACCATTTTCATCACATTTCTCTATTGTCATTACAATTCCCCATGGCCCCTTTCTTCACAATTCTCCATGATGCCTGTCATCACAATGCTCCATGGCTTTTGTTATCACAATGTTCCAGGACCAGTTTCATCACAATACTCCATCCCCCTTGTCATCACAGTGCACAATGAAAGCTTTCATTACAATGCTCCATGACACTTGTCATCACAATGCTCCATGGCCTTTATCGTCACAATGCTCCCAGGCACTTTTCATCACGATATTCCATGAAAACTTTCATCACATTGCTCCATGACCATTGTCATCACAATAGTCCATACCCATGTCACACAATGCTGCATAATCACTGTCATCCCAATTCTCCATGACTGCTGTCATCACAATAATCCAGGACAATTTTCATAACAATGCTTCACGCCCCCAGTCATCACAGTGCTCCATGATACCTTTCATCACAATTCCTAGATGATCAATGTCATCACAATGCCCCATGACACCTGTTATCACAATTCGCTATGACCCTTGTCATCACAATACTCGTTGAACCGTGTCATCACAGTGTTCCAGGACACATGTCATCACAATGATCCATTAATATTTTCATCACAATGCTCCAATACACCTGTCATCACAATGCTCCATGTCACCTCTTATCATATTGCTCCATGATCTCTTTCATCACAATGCTCCATGACCACTGTCATCACCATACCTCAAGACGCCTGTCATCTCAGTGCTTCATGGCCCCTTTCATCACAAGGCTCCATGAACCCAGTCATCACAATGTTCCCTGCCCTCTTCGTCACAATGCTCCATGGGCCCTGTCATCACAATGCTCCATGCCCTTGTCATCAAAATTCTCCAGAACTCTTGTCATCATAATGTTCCATGCCAATGTCATCAAAATGTCCCATGACACTTGTCATCACAATGCTCCATGGCCTTTGTCATCACAATGTTCCATGGCCCCTGTCATCACAGTTCTCCTTGATACCGTTCATCACAATTCTACATGACCACTGTCATCACAATGCCCCATTTCAGATGTCATCACAATTCGCCATGGTCCTTGTCATAACAATGCTCCATGAACCGTGTCATCACAAGGTTTCAGGACACTTGTCATCACAATGATCCATGATCACTTTCATCACAATGCTCCATGAACCCTGTCATCTCAATGCTCCATAGCCTTTGTATTCACAATGCTCCAAGACCGCTGTCATCACAATGCCCCATGACGCCTGCCACCACCAATCTCCAAGGGCTCCCTTACCAAAAAGCTCCATGATCCCTGTCAGTACAATGTTCCATGACACTTTTCATCACAATGCTCCATGACCCCTGTCATCACAAAGTTCTCTGCCCATATCATCACAATGCTACTTGTCACCTTTCATCACAATGCTCCATGCCCTTTCATCACAATGCTCCAGATTTCTTGTCATCACAATGTTCCTTGACCGTGTCATCACAATGCTCCATGACTCGTGTCATCACAAAGCTCCATGACCCCTGGCATCACAATGATCCATGATTCCTTTCCTCAGAGTGCTCCAGTACCCTTTTCATCACAATGCTCCATGCCATTGTCAGCACAATGCTCCTTGGACCCTGTCATCAAAATGCTCCATCCCCTTTTCATCACAATGCTCCAGATATCCTATCATTACAATGCTCCATGCCCGTGTCAACACAATGCTCCATGACCCCTGTCATCAAAATGCTAAATGGCACTTGTCATCACAATGCTCTATGAATCCTGTCATCACTATTCTCCATGTCACTTGTTATTGCAAGGCTCCATGGCCCCTGTACTCCCAGTACTCCATGACCCCTTTCATCACAATGCCAATGTCACCTCTGATCACAATTCTCAATGGCATTTGTCATCACGATGCTCCATGACACCTGTCATCACAATGCTCCATGAGACTTTTCATCACAATGCTCCATGGCCCCTCTCATTACTGTGCTCCATAATAACTTTAATCACATTTCTAGATGACCAGTGCCATCACAATGCCCCATGACATTGTCATCACAATTCGCCATGACCATTGTCATCACAATGCTCCATGAACCATGTCATCACAGGGTCCCAGGACACTTGTCCTCACAATGATCCATTACCACTTTCATCACAATGCTCCATGACCACTGTCATCTCAATGCTCCATGGCCTTTGTATTCACAATGCTTCATGGCCCCTGTAATCACAGTGCTCCATAACACCTTTCATCATAATGCTCCATGACCACTGCCATCTCAATGCCTCATGACGCCTGTCATCACAATTCTCCAAGGCCCCTCTCATCACAGTGCTCCATGACACTTGTCATCCCATTGCTCCATAACACCTGTCATCACAGTGTTCCCTGCCCATGTCATCAAAATGCTCCATGTCCCCTATAATCACAATGCTCCATGCCTTTTTCCTCACAAAGCTCCAGAATTTTGTCATCACAATGTTCCATGACCGTGGCATCACAATGCTCCATGGCCCTTGTCATCACAATGCTCCAGAATTCTTGTCATCACAATGTTCCATGAACGTGTCATCACAATGCTACATGACCCTGGTCATCACAGTTCTCCATGACCTTTGTCATCACAATGCTCTATGTCACTTTTCATCACAATTCTCAATGACCACTTTAATCACTATGCTCGCTGACCATTTTCATCACATTTCTCTATTGTCATTACAATTCCCCATGGCTCCTTTCTTCACAATTCTCCATGATGCCTGTCATCACAATGCTCCATGGCTTTTGTTATCACAATGTTCCAGGACCAGTTTCATCACAATACTCCATCCCCCTTGTCATCACAGTGCACAATGAAAGCTTTCATTACAATGCTCCATGACACTTGTCATCACAATGCTCCATGGCCTTTATCGTCACAATGCTCCCAGGCACTTTTCATCACGATATTCCATGAAAACTTTCATCACATTGCTCCATGACCATTGTCATCACAATAGTCCATACCCATGTCAACACAATGCTGCATAATCCCTGTCATCCCAATTCTCCATGACTGCTGTCATCACAATAATCCAGGACAATTTTCATAACAATGCTTCATGCCCCCAGTCATCACAGTGCTCCATGATACCTTTCATCACAATTCCTAGATGATCAATGTCATCACAATGCCCCATGACACCTGTTATCACAATTCGCTATGACCCTTGTCATCACACTACTCGATGAACCGTGTCATCACAGTGTTCCAGGACACATGTCATCACAATGATCCATTAATATTTTCATCACAATGCTCCAATACACCTGTCATCACAATGCTCCATGTCCCCTCTTATCATATTGCTCCATGATCTCTTTCATCACAATGCTCCATGACCACTGTCATCACCATACCTCAAGACGCCTGTCATCTCAGTGCTCCATGGCCCCTTTCATCACAAGGCTCCATGAACCCAGTCATCACAATGTTCCCTGCCCTCTTCGTCACAATGCTCCATGGGCCCTGTCATCACAATGCTCCATGCCCTTGTCATCAAAATTCTCCAGAACTCTTGTCATCATAATGTTCCATGCCAATGTCATCAAAATGTCCCATGACACTTGTCATCACAATGCTCCATGGCCTTTGTCATCACAATGTTCCATGGCCCCTGTCATCACAGTGCTCCTTGATACCTTTCATCACAATTCTACATGACCACTGTCATCACAATGCCCCATTTCAGATGTCATCACAATTCGCCATGGTCCTTGTCATAACAATGCTCCATGAACCGTGTCATCACAAGGTTTCAGGACACTTGTCATCACAATGATCCATGATCACTTTCATCACAATGCTCCATGAAACCTGTCATCTCAATGCTCCATAGCCTTTGTATTCACAATGCTCCATGGCCCCTGTAATCACAGTGCTCCATGACCCCTTTCATCACAATGCTCCAAGACCGCTGTCATCACAATGCTCCATGACGCCTGCCACCACCAATCTCCAAGGGCTCCCTTACCAAAAAGCTCCATGATCCCTGTCAGTACAATGTTCCATGACACTTTTCATCACAATGCTCCATGACCACTGTCATCACAAAGTTCTCTGCCCATATCATCACAATGCTACTTGTCACCTTTCATCACAATGCTCCATGCCCTTTCATCACAATGCTCCAGATTTCTTGTCATCACAATGTTCCTTGACCGTGTCATCACAATGCTCCATGACTCGTGTCATCACAAAGCTCCATGACCCCTGGCATCACAATGATCCATGATTCCTTTCCTCAGAGTGCTCCAGTACCCTTTTCATCACAATGCTCCATGCCATTGTCAGCACAATGCTCCTTGGACCCTGTCATCAAAATGCTCCATCCCCTTTTCATCACAATGCTCCAGATATCCTATCATTACAATGCTCCATGCCCGTGTCAACACAATGCTCCATGACCCCTGTCATCAAAATGCTTGATGAAACTTGTTATCAGAATGTTCCATGACCCCTGTCATCAAAATGATCCCTGACCGTTGTCATCGCAATGCTGCATGATACCTTTCATCCCAATCCTCTGTGACCGCTGTCATCACAATGCTCCAGGACAACTTTCATCACAATGCTCCATGCCCTGGTCATCAAAATGCTCCAGAACTCTTGTCATCATAATGCTCCATGCCAATGTCATCAAAATGCCCCATGACACTTGTCATCACAATGCTCCATGGCCTTTGTCATCACAATGTTCCATGGCCCCTGTCATCAGAGTGCTCCATGTTACCTTTCAATACAATTCTACATGACCACTGTCAACACAATGCCCCATGACAGATGATACCACAATTCGCCATGGTCCTTGTCATCACAATGCTCCATGAACTGTGTCATCACAAGGTTCCAGGACACTTGTCATCACAATGATCCATGATCACTTTCATCACAATGCTCCATGAACCCTGTCATCTCAATGCTCCATGGCCTTTGTATTCACAATGCTCCATGGCCCCTGTAATCACAGAGCTCCATGACCCCTTTCATCCCAAAGCTCCAAGACCGCTGTCATCACAATGCCCTATGACGCCTGCCACCACCAATCTCCAAGACCTCTCTTACCAAAAAGCTCCATGATCCCTGTCAGTACAATGTTCCATGACACTTTTTATCACAATGCTCCATGACCCCTGTCATCAAAAAGTTCTCTGCCCATATCGTCACAATGCTCCTTGTCACCTTTCATCACAATGCACCATGCCCTTTCATCACAATGCTCCAGAATTCTTGTCATCGCAATGTTCCTTGACCGTGTCATCACAATGCTCCATGACCCTTGTCATCACAAAGCTCCATGACCCCTGGCATCACAATGATCCATGATTCCTTTCCTCACAGTGCTCCAGTACCCTTTTCATCACAATGCTCCATGCCATTGTCAGCACAATTCTCCTTGGACCCTGTCATCAAAATGCTCCATCCCCTTTTCATCACAATGCTCCAGATATCCTATCATTACAATGCTCCATGCTCGTGTCAACACAATGCTCCATGACCCCTGTCATCAAAATGCTTTATGAACCTTGTTATCAGAATGTTCCATGACCCCTGTCATCAAAATGATCCATGACCGTTGTCATCACAATGCTGCATGATACCTTGCATCCCAATTCTCTGTGACCGCTGTCATCACAATGCTCCAGGACAACTTTCATCACAATGCTCCATGACCCCTGTCATCACAACGTTCCATGAAAGTTGTCATCAAAATGCTCCATGACCCCGGTCACCACAAGGTTCCCTGCCCTTGTCATCACAATGGTACATGGCCTGGTCATCACAATGTTCCATGGCCTCTGTCATCACCATGCTCCATGGTCTTTCTCATCACATTGCTCTATGACCCCTGTCATCACAATGCTTGATGACCATTGTCATCACAATGCTCCAAGGCCCCTGTCATCACAATGCCTCATGGTCTTTGTAATCACAAAGCTCAATGACCAATGTCATCACAGTGCTCCATGCCGTTGTCATCACAATGCTCCATGGTCCCTGTAATCACAATGCTCCATAATCTTGTCATCACAATGTTCCTTGGCCTTTGTCATCACAGTGCTCCATGATACATTTAATCAAAATTCTACATGACCACTCTCATCACAATGCAAGATGACCAATGTCATCACAATGCCCCATGACACGTGTCATCACAATTCGCCTTGGCCCTTGTCATCTCAATGCTGTATGAAACGTGTCATCAGTAGCTCCCAAGACCCTTGTCATCACAATGCTCCATGAACTCTGTTATCTCAATGTTCCATGGCCTTTGTATTCACAATGCTCCATTGTCCCGATAATCGCGTTGCTCCATGAACACTTTCATCACAATGCTCCTTGACCACTGTCACCATAATGCCCCATGACGTCTCTCATCACTGTGCTCCAAAGCCACTCTCATCAAAATGCTCCATGATCTGTGTCAGCACAATATTGCATGACACTTGTCATCACAATGCTCCATGATCCCTCTAATCACAATGATCCTTGCCAATTTCATCACAATGACCCAAGTCTCCTGTAATCACAATGCTCCATGCCCTTGTCATCACAATGCTCCAGGTCTGTTGCCATCACCATGCTTCATGCCCGTGTCATCACAATGCTCCATGAATCTTGTCTTCACAATGCTCCATGGCCCATGTCATCACAATGCTCCATGGCCCCTCTCATCACAATGCTCTATGGCCTTTGTCATCACAATGCTCCGTGACCCCCGTCAACACAGTGCCTGATGACCCCTGTCATCAAAATGCTAAATGGCACTTGTCATCACAATGCTCTATGATGCCTGTCATCACTATTCTCCATGTCACTTGTTATCACAAGGCTCCATGGCCCCTGTACTTCCTGTACTCCATGACCCCTTTCATCACAATGCCCAATGTCACCTCTGATCACAATTCTCAATGGCATTTGTCATCACGATGCTCCATGACACCTGTCATCACAATGCTCCATGAGACTTGTCATCACAATGCTCCATGGCCCCTCTCATTCCTGTGCTCCATAATAACTTTAATCACATTTCTAGATGACCACTGCCATCACAATGCCCCATGACATTGTCATCACAATTCGCCATGACCATTGTCATCACAATGCTCCATGAACCATGTCATCACAGGGTCCCAGGACACTTGTCATCACAATGATCCATTACCACTTTCATCACAATGCTCCATGACCACTGTCATCTCAATGCTCCATGGCCTTTGTATTCACAATGCTCCATGGCCCCTGTAATCACAGTGCTCCATAACACCTTTCATCATAATGCTCCATGACCACTGCCATCTCAATGCCTCATGACGCCTGTCATCACAATTCTCCAAGGCCCCTCTCATCACAGTGCTCCATGACACTTGTCATCCCATTGCTCCATAACACCTGTCATCACAGTGTTCCCTGCCCATGTCATCAAAATGCTCCATGTCCCCTATAATCACAATGCTCCATGCCTTTTTCCTCACAAAGCTCCAGAATTTTGTCATCACAATGTTCCATGACCGTGGCATCCCAATGCTCCATGGCCCTTGTCATCACAATGCTCCAGAATTCTTGTCATCACAATGTTCCATGAACGTGTCATCACAATGCTACATGACCCTGGTCATCACAGTTCTCCATGACCTTTGTCATCACAATGCTCTATGTCACTTTTCATCACAATTCTCAATGACCACTTTAATCATTATGCTCGCTGACCATTTTCATCACATTTCTCTATTGTCATTACAATTCCCCATGGCCCCTTTCTTCACAATTCTCCATGATGCCTGTCATCACAATGCTCCATGGCATTTGTTATCACAATGTTCCAGGACCAGTTCATCACATTAATCCATCCCCCTTGTCATCACAGTGCACAATGAAAGCTTTCATTACAATGCTCCATGACACTTGTCATCACAATGCTCCATGGCCTTTGTCATCACAATGTTCCATGGCCCCTGTCATCACAGTGCTCCTTGATACCTTTCATCACAATTCTACATGACCACTGTCATCACAATGCCCCATTTCAGATGTCATCACAATTCGCCATGGTCCTTGTCATAACAATGCTCCATGAACCGTGTCATCACAAGGTTTCAGGACACTTGTCATCACAATGATCCCTGATCACTTTCATCACAATGCTCCATGAACCCTGTCATCTCAATGCTCCATAGCCTTTGTATTCACAATGCTCCATGGCCCCTGTAATCACAGTGCTCCATGACCGCTTTCATCACAATGCTCCAAGACCGCTGTCATCACAGTGCCCCATGACGCCTGCCACCACCAATCTCCAAGGGCTCCCTTACCCAAAAGCTCCATGATCCCTGTCAGTACAATGTTCCATGACTCTTTTCATCACAATGCTCCATGACACCTGTCATCACAAAGTTCTCTGCCCATATCATCACAATGCTACTTGTCACCTTTCATCACATTGCTCCATGCCCTTTCATCACAATGTTCCAGATTTCTTGTCATCACAATGTTCCTTGACCGTGTCATCACAATGCTCCATGACCCGTGTCATCACAAAGCTCCATGACCCCTGGCATCACAATGATCCATGATTCCTTTCCTCACAGTGCTCCAGTACCCTTTTCATCACAATGCTCCATGCCATTGTCAGCACAATGCTACTTGGACACTGTCATCAAAATGCTCCATCCCCTTTTCATCACAATGCTCCAGATATCCTATCATTACAATGCTCCATGCCCGTGTCAACACAATGCTCCATGACCCCTGTCATCAAAATGCTTGATGAAACTTGTTATCAGAATGTTCCATGTCCCCTATTATCAAAATGATCCCTGACCGTTGTCATCGCAATGCTGCATGATACCTTTCATACCAATCCTCTGTGACCGCTGTCATCACAATGCTCCAGGACAACTTTCATCACAATGCTCCATGCCCTGATCATCAAAATGCTCCATATCTCTTGTCATCATAATGCTCCATGCCAATGTCATCAAAATGCCCCATGACACTTGTCATCACAATGCTCCATGGCCTTTGTCATCACAATGTTCCATGGCCCCTGTCATCAGAGTGCTCCATGTTACCTTTCAATACAATTCTACATGGCCACTGTCATCACAATGCCCCATGACAGATGATACCACAATTCGCCATGGTCCTTGTCATCACAATGCTCCATGAAATGTGTCATCACAAGGTTCCAGGACACTTGTCATCACAATGATCCATGATCACTTTCATCACAATGCTCCATGAACCCTGTCATCTCAATGCTCCATGGCCTTTGTATTCACAATGCTCCATGGCCCCTGTAATCACAGAGCTCCATGACCCCTTTCATCCCAATGCTCCAAGACCGCTGTCATCACAATGCCCCATGACCCCTGCCTTCACAAATTTCCAAGACCTCTCTTACCAAAAAGCTCCATGACCCCTGTCATCACAATGATCCATGATTCCTTTCCTCACAGTGCTCCAGTACCCTTTTCATCACAATGCTCCATGCCATTGTCAGCACAATTCTCCTTGGACCCTGTCATCAAAATGCTCCATCCCCTTTTCATCACAATGCTCCAGATATCCTATCATTACAATGCTGCATGCTCGTGTCAACACAATGCTCCATGACCCCTGTCATCAAAATGCTTTATGAACCTTGTTATCAGAATGTTCCATGACCCCTGTCATCAAAATGATCCATGACCGTTGTCATCACAATGCTGCATGATACCTTTCATCCCAATTCTCTGTGACCGCTGTCATCACAATGCTCCAGGACAACTTTCATCACAATGCTCCATGACCCCTGTCATCACAACGTTCCATGAAAGTTGTCACCAAAATGCTCCATGATCCCGGTCACCACAAGGTTCCCTGCCCTTGTCATCACAATGGTACATGGCCTGGTCATCACAATGTTCCATGGCCTCTGTCATCACCATGCTCCATGGTCTTTCTCATCACAATGCTCTATGACCCCTGTCATCACAATGCTTGATGACCATTGTCATCACAATGCTCCCAGGCCCCTGTCATCACAATGCCTCATGGTCTTTGTAATCACAATGCTCAATGACCAATGTCATCACAGTGCTCCATGCCGTTGTCATCACAATGCTCCATGGTCCCTGTAATCACAATGCTGCATACCCTTGTCATCACAATGCTACAGAACACTTGTCATCATAATGCTCCATTCCCGTGTCATCACATTGCTGAATGACACTTGTCATCACAATGTTCCTTGGCCTTTGTCATCACAGTGCTCCATGATACCTTTAATCAAAATTCTACATGACCACTCTCATCACAATGCAAGATGACCAATGTCATCACAATGCCCCATGACACGTGTCATCACAATTCGCCTTGGCCCTTGTCATCTCAATGCTGTATGAAACGTGTCATCAGTAGCTCCCAAGACCCTTGTCATCACAATGCTCCATGAACTCTGTTATCTCAATGTTCCATGGCCTTTGTATTCACAATGCTCCATTGTCCCGATAATCGCGTTGCTCCATGAACACTTTCATCACAATGCTTCTTGACCACTGTCACCATAATGCCCCATGACGTCTCTCATCACTGTGCTCCAAGGCCACTCTCATCAAAATGCTCCATGATCTGTGTCAGCACAATATTGCATGACACTTGTCATCACAATGCTCCATGATCCCTCTAATCACAATGATCCTTGCCAATTTCATCACAATGACCCAAGTCTCCTGTAATCACAATGCTCCATGCCCTTGTCATCACAATGCTCCAGGTCTGTTGTCATCACCATGCTTCATGCCCGTGTCATCACAATGCTCCATGAATCTTGTCTTCACAATGCTCCATGGCCCATGTCATCACAATGCTCCATGACCCCTCTCATCACAATGCTCTATGGCCTTTGTCATCACAATGCTCCGTGACCCCCGTCAACACAATGCCTGATGACCCCTGTCATCAAAATGCTAAATGGCACTTGTCATCACAATGCTCTATGATGCCTGTCATCACTATTCTCCATGTCACTTGTTATCACAAGGCTCCATGGCCCCTGTACTCCCAGTACTCCATGACCCCTTTCATCACAATGCCCAATGTCACCTCTGATCACAATACTCAATGGCATTTGTCATCACGATGCTCCATGACACCTGTCATCACAATGCTCCATGAGACTTGTCATCACAATGCTCCATGGCCCCTCTCATTCCTGTGCTCCATAATAACTTTAATCACATTTCTAGATGACCACTGCCATCACAATGCCCCATGACATTGTCATCACAATTCGCCATGACCATTGTCATCACAATGCTCCATGAACCATGTCATCACAGGGTCCCAGGACACTTGTCCTCACAATGATCCATTACCACTTTCATCACAATGCTCCATGACCACTGTCATCTCAATGCTCCATGGCCTTTGTATTCACAATGCTCCATGGCCCCTGTAATCACAGTGCTCCATAACACCTTTCATCATAATGCTCCATGACCACTGCCATCTCAATGCCTCATGACGCCTGTCATCACAATTCTCCAAGGCCCCTCTCATCACAGTGCTCCATGACACTTGTCATCCCATTGCTCCATAACACCTGTCATCACAGTGTTCCCTGCCCATGTCATCAAAATGCTCCATGTCCCCTATAATCACAATGCTCCATGCCTTTTTCCTCACAAAGCTCCAGAATTTTGTCATCACAATGTTCCATGACCGTGGCATCCCAATGCTCCATGGCCCTTGTCATCACAATGCTCCAGAATTCTTGTCATCACAATGTTCCATGAACGTGTCATCACAATGCTACATGACCCTGGTCATCACAGTTCTCCATGACCTTTGTCATCACAATGCTCTATGTCACTTTTCATCACAATTCTCAATGACCACTTTAATCATTATGCTCGCTGACCATTTTCATCACATTTCTCTATTGTCATTACAATTCCCCATGGCCCCTTTCTTCACAATTCTCCATGATGCCTGTCATCACAATGCTCCATGGCATTTGTTATCACAATGTTCCAGGACCAGTTCATCACATTAATCCATCCCCCTTGTCATCACAGTGCACAATGAAAGCTTTCATTACAATGCTCCATGACACTTGTCATCACAATGCTCCATGGCCTTTGTCATCACAATGTTCCATGGCCCCTGTCATCACAGTGCTCCTTGATACCTTTCATCACAATTCTACATGACCACTGTCATCACAATGCCCCATTTCAGATGTCATCACAATTCGCCATGGTCCTTGTCATAACAATGCTCCATGAACCGTGTCATCACAAGGTTTCAGGACACTTGTCATCACAATGATCCCTGATCACTTTCATCACAATGCTCCATGAACCCTGTCATCTCAATGCTCCATAGCCTTTGTATTCACAATGCTCCATGGCCCCTGTAATCACAGTGCTCCATGACCGCTTTCATCACAATGCTCCAAGACCGCTGTCATCACAGTGCCCCATGACGCCTGCCACCACCAATCTCCAAGGGCTCCCTTACCCAAAAGCTCCATGATCCCTGTCAGTACAATGTTCCATGACTCTTTTCATCACAATGCTCCATGACACCTGTCATCACAAAGTTCTCTGCCCATATCATCACAATGCTACTTGTCACCTTTCATCACATTGCTCCATGCCCTTTCATCACAATGTTCCAGATTTCTTGTCATCACAATGTTCCTTGACCGTGTCATCACAATGCTCCATGACCCGTGTCATCACAAAGCTCCATGACCCCTGGCATCACAATGATCCATGATTCCTTTCCTCACAGTGCTCCAGTACCCTTTTCATCACAATGCTCCATGCCATTGTCAGCACAATGCTACTTGGACACTGTCATCAAAATGCTCCATCCCCTTTTCATCACAATGCTCCAGATATCCTATCATTACAATGCTCCATGCCCGTGTCAACACAATGCTCCATGACCCCTGTCATCAAAATGCTTGATGAAACTTGTTATCAGAATGTTCCATGTCCCCTATTATCAAAATGATCCCTGACCGTTGTCATCGCAATGCTGCATGATACCTTTCATACCAATCCTCTGTGACCGCTGTCATCACAATGCTCCAGGACAACTTTCATCACAATGCTCCATGCCCTGATCATCAAAATGCTCCATATCTCTTGTCATCATAATGCTCCATGCCAATGTCATCAAAATGCCCCATGACACTTGTCATCACAATGCTCCATGGCCTTTGTCATCACAATGTTCCATGGCCCCTGTCATCAGAGTGCTCCATGTTACCTTTCAATACAATTCTACATGGCCACTGTCATCACAATGCCCCATGACAGATGATACCACAATTCGCCATGGTCCTTGTCATCACAATGCTCCATGAAATGTGTCATCACAAGGTTCCAGGACACTTGTCATCACAATGATCCATGATCACTTTCATCACAATGCTCCATGAACCCTGTCATCTCAATGCTCCATGGCCTTTGTATTCACAATGCTCCATGGCCCCTGTAATCACAGAGCTCCATGACCCCTTTCATCCCAATGCTCCAAGACCGCTGTCATCACAATGCCCCATGACCCCTGCCTTCACAAATTTCCAAGACCTCTCTTACCAAAAAGCTCCATGACCCCTGTCATCACAATGATCCATGATTCCTTTCCTCACAGTGCTCCAGTACCCTTTTCATCACAATGCTCCATGCCATTGTCAGCACAATTCTCCTTGGACCCTGTCATCAAAATGCTCCATCCCCTTTTCATCACAATGCTCCAGATATCCTATCATTAAAATGCTGCATGCTCGTGTCAACACAATGCTCCATGACCCCTGTCATCAAAATGCTTTATGAACCTTGTTATCAGAATGTTCCATGACCCCTGTCATCAAAATGATCCATGACCGTTGTCATCACAATGCTGCATGATACCTTGCATCCCAATTCTCTGTGACCGCTGTCATCACAATGCTCCAGGACAACTTTCATCACAATGCTCCATGACCCCTGTCATCACAACGTTCCATGAAAGTTGTCACCAAAATGCTCCATGATCCCGGTCACCACAAGGTTCCCTGCCCTTGTCATCACAATGGTACATGGCCTGGTCATCACAATGTTCCATGGCCTCTGTCATCACCATGCTCCATGGTCTTTCTCATCACAATGCTCTATGACCCCTGTCATCACAATGCTTGATGACCATTGTCATCACAATGCTCCCAGGCCCCTGTCATCACAATGCCTCATGGTCTTTGTAATCACAATGCTCAATGACCAATGTCATCACAGTGCTCCATGCCGTTGTCATCACAATGCTCCATGGTCCCTGTAATCACAATGCTGCATACCCTTGTCATCACAATGCTACAGAACACTTGTCATCATAATGCTCCATTCCCGTGTCATCACATTGCTGAATGACACTTGTCATCACAATGTTCCTTGGCCTTTGTCATCACAGTGCTCCATGATACCTTTAATCAAAATTCTACATGACCACTCTCATCACAATGCAAGATGACCAATGTCATCACAATGCCCCATGACACGTGTCATCACAATTCGCCTTGGCCCTTGTCATCTCAATGCTGTATGAAACGTGTCATCAGTAGCTCCCAAGACCCTTGTCATCACAATGCTCCATGAACTCTGTTATCTCAATGTTCCATGGCCTTTGTATTCACAATGCTCCATTGTCCCGATAATCGCGTTGCTCCATGAACACTTTCATCACAATGCTTCTTGACCACTGTCACCATAATGCCCCATGACGTCTCTCATCACTGTGCTCCAAGGCCACTCTCATCAAAATGCTCCATGATCTGTGTCAGCACAATATTGCATGACACTTGTCATCACAATGCTCCATGATCCCTCTAATCACAATGATCCTTGCCAATTTCATCACAATGACCCAAGTCTCCTGTAATCACAATGCTCCATGCCCTTGTCATCACAATGCTCCAGGTCTGTTGTCATCACCATGCTTCATGCCCGTGTCATCACAATGCTCCATGAATCTTGTCTTCACAATGCTCCATGGCCCATGTCATCACAATGCTCCATGACCCCTCTCATCACAATGCTCTATGGCCTTTGTCATCACAATGCTCCGTGACCCCCGTCAACACAATGCCTGATGACCCCTGTCATCAAAATGCTAAATGGCACTTGTCATCACAATGCTCTATGATGCCTGTCATCACTATTCTCCATGTCACTTGTTATCACAAGGCTCCATGGCCCCTGTACTCCCAGTACTCCATGACCCCTTTCATCACAATGCCCAATGTCACCTCTGATCACAATTCTCAATGGCATTTGTCATCACGATGCTCCATGACACCTGTCATCACAATGCTCCATGAGACTTGTCATCACAATGCTCCATGGCCCCTCTCATTCCTGTGCTCCATAATAACTTTAATCACATTTCTAGATGACCACTGCCATCACAATGCCCCATGACATTGTCATCACAATTCGCCATGACCATTGTCATCACAATGCTCCATGAACCATGTCATCACAGGGTCCCAGGACACTTGTCATCACAATGATCCATTACCACTTTCATCACAATGCTCCATGACCACTGTCATCTCAATGCTCCATGGCCTTTGTATTCACAATGCTCCATGGCCCCTGTAATCACAGTGCTCCATAACACCTTTCATCATAATGCTCCATGACCACTGCCATCTCAATGCCTCATGACGCCTGTCATCACAATTCTCCAAGGCCCCTCTCATCACAGTGCTCCATGACACTTGTCATCCCATTGCTCCATAACACCTGTCATCACAGTGTTCCCTGCCCATGTCATCAAAATGCTCCATGTCCCCTATAATCACAATGCTCCATGCCTTTTTCCTCACAAAGCTCCAGAATTTTGTCATCACAATGTTCCATGACCGTGGCATCCCAATGCTCCATGGCCCTTGTCATCACAATGCTCCAGAATTCTTGTCATCACAATGTTCCATGAACGTGTCATCACAATGCTACATGACCCTGGTCATCACAGTTCTCCATGACCTTTGTCATCACAATGCTCTATGTCACTTTTCATCACAATTCTCAATGACCACTTTAATCACTATGCTCGCTGACCATTTTCATCACATTTCTCTATTGTCATTACAATTCCCCATGGCCCCTTTCTTCACAATTCTCCATGATGCCTGTCATCACAATGCTCCATGGCTTTTGTTATCACAATGCTCCAGGACCAGTTTCATCACAATACTCCATCCCCCTTGTCATCACAGTGCACAATGAAAGCTTTCATTACAATGCTCCATGACACTTGTCATCACCATGCTCCATGGCGTTTATCGTCACAATGCTCCCAGGCACTTTTCATCACGATATTCCATGAAAACTTTCATCACATTGCTCCATGACCATTGTCATCACAATAGTCCATACCCATGTCAACACAATGCTGCATAATCCCTGTCATCACAATAATGCATGACTGCTGTCATCACAATAATCCAGGACAATTTTCATAACAATGCTTCATGCCCCCAGTCATCACAGTGCTCCATGATACCTTTCATCACAATTCCTAGATGATCAATGTCATCACAATGCCCCATGACACCTGTTACCACAATTCGCTATGACCCTTGTCATCACAATACTCGATGAACCGTGTCATCACAGTGTTCCAGGACACATGTCATCACAATGATCCATTAATAATTTCATCACAATGCTCCAATACACCTGTCATCACAATGCTCCATGTCCCCTCTTATCATATTGCTCCATGATCTCTTTCATCACAATGCTCCATGACCACTGTCATCACCATACCTCAAGACGCCTGTCATCTCAGTGCTCCATGGCCCCTTTCATCACAAGGCTCCATGAACCCAGTCATCACAATGTTCCCTGCCCTCTTCGTCACAATGCTCCATGGGCCCTGTCATCACAATGCTCCATGCCCTTGTCATCAAAATTCTCCAGAACTCTTGTCATCATAATGTTCCATGCCAATGTCATCAAAATGTCCCATGACACTTGTCATCACAATGCTCCATGGCCTTTGTCATCACAATGTTCCATGGCCCCTGTCATCACAGTGCTCCTTGATACCTTTCATCACAATTCTACATGACCACTGTCATCACAATGCCCCATTTCAGATGTCATCACAATTCGCCATGGTCCTTGTCATAACAATGCTCCATGAACCGTGTCATCACAAGGTTTCAGGACACTTTTCATCACAATGATCCATGATCACTTTCATCACAATGCTCCATGAACCCTGTCATCTCAATGCTCCATAGCCTTTGTATTCACAATGCTCCATGGCCCCTGTAATCACAGTGCTCCATGACCCCTTTCATCACAATGCTCCAAGACCGCTGTCATCACAATTCCCCATGACGCCTGCCACCACCAATCTCCAAGGGCTCCCTTACCCAAAAGCTCCATGATCCCTGTCAGTACAATGTTCCATGACACTTTTCATCACAATGCTCCATGACCCCTGTCATCACAAAGTTCTCTGCCCATATCATCACAATGCTACTTGTCACCTTTCATCACAATGCTCCATGCCCTTTCATCACAATGCTCCAGATTTCTTGTCATCACAATGTTCCTTGACCGTGTCATCACAATGCTCCATGACCCGTGTCATCACAAAGCTCCATGACCCCTGGCATCACAATGATCCATGATTCCTTTCCTCAGAGTGCTCCAGTACCCTTTTCATCACAATGCTCCATGCCATTGTCAGCACAATGCTACTTGGACACTGTCATCAAAATGCTCCATCCCCTTTTCATCACAATGCTCCAGATATCCTATCATTACAATGCTCCATGCCCGTGTCAACACAATGCTCCATGACCCCTGTCATCAAAATGCTTGATGAAACTTGTTATCAGAATGTTCCATGTCCCCTATTATCAAAATGATCCCTGACCGTTGTCATCGCAATGCTGCATGATACCTTTCATACCAATCCTCTGTGACCGCTGTCATCACAATGCTCCAGGACAACTTTCATCACAATGCTCCATGCCCTGATCATCAAAATGCTCCATATCTCTTGTCATCATAATGCTCCATGCCAATGTCATCAAAATGCCCCATGACACTTGTCATCACAATGCTCCATGGCCTTTGTCATCACAATGTTCCATGGCCCCTGTCATCAGAGTGCTCCATGTTACCTTTCAATACAATTCTACATGGCCACTGTCATCACAATGCCCCATGACAGATGATACCACAATTCGCCATGGTCCTTGTCATCACAATGCTCCATGAAATGTGTCATCACAAGGTTCCAGGACACTTGTCATCACAATGATCCATGATCACTTTCATCACAATGCTCCATGAACCCTGTCATCTCAATGCTCCATGGCCTTTGTATTCACAATGCTCCATGGCCCCTGTAATCACAGAGCTCCATGACCCCTTTCATCCCAATGCTCCAAGACCGCTGTCATCACAATGCCCCATGACCCCTGCCTTCACAAATTTCCAAGACCTCTCTTACCAAAAAGCTCCATGACCCCTGTCATCACAATGATCCATGATTCCTTTCCTCACAGTGCTCCAGTACCCTTTTCATCACAATGCTCCATGCCATTGTCAGCACAATTCTCCTTGGACCCTGTCATCAAAATGCTCCATCCCCTTTTCATCACAATGCTCCAGATATCCTATCATTACAATGCTGCATGCTCGTGTCAACACAATGCTCCATGACCCCTGTCATCAAAATGCTTTATGAACCTTGTTATCAGAATGTTCCATGACCCCTGTCATCAAAATGATCCATGACCGTTGTCATCACAATGCTGCATGATACCTTTCATCCCAATTCTCTGTGACCGCTGTCATCACAATGCTCCAGGACAACTTTCATCACAATGCTCCATGACCCCTGTCATCACAACGTTCCATGAAAGTTGTCACCAAAATGCTCCATGATCCCGGTCACCACAAGGTTCCCTGCCCTTGTCATCACAATGGTACATGGCCTGGTCATCACAATGTTCCATGGCCTCTGTCATCACCATGCTCCATGGTCTTTCTCATCACAATGCTCTATGACCCCTGTCATCACAATGCTTGATGACCATTGTCATCACAATGCTCCCAGGCCCCTGTCATCACAATGCCTCATGGTCTTTGTAATCACAATGCTCAATGACCAATGTCATCACAGTGCTCCATGCCGTTGTCATCACAATGCTCCATGGTCCCTGTAATCACAATGCTGCATACCCTTGTCATCACAATGCTACAGAACACTTGTCATCATAATGCTCCATTCCCGTGTCATCACATTGCTGAATGACACTTGTCATCACAATGTTCCTTGGCCTTTGTCATCACAGTGCTCCATGATACCTTTAATCAAAATTCTACATGACCACTCTCATCACAATGCAAGATGACCAATGTCATCACAATGCCCCATGACACGTGTCATCACAATTCGCCTTGGCCCTTGTCATCTCAATGCTGTATGAAACGTGTCATCAGTAGCTCCCAAGACCCTTGTCATCACAATGCTCCATGAACTCTGTTATCTCAATGTTCCATGGCCTTTGTATTCACAATGCTCCATTGTCCCGATAATCGCGTTGCTCCATGAACACTTTCATCACAATGCTTCTTGACCACTGTCACCATAATGCCCCATGACGTCTCTCATCACTGTGCTCCAAGGCCACTCTCATCAAAATGCTCCATGATCTGTGTCAGCACAATATTGCATGACACTTGTCATCACAATGCTCCATGATCCCTCTAATCACAATGATCCTTGCCAATTTCATCACAATGACCCAAGTCTCCTGTAATCACAATGCTCCATGCCCTTGTCATCACAATGCTCCAGGTCTGTTGTCATCACCATGCTTCATGCCCGTGTCATCACAATGCTCCATGAATCTTGTCTTCACAATGCTCCATGGCCCATGTCATCACAATGCTCCATGACCCCTCTCATCACAATGCTCTATGGCCTTTGTCATCACAATGCTCCGTGACCCCCGTCAACACAATGCCTGATGACCCCTGTCATCAAAATGCTAAATGGCACTTGTCATCACAATGCTCTATGATGCCTGTCATCACTATTCTCCATGTCACTTGTTATCACAAGGCTCCATGGCCCCTGTACTCCCAGTACTCCATGACCCCTTTCATCACAATGCCCAATGTCACCTCTGATCACAATTCTCAATGGCATTTGTCATCGCGATGCTCCATGACACCTGTCATCACAATGCTCCATGAGACTTGTCATCACAATGCTCCATGGCCCCTCTCATTCCTGTGCTCCATAATAACTTTAATCACATTTCTAGATGACCACTGCCATCACAATGCCCCATGACATTGTCATCACAATTCGCCATGACCATTGTCATCACAATGCTCCATGAACCATGTCATCACAGGGTCCCAGGACACTTGTCCTCACAATGATCCATTACCACTTTCATCACAATGCTCCATGACCACTGTCATCTCAATGCTCCATGGCCTTTGTATTCACAATGCTCCATGGCCCCTGTAATCACAGTGCTCCATAACACCTTTCATCATAATGCTCCATGACCACTGCCATCTCAATGCCTCATGACGCCTGTCATCACAATTCTCCAAGGCCCCTCTCATCACAGTGCTCCATGACACTTGTCATCCCATTGCTCCATAACACCTGTCATCACAGTGTTCCCTGCCCATGTCATCAAAATGCTCCATGTCCCCTATAATCACAATGCTCCATGCCTTTTTCCTCACAAAGCTCCAGAATTTTGTCATCACAATGTTCCATGACCGTGGCATCCCAATGCTCCATGGCCCTTGTCATCACAATGCTCCAGAATTCTTGTCATCACAATGTTCCATGAACGTGTCATCACAATGCTACATGACCCTGGTCATCACAGTTCTCCATGACCTTTGTCATCACAATGCTCTATGTCACTTTTCATCACAATTCTCAATGACCACTTTAATCACTATGCTCGCTGACCATTTTCATCACATTTCTCTATTGTCATTACAATTCCCCATGGCCCCTTTCTTCACAATTCTCCATGATGCCTGTCATCACAATGCTCCATGGCTTTTGTTATCACAATGCTCCAGGACCAGTTTCATCACAATACTCCATCCCCCTTGTCATCACAGTGCACAATGAAAGCTTTCATTACAATGCTCCATGACACTTGTCATCACCATGCTCCATGGCGTTTATCGTCACAATGCTCCCAGGCACTTTTCATCACGATATTCCATGAAAACTTTCATCACATTGCTCCATGACCATTGTCATCACAATAGTCCATACCCATGTCAACACAATGCTGCATAATCCCTGTCATCACAATAATGCATGACTGCTGTCATCACAATAATCCAGGACAATTTTCATAACAATGCTTCATGCCCCCAGTCATCACAGTGCTCCATGATACCTTTCATCACAATTCCTAGATGATCAATGTCATCACAATGCCCCATGACACCTGTTATCACAATTCGCTATGACCCTTGTCATCACAATACTCGATGAACCGTGTCATCACAGTGTTCCAGGACACATGTCATCACAATGATCCATTAATATTTTCATCACAATGCTCCAATACACCTGTCATCACAATGCTCCATGTCCCCTCTTATCATATTGCTCCATGATCTCTTTCATCACAATGCTCCATGACCACTGTCATCACCATACCTCAAGACGCCTGTCATCTCAGTGCTCCATGGCCCCTTTCATCACAAGGCTCCATGAACCCAGTCATCACAATGTTCCCTGCCCTCTTCGTCACAATGCTCCATGGGCACTGTCATCACAATGCTCCATGCCCTTGTCATCAAAATTCTCCAGAACTCTTGTCATCATAATGTTCCATGCCAATGTCATCAAAATGTCCCATGACACTTGTCATCACAATGCTCCATGGCCTTTGTCATCACAATGTTCCATGGCCCCTGTCATCACAGTGCTCCTTGATACCTTTCATCACAATTCTACATGACCACTGTCATCACAATGCCCCATTTCAGATGTCATCACAATTCGCCATGGTCCTTGTCATAACAATGCTCCATGAACCGTGTCATCACAAGGTTTCAGGACACTTGTCATCACAATGATCCATGATCACTTTCATCACAATGCTCCATGAACCCTGTCATCTCAATGCTCCATGGCCTTTGTATTCACAATGCTCCATGTCCCCTGTAATCACAGAGCTCCATGACCCCTTTCATCCCAATGCTCCAAGACCGCTGTCATCACAATGCCCCATGACGCCGGCCTTCACAAATCTCCAAGACCTCTCTTGCAAAAAGCTCCATGATCCCTGTCAGTACAATGCTCCATGACACTTTTTATCACAATGCTCCATGACCCCTGTCATCAAAAAGTTCTCTGCCCATATCGTCACAATGCTCCTTGTCACCTTTCATCACAATGCACCATGCCCTTTCATCACAATGCTCCAGAATTCTTGTCATCGCAATGTTCCTTGACCGTGTCATCACAATGCTCCATGACCCTTGTCATCACAAAGCTCCATGACCCCTGGCATCACAATTATCCATGATTCCTTTCTCACAGTGCTCCAGTACCCTTTTCATCACAATGCTCCATGCCATTGTCAGCACAATTCTCCTTGGACCCTGTCATCAAAATGCTCCATCCCCTTTTCATCACAATGCTCCAGATATCCTATCATTACAATGCTCCATGCTCGTGTCAACACAATGCTCCATGATCCCTGTCATCAAAATGCTTTATGAACCTTGTTATCAGAATGTTCCATGACCCCTGTCATCAAAATGATCCATGACCGTTGTCATCACAATGCTGCATGATACCTTTCATCCCAATTCTCTGTGACCGCTGTCATCACAATGCTCCAGGACAACTTTCATCACAATGCTCCATGACCCCTGTCATCACAACGTTCCATGAAAGTTGTCATCAAAATGCTCCATGACCCCGGTCACCACAAGGTTCCCTGCCCTTGTCATCACAATGGTACTTGGCCTGGTCATCACAATGTTCCATGGCCTCTGTCATCACCATGCTCCATGGCCTTTCTCATCACAATGCTCTATGACCCCTGTCATCACAATGCTTGATGACCATTGTCATCACAATGCTCCAAGGCCCCTGTCATCACAATGCCTCATGGTCTTTGTAATCACAAAGCTCAATGACCAATGTCATCACAGTGCTCCATGCCGTTGTCATCACAATGCTCCATGGTCCCTGTAATCACAATGCTCCATACTCTTGTCATCACAATGTTCCTTGGCCTTTGTCATCACAGTGCTCCATGATACCTTTAATCAAAATTCTACATGACCACTCTCATCACAATGCAAGATGACCAATGTCATCACAATGCCCCATGACACGTGTCATCACAATTCGCCTTGTCCCTTGTCATCTCAATGCTGTATGAAACGTGTCATCAGTAGCTCCCAAGACCCTTGTCATCACAATGCTCCATGAACTCTGTTATCTCAATGTTCCATGGCCTTTGTATTCACAATGCTCCATTGTCCCGATAATCGCGTTGCTCCATGAACACTTTCATCACAATGCTCTTTGACCACTGTCACCATAATGCCCCATGATGTCTCTCATCACTGTGCTCCAAGGCCACTCTCATCAAAATGCTCCATGATCTGTGTCAGCACAATATTGCATGACACTTGTCATCACAATGCCGCATGATCCCTCTAATCACAATGATCCTTGCCAATTTCATCACAATGACGCAAGTCTCCTGTAATCACAATGCTCCATGCCCTTGTCATCACAATGCTCCAGGTCTGTTGTCATTACCATGCTTCATGCCCGTGTCATCACAATGCTCCATGAATCTTGTCTTCACAATGCTCCATGGCCCTTGTCATCACAATGCTCCATGGCCCCTCTCATCACAATGCTCTATGGCCTTTGTCATCACAATGCTCCTTGACCCCCGTCAACACAGTGCCTGATGACCCCTGTCATCAAAATGCTAAATGGCACTTGTCATCACAATGCTCTATGATGCCTGTCATCACTATTCTCCATGTCACTTGTTATCACAAGGCTCCATGGCCCCTGTACACCCAGTACTCCATGACCCCTTTCATCACAATGCCCAATGTCACCTCTGATCACAATTCTCAATGGCATTTGTCATCACGATGCTCCATGACACCTGTCATCACAATGCTCCATGAGACTTGTCATCACAATGCTCCATGGCCCCTCTCATTCCTGTGCTCCATAATAACTTTAATCACATTTCTAGATGACCACTGCCATCACAATGCCCCATGACATTGTCATCACAATTCGCCATGACCATTGTCATCACAATGCTCCATGAACCATGTCATCACAGGGTCCCAGGACATTTGTCCTCACAATGATCCATTACCACTTTCATCACAATGCTCCATGACCACTGTCATCTCGATGCTCCATGGCCTTTGTATTCACAATGCTCCATGGCCCCTGTAATCACAGTGCTCCATAACACCTTTCATCATAATGCTCCATGACCACTGCCATCTCAATGCCTCATGACGCCTGTCATCACAATTCTCCAAGGCCCCTCTCATCACAGTGCTCCATGACACTTGTCATCCCATTGCTCCATAACACCTGTCATCACAGTGTTCCCTGCCCATGTCATCAAAATGCTCCATGTCCCCTATAATCACAATGCTCCATGCCTTTTTCCAAACAAAGCTCCAGAATTTTCTCATCACAATGTTCCATGACCGTGGCATCCCAATGCTCCATGGCCCTTGTCATCACAATGCTCCAGAATTCTTGTCATCACAATGTTCCATGAACGTGTCATCACAATGCTACATGACCCTGGTCATCACAGTTCTCCATGACCTTTGTCATCACAATGCTCTATGTCACTTTTCATCACAATTCTCAATGACCACTTTAATCACTATGCTCGCTGACCATTTTCATCACATTTCTCTATTGTCATTACAATTCCCCATGGCCCCTTTCTTCACAATTCTCCATGATGCCTGTCATCACAATGCTCCATGGCTTTTGTTATCACAATGTTCCAGGACCAGTTTCATCACAATACTCCATCCCCCTTGTCATCACAGTGCACAATGAAAGCTTTCATTACAATGCTCCATGACACTTGTCATCACAATGCTCCATGGCCTTTATCGTCACAATGCTCCCAGGCACTTTTCATCACGATATTCCATGAAAACTTTCATCACATTGCTCCATGACCATTGTCATCACAATAGTCCATACCCATGTCACACAATGCTGCATAATCACTGTCATCCCAATTCTCCATGACTGCTGTCATCACAATAATCCAGGACAATTTTCATAACAATGCTTCACGCCCCCAGTCATCACAGTGCTCCATGATACCTTTCATCACAATTCCTAGATGATCAATGTCATCACAATGCCCCATGACACCTGTTATCACAATTCGCTATGACCCTTGTCATCACAATACTCGTTGAACAGTGTCATCACAGTGTTCCAGGACACATGTCATCACAATGATCCATTAATATTTTCATCACAATGCTCCAATACACCTGTCATCACAATGCTCCATGTCACCTCTTATCATAATGCTCCATGATCTCTTTCATCACAATGCTCCATGACCACTGTCATCACCATACCTCAAGACGCCTGTCATCTCAGTGCTTCATGGCCCCTTTCATCACAAGGCTCCATGAACCCAGTCATCACAATGTTCCCTGCCCTCTTCGTCACAATGCTCCATGGGCCCTGTCATCCCAATGCTCCATGCCCTTGTCATCAAAATTCTCCAGAACTCTTGTCATCATAATGTTCCATGCCAATGTCATCAAAATGTCCCATGACACTTGTCATCACAATGCTCCATGGCCTTTGTCATCACAATGTTCCATGGCCCCTGTCATCACAGTTCTCCTTGATACCGTTCATCACAATTCTACATGACCACTGTCATCACAATGCCCCATTTCAGATGTCATCACAATTCGCCATGGTCCTTGTCATAACAATGCTCCATGAACCGTGTCATCACAAGGTTTCAGGACACTTGTCATCACAATGATCCATGATCACTTTCATCACAATGCTCCATGAACCCTGTCATCTCAATGCTCCATAGCCTTTGTATTCACAATGCTCCAAGACCGCTGTCATCACAATGCCCCATGACGCCTGCCACCACCAATCTCCAAGGGCTCCCTTACCAAAAAGCTCCATGATCCCTGTCAGTACAATGTTCCATGACACTTTTCATCACAATGCTCCATGACCCCTGTCATCACAAAGTTCTCTGCCCATATCATCACAATGCTACTTGTCACCTTTCATCACAATGCTCCATGCCCTTTCATCACAATGCTCCAGATTTCTTGTCATCACAATGTTCCTTGACCGTGTCATCACAATGCTCCATGACTCGTGTCATCACAAAGCTCCATGACCCCTGGCATCACAATGATCCATGATTCCTTTCCTCAGAGTGCTCCAGTACCCTTTTCATCACAATGCTCCATGCCATTGTCAGCACAATGCTCCTTGGACCCTGTCATCAAAATGCTCCATCCCCTTTTCATCACAATGCTCCAGATATCCTATCATTACAATGCTCCATGCCCGTGTCAACACAATGCTCCATGACCCCTGTCATCAAAATGCTTGATGAAACTTGTTATCAGAATGTTCCATGACCCCTGTCATCAAAATGATCCCTGACCGTTGTCATCGCAATGCTGCATGATACCTTTCATCCCAATCCTCTGTGACCGCTGTCATCACAATGCTCCAGGACAACTTTCATCACAATGCTCCATGCCCTGGTCATCAAAATGCTCCAGAACTCTTGTCATCATAATGCTCCATGCCAATGTCATCAAAATGCCCCATGACACTTGTCATCACAATGCTCCATGGCCTTTGTCATCACAATGTTCCATGGCCCCTGTCATCAGAGTGCTCCATGTTACCTTTCAATACAATTCTACATGACCACTGTCATCACAATGCCCCATGACAGATGATACCACAATTCGCCATGGTCCTTGTCATCACAATGCTCCATGAACTGTGTCATCACAAGGTTTCAGGACACTTGTCATCACAATGATCCATGATCACTTTCATCACAATGCTCCATGAACCCTGTCATCTCAATGCTCCATGGCCTTTGTATTCACAATGCTCCATGGCCCCTGTAATCACAGAGCTCCATGACCCCTTTCATCCCAATGCTCCAAGACCGCTGTCATCACAATGCCCCATGACGCCTGCCTTCACAAATCTCCAAGACCTCTCTTACCAAAAAGCTCCATGATCCCTGTCAGTACAATGCTCCATGACACTTTTTATCACAATGCTCCATGACCCATCTCATCACAATGCTCTATGGCCTTTGTCATCACAATGCTCCGTGACCCCCGTCAACACAGTGCCTGATGACCCCTGTCATCAAAATGCTAAATGGCACTTGTCATCACAATGCTCTATGAATCCTGTCATCACTATTCTCCATGTCACTTGTTATTGCAAGGCTCCATGGCCCCTGTACTCCCAGTACTCCATGACCCCTTTCATCACAATGCCAATGTCACCTCTGATCACAATTCTCAATGGCATTTGTCATCACGATGCTCCATGACACCTGTCATCACAATGCTCCATGAGACTTTTCATCACAATGCTCCATGGCCCCTCTCATTACTGTGCTCCATAATAACTTTAATCACATTTCTAGATGACCAGTGCCATCACAATGCCCCATGACATTGTCATCACAATTCGCCATGACCATTGTCATCACAATGCTCCATGAACCATGTCATCACAGGGTCCCAGGACACTTGTCCTCACAATGATCCATTACCACTTTCATCACAATGCTCCATGACCACTGTCATCTCAATGCTCCATGGCCTTTGTATTCACAATGCTTCATGGCCCCTGTAATCACAGTGCTCCATAACACTTTTCATCATAATGCTCCATGACCACTGCCATCTCAATGCCTCATGACGCCTGTCATCACAATTCTCCAAGGCCCCTCTCATCACAGTGCTCCATGACACTTGTCATCCCATTGCTCCATAACACCTGTCATCACAGTGTTCCCTGCCCATGTCATCAAAATGCTCCATGTCCCCTATAATCACAATGCTCCATGCCTTTTTCCTCACAAAGCTCCAGAATTTTGTCATCACAATGTTCCATGACCGTGGCATCACAATGCTCCATGGCCCTTGTCATCACAATGCTCCAGAATTCTTGTCATCACAATGTTCCATGAACGTGTCATCACAATGCTACATGACCCTGGTCATCACAGTTCTCCATGACCTTTGTCATCACAATGCTCTATGTCACTTTTCATCACAATTCTCAATGACCACTTTAATCACTATGCTCGCTGACCATTTTCATCACATTTCTCTATTGTCATTACAATTCCCCATGGCTCCTTTCTTCACAATTCTCCATGATGCCTGTCATCACAATGCTCCATGGCTTTTGTTATCACAATGTTCCAGGACCAGTTTCATCACAATACTCCATCCCCCTTGTCATCACAGTGCACAATGAAAGCTTTCATTACAATGCTCCATGACACTTGTCATCACAATGCTCCATGGCCTTTATCGTCACAATGCTCCCAGGCACTTTTCATCACGATATTCCATGAAAACTTTCATCACATTGCTCCATGACCATTGTCATCACAATAGTCCATACCCATGTCAACACAATGCTGCATAATCCCTGTCATCCCAATTCTCCATGACTGCTGTCATCACAATAATCCAGGACAATTTTCATAACAATGCTTCATGCCCCCAGTCATCACAGTGCTCCATGATACCTTTCATCACAATTCCTAGATGATCAATGTCATCACAATGCCCCATGACACCTGTTATCAGAATTCGCTATGACCCTTGTCATCACACTACTCGATGAACCGTGTCATCACAGTGTTCCAGGACACATGTCATCACAATGATCCATTAATATTTTCATCACAATGCTCCAATACACCTGTCATCACAATGCTCCATGTCCCCTCTTATCATATTGCTCCATGATCTCTTTCATCACAATGCTCCATGACCACTGTCATCACCATACCTCAAGACGCCTGTCATCTCAGTGCTCCATGGCCCCTTTCATCACAAGGCTCCATGAACCCAGTCATCACAATGTTCCCTGCCCTCTTCGTCACAATGCTCCATGGGCCCTGTCATCACAATGCTCCATGCCCTTGTCATCAAAATTCTCCAGAACTCTTGTCATCATAATGTTCCATGCCAATGTCATCAAAATGTCCCATGACACTTGTCATCACAATGCTCCATGGCCTTTGTCATCACAATGTTCCATGGCCCCTGTCATCACAGTGCTCCTTGATACCTTTCATCACAATTCTACATGACCACTGTCATCACAATGCCCCATTTCAGATGTCATCACAATTCGCCATGGTCCTTGTCATAACAATGCTCCATGAACCGTGTCATCACAAGGTTTCAGGACACTTGTCATCACAATGATCCATGATCACTTTCATCACAATGCTCCATGAAACCTGTCATCTCAATGCTCCATAGCCTTTGTATTCACAATGCTCCATGGCCCCTGTAATCACAGTGCTCCATGACCCCTTTCATCACAATGCTCCAAGACCGCTGTCATCACAATGCTCCATGACGCCTGCCACCACCAATCTCCAAGGGCTCCCTTACCAAAAAGCTCCATGATCCCTGTCAGTACAATGTTCCATGACACTTTTCATCACAATGCTCCATGACCACTGTCATCACAAAGTTCTCTGCCCATATCATCACAATGCTACTTGTCACCTTTCATCACAATGCTCCATGCCCTTTCATCACAATGCTCCAGATTTCTTGTCATCACAATGTTCCTTGACCGTGTCATCACAATGCTCCATGACTCGTGTCATCACAAAGCTCCATGACCCCTGGCATCACAATGATCCATGATTCCTTTCCTCAGAGTGCTCCAGTACCCTTTTCATCACAATGCTCCATGCCATTGTCAGCACAATGCTCCTTGGACCCTGTCATCAAAATGCTCCATCCCCTTTTCATCACAATGCTCCAGATATCCTATCATTACAATGCTCCATGCCCGTGTCAACACAATGCTCCATGACCCCTGTCATCAAAATGCTTGATGAAACTTGTTATCAGAATGTTCCATGACCCCTGTCATCAAAATGATCCCTGACCGTTGTCATCGCAATGCTGCATGATACCTTTCATCCCAATCCTCTGTGACCGCTGTCATCACAATGCTCCAGGACAACTTTCTTCACAATGCTCCATGCCCTGGTCATCAAAATGCTCCAGAACTCTTGTCATCATAATGCTCCATGCCAATGTCATCAAAATGCCCCATGACACTTTTCATCACAATGCTCCATGGCCTTTGTCATCACAATGTTCCATGGCCCCTGTCATCAGAGTGCTCCATGTTACCTTTCAATACAATTCTACATGACCACTGTCAACACAATGCCCCATGACAGATGATACCACAATTCGCCATGGTCCTTGTCATCACAATGCTCCATGAACTGTGTCATCACAAGGTTCCAGGACACTTGTCATCACAATGATCCATGATCACTTTCATCACAATGCTCCATGAACCCTGTCATCTCAATGCTCCATGGCCTTTGTATTCACAATGCTCCATGGCCCCTGTAATCACAGAGCTCCATGACCCCTTTCATCCCAAAGCTCCAAGACCGCTGTCATCACAATGCCCCATGACGCCTGCCACCACCAATCTCCAAGACCTCTCTTACCAAAAAGCTCCATGATCCCTGTCAGTACAATGTTCCATGACACTTTTTATCACAATGCTCCATGACCCCTGTCATCAAAAAGTTCTCTGCCCATATCGTCACAATGCTCCTTGTCACCTTTCATCACAATGCACCATGCCCTTTCATCACAATGCTCCAGAATTCTTGTCATCGCAATGTTCCTTGACCGTGTCATCACAATGCTCCATGACCCTTGTCATCACAAAGCTCCATGACCCCTGGCATCACAATGATCCATGATTCCTTTCCTCACAGTGCTCCAGTACCCTTTTCATCACAATGCTCCATGCCATTGTCAGCACAATTCTCCTTGGACCCTGTCATCAAAATGCTCCATCCCCTTTTCATCACAATGCTCCAGATATCCTATCATTACAATGCTCCATGCTCGTGTCAACACAATGCTCCATGACCCCTGTCATCAAAATGCTTTATGAACCTTGTTATCAGAATGTTCCATGACCCCTGTCATCAAAATGATCCATGACCGTTGTCATCACAATGCTGCATGATACCTTGCATCCCAATTCTCTGTGACCGCTGTCATCACAATGCTCCAGGACAACTTTCATCACAATGCTCCATGACCCCTGTCATCACAACGTTCCATGAAAGTTGTCATCAAAATGCTCCATGACCCCGGTCACCACAAGGTTCCCTGCCCTTGTCATCACAATGGTACATGGCCTGGTCATCACAATGTTCCATGGCCTCTGTCATCACCATGCTCCATGGTCTTTCTCATCACATTGCTCTATGACCCCTGTCATCACAATGCTTGATGACCATTGTCATCACAATGCTCCAAGGCCCCTTTCATCACAATGCCTCATGGTCTTTGTAATCACAAAGCTCAATGACCAATGTCATCACAGTGCTCCATGCCGTTGTCATCACAATGCTCCATGGTCCCTGTAATCACAGTGCTCCATACTCTTGTCATCACAATGTTCCTTGGCCTTTGTCATCACAGTGCTCCATGATACATTTAATCAAAATTCTACATGACCACTCTCATCACAATGCAAGATGACCAATGTCATCACAATGCCCCATGACACGTGTCATCACAATTCCCCTTGGCCCTTGTCATCTCAATGCTGTATGAAACGTGTCATCAGTAGCTCCCAAGACCCTTGTCATCACAATGCTCCATGAACTCTGTTATCTCAATGTTCCATGGCCTTTGTATTCACAATGCTCCATTGTCCCGATAATCGCGTTGCTCCATGAACACTTTCATCACAATGCTCCTTGACCACTGTCACCATAATGCCCCATGACGTCTCTCATCACTGTGCTCCAAAGCCACTCTCATCAAAATGCTCCATGATCTGTGTCAGCACAATATTGCATGACACTTGTCATCACAATGCTCCATGATCCCTCTAATCACAATGATCCTTGCCAATTTCATCACAATGACCCAAGTCTCCTGTAATCACAATGCTCCATGCCCTTGTCATCACAATGCTCCAGGTCTGTTGCCATCACCATGCTTCATGCCCGTGTCATCACAATGCTCCATGAATCTTGTCTTCACAATGCTCCATGGCCCATGTCATCACAATGCTCCATGGCCCCTCTCATCACAATGCTCTATGGCCTTTGTCATCACAATGCTCCGTGACCCCCGTCAACACAGTGCCTGATGACCCCTGTCATCAAAATGCTAAATGGCACTTGTCATCACAATGCTCTATGATGCCTGTCATCACTATTCTCCATGTCACTTGTTATCACAAGGCTCCATGGCCCCTGTACTCCCAGTACTCCATGACCCCTTTCATCACAATGCCCAATGTCACCTCTGATCACAATTCTCAATGGCATTTGTCATCACGATGCTCCACGACACCTGTCATCACAATGCTCCATGAGACTTGTCATCACAATGCTCCATGGCCCCTCTCATTCCTGTGCTCCATAATAACTTTAATCACATTTCTAGATGACCACTGCCATCACAATGCCCCATGACATTGTCATCACAATTCGCCATGACCATTGTCATCACAATGCTCCATGAACCATGTCATCACAGGGTCCCAGGACACTTGTCATCACAATGATCCATTACCACTTTCATCACAATGCTCCATGACCACTGTCATCTCAATGCTCCATGGCCTTTGTATTCACAATGCTCCATGGCCCCTGTAATCACAGTGCTCCATAACACCTTTCATCATAATGCTCCATGACCACTGCCATCTCAATGCCTCATGACGCCTGTCATCACAATTCTCCAAGGCCCCTCTCATCACAGTGCTCCATGACACTTGTCATCCCATTGCTCCATAACACCTGTCATCACAGTGTTCCCTGCCCATGTCATCAAAATGCTCCATGTCCCCTATAATCACAATGCTCCATGCCTTTTTCCTCACAAAGCTCCAGAATTTTGTCATCACAATGTTCCATGACCGTGGCATCCCAATGCTCCATGGCCCTTGTCATCACAATGCTCCAGAATTCTTGTCATCACAATGTTCCATGAACGTGTCATCACAATGCTACATGACCCTGGTCATCACAGTTCTCCATGACCTTTGTCATCACAATGCTCTATGTCACTTTTCATCACAATTCTCAATGACCACTTTAATCATTATGCTCGCTGACCATTTTCATCACATTTCTCTATTGTCATTACAATTCCCCATGGCCCCTTTCTTCACAATTCTCCATGATGCCTGTCATCACAATGCTCCATGGCATTTGTTATCACAATGTTCCAGGACCAGTTCATCACATTAATCCATCCCCCTTGTCATCACAGTGCACAATGAAAGCTTTCATTACAATGCTCCATGACACTTGTCATCACAATGCTCCATGGCCTTTGTCATCACAATGTTCCATGGCCCCTGTCATCACAGTGCTCCTTGATACCTTTCATCACAATTCTACATGACCACTGTCATCACAATGCCCCATTTCAGATGTCATCACAATTCGCCATGGTCCTTGTCATAACAATGCTCCATGAACCGTGTCATCACAAGGTTTCAGGACACTTGTCATCACAATGATCCCTGATCACTTTCATCACAATGCTCCATGAACCCTGTCATCTCAATGCTCCATAGCCTTTGTATTCACAATGCTCCATGGCCCCTGTAATCACAGTGCTCCATGACCGCTTTCATCACAATGCTCCAAGACCGCTGTCATCACAGTGCCCCATGACGCCTGCCACCACCAATCTCCAAGGGCTCCCTTACCCAAAAGCTCCATGATCCCTGTCAGTACAATGTTCCATGACTCTTTTCATCACAATGCTCCATGACACCTGTCATCACAAAGTTCTCTGCCCATATCATCACAATGCTACTTGTCACCTTTCATCACATTGCTCCATGCCCTTTCATCACAATGTTCCAGATTTCTTGTCATCACAATGTTCCTTGACCGTGTCATCACAATGCTCCATGACCCGTGTCATCACAAAGCTCCATGACCCCTGGCATCACAATGATCCATGATTCCTTTCCTCACAGTGCTCCAGTACCCTTTTCATCACAATGCTCCATGCCATTGTCAGCACAATTCTCCTTGGACCCTGTCATCAAAATGCTCCATCCCCTTTTCATCACAATGCTCCAGATATCCTATCATTACCAATGCTCCATGCTCGTGTCAACACAATGCTCCATGACCCCTGTCATCAAAATGCTTTATGAACATTGTTATCAGAATGTTCCATGACCCCTGTCATCAAAATGATCCATGACCGTTGTCATCACAATGCTGCATGATACCTTTCATCCCAATTCTCTGTGACCGCTGTCATCACAATGCTCCAGGACAACTTTCATCACAATGCTCCATGACCCCTGTCATCACAACGTTCCATGAAAGTTGTCATCAAAATGCTCCATGACCCCGGTCACCACAAGGTTCCCTGCCCTTGTCATCACAATGGTACATGGCCTGGTCATCACACTGTTCCATGCCCTCTGTCATCACCATGCTCCATGGTCTTTCTCATCACAATGCTCTATGACCCCTGTCATCACAATGCTTGATGACCATTGTCATCACAATGCTCCAAGGCCACTGTCATCACAATGCCTCATGGTCTTTGTAATCACAAAGCTCAATGACCAATGTCATCACAGTGCTCCATGCCGTTGTCATCACAATGCTCCATGGTCCCTGTAATCACAATGCTCCATACCCTTGTCATCACAATGCTCCAGAACACTTGTCATCATAATGCTCCATTCCCGTGTCATCACATTGCTGAATGACACTTGTCATCACAATGTTCCTTGGCCTTTTTCATCACAGTGCTCCATGATACATTTAATCAAAATTCTACATGACCACTCTCATCACAATGCAAGATGACCAATGTCATCACAATGCCCCATGACACGTGTCATCACAATTCGCCTTGGCCCTTGTCATCTCAATGCTGTATGAAACGTGTCATCAGTAGCTCCCAAGACCCTTGTCATCACAATGCTCCATGAACTCTGTTATCTCAATGTTCCATGGCCTTTGTATTCACAATGCTCCATTGTCCCGATAATCGCGTTGCTCCATGAACACTTTCATCACAATGCTCCTTGACCACTGTCACCATAATGCCCCATGACGTCTCTCATCACTGTGCTCCAAGGCCACTCTCATCAAAATGCTCCATGATCTGTGTCAGCACAATATTGCATGACACTTGTCATCACAATGCTCCATGATCCCTCTAATCACAATGATCCCTGCCAATTTCATCACAATGACCCAAGTCTCCTGTAATCACAATGCTCCATGCCCTTGTCATCACAATGCTCCAGGTCTGTTGTCATCACCATGCTTCATGCCCGTGTCATCACAATGCTCCATGAATCTTGTCCTCACAATGCTCCATGGCCCATGTCATCACAATGCTCCATGACCCCTCTCATCACAATGCTCTATGGCCTTTGTCATCACAATGCTCCGTGACCCCCGTCAACACAATGCCTGATGACCCCTGTCATCAAAATGCTAAATGGCACTTGTCATCACAATGCTCTATGATGCCTGTCATCACTATTCTCCATGTCACTTGTTATCACAAGGCTCCATGGCCCCTGTACTCCCAGTACTCCATGACCCCTTTCATCACAATGCCCAATGTCACCTCTGATCACAATTCTCAATGGCATTTGTCATCACGATGCTCCATGACACCTGTCATCACAATGCTCCATGAGACTTGTCATCACAATGCTCCATGGCCCCTCTCATTCCTGTGCTCCATAATAACTTTAATCACATTTCTAGATGACCACTGCCATCACAATGCCCCATGACATTGTCATCACAATTCGCCATGACCATTGTCATCACAATGCTCCATGAACCATGTCATCACAGGGTCCCAGGACACTTGTCATCACAATGATCCATTACCACTTTCATCACAATGCTCCATGACCACTGTCATCTCAATGCTCCATGGCCTTTGTATTCACAATGCTCCATGGCCCCTGTAATCACAGTGCTCCATAACACCTTTCATCATAATGCTCCATGACCACTGCCCTCTCAATGCCTCATGACGCCTGTCATCACAATTCTCCAAGGCCCCTCTCATCACAGTGCTCCATGACACTTGTCATCCCATTGCTCCATAACACCTGTCATCACAGTGTTCCCTGCCCATGTCATCAAAATGCTCCATGTCCCCTATAATCACAATGCTCCATGCCTTTTTCCTCACAAAGCTCCAGAATTTTGTCATCACAATGTTCCATGACCGTGGCATCCCAATGCTCCATGGTCCTTGTCATCAAAATGCTCCAGAATTCTTGTCATCACAATGTTCCATGAACGTGTCATCACAATGCTACATGACCCTGGTCATCACAGTTCTCCATGACCTTTGTCATCACAATGCTCTATGTCACTTTTCATCACAATTCTCAATGACCACTTTAATCACTATGCTCGCTGACCATTTTCATCACATTTCTCTATTGTCATTACAATTCCCCATGGCCCCTTTCTTCACAATTCTCCATGATGCCTGTCATCACAATGCTCCATGGCTTTTGTTATCACAATGTTCCAGGACCAGTTTCATCACAATACTCCATCCCCCTTGTCATCACAGTGCACAATGAAAGCTTTCATTACAATGCTCCATGACACTTGTCATCACAATGCTCCATGGCCTTTATCGTCACAATGCTCCCAGGCACTTTTCATCACGATATTCCATGAAAACGTTCATCACATTGCTCCATGACCATTGTCATCACAATAGTCCATACCCATGTCAACACAATGCTGCATAATCCCTGTCATCCCAATTCTCCATGACTGCTGTCATCACAATAATCCAGGACAATTTTCATAACAATGCTTCATGCCCCCAGTCATCACAGTGCTCCATGATACCTTTCATCACAATTCCTAGATGATCAATGTCATCACAATGCCCCATGACACCTGTTATCACAATTCGCTATGACCCTTGTCATCACAATACTCGATGAACCGTGTCATCACAGTGTTCCAGGACACATGTCATCACAATAATCCATTAATATTTTCATCACAATTCTCCAATACACCTGTCATCACAATGCTCCATGTCCCCTCTTATCATATTGCTCCATGATCTCTTTCATCACAATGCTCCATGACCACTGTCATCACCATACCTCAAGACGCCTGTCATCTCAGTGCGCCATGGCCCCTTTCATCACAATGCTCCATGAACCCATTCATCACAATGTTCCCTGCCCTCTTCGTCACAATGCTCCATGGGCCCTGTCATCACAATGCTCCATGCCCTTGTCATCAAAATTCTCCAGAACTCTTGTCATCATAATGTTCCATGCCAATGTCATCAAAATGTCCCATGACACTTGTCATCACAATGCTCCATGGCCTTTGTCATCACAATGTTCCATGGCCCCTGTCATCACAGTGCTCCTTGATACCTTTCATCACAATTCTACATGACCACTGTCATCACAATGCCCCATTTCAGATGTCATCACAATTCGCCATGGTCCTTGTCATAACAATGCTCCATGAACCGTGTCATCACAAGGTTTCAGGACACTTGTCATCACAATGATCCATGATCACTTTCATCACAATGCTCCATGAACCCTGTCATCTCAATGCTCCATAGCCTTTGTATTCACAATGCTCCATGGCCCCTGTAATCACAGTGCTCCATGACCCCTTTCATCACAATGCTCCAAGACCGCTGTCATCACAATGCCCCATGACGCCTGCCACCACCAATCTCCAAGGGCTCCCTTACCAAAAAGCTCCATGATCCCTGTCAGTACAATGTTCCATGACACTTTTCATCACAATGCTCCATGACCCCTGTCATCACAAAGTTCTCTGCCCATATCATCACAATGCTACTTGTCACCTTTCATCACAATGCTCCATGCCCTTTCATCACAATGCTCCAGATTTCTTGTCATCACAATGTTCCTTGACCGTGTCATCACAATGCTCCATGACCCGTGTCATCACAAAGCTCCATGACCCCTGGCATCACAATGATCCATGATTCCTTTCCTCACAATGCTCCAGTACCCTTTTCATCACAATGCTCCATGCCATTGTCAGCACAATGCTACTTGGACACTGTCATCAAAATGTTCCATCCCCTTTTCATCACAATGCTCCAGATATCCTATCATTACAATGCTCCATGCCCGTGTCAACACAATGCTCCATGACCCCTGTCATCAAAATGCTTGATGAACCTTGTTATCAGAATGTTCCATGACCCCTGTCATCAAAATGATCCCTGACCGTTGTCATCGCAATGCTGCATGATACCTTTCATCCCAATCCTCTGTGACCGCTGTCATCACAATGCTCCAGGACAACTTTCATCACAATGCTCCATGCCCTGGTCATCAAAATGCTCCAGAACTCTTGTCATCATAATGCTCCATGACCCCGGTCACCACAAGGTTCCCTGCCCTTGTCATCACAATGGTACTTGGCCTGGTCATCACAATGTTCCATGGCCTCTGTCATCACCATGCTCCATGGTCTTTCTCATCACAATGCTCTATGACCCCTGTCATCACAATGCTTGATGACCATTGTCATCACAATGCTCCAAGGCCCCTGTCATCACAATGCCTCATGGTCTTTGTAATCACAATGCTCAATGACCAATGTCATCACAGTGCTCCATGCCGTTGTCATCACAATGCTCCATGGTCCCTGTAATCACAATGCTCCATACCCTTGTCATCACAATGCTCCAGAACACTTGTCATCATAATGCTCCATTCCCGTGTCATCACATTGCTGAATGACACTTGTCATCACAATGTTCCTTGGCCTTTGTCATCACAGTGCTCTATGATACCTTTAATCAAAATTCTACATGACCACTCTCATCACAATGCAAGATGACCAATGTCATCACAATGCCCCATGACACGTGTCATCACAATTCGCCTTGGCCCTTGTCATCTCAATGCTGTATGAAACATGTCATCAGTAGCTCCCAAGACCCTTGTCATCACTATGCTCCATGAACTCTGTTATCTCAATGTTCCATGGCCTTTGTATTCACAATGCTCCATTGTCCCGATAATCGCGTTGCTCCATGAACACTTTCATCACAATGCTCCTTGACCACTGTCACCATAATGCCCCATGACGTCTCTCATCACTGTGCTCCAAGGCCACTCTCATCAAAATGCTCCATGATCTGTGTCAGCACAATATTGCATGACACTTGTCATCACAATGCTCCATGATCCCTCTAATCACAATGATCCCTGCCAATTTCATCACAATGACCCAAGTCTCCTGTAATCACAATGCTCCATGCCCTTGTCATCACAATGCTCCAGGTCTGTAGTCATCACCATGCTTCATGCCCGTGTCATCACAATGCTCCATGAGTCTTGTCTTCACAATGCTCCATGGCCCATGTCATCACAATGCTCCATGACCCCTCTCATCACAATGCTCCAAGACCGCTGTCATCACAATGCCCCATGACGCCTGCCACCAACAATCTCCAAGGGCTCCCTTACCAAAAAGCTCCATGATCCCTGTCAGTACAATGTTCCATGACACTTTTCATCACAATTCTCCATGACACCTGTCATCACAAAGTTCTCTGCCCATATCATCACAATGCTACTTGTCACCTTTCATCACAATGCTCCATGCCCTTTCATCACAATGCTCCAGATTTCTTGTCATCACAATGTTCCTTGACCGTGTCATCACAATGCTCCATGACCCGTGTCCTCACAAAGCTCCATGACCCCTGGCATCACAATGATCCATGATTCCTTTCCTCAGAGTGCTCCAGTACCCTTTTCATCACAATGCTCCATGCCATTGTCAGCACAATGCTCCTTGGACCCTGTCATCAAAATGCTCCATCCCCTTTTCATCACAATGCTCCAGATATCCTATCATTACAATGCTCCATGCCCGTGTCAACACAATGCTCCATGACCCCTGTCATCAAAATGCTTGATGAAACTTGTTATCAGAATGTTCCATGACCCCTGTCATCAAAATGATCCCTGACACTTGTCATCGCAATGCTGCATGATACATTTCATCCCAATCCTCTGTGACCGCTGTCATCACAATGCTCCAGGACAACTTTCATAACAATGCTCCATGACCCCTGTCATCACAACGTTCCATGAAAGTTGTCATCAAAATGCTCCATGACCCCGGACACCACAAGGTTCCCTGCCCTTGTCATCACAATGGTACATGGCCTGGTCATCACAATGTTCCATGGCCTCTGTCATCACCATGCTCCATGGTCTTTCTCATCACAATGCTCTATGACCCCTGTCATCACAATGCTTGATGACCATTGTCATCACAATGCTCCAAGGCCCCTGTCATCACAATGCCTCATGGTCTTTGTAATCACAAAGCTCAATGACCAATGTCATCACAGTGCTCCATGCCGTTGTCATCACAATGCTCCATGGTCCCTGTAATCACAATGCTCCATACTCTTGTCATCATAATGTTCCTTGGCCTTTGTCATCACAGTGCTCCATGATACCTTTAATCAAAATTCTACATGACCACTCTCATCACAATGCAAGATGACCAATGTCATCACAATGCCCCATGACACGTGTCATCACAATTCGCCTTGGCCCTTGTCATCTCAATGCTGTATGAAACGTGTCATCAGTAGCTCCCAAGACCCTTGTCATCACAATGCTCCATGAACTCTGTTATCTCAATGTTCCATGGCCTTTGTATTCACAATGCTCCATTGTCCCGATAATCGCGTTGCTCCATGAACACTTTCATCACAATGCTCCTTGACCACTGTCACCATAATGCCCCATGACGTCTCTCATCACTGTGCTCCAAGGCCACTCTCATCAAAATGCTCCATGATCTGTGTCAGCACAATATTGCATGACACTTGTCATCACAATGCTCCATGATCCCTCTAATCACAATGATCCCTGCCAATTTCATCACAATGACCCAAGTCTCCTGTAATCACAATGCTCCATGCCCTTGTCATCACAATGCTCCAGGTCTGTTGTCATCACCATGCTTCATGCCCGTGTCATCACAATGCTCCATGAATCTTGTCTTCACAATGCTCCATGGCCCATGTCATCACAATGCTCCATGACCCCTCTCATCACAATGCTCTATGGCCTTTGTCATCACAATGCTCCGTGACCCCCGTCAACACAGTGCCTGATGACCCCTGTCATCAAAATGCTAAATGGCACTTGTCATCACAATGCTCTATGATGCCTGTCATCACTATTCTCCATGTCACTTGTTATCACAAGTCTCCATGGCCCCTGTACTCCCAGTACTCCATGACCCCTTTCATCACAATGCCCAATGTCACCTCTGATCACAATTCTCAATGGCATTTGTCATCACGATGTTCCATGACACCTGTCATCACAATGCTCCATGAGACTTGTCATCACAATGCTCCATGGCCCCTCTCATTCCTGTGCTCCATAATAACTTTAATCACATTTCTAGATGACCACTGCCATCACAATGCCCCATGACATTGTCATCACAATTCGCCATGACCATTGTCATCACAATGCTCCATGAACCATGTCATCACAGGGTCCCAGGACACTTGTCATCACAATGATCCATTACCACTTTCATCACAATGCTCCATGACCACTGTCATCTCAATGCTCCATGGCCTTTGTATTCACAATGCTCCATGGCCCCTGTAATCACAGTGCTCCATAACACCTTTCATCATAATGCTCCATGACCACTGCCATCTCAATGCCTCATGACGCCTGTCATCACAATTCTCCAAGGCCCCTCTCATCACAGTGCTCCATGACACTTGTCATCCCATTGCTCCATAACACCTGTCATCACAGTGTTCCCTGCCCATGTCATCAAAATGCTCCATGTCCCCTATAATCACAATGCTCCATGCCTTTTTCCTCACAAAGCTCCAGAATTTTGTCATCACAATGTTCCATGACCGTGGCATCCCAATGCTCCATGGCCCTTGTCATCACAATGCTCCAGAATTCTTGTCATCACAATGTTCCATGAACGTGTCATCACAATGCTACATGACCCTGGTCATCACAGTTCTCCATGACCTTTGTCATCACAATGCTCTATGTCACTTTTCATCACAATTCTCAATGACCACTTTAATCACTATGCTCGCTGACCATTTTCATCACATTTCTCTATTGTCATTACAATTCCCCATGGCCCCTTTCTTCACAATTCTCCATGATGCCTGTCATCACAATGCTCCATGGCTTTTGTTATCACAATGTTCCAGGACCAGTTTCATCACAATACTCCATCCCCCTTGTCATCACAGTGCACAATGAAAGCTTTCATTACAATGCTCCATGACACTTGTCATCACCATGCTCCATGGCGTTTATCGTCACAATGCTCCCAGGCACTTTTCATCACGATATTCCATGAAAACTTTCATCACATTGCTCCATGACCATTGTCATCACAATAGTCCATACCCATGTCAACACAATGCTGCATAATCCCTGTCATCCCAATTCTCCATGACTGCTGTCATCACAATAATCCAGGACAATTTTCATAACAATGCTTCATGCCCCCAGTCATCACAGTGCTCCATGATACCTTTCATCACAATTCCTAGATGATCAATGTCATCACAATGCCCCATGACACCTGTCACCACAATTCGCTATGACCCTTGTCATCACAATACTCGATGAACCGTGTCATCACAGTGTTCCAGGACACATGTCATCACAATGATCCATTAATATTTTCATCACAATGCTCCAATACACCTGTCATCACAATGCTCCATGTCCCCTCTTATCATATTGCTCCATGATCTCTTTCATCACAATGCTCCATGACCACTGTCATCACCATACCTCAAGACGCCTGTCATCTCAGTGCTCCATGGCCCCTTTCATCACAAGGCTCCATGAACCCAGTCATCATAATGTTCCCTGCCCTCTTCGTCACAATGCTCCATGGGCCCTGTCATCACAATGCTCCATGCCCTTGTCATCAAAATTCTCCAGAACTCTTGTCATCATAATGTTCCATGCCAATGTCATCAAAATGTCCCATGACACTTGTCATCACAATGCTCCATGGCCTTTGTCATCACAATGTTCCATGGCCCCTGTCATCACAGTGCTCCTTGATACCTTTCATCACAATTCTACATGACCACTGTCATCACAATGCCCCATTTCAGATGTCATCACAATTCGCCATGGTCCTTGTCATAACAATGCTCCATGAACCGTGTCATCACAAGGTTTCAGGACACTTGTCATCACAATGATCCATGATCACTTTCATCACAATGCTCCATGAACCCTGTCATCTCAATGCTCCATAGCCTTTGTATTCACAATGCTCCATGGCCCCTGTAATCACAGTGCTCCATGACCCCTTTCATCACAATGCTCCAAGACCGCTGTCATCACAATGCCCCATGACGCCTGCCACCAACAATCTCCAAGGGCTCCCTTACCAAAAAGCTCCATGATCCCTGTCAGTACAATGTTCCATGACACTTTTCATCACAATGCTCCATGACACCTGTCATCACAAAGTTCTCTGCCCATATCATCACAATGCTACTTGTCACCTTTCATCACAATGCTCCGTGCCCTTTCATCACAATGCTCCAGATTTCTTGTCATCACAATGTTCCTTGACCGTGTCATCACAATGCTCCATGACCCGTGTCCTCACAAAGCTCCATGACCCCTGGCATCACAATGATCCATGATTCCTTTCCTCAGAGTGCTCCAGTACCCTTTTCATCACAATGCTCCATGCCATTGTCAGCACAATGCTCCTTGGACCCTGTCATCAAAATGCTCCATCCCCTTTTCATCACAATGCTCCAGATATCCTATCATTACAATGCTCCATGCCCGTGTCAACACAATGCTCCATGACCCCTGTCATCAAAATGCTTGATGAAACTTGTTATCAGAATGTTCCATGACCCCTGTCATCAAAATGATCCCTGACACTTGTCATCGCAATGCTGCATGATACATTTCATCCCAATCCTCTGTGACCGCTGTCATCACAATGCTCCAGGACAACTTTCATAACAATGCTCCATGACCCCTGTCATCACAACGTTCCATGAAAGTTGTCATCAAAATGCTCCATGACCCCGGACACCACAAGGTTCCCTGCCCTTGTCATCACAATGGTACATGGCCTGGTCATCACAATGTTCCATGGCCTCTGTCATCACCATGCTCCATGGTCTTTCTCATCACAATGCTCTATGACCCCTGTCATCACAATGCTTGATGACCATTGTCATCACAATGCTCCAAGGCCCCTGTCATCACAATGCCTCATGGTCTTTGTAATCACAAAGCTCAATGACCAATGTCATCACAGTGCTCCATGCCGTTGTCATCACAATGCTCCATGGTCCCTGTAATCACAATGCTCCATACTCTTGTCATCACAATGTTCCTTGGCCTTTGTCATCACAGTGCTCCATGATACCTTTAATCAAAATCCTACATGACCACTCTCATCACAATGCAAGATGACCAATGTCATCACAATGCCCCATGACACGTGTCATCACAATTCGCCTTGGCCCTTGTCATCTCAATGCTGTATGAAACGTGTCATCAGTAGCTCCCAAGACCCTTGTCATCACAATGCTCCATGAACTCTGTTATCTCAATGTTCCATGGCCTTTGTATTCACAATGCTCCATTGTCCCGATAATCGCGTTGCTCCATGAACACTTTCATCACAATGCTCCTTGACCACTGTCACCATAATGCCCCATGACGTCTCTCATCACTGTGCTCCAAGGCCACTCTCATCAAAATGCTCCATGATCTGTGTCAGCACAATATTGCATGACACTTGTCATCACAATGCTCCATGATCCCTCTAATCACAATGATCCCTGCCAATTTCATCACAATGACCCAAGTCTCCTGTAATCACAATGCTCCATGCCCTTGTCATCACAATGCTCCAGGTCTGTTGTCATCACCATGCTTCATACCCGTGTCATCACAATGCTCCATGAATCTTGTCCTCACAATGCTCCATGGCCCATGTCATCACAATGCTCCATGACCCCTCTCATCACAATGCTCTATGGCCTTTGTCATCACAATGCTCCGTGACCCCCGTCAACACAGTGCCTGATGACCCCTGTCATCAAAATGTTAAATGGCACTTGTCATCACAATGCTCTATGATGCCTGTCATCACTATTCTCCATGTCACTTGTTATCACAAGGCTCCATGGCCCCTGTACTCCCAGTACTCCATGACCCCTTTCATCCCAATGCCCAATGTCACCTCTGATCACAATTCTCAATGGCATTTGTCATCACGATGCTCCATGACACCTGTCATCACAATGCTCCATGAGACTTGTCATCACAATGCTCCATGGCCCCTCTCATTCCTGTGCTCCATAATAACTTTAATCACATTTCTAGATGACCACTGCCATCACAATGCCCCATGACATTGTCATCACAATTCGCCATGACCATTGTCATCACAATGCTCCATGAACCATGTCATCACAGGGTCCCAGGACACTTGTCCTCACAATGATCCATTACCACTTTCATCACAATGCTCCATGACCACTGTCATCTCAATGCTCCATGGCCTTTGTATTCACAATGCTCCATGGCCCCTGTAATCACAGTGCTCCATAACACCTTTCATCATAATGCTCCATGACCACTGCCATCTCAATGCCTCATGACGCCTGTCATCACAATTCTCCAAGGCCCCTCTCATCACAGTGCTCCATGACACTTGTCATCCCATTGCTCCATAACACCTGTCATCACAGTGTTCCCTGCCCATGTCATCAAAATGCTCCATGTCCCCTATAATCACAATGCTCCATGCCTTTTTCCTCACAAAGCTCCAGAATTTTGTCATCACAATGTTCCATGACCGTGGCATCCCAATGCTCCATGGCCCTTGTCATCACAATGCTCCAGAATTCTTGTCATCACAATGTTCCATGAACGTGTCATCACAATGCTACATGACCCTGGTCATCACAGTTCTCCATGACCTTTGTCATCACAATGCTCTATGTCACTTTTCATCACAATTCTCAATGACCACTTTAATCACTATGCTCGCTGACCATTTTCATCACATTTCTCTATTGTCATTACAATTCCCCATGGCCCCTTTCTTCACAATTCTCCATGATGCCTGTCATCACAATGCTCCATGGCTTTTCTTATCACAATGTTCCAGGACCAGTTTCATCACAATACTCCATCCCCCTTGTCATCACAGTGCACAATGAAAGCTTTCATTTCAATGCTCCATGACACTTGTCATCACAATGCTCCATGGCCTTTATCGTCACAATGCTCCCAGGCACCTTTCATCACGATATTCCATGAAAACTTTCATCATAATGCTCCATGACCATTGTCATCACAATAGTCCATACCCATGTTAACACAATGCTGCATAATCCCTGTCATCCCAATTCTCCATGACTGCTGTCATCACAATAATCCAGGACAATTTTCATAACAATGCTTCATGCCCCCAGTCATCACAGTGCTCCATGATACCTTTCATCACAATTCCTAGATGATCAATGTCATCACAATGCCCCATGACACCTGTTACCACAATTCGCTATGACCCTTGTCATCACAATACTCGATGAACCGTGTCATCACAGTGTTCCAGGACACATGTCATCACAATGATCCATTAATATTTTCATCACAATGCTCCAATACACCTGTCATCACAATGCTCCATGTCCCCTCTTATCATATTGCTCCATGATCTCTTTCATCACAATGCTCCATGACCACTGTCATCACCATACCTCAAGACGCCTGTCATCTCAATGCTCCATGGCCCCTTTCATCACAGTGCTCCATGAACCCAGTCATCACAATGTTCCCTGCCCTCTTCGTCACAATGCTCCATGGGCCCTGTCATCACAATGCTCCATGCCCTTGTCATCAAAATTCTCCAGAACTCTTGTCATCATAATGTTCCATGCCAATGTCATCAAAATGTCCCATGACACTTGTCATCACAATGCTCCATGGCCTTTGTCATCACAATGTTCCATGGCCCCTGTCATCACAGTGCTCCTTGATACCTTTCATCACAATTCTACATGACCACTGTCATCACAATGCCCCATTTCAGATGTCATCACAATTCGCCATGGTCCTTGTCATAACAATGCTCCATGAACCGTGTCATCACAAGGTTTCAGGACACTTGTCATCACAATGATCCATGATCACTTTCATCACAATGCTCCATGAACCCTGTCATCTCAATGCTCCATAGCCTTTGTATTCACAATGCTCCATGGCCCCTGTAATCACAGTGCTCCATGACCCCTTTCATCACAATGCTCCAAGACCGCTGTCATCACAATGCCCCATGACGCCTGCCACCAACAATCTCCAAGGGCTCCCTTACCAAAAAGCTCCATGATCCCTGTCAGTACAATGTTCCATGACACTTTTCATCACAATGCTCCATGACACCTGTCATCACAAAGTTCTCTGCCCATATCATCACAATGCTACTTGTCACCTTTCATCACAATGCTCCGTGCCCTTTCATCACAATGCTCCAGATTTCTTGTCATCACAATGTTCCTTGACCGTGTCATCACAATGCTCCATGACCCGTGTCCTCACAAAGCTCCATGACCCCTGGCATCACAATGATCCATGATTCCTTTCCTCAGAGTGCTCCAGTACCCTTTTCATCACAATGCTCCATGCCATTGTCAGCACAATGCTCCTTGGACCCTGTCATCAAAATGCTCCATCCCCTTTTCATCACAATGCTCCAGATATCCTATCATTACAATGCTCCATGCCCGTGTCAACACAATGCTCCATGACCCCTGTCATCAAAATGCTTGATGAAACTTGTTATCAGAATGTTCCATGACCCCTGTCATCAAAATGATCCCTGACACTTGTCATCGCAATGCTGCATGATACATTTCATCCCAATCCTCTGTGACCGCTGTCATCACAATGCTCCAGGACAACTTTCATAACAATGCTCCATGACCCCTGTCATCACAACGTTCCATGAAAGTTGTCATCAAAATGCTCCATGACCCCGGACACCACAAGGTTCCCTGCCCTTGTCATCACAATGGTACATGGCCTGGTCATCACAATGTTCCATGGCCTCTGTCATCACCATGCTCCATGGTCTTTCTCATCACAATGCTCTATGACCCCTGTCATCACAATGCTTGATGACCATTGTCATCACAATGCTCCAAGGCCCCTGTCATCACAATGCCTCATGGTCTTTGTAATCACAAAGCTCAATGACCAATGTCATCACAGTGCTCCATGCCGTTGTCATCACAATGCTCCATGGTCCCTGTAATCACAATGCTCCATACTCTTGTCATCACAATGTTCCTTGGCCTTTGTCATCACAGTGCTCCATGATACCTTTAATCAAAATTCTACATGACCACTCTCATCACAATGCAAGATGACCAATGTCATCACAATGCCCCATGACACGTGTCATCACAATTCGCCTTGGCCCTTGTCATCTCAATGCTGTATGAAACGTGTCATCAGTAGCTCCCAAGACCCTTGTCATCACAATGCTCCATGAACTCTGTTATCTCAATGTTCCATGGCCTTTGTATTCACAATGCTCCATTGTCCCGATAATCGCGTTGCTCCATGAACACTTTCATCACAATGCTCCTTGACCACTCTCACCATAATGCCCCATGACGTCTCTCATCACTGTGCTCCAAGGCCACTCTCATCAAAATGCTCCATGAGCTGTGTCAGCACAATATTGCATGACACTTGTCATCACAATGCTCCATGATCCCTCTAATCACAATGATCCCTGCCAATTTCATCACAATGACCCAAGTCTCCTGTAATCACAATGCTCCATGCCCTTGTCATCACAATGCTCCAGGTCTGTTGTCATCACCATGCTTCATACCCGTGTCATCACAATGCTCCATGAATCTTGTCCTCACAATGCTCCATGGCCCATGTCATCACAATGCTCCATGACCCCTCTCATCACAATGCTCTATGGCCTTTGTCATCACAATGCTCCGTGACCCCCGTCAACACAGTGCCTGATGACCCCTGTCATCAAAATGTTAAATGGCACTTGTCATCACAATGCTCTATGATGCCTGTCATCACTATTCTCCATGTCACTTGTTATCACAAGGCTCCATGGCCCCTGTACTCCCAGTACTCCATGACCCCTTTCATCCCAATGCCCAATGTCACCTCTGATCACAATTCTCAATGGCATTTGTCATCACGATGCTCCATGACACCTGTCATCACAATGCTCCATGAGACTTGTCATCACAATGCTCCATGGCCCCTCTCATTCCTGTGCTCCATAATAACTTTAATCACATTTCTAGATGACCACTGCCATCACAATGCCCCATGACATTGTCATCACAATTCGCCATGACCATTGTCATCACAATGCTCCATGAACCATGTCATCACAGGGTCCCAGGACACTTGTCATCACAATGATCCATTACCACTTTCATCACAATGCTCCATGACCACTGTCATCTCAATGCTCCATGGCCTTTGTATTCACAATGCTCCATGGCCCCTGTAATCACAGTGCTCCATAACACCTTTCATCATAATGCTCCATGACCACTGCCATCTCAATGCCTCATGACGCCTGTCATCACAATTCTCCAAGGCCCCTCTCATCACAGTGCTCCATGACACTTGTCATCCCATTGCTCCATAACACCTGTCATCACAGTGTTCCCTGCCCATGTCATCAAAATGCTCCATGTCCCCTATAATCACAATGCTCCATGCCTTTTTCCTCACAAAGCTCCAGAATTTTGTCATCACAATGTTCCATGACCGTGGCATCCCAATGCTCCATGGCCCTTGTCATCACAATGCTCCAGAATTCTTGTCATCACAATGTTCCATGAACGTGTCATCACAATGCTACATGACCCTGGTCATCACAGTTCTCCATGACCTTTGTCATCACAATGCTCTATGTCACTTTTCATCACAATTCTCAATGACCACTTTAATCACTATGCTCGCTGACCATTTTCATCACATTTCTCTATTGTCATTACAATTCCCCATGGCCCCTTTCTTCACAATTCTTCATGATGCCTGTCATCACAATGCTCCATGGCTTTTGTTATCACAATGTTCCAGGACCAGTTTCATCACAATACTCCATCCCCCTTGTCATCACAGTGCACAATGAAAGCTTTCATTACAATGCTCCATGACACTTGTCATCACAATGCTCCATGGCCTTTATCGTCACAATGCTCCCAGGCACTTTTCATCACGATATTCCATGAAAACTTTCATCACATTGCTCCATGACCATTGTCATCACAATAGTCCATACCCATGTCAACACAATGCTGCATAATCCCTGTCATCCCAATTCTCCATGACTGCTGTCATCACAATAATCCAGGACAATTTTCATAACAATGCTTCATGCCCCCAGTCATCACAGTGCTCCATGATACCTTTCATCACAATTCCTAGATGATCAATGTCATCACAATGCCCCATGACACCTGTCACCACAATTCGCTATGACCCTTGTCATCACAATACTCGATGAACCGTGTCATCACAGTGTTCCAGGACACATGTCATCACAATGATCCATTAATATTTTCATCACAATGCTCCAATACACCTGTCATCACAATGCTCCATGTCCCCTCTTATCATATTGCTCCATGATCTCTTTCATCACAATGCTCCATGACCACTGTCATCACCATACCTCAAGACGCCTGTCATCTCAGTGCTCCATGGCCCCTTTCATCACAAGGCTCCATGAACCCAGTCATCATAATGTTCCCTGCCCTCTTCGTCACAATGCTCCATGGGCCCTGTCATCACAATGCTCCATGCCCTTGTCATCAAAATTCTCCAGAACTCTTGTCATCATAATGTTCCATGCCAATGTCATCAAAATGTCCCATGACACTTGTCATCACAATGCTCCATGGCCTTTGTCATCACAATGTTCCATGGCCCCTGTCATCACAGTGCTCCTTGATACCTTTCATCACAATTCTACATGACCACTGTCATCACAATGCCCCATTTCAGATGTCATCACAATTCGCCATGGTCCTTGTCATAACAATGCTCCATGAACCGTGTCATCACAAGGTTTCAGGACACTTGTCATCACAATGATCCATGATCACTTTCATCACAATGCTCCATGAACCCTGTCATCTCAATGCTCCATAGCCTTTGTATTCACAATGCTCCATGGCCCCTGTAATCACAGTGCTCCATGACCCCTTTCATCACAATGCTCCAAGACCGCTGTCATCACAATGCCCCATGACGCCTGCCACCAACAATCTCCAAGGGCTCCCTTACCAAAAAGCTCCATGATCCCTGTCAGTACAATGTTCCATGACACTTTTCATCACAATGCTCCATGACACCTGTCATCACAAAGTTCTCTGCCCATATCATCACAATGCTACTTGTCACCTTTCATCACAATGCTCCGTGCCCTTTCATCACAATGCTCCAGATTTCTTGTCATCACAATGTTCCTTGACCGTGTCATCACAATGCTCCATGACCCGTGTCCTCACAAAGCTCCATGACCCCTGGCATCACAATGATCCATGATTCCTTTCCTCAGAGTGCTCCAGTACCCTTTTCATCACAATGCTCCATGCCATTGTCAGCACAATGCTCCTTGGACCCTGTCATCAAAATGCTCCATCCCCTTTTCATCACAATGCTCCAGATATCCTATCATTACAATGCTCCATGCCCGTGTCAACACAATGCTCCATGACCCCTGTCATCAAAATGCTTGATGAAACTTGTTATCAGAATGTTCCATGACCCCTGTCATCAAAATGATCCCTGACACTTGTCATCGCAATGCTGCATGATACATTTCATCCCAATCCTCTGTGACCGCTGTCATCACAATGCTCCAGGACAACTTTCATAACAATGCTCCATGACCCCTGTCATCACAACGTTCCATGAAAGTTGTCATCAAAATGCTCCATGACCCCGGACACCACAAGGTTCCCTGCCCTTGTCATCACAATGGTACATGGCCTGGTCATCACAATGTTCCATGGCCTCTGTCATCACCATGCTCCATGGTCTTTCTCATCACAATGCTCTATGACCCCTGTCATCACAATGCTTGATGACCATTGTCATCACAATGCTCCAAGGCCCCTGTCATCACAATGCCTCATGGTCTTTGTAATCACAAAGCTCAATGACCAATGTCATCACAGTGCTCCATGCCGTTGTCATCACAATGCTCCATGGTCCCTGTAATCACAATGCTCCATACTCTTGTCATCACAATGTTCCTTGGCCTTTGTCATCACAGTGCTCCATGATACCTTTAATCAAAATTCTACATGACCACTCTCATCACAATGCAAGATGACCAATGTCATCACAATGCCCCATGACACGTGTCATCACAATTCGCCTTGGCCCTTGTCATCTCAATGCTGTATGAAACGTGTCATCAGTAGCTCCCAAGACCCTTGTCATCACAATGCTCCATGAACTCTGTTATCTCAATGTTCCATGGCCTTTGTATTCACAATGCTCCATTGTCCCGATAATCGCGTTGCTCCATGAACACTTTCATCACAATGCTCCTTGACCACTGTCACCATAATGCCCCATGACGTCTCTCATCACTGTGCTCCAAGGCCACTCTCATCAAAATGCTCCATGATCTGTGTCAGCACAATATTGCATGACACTTGTCATCACAATGCTCCATGATCCCTCTAATCACAATGATCCCTGCCAATTTCATCACAATGACCCAAGTCTCCTGTAATCACAATGCTCCATGCCCTTGTCATCACAATGCTCCAGGTCTGTTGTCATCACCATGCTTCATGCCCGTGTCATCACAATGCTCCATGAATCTTGTCTTCACAATGCTCCATGGCCCATGTCATCACAATGCTCCATGACCCCTCTCATCACAATGCTCTATGGCCTTTGTCATCACAATGCTCCGTGACCCCCGTCAACACAGTGCCTGATGACCCCTGTCATCAAAATGCTAAATGGCACTTGTCATCACAATGCTCTATGATGCCTGTCATCACTATTCTCCATGTCACTTGTTATCACAAGTCTCCATGGCCCCTGTACTCCCAGTACTCCATGACCCCTTTCATCACAATGCCCAATGTCACCTCTGATCACAATTCTCAATGGCATTTGTCATCACGATGTTCCATGACACCTGTCATCACAATGCTCCATGAGACTTGTCATCACAATGCTCCATGGCCCCTCTCATTCCTGTGCTCCATAATAACTTTAATCACATTTCTAGATGACCACTGCCATCACAATGCCCCATGACATTGTCATCACAATTCGCCATGACCATTGTCATCACAATGCTCCATGAACCATGTCATCACAGGGTCCCAGGACACTTGTCATCACAATGATCCATTACCACTTTCATCACAATGCTCCATGACCACTGTCATCTCAATGCTCCATGGCCTTTGTATTCACAATGCTCCATGGCCCCTGTAATCACAGTGCTCCATAACACCTTTCATCATAATGCTCCATGACCACTGCCATCTCAATGCCTCATGACGCCTGTCATCACAATTCTCCAAGGCCCCTCTCATCACAGTGCTCCATGACACTTGTCATCCCATTGCTCCATAACACCTGTCATCACAGTGTTCCCTGCCCATGTCATCAAAATGCTCCATGTCCCCTATAATCACAATGCTCCATGCCTTTTTCCTCACAAAGCTCCAGAATTTTGTCATCACAATGTTCCATGACCGTGGCATCCCAATGCTCCATGGCCCTTGTCATCACAATGCTCCAGAATTCTTGTCATCACAATGTTCCATGAACGTGTCATCACAATGCTACATGACCCTGGTCATCACAGTTCTCCATGACCTTTGTCATCACAATGCTCTATGTCACTTTTCATCACAATTCTCAATGACCACTTTAATCACTATGCTCGCTGACCATTTTCATCACATTTCTCTATTGTCATTACAATTCCCCATGGCCCCTTTCTTCACAATTCTTCATGATGCCTGTCATCACAATGCTCCATGGCTTTTGTTATCACAATGTTCCAGGACCAGTTTCATCACAATACTCCATCCCCCTTGTCATCACAGTGCACAATGAAAGCTTTCATTACAATGCTCCATGACACTTGTCATCACAATGCTCCATGGCCTTTATCGTCACAATGCTCCCAGGCACTTTTCATCACGATATTCCATGAAAACTTTCATCACATTGCTCCATGACCATTGTCATCACAATAGTCCATACCCATGTCAACACAATGCTGCATAATCCCTGTCATCCCAATTCTCCATGACTGCTGTCATCACAATAATCCAGGACAATTTTCATAACAATGCTTCATGCCCCCAGTCATCACAGTGCTCCATGATACCTTTCATCACAATTCCTAGATGATCAATGTCATCACAATGCCCCATGACACCTGTCACCACAATTCGCTATGACCCTTGTCATCACAATACTCGATGAACCGTGTCATCACAGTGTTCCAGGACACATGTCATCACAATGATCCATTAATATTTTCATCACAATGCTCCAATACACCTGTCATCACAATGCTCCATGTCCCCTCTTATCATATTGCTCCATGATCTCTTTCATCACAATGCTCCATGACCACTGTCATCACCATACCTCAAGACGCCTGTCATCTCAGTGCTCCATGGCCCCTTTCATCACAAGGCTCCATGAACCCAGTCATCATAATGTTCCCTGCCCTCTTCGTCACAATGCTCCATGGGCCCTGTCATCACAATGCTCCATGCCCTTGTCATCAAAATTCTCCAGAACTCTTGTCATCATAATGTTCCATGCCAATGTCATCAAAATGTCCCATGACACTTGTCATCACAATGCTCCATGGCCTTTGTCATCACAATGTTCCATGGCCCCTGTCATCACAGTGCTCCTTGATACCTTTCATCACAATTCTACATGACCACTGTCATCACAATGCCCCATTTCAGATGTCATCACAATTCGCCATGGTCCTTGTCATAACAATGCTCCATGAACCGTGTCATCACAAGGTTTCAGGACACTTGTCATCACAATGATCCATGATCACTTTCATCACAATGCTCCATGAACCCTGTCATCTCAATGCTCCATAGCCTTTGTATTCACAATGCTCCATGGCCCCTGTAATCACAGTGCTCCATGACCCCTTTCATCACAATGCTCCAAGACCGCTGTCATCACAATGCCCCATGACGCCTGCCACCAACAATCTCCAAGGGCTCCCTTACCAAAAAGCTCCATGATCCCTGTCAGTACAATGTTCCATGACACTTTTCATCACAATGCTCCATGACACCTGTCATCACAAAGTTCTCTGCCCATATCATCACAATGCTACTTGTCACCTTTCATCACAATGCTCCGTGCCCTTTCATCACAATGCTCCAGATTTCTTGTCATCACAATGTTCCTTGACCGTGTCATCACAATGCTCCATGACCCGTGTCCTCACAAAGCTCCATGACCCCTGGCATCACAATGATCCATGATTCCTTTCCTCAGAGTGCTCCAGTACCCTTTTCATCACAATGCTCCATGCCATTGTCAGCACAATGCTCCTTGGACCCTGTCATCAAAATGCTCCATCCCCTTTTCATCACAATGCTCCAGATATCCTATCATTACAATGCTCCATGCCCGTGTCAACACAATGCTCCATGACCCCTGTCATCAAAATGCTTGATGAAACTTGTTATCAGAATGTTCCATGACCCCTGTCATCAAAATGATCCCTGACACTTGTCATCGCAATGCTGCATGATACATTTCATCCCAATCCTCTGTGACCGCTGTCATCACAATGCTCCAGGACAACTTTCATAACAATGCTCCATGACCCCTGTCATCACAACGTTCCATGAAAGTTGTCATCAAAATGCTCCATGACCCCGGACACCACAAGGTTCCCTGCCCTTGTCATCACAATGGTACATGGCCTGGTCATCACAATGTTCCATGGCCTCTGTCATCACCATGCTCCATGGTCTTTCTCATCACAATGCTCTATGACCCCTGTCATCACAATGCTTGATGACCATTGTCATCACAATGCTCCAAGGCCCCTGTCATCACAATGCCTCATGGTCTTTGTAATCACAAAGCTCAATGACCAATGTCATCACAGTGCTCCATGCCGTTGTCATCACAATGCTCCATGGTCCCTGTAATCACAATGCTCCATACTCTTGTCATCACAATGTTCCTTGGCCTTTGTCATCACAGTGCTCCATGATACCTTTAATCAAAATTCTACATGACCACTCTCATCACAATGCAAGATGACCAATGTCATCACAATGCCCCATGACACGTGTCATCACAATTCGCCTTGGCCCTTGTCATCTCAATGCTGTATGAAACGTGTCATCAGTAGCTCCCAAGACCCTTGTCATCACAATGCTCCATGAACTCTGTTATCCCAATGTTCCATGGCCTTTGTATTCACAATGCTCCATTGTCCCGATAATCGCGTTGCTCCATGAACACTTTCATCACAATGCTCCTTGACCACTGTCACCATAATGCCCCATGACGTCTCTCATCACTGTGCTCCAAGGCCACTCTCATCAAAATGCTCCATGATCTGTGTCAGCACAATATTGCATGACACTTGTCATCACAATGCTCCATGATCCCTCTAATCACAATGATCCCTGCCAATTTCATCACAATGACCCAAGTCTCCTGTAATCACAATGCTCCATGCCCTTGTCATCACAATGCTCCAGGTCTGTTGTCATCACCATGCTTCATACCCGTGTCATCACAATGCTCCATGAATCTTGTCCTCACAATGCTCCATGGCCCATGTCATCACAATGCTCCATGACCCCTCTCATCACAATGCTCTATGGCCTTTGTCATCACAATGCTCCGTGACCCCCGTCAACACAGTGCCTGATGACCCCTGTCATCAAAATGTTAAATGGCACTTGTCATCACAATGCTCTATGATGCCTGTCATCACTATTCTCCATGTCACTTGTTATCACAAGGCTCCATGGCCCCTGTACTCCCAGTACTCCATGACCCCTTTCATCCCAATGCCCAATGTCACCTCTGATCACAATTCTCAATGGCATTTGTCATCACGATGCTCCATGACACCTGTCATCACAATGCTCCATGAGACTTGTCATCACAATGCTCCATGGCCCCTCTCATTCCTGTGCTCCATAATAACTTTAATCACATTTCTAGATGACCACTGCCATCACAATGCCCCATGACATTGTCATCACAATTCGCCATGACCATTGTCATCACAATGCTCCATGAACCATGTCATCACAGGGTCCCAGGACACTTGTCCTCACAATGATCCATTACCACTTTCATCACAATGCTCCATGACCACTGTCATCTCAATGCTCCATGGCCTTTGTATTCACAATGCTCCATGGCCCCTGTAATCACAGTGCTCCATAACACCTTTCATCATAATGCTCCATGACCACTGCCATCTCAATGCCTCATGACGCCTGTCATCACAATTCTCCAAGGCCCCTCTCATCACAGTGCTCCATGACACTTGTCATCCCATTGCTCCATAACACCTGTCATCACAGTGTTCCCTGCCCATGTCATCAAAATGCTCCATGTCCCCTATAATCACAATGCTCCATGCCTTTTTCCTCACAAAGCTCCAGAATTTTGTCATCACAATGTTCCATGACCGTGGCATCCCAATGCTCCATGGCCCTTGTCATCACAATGCTCCAGAATTCTTGTCATCACAATGTTCCATGAACGTGTCATCACAATGCTACATGACCCTGGTCATCACAGTTCTCCATGACCTTTGTCATCACAATGCTCTATGTCACTTTTCATCAGAATTCTCAATGACCACTTTAATCACTATGCTCGCTGACCATTTTCATCACATTTCTCTATTGTCATTACAATTCCCCATGGCCCCTTTCTTCACAATTCTCCATGATGCCTGTCATCACAATGCTCCATGGCATTTGTTATCACAATGTTCCAGGACCAGTTTCATCACAATACTCCATCCCCCTTGTCATCACAGTGCACAATGAAAGCTTTCATTACAATGCTCCATGACACTTGTCATCACAATGCTCCATGGCCTTTATCGTCACAATGCTCCCAGGCACCTTTCATCACGATATTCCATGAAAACTTTCATCATAATGCTCCATGACCATTGTCATCACAATAGTCCATACCCATGTTAACACAATGCTGCATAATCCCTGTCATCCCAATTCTCCATGACTGCTGTCATCACAATAATCCAGGACAATTTTCATAACAATGCTTCATGCCCCCAGTCATCACAGTGCTCCATGATACCTTTCATCACAATTCCTAGATGATCAATGTCATCACAATGCCCCATGACACCTGTTACCACAATTCGCTATGACCCTTGTCATCACAATACTCGATGAACCGTGTCATCACAGTGTTCCAGGACACATGTCATCACAATGATCCATTAATATTTTCATCACAATGCTCCAATACACCTGTCATCACAATGCTCCATGTCCCCTCTTATCATATTGCTCCATGATCTCTTTCATCACAATGCTCCATGACCACTGTCATCACCATACCTCAAGACGCCTGTCATCTCAATGCTCCATGGCCCCTTTCATCACAGTGCTCCATGAACCCAGTCATCACAATGTTCCCTGCCCTCTTCGTCACAATGCTCCATGGGCCCTGTCATCACAATGCTCCATGCCCTTGTCATCAAAATTCTCCAGAACTCTTGTCATCATAATGTTCCATGCCAATGTCATCAAAATGTCCCATGACACTTGTCATCACAATGCTCCATGGCCTTTGTCATCACAATGTTCCATGGCCCCTGTCATCACAGTGCTCCTTGATACCTTTCATCACAATTCTACATGACCACTGTCATCACAATGCCCCATTTCAGATGTCATCACAATTCGCCATGGTCCTTGTCATAACAATGCTCCATGAACCGTGTCATCACAAGGTTTCAGGACACTTGTCATCACAATGATCCATGATCACTTTCATCACAATGCTCCATGAACCCTGTCATCTCAATGCTCCATAGCCTTTGTATTCACAATGCTCCATGGCCCCTGTAATCACAGTGCTCCATGACCCCTTTCATCACAATGCTCCAAGACCGCTGTCATCACAATGCCCCATGACGCCTGCCACCAACAATCTCCAAGGGCTCCCTTACCAAAAAGCTCCATGATCCCTGTCAGTACAATGTTCCATGACACTTTTCATCACAATGCTCCATGACACCTGTCATCACAAAGTTCTCTGCCCATATCATCACAATGCTACTTGTCACCTTTCATCACAATGCTCCGTGCCCTTTCATCACAATGCTCCAGATTTCTTGTCATCACAATGTTCCTTGACCGTGTCATCACAATGCTCCATGACCCGTGTCCTCACAAAGCTCCATGACCCCTGGCATCACAATGATCCATGATTCCTTTCCTCAGAGTGCTCCAGTACCCTTTTCATCACAATGCTCCATGCCATTGTCAGCACAATGCTCCTTGGACCCTGTCATCAAAATGCTCCATCCCCTTTTCATCACAATGCTCCAGATATCCTATCATTACAATGCTCCATGCCCGTGTCAACACAATGCTCCATGACCCCTGTCATCAAAATGCTTGATGAAACTTGTTATCAGAATGTTCCATGACCCCTGTCATCAAAATGATCCCTGACAGTTGTCATCGCAATGCTGCATGATACATTTAATCCCAATCCTCTGTGACCGCTGTCATCACAATGCTCCAGGACAACTTTCATAACAATGCTCCATGACCCCTGTCATCACAACGTTCCATGAAAGTTGTCATCAAAATGCTCCATGACCCCGGACACCACAAGGTTCCCTGCCCTTGTCATCACAATGGTACATGGCCTGGTCATCACAATGTTCCATGGCCTCTGTCATCACCATGCTCCATGGTCTTTCTCATCACAATGCTCTATGACCCCTGTCATCACAATGCTTGATGACCATTGTCATCACAATGCTCCAAGGCCCCTGTCATCACAATGCCTCATGGTCTTTGTAATCACAAAGCTCAATGACCAATGTCATCACAGTGCTCCATGCCGTTGTCATCACAATGCTCCATGGTCCCTGTAATCACAATGCTCCATACTCTTGTCATCACAATGTTCCTTGGCCTTTGTCATCACAGTGCTCCATGATACCTTTAATCAAAATTCTACATGACCACTCTCATCACAATGCAAGATGACCAATGTCATCACAATGCCCCATGACACGTGTCATCACAATTCGCCTTGGCCCTTGTCATCTCAATGCTGTATGAAACGTGTCATCAGTAGCTCCCAAGACCCTTGTCATCACAATGCTCCATGAACTCTGTTATCTCAATGTTCCATGGCCTTTGTATTCACAATGCTCCATTGTCCCGATAATCGCGTTGCTCCATGAACACTTTCATCACAATGCTCCTTGACCACTGTCACCATAATGCCCCATGACGTCTCTCATCACTGTGCTCCAAGGCCACTCTCATCAAAATGCTCCATGATCTGTGTCAGCACAATATTGCATGACACTTGTCATCACAATGCTCCATGATCCCTCTAATCACAATGATCCCTGCCAATTTCATCACAATGACCCAAGTCTCCTGTAATCACAATGCTCCATGCCCTTGTCATCACAATGCTCCAGGTCTGTTGTCATCACCATGCTTCATACCCGTGTCATCACAATGCTCCATGAATCTTGTCCTCACAATGCTCCATGGCCCATGTCATCACAATGCTCCATGACCCCTCTCATCACAATGCTCTATGGCCTTTGTCATCACAATGCTCCGTGACCCCCGTCAACACAGTGCCTGATGACCCCTGTCATCAAAATGTTAAATGGCACTTGTCATCACAATGCTCTATGATGCCTGTCATCACTATTCTCCATGTCACTTGTTATCACAAGGCTCCATGGCCCCTGTACTCCCAGTACTCCATGACCCCTTTCATCCCAATGCCCAATGTCACCTCTGATCACAATTCTCAATGGCATTTGTCATCACGATGCTCCATGACACCTGTCATCACAATGCTCCATGAGACTTGTCATCACAATGCTCCATGGCCCCTCTCATTCCTGTGCTCCATAATAACTTTAATCACATTTCTAGATGACCACTGCCATCACAATGCCCCATGACATTGTCATCACAATTCGCCATGACCATTGTCATCACAATGCTCCATGAACCATGTCATCACAGGGTCCCAGGACACTTGTCCTCACAATGATCCATTACCACTTTCATCACAATGCTCCATGACCACTGTCATCTCAATGCTCCATGGCCTTTGTATTCACAATGCTCCATGGCCCCTGTAATCACAGTGCTCCATAACACCTTTCATCATAATGCTCCATGACCACTGCCATCTCAATGCCTCATGACGCCTGTCATCACAATTCTCCAAGGCCCCTCTCATCACAGTGCTCCATGACACTTGTCATCCCATTGCTCCATAACACCTGTCATCACAGTGTTCCCTGCCCATGTCATCAAAATGCTCCATGTCCCCTATAATCACAATGCTCCATGCCTTTTTCCTCACAAAGCTCCAGAATTTTGTCATCACAATGTTCCATGACCGTGGCATCCCAATGCTCCATGGCCCTTGTCATCACAATGCTCCAGAATTCTTGTCATCACAATGTTCCATGAACGTGTCATCACAATGCTACATGACCCTGGTCATCACAGTTCTCCATGACCTTTGTCATCACAATGCTCTATGTCACTTTTCATCACAATTCTCAATGACCACTTTAATCACTATGCTCGCTGACCATTTTCATCACATTTCTCTATTGTCATTACAATTCCCCATGGCCCCTTTCTTCACAATTCTCCATGATGCCTGTCATCACAATGCTCCATGGCTTTTGTTATCACAATGCTCCAGGACCAGTTTCATCACAATACTCCATCCCCCTTGTCATCACAGTGCACAATGAAAGCTTTCATTACAATGCTCCATGACACTTGTCATCACAATGCTCCATGGCCTTTATCGTCACAATGCTCCCAGGCACCTTTCATCACGATATTCCATGAAAACTTTCATCATAATGCTCCATGACCATTGTCATCACAATAGTCCATACCCATGTTAACACAATGCTGCATAATCCCTGTCATCCCAATTCTCCATGACTGCTGTCATCACAATAATCCAGGACAATTTTCATAACAATGCTTCATGCCCCCAGTCATCACAGTGCTCCATGATACCTTTCATCACAATTCCTAGATGATCAATGTCATCACAATGCCCCATGACACCTGTTATCACAATTCGCTATGACCCTTGTCATCACAATACTCGATGAACCGTGTCATCACAGTGTTCCAGGACACATGTCATCACAATGATCCATTAATATTTTCATCACAATTCTCCAATACACCTGTCATCACAATGCTCCATGTCCCCTCTTATCATATTGCTCCATGATCTCTTTCATCACAATGCTCCATGACCACTGTCATCACCATACCTCAAGACGCCTGTCATCTCAGTGCTCCATGGCCCCTTTCATCACAATGCTCCATGAACCCAGTCATCACAATGTTCCCTGCCCTCTTCGTCACAATGCTCCATGGGCCCTGTCATCACAATGCTCCATGCCCTTGTCATCAAAATTCTCCAGAACTCTTGTCATCATAATGTTCCATGCCAATGTCATCAAAATGTCCCATGACACTTGTCATCACAATGCTCCATGGCCTTTGTCATCACAATGTTCCATGGCCCCTGTCATCACAGTGCTCCTTGATACCTTTCATCACAATTCTACATGACCACTGTCATCACAATGCCCCATTTCAGATGTCATCACAATTCGCCATGGTCCTTGTCATAACAATGCTCCATGAACCGTGTCATCACAAGGTTTCAGGACACTTGTCATCACAATGATCCATGATCACTTTCATCACAATGCTCCATGAACCCTGTCATCTCAATGCTCCATAGCCTTTGTATTCACAATGCTCCATGGCCCCTGTAATCACAGTGCTCCATGACCCCTTTCATCACAATGCTCCAAGACCGCTGTCATCACAATGCCCCATGACGCCTGCCACCACCAATCTCCAAGGGCTCCCTTACCAAAAAGCTCCATGATCCCTGTCAGTACAATGTTCCATGACACTTTTCATCACAATGCTCCATGACCCCTGTCATCACAAAGTTCTCTGCCCATATCATCACAATGCTACTTGTCACCTTTCATCACAATGCTCCATGCCCTTTCATCACAATGCTCCAGATTTCTTGTCATCACAATGTTCCTTGACCGTGTCATCACAATGCTCCATGACCCGTGTCATCACAAAGCTCCATGACCCCTGGCATCACAATGATCCATGATTCCTTTCCTCAGAGTGCTCCAGTACCCTTTTCATCACAATGCTCCATGCCATTGTCAGCACAATGCTACTTGGACACTGTCATCAAAATGCTCCATCCCCTTTTCATCACAATGCTCCAGATATCCTATCATTACAATGCTCCATGCCCGTGTCAACACAATGCTCCATGACCCCTGTCATCAAAATGCTTGATGAACCTTGTTATCAGAATGTTCCATGACCCCTGTCATCAAAATGATCCCTGACCGTTGTCATCGCAATGCTGCATGATACATTTCATCCCAATCCTCTGTGACCGCTGTCATCACAATGCTCCAGGACAACTTTCATCACAATGCTCCATGCCCTGGTCATCAAAATGCTCCATAACTCTTGTCATCATAATGCTCCATGCCAATGTCATCAAAATGCCCCATGACACTTGTCATCACAATGCTCCATGGCCTTTGTCATCACAATGTTCCATGGCCCCTGTCATCACAGTGCTCCATGTTACCTTTCAATACAATTCTACATGACCACTGCCATCACAATGCCCCATGACAGATGACACCACAATTCGCCATGGTCCTTGTCATCACAATGCTCCATGAACTGTGTCATCACAAGGTTCCAGGACACTTGTCATCACAATGATCCATGATCACTTTCATCACAATGCTCCATGAACCCTGTCATCTCAATGCTCCATGGCCTTTGTATTCACAATGCTCCATGGCCCCTGTAATCACAGAGCTCCATGACCCCTTTCATCCCAATGCTCCAAGACCGCTGTCATCACAATGCCCCATGACGCCTGCCTTCACAAATCTCCAAGACCTCTCTTACCAAAAAGCTCCATGATCCCTGTCAGTACAATGTTCCATGACACTTTTTATCACAATGCTCCATGACCCCTGTCATCAAAAAGTTCTCTGCCCATATCGTCACAATGCTCCTTGTCACCTTTCATCACAATGCACCATGCCCTTTCATCACAATGCTCCAGAATTCTTGTCATCGCAATGTTCCTTGACCGTGTCATCACAATGCTCCATGACCCTTGTCATCACAAAGCTCCATGACCCCTGTCATCACAATGATCCATGATTCCTTTCCTCACAGTGCTCCAGTACCCTTTTCATCACAATGCTCCATGCCATTGTCAGCACAATTCTCCTTGGACCCTGTCATCAAAATGCTCCATCCCCTTTTCATCACAATGCTCCAGATATCCTATCATTACAATGCTCCATGCTCGTGTCAACACAATGCTCCATGACCCCTGTCATCAAAATGCTTTATGAACCTTGTTATCAGAATGTTCCATGACCCCTGTCATCCAAATGATCCATGACCGTTGTCATCACAATGCTGCATGATACCTTTCATCCCAATTCTCTGTGACCGCTGTCATCACAATGCTCCAGGACAACTTTCATCACAATGCTCCATGACCCCTGTCATCACAACGTTCCATGAAATTTGTCATCAAAATGCTCCATGACCCCGGTCACCACAAGGTTCCCTGCCCTTGTCATCACAATGGTACTTGGCCTGGTCATCACAATGTTCCATGGCCTCTGTCATCACCATGCTCCATGGTCTTTCTCATCACAATGCTCTATGACCCCTGTCATCACAATGCTTGATGACCATTGTCATCACAATGCTCCAAGGCCCCTGTCATCACAATGCCTCATGGTCTTTGTAATCACAATGCTCAATGACCAATGTCATCACAGTGCTCCATGCCGTTGTCATCACAATGCTCCATGGTCCCTGTAATCACAATGCTCCATACCCTTGTCATCACAATGCTCCAGAACACTTGTCATCAAAATGCTCCATTCCCGTGTCATCACATTGCTGAATGACACTTGTCATCACAATGTTCCTTGGCCTTTGTCATCACAGTGCTCCATGATACCTTTAATCAAAATTCTACATGACCACTCTCATCACAATGCAAGATGACCAATGTCATCACAATGCCCCATGACACGTGTCATCACAATTCGCCTTGGCCCTTGTCATCTCAATGCTGTATGAAACGTGTCATCAGTAGCTCCCAAGACCCTTGTCATCACAATGCTCCATGAACTCTGTTATCTCAATGTTCCATGGCCTTTGTATTCACAATGCTCCATTGTCCCGATAATCGCGTTGCTCCATGAACACTTTCATCACAATGCTCCTTGACCACTGTCACCATAATGCCCCATGACGTCTCTCATCACTGTGCTCCAAGGCCACTCTCATCAAAATGCCCCATGATCTGTGTCAGCACAATATTGCATGGCACTTGTCATCACAATGCTCCATGATCCCTCTAATCACAATGATCCCTGCCAATTTCATCACAATGACCCAAGTCTCCTGTAATCACCATGCTCCATGCCCTTGTCATCACAATGCTCCAGGTCTGTTGTCATCACCTTGCTTCATGCCCGTGTCATCACAATGCTCCATGAATCTTGTCTTCACAATGCTCCATGGCCCATGTCATCACAATGCTCCATGACCCCTCTCATCACAATGCTCTATGGCCTTTGTCATCACAATGCTCCGTGACCCCCGTCAACACAATGCCTGATGACCCCTGTCATCAAAAGGCTAAATGGCACTTGTCATCACAATGCTCTATGATGCCTGTCATCACTATTCTCCATGTCACTTGTTATCACAAGGCTCCATGGCCCCTGTACTCCCAGTACTCCATGACCCCTTTCATCACAATGCCCAATGTCACCTCTGATCACAATTCTCAATGGCATTTGTCATCACGATGCTCCATGACACCTGTCATCACAATGCTCCATGAGACTTGTCATCACAATGCTCCATGGCCCCTCTCATTACTGTGCTCCATAATAACTTTAATCACATTTCTAGATGACCACTGCCATCACAATGCCCCATGACATTGTCATCACAATTCGCCATGACAATTGTCATCACAATGCTCCATGAACCATGTCATCACAGGGTCCCAGGACACTTGTCCTCACAATGATCCATTACCACTTTCATCACAATGCTCCATGACCACTGTCATCTCAATGCTCCATGGCCTTTGTATTCACAATGCTCCATGGCCCCTGTAATCACAGTGCTCCATAACACATTTCATCATAATGCTCCATGACCACTGCCATCTCAATGCCTCATGACGCCTGTCATCACAATTCTCCAAGGCCCCTCTCATCACAGTGCTCCATGACACTTGTCATCCCATTGCTCCATAACACCTGTCATCACAGTGTTCCCTGCCCATGTCATCAAAATGCTCCATGTCCCCTATAATCACAATGCTCCATGCCTTTTTCCTCACAAAGCTCCAGAATTTTGTCATCACAATGTTCCATGACCGTGGCATCCCAATGCTCCATGGCCCTTGTCATCACAATGCTCCAGAATTCTTGTCATCACAATGTTCCATGAACGTGTCATCACAATGCTACATGACCCTGGTCATCACAGTTCTCCATGACCTTTGTCATCACAATGCTCTATGTCACTTTTCATCACAATTCTCAATGACCACTTTAATCACTATGCTCGCTGACCATTTTCATCACATTTCTCTATTGTCATTACAATTCCCCATGGCCCCTTTCTTCACTATTCTCCATGATGCCTGTCATCACAATGCTCCATGGCTTTTGTTATCACAATGTTCCAGGACCAGTTTCATCACAATACTCCATCCCCCTTGTCATCACAGTGCACAATGAAAGCTTTCATTACAATGCTCCATGACACTTGTCATCACAATGCTCCATGGCCTTTATCGTCACAATGCTCCCAGGCACTTTTCATCACGATATTCCATGAAAACGTTCATCACATTGCTCCATGACCATTGTCATCACAATAGTCCATACCCATGTCAACACAATGCTGCATAATCCCTGTCATCCCAATTCTCCATGACTGCTGTCATCACAATAATCCAGGACAATTTTCATAACAATGCTTCATGCCCCCAGTCATCACAGTGCTCCATGATACCTTTCATCACAATTCCTAGATGATCAATGTCATCACAATGCCCCATGACACCTGTTATCACAATTCGCTATGACCCTTGTCATCACAATACTCGATGAACCGTGTCATCACAGTGTTCCAGGACACATGTCATCACAATGATCCATTAATATTTTCATCACAATGCTCCAATACACCTGTCATCACAATGCTCCATGTCCCCTCTTATCATATTGCTCCATGATCTCTTTCATCACAATGCTCCATGACCACTGTCATCACCATACCTCAAGACGCCTGTCATCTCAGTGCTCCATGGCCCCTTTCATCACAAGGCTCCATGAACCCAGTCATCACAATGTTCCCTGCCCTCTTCGTCACAATGCTCCATGGGCCCTGTCATCACAATGCTCCATGCCCTTGTCATCAAAATTCTCCAGAACTCTTGTCATCATAATGTTCCATGCCAATGTCATCAAAATGTCCCATGACACTTGTCATCACAATGCTCCATGGCCTTTGTCATCACAATGTTCCATGGCCCCTGTCATCACAGTGCTCCTTGATACCTTTCATCACAATTCTACATGACCACTGTCATCACAATGCCCCATTTCAGATGTCATCACAATTCGCCATGGTCCTTGTCATAACAATGCTCCATGAACCGTGTCATCACAAGGTTTCAGGACACTTGTCATCACAATGATCCATGATCACTTTCATCACAATGCTCCATGAACCCTGTCATCTCAATGCTCCATGGCCTTTGTATTCACAATGCTCCATGGCCCCTGTAATCACAGAGCTCCATGACCCCTTTCATCCCAATACTCCAAGACCGCTGTCATCACAATGCCCCATGACGCCTGCCTTCACAAATCTCCAAGACCTCTCTTACCAAAAAGCTCCATGATCCCTGTCAGTACAATGTTCCATGACACTTTTTATCACAATGCTTCATGACCCTTGTCAACAAAAAGTTCTCTGCCCATATCGTCACAATGCTCCTTGTCACCTTTCATCACAATGCACCATGCCCTTTCATCACAATGCTCCAGAATTCTTGTCATTGCAATGTTCCTTGACCGTGTCATCACAATGCTCCATGACCCGTGTCATCACAAAGCTCCATGACCCCTGGCATCACAATGATCCATGATTCCTTTCCTCACAATGCTCCAGTACCCTTTTCATCACAATGCTCCATGCCATTGTCAGCACAATGCTACTTGGACACTGTCATCAAAATGCTCCATCCCCTTTTCATCACAATGCTCCAGATATCCTATCATTACAATGCTCCATGCCCGTGTCAACACAATGCTCCATGACCCCTGTCATCAAAATGCTTGATGAACCTTGTTATCAGAATGTTCCATGACCCCTGTCATCAAAATGATCCCTGACCGTTGTCATCGCAATGCTGCATGATACCTTTCATCCCAATCCTCTGTGACCGCTGTCATCACAATGCTCCAGGACAACTTTCATCACAATGCTCCATGCCCTGGTCATCAAAATGCTCCAGAACTCTTGTCATCATAATGCTCCATGACCCCGGTCACCACAAGGTTCCCTGCCCTTGTCATCACAATGGTACTTGGCCTGGTCATCACAATGTTCCATGGCCTCTGTCATCACCATGCTCCATGGTCTTTCTCATCACAATGCTCTATGACCCCTGTCATCACAATGCTTGATGACCATTGTCATCACAATGCTCCAAGGCCCCTGTCATCACAATGCCTCATGGTCTTTGTAATCACAATGCTCAATGACCAATGTCATCACAGTGCTCCATGCCGTTGTCATCACAATGCTCCATGGTCCCTGTAATCACAATGCTCCATACCCTTGTCATCACAATGCTCCAGAACACTTGTCATCATAATGCTCCATTCCCGTGTCATCACATTGCTGAATGACACTTGTCATCACAATGTTCCTTGGCCTTTGTCATCACAGTGCTCTATGATACCTTTAATCAAAATTCTACATGACCACTCTCATCACAATGCAAGATGACCAATGTCATCACAATGCCCCATGACACGTGTCATCACAATTCGCCTTGGCCCTTGTCATCTCAATGCTGTATGAAACATGTCATCAGTAGCTCCCAAGACCCTTGTCATCACTATGCTCCATGAACTCTGTTATCTCAATGTTCCATGGCCTTTGTATTCACAATGCTCCATTGTCCCGATAATCGCGTTGCTCCATGAACACTTTCATCACAATGCTCCTTGACCACTGTCACCATAATGCCCCATGACGTCTCTCATCACTGTGCTCCAAGGCCACTCTCATCAAAATGCTCCATGATCTGTGTCAGCACAATATTGCATGACACTTGTCATCACAATGCTCCATGATCCCTCTAATCACAATGATCCCTGCCAATTTCATCACAATGACCCAAGTCTCCTGTAATCACAATGCTCCATGCCCTTGTCATCACAATGCTCCAGGTCTGTAGTCATCACCATGCTTCATGCCCGTGTCATCACAATGCTCCATGAGTCTTGTCTTCACAATGCTCCATGGCCCATGTCATCACAATGCTCCATGACCCCTCTCATCACAATGCTCCAAGACCGCTGTCATCACAATGCCCCATGACGCCTGCCACCAACAATCTGCAAGGGCTCCCTTACCAAAAAGCTCCATGATCCCTGTCAGTACAATGTTCCATGACACTTTTCATCACAATGCTCCATGACACCTGTCATCACAAAGTTCTCTGCCCATATCATCACAATGCTACTTGTCACCTTTCATCACAATGCTCCATGCCCTTTCATCACAATGCTCCAGATTTCTTGTCATCACAATGTTCCTTGACCGTGTCATCACAATGCTCCATGACCCGTGTCCTCACAAAGCTCCATGACCCCTGGCATCACAATGATCCATGATTCCTTTCCTCAGAGTGCTCCAGTACCCTTTTCATCACAATGCTCCATGCCATTGTCAGCACAATGCTCCTTGGACCCTGTCATCAAAATGCTCCATCCCCTTTTCATCACAATGCTCCAGATATCCTATCATTACAATGCTCCATGCCCGTGTCAACACAATGCTCCATGACCCCTGTCATCAAAATGCTTGATGAAACTTGTTATCAGAATGTTCCATGACCCCTGTCATCAAAATGATCCCTGACACTTGTCATCGCAATGCTGCATGATACATTTCATCCCAATCCTCTGTGACCGCTGTCATCACAATGCTCCAGGACAACTTTCATAACAATGCTCCATGACCCCTGTCATCACAACGTTCCATGAAAGTTGTCATCAAAATGCTCCATGACCCCGGACACCACAAGGTTCCCTGCCCTTGTCATCACAATGGTACATGGCCTGGTCATCACAATGTTCCATGGCCTCTGTCATCACCATGCTCCATGGTCTTTCTCATCACAATGCTCTATGACCCCTGTCATCACAATGCTTGATGACCATTGTCATCACAATGCTCCAAGGCCCCTGTCATCACAATGCCTCATGGTCTTTGTAATCACAAAGCTCAATGACCAATGTCATCACAGTGCTCCATGCCGTTGTCATCACAATGCTCCATGGTCCCTGTAATCACAATGCTCCATACTCTTGTCATCATAATGTTCCTTGGCCTTTGTCATCACAGTGCTCCATGATACCTTTAATCAAAATTCTACATGACCACTCTCATCACAATGCAAGATGACCAATGTCATCACAATGCCCCATGACACGTGTCATCACAATTCGCCTTGGCCCTTGTCATCTCAATGCTGTATGAAACGTGTCATCAGTAGCTCCCAAGACACTTGTCATCACAATGCTCCATGAACTCTGTTATCTCAATGTTCCATGGCCTTTGTATTCACAATGCTCCATTGTCCCGATAATCGCGTTGCTCCATGAACACTTTCATCACAATGCTCCTTGACCACTGTCACCATAATGCCCCATGACGTCTCTCATCACTGTGCTCCAAGGCCACTCTCATCAAAATGCTCCATGATCTGTGTCAGCACAATATTGCATGACACTTGTCATCACAATGCTCCATGATCCCTCTAATCACAATGATCCCTGCCAATTTCATCACAATGACCCAAGTCTCCTGTAATCACAATGCTCCATGCCCTTGTCATCACAATGCTCCAGGTCTGTTGTCATCACCATGCTTCATGCCCGTGTCATCACAATGCTCCATGAATCTTGTCTTCACAATGCTCCATGGCCCATGTCATCACAATGCTCCATGACCCCTCTCATCACAATGCTCTATGGCCTTTGTCATCACAATGCTCCGTGACCCCCGTCAACACAGTGCCTGATGACCCCTGTCATCAAAATGCTAAATGGCACTTGTCATCACAATGCTCTATGATGCCTGTCATCACTATTCTCCATGTCACTTGTTATCACAAGTCTCCATGGCCCCTGTACTCCCAGTACTCCATGACCCCTTTCATCACAATGCCCAATGTCACCTCTGATCACAATTCTCAATGGCATTTGTCATCACGATGTTCCATGACACCTGTCATCACAATGCTCCATGAGACTTGTCATCACAATGCTCCATGGCCCCTCTCATTCCTGTGCTCCATAATAACTTTAATCACATTTCTAGATGACCACTGCCATCACAATGCCCCATGACATTGTCATCACAATTCGCCATGACCATTGTCATCACAATGCTCCATGAACCATGTCATCACAGGGTCCCAGGACACTTGTCATCACAATGATAGATTACCACTTTCATCACAATGCTCCATGACCACTGTCATCTCAATGCTCCATGGCCTTTGTATTCACAATGCTCCATGGCCCCTGTAATCACAGTGCTCCATAACACCTTTCATCATAATGCTCCATGACCACTGCCATCTCAATGCCTCATGACGCCTGTCATCACAATTCTCCAAGGCCCCTCTCATCACAGTGCTCCATGACACTTGTCATCCCATTGCTCCATAACACCTGTCATCACAGTGTTCCCTGCCCATGTCATCAAAATGCTCCATGTCCCCTATAATCACAATGCTCCATGCCTTTTTCCTCACAAAGCTCCAGAATTTTGTCATCACAATGTTCCATGACCGTGGCATCCCAATGCTCCATGGCCCTTGTCATCACAATGCTCCAGAATTCTTGTCATCACAATGTTCCATGAACGTGTCATCACAATGCTACATGACCCTGGTCATCACAGTTCTCCATGACCTTTGTCATCACAATGCTCTATGTCACTTTTCATCACAATTCTCAATGACCACTTTAATCACTATGCTCGCTGACCATTTTCATCACATTTCTCTATTGTCATTACAATTCCCCATGGCCCCTTTCTTCACAATTCTCCATGATGCCTGTCATCACAATGCTCCATGGCTTTTGTTATCACAATGTTCCAGGACCAGTTTCATCACAATACTCCATCCCCCTTGTCATCACAGTGCACAATGAAAGCTTTCATTACAATGCTCCATGACACTTGTCATCACCATGCTCCATGGCGTTTATCGTCACAATGCTCCCAGGCACTTTTCATCACGATATTCCATGAAAACTTTCATCACATTGCTCCATGACCATTGTCATCACAATAGTCCATACCCATGTCAACACAATGCTGCATAATCCCTGTCATCCCAATTCTCCATGACTGCTGTCATCACAATAATCCAGGACAATTTTCATAACAATGCTTCATGCCCCCTGTCTTCACAGTGCTCCATGATACCTTTCATCACAATTCCTAGATGATCAATGTCATCACAATGCCCCATGACACCTGTTATCACAATTCGCTATGACCCTTGTCATCACAATACTCGATGAACCGTGTCATCACAGTGTTCCAGGACACATGTCATCACAATGATCCATTAATATTTTCATCACAATGCTCCAATACACCTGTCATCACAATGCTCCATGTCCCCTCTTATCATATTGCTCCATGATCTCTTTCATCACAATGCTCCATGACCACTGTCATCACCATACCTCAAGACGCCTGTCATCTCAGTGCTCCATGGCCCCTTTCATCACAAGGCTCCATGAACCCAGTCATCACAATGTTCCCTGCCCTCTTCGTCACAATGCTCCATGGGCCCTGTCATCACAATGCTCCATGCCCTTGTCATCAAAATTCTCCAGAACTCTTGTCATCATAATGTTCCATGCCAATGTCATCAAAATGTCCCATGACACTTGTCATCACAATGCTCCATGGCCTTTGTCATCACAATGTTCCATGGCCCCTGTCATCACAGTGCTCCTTGATACCTTTCATCACAATTCTACATGACCACTGTCATCACAATGCCCCATTTCAGATGTCATCACAATTCGCCATGGTCCTTGTCATAACAATGCTCCATGAACCGTGTCATCACAAGGTTTCAGGACACTTGTCATCACAATGATCCATGATCACTTTCATCACAATGCTCCATGAACCCTGTCATCTCAATGCTCCATGGCCTTTGTATTCACAATGCTCCATGGCCCCTGTAATCACAGAGCTCCATGACCCCTTTCATCCCAATACTCCAAGACCGCTGTCATCACAATGCCCCATGACGCCTGCCTTCACAAATCTCCAAGACCTCTCTTACCAAAAAGCTCCATGATCCCTGTCAGTACAATGTTCCATGACACTTTTTATCACAATGCTTCATGACCCTTGTCAACAAAAAGTTCTCTGCCCATATCGTCACAATGCTCCTTGTCACCTTTCATCACAATGCACCATGCCCTTTCATCACAATGCTCCAGAATTCTTGTCATTGCAATGTTCCTTGACCGTGTCATCACAATGCTCCATGACCCGTGTCATCACAAAGCTCCATGACCCCTGGCATCACAATGATCCATGATTCCTTTCCTCACAATGCTCCAGTACCCTTTTCATCACAATGCTCCATGCCATTGTCAGCACAATGCTACTTGGACACTGTCATCAAAATGCTCCATCCCCTTTTCATCACAATGCTCCAGATATCCTATCATTACAATGCTCCATGCCCGTGTCAACACAATGCTCCATGACCCCTGTCATCAAAATGCTTGATGAACCTTGTTATCAGAATGTTCCATGACCCCTGTCATCAAAATGATCCCTGACCGTTGTCATCGCAATGCTGCATGATACCTTTCATCCCAATCCTCTGTGACCGCTGTCATCACAATGCTCCAGGACAACTTTCATCACAATGCTCCATGCCCTGGTCATCAAAATGCTCCAGAACTCTTGTCATCATAATGCTCCATGACCCCGGTCACCACAAGGTTCCCTGCCCTTGTCATCACAATGGTACTTGGCCTGGTCATCACAATGTTCCATGGCCTCTGTCATCACCATGCTCCATGGTCTTTCTCATCACAATGCTCTATGACCCCTGTCATCACAATGCTTGATGACCATTGTCATCACAATGCTCCAAGGCCCCTGTCATCACAATGCCTCATGGTCTTTGTAATCACAATGCTCAATGACCAATGTCATCACAGTGCTCCATGCCGTTGTCATCACAATGCTCCATGGTCCCTGTAATCACAATGCTCCATACCCTTGTCATCACAATGCTCCAGAACACTTGTCATCATAATGCTCCATTCCCGTGTCATCACATTGCTGAATGACACTTGTCATCACAATGTTCCTTGGCCTTTGTCATCACAGTGCTCTATGATACCTTTAATCAAAATTCTACATGACCACTCTCATCACAATGCAAGATGACCAATGTCATCACAATGCCCCATGACACGTGTCATCACAATTCGCCTTGGCCCTTGTCATCTCAATGCTGTATGAAACATGTCATCAGTAGCTCCCAAGACCCTTGTCATCACTATGCTCCATGAACTCTGTTATCTCAATGTTCCATGGCCTTTGTATTCACAATGCTCCATTGTCCCGATAATCGCGTTGCTCCATGAACACTTTCATCACAATGCTCCTTGACCACTGTCACCATAATGCCCCATGACGTCTCTCATCACTGTGCTCCAAGGCCACTCTCATCAAAATGCTCCATGATCTGTGTCAGCACAATATTGCATGACACTTGTCATCACAATGCTCCATGATCCCTCTAATCACAATGATCCCTGCCAATTTCATCACAATGACCCAAGTCTCCTGTAATCACAATGCTCCATGCCCTTGTCATCACAATGCTCCAGGTCTGTAGTCATCACCATGCTTCATGCCCGTGTCATCACAATGCTCCATGAGTCTTGTCTTCACAATGCTCCATGGCCCATGTCATCACAATGCTCCATGACCCCTCTCATCACAATGCTCCAAGACCGCTGTCATCACAATGCCCCATGACGCCTGCCACCAACAATCTCCAAGGGCTCCCTTACCAAAAAGCTCCATGATCCCTGTCAGTACAATGTTCCATGACACTTTTCATCACAATGCTCCATGACACCTGTCATCACAAAGTTCTCTGCCCATATCATCACAATGCTACTTGTCACCTTTCATCACAATGCTCCATGCCCTTTCATCACAATGCTCCAGATTTCTTGTCATCACAATGTTCCTTGACCGTGTCATCACAATGCTCCATGACCCGTGTCCTCACAAAGCTCCATGACCCCTGGCATCACAATGATCCATGATTCCTTTCCTCAGAGTGCTCCAGTACCCTTTTCATCACAATGCTCCATGCCATTGTCAGCACAATGCTCCTTGGACCCTGTCATCAAAATGCTCCATCCCCTTTTCATCACAATGCTCCAGATATCCTATCATTACAATGCTCCATGCCCGTGTCAACACAATGCTCCATGACCCCTGTCATCAAAATGCTTGATGAAACTTGTTATCAGAATGTTCCATGACCCCTGTCATCAAAATGATCCCTGACACTTGTCATCGCAATGCTGCATGATACATTTCATCCCAATCCTCTGTGACCGCTGTCATCACAATGCTCCAGGACAACTTTCATAACAATGCTCCATGACCCCTGTCATCACAACGTTCCATGAAAGTTGTCATCAAAATGCTCCATGACCCCGGACACCACAAGGTTCCCTGCCCTTGTCATCACAATGGTACATGGCCTGGTCATCACAATGTTCCATGGCCTCTGTCATCACCATGCTCCATGGTCTTTCTCATCACAATGCTCTATGACCCCTGTCATCACAATGCTTGATGACCATTGTCATCACAATGCTCCAAGGCCCCTGTCATCACAATGCCTCATGGTCTTTGTAATCACAAAGCTCAATGACCAATGTCATCACAGTGCTCCATGCCGTTGTCATCACAATGCTCCATGGTCCCTGTAATCACAATGCTCCATACTCTTGTCATCATAATGTTCCTTGGCCTTTGTCATCACAGTGCTCCATGATACCTTTAATCAAAATTCTACATGACCACTCTCATCACAATGCAAGATGACCAATGTCATCACAATGCCCCATGACACGTGTCATCACAATTCGCCTTGGCCCTTGTCATCTCAATGCTGTATGAAACGTGTCATCAGTAGCTCCCAAGACCCTTGTCATCACAATGCTCCATGAACTCTGTTATCTCAATGTTCCATGGCCTTTGTATTCACAATGCTCCATTGTCCCGATAATCGCGTTGCTCCATGAACACTTTCATCACAATGCTCCTTGACCACTGTCACCATAATGCCCCATGACGTCTCTCATCACTGTGCTCCAAGGCCACTCTCATCAAAATGCTCCATGATCTGTGTCAGCACAATATTGCATGACACTTGTCATCACAATGCTCCATGATCCCTCTAATCACAATGATCCCTGCCAATTTCATCACAATGACCCAAGTCTCCTGTAATCACAATGCTCCATGCCCTTGTCATCACAATGCTCCAGGTCTGTTGTCATCACCATGCTTCATGCCCGTGTCATCACAATGCTCCATGAATCTTGTCTTCACAATGCTCCATGGCCCATGTCATCACAATGCTCCATGACCCCTCTCATCACAATGCTCTATGGCCTTTGTCATCACAATGCTCCGTGACCCCCGTCAACACAGTGCCTGATGACCCCTGTCATCAAAATGCTAAATGGCACTTGTCATCACAATGCTCTATGATGCCTGTCATCACTATTCTCCATGTCACTTGTTATCACAAGTCTCCATGGCCCCTGTACTCCCAGTACTCCATGACCCCTTTCATCACAATGCCCAATGTCACCTCTGATCACAATTCTCAATGGCATTTGTCATCACGATGTTCCATGACACCTGTCATCACAATGCTCCATGAGACTTGTCATCACAATGCTCCATGGCCCCTCTCATTCCTGTGCTCCATAATAACTTTAATCACATTTCTAGATGACCACTGCCATCACAATGCCCCATGACATTGTCATCACAATTCGCCATGACCATTGTCATCACAATGCTCCATGAACCATGTCATCACAGGGTCCCAGGACACTTGTCATCACAATGATCCATTACCACTTTCATCACAATGCTCCATGACCACTGTCATCTCAATGCTCCATGGCCTTTGTATTCACAATGCTCCATGGCCCCTGTAATCACAGTGCTCCATAACACCTTTCATCATAATGCTCCATGACCACTGCCATCTCAATGCCTCATGACGCCTGTCATCACAATTCTCCAAGGCCCCTCTCATCACAGTGCTCCATGACACTTGTCATCCCATTGCTCCATAACACCTGTCATCACAGTGTTCCCTGCCCATGTCATCAAAATGCTCCATGTCCCCTATAATCACAATGCTCCATGCCTTTTTCCTCACAAAGCTCCAGAATTTTGTCATCACAATGTTCCATGACCGTGGCATCCCAATGCTCCATGGCCCTTGTCATCACAATGCTCCAGAATTCTTGTCATCACAATGTTCCATGAACGTGTCATCACAATGCTACATGACCCTGGTCATCACAGTTCTCCATGACCTTTGTCATCACAATGCTCTATGTCACTTTTCATCACAATTCTCAATGACCACTTTAATCACTATGCTCGCTGACCATTTTCATCACATTTCTCTATTGTCATTACAATTCCCCATGGCCCCTTTCTTCACAATTCTCCATGATGCCTGTCATCACAATGCTCCATGGCTTTTGTTATCACAATGTTCCAGGACCAGTTTCATCACAATACTCCATCCCCCTTGTCATCACAGTGCACAATGAAAGCTTTCATTACAATGCTCCATGACACTTGTCATCACCATGCTCCATGGCGTTTATCGTCACAATGCTCCCAGGCACTTTTCATCACGATATTCCATGAAAACTTTCATCACATTGCTCCATGACCATTGTCATCACAATAGTCCATACCCATGTCAACACAATGCTGCATAATCCCTGTCATCCCAATTCTCCATGACTGCTGTCATCACAATAATCCAGGACAATTTTCATAACAATGCTTCATGCCCCCAGTCATCACAGTGCTCCATGATACCTTTCATCACAATTCCTAGATGATCAATGTCATCACAATGCCCCATGACACCTGTCACCACAATTCGCTATGACCCTTGTCATCACAATACTCGATGAACCGTGTCATCACAGTGTTCCAGGACACATGTCATCACAATGATCCATTAATATTTTCATCACAATGCTCCAATACACCTGTCATCACAATGCTCCATGTCCCCTCTTATCATATTGCTCCATGATCTCTTTCATCACAATGCTCCATGACCACTGTCATCACCATACCTCAAGACGCCTGTCATCTCAGTGCTCCATGGCCCCTTTCATCACAAGGCTCCATGAACCCAGTCATCATAATGTTCCCTGCCCTCTTCGTCACAATGCTCCATGGGCCCTGTCATCACAATGCTCCATGCCCTTGTCATCAAAATTCTCCAGAACTCTTGTCATCATAATGTTCCATGCCAATGTCATCAAAATGTCCCATGACACTTGTCATCACAATGCTCCATGGCCTTTGTCATCACAATGTTCCATGGCCCCTGTCATCACAGTGCTCCTTGATACCTTTCATCACAATTCTACATGACCACTGTCATCACAATGCCCCATTTCAGATGTCATCACAATTCGCCATGGTCCTTGTCATAACAATGCTCCATGAACCGTGTCATCACAAGGTTTCAGGACACTTGTCATCACAATGATCCATGATCACTTTCATCACAATGCTCCATGAACCCTGTCATCTCAATGCTCCATAGCCTTTGTATTCACAATGCTCCATGGCCCCTGTAATCACAGTGCTCCATGACCCCTTTCATCACAATGCTCCAAGACCGCTGTCATCACAATGCCCCATGACGCCTGCCACCAACAATCTCCAAGGGCTCCCTTACCAAAAAGCTCCATGATCCCTGTCAGTACAATGTTCCATGACACTTTTCATCACAATGCTCCATGACACCTGTCATCACAAAGTTCTCTGCCCATATCATCACAATGCTACTTGTCACCTTTCATCACAATGCTCCGTGCCCTTTCATCACAATGCTCCAGATTTCTTGTCATCACAATGTTCCTTGACCGTGTCATCACAATGCTCCATGACCCGTGTCCTCACAAAGCTCCATGACCCCTGGCATCACAATGATCCATGATTCCTTTCCTCAGAGTGCTCCAGTACCCTTTTCATCACAATGCTCCATGCCATTGTCAGCACAATGCTCCTTGGACCCTGTCATCAAAATGCTCCATCCCCTTTTCATCACAATGCTCCAGATATCCTATCATTACAATGCTCCATGCCCGTGTCAACACAATGCTCCATGACCCCTGTCATCAAAATGCTTGATGAAACTTGTTATCAGAATGTTCCATGACCCCTGTCATCAAAATGATCCCTGACACTTGTCATCGCAATGCTGCATGATACATTTCATCCCAATCCTCTGTGACCGCTGTCATCACAATGCTCCAGGACAACTTTCATAACAATGCTCCATGACCCCTGTCATCACAACATTCCATGAAAGTTGTCATCAAAATGCTCCATGACCCCGGACACCACAAGGTTCCCTGCCCTTGTCATCACAATGGTACATGGCCTGGTCATCACAATGTTCCATGGCCTCTGTCATCACCATGCTCCATGGTCTTTCTCATCACAATGCTCTATGACCCCTGTCATCACAATGCTTGATGACCATTGTCATCACAATGCTCCAAGGCCCCTGTCATCACAATGCCTCATGGTCTTTGTAATCACAAAGCTCAATGACCAATGTCATCACAGTGCTCCATGCCTTTGTCATCACAATGCTCCATGGTCCCTGTAATCACAATGCTCCATACTCTTGTCATCACAATGTTCCTTGGCCTTTGTCATCACAGTGCTCCATGATACCTTTAATCAAAATTCTACATGACCACTCTCATCACAATGCAAGATGACCAATGTCATCACAATGCCCCATGACACGTGTCATCACAATTCGCCTTGGCCCTTGTCATCTCAATGCTGTATGAAACGTGTCATCAGTAGCTCCCAAGACCCTTGTCATCACAATGCTCCATGAACTCTGTTATCTCAATGTTCCATGGCCTTTGTATTCACAATGCTCCATTGTCCCGATAATCGCGTTGCTCCATGAACACTTTCATCACAATGCTCCTTGACCACTGTCACCATAATGCCCCATGACGTCTCTCATCACTGTGCTCCAAGGCCACTCTCATCAAAATGCTCCATGATCTGTGTCAGCACAATATTGCATGACACTTGTCATCACAATGCTCCATGATCCCTCTAATCACAATGATCCCTGCCAATTTCATCACAATGACCCAAGTCTCCTGTAATCACAATGCTCCATGCCCTTGTCATCACAATGCTCCAGGTCTGTAGTCATCACCATGCTTCATGCCCGTGTCATCACAATGCTCCATGAGTCTTGTCTTCACAATGCTCCATGGCCCATGTCATCACAATGCTCCATGACCCCTCTCATCACAATGCTCCAAGACCGCTGTCATCACAATGCCCCATGACGCCTGCCACCAACAATCTCCAAGGGCTCCCTTACCAAAAAGCTCCATGATCCCTGTCAGTACAATGTTCCATGACACTTTTCATCACAATGCTCCATGACACCTGTCATCACAAAGTTCTCTGCCCATATCATCACAATGCTACTTGTCACCTTTCATCACAATGCTCCGTGCCCTTTCATCACAATGCTCCAGATTTCTTGTCATCACAATGTTCCTTGACCGTGTCATCACAATGCTCCATGACCCGTGTCCTCACAAAGCTCCATGACCCCTGGCATCACAATGATCCATGATTCCTTTCCTCAGAGTGCTCCAGTACCCTTTTCATCACAATGCTCCATGCCATTGTCAGCACAATGCTCCTTGGACCCTGTCATCAAAATGCTCCATCCCCTTTTCATCACAATGCTCCAGATATCCTATCATTACAATGCTCCATGCCCGTGTCAACACAATGCTCCATGACCCCTGTCATCAAAATGCTTGATGAAACTTGTTATCAGAATGTTCCATGACCCCTGTCATCAAAATGATCCCTGACAGTTGTCATCGCAATGCTGCATGATACATTTCATCCCAATCCTCTGTGACCGCTGTCATCACAATGCTCCAGGACAACTTTCATAACAATGCTCCATGACCCCTGTCATCACAACGTTCCATGAAAGTTGTCATCAAAATGCTCCATGACCCCGGACACCACAAGGTTCCCTGCCCTTGTCATCACAATGGTACATGGCCTGGTCATCACAATGTTCCATGGCCTCTGTCATCACCATGCTCCATGGTCTTTCTCATCACAATGCTCTATGACCCCTGTCATCACAATGCTTGATGACCATTGTCATCACAATGCTCCAAGGCCCCTGTCATCACAATGCCTCATGGTCTTTGTAATCACAAAGCTCAATGACCAATGTCATCACAGTGCTCCATGCCGTTGTCATCACAATGCTCCATGGTCCCTGTAATCACAATGCTCCATACTCTTGTCATCATAATGTTCCTTGGCCTTTGTCATCACAGTGCTCCATGATACCTTTAATCAAAATTCTACATGACCACTCTCATCACAATGCAAGATGACCAATGTCATCACAATGCCCCATGACACGTGTCATCACAATTCGCCTTGGCCCTTGTCATCTCAATGCTGTATGAAACGTGTCATCAGTAGCTCCCAAGACCCTTGTCATCACAATGCTCCATGAACTCTGTTATCTCAATGTTCCATGGCCTTTGTATTCACAATGCTCCATTGTCCCGATAATCGCGTTGCTCCATGAACACTTTCATCACAATGCTCCTTGACCACTGTCACCATAATGCCCCATGACGTCTCTCATCACTGTGCTCCAAGGCCACTCTCATCAAAATGCTCCATGATCTGTGTCAGCACAATATTGCATGACACTTGTCATCACAATGCTCCATGATCCCTCTAATCACAATGATCCCTGCCAATTTCATCACAATGACCCAAGTCTCCTGTAATCACAATGCTCCATGCCCTTGTCATCACAATGCTCCAGGTCTGTTGTCATCACCATGCTTCATGCCCGTGTCATCACAATGCTCCATGAATCTTGTCTTCACAATGCTCCATGGCCCATGTCATCACAATGCTCCATGACCCCTCTCATCACAATGCTCTATGGCCTTTGTCATCACAATGCTCCGTGACCCCCGTCAACACAGTGCCTGATGACCCCTTTCATCAAAATGCTAAATGGCACTTGTCATCACAATGCTCTATGATGCCTGTCATCACTATTCTCCATGTCACTTGTTATCACAAGTCTCCATGGCCCCTGTACTCCCAGTACTCCATGACCCCTTTCATCACAATGCCCAATGTCACCTCTGATCACAATTCTCAATGGCATTTGTCATCACGATGTTCCATGACACCTGTCATCACAATGCTCCATGAGACTTGTCATCACAATGCTCCATGGCCCCTCTCATTCCTGTGCTCCATAATAACTTTAATCACATTTCTAGATGACCACTGCCATCACAATGCCCCATGACATTGTCATCACAATTCGCCATGACCATTGTCATCACAATGCTCCATGAACCATGTCATCACAGGGTCCCAGGACACTTGTCATCACAATGATCCATTACCACTTTCATCACAATGCTCCATGACCACTGTCATCTCAATGCTCCATGGCCTTTGTATTCACAATGCTCCATGGCCCCTGTAATCACAGTGCTCCATAACACCTTTCATCATAATGCTCCATGACCACTGCCATCTCAATGCCTCATGACGCCTGTCATCACAATTCTCCAAGGCCCCTCTCATCACAGTGCTCCATGACACTTGTCATCCCATTGCTCCATAACACCTGTCATCACAGTGTTCCCTGCCCATGTCATCAAAATGCTCCATGTCCCCTATAATCACAATGCTCCATGCCTTTTTCCTCACAAAGCTCCAGAATTTTGTCATCACAATGTTCCATGACCGTGGCATCCCAATGCTCCATGGCCCTTGTCATCACAATGCTCCAGAATTCTTGTCATCACAATGTTCCATGAACGTGTCATCACAATGCTACATGACCCTGGTCATCACAGTTCTCCATGACCTTTGTCATCACAATGCTCTATGTCACTTTTCATCACAATTCTCAATGACCACTTTAATCACTATGCTCGCTGACCATTTTCATCACATTTCTCTATTGTCATTACAATTCCCCATGGCCCCTTTCTTCACAATTCTCCATGATGCCTGTCATCACAATGCTCCATGGCTTTTGTTATCACAATGTTCCAGGACCAGTTTCATCACAATACTCCATCCCCCTTGTCATCACAGTGCACAATGAAAGCTTTCATTACAATGCTCCATGACACTTGTCATCACAATGCTCCATGGCCTTTATCGTCACAATGCTCCCAGGCACCTTTCATCACGATATTCCATGAAAACTTTCATCATAATGCTCCATGACCATTGTCATCACAATAGTCCATACCCATGTTAACACAATGCTGCATAATCCCTGTCATCCCAATTCTCCATGACTGCTGTCATCACAATAATCCAGGACAATTTTCATAACAATGCTTCATGCCCCCAGTCATCACAGTGCTCCATGATACCTTTCATCACAATTCCTAGATGATCAATGTCATCACAATGCCCCATGACACCTGTTACCACAATTCGCTATGACCCTTGTCATCACAATACTCGATGAACCGTGTCATCACAGTGTTCCAGGACACATGTCATCACAATGATCCATTAATATTTTCATCACAATGCTCCAATACACCTGTCATCACAATGCTCCATGTCCCCTCTTATCATATTGCTCCATGATCTCTTTCATCACAATGCTCCATGACCACTGTCATCACCATACCTCAAGACGCCTGTCATCTCAATGCTCCATGGCCCCTTTCATCACAGTGCTCCATGAACCCAGTCATCACAATGTTCCCTGCCCTCTTCGTCACAATGCTCCATGGGCCCTGTCATCACAATGCTCCATGCCCTTGTCATCAAAATTCTCCAGAACTCTTGTCATCATAATGTTCCATGCCAATGTCATCAAAATGTCCCATGACACTTGTCATCACAATGCTCCATGGCCTTTGTCATCACAATGTTCCATGGCCCCTGTCATCACAGTGCTCCTTGATACCTTTCATCACAATTCTACATGACCACTGTCATCACAATGCCCCATTTCAGATGTCATCACAATTCGCCATGGTCCTTGTCATAACAATGCTCCATGAACCGTGTCATCACAAGGTTTCAGGACACTTGTCATCACAATGATCCATGATCACTTTCATCACAATGCTCCATGAACCCTGTCATCTCAATGCTCCATAGCCTTTGTATTCACAATGCTCCATGGCCCCTGTAATCACAGTGCTCCATGACCCCTTTCATCACAATGCTCCAAGACCGCTGTCATCACAATGCCCCATGACGCCTGCCACCAACAATCTCCAAGGGCTCCCTTACCAAAAAGCTCCATGATCCCTGTCAGTACAATGTTCCATGACACTTTTCATCACAATGCTCCATGACACCTGTCATCACAAAGTTCTCTGCCCATATCATCACAATGCTACTTGTCACCTTTCATCACAATGCTCCGTGCCCTTTCATCACAATGCTCCAGATTTCTTGTCATCACAATGTTCCTTGACCGTGTCATCACAATGCTCCATGACCCGTGTCCTCACAAAGCTCCATGACCCCTGGCATCACAATGATCCATGATTCCTTTCCTCAGAGTGCTCCAGTACCCTTTTCATCACAATGCTCCATGCCATTGTCAGCACAATGCTCCTTGGACCCTGTCATCAAAATGCTCCATCCCCTTTTCATCACAATGCTCCAGATATCCTATCATTACAATGCTCCATGCCCGTGTCAACACAATGCTCCATGACCCCTGTCATCAAAATGCTTGATGAAACTTGTTATCAGAATGTTCCATGACCCCTGTCATCAAAATGATCCCTGACAGTTGTCATCGCAATGCTGCATGATACATTTCATCCCAATCCTCTGTGACCGCTGTCATCACAATGCTCCAGGACAACTTTCATAACAATGCTCCATGACCCCTGTCATCACAACGTTCCATGAAAGTTGTCATCAAAATGCTCCATGACCCCGGACACCACAAGGTTCCCTGCCCTTGTCATCACAATGGTACATGGCCTGGTCATCACAATGTTCCATGGCCTCTGTCATCACCATGCTCCATGGTCTTTCTCATCACAATGCTCTATGACCCCTGTCATCACAATGCTTGATGACCATTGTCATCACAATGCTCCAAGGCCCCTGTCATCACAATGCCTCATGGTCTTTGTAATCACAAAGCTCAATGACCAATGTCATCACAGTGCTCCATGCCGTTGTCATCACAATGCTCCATGGTCCCTGTAATCACAATGCTCCATACTCTTGTCATCATAATGTTCCTTGGCCTTTGTCATCACAGTGCTCCATGATACCTTTAATCAAAATTCTACATGACCACTCTCATCACAATGCAAGATGACCAATGTCATCACAATGCCCCATGACACGTGTCATCACAATTCGCCTTGGCCCTTGTCATCTCAATGCTGTATGAAACGTGTCATCAGTAGCTCCCAAGACCCTTGTCATCACAATGCTCCATGAACTCTGTTATCTCAATGTTCCATGGCCTTTGTATTCACAATGCTCCATTGTCCCGATAATCGCGTTGCTCCATGAACACTTTCATCACAATGCTCCTTGACCACTGTCACCATAATGCCCCATGACGTCTCTCATCACTGTGCTCCAAGGCCACTCTCATCAAAATGCTCCATGATCTGTGTCAGCACAATATTGCATGACACTTGTCATCACAATGCTCCATGATCCCTCTAATCACAATGATCCCTGCCAATTTCATCACAATGACCCAAGTCTCCTGTAATCACAATGCTCCATGCCCTTGTCATCACAATGCTCCAGGTCTGTTGTCATCACCATGCTTCATGCCCGTGTCATCACAATGCTCCATGAATCTTGTCTTCACAATGCTCCATGGCCCATGTCATCACAATGCTCCATGACCCCTCTCATCACAATGCTCTATGGCCTTTGTCATCACAATGCTCCGTGACCCCCGTCAACACAGTGCCTGATGACCCCTGTCATCAAAATGCTAAATGGCACTTGTCATCACAATGCTCTATGATGCCTGTCATCACTATTCTCCATGTCACTTGTTATCACAAGTCTCCATGGCCCCTGTACTCCCAGTACTCCATGACCCCTTTCATCACAATGCCCAATGTCACCTCTGATCACAATTCTCAATGGCATTTGTCATCACGATGTTCCATGACACCTGTCATCACAATGCTCCATGAGACTTGTCATCACAATGCTCCATGGCCCCTCTCATTCCTGTGCTCCATAATAACTTTAATCACATTTCTAGATGACCACTGCCATCACAATGCCCCATGACATTGTCATCACAATTCGCCATGACCATTGTCATCACAATGCTCCATGAACCATGTCATCACAGGGTCCCAGGACACTTGTCATCACAATGATCCATTACCACTTTCATCACAATGCTCCATGACCACTGTCATCTCAATGCTCCATGGCCTTTGTATTCACAATGCTCCATGGCCCCTGTAATCACAGTGCTCCATAACACCTTTCATCATAATGCTCCATGACCACTGCCATCTCAATGCCTCATGACGCCTGTCATCACAATTCTCCAAGGCCCCTCTCATCACAGTGCTCCATGACACTTGTCATCCCATTGCTCCATAACACCTGTCATCACAGTGTTCCCTGCCCATGTCATCAAAATGCTCCATGTCCCCTATAATCACAATGCTCCATGCCTTTTTCCTCACAAAGCTCCAGAATTTTGTCATCACAATGTTCCATGACCGTGGCATCCCAATGCTCCATGGCCCTTGTCATCACAATGCTCCAGAATTCTTGTCATCACAATGTTCCATGAACGTGTCATCACAATGCTACATGACCCTGGTCATCACAGTTCTCCATGACCTTTGTCATCACAATGCTCTATGTCACTTTTCATCACAATTCTCAATGACCACTTTAATCACTATGCTCGCTGACCATTTTCATCACATTTCTCTATTGTCATTACAATTCCCCATGGCCCCTTTCTTCACAATTCTCCATGATGCCTGTCATCACAATGCTCCATGGCTTTTGTTATCACAATGTTCCAGGACCAGTTTCATCACAATACTCCATCCCCCTTGTCATCACAGTGCACAATGAAAGCTTTCATTACAATGCTCCATGACACTTGTCATCACAATGCTCCATGGCCTTTATCGTCACAATGCTCCCAGGCACCTTTCATCACGATATTCCATGAAAACTTTCATCATAATGCTCCATGACCATTGTCATCACAATAGTCCATACCCATGTTAACACAATGCTGCATAATCCCTGTCATCCCAATTCTCCATGACTGCTGTCATCACAATAATCCAGGACAATTTTCATAACAATGCTTCATGCCCCCAGTCATCACAGTGCTCCATGATACCTTTCATCACAATTCCTAGATGATCAATGTCATCACAATGCCCCATGACACCTGTTACCACAATTCGCTATGACCCTTGTCATCACAATACTCGATGAACCGTGTCATCACAGTGTTCCAGGACACATGTCATCACAATGATCCATTAATATTTTCATCACAATGCTCCAATACACCTGTCATCACAATGCTCCATGTCCCCTCTTATCATATTGCTCCATGATCTCTTTCATCACAATGCTCCATGACCACTGTCATCACCATACCTCAAGACGCCTGTCATCTCAATGCTCCATGGCCCCTTTCATCACAGTGCTCCATGAACCCAGTCATCACAATGTTCCCTGCCCTCTTCGTCACAATGCTCCATGGGCCCTGTCATCACAATGCTCCATGCCCTTGTCATCAAAATTCTCCAGAACTCTTGTCATCATAATGTTCCATGCCAATGTCATCAAAATGTCCCATGACACTTGTCATCACAATGCTCCATGGCCTTTGTCATCACAATGTTCCATGGCCCCTGTCATCACAGTGCTCCTTGATACCTTTCATCACAATTCTACATGACCACTGTCATCACAATGCCCCATTTCAGATGTCATCACAATTCGCCATGGTCCTTGTCATAACAATGCTCCATGAACCGTGTCATCACAAGGTTTCAGGACACTTGTCATCACAATGATCCATGATCACTTTCATCACAATGCTCCATGAACCCTGTCATCTCAATGCTCCATAGCCTTTGTATTCACAATGCTCCATGGCCCCTGTAATCACAGTGCTCCATGACCCCTTTCATCACAATGCTCCAAGACCGCTGTCATCACAATGCCCCATGACGCCTGCCACCAACAATCTCCAAGGGCTCCCTTACCAAAAAGCTCCATGATCCCTGTCAGTACAATGTTCCATGACACTTTTCATCACAATGCTCCATGACACCTGTCATCACAAAGTTCTCTGCCCATATCATCACAATGCTACTTGTCACCTTTCATCACAATGCTCCGTGCCCTTTCATCACAATGCTCCAGATTTCTTGTCATCACAATGTTCCTTGACCGTGTCATCACAATGCTCCATGACCCGTGTCCTCACAAAGCTCCATGACCCCTGGCATCACAATGATCCATGATTCCTTTCCTCAGAGTGCTCCAGTACCCTTTTCATCACAATGCTCCATGCCATTGTCAGCACAATGCTCCTTGGACCCTGTCATCAAAATGCTCCATCCCCTTTTCATCACAATGCTCCAGATATCCTATCATTACAATGCTCCATGCCCGTGTCAACACAATGCTCCATGACCCCTGTCATCAAAATGCTTGATGAAACTTGTTATCAGAATGTTCCATGACCCCTGTCATCAAAATGATCCCTGACACTTGTCATCGCAATGCTGCATGATACATTTCATCCCAATCCTCTGTGACCGCTGTCATCACAATGCTCCAGGACAACTTTCATAACAATGCTCCATGACCCCTGTCATCACAACGTTCCATGAAAGTTGTCATCAAAATGCTCCATGACCCCGGACACCACAAGGTTCCCTGCCCTTGTCATCACAATGGTACATGGCCTGGTCATCACAATGTTCCATGGCCTCTGTCATCACCATGCTCCATGGTCTTTCTCATCACAATGCTCTATGACCCCTGTCATCACAATGCTTGATGACCATTGTCATCACAATGCTCCAAGGCCCCTGTCATCACAATGCCTCATGGTCTTTGTAATCACAAAGCTCAATGACCAATGTCATCACAGTGCTCCATGCCGTTGTCATCACAATGCTCCATGGTCCCTGTAATCACAATGCTCCATACTCTTGTCATCATAATGTTCCTTGGCCTTTGTCATCACAGTGCTCCATGATACCTTTAATCAAAATTCTACATGACCACTCTCATCACAATGCAAGATGACCAATGTCATCACAATGCCCCATGACACGTGTCATCACAATTCGCCTTGGCCCTTGTCATCTCAATGCTGTATGAAACGTGTCATCAGTAGCTCCCAAGACCCTTGTCATCACAATGCTCCATGAACTCTGTTATCTCAATGTTCCATGGCCTTTGTATTCACAATGCTCCATTGTCCCGATAATCGCGTTGCTCCATGAACACTTTCATCACAATGCTCCTTGACCACTGTCACCATAATGCCCCATGACGTCTCTCATCACTGTGCTCCAAGGCCACTCTCATCAAAATGCTCCATGATCTGTGTCAGCACAATATTGCATGACACTTGTCATCACAATGCTCCATGATCCCTCTAATCACAATGATCCCTGCCAATTTCATCACAATGACCCAAGTCTCCTGTAATCACAATGCTCCATGCCCTTGTCATCACAATGCTCCAGGTCTGTTGTCATCACCATGCTTCATGCCCGTGTCATCACAATGCTCCATGAATCTTGTCTTCACAATGCTCCATGGCCCATGTCATCACAATGCTCCATGACCCCTCTCATCACAATGCTCTATGGCCTTTGTCATCACAATGCTCCGTGACCCCCGTCAACACAGTGCCTGATGACCCCTGTCATCAAAATGCTAAATGGCACTTGTCATCACAATGCTCTATGATGCCTGTCATCACTATTCTCCATGTCACTTGTTATCACAAGTCTCCATGGCCCCTGTACTCCCAGTACTCCATGACCCCTTTCATCACAATGCCCAATGTCACCTCTGATCACAATTCTCAATGGCATTTGTCATCACGATGTTCCATGACACCTGTCATCACAATGCTCCATGAGACTTGTCATCACAATGCTCCATGGCCCCTCTCATTCCTGTGCTCCATAATAACTTTAATCACATTTCTAGATGACCACTGCCATCACAATGCCCCATGACATTGTCATCACAATTCGCCATGACCATTGTCATCACAATGCTCCATGAACCATGTCATCACAGGGTCCCAGGACACTTGTCATCACAATGATCCATTACCACTTTCATCACAATGCTCCATGACCACTGTCATCTCAATGCTCCATGGCCTTTGTATTCACAATGCTCCATGGCCCCTGTAATCACAGTGCTCCATAACACCTTTCATCATAATGCTCCATGACCACTGCCATCTCAATGCCTCATGACGCCTGTCATCACAATTCTCCAAGGCCCCTCTCATCACAGTGCTCCATGACACTTGTCATCCCATTGCTCCATAACACCTGTCATCACAGTGTTCCCTGCCCATGTCATCAAAATGCTCCATGTCCCCTATAATCACAATGCTCCATGCCTTTTTCCTCACAAAGCTCCAGAATTTTGTCATCACAATGTTCCATGACCGTGGCATCCCAATGCTCCATGGCCCTTGTCATCACAATGCTCCAGAATTCTTGTCATCACAATGTTCCATGAACGTGTCATCACAATGCTACATGACCCTGGTCATCACAGTTCTCCATGACCTTTGTCATCACAATGCTCTATGTCACTTTTCATCACAATTCTCAATGACCACTTTAATCACTATGCTCGCTGACCATTTTCATCACATTTCTCTATTGTCATTACAATTCCCCATGGCCCCTTTCTTCACAATTCTCCATGATGCCTGTCATCACAATGCTCCATGGCTTTTGTTATCACAATGTTCCAGGACCAGTTTCATCACAATACTCCATCCCCCTTGTCATCACAGTGCACAATGAAAGCTTTCATTACAATGCTCCATGACACTTGTCATCACAATGCTCCATGGCCTTTATCGTCACAATGCTCCCAGGCACTTTTCATCACGATATTCCATGAAAACTTTCATCACATTGCTCCATGACCATTGTCATCACAATAGTCCATACCCATGTCAACACAATGCTGCATAATCCCTGTCATCCCAATTCTCCATGACTGCTGTCATCACAATAATCCAGGACAATTTTCATAACAATGCTTCATGCCCCCAGTCATCACAGTGCTCCATGATACCTTTCATCACAATTCCTAGATGATCAATGTCATCACAATGCCCCATGACACCTGTCACCACAATTCGCTATGACCCTTGTCATCACAATACTCGATGAACCGTGTCATCACAGTGTTCCAGGACACATGTCATCACAATGATCCATTAATATTTTCATCACAATGCTCCAATACACCTGTCATCACAATGCTCCATGTCCCCTCTTATCATATTGCTCCATGATCTCTTTCATCACAATGCTCCATGACCACTGTCATCACCATACCTCAAGACGCCTGTCATCTCAGTGCTCCATGGCCCCTTTCATCACAAGGCTCCATGAACCCAGTCATCACAATGTTCCCTGCCCTCTTCGTCACAATGCTCCATGGGCCCTGTCATCACAATGCTCCATGCCCTTGTCATCAAAATTCTCCAGAACTCTTGTCATCATAATGTTCCATGCCAATGTCATCAAAATGTCCCATGACACTTGTCATCACAATGCTCCATGGCCTTTGTCATCACAATGTTCCATGGCCCCTGTCATCACAGTGCTCCTTGATACCTTTCATCACAATTCTACATGACCACTGTCATCACAATGCCCCATTTCAGATGTCATCACAATTCGCCATGGTCCTTGTCATAACAATGCTCCATGAACCGTGTCATCACAAGGTTTCAGGACACTTGTCATCACAATGATCCATGATCACTTTCATCACAATGCTCCATGAAACCTGTCATCTCAATGCTCCATAGCCTTTGTATTCACAATGCTCCATGGCCCCTGTAATCACAGTGCTCCATGACCCCTTTCATCACAATGCTCCAAGACCGCTGTCATCACAATGCCCCATGACGCCTGCCACCAACAATCTCCAAGGGCTCCCTTACCAAAAAGCTCCATGATCCCTGTCAGTACAATGTTCCATGACACTTTTCATCACAATGCTCCATGACACCTGTCATCACAAAGTTCTCTGCCCATATCATCACAATGCTACTTGTCACCTTTCATCACAATGCTCCGTGCCCTTTCATCACAATGCTCCAGATTTCTTGTCATCACAATGTTCCTTGACCGTGTCATCACAATGCTCCATGACCCGTGTCCTCACAAAGCTCCATGACCCCTGGCATCACAATGATCCATGATTCCTTTCCTCAGAGTGCTCCAGTACCCTTTTCATCACAATGCTCCATGCCATTGTCAGCACAATGCTCCTTGGACCCTGTCATCAAAATGCTCCATCCCCTTTTCATCACAATGCTCCAGATATCCTATCATTACAATGCTCCATGCCCGTGTCAACACAATGCTCCATGACCCCTGTCATCAAAATGCTTGATGAAACTTGTTATCAGAATGTTCCATGACCCCTGTCATCAAAATGATCCCTGACAGTTGTCATCGCAATGCTGCATGATACATTTCATCCCAATCCTCTGTGACCGCTGTCATCACAATGCTCCAGGACAACTTTCATAACAATGCTCCATGACCCCTGTCATCACAACGTTCCATGAAAGTTGTCATCAAAATGCTCCATGACCCCGGACACCACAAGGTTCCCTGCCCTTGTCATCACAATGGTACATGGCCTGGTCATCACAATGTTCCATGGCCTCTGTCATCACCATGCTCCATGGTCTTTCTCATCACAATGCTCTATGACCCCTGTCATCACAATGCTTGATGACCATTGTCATCACAATGCTCCAAGGCCCCTGTCATCACAATGCCTCATGGTCTTTGTAATCACAAAGCTCAATGACCAATGTCATCACAGTGCTCCATGCCGTTGTCATCACAATGCTCCATGGTCCCTGTAATCACAATGCTCCATACTCTTGTCATCATAATGTTCCTTGGCCTTTGTCATCACAGTGCTCCATGATACCTTTAATCAAAATTCTACATGACCACTCTCATCACAATGCAAGATGACCAATGTCATCACAATGCCCCATGACACGTGTCATCACAATTCGCCTTGGCCCTTGTCATCTCAATGCTGTATGAAACGTGTCATCAGTAGCTCCCAAGACCCTTGTCATCACAATGCTCCATGAACTCTGTTATCTCAATGTTCCATGGCCTTTGTATTCACAATGCTCCATTGTCCCGATAATCGCGTTGCTCCATGAACACTTTCATCACAATGCTCCTTGACCACTGTCACCATAATGCCCCATGACGTCTCTCATCACTGTGCTCCAAGGCCACTCTCATCAAAATGCTCCATGATCTGTGTCAGCACAATATTGCATGACACTTGTCATCACAATGCTCCATGATCCCTCTAATCACAATGATCCCTGCCAATTTCATCACAATGACCCAAGTCTCCTGTAATCACAATGCTCCATGCCCTTGTCATCACAATGCTCCAGGTCTGTTGTCATCACCATGCTTCATGCCCGTGTCATCACAATGCTCCATGAATCTTGTCTTCACAATGCTCCATGGCCCATGTCATCACAATGCTCCATGACCCCTCTCATCACAATGCTCTATGGCCTTTGTCATCACAATGCTCCGTGACCCCCGTCAACACAGTGCCTGATGACCCCTGTCATCAAAATGCTAAATGGCACTTGTCATCACAATGCTCTATGATGCCTGTCATCACTATTCTCCATGTCACTTGTTATCACAAGTCTCCATGGCCCCTGTACTCCCAGTACTCCATGACCCCTTTCATCACAATGCCCAATGTCACCTCTGATCACAATTCTCAATGGCATTTGTCATCACGATGTTCCATGACACCTGTCATCACAATGCTCCATGAGACTTGTCATCACAATGCTCCATGGCCCCTCTCATTCCTGTGCTCCATAATAACTTTAATCACATTTCTAGATGACCACTGCCATCACAATGCCCCATGACATTGTCATCACAATTCGCCATGACCATTGTCATCACAATGCTCCATGAACCATGTCATCACAGGGTCCCAGGACACTTGTCATCACAATGATCCATTACCACTTTCATCACAATGCTCCATGACCACTGTCATCTCAATGCTCCATGGCCTTTGTATTCACAATGCTCCATGGCCCCTGTAATCACAGTGCTCCATAACACCTTTCATCATAATGCTCCATGACCACTGCCATCTCAATGCCTCATGACGCCTGTCATCACAATTCTCCAAGGCCCCTCTCATCACAGTGCTCCATGACACTTGTCATCCCATTGCTCCATAACACCTGTCATCACAGTGTTCCCTGCCCATGTCATCAAAATGCTCCATGTCCCCTATAATCACAATGCTCCATGCCTTTTTCCTCACAAAGCTCCAGAATTTTGTCATCACAATGTTCCATGACCGTGGCATCCCAATGCTCCATGGCCCTTGTCATCACAATGCTCCAGAATTCTTGTCATCACAATGTTCCATGAACGTGTCATCACAATGCTACATGACCCTGGTCATCACAGTTCTCCATGACCTTTGTCATCACAATGCTCTATGTCACTTTTCATCACAATTCTCAATGACCACTTTAATCACTATGCTCGCTGACCATTTTCATCACATTTCTCTATTGTCATTACAATTCCCCATGGCCCCTTTCTTCACAATTCTCCATGATGCCTGTCATCACAATGCTCCATGGCTTTTGTTATCACAATGTTCCAGGACCAGTTTCATCACAATACTCCATCCCCCTTGTCATCACAGTGCACAATGAAAGCTTTCATTACAATGCTCCATGACACTTGTCATCACAATGCTCCATGGCCTTTATCGTCACAATGCTCCCAGGCACCTTTCATCACGATATTCCATGAAAACTTTCATCATAATGCTCCATGACCATTGTCATCACAATAGTCCATACCCATGTTAACACAATGCTGCATAATCCCTGTCATCCCAATTCTCCATGACTGCTGTCATCACAATAATCCAGGACAATTTTCATAACAATGCTTCATGCCCCCAGTCATCACAGTGCTCCATGATACCTTTCATCACAATTCCTAGATGATCAATGTCATCACAATGCCCCATGACACCTGTTACCACAATTCGCTATGACCCTTGTCATCACAATACTCGATGAACCGTGTCATCACAGTGTTCCAGGACACATGTCATCACAATGATCCATTAATATTTTCATCACAATGCTCCAATACACCTGTCATCACAATGCTCCATGTCCCCTCTTATCATATTGCTCCATGATCTCTTTCATCACAATGCTCCATGACCACTGTCATCACCATACCTCAAGACGCCTGTCATCTCAATGCTCCATGGCCCCTTTCATCACAGTGCTCCATGAACCCAGTCATCACAATGTTCCCTGCCCTCTTCGTCACAATGCTCCATGGGCCCTGTCATCACAATGCTCCATGCCCTTGTCATCAAAATTCTCCAGAACTCTTGTCATCATAATGTTCCATGCCAATGTCATCAAAATGTCCCATGACACTTGTCATCACAATGCTCCATGGCCTTTGTCATCACAATGTTCCATGGCCCCTGTCATCACAGTGCTCCTTGATACCTTTCATCACAATTCTACATGACCACTGTCATCACAATGCCCCATTTCAGATGTCATCACAATTCGCCATGGTCCTTGTCATAACAATGCTCCATGAACCGTGTCATCACAAGGTTTCAGGACACTTGTCATCACAATGATCCATGATCACTTTCATCACAATGCTCCATGAACCCTGTCATCTCAATGCTCCATAGCCTTTGTATTCACAATGCTCCATGGCCCCTGTAATCACAGTGCTCCATGACCCCTTTCATCACAATGCTCCAAGACCGCTGTCATCACAATGCCCCATGACGCCTGCCACCAACAATCTCCAAGGGCTCCCTTACCAAAAAGCTCCATGATCCCTGTCAGTACAATGTTCCATGACACTTTTCATCACAATGCTCCATGACACCTGTCATCACAAAGTTCTCTGCCCATATCATCACAATGCTACTTGTCACCTTTCATCACAATGCTCCGTGCCCTTTCATCACAATGCTCCAGATTTCTTGTCATCACAATGTTCCTTGACCGTGTCATCACAATGCTCCATGACCCGTGTCCTCACAAAGCTCCATGACCCCTGGCATCACAATGATCCATGATTCCTTTCCTCAGAGTGCTCCAGTACCCTTTTCATCACAATGCTCCATGCCATTGTCAGCACAATGCTCCTTGGACCCTGTCATCAAAATGCTCCATCCCCTTTTCATCACAATGCTCCAGATATCCTATCATTACAATGCTCCATGCCCGTGTCAACACAATGCTCCATGACCCCTGTCATCAAAATGCTTGATGAAACTTGTTATCAGAATGTTCCATGACCCCTGTCATCAAAATGATCCCTGACAGTTGTCATCGCAATGCTGCATGATACATTTCATCCCAATCCTCTGTGACCGCTGTCATCACAATGCTCCAGGACAACTTTCATAACAATGCTCCATGACCCCTGTCATCACAACGTTCCATGAAAGTTGTCATCAAAATGCTCCATGACCCCGGACACCACAAGGTTCCCTGCCCTTGTCATCACAATGGTACATGGCCTGGTCATCACAATGTTCCATGGCCTCTGTCATCACCATGCTCCATGGTCTTTCTCATCACAATGCTCTATGACCCCTGTCATCACAATGCTTGATGACCATTGTCATCACAATGCTCCAAGGCCCCTGTCATCACAATGCCTCATGGTCTTTGTAATCACAAAGCTCAATGACCAATGTCATCACAGTGCTCCATGCCGTTGTCATCACAATGCTCCATGGTCCCTGTAATCACAATGCTCCATACTCTTGTCATCATAATGTTCCTTGGCCTTTGTCATCACAGTGCTCCATGATACCTTTAATCAAAATTCTACATGACCACTCTCATCACAATGCAAGATGACCAATGTCATCACAATGCCCCATGACACGTGTCATCACAATTCGCCTTGGCCCTTGTCATCTCAATGCTGTATGAAACGTGTCATCAGTAGCTCCCAAGACCCTTGTCATCACAATGCTCCATGAACTCTGTTATCTCAATGTTCCATGGCCTTTGTATTCACAATGCTCCATTGTCCCGATAATCGCGTTGCTCCATGAACACTTTCATCACAATGCTCCTTGACCACTGTCACCATAATGCCCCATGACGTCTCTCATCACTGTGCTCCAAGGCCACTCTCATCAAAATGCTCCATGATCTGTGTCAGCACAATATTGCATGACACTTGTCATCACAATGCTCCATGATCCCTCTAATCACAATGATCCCTGCCAATTTCATCACAATGACCCAAGTCTCCTGTAATCACAATGCTCCATGCCCTTGTCATCACAATGCTCCAGGTCTGTTGTCATCACCATGCTTCATGCCCGTGTCATCACAATGCTCCATGAATCTTGTCTTCACAATGCTCCATGGCCCATGTCATCACAATGCTCCATGACCCCTCTCATCACAATGCTCTATGGCCTTTGTCATCACAATGCTCCGTGACCCCCGTCAACACAGTGCCTGATGACCCCTGTCATCAAAATGCTAAATGGCACTTGTCATCACAATGCTCTATGATGCCTGTCATCACTATTCTCCATGTCACTTGTTATCACAAGTCTCCATGGCCCCTGTACTCCCAGTACTCCATGACCCCTTTCATCACAATGCCCAATGTCACCTCTGATCACAATTCTCAATGGCATTTGTCATCACGATGCTCCATGACACCTGTCATCACAATGCTCCATGAGACTTGTCATCACAATGCTCCATGGCCCCTCTCATTCCTGTGCTCCATAATAACTTTAATCACATTTCTAGATGACCACTGCCATCACAATGCCCCATGACATTGTCATCACAATTCGCCATGACCATTGTCATCACAATGCTCCATGAACCATGTCATCACAGGGTCCCAGGACACTTGTCATCACAATGATCCATTACCACTTTCATCACAATGCTCCATGACCACTGTCATCTCAATGCTCCATGGCCTTTGTATTCACAATGCTCCATGGCCCCTGTAATCACAGTGCTCCATAACACCTTTCATCATAATGCTCCATGACCACTGCCATCTCAATGCCTCATGACGCCTGTCATCACAATTCTCCAAGGCCCCTCTCATCACAGTGCTCCATGACACTTGTCATCCCATTGCTCCATAACACCTGTCATCACAGTGTTCCCTGCCCATGTCATCAAAATGCTCCATGTCCCCTATAATCACAATGCTCCATGCCTTTTTCCTCACAAAGCTCCAGAATTTTGTCATCACAATGTTCCATGACCGTGGCATCCCAATGCTCCATGGCCCTTGTCATCACAATGCTCCAGAATTCTTGTCATCACAATGTTCCATGAACGTGTCATCACAATGCTACATGACCCTGGTCATCACAGTTCTCCATGACCTTTGTCATCACAATGCTCTATGTCACTTTTCATCACAATTCTCAATGACCACTTTAATCACTATGCTCGCTGACCATTTTCATCACATTTCTCTATTGTCATTACAATTCCCCATGGCCCCTTTCTTCACAATTCTCCATGATGCCTGTCATCACAATGCTCCATGGCTTTTGTTATCACAATGTTCCAGGACCAGTTTCATCACAATACTCCATCCCCCTTGTCATCACAGTGCACAATGAAAGCTTTCATTACAATGCTCCATGACACTTGTCATCACAATGCTCCATGGCCTTTATCGTCACAATGCTCCCAGGCACTTTTCATCACGATATTCCATGAAAACTTTCATCACATTGCTCCATGACCATTGTCATCACAATAGTCCATACCCATGTCAACACAATGCTGCATAATCCCTGTCATCCCAATTCTCCATGACTGCTGTCATCACAATAATCCAGGACAATTTTCATAACAATGCTTCATGCCCCCAGTCATCACAGTGCTCCATGATACCTTTCATCACAATTCCTAGATGATCAATGTCATCACAATGCCCCATGACACCTGTCACCACAATTCGCTATGACCCTTGTCATCACAATACTCGATGAACCGTGTCATCACAGTGTTCCAGGACACATGTCATCACAATGATCCATTAATATTTTCATCACAATGCTCCAATACACCTGTCATCACAATGCTCCATGTCCCCTCTTATCATATTGCTCCATGATCTCTTTCATCACAATGCTCCATGACCACTGTCATCACCATACCTCAAGACGCCTGTCATCTCAGTGCTCCATGGCCCCTTTCATCACAAGGCTCCATGAACCCAGTCATCACAATGTTCCCTGCCCTCTTCGTCACAATGCTCCATGGGCCCTGTCATCACAATGCTCCATGCCCTTGTCATCAAAATTCTCCAGAACTCTTGTCATCATAATGTTCCATGCCAATGTCATCAAAATGTCCCATGACACTTGTCATCACAATGCTCCATGGCCTTTGTCATCACAATGTTCCATGGCCCCTGTCATCACAGTGCTCCTTGATACCTTTCATCACAATTCTACATGACCACTGTCATCACAATGCCCCATTTCAGATGTCATCACAATTCGCCATGGTCCTTGTCATAACAATGCTCCATGAACCGTGTCATCACAAGGTTTCAGGACACTTGTCATCACAATGATCCATGATCACTTTCATCACAATGCTCCATGAACCCTGTCATCTCAATGCTCCATAGCCTTTGTATTCACAATGCTCCATGGCCCCTGTAATCACAGTGCTCCATGACCCCTTTCATCACAATGCTCCAAGACCGCTGTCATCACAATGCCCCATGACACCTGCCACCAACAATCTCCAAGGGCTCCCTTACCAAAAAGCTCCATGATCCCTGTCAGTACAATGTTCCATGACACTTTTCATCACAATGCTCCATGACACCTGTCATCACAAAGTTCTCTGCCCATATCATCACAATGCTACTTGTCACCTTTCATCACAATGCTCCGTGCCCTTTCATCACAATGCTCCAGATTTCTTGTCATCACAATGTTCCTTGACCGTGTCATCACAATGCTCCATGACCCGTGTCCTCACAAAGCTCCATGACCCCTGGCATCACAATGATCCATGATTCCTTTCCTCACAGTGCTCCAGTACCCTTTTCATCACAATGCTCCATGCCATTGTCAGCACAATGCTCCTTGGACCCTGTCATCAAAATGCTCCATCCCCTTTTCATCACAATGCTCCAGATATCCTATCATTACAATGCTCCATGCCCGTGTCAACACAATGCTCCATGACCCCTGTCATCAAAATGCTTGATGAAACTTGTTATCAGAATGTTCCATGACCCCTGTCATCAAAATGATCCCTGACAGTTGTCATCGCAATGCTGCATGATACATTTCATCCCAATCCTCTGTGACCGCTGTCATCACAATGCTCCAGGACAACTTTCATAACAATGCTCCATGACCCCTGTCATCACAACGTTCCATGAAAGTTGTCATCAAAATGCTCCATGACCCCGGACACCACAAGGTTCCCTGCCCTTGTCATCACAATGGTACATGGCCTGGTCATCACAATGTTCCATGGCCTCTGTCATCACCATGCTCCATGGTCTTTCTCATCACAATGCTCTATGACCCCTGTCATCACAATGCTTGATGACCATTGTCATCACAATGCTCCAAGGCCCCTGTCATCACAATGCCTCATGGTCTTTGTAATCACAAAGCTCAATGACCAATGTCATCACAGTGCTCCATGCCGTTGTCATCACAATGCTCCATGGTCCCTGTAATCACAATGCTCCATACTCTTGTCATCATAATGTTCCTTGGCCTTTGTCATCACAGTGCTCCATGATACCTTTAATCAAAATTCTACATGACCACTCTCATCACAATGCAAGATGACCAATGTCATCACAATGCCCCATGACACGTGTCATCACAATTCGCCTTGGCCCTTGTCATCTCAATGCTGTATGAAACGTGTCATCAGTAGCTCCCAAGACCCTTGTCATCACAATGCTCCATGAACTCTGTTATCTCAATGTTCCATGGCCTTTGTATTCACAATGCTCCATTGTCCCGATAATCGCGTTGCTCCATGAACACTTTCATCACAATGCTCCTTGACCACTGTCACCATAATGCCCCATGACGTCTCTCATCACTGTGCTCCAAGGCCACTCTCATCAAAATGCTCCATGATCTGTGTCAGCACAATATTGCATGACACTTGTCATCACAATGCTCCATGATCCCTCTAATCACAATGATCCCTGCCAATTTCATCACAATGACCCAAGTCTCCTGTAATCACAATGCTCCATGCCCTTGTCATCACAATGCTCCAGGTCTGTTGTCATCACCATGCTTCATGCCCGTGTCATCACAATGCTCCATGAATCTTGTCTTCACAATGCTCCATGGCCCATGTCATCACAATGCTCCATGACCCCTCTCATCACAATGCTCTATGGCCTTTGTCATCACAATGCTCCGTGACCCCCGTCAACACAGTGCCTGATGACCCCTGTCATCAAAATGCTAAATGGCACTTGTCATCACAATGCTCTATGATGCCTGTCATCACTATTCTCCATGTCACTTGTTATCACAAGTCTCCATGGCCCCTGTACTCCCAGTACTCCATGACCCCTTTCATCACAATGCCCAATGTCACCTCTGATCACAATTCTCAATGGCATTTGTCATCACGATGTTCCATGACACCTGTCATCACAATGCTCCATGAGACTTGTCATCACAATGCTCCATGGCCCCTCTCATTCCTGTGCTCCATAATAACTTTAATCACATTTCTAGATGACCACTGCCATCACAATGCCCCATGACATTGTCATCACAATTCGCCATGACCATTGTCATCACAATGCTCCATGAACCATGTCATCACAGGGTCCCAGGACACTTGTCATCACAATGATCCATTACCACTTTCATCACAATGCTCCATGACCACTGTCATCTCAATGCTCCATGGCCTTTGTATTCACAATGCTCCATGGCCCCTGTAATCACAGTGCTCCATAACACCTTTCATCATAATGCTCCATGACCACTGCCATCTCAATGCCTCATGACGCCTGTCATCACAATTCTCCAAGGCCCCTCTCATCACAGTGCTCCATGACACTTGTCATCCCATTGCTCCATAACACCTGTCATCACAGTGTTCCCTGCCCATGTCATCAAAATGCTCCATGTCCCCTATAATCACAATGCTCCATGCCTTTTTCCTCACAAAGCTCCAGAATTTTGTCATCACAATGTTCCATGACCGTGGCATCCCAATGCTCCATGGCCCTTGTCATCACAATGCTCCAGAATTCTTGTCATCACAATGTTCCATGAACGTGTCATCACAATGCTACATGACCCTGGTCATCACAGTTCTCCATGACCTTTGTCATCACAATGCTCTATGTCACTTTTCATCACAATTCTCAATGACCACTTTAATCACTATGCTCGCTGACCATTTTCATCACATTTCTCTATTGTCATTACAATTCCCCATGGCCCCTTTCTTCACAATTCTCCATGATGCCTGTCATCACAATGCTCCATGGCTTTTGTTATCACAATGTTCCAGGACCAGTTTCATCACAATACTCCATCCCCCTTGTCATCACAGTGCACAATGAAAGCTTTCATTACAATGCTCCATGACACTTGTCATCACAATGCTCCATGGCCTTTATCGTCACAATGCTCCCAGGCACTTTTCATCACGATATTCCATGAAAACTTTCATCACATTGCTCCATGACCATTGTCATCACAATAGTCCATACCCATGTCAACACAATGCTGCATAATCCCTGTCATCCCAATTCTCCATGACTGCTGTCATCACAATAATCCAGGACAATTTTCATAACAATGCTTCATGCCCCCAGTCATCACAGTGCTCCATGATACCTTTCATCACAATTCCTAGATGATCAATGTCATCACAATGCCCCATGACACCTGTCACCACAATTCGCTATGACCCTTGTCATCACAATACTCGATGAACCGTGTCATCACAGTGTTCCAGGACACATGTCATCACAATGATCCATTAATATTTTCATCACAATGCTCCAATACACCTGTCATCACAATGCTCCATGTCCCCTCTTATCATATTGCTCCATGATCTCTTTCATCACAATGCTCCATGACCACTGTCATCACCATACCTCAAGACGCCTGTCATCTCAGTGCTCCATGGCCCCTTTCATCACAAGGCTCCATGAACCCAGTCATCACAATGTTCCCTGCCCTCTTCGTCACAATGCTCCATGGGCCCTGTCATCACAATGCTCCATGCCCTTGTCATCAAAATTCTCCAGAACTCTTGTCATCATAATGTTCCATGCCAATGTCATCAAAATGTCCCATGACACTTGTCATCACAATGCTCCATGGCCTTTGTCATCACAATGTTCCATGGCCCCTGTCATCACAGTGCTCCTTGATACCTTTCATCACAATTCTACATGACCACTGTCATCACAATGCCCCATTTCAGATGTCATCACAATTCGCCATGGTCCTTGTCATAACAATGCTCCATGAACCGTGTCATCACAAGGTTTCAGGACACTTGTCATCACAATGATCCATGATCACTTTCATCACAATGCTCCATGAACCCTGTCATCTCAATGCTCCATAGCCTTTGTATTCACAATGCTCCATGGCCCCTGTAATCACAGTGCTCCATGACCCCTTTCATCACAATGCTCCAAGACCGCTGTCATCACAATGCCCCATGACGCCTGCCACCAACAATCTCCAAGGGCTCCCTTACCAAAAAGCTCCATGATCCCTGTCAGTACAATGTTCCATGACACTTTTCATCACAATGCTCCATGACACCTGTCATCACAAAGTTCTCTGCCCATATCATCACAATGCTACTTGTCACCTTTCATCACAATGCTCCGTGCCCTTTCATCACAATGCTCCAGATTTCTTGTCATCACAATGTTCCTTGACCGTGTCATCACAATGCTCCATGACCCGTGTCATCACAAAGCTCCATGACCCCTGGCATCACAATGATCCATGATTCCTTTCCTCAGAGTGCTCCAGTACCCTTTTCATCACAATGCTCCATGCCATTGTCAGCACAATGCTCCTTGGACCCTGTCATCAAAATGCTCCATCCCCTTTTCATCACAATGCTCCAGATATCCTATCATTACAATGCTCCATGCCCGTGTCAACACAATGCTCCATGACCCCTGTCATCAAAATGCTTGATGAAACTTGTTATCAGAATGTTCCATGACCCCTGTCATCAAAATGATCCCTGACACTTGTCATCGCAATGCTGCATGATACATTTCATCCCAATCCTCTGTGACCGCTGTCATCACAATGCTCCAGGACAACTTTCATAACAATGCTCCATGACCCCTGTCATCACAACGTTCCATGAAAGTTGTCATCAAAATGCTCCATGACCCCGGACACCACAAGGTTCCCTGCCCTTGTCATCACAATGGTACATGGCCTGGTCATCACAATGTTCCATGGCCTCTGTCATCACCATGCTCCATGGTCTTTCTCATCACAATGCTCTATGACCCCTGTCATCACAATGCTTGATGACCATTGTCATCACAATGCTCCAAGGCCCCTGTCATCACAATGCCTCATGGTCTTTGTAATCACAAAGCTCAATGACCAATGTCATCACAGTGCTCCATGCCGTTGTCATCACAATGCTCCATGGTCCCTGTAATCACAATGCTCCATACTCTTGTCATCACAATGTTCCTTGGCCTTTGTCATCACAGTGCTCCATGATACCTTTAATCAAAATTCTACATGACCACTCTCATCACAATGCAAGATGACCAATGTCATCACAATGCCCCATGACACGTGTCATCACAATTCGCCTTGGCCCTTGTCATCTCAATGCTGTATGAAACGTGTCATCAGTAGCTCCCAAGACCCTTGTCATCACAATGCTCCATGAACTCTGTTATCTCAATGTTCCATGGCCTTTGTATTCACAATGCTCCATTGTCCCGATAATCGCGTTGCTCCATGAACACTTTCATCACAATGCTCCTTGACCACTGTCACCATAATGCCCCATGACGTCTCTCATCACTGTGCTCCAAGGCCACTCTCATCAAAATGCTCCATGATCTGTGTCAGCACAATATTGCATGACACTTGTCATCACAATGCTCCATGATCCCTCTAATCACAATGATCCCTGCCAATTTCATCACAATGACCCAAGTCTCCTGTAATCACAATGCTCCATGCCCTTGTCATCACAATGCTCCAGGTCTGTTGTCATCACCATGCTTCATACCCGTGTCATCACAATGCTCCATGAATCTTGTCCTCACAATGCTCCATGGCCCATGTCATCACAATGCTCCATGACCCCTCTCATCACAATGCTCTATGGCCTTTGTCATCACAATGCTCCGTGACCCCCGTCAACACAGTGCCTGATGACCCCTGTCATCAAAATGTTAAATGGCACTTGTCATCACAATGCTCTATGATGCCTGTCATCACTATTCTCCATGTCACTTGTTATCACAAGGCTCCATGGCCCCTGTACTCCCAGTACTCCATGACCCCTTTCATCCCAATGCCCAATGTCACCTCTGATCACAATTCTCAATGGCATTTGTCATCACGATGCTCCATGACACCTGTCATCACAATGCTCCATGAGACTTGTCATCACAATGCTCCATGGCCCCTCTCATTCCTGTGCTCCATAATAACTTTAATCACATTTCTAGATGACCACTGCCATCACAATGCCCCATGACATTGTCATCACAATTCGCCATGACCATTGTCATCACAATGCTCCATGAACCATGTCATCACAGGGTCCCAGGACACTTGTCCTCACAATGATCCATTACCACTTTCATCACAATGCTCCATGACCACTGTCATCTCAATGCTCCATGGCCTTTGTATTCACAATGCTCCATGGCCCCTGTAATCACAGTGCTCCATAACACCTTTCATCATAATGCTCCATGACCACTGCCATCTCAATGCCTCATGACGCCTGTCATCACAATTCTCCAAGGCCCCTCTCATCACAGTGCTCCATGACACTTGTCATCCCATTGCTCCATAACACCTGTCATCACAGTGTTCCCTGCCCATGTCATCAAAATGCTCCATGTCCCCTATAATCACAATGCTCCATGCCTTTTTCCTCACAAAGCTCCAGAATTTTGTCATCACAATGTTCCATGACCGTGGCATCCCAATGCTCCATGGCCCTTGTCATCACAATGCTCCAGAATTCTTGTCATCACAATGTTCCATGAACGTGTCATCACAATGCTACATGACCCTGGTCATCACAGTTCTCCATGACCTTTGTCATCACAATGCTCTATGTCACTTTTCATCACAATTCTCAATGACCACTTTAATCACTATGCTCGCTGACCATTTTCATCACATTTCTCTATTGTCATTACAATTCCCCATGGCCCCTTTCTTCACAATTCTCCATGATGCCTGTCATCACAATGCTCCATGGCTTTTGTTATCACAATGTTCCAGGACCAGTTTCATCACAATACTCCATCCCCCTTGTCATCACAGTGCACAATGAAAGCTTTCATTACAATGCTCCATGACACTTGTCATCACAATGCTCCATGGCCTTTATCGTCACAATGCTCCCAGGCACCTTTCATCACGATATTCCATGAAAACTTTCATCATAATGCTCCATGACCATTGTCATCACAATAGTCCATACCCATGTTAACACAATGCTGCATAATCCCTGTCATCCCAATTCTCCATGACTGCTGTCATCACAATAATCCAGGACAATTTTCATAACAATGCTTCATGCCCCCAGTCATCACAGTGCTCCATGATACCTTTCATCACAATTCCTAGATGATCAATGTCATCACAATGCCCCATGACACCTGTTATCACAATTCGCTATGACCCTTGTCATCACAATACTCGATGAACCGTGTCATCACAGTGTTCCAGGACACATGTCATCACAATGATCCATTAATATTTTCATCACAATGCTCCAATACACCTGTCATCACAGTCCTCCATGTCCCATCTTATCATATTGCTCCATGATCTCTTTCATCACAATGCTCCATGACCACTGTCATCACCATACCTCAAGACGCCTGTCATCTCAGTGCTCCATGGCCCCTTTCATCACAAGGCTCCATGAACCCAGTCATCACAATGTTCCCTGCCCTCTTCGTCACAATGCTCCATGGGCCCTGTCATCACAATGCTCCATGCCCTTGTCATCAAAATTCTCCAGAACTCTTGTCATCATAATGTTCCATGCCAATGTCATCAAAATGTCCCATGACACTTGTCATCACAATGCTCCATGGCCTTTGTCATCACAATGTTCCATGGCCCCTGTCATCACAGTGCTCCTTGATACCTTTCATCACAATTCTACATGACCACTGTCATCACAATGCCCCATTTCAGATGTCATCACAATTCGCCATGGTCCTTGTCATAACAATGCTCCATGAACCGTGTCATCACAAGGTTTCAGGACACTTGTCATCACAATGATCCATGATCACTTTCATCACAATGCTCCATGAACCCTGTCATCTCAATGCTCCATAGCCTTTGTATTCACAATGCTCCATGGCCCCTGTAATCACAGTGCTCCATGACCCCTTTCATCACAATGCTCCAAGACCGCTGTCATCACAATGCCCCATGACGCCTGCCACCAACAATCTCCAAGGGCTCCCTTACCAAAAAGCTCCATGATCCCTGTCAGTACAATGTTCCATGACACTTTTCATCACAATGCTCCATGACACCTGTCATCACAAAGTTCTCTGCCCATATCATCACAATGCTACTTGTCACCTTTTATCACAATGCTCCGTGCCCTTTCATCACAATGCTCCAGATTTCTTGTCATCACAATGTTCCTTGACCGTGTCATCACAATGCTCCATGACCCGTGTCATCACAAAGCTCCATGACCCCTGGCATCACAATGATCCATGATTCCTTTCCTCAGAGTGCTCCAGTACCCTTTTCATCACAATGCTCCATGCCATTGTCAGCACAATGCTCCTTGGACCCTGTCATCAAAATGCTCCATCCCCTTTTCATCACAATGCTCCAGATATCCTATCATTACAATGCTCCATGCCCGTGTCAACACAATGCTCCATGACCCCTGTCATCAAAATGCTTGATGAAACTTGTTATCAGAATGTTCCATGACCCCTGTCATCAAAATGATCCCTGACACTTGTCATCGCAATGCTGCATGATACATTTCATCCCAATCCTCTGTGACCGCTGTCATCACAATGCTCCAGGACAACTTTCATAACAATGCTCCATGACCCCTGTCATCACAACGTTCCATGAAAGTTGTCATCAAAATGCTCCATGACCCCGGACACCACAAGGTTCCCTGCCCTTGTCATCACAATGGTACATGGCCTGGTCATCACAATGTTCCATGGCCTCTGTCATCACCATGCTCCATGGTCTTTCTCATCACAATGCTCTATGACCCCTGTCATCACAATGCTTGATGACCATTGTCATCACAATGCTCCAAGGCCCCTGTCATCACAATGCCTCATGGTCTTTGTAATCACAAAGCTCAATGACCAATGTCATCACAGTGCTCCATGCCGTTGTCATCACAATGCTCCATGGTCCCTGTAATCACAATGCTCCATACTCTTGTCATCACAATGTTCCTTGGCCTTTGTCATCACAGTGCTCCATGATACCTTTAATCAAAATTCTACATGACCACTCTCATCACAATGCAAGATGACCAATGTCATCACAATGCCCCATGACACGTGTCATCACAATTCGCCTTGGCCCTTGTCATCTCAATGCTGTATGAAACGTGTCATCAGTAGCTCCCAAGACCCTTGTCATCACAATGCTCCATGAACTCTGTTATCTCAATGTTCCATGGCCTTTGTATTCACAATGCTCCATTGTCCCGATAATCGCGTTGCTCCATGAACACTTTCATCACAATGCTCCTTGACCACTGTCACCATAATGCCCCATGACGTCTCTCATCACTGTGCTCCAAGGCCACTCTCATCAAAATGCTCCATGATCTGTGTCAGCACAATATTGCATGACACTTGTCATCACAATGCTCCATGATCCCTCTAATCACAATGATCCCTGCCAATTTCATCACAATGACCCAAGTCTCCTGTAATCACAATGCTCCATGCCCTTGTCATCACAATGCTCCAGGTCTGTTGTCATCACCATGCTTCATACCCGTGTCATCACAATGCTCCATGAATCTTGTCCTCACAATGCTCCATGGCCCATGTCATCACAATGCTCCATGACCCCTCTCATCACAATGCTCTATGGCCTTTGTCATCACAATGCTCCGTGACCCCCGTCAACACAGTGCCTGATGACCCCTGTCATCAAAATGTTAAATGGCACTTGTCATCACAATGCTCTATGATGCCTGTCATCACTATTCTCCATGTCACTTGTTATCACAAGGCTCCATGGCCCCTGTACTCCCAGTACTCCATGACCCCTTTCATCCCAATGCCCAATGTCACCTCTGATCACAATTCTCAATGGCATTTGTCATCACGATGCTCCATGACACCTGTCATCACAATGCTCCATGAGACTTGTCATCACAATGCTCCATGGCCCCTCTCATTCCTGTGCTCCATAATAACTTTAATCACATTTCTAGATGACCACTGCCATCACAATGCCCCATGACATTGTCATCACAATTCGCCATGACCATTGTCATCACAATGCTCCATTAACCATGTCATCACAGGGTCCCAGGACACTTGTCCTCACAATGATCCATTACCACTTTCATCACAATGCTCCATGACCACTGTCATCTCAATGCTCCATGGCCTTTGTATTCACAATGCTCCATGGCCCCTGTAATCACAGTGCTCCATAACACCTTTCATCATAATGCTCCATGACCACTGCCATCTCAATGCCTCATGACGCCTGTCATCACAATTCTCCAAGGCCCCTCTCATCACAGTGCTCCATGACACTTGTCATCCCATTGCTCCATAACACCTGTCATCACAGTGTTCCCTGCCCATGTCATCAAAATGCTCCATGTCCCCTATAATCACAATGCTCCATGCCTTTTTCCTCACAAAGCTCCAGAATTTTGTCATCACAATGTTCCATGACCGTGGCATCCCAATGCTCCATGGCCCTTGTCATCACAATGCTCCAGAATTCTTGTCATCACAATGTTCCATGAACGTGTCATCACAATGCTACATGACCCTGGTCATCACAGTTCTCCATGACCTTTGTCATCACAATGCTCTATGTCACTTTTCATCACAATTCTCAATGACCACTTTAATCACTATGCTCGCTGACCATTTTCATCACATTTCTCTATTGTCATTACAATTCCCCATGGCCCCTTTCTTCACAATTCTCCATGATGCCTGTCATCACAATGCTCCATGGCTTTTGTTATCACAATGTTCCAGGACCAGTTTCATCACAATACTCCATCCCCCTTGTCATCACAGTGCACAATGAAAGCTTTCATTACAATGCTCCATGACACTTGTCATCACAATGCTCCATGGCCTTTATCGTCACAATGCTCCCAGGCACCTTTCATCACGATATTCCATGAAAACTTTCATCATAATGCTCCATGACCATTGTCATCACAATAGTCCATACCCATGTTAACACAATGCTGCATAATCCCTGTCATCCCAATTCTCCATGACTGCTGTCATCACAATAATCCAGGACAATTTTCATAACAATGCTTCATGCCCCCAGTCATCACAGTGCTCCATGATACCTTTCATCACAATTCCTAGATGATCAATGTCATCACAATGCCCCATGACACCTGTTATCACAATTCGCTATGACCCTTGTCATCACAATACTCGATGAACCGTGTCATCACAGTGTTCCAGGACACATGTCATCACAATGATCCATTAATATTTTCATCACAATGCTCCAATTCACCTGTCATCACAATGCTCCATGTCCCCTCTTATCATATTGCTCCATGATCTCTTTCATCACAATGCTCCATGACCACTGTCATCACCATACCTCAAGACGCCTGTCATCTCAATGCTCCATGGCCCCTTTCATCACAGTGCTCCATGAACCCAGTCATCACAATGTTCCCTGCCCTCTTCGTCACAATGCTCCATGGGCCCTGTCATCACAATGCTCCATGCCCTTGTCATCAAAATTCTCCAGAACTCTTGTCATCATAATGTTCCATGCCAATGTCATCAAAATGTCCCATGACACTTGTCATCACAATGCTCCATGGCCTTTGTCATCACAATGTTCCATGGCCCCTGTCATCACAGTGCTCCTTGATACCTTTCATCACAATTCTACATGACCACTGTCATCACAATGCCCCATTTCAGATGTCATCACAATTCGCCATGGTCCTTGTCATAACAATGCTCCATGAACCGTGTCATCACAAGGTTTCAGGACACTTGTCATCACAATGATCCATGATCACTTTCATCACAATGCTCCATGAACCCTGTCATCTCAATGCTCCATAGCCTTTGTATTCACAATGCTCCATGGCCCCTGTAATCACAGTGCTCCATGACCCCTTTCATCACAATGCTCCAAGACCGCTGTCATCACAATGCCCCATGACGCCTGCCACCAACAATCTCCAAGGGCTCCCTTACCAAAAAGCTCCATGATCCCTGTCAGTACAATGTTCCATGACACTTTTCATCACAATGCTCCATGACACCTGTCATCACAAAGTTCTCTGCCCATATCATCACAATGCTACTTGTCACCTTTCATCACAATGCTCCGTGCCCTTTCATCACAATGCTCCAGATTTCTTGTCATCACAATGTTCCTTGACCGTGTCATCACAATGCTCCATGACCCGTGTCCTCACAAAGCTCCATGACCCCTGGCATCACAATGATCCATGATTCCTTTCCTCAGAGTGCTCCAGTACCCTTTTCATCACAATGCTCCATGCCATTGTCAGCACAATGCTCCTTGGACCCTGTCATCAAAATGCTCCATCCCCTTTTCATCACAATGCTCCAGATATCCTATCATTACAATGCTCCATGCCCGTGTCAACACAATGCTCCATGACCCCTGTCATCAAAATGCTTGATGAAACTTGTTATCAGAATGTTCCATGACCCCTGTCATCAAAATGATCCCTGACACTTGTCATCGCAATGCTGCATGATACATTTCATCCCAATCCTCTGTGACCGCTGTCATCACAATGCTCCAGGACAACTTTCATAACAATGCTCCATGACCCCTGTCATCACAACGTTCCATGAAAGTTGTCATCAAAATGCTCCATGACCCCGGACACCACAAGGTTCCCTGCCCTTGTCATCACAATGGTACATGGCCTGGTCATCACAATGTTCCATGGCCTCTGTCATCACCATGCTCCATGGTCTTTCTCATCACAATGCTCTATGACCCCTGTCATCACAATGCTTGATGACCATTGTCATCACAATGCTCCAAGGCCCCTGTCATCACAATGCCTCATGGTCTTTGTAATCACAAAGCTCAATGACCAATGTCATCACAGTGCTCCATGCCGTTGTCATCACAATGCTCCATGGTCCCTGTAATCACAATGCTCCATACTCTTGTCATCACAATGTTCCTTGGCCTTTGTCATCACAGTGCTCCATGATACCTTTAATCAAAATTCTACATGACCACTCTCATCACAATGCAAGATGACCAATGTCATCACAATGCCCCATGACACGTGTCATCACAATTCGCCTTGGCCCTTGTCATCTCAATGCTGTATGAAACGTGTCATCAGTAGCTCCCAAGACCCTTGTCATCACAATGCTCCATGAACTCTGTTATCTCAATGTTCCATGGCCTTTGTATTCACAATGCTCCATTGTCCCGATAATCGCGTTGCTCCATGAACACTTTCATCACAATGCTCCTTGACCACTGTCACCATAATGCCCCATGACGTCTCTCATCACTGTGCTCCAAGGCCACTCTCATCAAAATGCTCCATGATCTGTGTCAGCACAATATTGCATGACACTTGTCATCACAATGCTCCATGATCCCTCTAATCACAATGATCCCTGCCAATTTCATCACAATGACCCAAGTCTCCTGTAATCACAATGCTCCATGCCCTTGTCATCACAATGCTCCAGGTCTGTTGTCATCACCATGCTTCATACCCGTGTCATCACAATGCTCCATGAATCTTGTCCTCACAATGCTCCATGGCCCATGTCATCACAATGCTCCATGACCCCTCTCATCACAATGCTCTATGGCCTTTGTCATCACAATGCTCCGTGACCCCCGTCAACACAGTGCCTGATGACCCCTGTCATCAAAATGTTAAATGGCACTTGTCATCACAATGCTCTATGATGCCTGTCATCACTATTCTCCATGTCACTTGTTATCACAAGGCTCCATGGCCCCTGTACTCCCAGTACTCCATGACCCCTTTCATCACAATGCCCAATGTCACCTCTGATCACAATTCTCAATGGCATTTGTCATCACGATGCTCCATGACACCTGTCATCACAATGCTCCATGAGACTTGTCATCACAATGCTCCATGGCCCCTCTCATTCCTGTGCTCCATAATAACTTTAATCACATTTCTAGATGACCACTGCCATCACAATGCCCCATGACATTGTCATCACAATTCGCCATGACCATTGTCATCACAATGCTCCATGAACCATGTCATCACAGGGTCCCAGGACACTTGTCCTCACAATGATCCATTACCACTTTCATCACAATGCTCCATGACCACTGTCATCTCAATGCTCCATGGCCTTTGTATTCACAATGCTCCATGGCCCCTGTAATCACAGTGCTCCATAACACCTTTCATCATAATGCTCCATGACCACTGCCATCTCAATGCCTCATGACGCCTGTCATCACAATTCTCCAAGGCCCCTCTCATCACAGTGCTCCATGACACTTGTCATCCCATTGCTCCATAACACCTGTCATCACAGTGTTCCCTGCCCATGTCATCAAAATGCTCCATGTCCCCTATAATCACAATGCTCCATGCCTTTTTCCTCACAAAGCTCCAGAATTTTGTCATCACAATGTTCCATGACCGTGGCATCCCAATGCTCCATGGCCCTTGTCATCACAATGCTCCAGAATTCTTGTCATCACAATGTTCCATGAACGTGTCATCACAATGCTACATGACCCTGGTCATCACAGTTCTCCATGACCTTTGTCATCACAATGCTCTATGTCACTTTTCATCACAATTCTCAATGACCACTTTAATCACTATGCTCGCTGACCATTTTCATCACATTTCTCTATTGTCATTACAATTCCCCATGGCCCCTTTCTTCACAATTCTCCATGATGCCTGTCATCACAATGCTCCATGGCTTTTGTTATCACAATGTTCCAGGACCAGTTTCATCACAATACTCCATCCCCCTTGTCATCACAGTGCACAATGAAAGCTTTCATTACAATGCTCCATGACACTTGTCATCACAATGCTCCATGGCGTTTATCGTCACAATGCTCCCAGGCACCTTTCATCACGATATTCCATGAAAACTTTCATCATAATGCTCCATGACCATTGTCATCACAATAGTCCATACCCATGTTAACACAATGCTGCATAATCCCTGTCATCCCAATTCTCCATGACTGCTGTCATCACAATAATCCAGGACAATTTTCATAACAATGCTTCATGCCCCCAGTCATCACAGTGCTCCATGATACCTTTCATCACAATTCCTAGATGATCAATGTCATCACAATGCCCCATGACACCTGTTATCACAATTCGCTATGACCCTTGTCATCACAATACTCGATGAACCGTGTCATCACAGTGTTCCAGGACACATGTCATCACAATGATCCATTAATATTTTCATCACAATGCTCCAATTCACCTGTCATCACAATGCTCCATGTCCCCTCTTATCATATTGCTCCATGATCTCTTTCATCACAATGCTCCATGACCACTGTCATCACCATACCTCAAGACGCCTGTCATCTCAATGCTCCATGGCCCCTTTCATCACAGTGCTCCATGAACCCAGTCATCACAATGTTCCCTGCCCTCTTCGTCACAATGCTCCATGGGCCCTGTCATCACAATGCTCCATGCCCTTGTCATCAAAATTCTCCAGAACTCTTGTCATCATAATGTTCCATGCCAATGTCATCAAAATGTCCCATGACACTTGTCATCACAATGCTCCATGGCCTTTGTCATCACAATGTTCCATGGCCCCTGTCATCACAGTGCTCCTTGATACCTTTCATCACAATTCTACATGACCACTGTCATCACAATGCCCCATTTCAGATGTCATCACAATTCGCCATGGTCCTTGTCATAACAATGCTCCATGAACCGTGTCATCACAAGGTTTCAGGACACTTGTCATCACAATGATCCATGATCACTTTCATCACAATGCTCCATGAACCCTGTCATCTCAATGCTCCATAGCCTTTGTATTCACAATGCTCCATGGCCCCTGTAATCACAGTGCTCCATGACCCCTTTCATCACAATGCTCCAAGACCGCTGTCATCACAATGCCCCATGACGCCTGCCACCAACAATCTCCAAGGGCTCCCTTACCAAAAAGCTCCATGATCCCTGTCAGTACAATGTTCCATGACACTTTTCATCACAATGCTCCATGACACCTGTCATCACAAAGTTCTCTGCCCATATCATCACAATGCTACTTGTCACCTTTCATCACAATGCTCCGTGCCCTTTCATCACAATGCTCCAGATTTCTTGTCATCACAATGTTCCTTGACCGTGTCATCACAATGCTCCATGACCCGTGTCCTCACAAAGCTCCATGACCCCTGGCATCACAATGATCCATGATTCCTTTCCTCAGAGTGCTCCAGTACCCTTTTCATCACAATGCTCCATGCCATTGTCAGCACAATGCTCCTTGGACCCTGTCATCAAAATGCTCCATCCCCTTTTCATCACAATGCTCCAGATATCCTATCATTACAATGCTCCATGCCCGTGTCAACACAATGCTCCATGACCCCTGTCATCAAAATGCTTGATGAAACTTGTTATCAGAATGTTCCATGACCCCTGTCATCAAAATGATCCCTGACACTTGTCATCGCAATGCTGCATGATACATTTCATCCCAATCCTCTGTGACCGCTGTCATCACAATGCTCCAGGACAACTTTCATAACAATGCTCCATGACCCCTGTCATCACAACGTTCCATGAAAGTTGTCATCAAAATGCTCCATGACCCCGGACACCACAAGGTTCCCTGCCCTTGTCATCACAATGGTACATGGCCTGGTCATCACAATGTTCCATGGCCTCTGTCATCACCATGCTCCATGGTCTTTCTCATCACAATGCTCTATGACCCCTGTCATCACAATGCTTGATGACCATTGTCATCACAATGCTCCAAGGCCCCTGTCATCACAATGCCTCATGGTCTTTGTAATCACAAAGCTCAATGACCAATGTCATCACAGTGCTCCATGCCGTTGTCATCACAATGCTCCATGGTCCCTGTAATCACAATGCTCCATACTCTTGTCATCACAATGTTCCTTGGCCTTTGTCATCACAGTGCTCCATGATACCTTTAATCAAAATTCTACATGACCACTCTCATCACAATGCAAGATGACCAATGTCATCACAATGCCCCATGACACGTGTCATCACAATTCGCCTTGGCCCTTGTCATCTCAATGCTGTATGAAACGTGTCATCAGTAGCTCCCAAGACCCTTGTCATCACAATGCTCCATGAACTCTGTTATCTCAATGTTCCATGGCCTTTGTATTCACAATGCTCCATTGTCCCGATAATCGCGTTGCTCCATGAACACTTTCATCACAATGCTCCTTGACCACTGTCACCATAATGCCCCATGACGTCTCTCATCACTGTGCTCCAAGGCCACTCTCATCAAAATGCTCCATGATCTGTGTCAGCACAATATTGCATGACACTTGTCATCACAATGCTCCATGATCCCTCTAATCACAATGATCCCTGCCAATTTCATCACAATGACCCAAGTCTCCTGTAATCACAATGCTCCATGCCCTTGTCATCACAATGCTCCAGGTCTGTTGTCATCACCATGCTTCATACCCGTGTCATCACAATGCTCCATGAATCTTGTCCTCACAATGCTCCATGGCCCATGTCATCACAATGCTCCATGACCCCTCTCATCACAATGCTCTATGGCCTTTGTCATCACAATGCTCCGTGACCCCCGTCAACACAGTGCCTGATGACCCCTGTCATCAAAATGTTAAATGGCACTTGTCATCACAATGCTCTATGATGCCTGTCATCACTATTCTCCATGTCACTTGTTATCACAAGGCTCCATGGCCCCTGTACTCCCAGTACTCCATGACCCCTTTCATCCCAATGCCCAATGTCACCTCTGATCACAATTCTCAATGGCATTTGTCATCACGATGCTCCATGACACCTGTCATCACAATGCTCCATGAGACTTGTCATCACAATGCTCCATGGCCCCTCTCATTCCTGTGCTCCATAATAACTTTAATCACATTTCTAGATGACCACTGCCATCACAATGCCCCATGACATTGTCATCACAATTCGCCATGACCATTGTCATCACAATGCTCCATGAACCATGTCATCACAGGGTCCCAGGACACTTGTCCTCACAATGATCCATTACCACTTTCATCACAATGCTCCATGACCACTGTCATCTCAATGCTCCATGGCCTTTGTATTCACAATGCTCCATGGCCCCTGTAATCACAGTGCTCCATAACACCTTTCATCATAATGCTCCATGACCACTGCCATCTCAATGCCTCATGACGCCTGTCATCACAATTCTCCAAGGCCCCTCTCATCACAGTGCTCCATGACACTTGTCATCCCATTGCTCCATAACACCTGTCATCACAGTGTTCCCTGCCCATGTCATCAAAATGCTCCATGTCCCCTATAATCACAATGCTCCATGCCTTTTTCCTCACAAAGCTCCAGAATTTTGTCATCACAATGTTCCATGACCGTGGCATCCCAATGCTCCATGGCCCTTGTCATCACAATGCTCCAGAATTCTTGTCATCACAATGTTCCATGAACGTGTCATCACAATGCTACATGACCCTGGTCATCACAGTTCTCCATGACCTTTGTCATCACAATGCTCTATGTCACTTTTCATCACAATTCTCAATGACCACTTTAATCACTATGCTCGCTGACCATTTTCATCACATTTCTCTATTGTCATTACAATTCCCCATGGCCCCTTTCTTCACAATTCTCCATGATGCCTGTCATCACAATGCTCCATGGCTTTTGTTATCACAATGTTCCAGGACCAGTTTCATCACAATACTCCATCCCCCTTGTCATCACAGTGCACAATGAAAGCTTTCATTACAATGCTCCATGACACTTGTCATCACAATGCTCCATGGCCTTTATCGTCACAATGCTCCCAGGCACCTTTCATCACGATATTCCATGAAAACTTTCATCATAATGCTCCATGACCATTGTCATCACAATAGTCCATACCCATGTTAACACAATGCTGCATAATCCCTGTCATCCCAATTCTCCATGACTGCTGTCATCACAATAATCCAGGACAATTTTCATAACAATGCTTCATGCCCCCAGTCATCACAGTGCTCCATGATACCTTTCATCACAATTCCTAGATGATCAATGTCATCACAATGCCCCATGACACCTGTTATCACAATTCGCTATGACCCTTGTCATCACAATACTCGATGAACCGTGTCATCACAGTGTTCCAGGACACATGTCATCACAATGATCCATTAATATTTTCATCACAATGCTCCAATTCACCTGTCATCACAATGCTCCATGTCCCCTCTTATCATATTGCTCCATGATCTCTTTCATCACAATGCTCCATGACCACTGTCATCACCATACCTCAAGACGCCTGTCATCTCAATGCTCCATGGCCCCTTTCATCACAGTGCTCCATGAACCCAGTCATCACAATGTTCCCTGCCCTCTTCGTCACAATGCTCCATGGGCCCTGTCATCACAATGCTCCATGCCCTTGTCATCAAAATTCTCCAGAACTCTTGTCATCATAATGTTCCATGCCAATGTCATCAAAATGTCCCATGACACTTGTCATCACAATGCTCCATGGCCTTTGTCATCACAATGTTCCATGGCCCCTGTCATCACAGTGCTCCTAGATACCTTTCATCACAATTCTACATGACCACTGTCATCACAATGCCCCATTTCAGATGTCATCACAATTCGCCATGGTCCTTGTCATAACAATGCTCCATGAACCGTGTCATCACAAGGTTTCAGGACACTTGTCATCACAATGATCCATGATCACTTTCATCACAATGCTCCATGAACCCTGTCATCTCAATGCTCCATAGCCTTTGTATTCACAATGCTCCATGGCCCCTGTAATCACAGTGCTCCATGACCCCTTTCATCACAATGCTCCAAGACCGCTGTCATCACAATGCCCCATGACGCCTGCCACCAACAATCTCCAAGGGCTCCCTTACCAAAAAGCTCCATGATCCCTGTCAGTACAATGTTCCATGACACTTTTCATCACAATGCTCCATGACACCTGTCATCACAAAGTTCTCTGCCCATATCATCACAATGCTACTTGTCACCTTTCATCACAATGCTCCGTGCCCTTTCATCACAATGCTCCAGATTTCTTGTCATCACAATGTTCCTTGACCGTGTCATCACAATGCTCCATGACCCGTGTCCTCACAAAGCTCCATGACCCCTGGCATCACAATGATCCATGATTCCTTTCCTCAGAGTGCTCCAGTACCCTTTTCATCACAATGCTCCATGCCATTGTCAGCACAATGCTCCTTGGACCCTGTCATCAAAATGCTCCATCCCCTTTTCATCACAATGCTCCAGATATCCTATCATTACAATGCTCCATGCCCGTGTCAACACAATGCTCCATGACCCCTGTCATCAAAATGCTTGATGAAACTTGTTATCAGAATGTTCCATGACCCCTGTCATCAAAATGATCCCTGACACTTGTCATCGCAATGCTGCATGATACATTTCATCCCAATCCTCTGTGACCGCTGTCATCACAATGCTCCAGGACAACTTTCATAACAATGCTCCATGACCCCTGTCATCACAACGTTCCATGAAAGTTGTCATCAAAATGCTCCATGACCCCGGACACCACAAGGTTCCCTGCCCTTGTCATCACAATGGTACATGGCCTGGTCATCACAATGTTCCATGGCCTCTGTCATCACCATGCTCCATGGTCTTTCTCATCACAATGCTCTATGACCCCTGTCATCACAATGCTTGATGACCATTGTCATCACAATGCTCCAAGGCCCCTGTCATCACAATGCCTCATGGTCTTTGTAATCACAAAGCTCAATGACCAATGTCATCACAGTGCTCCATGCCGTTGTCATCACAATGCTCCATGGTCCCTGTAATCACAATGCTCCATACTCTTGTCATCACAATGTTCCTTGGCCTTTGTCATCACAGTGCTCCATGATACCTTTAATCAAAATTCTACATGACCACTCTCATCACAATGCAAGATGACCAATGTCATCACAATGCCCCATGACACGTGTCATCACAATTCGCCTTGGCCCTTGTCATCTCAATGCTGTATGAAACGTGTCATCAGTAGCTCCCAAGACCCTTGTCATCACAATGCTCCATGAACTCTGTTATCTCAATGTTCCATGGCCTTTGTATTCACAATGCTCCATTGTCCCGATAATCGCGTTGCTCCATGAACACTTTCATCACAATGCTCCTTGACCACTGTCACCATAATGCCCCATGACGTCTCTCATCACTGTGCTCCAAGGCCACTCTCATCAAAATGCTCCATGATCTGTGTCAGCACAATATTGCATGACACTTGTCATCACAATGCTCCATGATCCCTCTAATCACAATGATCCCTGCCAATTTCATCACAATGACCCAAGTCTCCTGTAATCACAATGCTCCATGCCCTTGTCATCACAATGCTCCAGGTCTGTTGTCATCACCATGCTTCATACCCGTGTCATCACAATGCTCCATGAATCTTGTCCTCACAATGCTCCATGGCCCATGTCATCACAATGCTCCATGACCCCTCTCATCACAATGCTCTATGGCCTTTGTCATCACAATGCTCCGTGACCCCCGTCAACACAGTGCCTGATGACCCCTGTCATCAAAATGTTAAATGGCACTTGTCATCACAATGCTCTATGATGCCTGTCATCACTATTCTCCATGTCACTTGTTATCACAAGGCTCCATGGCCCCTGTACTCCCAGTACTCCATGACCCCTTTCATCCCAATGCCCAATGTCACCTCTGATCACAATTCTCAATGGCATTTGTCATCACGATGCTCCATGACACCTGTCATCACAATGCTCCATGAGACTTGTCATCACAATGCTCCATGGCCCCTCTCATTCCTGTGCTCCATAATAACTTTAATCACATTTCTAGATGACCACTGCCATCACAATGCCCCATGACATTGTCATCACAATTCGCCATGACCATTGTCATCACAATGCTCCATGAACCATGTCATCACAGGGTCCCAGGACACTTGTCCTCACAATGATCCATTACCACTTTCATCACAATGCTCCATGACCACTGTCATCTCAATGCTCCATGGCCTTTGTATTCACAATGCTCCATGGCCCCTGTAATCACAGTGCTCCATAACACCTTTCATCATAATGCTCCATGACCACTGCCATCTCAATGCCTCATGACGCCTGTCATCACAATTCTCCAAGGCCCCTCTCATCACAGTGCTCCATGACACTTGTCATCCCATTGCTCCATAACACCTGTCATCACAGTGTTCCCTGCCCATGTCATCAAAATGCTCCATGTCCCCTATAATCACAATGCTCCATGCCTTTTTCCTCACAAAGCTCCAGAATTTTGTCATCACAATGTTCCATGACCGTGGCATCCCAATGCTCCATGGCCCTTGTCATCACAATGCTCCAGAATTCTTGTCATCACAATGTTCCATGAACGTGTCATCACAATGCTACATGACCCTGGTCATCACAGTTCTCCATGACCTTTGTCATCACAATGCTCTATGTCACTTTTCATCACAATTCTCAATGACCACTTTAATCACTATGCTCGCTGACCATTTTCATCACATTTCTCTATTGTCATTACAATTCCCCATGGCCCCTTTCTTCACAATTCTCCATGATGCCTGTCATCACAATGCTCCATGGCTTTTGTTATCACAATGTTCCAGGACCAGTTTCATCACAATACTCCATCCCCCTTGTCATCACAGTGCACAATGAAAGCTTTCATTACAATGCTCCATGACACTTGTCATCACAATGCTCCATGGCCTTTATCGTCACAATGCTCCCAGGCACCTTTCATCACGATATTCCATGAAAACTTTCATCATAATGCTCCATGACCATTGTCATCACAATAGTCCATACCCATGTTAACACAATGCTGCATAATCCCTGTCATCCCAATTCTCCATGACTGCTGTCATCACAATAATCCAGGACAATTTTCATAACAATGCTTCATGCCCCCAGTCATCACAGTGCTCCATGATACCTTTCATCACAATTCCTAGATGATCAATGTCATCACAATGCCCCATGACACCTGTTATCACAATTCGCTATGACCCTTGTCATCACAATACTCGATGAACCGTGTCATCACAGTGTTCCAGGACACATGTCATCACAATGATCCATTAATATTTTCATCACAATGCTCCAATACACCTGTCATCACAATGCTCCATGTCCCCTCTTATCATATTGCTCCATGATCTCTTTCATCACAATGCTCCATGACCACTGTCATCACCATACCTCAAGACGCCTGTCATCTCAATGCTCCATGGCCCCTTTCATCACAGTGCTCCATGAACCCAGTCATCACAATGTTCCCTGCCCTCTTCGTCACAATGCTCCATGGGCCCTGTCATCACAATGCTCCATGCCCTTGTCATCAAAATTCTCCAGAACTCTTGTCATCATAATGTTCCATGCCAATGTCATCAAAATGTCCCATGACACTTGTCATCACAATGCTCCATGGCCTTTGTCATCACAATGTTCCATGGCCCCTGTCATCACAGTGCTCCTTGATACCTTTCATCACAATTCTACATGACCACTGTCATCACAATGCCCCATTTCAGATGTCATCACAATTCGCCATGGTCCTTGTCATAACAATGCTCCATGAACCGTGTCATCACAAGGTTTCAGGACACTTGTCATCACAATGATCCATGATCACTTTCATCACAATGCTCCATGAACCCTGTCATCTCAATGCTCCATAGCCTTTGTATTCACAATGCTCCATGGCCCCTGTAATCACAGTGCTCCATGACCCCTTTCATCACAATGCTCCAAGACCGCTGTCATCACAATGCCCCATGACGCCTGCCACCAACAATCTCCAAGGGCTCCCTTACCAAAAAGCTCCATGATCCCTGTCAGTACAATGTTCCATGACACTTTTCATCACAATGCTCCATGACACCTGTCATCACAAAGTTCTCTGCCCATATCATCACAATGCTACTTGTCACCTTTCATCACAATGCTCCGTGCCCTTTCATCACAATGCTCCAGATTTCTTGTCATCACAATGTTCCTTGACCGTGTCATCACAATGCTCCATGACCCGTGTCCTCACAAAGCTCCATGACCCCTGGCATCACAATGATCCATGATTCCTTTCCTCAGAGTGCTCCAGTACCCTTTTCATCACAATGCTCCATGCCATTGTCAGCACAATGCTCCTTGGACCCTGTCATCAAAATGCTCCATCCCCTTTTCATCACAATGCTCCAGATATCCTATCATTACAATGCTCCATGCCCGTGTCAACACAATGCTCCATGACCCCTGTCATCAAAATGCTTGATGAAACTTGTTATCAGAATGTTCCATGACCCCTGTCATCAAAATGATCCCTGACACTTGTCATCGCAATGCTGCATGATACATTTCATCCCAATCCTCTGTGACCGCTGTCATCACAATGCTCCAGGACAACTTTCATAACAATGCTCCATGACCCCTGTCATCACAACGTTCCATGAAAGTTGTCATCAAAATGCTCCATGACCCCGGACACCACAAGGTTCCCTGCCCTTGTCATCACAATGGTACATGGCCTGGTCATCACAATGTTCCATGGCCTCTGTCATCACCATGCTCCATGGTCTTTCTCATCACAATGCTCTATGACCCCTGTCATCACAATGCTTGATGACCATTGTCATCACAATGCTCCAAGGCCCCTGTCATCACAATGCCTCATGGTCTTTGTAATCACAAAGCTCAATGACCAATGTCATCACAGTGCTCCATGCCGTTGTCATCACAATGCTCCATGGTCCCTGTAATCACAATGCTCCATACTCTTGTCATCACAATGTTCCTTGGCCTTTGTCATCACAGTGCTCCATGATACCTTTAATCAAAATTCTACATGACCACTCTCATCACAATGCAAGATGACCAATGTCATCACAATGCCCCATGACACGTGTCATCACAATTCGCCTTGGCCCTTGTCATCTCAATGCTGTATGAAACGTGTCATCAGTAGCTCCCAAGACCCTTGTCATCACAATGCTCCATGAACTCTGTTATCTCAATGTTCCATGGCCTTTGTATTCACAATGCTCCATTGTCCCGATAATCGCGTTGCTCCATGAACACTTTCATCACAATGCTCCTTGACCACTGTCACCATAATGCCCCATGACGTCTCTCATCACTGTGCTCCAAGGCCACTCTCATCAAAATGCTCCATGATCTGTGTCAGCACAATATTGCATGACACTTGTCATCACAATGCTCCATGATCCCTCTAATCACAATGATCCCTGCCAATTTCATCACAATGACCCAAGTCTCCTGTAATCACAATGCTCCATGCCCTTGTCATCACAATGCTCCAGGTCTGTTGTCATCACCATGCTTCATACCCGTGTCATCACAATGCTCCATGAATCTTGTCCTCACAATGCTCCATGGCCCATGTCATCACAATGCTCCATGACCCCTCTCATCACAATGCTCTATGGCCTTTGTCATCACAATGCTCCGTGACCCCCGTCAACACAGTGCCTGATGACCCCTGTCATCAAAATGTTAAATGGCACTTGTCATCACAATGCTCTATGATGCCTGTCATCACTATTCTCCATGTCACTTGTTATCACAAGGCTCCATGGCCCCTGTACTCCCAGTACTCCATGACCCCTTTCATCCCAATGCCCAATGTCACCTCTGATCACAATTCTCAATGGCATTTGTCATCACGATGCTCCATGACACCTGTCATCACAATGCTCCATGAGACTTGTCATCACAATGCTCCATGGCCCCTCTCATTCCTGTGCTCCATAATAACTTTAATCACATTTCTAGATGACCACTGCCATCACAATGCCCCATGACATTGTCATCACAATTCGCCATGACCATTGTCATCACAATGCTCCATGAACCATGTCATCACAGGGTCCCAGGACACTTGTCCTCACAATGATCCATTACCACTTTCATCACAATGCTCCATGACCACTGTCATCTCAATGCTCCATGGCCTTTGTATTCACAATGCTCCATGGCCCCTGTAATCACAGTGCTCCATAACACCTTTCATCATAATGCTCCATGACCACTGCCATCTCAATGCCTCATGACGCCTGTCATCACAATTCTCCAAGGCCCCTCTCATCACAGTGCTCCATGACACTTGTCATCCCATTGCTCCATAACACCTGTCATCACAGTGTTCCCTGCCCATGTCATCAAAATGCTCCATGTCCCCTATAATCACAATGCTCCATGCCTTTTTCCTCACAAAGCTCCAGAATTTTGTCATCACAATGTTCCATGACCGTGGCATCCCAATGCTCCATGGCCCTTGTCATCACAATGCTCCAGAATTCTTGTCATCACAATGTTCCATGAACGTGTCATCACAATGCTACATGACCCTGGTCATCACAGTTCTCCATGACCTTTGTCATCACAATGCTCTATGTCACTTTTCATCACAATTCTCAATGACCACTTTAATCACTATGCTCGCTGACCATTTTCATCACATTTCTCTATTGTCATTACAATTCCCCATGGCCCCTTTCTTCACAATTCTCCATGATGCCTGTCATCACAATGCTCCATGGCTTTTGTTATCACAATGTTCCAGGACCAGTTTCATCACAATACTCCATCCCCCTTGTCATCACAGTGCACAATGAAAGCTTTCATTACAATGCTCCATGACACTTGTCATCACAATGCTCCATGGCCTTTATCGTCACAATGCTCCCAGGCACCTTTCATCACGATATTCCATGAAAACTTTCATCATAATGCTCCATGACCATTGTCATCACAATAGTCCATACCCATGTTAACACAATGCTGCATAATCCCTGTCATCCCAATTCTCCATGACTGCTGTCATCACAATAATCCAGGACAATTTTCATAACAATGCTTCATGCCCCCAGTCATCACAGTGCTCCATGATACCTTTCATCACAATTCCTAGATGATCAATGTCATCACAATGCCCCATGACACCTGTTATCACAATTCGCTATGACCCTTGTCATCACAATACTCGATGAACCGTGTCATCACAGTGTTCCAGGACACATGTCATCACAATGATCCATTAATATTTTCATCACAATGCTCCAATACACCTGTCATCACAATGCTCCATGTCCCCTCTTATCATATTGCTCCATGATCTCTTTCATCACAATGCTCCATGACCACTGTCATCACCATACCTCAAGACGCCTGTCATCTCAATGCTCCATGGCCCCTTTCATCACAGTGCTCCATGAACCCAGTCATCACAATGTTCCCTGCCCTCTTCGTCACAATGCTCCATGGGCCCTGTCATCACAATGCTCCATGCCCTTGTCATCAAAATTCTCCAGAACTCTTGTCATCATAATGTTCCATGCCAATGTCATCAAAATGTCCCATGACACTTGTCATCACAATGCTCCATGGCCTTTGTCATCACAATGTTCCATGGCCCCTGTCATCACAGTGCTCCTTGATACCTTTCATCACAATTCTACATGACCACTGTCATCACAATGCCCCATTTCAGATGTCATCACAATTCGCCATGGTCCTTGTCATAACAATGCTCCATGAACCGTGTCATCACAAGGTTTCAGGACACTTGTCATCACAATGATCCATGATCACTTTCATCACAATGCTCCATGAACCCTGTCATCTCAATGCTCCATAGCCTTTGTATTCACAATGCTCCATGGCCCCTGTAATCACAGTGCTCCATGACCCCTTTCATCACAATGCTCCAAGACCGCTGTCATCACAATGCCCCATGACGCCTGCCACCAACAATCTCCAAGGGCTCCCTTACCAAAAAGCTCCATGATCCCTGTCAGTACAATGTTCCATGACACTTTTCATCACAATGCTCCATGACCCCTGTCATCACAAAGTTCTCTGCCCATATCATCACAATGCTACTTGTCACCTTTCATCACAATGCTCCAGATTTCTTGTCATCACAATGTTCCTTGACCGTGTCATCACAATGCTCCATGACCCGTGTCATCACAAAGCTCCATGACCCCTGGCATCACAATGATCCATGATTCCTTTCCTCACAGTGCTCCAGTACCCTTTTCATCACAATGCTCCATGCCATTGTCAGCACAATTCTCCTTGGACCCTGTCATCAAAATGCTCCATCCCCTTTTCATCACAATGCTCCAGATATCCTATCATTACAATGCTCCATGCTCGTGTCAACACAATGCTCCATGACCCCTGTCATCAAAATGCTTTATGAACCTTGTTATCAGAATGTTCCATGACCCCTGTCATCAAAATGATCCATGACCGTTGTCATCACAATGCTGCATGATACCTTTCATCCCAATTCTCTGTGACCGCTGTCATCACAATGCTCCAGGACAATTTTCATCACAATGCTCCATGACCCCTGTCATCACAACGTTCCATGAAAGTTGTCATCAAAATGCTCCATGACCCCGGTCACCACAAGTTTCCCTGCCCTTGTCATCACAATGGTACATGGCCTGGTCATCACAATGTTCCATGGCCTCTGTCATCACCATGCTCCATGGTCTTTCTCATCACAATGCTCTATGACCCCTGTCATCACAATGCTTGATGACCATTGTCATCACAATGCTCCAAGGCCCCTGTCATTACAATGCCTCATGGTCTTTGTAATCACAATGCTCAATGACCAATGTCATCACAGTGCTCCATGCCGTTGTCATCACAATGCTCCGTGACCCCCGTCAACACAGTGCCTGATGACCCCTGTCATCAAAATGCTAAATGGCACTTGTCATCACAATGCTCTATGATGCCTGTCATCACTGTTCTCCATGTCACTTGTTATCACAAGGCTCCATGGCCCCTGTACTCCCAGTACTCCATGACCCCTTTCATCACAATGCCCAATGTCACCTCTGATCACAATTCTCAATGGCATTTGTCATCACGATGCTCCATGACACCTGTCATCACAATGCTCCATGAGACTTGTCATCACAATGCTCCATGGCCCCTCTCATTACTGTGCTCCATAATAACTTTAATCACATTTCTAGATGACCACTGCCATCACAATGCCCCATGACATTGTCATCACAATTCGCCATGACCATTGTCATCACAATGCTCCATGAACCATGTCATCACAGGGTCCCAGGACACTTGTCCTCACAATGATCCATTACCACTTTCATCACAATGCTCCATGACCACTGTCATCTCAATGCTCCATGGCCTTTGTATTCACAATGCTCCATGGCCCCTGTAATCACAGTGCTCCATAACACCTTTCATCATAATGCTCCATGACCACTGCCATCTCAATGCCTCATGACGCCTGTCATCACAATTCTCCAAGGCCCCTCTCATCACAGTGCTCCATGACACTTGTCATCCCATTGCTCCATAACACCTGTCATCACAGTGTTCCCTGCCCATGTCATCAAAATGCTCCATGTCCCCTATAATCACAATGCTCCATGCCTTTTTCCTCACAAAGCTCCAGAATTTTGTCATCACAATGTTCCATGACCGTGGCATCCCAATGCTCCATGGCCCTTGTCATCACAATGCTCCAGAATTCTTGTCATCACAATGTTCCATGAACGTGTCATCACAATGCTACATGACCCTGGTCATCACAGTTCTCCATGACCTTTGTCATCACAATGCTCTATGTCACTTTTCATCACAATTCTCAATGACCACTTTAATCACTATGCTCGCTGACCATTTTCATCACATTTCTCTATTGTCATTACAATTCCCCATGGCCCCTTTCTTCACAATTCTCCATGATGCCTGTCATCACAATGCTCCATGGCTTTTGTTATCACAATGTTCCAGGACCAGTTTCATCACAATACTCCATCCCCCTTGTCATCACAGTGCACAATGAAAGCTTTCATTACAATGCTCCATGACACTTGTCATCACAATGCTCCATGGCCTTTATCGTCACAATGCTCCCAGGCACTTTTCATCACGATATTCCATGAAAACGTTCATCACATTGCTCCATGACCATTGTCATCACAATAGTCCATACCCATGTCAACACAATGCTGCATAATCCCTGTCATCCCAATTCTCCATGACTGCTGTCATCACAATAATCCAGGACAATTTTCATAACAATGCTTCATGCCCCCAGTCATCACAGTGCTCCATGATACCTTCCATCACAATTCCTAGATGATCAATGTCATCACAATGCCCCATGACACCTGTTATCACAATTCGCTATGACCCTTGTCATCACAATACTCGATGAACCGTGTCATCACAGTGTTCCAGGACACATGTCATCACAATGATCCATTAATATTTTCATCACAATGCTCCAATACACCTGTCATCACAATGCTCCATGTCCCCTCTTATCATATTGCTCCATGATCTCTTTCATCACAATGCTCCATGACCACTGTCATCACCATACCTCAAGACGCCTGTCATCTCAGTGCTCCATGGCCCCTTTCATCACAAGGCTCCATGAACCCAGTCATCACAATGTTCCCTGCCCTCTTCGTCACAATGCTCCATGGGCCCTGTCATCACAATGCTCCATGCCCTTGTCATCAAAATTCTCCAGAACTCTTGTCATCATAATGTTCCATGCCAATGTCATCAAAATGTCCCATGACACTTGTCATCACAATGCTCCATGGCCTTTGTCATCACAATGTTCCATGGCCCCTGTCATCACAGTGCTCCTTGATACCTTTCATCACAATTCTACATGACCACTGTCATCACAAAGCCCCATTTCAGATGTCATCACAATTCGCCATGGTCCTTGTCATAACAATGCTCCATGAACCGTGTCATCACAAGGTTTCAGGACACTTGTCATCACAATGATCCATGATCACTTTCATCACAATGCTCCATGAACCCTGTCATCTCAATGCTCCATAGCCTTTGTATTCACAATGCTCCATGGCCCCTGTAATCACAGTGCTCCATGACCCCTTTCATCACAATGCTCCAAGACCGCTGTCATCACAATGCCCCATGACGCCTGCCACCACCAATCTCCAAGGGCTCCCTTACCAAAAAGCTCCATGATCCCTGTCAGTACAATGTTCCATGACACTTTTCATCACAAAGCTCCATGACCCCTGTCATCACAAAGTTCTCTGCCCATATCATCACAATGCTACTTGTCACCTTTCATCACAATGCTCCATGCCATTGTCAGCACAATGCTCCTTGGACCCTGTCATCAAAATGCTCCATCCCCTTTTCATCACAATGCTCCAGATATCCTATCATTACCATGCTCCATGCCCGTGTCAACACAATGCTCCATGACCCCTGTCATCAAAATGCTTGATGAAACTTGTTATCCGAATATTCCATGACCCCTGTCATCAAAATGATCCCTGACCGTTGTCATCACAATGCTGCATGATACCTTTCATCCCAATTCTCTGTGACCGCTGTCATCACAATGCTCCAGGACAACTTTCATCACAATGCTCCATGACCCCGGTCACCACACGGTTCCCTGCCCTTGTCATCACAATGGTACATGGCCTGGTCATCACAATGTTCCATGGCCTCTGTCATCACCATGCTCCATGGTCTTTCTCATCACAATGCTCTATGACCCCTGTCATCACAATGCTTGATGACCATTGTCATCACAATGCTCCCAGGCCCCTGTCATCACAATGCCTCATGGTCTTTGTAATCACAATGCTCAATGACCAATGTCATCACAGTGCTCCATGCCATTGTCATCACAATGCTCCATGGTCCCTGTAATCACAATGCTCCATACCCTTGTCATCACAATGCTCCAGAACACTTGTCATCATAATGCTCCATTCCCGTGTCATCACATTGCTGAATGACACTTGTCATCACAATGTTCCTTGGCCTTTGTCATCACAGTGCTCCATGATACCTTTAATCAAAATTCTACATGACCACTCTCATCACAATGCAAGATGACCAATGTCATCACAATGCCCCATGAAACCTGTTATCACAATTCGCTATGACCCTTGTCATCACAATACTCGATGAACCGTGTCATCACAGTGTTCCAGGACACATGTCATCACAATGATCCATTAATATTTTCATCACAATGCTCCAATACACCTGTCATCACAGTGCTCCATGTCCCATCTTATCATATTGCTCCATGATCTCTTTCATCACAATGCTCCATGACCACTGTCATCACCATACCTCAAGACGCCTGTCATCTCAGTGCTCCATGGCCCCTTTCATCACAAGGCTCCATGAACCCAGTCATCACAATGTTCCCTGCCCTCTTCGTCACAATGCTCCATGGGCCCTGTCATCACAATGCTCCATGCCCTTGTCATCAAAATTCTCCAGAACTCTTGTCATCATAATGTTCCATGGCAATGTCATCAAAATGTCCCATGACACTTGTCATCACAATGCTCCATGGCCTTTGTCATCACAATGTTCCATGGCCCCTGTCATCACAGTGCTCCTTGATACCTTTCATCACAATTCTACATGACCACTGTCATCACAAAGCCCCATTTCAGATGTCATCACAATTCGCCATGGTCCTTGTCATAACAATGCTCCATGAACCGTGTCATCACAAGGTTTCAGGACACTTGTCATCACAATGATCCATGATCAATTTCATCACAATGCTCCATGAACCCTGTCATCACAATGCTCCATGCACCCTCTCATCTCAATGCTCCATAGCCTTTGTATTCACAATGCTCCATGGCCCCTGTAATCACAGTGCTCCATGACCCCTTTCATCCCAATGCTCCAAGACCGCTGTCATCACAATGCCCCATGACGCCTGCCTTCACAAATCTCCAAGACCTCTCTTACCAAAAAGCTCCATGATCCCTGTCAGTACAATGTTCCATGACACTTTTTATCACAATGCTCCATGACCCCTGTCATCAAAAAGTTCTCTGCCCATATCGTCACAATGCTCCTTGTCACCTTTCATCACAATGCACCATGCCCTTTCATCACAATGCTCCAGAATTCTTGTCATCGCAATGTTCCTTGACCGTGTCATCACAATGCTCCATGACCCTTGTCATCACAAAGCTCCATGACCCCTGTCATCACAATGATCCATGATTCCTTTCCTCACAGTGCTCCAGTACCCTTTTCATCACAATGCTCCATGCCATTGTCAGCACAATTCTCCTTGGACCCTGTCATCAAAATGCTCCATCCCCTTTTCATCACAATGCTCCAGATATCTTATCATTACAATGCTCCATGCCCGTGTCAACACAATGCTCCATGACCCCTGTCATCAAAATGCTTGATGAAACTTGTTATCAGAATGTTCCATGACCCCTGTCATCAAAATGATCCCTGACCGTTGTCATCGCAATGCTGCATGATACCTTTCATCCCAATCCTCTGTGACCGCTGTCATCACAATGCTCCAGGACAACTTTCATCACAATGCTCCATGCCCTGGTCATCAAAATGCTCCAGAACTCTTGTCATCATAATGCTCCATGCCAATGTCATCAAAATGCCCCATGACACTTGTCATCACAATGCTCCATGGCCTTTGTCATCACAATGTTCCATGGCCCCTGTCATCAGAGTGCTCCATGTTACCTTTCAGTACAATTCTACATGACCACTGTCATCACAATGCCCCATGACAGATGATACCACAATTCGCCATGGTCCTTGTCATCACAATGCTCCATGAACTGTGTCATCACACGGTTCCAGGACACTTGTCATCACAATGATCCATGATCACTTTCATCACAATGCTCCATGAACCCTGTCATCTCAATGCTCCATGGTCTTTGTATTCACAATGCTCCATGGCCCCTGTAATCACAGAGCTCCATGACCCCTTTCATCCCAAAGCTCCACGACCGCTGTCATCACAATGCCCCATGACGCCTGCCTTCACAAATCTCCAAGACCTCTCTTACCAAAAAGCTCCATGATCCCTGTCAGTACAATGTTCCATGACACTTTTTATCACAATGCTCCATGACCCCTGTCATCAAAAAGTTCTCTGCCCATATCGTCACAATGCTCCTTGTCACCTTTCATCACAATGCACCATGCCCTTTCATCACAATGCTCCAGAATTCTTGTCATCGCAATGTTCCTTGACCGTGTCATCACAATGCTCCATGACCCTTGTCATCACAAAGCTCCATGACCCCTGGCATCACAATGATCCATGATTCCTTTCCTCACAGTGCTCCAGTACCCTTTTCATCACAATGCTCCATGCCATTGTCAGCACAATTCTCCTTGGACCCTCTCATCAAAATGCTCCATCCCTTTTCATCACAATGCTCCAGATATCCTATCATTACAATGCTCCATGCTCGTGTCAACACAATGCTCCATGACCACTGTCATCAAAATGCTTTATGAACCTTGTTATCAGAATGTTCCATGACCCTTGTCATCAAAATGATCCATGACCGCTGTCATCACAATGCTGCATGATACCTTTCATCCCAATTCTCTGTGACCGCTGTCATCACAATGCTCCAGGACAACTTTCATCACAATGCTCCATGACCCCTGTCATCACAACGTTCCATGAAAGTTGTCATCAAAATGCTCCATGACCCCGGTCACCAAAAGGTTCCCTGCCCTTGTCATCACAATGGTACATGGCCTGGTCATCACAATGTTCCATGGCCTCTGTCATCACCATGCTCCATGGTCTTTCTCATCACAATGCTCTATGACCCCTGTCATCACAATGCTTGATGACCATTGTCATCACAATGCTCCAAGGCCCCTGTCATCACAATGCCTCATGGTCTTTGTAATCACAATGCTCAATGACCAATGTCATCACAGTGCTCCATGCCGTTGTCATCACAATGCTCCGTGACCCCCGTCAACACAGTGCCTGATGACCCCTGTCATCAAAATGCTAAATGGCACTTGTCATCACAATGCTCTATGATGCCTGTCATCACTGTTCTCCATGTCACTTGTTATCACAAGGCTCCATGGCCCCTGTACTCCCAGTACTCCATGACCCCTTTCATCACAATGCCCAATGTCACCTCTGATCACAATTCTCAATGGCATTTGTCATCACGATGCTCCATGACACCTGTCATCACAATGCTCCATGAGACTTGTCATCACAATGCTCCATGGCCCCTCTCATTCCTGTGCTCCATAATAACTTTAATCACATTTCTAGATGACCACTGCCATCACAATGCCCCATGACATTGTCATCACAATTCGCCATGACCATTGTCATCACAATGCTCCATGAACCATGTCATCACAGGGTCCCAGGACACTTGTCCTCACAATGATCCATTACCACTTTCATCACAATGCTCCATGACCACTGTCATCTCAATGCTCCATGGCCTTTGTATTCACAATGCTCCATGGCCCCTGTAATCACAGTGCTCCATAACACCTTTCATCATAATGCTCCATGACCACTGCCATCTCAATGCCTCATGACGCCTGTCATCATAATTCTCCAAGGCCCCTCTCATCACAGTGCTCCATGACACTTGTCATCCCATTGCTCCATAACACCTGTCATCACAGTGTTCCCTGCCCATGTCATCAAAATGCTCCATGTCCCCTATAATCACAATGCTCCATGCCTTTTTCCTCACAAAGCTCCAGAATTTTGTCATCACAATGTTCCATGACCGTGGCATCACAATGCTCCATGGCCCTTGTCATCACAATGCTCCAGAATTCTTGTCATCACAATGTTCCATGAACGTGTCATCACAATGCTACAGGACCCTGGTCATCACAGTTCTCCATGACCTTTGTCATCACAATGCTCTATGTCACTTTTCATCACAATTCTCAATGACCACTTTAATCACTATGCTCGCTGACCATTTTCATCACATTTCTCTATTGTCATTACAATTCCACATGGCCCCTTTCTTCACAATTCTCCATGATGCCTGTCATCACAATGCTCCATGGCTTTTTTATCACAATGTTCCAGGACCAGTTTCATCACAATACTCCATCCCCCTTGTCATCACAGTGCACAATGAAAGCTTTCATTACAATGCTCCATGACACTTGTCATCACAATGCTCCATGGCCTTTATCGTCACAATGCTCCCAGGCACTTTTCATCACGATATTCCATGAAAACTTTCATCACATTGCTCCATGACCATTGTCATCACAATAGTCCATACCCATGTCACACAATGCTGCATAATCCCTGTCATCCCAATTCTCCATGACTGCTGTCATCACAATAATCCAGGACAATTTTCATAACAATGCTTCATGCCCCCAGTCATCACAGTGCTCCATGATACCTTTCATCACAATTCCTAGATGATCAATGTCATCACAATGCCCCATGACACCTGTTACCACAATTCGCTATGACCCTTGTCATCACAATACTCGATGAACCGTGTCATCACAGTGTTCCAGGACACATGTCATCACAATGATCCATTAATATTTTCATCACAATGCTCCAATACACCTGTCATCACAATGCTCCATGTCCCCTCTTATCATATTGCTCCATGATCTCTTTCATCACAATGCTCCATGACCACTGTCATCACCGTACCTCAAGACGCCTGTCATCTCAGTGCTCCATGGCCCCTTTCATCACAAGGCTCCATGAACCCAGTCATCACAATGTTCCCTGCCCTCTTCGTCACAATGCTCCATGGGCCCTGTCATCACAATGCTCCATGCCCTTGTCATCAAAATTCTCCAGAACTCTTGTCATCATAATGTTCCATGCCAATGTCATCAAAATGTCCCATGACACTTGTCATCACAATGCTCCATGGCCTTTGTCATCACAATGTTCCATGGCCCCTGTCATCACAGTGCTCCTTGATACCTTTCATCACAATTCTACATGACCACTGTCATCACAATGCCCCATTTCAGATGTCATCACAATTCGCCATGGTCCTTGTCATAACAATGCTCCATGAACCGTGTCATCACAAGGTTTCAGGACACTTGTCATCACAATGATCCATGATCACTTTCATCACAATGCTCCATGAACCCTGTCATCACAATGCTCCATGAACCCTCTCATCTCAATGCTCCATAGCCTTTGTATTCACAATGCTCCATGGCCCCTGTAATCACAGTGCTCCATGACCCCTTTCATCCCAATGCTCCAAGACCGCTGTCATCACAATGCCCCATGACGCCTGCCTTCACAAATCTCCAAGACCTCTCTTACCAAAAAGCTCCATGATCCCTGTCAGTACAATGTTCCATGACACTTTTTATCACAATGCTCCATGACCCCTGTCATCAAAAAGTTCTCTGCCCATATCGTCACAATGCTCCTTGTCACCTTTCATCACAATGCACCATGCCCTTTCATCACAATGCTCCAGAATTCTTGTCATCGCAATGTTCCTTGACCGTGTCATCACAATGCTCCATGACCCTGGTCATCACAGTTCTCCATGACCTTTGTCATCACAATGCTCTATGTCACTTTTCATCACAATTCTCAATGACCACTTTAATCACTATGCTCGCTGACCATTTTCATCACATTTCTCTATTGTCATTACAATTCCCCATGGCCCCTTTCTTCACAATTCTCCATGATGCCTGTCATCACAATGCTCCATGGCTTTTGTTATCACAATGTTCCAGGACCAGTTTCATCACAATACTCCATCCCCCTTGTCATCACAGTGCACAATGAAAGCTTTCATTACAATGCTCCATGACACTTGTCATCACAATGCTCCATGGCCTTTATCGTCACAATGCTCCCAGGCACTTTTCATCACGATATTCCATGAAAACTTTCATCTCATTGCTCCATGACCATTGTCATCACAATAGTCCATACCCATGTCAACACAATGCTGCATAATCCCTGTCATCCCAATTCTCCATGACTGCTGTCATCACAATAATCCAGGACAATTTTCATAACAATGCTTCATGCCCCCAGTCATCACAGTGCTCCATGATACCTTTCATCACAATTCCTAGATGATCAATGTCATCACAATGCCCCATGACACCTGTTATCACAATTCGCTATGACCCTTGTCATCACAATACTCGATGAAACGTGTCATCACAGTGTTCCAGGACACATGTCATCACAATGATCCATTAATATTTTCATCACAATGCTCCAATACACCTGTCATCACAATGCTCCATGTCCCCTCTTATAATATTGCTCCATGATCTCTTTCATCACAATGCTCCATGACCACTGTCATCACCATACCTCAAGACGCCTGTCATCTCAGTGCTCCATGGCCCCTTTCATCACAAGGCTCCATGAACCCAGTCATCACAATGTTCCCTGCCCTCTTCGTCACAATGCTCCATGGGCCCTGTCATCACAATGCTCCATGCCCTTGTCATCAAAATTCTCCAGAACTCTTGTCATCATAATGTTCCATGCCAATGTCATCAAAATGTCCCATGACACTTGTCATCACAATGCTCCATGGCCTTTGTCATCACAATGTTCCATGGCCCCTGTCATCACAGTGCTCCTTGATACCTTTCATCACAATTCTACATGACCACTGTCATCACAATGCCCCATTTCAGATGTCATCACAATTCGCCATGGTCCTTGTCATAACAATGCTCCATGAACCGTGTCATCACAAGGTTTCAGGACACTTGTCATCACAATGATCCATGATCACTTTCATCACAATGCTCCATGAACCCTGTCATCACAATGCTCCATGAACCCTCTCATCTCAATGCTCCATAGCCTTTGTATTCACAATGCTCCATGGCCCCTGTAATCACAGTGCTCCATGACCCCTTTCATCCCAATGCTCCAAGACCGCAGTCATCACAATGCCCCATGACGCCTGCCTTCACAAATCTCCAAGACCTCTCTTACCAAAAAGCTCCATGATCCCTGTCAGTACAATGTTCCATGACACTTTTTATCACAATGCTCCATGACCCCTGTCATCAAAAAGTTCTCTGCCCATATCGTCACAATGCTCCTTGTCACCTTTCATCACAATGCACCATGCCCTTTCATCACAATGCTCCAGAATTCTTGTCATCGCAATGTTCCTTGACCGTGTCATCACAATGCTCCATGACCCTTGTCATCACAAAGCTCCATGACCCCTGGCATCACAATGATCCATGATTCCTTTCCTCACAGTGCTCCAGTACCCTTTTCATCACAATGCTCCATGCCATTGTCAGCACAATTCTCCTTGGACCCTGTCATCAAAATGCTCCATCCCCTTTTCATCACAATGCTCCAGATATCTTATCATTACAATGCTCCATGCCCCTGTCAACACAGTGCTCCATGACCCCTGTCATCAAAATGCTTGATGAAACTTGTTATCAGAATGTTCCATGACCCCTGTCATCAAAATGATCCCTGTCCGTTGTCATCGCAATGCTGCATGATACCTTTCATCCCAATCCTCTGTGACCGCTGTCATCACAATGCTCCAGGACAACTTTCATCACAATGCTCCATGCCCTGGTCATCAACATGCTCCAGAACTCTTGTCATCATAATGCTCCATGCCAATGGCATCAAAATGCCCCATGACACTTGTCATCACAATGCTCCATGGCCTTTGTCATCACAATGTTCCATGGCCCCTGTCATCAGAGTGCTCCATGTTACCTTTCAATACAATTCTACATGACCACTGTCATCACAATGCCCCATGACAGATGATACCACAATTCGCCATGGTCCTTGTCATCACAATGCTCCATGAACTGTGTCATCACAAGGTTCCAGGACACTTGTCATCACAATGATCCATGATCACTTTCATCACAATGCTCCATGAACCCTGTCATCTCAATGCTCCATGGTCTTTGTATTCACAATGCTCCATGGCCCCTGTAATCACAGAGCTCCATGACCCCTTTCATCCCAAAGCTCCAAGACCGCTGTCATCACAATGCCCCATGACGCCTGCCTTCACAAATCTCCAAGACCTCTCTTACCAAAAAGCTCCATGATCCCTGTCAGTACAATGTTCCATGACACTTTTTATCACAATGCTCCATGACCCCTGTCATCAAAAAGTTCTCTGCCCATATCGTCACAATGCTACTTGTCACCTTTCATCACAATGCTCCATGCCCTTTCATCACAATGCTCCAGATTTCTTGTCATCACAATGTTCCTTGACCGTGTCATCACAATGCTCCATGACCCGTGTCATCACAAAGCTCCATGACCCCTGTCATCACAATGATCCATGATTCCTTTCCTCACAGTGCTCCAGTACCCTTTTCATTACAATGCTCCATGCCATTGTCAGCACAATTCTCCTTGGACCCTGTCATCAAAATGCTCCATCCCCTTTTCATCACAATGCTCCAGATATCTTATCATTACAATGCTCCATGCCCGTGTCAACACAATGCTCCATGACCCCTGTCATCAAAATGCTTGATGAAACTTGTTATCAGAATGTTCCATGACCCCTGTCATCAAAATGATCCCTGACCGTTGTCATCGCAATGCTGCATGATACCTTTCATCCCAATCCTCTGTGACCGCTGTCATCACAATGCTCCAGGACAACTTTCATCACAATGCTCCATGCCCTGGTCATCAAAATGCTCCAGAACTCTTGTCATCATAATGCTCCATGCCAATGTCATCAAAATGCCCCATGACACTTGTCATCACAATGCTCCATGGCCTTTGTCATCACAATGTTCCATGGCCCCTGTCATCAGAGTGCTCCATGTTACCTTTCAATACAATTCTACATGACCACTGTCATCACAATGCCCCATGACAGATGATACCACAATTCGCCATGGTCCTTGTCATCACAATGCTCCATGAACTGTGTCATCACAAGGTTCCAGGACACTTGTCATCACAATGATCCATGATCACTTTCATCACAATGCTCCATGAACCCTGTCATCTCAATGCTCCATGGTCTTTGTATTCACAATGCTCCATGGCCCCTGTAATCACAGAGCTCCATGACCCCTTTCATCCCAAAGCTCCACGACCGCTGTCATCACAATGCCCCATGACGCCTGCCTTCACAAATCTCCAAGACCTCTCTTACCAAAAAGCTCCATGATCCCTGTCAGTACAATGTTCCATGACACTTTTTATCACAATGCTCCATGACCCCTGTCATCAAAAAGTTCTCTGCCCATATCGTCACAATGCTCCTTGTCACCTTTCATCACAATGCACCATGCCCTTTCATCACAATGCTCCAGAATTCTTGTCATCGCAATGTTCCTTGACCGTGTCATCACAATGCTCCATGACCCTTGTCATCACAAAGCTCCATGACCCCTGGCATCACAATGATCCATGATTCCTTTCCTCACAGTGCTCCAGTACCCTTTTCATCACAATGCTCCATGCCATTGTCAGCACAATTCTCCTTGGACCCTCTCATCAAAATGCTCCATCCCCTTTTCATCACAATGCTCCAGATATCCTATCATTACAATGCTCCATGCTCGTGTCAACACAATGCTCCATGACCACTGTCATCAAAATGCTTTATGAACCTTGTTATCAGAATGTTCCATGACCCTTGTCATCAAAATGATCCATGACCGCTGTCATCACAATGCTGCATGATACCTTTCATCCCAATTCTCTGTGACCGCTGTCATCACAATGCTCCAGGACAACTTTCATCACAATGCTCCATGACCCCTGTCATCACAACGTTCCATGAAAGTTGTCATCAAAATGCTCCATGACCCCGGTCACCAAAAGGTTCCCTGCCCTTGTCATCACAATGGTACATGGCCTGGTCATCACAGTGTTCCATGGCCTCTGTCATCACCATGCTCCATGGTCTTTCTCATCACAATGCTCTATGACCCCTGTCATCACAATGCTTGATGAACATTGTCATCACAATGCTCCAAGGCCCCTGTCATCACAATGCCTCATGGTCTTTGTAATCACAATGCTCAATGACCAATGTCATCACAGTGCTCCATGCCGTTGTCATCACAATGCTCCGTGACCCCCGTCAACACAGTGCCTGATGACCCCTGTCATCAAAATGCTAAATGGCACTTGTCATCACAATGCTCTATGATGCCTGTCATCACTGTTCTCCATGTCACTTGTTATCACAAGGCTCCATGGCCCCTGTACTCCCAGTACTCCATGACCCCTTTCATCACAATGCCCAATGTCACCTCTGATCACAATTCTCAATGGCATTTGTCATCACGATGCTCCATGACACCTGTCATCACAATGCTCCATGAGACTTGTCATCACAATGCTCCATGGCCCCTCTCATTCCTGTGCTCCATAATAACTTTAATCACATTTCTAGATGACCACTGCCATCACAATGCCCCATGACATTGTCATCACAATTCGCCATGACCATTGTCATCACAATGCTCCATGAACCATGTCATCACAGGGTCCCAGGACACTTGTCCTCACAATGATCCATTACCACTTTCATCACAATGCTCCATGGCCTTTGTCATCACAATGTTCCATGGCCCCTGTCATCACAGTGCTCCTTGATACCTTTCATCACAATTCTACATGACCACTCTCATCACAAAGCCCCATTTCAGATGTCATCACAATTCGCCATGGTCCTTGTCATAACAATGCTCCATGAACCGTGTCATCACAAGGTTTCAGGACACTTGTCATCACAATGATCCATGATCACTTTCATCACAATGCTCCATGAACCCTGTCATCTCAAAGCTCCTTAGCCTTTGTATTCACAATGCTCCATGGCCCCTGTAATCACAGTGCTCCATGACCCCTTTCATCACAATGCTCCAAGACCGCTGTCATCACAATGCCCCATGACGCCTGCCACCACCAATCTCCAAGGGCTCCCTTACCAAAAAGCTCCATGATCCCTGTCAGTACAATGTTCCATGACACTTTTCATCACAATGCTCCATGACCCCTGTCATCACAAAGTTCTCTGCCCATATCATCACAATGCTACTTGTCACCTTTCATCACAATGCTCCATGCCCTTTCATCACAATGCTCCAGATTTCTTGTCATCACAATGTTCCTTGACCGTGTCATCACAATGCTCCATGACCCGTGTCATCACAAAGCTCCATGACCCCTGGCATCACAATGATCCATGATTCCTTTCCTCACAGTGCTCCAGTACCCTTTTCATCACAATGCTCCATGCCATTGTCAGCACAATTCTCCTTGGACCCTGTCATCAAAATGCTCCATCCCGTTTTCATCACAATGCTCCAGATATCCTATCATTACAATGCTCCATGCTCGTGTCAACACAATGCCCCATGACCCCTGTCATCAAAATGCTTTATGAACCTTGTTATCAGAATGTTCCATGACCCCTGTCATCCAAATGATCCATGACCGTTGTCATCACAATGCTGCATGATACCTTTCATCCCAATTCTCTGTGACCGCTGTCATCACAACGCTCCAGGACAACTTTCATCACAATGCTCCATGACCCCTGTCATCACAACGTTCCATGAAAGTTGTCATCAAAATGCTCCATGACCCCGGTCACCACAAGGTTCCCTGCCCTTGTCATCACAATGGTACATGGCCTGGTCATCACAATGTTCCATGGCCTCTGTCATCACCATGCTCCATGGTCTTTCTCATCACAATGCTCTATGACCCCTGTCATCACAATGCTTGATGACCATTGTCATCACAATGCTCCAAGGCCCCTGTCATCACAATGCCTCATGGTCTTTGTAATCACAATGCTCAATGACCAATGTCATCACAGTGCTCCATGCCGTTGTCATCACAATGCTCCATGGTCCCTGTAATCACAATGCTCCATACCCTTGTCATCACAATGCTCCAGAACACTTGTCATCATAATGCTCCATTCCCGTGTCATCACATTGCTGAATGACACTTGTCATCACAATGTTCCTTGGCCTTTGTCATCACAGTGCTCCATGATACCTTTAATCAAAATTCTACATGACCACTCTCATCACAATGCAAGATGACCAATGTCATCACAATGCCCCATGACACGTGTCATCACAATTCGCCTTGGCCCTTGTCATCTCAATGCTGTATGAAACGTGTCATCAGTAGCTCCCAAGACCCTTGTCATCACAATGCTCCATGAACTCTGTTATCTCAATGTTCCATGGCCTTTGTATTCACAATGCTCCATTGTCCCGATAATCGCGTTGCTCCATGAACACTTTCATCACAATGCTCCTTGACCACTGTCACCATAATGCCCCATGACGTCTCTCATCACTGTGCTCCAAGGCCACTCTCATCAAAATGCTCCATGATCTGTGTCAGCACAATATTGCATGACACTTGTCATCACAATGCTCCATGATCCCTCTAATCACAATGATCCCTGCCAATTTCATCACAATGACCCAAGTCTCCTGTAATCACAATGCTCCATGCCCTTGTCATCACAATGCTCCAGGTCTGTTGTCATCACCATGCTTCATGCCCGTGTCATCACAATGCTCCATGAATCTTGTCTTCACAATGCTCCATGGCCCATGTCATCACAATGCTCCATGACCCCTCTCATCACAATGCTCTATGGCCTTTGTCATCACAATGCTCCGTGACCCCCGTGAACACAATGCCTGATGACCCCTGTCATCAAAATGCTAAATGGCACTTGTCATCACAATGCTCTATGATGCCTGTCATCACTATTCTCCATGTCACTTGTTATCACAAGGCTCCATGGCCCCTGTACTCCCAGTACTCCATGACCCCTTTCATCACAATGCCCAATGTCACCTCTGATCACAATTCTCAATGGCATTTGTCATCACGATGCTCCATGACACCTGTCATCACAATGCTCCATGACACTTGTCATCACAATGCTCCATGGCCCCTCTCATTCCTGTGCTCCATAATAACTTTAATCACATTTCTAGATGACCACTGCCATCACAATGCCCCATGACATTGTCATCACAATTCGCCATGACCATTGTCATCACAATGCTCCATGAACCATGTCATCACAGGGTCCCAGGACACTTGTCCTCACAATGATCCATTACCACTTTCATCACAATGCTCCATGACCACTGTCATCTCAATGCTCCATGGCCTTTGTATTCACAATGCTCCATGGCCCCTGTAATCACAGTGCTCCATAACACCTTTCATCATAATGCTCCATGACCACTGCCATCTCAATGCCTCATGACGCCTGTCATCACAATTCTCCAAGGCCCCTCTCATCACAGTGCTCCATGACACTTGTCATCCCATTGCTCCATAACACCTGTCATCACAGTGTTCCCTGCCCATGTCATCAAAATGCTCCATGTCCCCTATAATCACAATGCTCCATGCCTTTTTCCTCACAAAGCTCCAGAATTTTGTCATCACAATGTTCCATGACCGTGGCATCCCAATGCTCCATGGTCCTTGTCATCAAAATGCTCCAGAATTCTTGTCATCACAATGTTCCATGAACGTGTCATCACAATGCTACATGACCCTGGTCATCACAGTTCTCCATGACCTTTGTCATCACAATGCTCTATGTCACTTTTCATCACAATTCTCAATGACCACTTTAATCACTATGCTCGCTGACCATTTTCATCACATTTCTCTATTGTCATTACAATTCCCCATGGCCCCTTTCTTCACAATTCTCCATGATGCCTGTCATCACAATGCTCCATGGCTTTTGTTATCACAATGTTCCAGGACCAGTTTCATCACAATACTCCATCCCCCTTGTCATCACAGTGCACAATGAAAGCTTTCATTACAATGCTCCATGACACTTGTCATCACAATGCTCCATGGCCTTTATCGTCACAATGCTCCCAGGCACTTTTCATCATGATATTCCATGAAAACGTTCATCACATTGCTCCATGACCATTGTCATCACAATAGTCCATACCCATGTCAACACAATGCTGCATAATCCCTGTCATCCCAATTCTCCATGACTGCTGTCATCACAATAATTCAGGACAATTTTCATAACAATGCTTCATGCCCCCAGTCATCACAGTGCTCCATGATACCTTCCATCACAATTCCTAGATGATCAATGTCATCACAATGCCCCATGACACCTGTTATCACAATTCGCTATGACCCTTGTCATCACAATACTCGATGAACCGTGTCATCACAGTGTTCCAGGACACATGTCATCACAATGATCCATTAATATTTTCATCACAATGCTCCAATACACCTGTCATCACAATGCTCCATGTCCCCTCTTATCATACTGCTCCATGATCTCTTTCATCACAATGCTCCATGACCACTGTCATCACCATACCTCAAGACGCCTGTCATCTCAGTGCTCCATGGCCCCTTTCATCACAAGGCTCCATGAACGCAGTCATCACAATGTTCCCTGCCCTCTTCGTCACAATGCTCCATGGGCCCTGTCATCACAATGCTCCATGCCCTTGTCATCAAAATTCTCCAGAACTCTTGTCATCATAATGTTCCATGCCAATGTCATCAAAATGTCCCATGACACTTGTCATCACAATGCTCCATGGCCTTTGTCATCACAATGTTCCATGGCCCCTGTCATCACAGTGCTCCTTGATACCTTTCATCACAATTCTACATGACCACTGTCATCACAAAGCCCCATTTCAGATGTCATCACAATTCGCCATGGTCCTTGTCATAACAATGCTCCATGAACCGTGTCATCACAAGGTTTCAGGACACTTGTCATCACAATGATCCATGATCACTTTCATCACAATGCTCCATGAACCCTGTCATCACAATGCTCCATGAACCCTCTCATCTCAATGCTCCATAGCCTTTGTATTCACAATGCTCCATGGCCCCTGTAATCACAGTGCTCCATGACCCCTTTCATCCCAATGCTCCAAGACCGCTGTCATCACAATGCTCCATGACGCCTGCCTTCACAAATCTCCAAGACCTCTCTTACCAAAAAGCTCCATGATCCCTGTCAGTACAATGTTCCATGACACTTTTTATCACAATGCTCCATGACCCCTGTCATCAAAAAGTTCTCTGCCCATATCGTCACAATGCTCCTTGTCACCTTTCATCAAAATGCACCATGCCCTTTCATCACAATGCTCCAGAATTCTTGTCATCGCAATGTTCCTTGACCGTGTCATCACAATGCTCCATGACCCTTGTCATCACAAAGCTCCATGACCCCTGGCATCACAATGATCCATGATTCCTTTCCTCACAGTGCTCCAGTACCCTTTTCATCACAATGCTCCATGCCATTGTCAGCACAATTCTCCTTGGACCCTGTCATCAAAATGCTCCATCCCCTTTTCATCACAATGCTCCAGATATCCTATCATTACAATGCTCCATGCTCGTGTCAACACAATGCTCCATGACCCCTGTCATCAAAATGCTTTATGAACCTTGTTATCAGAATGTTCCATGACCCCTGTCATCCAAATGATCCATGACCGTTGTCATCACAATGCTGCATGATACCTTTCATCCCAATTCTCTGTGACCGCTGTCATCACAATGCTCCAGGACAACTTTCATCACAATGCTCCATGACCCCTGTCATCACAACGTTCCATGAAAGTTGTCATCAAAATGCTCCATGACCCCGGTCACCACAAGGTTCCCTGCCCTTGTCATCACAATGGTACATGGCCTGGTCATCACAATGTTCCATGGCCTCTGTCATCACCATGCTCCATGGTCTTTCTCATCAAAATGCTCTATGATCCCTGTCATCACAATGCTTGATGACCATTGTCGTCACAATGCTCCAAGGCCCCTGTCATCACAATGCCTCATGGTCTTTGTAATCACAATGCTCAATGACCAATGTCATCACAGTGCTCCATGCCGTTGTCATCACAATGCTCCATGGTCCCTGTAATCACAATGCTCCATACCCTTGTCATCACAATGCTCCAGAACACTTGTCATCATAATGCTCCATTCCCGTGTCATCACATTGCTGAATGACACTTGTCATCACAATGTTCCTTGGCCTTTGTCATCACAGTGCTCCATGATACCTTTAATCAAAATTCTACATGACCACTCTCATCACAATGCAAGATGACCAATGTCATCACAATGCCCCATGACACGTGTCATCACAATTCGCCTTGGCCCTTGTCATCTCAATGCTGTATGAAACGTGTCATCAGTAGCTCCCAAGACCCTTGTCATCACAATGCTCCATGAACTCTGTTATCTCAATGTTCCATGGCCTTTGTATTCACAATGCTCCATTGTCCCGATAATCGCGTTGCTCCATGAACACTTTCATCACAATGCTCCTTGACCACTGTCACCATAATGCCCCATGAGGTCTCTCATCACTGTGCTCCAAGGCCACTCTCATCAAAATGCCCCATGATCTGTGTCAGCACAATATTGCATGACACTTGTCATCACAATGCTCCATGATCCCTCTAATCACAATGATCCCAGCCAATTTCATCACAATGACCCAAGTCTCCTGTAATCACAATGCTCCATGCCCTTGTCATCACAATGCTCCAGGTCTGTTGTCATCACCATGCTTCATGCCCGTGTCATCACAATGCTCCATGAATCTTGTCTTCACAATGCTCCATGGCCCATGTCATCACAATGCTCCATGACCCCTCTCATCACAATGCTCTATGGCCTTTGTCATCACAATGCTCCGTGACCCCCGTGAACACAATGCCTGATGACCCCTGTCATCAAAATGCTAAATGGCACTTGTCATCACAATGCTCTATGATGCCTGTCATCACTATTCTCCATGTCACTTGTTATCACAAGGCTCCATGGCCCCTGTACTCCCAGTACTCCATGACCCCTTTCATCACAATGCCCAATGTCACCTCTGATCACAATTCTCAATGGCATTTGTCATCACGATGCTCCATGACACCTGTCATCACAATGCTCCATGACACTTGTCATCACAATGCTCCATGGCCCCTCTCATTCCTGTGCTCCATAATAACTTTAATCACATTTCTAGATGACCACTGCCATCACAATGCCCCATGACATTGTCATCACAATTCGCCATGACCATTGTCATCACAATGCTCCATGAACCATGTCATCACAGGGTCCCAGGACACTTGTCCTCACAATGATCCATTACCACTTTCATCACAATGCTCCATGACCACTGTCATCTCAATGCTCCATGGCCTTTGTATTCACAATGCTCCATGGCCCCTGTAATCACAGTGCTCCATAACACCTTTCATCATAATGCTCCATGACCACTGCCATCTCAATGCCTCATGACGCCTGTCATCACAATTCTCCAAGGCCCCTCTCATCACAGTGCTCCATGACACTTGTCATCCCATTGCTCCATAACACCTGTCATCACAGTGTTCCCTGCCCATGTCATCAAAATGCTCCATGTCCCCTATAATCACAATGCTCCATGCCTTTTTCCTCACAAAGCTCCAGAATTTTGTCATCACAATGTTCCATGACCGTGGCATCCCAATGCTCCATGGCCCTTGTCATCACAATGCTCCAGAATTCTTGTCATCACAATGTTCCATGAACGTGTCATCACAATGCTACATGACCCTGGTCATCACAGTTCTCCATGACCTTTGTCATCACAATGCTCTATGTCACTTTTCATCACAATTCTCAATGACCACTTTAATCACTATGCTCGCTGACCATTTTCATCACATTTCTCTATTGTCATTACAATTCCCCCTGGCCCCTTTCTTCACAATTCTCCATGAAGCCTGTCATCACAATGCTCCATGGCTTTTGTTATCACAATGCTCCAGGACCAGTTTCATCACAATACTCCATCCCCCTTGTCATCACAGTGCACAATGAAAGCTTTCATTACAATGCTCCATGACACTTGTCATCACAATGCTCCATGGCCTTTATCGTCACAATGCTCCCAGGCACTTTTCATCACGATATTCCATGAAAACGTTCATCACATTGCTCCATGACCATTGTCATCACAATAGTCCATACCCATGTCAACACAATGCTGCATAATCCCTGTCATCCCAATTCTCCATGACTGCTGTCATCACAATAATCCAGGACAATTTTCATAACTATGCTTCATGCCCCCAGTCATCACAGTGCTCCATGATACCTTTCATCACAATTCCTAGATGATCAATGTCATCACAATGCCCCATGACACCTGTTATCACAATTCGCTATGACCCTTGTCATCACAATACTCGATGAACCGTGTCATCACAGTGTTCCAGGACACATGTCATCACAATGATCCATTAATATTTTCATCACAATGCTCCAATACACCTGTCATCACAATGCTCCATGTCCCCTCTTATCATATTGCTCCATGATCTCTTTCATCACAATGCTCCATGACCACTGTCATCACCATACCTCAAGACACCTGTCATCTCAATGCTCCATGGCCCCTTTCATCACAGTGCTCCATGAACCCAGTCATCACAATGTTCCCTGCCCTCTTCGTCACAATGCTCCATGGGCCCTGTCATCACAATGCTCCATGCCCTTGTCATCAAAATTCTCCAGAACTCTTGTCATCATAATGTTCCATGCCAATGTCATCAAAATGTCCCATGACACTTGTCATCACAATGCTCCATGGCCTTTGTCATCACAATGTTCCATGGCCCCTGTCATCACAGTGCTCCTTGATACCTTTCATCACAATTCTACATGACCACTGTCATCACAAAGCCCCATTTCAGATGTCATCACAATTCGCCATGGTCCTTGTCATAACAATGCTCCATGAACCGTGTCATCACAAGGTTTCAGGACACTTGTCATCACAATGATCCATGATCACTTTCATCACAATGCTCCATGAACCCTGTCATCTCAATGCTCCATAGCCTTTGTATTCACAATGCTCCTTGGCCCCTGTAATCACAGTGCTCCATGACCCCTTTCATCACAATGCTCCAAGACCGCTGTCATCACAATGCCCCATGACGCCTGCCACCACCAATCTCCAAGGGCTCCCTTACCAAAAAGCTCCATGATCCCTGTCAGTACAATGTTCCATGACACTTTTCATCACAATGCTCCATGACCCCTGTCATCACAAAGTTCTCTGCCCATATCATCACAATGCTACTTGTCACCTTTCATCACAATGCTCCATGCCCTTTCATCACAATGCTCCAGATTTCTTGTCATCACAATGTTCCTTGACCGTGTCATCACAATGCTCCATGACCCGTGTCATCACAAAGCTCCATGACCCCTGTCATCACAATGATCCATGATTCCTTTCCTCACAGTGCTCCAGTACCCTTTTCATCACAATGCTCCATGCCATTGTCAGCACAATTCTCCTTGGACCCTGTCATCAAAATGCTCCATCCCCTTTTCATCACAATGCTCCAGATATCTTATCATTACAATGCTCCATGCCCGTGTCAACACAATGCTCCATGACCCCTGTCATCAAAATGCTTGATGAAACTTGTTATCAGAATGTTCCATGACCCCTGTCATCAAAATGATCCCTGACCGTTGTCATCGCAATGCTGCATGATACCTTTCATCCCAATCCTCTGTGACCGCTGTCATCACAATGCTCCAGGACAACTTTCATCACAATGCTCCATGCCCTGGTCATCAAAATGCTCCAGAACACTTGTCATCATAATGCTCCATGCCAATGTCATCAAAATGCCCCATGACACTTGTCATCACAATGCTCCATGGCCTTTGTCATCACAATGTTCCATGGCCCCTGTCATCAGAGTGCTCCATGTTACCTTTCAATACAATTCTACATGACCACTGTCATCACAATGCCCCATGACAGATGATACCACAATTCGCCATGGTCCTTGTCATCACAATGCTCCATGAACTGTGTCATCACAAGGTTCCAGGACACTTGTCATCACAATGATCCATGATCACTTTCATCACAATGCTCCATGAACCCTGTCATCTCAATGCTCCATGGTCTTTGTATTCACAATGCTCCATGGCCCCTGTAATCACAGAGCTCCATGACCCCTTTCATCCCAAAGCTCCACGACCGCTGTCATCACAATGCCCCATGACGCCTGCCTTCACAAATCTCCAAGACCTCTCTTACCAAAAAGCTCCATGATCCCTGTCAGTACAATGTTCCATGACACTTTTTATCACAATGCTCCATGACCCCTGTCATCAAAAAGTTCTCTGCCCATATCGTCACCATTCTCCTTGTCACCTTTCATCACAATGCACCATGCCCTTTCATCACAATGCTCCAGAATTCTTGTCATCGCAATGTTCCTTGACCGTGTCATCACAATGCTCCATGACCCTTGTCATCACAAAGCTCCATGACCCCTGGCATCACAATGATCCATGATTCCTTTCCTCACAGTGCTCCAGTACCCTTTTCATCACAATGCTCCATGCCATTGTCAGCACAATTCTCCTTGGACCCTCTCATCAAAATGCTCCATCCCCTTTTCATCACAATGCTCCAGATATCCTATCATTACAATGCTCCATGCTCGTGTCAACACAATGCTCCATGACCACTGTCATCAAAATGCTTTATGAACCTTGTTATCAGAATGTTCCATGACCCTTGTCATCAAAATGATCCATGACCGCTGTCATCACAATGCTGCATGATACCTTTCATCCCAATTCTCTGTCACCGCTGTCATCACAATGCTCCAGGACAACTTTCATCACAATGCTCCATGACCCCTGTCATCACAACGTTCCATGAAAGTTGTCATCAAAATGCTCCATGACCCCGGTCACCAAAAGGTTCCCTGCCCTTGTCATCACAATGGTACATGGCCTGGTCATCACAATGTTCCATGGCCTCTGTCATCACCATGCTCCATGGTCTTTCTCATCACAATGCTCTATGACCCCTGTCATCACAATGCTTGATGACCATTGTCATCACAATGCTCCAAGGCCCCTGTCATCACAATGCCTCATGGTCTTTGTAATCACAATGCTCAATGACCAATGTCATCACAGTGCTCCATGCCGTTGTCATCACAATGCTCCGTGACCCCCGTCAACACAGTGCCTGATGACCCCTGTCATCAAAATGCTAAATGGCACTTGTCATCACAATGCTCTATGATGCCTGTCATCACTGTTCTCCATGTCACTTGTTATCACAAGGCTCCATGGCCCCTGTACTCCCAGTACTCCATGACCCCTTTCATCACAATGCCCAATGTCACCTCTGATCACAATTCTCAATGGCATTTGTCATCACGATGCTCCATGACACCTGTCATCACAATGCTCCATGAGACTTGTCATCACAATGCTCCATGGCCCCTCTCATTCCTGTGCTCCATAATAACTTTAATCACATTTCTAGATGACCACTGCCATCACAATGCCCCATGACATTGTCATCACAATTCGCCATGACCATTGTCATCACAATGCTCCATGAACCATGTCATCACAGGGTCCCAGGACACTTGTCCTCACAATGATCCATTACCACTTTCATCACAATGCTCCATGACCACTGTCATCTCAATGCTCCATGGCCTTTGTATTCACAATGCTCCATGGCCCCTGTAATCACAGTGCTCCATAACACCTTTCATCATAATGCTCCATGACCACTGCCATCTCAATGCCTCATGACGCCTGTCATCACAATTCTCCAAGGCCCCTCTCATCACAGTGCTCCATGACACTTGTCATCCCATTGCTCCATAACACCTGTCATCACAGTGTTCCCTGCCCATGTCATCAAAATGCTCCATGTCCCCTATAATCACAATGCTCCATGCCTTTTTCCTCACAAAGCTCCAGAATTTTGTCATCACAATGTTCCATGACCGTGGCATCACAATGCTCCATGGCCCTTGTCATCACAATGCTCCAGAATTCTTGTCATCACAATGTTCCATGAACGTGTCATCACAATGCTACAGGACCCTGGTCATCACAGTTCTCCATGACCTTTGTCATCACAATGCTCTATGTCACTTTTCATCACAATTCTCAATGACCACTTTAATCACTATGCTCGCTGACCATTTTCATCACATTTCTCTATTGTCATTACAATTCCACATGGCCCCTTTCTTCACAATTCTCCATGATGCCTGTCATCACAATGCTCCATGGCTTTTTTATCACAATGTTCCAGGACCAGTTTCATCACAATACTCCATCCCCCTTGTCATCACAGTGCACAATGAAAGCTTTCATTACAATGCTCCATGACACTTGTCATCACAATGCTCCATGGCCTTTATCGTCACAATGCTCCCAGGCACTTTTCATCACGATATTCCATGAAAACGTTCATCACATTGCTCCATGACCATTGTCATCACAATAGTCCATACCCATGTCAACACAATGCTGCATAATCCCTGTCATCCCAATTCTCCATGACTGCTGTCATCACAATAATTCAGGACAATTTTCATAACAATGCTTCATGCCCCCAGTCATCACAGTGCTCCATGATACCTTCCATCACAATTCCTAGATGATCAATGTCATCACAATGCCCCATGACACCTGTTATCACAATTCGCTATGACCCTTGTCATCACAATACTCGATGAACCGTGTCATCACAGTGTTCCAGGACACATGTCATCACAATGATCCATTAATATTTTCATCACAATGCTCCAATACACCTGTCATCACAATGCTCCATGTCCCCTCTTATCATACTGCTCCATGATCTCTTTCATCACAATGCTCCATGACCACTGTCATCACCATACCTCAAGACGCCTGTCATCTCAGTGCTCCATGGCCCCTTTCATCACAAGGCTCCATGAACGCAGTCATCACAATGTTCCCTGCCCTCTTCGTCACAATGCTCCATGGGCCCTGTCATCACAATGCTCCATGCCCTTGTCATCAAAATTCTCCAGAACTCTTGTCATCATAATGTTCCATGCCAATGTCATCAAAATGTCCCATGACACTTGTCATCACAATGCTCCATGGCCTTTGTCATCACAATGTTCCATGGCCCCTGTCATCACAGTGCTCCTTGATACCTTTCATCACAATTCTACATGACCACTGTCATCACAAAGCCCCATTTCAGATGTCATCACAATTCGCCATGGTCCTTGTCATAACAATGCTCCATGAACCGTGTCATCACAAGGTTTCAGGACACTTGTCATCACAATGATCCATGATCACTTTCATCACAATGCTCCATGAACCCTGTCATCTCAATGCTCCATAGCCTTTGTATTCACAATGCTCCATGGCCCCTGTAATCACAGTGCTCCATGACCCCTTTCATCACAATGCTCCAAGACCGCTGTCATCACAATGCCCCATGACGCCTGCCACCACCAATCTCCAAGGGCTCCCTTACCAAAAAGCTCCATGATCCCTGTCAGTACAATGTTCCATGACACTTTTCATCACAAAGCTCCATGACCCCTGTCATCACAAAGTTCTCTGCCCATATCATCACAATGCTACTTGTCACCTTTCATCACAATGCTCCATGCCATTGTCAGCACAATGCTCCTTGGACCCTGTCATCAAAATGCTCCATCCCCTTTTCATCACAATGCTCCAGATATCCTATCATTACCATGCTCCATGCCCGTGTCAACACAATGCTCCATGACCCCTGTCATCAAAATGCTTGATGAAACTTGTTATCCGAATATTCCATGACCCCTGTCATCAAAATGATCCCTGACCGTTGTCATCACAATGCTGCATGATACCTTTCATCCCAATTCTCTGTGACCGCTGTCATCACAATGCTCCAGGACAACTTTCATCACAATGCTCCATGACCCCGGTCACCACACGGTTCCCTGCCCTTGTCATCACAAAGGTACATGGCCTGGTCATCACAATGTTCCATGGCCTCTGTCATCACCATGCTCCATGGTCTTTCTCATCACAATGCTCTATGACCCCTGTCATCACAATGCTTGATGACCATTGTCATCACAATGCTCCCAGGCCCCTGTCATCACAATGCCTCATGGTCTTTGTAATCACAATGCTCAATGACCAATGTCATCACAGTGCTCCATGCCATTGTCATCACAATGCTCCATGGTCCCTGTAATCACAATGCTCCATACCCTTGTCATCACAATGCTCCAGAACACTTGTCATCATAATGCTCCATTCCCGTGTCATCACATTGCTGAATGACACTTGTCATCACAATGTTCCTTGGCCTTTGTCATCACAGTGCTCCATGATACCTTTAATCAAAATTCTACATGACCACTCTCATCACAATGCAAGATGACCAATGTCATCACAATGCCCCATGAAACCTGTTATCACAATTCGCTATGACCCTTGTCATCACAATACTCGATGAACCGTGTCATCACAGTGTTCCAGGACACATGTCATCACAATGATCCATTAATATTTTCATCACAATGCTCCAATACACCTGTCATCACAGTCCTCCATGTCCCATCTTATCATATTGCTCCATGATCTCTTTCATCACAATGCTCCATGACCACTGTCATCACCATACCTCAAGACGCCTGTCATCTCAGTGCTCCATGGCCCCTTTCATCACAAGGCTCCATGAACCCAGTCATCACAATGTTCCCTGCCCTCTTCGTCACAATGCTCCATGGGCCCTGTCATCACAATGCTCCATGCCCTTGTCATCAAAATTCTCCAGAACTCTTGTCATCATAATGTTCCATGCCAATGTCATCAAAATGTCCCATGACACTTGTCATCACAATGCTCCATGGCCTTTGTCATCACAATGTTCCATGGCCCCTGTCATCACAGTGCTCCTTGATACCTTTCATCACAATTCTACATGACCACTGTCATCACAATGCCCCATTTCAGATGTCATCACAATTCGCCATGGTCCTTGTCATAACAATGCTCCATGAACCGTGTCATCACAAGGTTTCAGGACACTTGTCATCACAATGATCCATGATCACTTTCATCACAATGCTCCATGAACCCTGTCATCACAATGCTCCATGAACCCTCTCATCTCAATGCTCCATAGCCTTTGTATTCACAATGCTCCATGGCCCCTGTAATCACAGTGCTCCATGACCCCTTTCATCCCAATGCTCCAAGACCGCTGTCATCACAATGCTCCATGACGCCTGCCTTCACAAATCTCCAAGACCTCTCTTACCAAAAAGCTCCATGATCCCTGTCAGTACAATGTTCCATGACACTTTTTATCACAATGCTCCATGACCCCTGTCATCAAAAAGTTCTCTGCCCATATCGTCACAATGCTCCTTGTCACCTTTCATCAAAATGCACCATGCCCTTTCATCACAATGCTCCAGAATTCTTGTCATCGCAATGTTCCTTGACCGTGTCATCACAATGCTCCATGACCCTTGTCATCACAAAGCTCCATGACCCCTGGCATCACAATGATCCATGATTCCTTTCCTCACAGTGCTCCAGTACCCTTTTCATCACAATGCTCCATGCCATTGTCAGCACAATTCTCCTTGGACCCTGTCATCAAAATGCTCCATCCCCTTTTCATCACAATGCTCCAGATATCCTATCATTACAATGCTCCATGCTCGTGTCAACACAATGCTCCATGACCCCTGTCATCAAAATGCTTTATGAACCTTGTTATCAGAATGTTCCATGACCCCTGTCATCCAAATGATCCATGACCGTTGTCATCACAATGCTGCATGATACCTTTCATCCCAATTCTCTGTGACCGCTGTCATCACAATGCTCCAGGACAACTTTCATCACAATGCTCCATGACCCCTGTCATCACAACGTTCCATGAAAGTTGTCATCAAAATGCTCCATGACCCCGGTCACCACAAGGTTCCCTGCCCTTGTCATCACAATGGTACATGGCCTGGTCATCACAATGTTCCATGGCCTCTGTCATCACCATGCTCCATGGTCTTTCTCATCAAAATGCTCTATGATCCCTGTCATCACAATGCTTGATGACCATTGTCGTCACAATGCTCCAAGGCCCCTGTCATCACAATGCCTCATGGTCTTTGTAATCACAATGCTCAATGACCAATGTCATCACAGTGCTCCATGCCGTTGTCATCACAATGCTCCATGGTCCCTGTAATCACAATGCTCCATACCCTTGTCATCACAATGCTCCAGAACACTTGTCATCATAATGCTCCATTCCCGTGTCATCACATTGCTGAATGACACTTGTCATCACAATGTTCCTTGGCCTTTGTCATCACAGTGCTCCATGATACCTTTAATCAAAATTCTACATGACCACTCTCATCACAATGCAAGATGACCAATGTCATCACAATGCCCCATGACACGTGTCATCACAATTCGCCTTGGCCCTTGTCATCTCAATGCTGTATGAAACGTGTCATCAGTAGCTCCCAAGACCCTTGTCATCACAATGCTCCATGAACTCTGTTATCTCAATGTTCCATGGCCTTTGTATTCACAATGCTCCATTGTCCCGATAATCGCGTTGCTCCATGAACACTTTCATCACAATGCTCCTTGACCACTGTCACCATAATGCCCCATGAGGTCTCTCATCACTGTGCTCCAAGGCCACTCTCATCAAAATGCCCCATGATCTGTGTCAGCACAATATTGCATGACACTTGTCATCACAATGCTCCATGATCCCTCTAATCACAATGATCCCAGCCAATTTCATCACAATGACCCAAGTCTCCTGTAATCACAATGCTCCATGCCCTTGTCATCACAATGCTCCAGGTCTGTTGTCATCACCATGCTTCATGCCCGTGTCATCACAATGCTCCATGAATCTTGTCTTCACAATGCTCCATGGCCCATGTCATCACAATGCTCCATGACCCCTCTCATCACAATGCTCTATGGCCTTTGTCATCACAATGCTCCGTGACCCCCGTGAACACAATGCCTGATGACCCCTGTCATCAAAATGCTAAATGGCACTTGTCATCACAATGCTCTATGATGCCTGTCATCACTATTCTCCATGTCACTTGTTATCACAAGGCTCCATGGCCCCTGTACTCCCAGTACTCCATGACCCCTTTCATCACAATGCCCAATGTCACCTCTGATCACAATTCTCAATGGCATTTGTCATCACGATGCTCCATGACACCTGTCATCACAATGCTCCATGACACTTGTCATCACAATGCTCCATGGCCCCTCTCATTCCTGTGCTCCATAATAACTTTAATCACATTTCTAGATGACCACTGCCATCACAATGCCCCATGACATTGTCATCACAATTCGCCATGACCATTGTCATCACAATGCTCCATGAACCATGTCATCACAGGGTCCCAGGACACTTGTCCTCACAATGATCCATTACCACTTTCATCACAATGCTCCATGACCACTGTCATCTCAATGCTCCATGGCCTTTGTATTCACAATGCTCCATGGCCCCTGTAATCACAGTGCTCCATAACACCTTTCATCATAATGCTCCATGACCACTGCCATCTCAATGCCTCATGACGCCTGTCATCACAATTCTCCAAGGCCCCTCTCATCACAGTGCTCCATGACACTTGTCATCCCATTGCTCCATAACACCTGTCATCACAGTGTTCCCTGCCCATGTCATCAAAATGCTCCATGTCCCCTATAATCACAATGCTCCATGCCTTTTTCCTCACAAAGCTCCAGAATTTTGTCATCACAATGTTCCATGACCGTGGCATCCCAATGCTCCATGGCCCTTGTCATCACAATGCTCCAGAATTCTTGTCATCACAATGTTCCATGAACGTGTCATCACAATGCTACATGACCCTGGTCATCACAGTTCTCCATGACCTTTGTCATCACAATGCTCTATGTCACTTTTCATCACAATTCTCAATGACCACTTTAATCACTATGCTCGCTGACCATTTTCATCACATTTCTCTATTGTCATTACAATTCCCCCTGGCCCCTTTCTTCACAATTCTCCATGAAGCCTGTCATCACAATGCTCCATGGCTTTTGTTATCACAATGCTCCAGGACCAGTTTCATCACAATACTCCATCCCCCTTGTCATCACAGTGCACAATGAAAGCTTTCATTACAATGCTCCATGACACTTGTCATCACAATGCTCCATGGCCTTTATCGTCACAATGCTCCCAGGCACTTTTCATCACGATATTCCATGAAAACGTTCATCACATTGCTCCATGACCATTGTCATCACAATAGTCCATACCCATGTCAACACAATGCTGCATAATCCCTGTCATCCCAATTCTCCATGACTGCTGTCATCACAATAATCCAGGACAATTTTCATAACTATGCTTCATGCCCCCAGTCATCACAGTGCTCCATGATACCTTTCATCACAATTCCTAGATGATCAATGTCATCACAATGCCCCATGACACCTGTTATCACAATTCGCTATGACCCTTGTCATCACAATACTCGATGAACCGTGTCATCACAGTGTTCCAGGACACATGTCATCACAATGATCCATTAATATTTTCATCACAATGCTCCAATACACCTGTCATCACAATGCTCCATGTCCCCTCTTATCATATTGCTCCATGATCTCTTTCATCACAATGCTCCATGACCACTGTCATCACCATACCTCAAGACACCTGTCATCTCAATGCTCCATGGCCCCTTTCATCACAGTGCTCCATGAACCCAGTCATCACAATGTTCCCTGCCCTCTTCGTCACAATGCTCCATGGGCCCTGTCATCACAATGCTCCATGCCCTTGTCATCAAAATTCTCCAGAACTCTTGTCATCATAATGTTCCATGCCAATGTCATCAAAATGTCCCATGACACTTGTCATCACAATGCTCCATGGCCTTTGTCATCACAATGTTCCATGGCCCCTGTCATCACAGTGCTCCTTGATACCTTTCATCACAATTCTACATGACCACTGTCATCACAAAGCCCCATTTCAGATGTCATCACAATTCGCCATGGTCCTTGTCATAACAATGCTCCATGAACCGTGTCATCACAAGGTTTCAGGACACTTGTCATCACAATGATCCATGATCACTTTCATCACAATGCTCCATGAACCCTGTCATCTCAATGCTCCATAGCCTTTGTATTCACAATGCTCCTTGGCCCCTGTAATCACAGTGCTCCATGACCCCTTTCATCACAATGCTCCAAGACCGCTGTCATCACAATGCCCCATGACGCCTGCCACCACCAATCTCCAAGGGCTCCCTTACCAAAAAGCTCCATGATCCCTGTCAGTACAATGTTCCATGACACTTTTCATCACAATGCTCCATGACCCCTGTCATCACAAAGTTCTCTGCCCATATCATCACAATGCTACTTGTCACCTTTCATCACAATGCTCCATGCCCTTTCATCACAATGCTCCAGATTTCTTGTCATCACAATGTTCCTTGACCGTGTCATCACAATGCTCCATGACCCGTGTCATCACAAAGCTCCATGACCCCTGTCATCACAATGATCCATGATTCCTTTCCTCACAGTGCTCCAGTACCCTTTTCATCACAATGCTCCATGCCATTGTCAGCACAATTCTCCTTGGACCCTGTCATCAAAATGCTCCATCCCCTTTTCATCACAATGCTCCAGATATCTTATCATTACAATGCTCCATGCCCGTGTCAACACAATGCTCCATGACCCCTGTCATCAAAATGCTTGATGAAACTTGTTATCAGAATGTTCCATGACCCCTGTCATCAAAATGATCCCTGACCGTTGTCATCGCAATGCTGCATGATACCTTTCATCCCAATCCTCTGTGACCGCTGTCATCACAATGCTCCAGGACAACTTTCATCACAATGCTCCATGCCCTGGTCATCAAAATGCTCCAGAACTCTTGTCATCATAATGCTCCATGCCAATGTCATCAAAATGCCCCATGACACTTGTCATCACAATGCTCCATGGCCTTTGTCATCACAATGTTCCATGGCCCCTGTCATCAGAGTGCTCCATGTTACCTTTCAATACAATTCTACATGACCACTGTCATCACAATGCCCCATGACAGATGATACCACAATTCGCCATGGTCCTTGTCATCACAATGCTCCATGAACTGTGTCATCACAAGGTTCCAGGACACTTGTCATCACAATGATCCATGATCACTTTCATCACAATGCTCCATGAACCCTGTCATCTCAATGCTCCATGGTCTTTGTATTCACAATGCTCCATGGCCCCTGTAATCACAGAGCTCCATGACCCCTTTCATCCCAAAGCTCCACGACCGCTGTCATCACAATGCCCCATGACGCCTGCCTTCACAAATCTCCAAGACCTCTCTTACCAAAAAGCTCCATGATCCCTGTCAGTACAATGTTCCATGACACTTTTTATCACAATGCTCCATGACCCCTGTCATCAAAAAGTTCTCTGCCCATATCGTCACCATTCTCCTTGTCACCTTTCATCACAATGCACCATGCCCTTTCATCACAATGCTCCAGAATTCTTGTCATCGCAATGTTCCTTGACCGTGTCATCACAATGCTCCATGACCCTTGTCATCACAAAGCTCCATGACCCCTGGCATCACAATGATCCATGATTCCTTTCCTCACAGTGCTCCAGTACCCTTTTCATCACAATGCTCCATGCCATTGTCAGCACAATTCTCCTTGGACCCTCTCATCAAAATGCTCCATCCCCTTTTCATCACAATGCTCCAGATATCCTATCATTACAATGCTCCATGCTCGTGTCAACACAATGCTCCATGACCACTGTCATCAAAATGCTTTATGAACCTTGTTATCAGAATGTTCCATGACCCTTGTCATCAAAATGATCCATGACCGCTGTCATCACAATGCTGCATGATACCTTTCATCCCAATTCTCTGTCACCGCTGTCATCACAATGCTCCAGGACAACTTTCATCACAATGCTCCATGACCCCTGTCATCACAACGTTCCATGAAAGTTGTCATCAAAATGCTCCATGACCCCGGTCACCACAAGGTTCCCTGCCCTTGTCATCACAATGGTACATGGCCTGGTCATCACAATGTTCCATGGCCTCTGTCATCACCATGCTCCATGGTCTTTCTCATCACAATGCTCTATGACCCCTGTCATCACAATGCTTGATGACCATTGTCATCACAATGCTCCAAGGCCCCTGTCATCACAATGCCTCATGGTCTTTGTAATCACAATGCTCAATGACCAATGTCATCACAGTGCTCCATGCCGTTGTCATCACAATGCTCCGTGACCCCCGTCAACACAGTGCCTGATGACCCCTGTCATCAAAATGCTAAATGGCACTTGTCATCACAATGCTCTATGATGCCTGTCATCACTGTTCTCCATGTCACTTGTTATCACAAGGCTCCATGGCCCCTGTACTCCCAGTACTCCATGACCCCTTTCATCACAATGCCCAATGTCACCTCTGATCACAATTCTCAATGGCATTTGTCATCACGATGCTCCATGACACCTGTCATCACAATGCTCCATGAGACTTGTCATCACAATGCTCCATGGCCCCTCTCATTCCTGTGCTCCATAATAACTTTAATCACATTTCTAGATGACCACTGCCATCACAATGCCCCATGACATTGTCATCACAATTCGCCATGACCATTGTCATCACAATGCTCCATGAACCATGTCATCACAGGGTCCCAGGACACTTGTCCTCACAATGATCCATTACCACTTTCATCACAATGCTCCATGACCACTGTCATCTCAATGCTCCATGGCCTTTGTATTCACAATGCTCCATGGCCCCTGTAATCACAGTGCTCCATAACACCTTTCATCATAATGCTCCATGACCACTGCCATCTCAATGCCTCATGACGCCTGTCATCACAATTCTCCAAGGCCCCTCTCATCACAGTGCTCCATGACACTTGTCATCCCATTGCTCCATAACACCTGTCATCACAGTGTTCCCTGCCCATGTCATCAAAATGCTCCATGTCCCCTATAATCACAATGCTCCATGCCTTTTTCCTCACAAAGCTCCAGAATTTTGTCATCACAATGTTCCATGACCGTGGCATCACAATGCTCCATGGCCCTTGTCATCACAATGCTCCAGAATTCTTGTCATCACAATGTTCCATGAACGTGTCATCACAATGCTACAGGACCCTGGTCATCACAGTTCTCCATGACCTTTGTCATCACAATGCTCTATGTCACTTTTCATCACAATTCTCAATGACCACTTTAATCACTATGCTCGCTGACCATTTTCATCACATTTCTCTATTGTCATTACAATTCCACATGGCCCCTTTCTTCACAATTCTCCATGATGCCTGTCATCACAATGCTCCATGGCTTTTTTATCACAATGTTCCAGGACCAGTTTCATCACAATACTCCATCCCCCTTGTCATCACAGTGCACAATGAAAGCTTTCATTACAATGCTCCATGACACTTGTCATCACAATGCTCCATGGCCTTTATCGTCACAATGCTCCCAGGCACTTTTCATCACGATATTCCATGAAAACTTTCATCACATTGCTCCATGACCATTGTCATCACAATAGTCCATACCCATGTCACACAATGCTGCATAATCCCTGTCATCCCAATTCTCCATGACTGCTGTCATCACAATAATCCAGGACAATTTTCATAACAATGCTTCATGCCCCCAGTCATCACAGTGCTCCATGATACCTTTCATCACAATTCCTAGATGATCAATGTCATCACAATGCCCCATGACACCTGTTATCACAATTCGCTATGACCCTTGTCATCACAATACTCGATGAACCGTGTCATCACAGTGTTCCAGGACACATGTCATCACAATGATCCATTAATATTTTTATCACAATGCTCCAATACACCTGTCATCACAATGCTCCATGTCCCCTCTTATCATATTGCTCCATGATCTCTTTCATCACAATGCTCCATGACCACTGTCATCACCGTACCTCAAGACGCCTGTCATCTCAGTGCTCCATGGCCCCTTTCATCACAAGGCTCCATGAACCCAGTCATCACAATGTTCCCTGCCCTCTTCGTCACAATGCTCCATGGGCCCTGTCATCACAATGCTCCATGCCCTTGTCATCAAAATTCTCCAGAACTCTTGTCATCATAATGTTCCATGCCAATGTCATCAAAATGTCCCATGACACTTGTCATCACAATGCTCCATGGCCTTTGTCATCACAATGTTCCATGGCCCCTGTCATCACAGTGCTCCTTGATACCTTTCATCACAATTCTACATGACCACTGTCATCACAAAGCCCCATTTCAGATGTCATCACAATTCGCCATGGTCCTTGTCATAACAATGCTCCATGAACCGTGTCATCACAAGGTTTCAGGACACTTGTCATCACAATGATCCATGATCACTTTCATCACAATGCTCCATGAACCCTGTCATCTCAAAGCTCCTTAGCCTTTGTATTCACAATGCTCCATGGCCCCTGTAATCACAGTGCTCCATGACCCCTTTCATCACAATGCTCCAAGACCGCTGTCATCACAATGCCCCATGACGCCTGCCACCACCAATCTCCAAGGGCTCCCTTACCAAAAAGCTCCATGATCCCTGTCAGTACAATGTTCCATGACACTTTTCATCACAATGCTCCATGACCCCTGTCATCACAAAGTTCTCTGCCCATATCATCACAATGCTACTTGTCACCTTTCATCACAATGCTCCATGCCCTTTCATCACAATGCTCCAGATTTCTTGTCATCACAATGTTCCTTGACCGTGTCATCACAATGCTCCATGACCCGTGTCATCACAAAGCTCCATGACCCCTGGCATCACAATGATCCATGATTCCTTTCCTCACAGTGCTCCAGTATCCTTTTCATCACAATGCTCCATGCCATTGTCAGCACAATTCTCCTTGGACCCTGTCATCAAAATGCTCCATCCCGTTTTCATCACAATGCTCCAGATATCCTATCATTACAATGCTCCATGCTCGTGTCAACACAATGCCCCATGACCCCTGTCATCAAAATGCTTTATGAACCTTGTTATCAGAATGTTCCATGACCCCTGTCATCCAAATGATCCATGACCGTTGTCATCACAATGCTGCATGATACCTTTCATCCCAATTCTCTGTGACCGCTGTCATCACAACGCTCCAGGACAACTTTCATCACAATGCTCCATGACCCCTGTCATCACAACGTTCCATGAAAGTTGTCATCAAAATGCTCCATGACCCCGGTCACCACAAGGTTCCCTGCCCTTGTCATCACAATGGTACATGGCCTGGTCATCACAATGTTCCATGGCCTCTGTCATCACCATGCTCCATGGTCTTTCTCATCACAATGCTCTATGACCCCTGTCATCACAATGCTTGATGACCATTGTCATCACAATGCTCCAAGGCCCCTGTCATCACAATGCCTCATGGTCTTTGTAATCACAATGCTCAATGACCAATGTCATCACAGTGCTCCATGCTGTTGTCATCACAATGCTCCATGGTCCCTTTAATCACAATGCTTCATACTCTTGTCATCACAATGTTCTTTGGCCTTTGTCATCACAGTGCTCCATGATACATTTAATCAAAATTCTACATGACCACTCTCATCACAATGCAAGATGACCAATGTCATCACAATGCCCCATGACACGTGTCATCACAATTCGCCTTGGCCCTTGTCATCTCAATGCTGTATGAAACGTGTCATCAGTAGCTCCCAAGACCCTTGTCATCACAATGCTCCATGAACTCTGTTATCTCAATGTTCCATGGCCTTTGTATTCACAATGCTCCATTGTCCCGATAATCGCGTTGCTCCATGAACACTTTCATCACAATGCTCCTTGACCACTGTCACCATAATGCCCCATGACGTCTCTCATCACTGTGCTCCAAGGCCACTCTCATCAAAATGCTCCATGATCTGTGTCAGCACAATATTGCATGACACTTGTCATCACAATGCTCCATGATCCCTCTAATCACAATGATCCCTGCCAATTTCATCACAATGACCCAAGTCTCCTGTAATCACAATGCTCCATGCCCTTGTCATCACAATGCTCCAGGTCTGTTGTCATCACCATGCTTCATGCCCGTGTCATCACAATGCTCCATGAATCTTGTCTTCACAATGCTCCATGGCCCATGTCATCACAATGCTCCATGACCCCTCTCATCACAATGCTCTATGGCCTTTGTCATCACAATGCTCCGTGACCCCCGTGAACACAATGCCTGATGACCCCTGTCATCAAAATGCTAAATGGCACTTGTCATCACAATGCTCTATGATGCCTGTCATCACTATTCTCCATGTCACTTGTTATCACAAGGCTCCATGGCCCCTGTACTCCCAGTACTCCATGACCCCTTTCATCACAATGCCCAATGTCACCTCTGATCACAATTCTCAATGGCATTTGTCATCACGATGCTCCATGACACCTGTCATCACAATGCTCCATGAGACTTGTCATCACAATGCTCCATGGCCCCTCTCATTCCTGTGCTCCATAATAACTTTAATCACATTTCTAGATGACCACTGCCATCACAATGCCCCATGACATTGTCATCACAATTCGCCATGACCATTGTCATCACAATGCTCCATGAACCATGTCATCACAGGGTCCCAGGACACTTGTCCTCACAATGATCCATTACCACTTTCATCACAATGCTCCATGACCACTGTCATCTCAATGCTCCATGGCCTTTGTATTCACATTGCTCCATGGCCCCTGTAATCACAGTGCTCCATAACACCTTTCATCATAATGCTCCATGACCACTGCCATCTCAATGCCTCATGACGCCTGTCATCACAATTCTCCAAGGCCCCTCTCATCACAGTGCTCCATGACACTTGTCATCCCATTGCTCCATAACACCTGTCATCACAGTGTTCCCTGCCCATGTCATCAAAATTCTCCATGTCCCCTATAATCACAATGCTCCATGCCTTTTTCCTCACAAAGCTCCAGAATTTTGTCATCACAATGTTCCATGACCGTGGCATCCCAATGCTCCATGGTCCTTGTCATCAAAATGCTCCAGAATTCTTGTCATCACAATGTTCCATGAACGTGTCATCACAATGCTACATGACCCTGGTCATCACAGTTCTCCATGACCTTTGTCATCACAATGCTCTATGTCACTTTTCATCACAATTCTCAATGACCACTTTAATCACTATGCTCGCTGACCATTTTCATCACATTTCTCTATTGTCATTACAATTCCCCATGGCCCCTTTCTTCACAATTCTCCATGATGCCTGTCATCACAATGCTCCATGGCTTTTGTTATCACAATGTTCCAGGACCAGTTTCATCACAATACTCCATCCCCCTTGTCATCACAGTGCACAATGAAAGCTTTCATTACAATGCTCCATGACACTTGTCATCACAATGCTCCATGGCCTTTATCGTCACAATGCTCCCAGGCACTTTTCATCACGATATTCCATGAAAACGTTCATCACATTGCTCCATGACCATTGTCATCACAATAGTCCATACCCATGTCAACACAATGCTGCATAATCCCTGTCATCCCAATTCTCCATGACTGCTGTCATCACAATAATTCAGGACAATTTTCATAACAATGCTTCATGCCCCCAGTCATCACAGTGCTCCATGATACCTTCCATCACAATTCCTAGATGATCCATGTCATCACAATGCCCCATGACACCTGTTATCACAATTCGGTATGACCCTTGTCATCACAATACTCGATGAACCGTGTCATCACAGTGTTCCAGGACACATGTCATCACAATGATCCATTAATATTTTCATCACAATGCTCCAATACACCTGTCATCACAATGCTCCATGTCCCCTCTTATCATACTGCTCAATGATCTCTTTCATCACAATGCTCCATGACCACTGTCATCACCATACCTCAAGACGCCTGTCATCTCAGTGCTCCATGGCCCCTTTCATCACAAGGCTCCATGAACGCAGTCATCACAATGTTCCCTGCCCTCTTCGTCACAATGCTCCATGGGCCCTGTCATCACAATGCTCCATGCCCTTGTCATCAAAATTCTCCAGAACTCTTGTCATCATAATGTTCCATGCCAATGTCATCAAAATGTCCCATGACACTTGTCATCACAATGCTCCATGGCCTTTGTCATCACAATGTTCCATGGCCCCTGTCATCACAGTGCTCCTTGATACCTTTCATCACAATTCTACATGACCACTGTCATCACAAAGCCCCATTTCAGATGTCATCACAATTCGCCATGGTCCTTGTCATAACAATGCTCCATGAACCGTGTCATCACAAGGTTTCAGGACACTTGTCATCACAATGATCCATGATCACTTTCATCACAATGCTCCATGAACCCTGTCATCTCAATGCTCCATAGCCTTTGTATTCACAATGCTCCATGGCCCCTGTAATCACAGTGCTCCATGACCCCTTTCATCACAATGCTCCAAGACCGCTGTCATCACAATGCCCCATGACGCCTGCCACCACCAATCTCCAAGGGCTCCCTTACCAAAAAGCTCCATGATCCCTGTCAGTACAATGTTCCATGACACTTTTCATCACAAAGCTCCATGACCCCTGTCATCACAAAGTTCTCTGCCCATATCATCACAATGCTACTTGTCACCTTTCATCACAATGCTCCATGCCATTGTCAGCACAATGCTCCTTGGACCCTGTCATCAAAATGCTCCATCCCCTTTTCATCACAATGCTCCAGATATCCTATCATTACCATGCTCCATGCCCGTGTCAACACAATGCTCCATGACCCCTGTCATCAAAATGCTTGATGAAACTTGTTATCCGAATATTCCATGACCCCTGTCATCAAAATGATCCCTGACCGTTGTCATCACAATGCTGCATGATACCTTTCATCCCAATTCTCTGTGACCGCTGTCATCACAATGCTCCAGGACAACTTTCATCACAATGCTCCATGACCCCGATCACCACACGGTTCCCTGCCCTTGTCATCACAATGGTACATGGCCTGGTCATCACAATGTTCCATGGCCTCTGTCATCACCATGCTCCATGGTCTTTCTCATCACAATGCTCTATGACCCCTGTCATCACAATGCTTGATGACCATTGTCATCACAATGCTCCCAGGCCCCTGTCATCACAATGCCTCATGGTCTTTGTAATCACAATGCTCAATGACCAATGTCATCACAGTGCTCCATGCCGTTGTCATCACAATGCTCCATGGTCCCTGTAATCACAATGCTCCATACCCTTGTCATCACAATGCTCCAGAACACTTGTCATCATAATGCTCCATTCCCGTGTCATCACATTGCTGAATGACACTTGTCATCACAATGTTCCTTGGCCTTTGTCATCACAGTGCTCCATGATACCTTTAATCAAAATTCTACATGACCACTCTCATCACAATGCAAGATGACCAATGTCATCACAATGCCCCATGAAACCTGTTATCACAATTCGCTATGACCCTTGTCATCACAATACTCGATGAACCGTGTCATCACAGTGTTCCAGGACACATGTCATCACAATGATCCAATAATATTTTCATCACAATGCTCCAATACACCTGTCATCACAGTGCTCCATGTCCCATCTTATCATATTGCTCCATGATCTCTTTCATCACAATGCTCCATGACCACTGTCATCACCATACCTCAAGACGCCTGTCATCTCAGTGCTCCATGGCCCCTTTCATCACAAGGCTCCATGAACCCAGTCATCACAATGTTCCCTGCCCTCTTCGTCACAATGCTCCATGGGCCCTGTCATCACAATGCTCCATGCCCTTGTCATCAAAATTCTCCAGAACTCTTGTCATCATAATGTTCCATGCCAATGTCATCAAAATGTCCCATGACACTTGTCATCACAATGCTCCATGGCCTTTGTCATCACAATGTTCCATGGCCCCTGTCATCACAGTGCTCCTTGATACCTTTCATCACAATTCTACATGACCACTGTCATCACAATGCCCCATTTCAGATGTCATCACAATTCGCCATGGTCCTTGTCATAACAATGCTCCATGAACCGTGTCATCACAAGGTTTCAGGACACTTGTCATCACAATGATCCATGATCACTTTCATCACAATGCTCCATGAACCCTGTCATCACAATGCTCCATGAACCCTCTCATCTCAATGCTCCATAGCCTTTGTATTCACAATGCTCCATGGCCCCTGTAATCACAGTGCTCCATGACCCCTTTCATCCCAATGCTCCAAGACCTCTGTCATCACAATGCTCCATGACGCCTGCCTTCACAAATCTCCAAGACCTCTCTTACCAAAAAGCTCCATGATCCCTGTCAGTACAATGTTCCATGACACTTTTTATCACAATGCTCCATGACCCCTGTCATCAAAAAGTTCTCTGCCCATATCGTCACAATGCTCCTTGTCACCTTTCATCAAAATGCACCATGCCCTTTCATCACAATGCTCCAGAATTCTTGTCATCGCAATGTTCCTTGACCGTGTCATCACAATGCTCCATGACCCTTGTCATCACAAAGCTCCATGACCCCTGGCATCACAATGATCCATGATTCCTTTCCTCACAGTGCTCCAGTACCCTTTTCATCACAATGCTCCATGCCATTGTCAGCACAATTCTCCTTGGACCCTGTCATCAAAATGCTCCATCCCCTTTTCATCACAATGCTCCAGATATCCTATCATTACAATGCTCCATGCTCGTGTCAACACAATGCTCCATGACCCCTGTCATCAAAATGCTTTATGAACCTTGTTATCAGAATGTTCCATGACCCCTGTCATCCAAATGATCCATGACCATTGTCATCACAATGCTGCATGATACCTTTCATCCCAATTCTCTGTGACCGCTGTCATCACAATGCTCCAGGACAACTTTCATCACAATGCTCCATGACCCCTGTCATCACAACGTTCCATGAAAGTTGTCATCAAAATGCTCCATGACCCCGGTCACCACAAGGTTCCCTGCCCTTGTCATCACAATGGTACATGGCCTGGTCATCACAATGTTCCATGGCCTCTGTCATCACCATGCTCCATGGTCTTTCTCATCAAAATGCTCTATGATCCCTGTCATCACAATGCTTGATGACCATTGTCGTCACAATGCTCCAAGGCCCCTGTCATCACAATGCCTCATGGTCTTTGTAATCACAATGCTCAATGACCAATGTCATCACAGTGCTCCATGCCGTTGTCATCACAATGCTCCATGGTCCCTGTAATCACAATGCTCCATACCCTTGTCATCACAATGCTCCAGAACACTTGTCATCATAATGCTCCATTCCCGTGTCATCACATTGCTGAATGACACTTGTCATCACAATGTTCCTTGGCCTTTGTCATCACAGTGCTCCATGATACCTTTAATCAAAATTCTACATGACCACTCTCATCACAATGCAAGATGACCAATGTCATCACAATGCCCCATGACACGTGTCATCACAATTCGCCTTGGCCCTTGTCATCTCAATGCTGTATGAAACGTGTCATCAGTAGCTCCCAAGACCCTTGTCATCACAATGCTCCATGAACTCTGTTATCTCAATGTTCCATGGCCTTTGTATTCACAATGCTCCATTGTCCCGATAATCGCGTTGCTCCATGAACACTTTCATCACAATGCTCCTTGACCACTGTCACCATAATGCCCCATGACGTCTCTCATCACTGTGCTCCAAGGCCACTCTCATCAAAATGCCCCATGATCTGTGTCAGCACAATATTGCATGACACTTGTCATCACAATGCTCCATGATCCCTCTAATCACAATGATCCCTGCCAATTTCATCACAATGACCCAAGTCTCCTGTAATCACAATGCTCCATGCCCTTGTCATCACAATGCTCCAGGTCTGTTGTCATCACCATGCTTCATGCCCGTGTCATCACAATGCTCCATGAATCTTGTCTTCACAATGCTCCATGGCCCATGTCATCACAATGCTCCATGACCCCTCTCATCACAATGCTCTATGGCCTTTGTCATCACAATGCTCCGTGACCCCCGTGAACACAATGCCTGATGACCCCTGTCATCAAAATGCTAAATGGCACTTGTCATCACAATGCTCTATGATGCCTGTCATCACTATTCTCCATGTCACTTGTTATCACAAGGCTCCATGGCCCCTGTACTCCCAGTACTCCATGACCCCTTTCATCACAATGCCCAATGTCACCTCTGATCACAATTCTCAATGGCATTTGTCATCACGATGCTCCATGACACCTGTCATCACAATGCTCCATGACACTTGTCATCACAATGCTCCATGGCCCCTCTCATTCCTGTGCTCCATAATAACTTTAATCACATTTCTAGATGACCACTGCCATCACAATGCCCCATGACATTGTCATCACAATTCGCCATGACCATTGTCATCACAATGCTCCATGAACCATGTCATCACAGGGTCCCAGGACACTTGTCCTCACAATGATCCATTACCACTTTCATCACAATGCTCCATGACCACTGTCATCTCAATGCTCCATGGCCTTTGTATTCACAATGCTCCATGGCCCCTGTAATCACAGTGCTCCATAACACCTTTCATCATAATGCTCCATGACCACTGCCATCTCAATGCCTCATGACGCCTGTCATCACAATTCTCCAAGGCCCCTCTCATCACAGTGCTCCATGACACTTGTCATCCCATTGCTCCATAACACCTGTCATCACAGTGTTCCCTGCCCATGTCATCAAAATGCTCCATGTCCCCTATAATCACAATGCTCCATGCCTTTTTCCTCACAAAGCTCCAGAATTTTGTCATCACAATGTTCCATGACCGTGGCATCCCAATGCTCCATGGCCCTTGTCATCACAATGCTCCAGAATTCTTGTCATCACAATGTTCCATGAACGTGTCATCACAATGCTACATGACCCTGGTCATCACAGTTCTCCATGACCTTTGTCATCACAATGCTCTATGTCACTTTTCATCACAATTCTCAATGACCACTTTAATCACTATGCTCGCTGACCATTTTCATCACATTTCTCTATTGTCATTACAATTCCCCCTGGCCCCTTTCTTCACAATTCTCCATGAAGCCTGTCATCACAATGCTCCATGGCTTTTGTTATCACAATGCTCCAGGACCAGTTTCATCACAATACTCCATCCCCCTTGTCATCACAGTGCACAATGAAAGCTTTCATTACAATGCTCCATGACACTTGTCATCACAATGCTCCATGGCCTTTATCGTCACAATGCTCCCAGGCACTTTTCATCACGATATTCCATGAAAACGTTCATCACATTGCTCCATGACCATTGTCATCACAATAGTCCATACCCATGTCAACACAATGCTGCATAATCCCTGTCATCCCAATTCTCCATGACTGCTGTCATCACAATAATCCAGGACAATTTTCATAACTATGCTTCATGCCCCCAGTCATCACAGTGCTCCATGATACCTTTCATCACAATTCCTAGATGATCAATGTCATCACAATGCCCCATGACACCTGTTATCACAATTCGCTATGACCCTTGTCATCACAATACTCGATGAACCGTGTCATCACAGTGTTCCAGGACACATGTCATCACAATGATCCATTAATATTTTCATCACAATGCTCCAATACACCTGTCATCACAATGCTCCATGTCCCCTCTTATCATATTGCTCCATGATCTCTTTCATCACAATGCTCCATGACCACTGTCATCACCATACCTCAAGACACCTGTCATCTCAATGCTCCATGGCCCCTTTCATCACAGTGCTCCATGAACCCAGTCATCACAATGTTCCCTGCCCTCTTCGTCACAATGCTCCATGGGCCCTGTCATCACAATGCTCCATGCCCTTGTCATCAAAATTCTCCAGAACTCTTGTCATCATAATGTTCCATGCCAATGTCATCAAAATGTCCCATGACACTTGTCATCACAATGCTCCATGGCCTTTGTCATCACAATGTTCCATGGCCCCTGTCATCACAGTGCTCCTTGATACCTTTCATCACAATTCTACATGACCACTGTCATCACAATGCCCCATTTCAGATGTCATCACAATTCGCCATGGTCCTTGTCATAACAATGCTCCATGAACCGTGTCATCACAAGGTTTCAGGACACTTGTCATCACAATGATCCATGATCACTTTCATCACAATGCTCCATGAACCCTGTCATCTCAAAGCTCCTTAGCCTTTGTATTCACAATGCTCCATGGCCCCTGTAATCACAGTGCTCCATGACCCCTTTCATCACAATGCTCCAAGACCGCTGTCATCACAATGCCCCATGACGCCTGCCACCACCAATCTCCAAGGGCTCCCTTACCAAAAAGCTCCATGATCCCTGTCAGTACAATGTTCCATGACACTTTTCATCACAAAGCTCCATGACCCCTGTCATCACAAAGTTCTCTGCCCATATCATCACAATGCTACTTGTCACCTTTCATCACAATGCTCCATGCCATTGTCAGCACAATGCTCCTTGGACCCTGTCATCAAAATGCTCCATCCCCTTTTCATCACAATGCTCCAGATATCCTATCATTACCATGCTCCATGCCCGTGTCAACACAATGCTCCATGACCCCTGTCATCAAAATGCTTGATGAAACTTGTTATCCGAATATTCCATGACCCCTGTCATCAAAATGATCCCTGACCGTTGTCATCACAATGCTGCATGATACCTTTCATCCCAATTCTCTGTGACCGCTGTCATCACAATGCTCCAGGACAACTTTCATCACAATGCTCCATGACCCCGGTCACCACACGGTTCCCTGCCCTTGTCATCACAATGGTACATGGCCTGGTCATCACAATGTTCCATGGCCTCTGTCATCACCATGCTCCATGGTCTTTCTCATCACAATGCTCTATGACCCCTGTCATCACAATGCTTGATGACCATTGTCATCACAATGCTCCCAGGCCCCTGTCATCACAATGCCTCATGGTCTTTGTAATCACAATGCTCAATGACCAATGTCATCACAGTGCTCCATGCCATTGTCATCACAATGCTCCATGGTCCCTGTAATCACAATGCTCCATACCCTTGTCATCACAATGCTCCAGAACACTTGTCATCATAATGCTCCATTCCCGTGTCATCACATTGCTGAATGACACTTGTCATCACAATGTTCCTTGGCCTTTGTCATCACAGTGCTCCATGATACCTTTAATCAAAATTCTACATGACCACTCTCATCACAATGCAAGATGACCAATGTCATCACAATGCCCCATGAAACCTGTTATCACAATTCGCTATGACCCTTGTCATCACAATACTCGATGAACCGTGTCATCACAGTGTTCCAGGACACATGTCATCACAATGATCCATTAATATTTTCATCACAATGCTCCAATACACCTGTCATCACAGTGCTCCATGTCCCATCTTATCATATTGCTCCATGATCTCTTTCATCACAATGCTCCATGACCACTGTCATCACCATACCTCAAGACGCCTGTCATCTCAGTGCTCCATGGCCCCTTTCATCACAAGGCTCCATGAACCCAGTCATCACAATGTTCCCTGCCCTCTTCGTCACAATGCTCCATGGGCCCTGTCATCACAATGCTCCATGCCCTTGTCATCAAAATTCTCCAGAACTCTTGTCATCATAATGTTCCATGCCAATGTCATCAAAATGTCCCATGACACTTGTCATCACAATGCTCCATGGCCTTTGTCATCACAATGTTCCATGGCCCCTGTCATCACAGTGCTCCTTGATACCTTTCATCACAATTCTACATGACCACTGTCATCACAATGCCCCATTTCAGATGTCATCACAATTCGCCATGGTCCTTGTCATAACAATGCTCCATGAACCGTGTCATCACAAGGTTTCAGGACACTTGTCATCACAATGATCCATGATCACTTTCATCACAATGCTCCATGAACCCTGTCATCACAATGCTCCATGAACCCTCTCATCTCAATGCTCCATAGCCTTTGTATTCACAATGCTCCATGGCCCCTGTAATCACAGTGCTCCATGACCCCTTTCATCCCAATGCTCCAAGACCGCTGTCATCACAATGCTCCATGACGCCTGCCTTCACAAATCTCCAAGACCTCTCTTACCAAAAAGCTCCATGATCCCTGTCAGTACAATGTTCCATGACACTTTTTATCACAATGCTCCATGACCCCTGTCATCAAAAAGTTCTCTGCCCATATCGTCACAATGCTCCTTGTCACCTTTCATCACAATGCACCATGCCCTTTCATCACAATGCTCCAGAATTCTTGTCATCGCAATGTTCCTTGACCGTGTCATCACAATGCTCCATGACCCTTGTCATCACAAAGCTCCATGACCCCTGGCATCACAATGATCCATGATTCCTTTCCTCACAGTGCTCCAGTACCCTTTTCATCACAATGCTCCATGCCATTGTCAGCACAATTCTCCTTGGACCCTGTCATCAAAATGCTCCATCCCCTTTTCATCACAATGCTCCAGATATCCTATCATTACAATGCTCCATGCTCGTGTCAACACAATGCTCCATGACCCCTGTCATCAAAATGCTTTATGAACCTTGTTATCAGAATGTTCCATGACCCCTGTCATCCAAATGATCCATGACCGTTGTCATCACAATGCTGCATGATACCTTTCATCCCAATTCTCTGTGACCGCTGTCATCACAATGCTCCAGGACAACTTTCATCACAATGCTCCATGACCCCTGTCATCACAACGTTCCATGAAAGTTGTCATCAAAATGCTCCATGACCCCAGTCACCACAAGGTTCCCTGCCCTTGTCATCACAATGGTACATGGCCTGGTCATCACAATGTTCCATGGCCTCTGTCATCACCATGCTCCATGGTCTTTCTCATCAAAATGCTCTATGATCCCTGTCATCACAATGCTTGATGACCATTGTCGTCACAATGCTCCAAGGCCCCTGTCATCACAATGCCTCATGGTCTTTGTAATCACAATGCTCAATGACCAATGTCATCACAGTGCTCCATGCCGTTGTCATCACAATGCTCCATGGTCCCTGTAATCACAATGCTCCATACCCTTGTCATCACAATGCTCCAGAACACTTGTCATCATAATGCTCCATTCCCGTGTCATCACATTGCTGAATGACACTTGTCATCACAATGTTCCTTGGCCTTTGTCATCACAGTGCTCCATGATACCTTTAATCAAAATTCTACATGACCACTCTCATCACAATGCAAGATGACCAATGTCATCACAATGCCCCATGACACGTGTCATCACAATTCGCCTTGGCCCTTGTCATCTCAATGCTGTATGAAACGTGTCATCAGTAGCTCCCAAGACCCTTGTCATCACAATGCTCCATGAACTCTGTTATCTCAATGTTCCATGGCCTTTGTATTCACAATGCTCCATTGTCCCGATAATCGCGTTGCTCCATGAACACTTTCATCACAATGCTCCTTGACCACTGTCACCATAATGCCCCATGACGTCTCTCATCACTGTGCTCCAAGGCCACTCTCATCAAAATGCCCCATGATCTGTGTCAGCACAATATTGCATGACACTTGTCATCACAATGCTCCATGATCCCTCTAATCACAATGATCCCTGCCAATTTCATCACAATGACCCAAGTCTCCTGTAATCACAATGCTCCATGCCCTTGTCATCACAATGCTCCAGGTCTGTTGTCATCACCATGCTTCATGCCCGTGTCATCACAATGCTCCATGAATCTTGTCTTCACAATGCTCCATGGCCCATGTCATCACAATGCTCCATGACCCCTCTCATCACAATGCTCTATGGCCTTTGTCATCACAATGCTCCGTGACCCCCGTGAACACAATGCCTGATGACCCCTGTCATCAAAATGCTAAATGGCACTTGTCATCACAATGCTCTATGATGCCTGTCATCACTATTCTCCATGTCACTTGTTATCACAAGGCTCCATGGCCCCTGTACTCCCAGTACTCCATGACCCCTTTCATCACAATGCCCAATGTCACCTCTGATCACAATTCTCAATGGCATTTGTCATCACGATGCTCCATGACACCTGTCATCACAATGCTCCATGAGACTTGTCATCACAATGCTCCATGGCCCCTCTCATTCCTGTGCTCCATAATAACTTTAATCACATTTCTAGATGACCACTGCCATCACAATGCCCCATGACATTGTCATCACAATTCGCCATGACCATTGTCATCACAATGCTCCATGAACCATGTCATCACAGGGTCCCAGGACACTTGTCCTCACAATGATCCATTACCACTTTCATCACAATGCTCCATGACCACTGTCATCTCAATGCTCCACGGCCTTTGTATTCACAATGCTCCATGGCCCCTGTAATCACAGTGCTCCATAACACCTTTCATCATAATGCTCCATGACCACTGCCATCTCAATGCCTCATGACGCCTGTCATCACAATTCTCCAAGGCCCCTCTCATCACAGTGCTCCATGACACTTGTCATCCCATTGCTCCATAACACCTGTCATCACAGTGTTCCCTGCCCATGTCATCAAAATGCTCCATGTCCCCTATAATCACAATGCTCCATGCCTTTTTCCTCACAAAGCTCCAGAATTTTGTCATCACAATGTTCCATGACCGTGGCATCCCAATGCTCCATGGCCCTTGTCATCACAATGCTCCAGAATTCTTGTCATCACAATGTTCCATGAACGTGTCATCACAATGCTACATGACCCTGGTCATCACAGTTCTCCATGACCTTTGTCATCACAATGCTCTATGTCACTTTTCATCACAATTCTCAATGACCACTTTAATCACTATGCTCGCTGACCATTTTCATCACATTTCTCTATTGTCATTACAATTCCCCCTGGCCCCTTTCTTCACAATTCTCCATGAAGCCTGTCATCACAATGCTCCATGGCTTTTGTTATCACAATGCTCCAGGACCAGTTTCATCACAATACTCCATCCCCCTTGTCATCACAGTGCACAATGAAAGCTTTCATTACAATGCTCCATGACACTTGTCATCACAATGCTCCATGGCCTTTATCGTCACAATGCTCCCAGGCACTTTTCATCACGATATTCCATGAAAACGTTCATCACATTGCTCCATGACCATTGTCATCACAATAGTCCATACCCATGTCAACACAATGCTGCATAATCCCTGTCATCCCAATTCTCCATGACTGCTGTCATCACAATAATCCAGGACAATTTTCATAACTATGCTTCATGCCCCCAGTCATCACAGTGCTCCATGATACCTTTCATCACAATTCCTAGATGATCAATGTCATCACAATGCCCCATGACACCTGTTATCACAATTCGCTATGACCCTTGTCATCACAATACTCGATGAACCGTGTCATCACAGTGTTCCAGGACACATGTCATCACAATGATCCATTAATATTTTCATCACAATGCTCCAATACACCTGTCATCACAATGCTCCATGTCCCCTCTTATCATATTGCTCCATGATCTCTTTCATCACAATGCTCCATGACCACTGTCATCACCATACCTCAAGACACCTGTCATCTCAATGCTCCATGGCCCCTTTCATCACAGTGCTCCATGAACCCAGTCATCACAATGTTCCCTGCCCTCTTCGTCACAATGCTCCATGGGCCCTGTCATCACAATGCTCCATGCCCTTGTCATCAAAATTCTCCAGAACTCTTGTCATCATAATGTTCCATGCCAATGTCATCAAAATGTCCCATGACACTTGTCATCACAATGCTCCATGGCCTTTGTCATCACAATGTTCCATGGCCCCTGTCATCACAGTGCTCCTTGATACCTTTCATCACAATTCTACATGACCACTGTCATCACAATGCCCCATTTCAGATGTCATCACAATTCGCCATGGTCCTTGTCATAACAATGCTCCATGAACCGTGTCATCACAAGGTTTCAGGACACTTGTCATCACAATGATCCATGATCACTTTCATCACAATGCTCCATGAACCCTGACATCTCAATGCTCCATAGCCTTTGTATTCACAATGCTCCATGGCCCCTGTAATCACAGTGCTCCATGACCCCTTTCATCACAATGCTCCAAGACCGCTGTCATCACAATGCCCCATGACGCCTGCCACCACCAATCTCCAAGGGCTCCCTTACCAAAAAGCTCCATGATCCCTGTCAGTACAATGTTCCATGACACTTTTCATCACAATGCTCCATGACCCCTGTCATCACAAAGTTCTCTGCCCATATCATCACAATGCTACTTGTCACCTTTCATCACAATGCTCCATGCCCTTTCATCACAATGCTCCAGATTTCTTGTCATCACAATGTTCCTTGACCGTGTCATCACAATGCTCCATGACCCGTGTCATCACAAAGCTCCATGACCCCTGGCATCACAATGATCCATGATTCCTTTCCTCACAGTGCTCCAGTACCCTTTTCATCACAATGCTCCATGCCATTGTCAGCACAATTCTCCTTGGACCCTGTCATCAAAATGCTCCATCCCCTTTTCATCACAATGCTCCAGATATCCTATCATTACAATGCTCCATGCTCGTGTCAACACAATGCTCCATGACCCCTGTCATCAAAATGCTTTATGAACCTTGTTATCAGAATGTTCCATGACCCCTGTCATCCAAATGATCCATGACCGTTGTCATCACAATGCTGCATGATACCTTTCATCCCAATTCTCTGTGACCGCTGTCATCACAATGCTCCAGGACAACTTTCATCACAATGCTCCATGACCCCTGTCATCACAACGTTCCATGAAAGTTGTCATCAAAATGCTCCATGACCCCGGTCACCACAAGGTTCCCTGCCCTTGTCATCACAATGGTACATGGCCTGGTCATCACAATGTTCCATGGCCTCTGTCATCACCATGCTCCATGGTCTTTCTCATCACAATGCTCTATGACCCCTGTCATCAAAATGCTTGATGACCATTGTCATCACAATGCTCCAAGGCCCCTGTCATCACAATGCCTCATGGTCTTTGTAATCACAATGCTCAATGACCAATGTCATCACAGTGCTCCATGCCGTTGTCATCACAATGCTCCGTGACCCCCGTCAACACAGTGCCTGATGACCCCTGTCATCAAAATGCTAAATGGCACTTGTCATCACAATGCTCTATGATGCCTGTCATCACTGTTCTCCATGTCACTTGTTATCACAAGGCTCCATGGCCCCTGTACTCCCAGTACTCCATGACCCCTTTCATCACAATGCCCAATGTCACCTCTGATCACAATTCTCAATGGCATTTGTCATCACGATGCTCCATGACACCTGTCATCACAATGCTCCATGAGACTTGTCATCACAATGCTCCATGGCCCCTCTCATTCCTGTGCTCCATAATAACTTTAATCACATTTCTAGATGACCACTGCCATCACAATGCCCCATGACATTGTCATCACAATTCGCCATGACCATTGTCATCACAATGCTCCATGAACCATGTCATCACAGGGTCCCAGGACACTTGTCCTCACAATGATCCATTACCACTTTCATCACAATTCTCCATGACCACTGTCATCTCAATGCTCCATGGCCTTTGTATTCACAATGCTCCATGGCCCCTGTAATCACAGTGCTCTATAACACCTTTCATCATAATGCTCCATGACCACTGCCATCTCAATGCCTCATGACGCCTGTCATCACAATTCTCCAAGGCCCCTCTCATCACAGTGCTCCATGACACTTGTCATCCCATTGCTCCATAACACCTGTCATCACAGTGTTCCCTGCCCATGTCATCAAAATGCTCCATGTCCCCTATAATCACAATGCTCCATGCCTTTTTCCTCACAAAGCTCCAGAATTTTGTCATCACAATGTTCCATGACCGTGGCATCCCAATGCTCCATGGCCCTTGTCATCACAATGCTCCAGAATTCTTGTCATCACAATGTTCCATGAACGTGTCATCACAATGCTACATGACCCTGGTCATCACAGTTCTCCATGACCTTTGTCATCACAATGCTCTATGTCACTTTTCATCACAATTCTCAATGACCACTTTAATCACTATGCTCGCTGACCATTTTCATCACATTTCTCTATTGTCATTACAATTCCCCCTGGCCCCTTTCTTCACAATTCTCCATGAAGCCTGTCATCACAATGCTCCATGGCTTTTGTTATCACAATGCTCCAGGACCAGTTTCATCACAATACTCCATCCCCCTTGTCATCACAGTGCACAATGAAAGCTTTCATTACAATGCTCCATGACACTTGTCATCACAATGCTCCATGGCCTTTATCGTCACAATGCTCCCAGGCACTTTTCATCACGATATTCCATGAAAACGTTCATCACATTGCTCCATGACCATTGTCATCACAATAGTCCATACCCATGTCAACACAATGCTGCATAATCCCTGTCATCCCAATTCTCCATGACTGCTGTCATCACAATAATCCAGGACAATTTTCATAACTATGCTTCATGCCCCCAGTCATCACAGTGCTCCATGATACCTTTCATCACAATTCCTAGATGATCAATGTCATCACAATGCCCCATGACACCTGTTATCACAATTCGCTATGACCCTTGTCATCACAATACTCGATGAACCGTGTCATCACAGTGTTCCAGGACACATGTCATCACAAAGATCCATTAATATTTTCATCACAATGCTCCAATACACCTGTCATCACAATGCTCCATGTCCCCTCTTATCATATTGCTCCATGATCTCTTTCATCACAATGCTCCATGACCACTGTCATCACCATACCTCAAGACACCTGTCATCTCAATGCTCCATGGCCCCTTTCATCACAGTGCTCCATGAACCCAGTCATCACAATGTTCCCTGCCCTCTTCGTCACAATGCTCCATGGGCCCTGTCATCACAATGCTCCATGCCCTTGTCATCAAAATTCTCCAGAACTCTTGTCATCATAATGTTCCATGCCAATGTCATCAAAATGTCCCATGACACTTGTCATCACAATGCTCCATGGCCTTTGTCATCACAATGTTCCATGGCCCCTGTCATCACAGTGCTCCTTGATACCTTTCATCACAATTCTACATGACCACTGTCATCACAATGCCCCATTTCAGATGTCATCACAATTCGCCATGGTCCTTGTCATAACAATGCTCCATGAACCGTGTCATCACAAGGTTTCAGGACACTTGTCATCACAATGATCCATGATCACTTTCATCACAATGCTCCATGAACCCTGTCATCTCAATGCTCCATAGCCTTTGTATTCACAATGCTCCATGGCCCCTGTAATCACAGTGCTCCATGACCCCTTTCATCACAATGCTCCAAGACCGCTGTCATCACAATGCCCCATGACGCCTGCCACCACCAATCTCCAAGGGCTCCCTTACCAAAAAGCTCCATGATCCCTGTCAGTACAATGTTCCATGACACTTTTCATCACAATGCTCCATGACCCCTGTCATCACAAAGTTCTCTGCCCATATCATCACAATGCTACTTGTCACCTTTCATCACAATGCTCCATGCCCTTTCATCACAATGCTCCAGATTTCTTGTCATCACAATGTTCCTTGACCGTGTCATCACAATGCTCCATGACCCGTGTCATCACAAAGCTCCATGACCCCTGGCATCACAATGATCCATGATTCCTTTCCTCACAGTGCTCCAGTACCCTTTTCATCACAATGCTCCATGCCATTGTCAGCACAATTCTCCTTGGACCCTGTCATCAAAATGCTCCATCCCCTTTTCATCACAATGCTCCAGATATCCTATCATTACAATGCTCCATGCTCGTGTCAACACAATGCTCCATGACCCCTGTCATCAAAATGCTTTATGAACCTTGTTATCAGAATGTTCCATGACCCCTGTCATCCAAATGATCCATGACCGTTGTCATCACAATGCTGCATGATACCTTTCATCCCAATTCTCTGTGACCGCTGTCATCACAATGCTCCAGGACAACTTTCATCACAATGCTCCATGACCCCTGTCATCACAACGTTCCATGAAAGTTGTCATCAAAATGCTCCATGACCCCGGTCACCACAAGGTTCCCTGCCCTTGTCATCACAATGGTACATGGCCTGGTCATCACAATGTTCCATGGCCTCTGTCATCACCATGCTCCATGGTCTTTCTCATCACAATGCTCTATGACCCCTGTCATCAAAATGCTTGATGACCATTGTCATCACAATGCTCCAAGGCCCCTGTCATCACAATGCCTCATGGTCTTTGTAATCACAATGCTCAATGACCAATGTCATCACAGTGCTCCATGCCGTTGTCATCACAATGCTCCGTGACCCCCGTCAACACAGTGCCTGATGACCCCTGTCATCAAAATGCTAAATGGCACTTGTCATCACAATGCTCTATGATGCCTGTCATCACTGTTCTCCATGTCACTTGTTATCACAAGGCTCCATGGCCCCTGTACTCCCAGTACTCCATGACCCCTTTCATCACAATGCCCAATGTCACCTCTGATCACAATTCTCAATGGCATTTGTCATCACGATGCTCCATGACACCTGTCATCACAATGCTCCATGAGACTTGTCATCACAATGCTCCATGGCCCCTCTCATTCCTGTGCTCCATAATAACTTTAATCACATTTCTAGATGACCACTGCCATCACAATGCCCCATGACATTGTCATCACAATTCGCCATGACCATTGTCATCACAATGCTCCATGAACCATGTCATCACAGGGTCCCAGGACACTTGTCCTCACAATGATCCATTACCACTTTCATCACAATTCTCCATGACCACTGTCATCTCAATGCTCCATGGCCTTTGTATTCACAATGCTCCATGGCCCCTGTAATCACAGTGCTCCATAACACCTTTCATCATAATGCTCCATGACCACTGCCATCTCAATGCCTCATGACGCCTGTCATCACAATTCTCCAAGGCCCCTCTCATCACAGTGCTCCATGACACTTGTCATCCCATTGCTCCATAACACCTGTCATCACAGTGTTCCCTGCCCATGTCATCAAAATGCTCCATGTCCCCTATAATCACAATGCTCCATGCCTTTTTCCTCACAAAGCTCCAGAATTTTGTCATCACAATGTTCCATGACCGTGGCATCACAATGCTCCATGGCCCTTGTCATCACAATGCTCCAGAATTCTTGTCATCACAATGTTCCATGAACGTGTCATCACAATGCTACAGGACCCTGGTCATCACAGTTCTCCATGACCTTAGTCATCACAATGCTCTATGTCACTTTTCATCACAATTCTCAATGACCACTTTAATCACTATGCTCGCTGACCATTTTCATCACATTTCTCTATTGTCATTACAATTCCACATGGCCCCTTTCTTCACAATTCTCCATGATGCCTGTCATCACAATGCTCCATGGCTTTTGTTATCACAATGTTCCAGGACCAGTTTCATCACAATACTCCATCCCCCTTGTCATCACAGTGCACAATGAAAGCTTTCATTACAATGCTCCATGACACTTGTCATCACAATGCTCCATGGCCTTTATCGTCACAATGCTCCCAGGCACTTTTCATCACGATATTCCATGAAAACTATCATCACATTGCTCCATGACCATTGTCATCACAATAGTCCATACCCATGTCACACAATGCTGCATAATCCCTGTCATCCCAATTCTCCATGACTGCTGTCATCACAATAATCCAGGACAATTTTCCTAACAATGCTTCATGCCCCCAGTCATCACAGTGCTCCATGATACCTTTCATCACAATTCCTAGATGATCAATGTCATCACAATGCCCCATGACACCTGTTATCACAATTCGCTATGACCCTTGTCATCACAATACTCGATGAACCGTGTCATCACAGTGTTCCAGGACACATGTCATCACAATGATCCATTAATATTTTTATCACAATGCTCCAATACACCTGTCATCACAATGCTCCATGTCCCCTCTTATCATATTGCTCCATGATCTCTTTCATCACAATGCTCCATGACCACTGTCATCACCATACCTCAAGACGCCTGTCATCTCAGTGCTCCATGGCCCCTTTCATCACAAGGCTCCATGAACCCAGTCATCACAATGTTCCCTGCCCTCTTCGTCACAATGCTCCATGGGCCCTGTCATCACAATGCTCCATGCCCTTGTCATCAAAATTCTCCAGAACTCTTGTCATCATAATGTTCCATGCCAATGTCATCAAAATGTCCCATGACACTTGTCATCACAATGCTCCATGGCCTTTGTCATCACAATGTTCCATGGCCCCTGTCATCACAGTGCTCCTTGATACCTTTCATCACAATTCTACATGACCACTGTCATCACAATGCCCCATTTCAGATGTCATCACAATTCGCCATGGTCCTTGTCATAACAATGCTCCATGAACCGTGTCATCACAAGGTTTCAGGACACTTGTCATCACAATGATCCATGATCACTTTCATCACAATGCTCCATGAACCCTGTCATCACAATGCTCCATGAACCCTCTCATCTCAATGCTCCATAGCCTTTGTATTCACAATGCTCCATGGCCCCTGTAATCACAGTGCTCCATGACCCCTTTCATCCCAATGCTCCAAGACCGCTGTCATCACAATGCCCCATGACGCCTGCCTTCACAAATCTCCAAGACCTCTCTTACCAAAAAGCTCCATGATCCCTGTCAGTACAATGTTCCATGACACTTTTTAGCACAATGCTCCATGACCCCTGTCATCAAAAAGTTCTCTGCCCATATCGTCACAATGCTCCTTGTCACCTTTCATCACAATGCACCATGCCCTTTCATCACAATGCTCCAGAATTCTTGTCATCGCAATGTTCCTTGACCGTGTCATCACAATGCTCCATGACCCTTGTCATCACAAAGCTCCATGACCCCTGTCATCACAATGATCCATGATTCCTTTCCTCACAGTGCTCCAGTACCCTTTTCATCACAATGCTCCATGCCATTGTCAGCACAATTCTCCTTGGACCCTGTCATCAAAATGCTCCATCCCCTTTTCATCACAATGCTCCAGATATCTTATCATTACAATGCTCCATGCCCGTGTCAACACAATGCTCCATGACCCCTGTCATCAAAATGCTTGATGAAACTTGTTATCAGAATGTTCCATGACCCCTGTCATGAAAATGATCCCTGACCGTTGTCATCGCAATGCTGCATGATACCTTTCATCCCAATCCTCTGTGACCGCTGTCATCACAATGCTCCAGGACAACTTTCATCACAATGCTCCATGCCCTGGTCATCAAAATGCTCCAGAACTCTTGTCATCATAATGCTCCATGCCAATGTCATCAAAATGCCCCATGACACTTGTCATCACAATGCTCCATGGCCTTTGTCATCACAATGTTCCATGGCCCCTGTCATCAGAGTGCTCCATGTTACCTTTCAATACAATTCTACATGACCACTGTCATCACAATGCCCCATGACAGATGATACCACAATTCGCCATGGTCCTTGTCATCACAATGCTCCATGAACTGTGTCATCACAAGGTTCCAGGACACTTGTCATCACAATGATCCATGATCACTTTCATCACAATGCTCCATGAACCCTGTCATCTCAATGCTCCATGGTCTTTGTATTCACAATGCTCCATGGCCCCTGTAATCACAGAGCTCCATGACCCCTTTCATCCCAAAGCTCCACGACCGCTGTCATCACAATGCCCCATGACGCCTGCCTTCACAAATCTCCAAGACCTCTCTTACCAAAAAGCTCCATGATCCCTGTCATTACAATGTTCCATGACCCTTTTTATCACAATGCTCCATGACCCCTGTCATCAAAAAGTTCTCTGCCCATATCGTCACAATGCTCCTTGTCACCTTTCATCACAATGCACCATGCCCTTTCATCACAATGCTCCAGAATTCTTGTCATCGCAATGTTCCTTGACCGTGTCATCACAATGCTCCATGACCCTTGTCATCACAAAGCTCCATGACCCCTGGCATCACAATGATCCATGATTCCTTTCCTCACAGTGCTCCAGTACCCTTTTCATCACAATGCTCCGTGCCATTGTCAGCACAATTCTCCTTGGACCCTCTCATCAAAATGCTCCATCCCCTTTTCATCACAATGCTCCAGATATCCTATCATTACAATGCTCCATGCTCGTGTCAACACAATGCTCCATGACCACTGTCATCAAAATGCTTTATGAACCTTGTTATCAGAATGTTCCATGACCCTTGTCATCAAAATGATCCATGACCGCTGTCATCACAATGCTGCATGATACCTTTCATCCCAATTCTCTGTGACCGCTGTCATCACAATGCTCCAGGACAACTTTCATCACAATGCTCCATGACCCCTGTCATCACAACGTTCCATGAAAGTTGTCATCAAAATGCTCCATGACCCCGGTCACCAAAAGGTTCCCTGCCCTTGTCATCACAATGGTACATGGCCTGGTCATCACAATGTTCCATGGCCTCTGTCATCACCATGCTCCATGGTCTTTCTCATCACAATGCTCTATGACCCCTGTCATCACAATGCTTGATGACCATTGTCATCACAATGCTCCAAGGCCCCTGTCATCACAATGCCTCATGGTCTTTGTAATCACAATGCTCAATGACCAATGTCATCACAGTGCTCCATGCCGTTGTCATCACAATGCTCCGTGACCCCCGTCAACACAGTGCCTGATGACCCCTGTCATCAAAATGCTAAATGGCACTTGTCATCACAATGCTCTATGATGCCTGTCATCACTGTTCTCCATGTCACTTGTTATCACAAGGCTCCATGGCCCCTGTACTCCCAGTACTCCATGACCCCTTTCATCACAATGCCCAATGTCACCTCTGATCACAATTCTCAATGGCATTTGTCATCACGATGCTCCATGACACCTGTCATCACAATGCTCCATGAGACTTGTCATCACAATGCTCCATGGCCCCTCTCATTCCTGTGCTCCATAATAACTTTAATCACATTTCTAGATGACCACTGCCATCACAATGCCCCATGACATTGTCATCACAATTCGCCATGACCATTGTCATCACAATGCTCCATGAACCATGTCATCACAGGGTCCCAGGACACTTGTCCTCACAATGATCCATTACCACTTTCATCACAATGCTCCATGACCACTGTCATCTCAATGCTCCATGGCCTTTGTATTCACAATGCTCCATGGCCCCTGTAATCACAGTGCTCCATAACACCTTTCATCATAATGCTCCATGACCACTGCCATCTCAATGCCTCATGACGCCTGTCATCACAATTCTCCAAGGCCCCTCTCATCACAGTGCTCCATGACACTTGTCATCCCATTGCTCCATAACACCTGTCATCACAGTGTTCCCTGCCCATGTCATCAAAATGCTCCATGTCCCCTATAATCACAATGCTCCATGCCTTTTTCCTCACAAAGCTCCAGAATTTTGTCATCACAATGTTCCATGACCGTGGCATCACAATGCTCCATGGCCCTTGTCATCACAATGCTCCAGAATTCTTGTCATCACAATGTTCCATGAACGTGTCATCACAATGCTACAGGACCCTGGTCATCACAGTTCTCCATGACCTTTGTCATCACAATGCTCTATGTCACTTTTCATCACAATTCTCAATGACCACTTTAATCACTATGCTCGCTGACCATTTTCATCACATTTCTCTATTGTCATTACAATTCCACATGGCCCCTTTCTTCACAATTCTCCATGATGCCTGTCATCACAATGCTCCATGGCTTTTGTTATCACAATGTTCCAGGACCAGTTTCATCACAATACTCCATCCCCCTTGTCATCACAGTGCACAATGAAAGCTTTCATTACAATGCTCCATGACACTTGTCATCACAATGCTCCATGGCCTTTATCGTCACAATGCTCCCAGGCACTTTTCATCACGATATTCCATGAAAACTTTCATCACATTGCTCCATGACCATTGTCATCACAATAGTCCATACCCATGTCACACAATGCTGCATAATCCCTGTCATCCCAATTCTCCATGACTGCTGTCATCACAATAATCCAGGATAATTTTCATAACAATGCTTCATGCCCCCAGTCATCACAGTGCTCCATGATACCTTTCATCACAATTCCTAGATGATCAATGTCATCACAATGCCCCATGACACCTGTTATCACAATTCGCTATGACCCTTGTCATCACAATACTCGATGAACCGTGTCATCACAGTGTTCCAGGACACATGTCATCACAATGATCCATTAATATTTTCATCACAATGCTCCAATACACCTGTCATCACAATGCTCCATGTCCCCTCTTATCATATTGCTCCATGATCTCTTTCATCACAATGCTCCATGACCACTGTCATCACCGTACCTCAAGACGCCTGTCATCTCAGTGCTCCATGGCCCCTTTCATCACAAGGCTCCATGAACCCAGTCATCACAATGTTCCCTGCCCTCTTCGTCACAATGCTCCATGGGCCCTGTCATCACAATGCTCCATGCCCTTGTCATCAAAATTCTCCAGAACTCTTGTCATCATAATGTTCCATGCCAATGTCATCAAAATGTCCCATGACACTTGTCATCACAATGCTCCATGGCCTTTGTCATCACAATGTTCCATGGCCCCTGTCATCACAGTGCTCCTTGATACCTTTCATCACAATTCTACATGACCACTGTCATCACAAAGCCCCATTTCAGATGTCATCACAATTCGCCATGGTCCTTGTCATAACAATGCTCCATGAACCGTGTCATCACAAGGTTTCAGGACACTTGTCATCACAATGATCCATGATCACTTTCATCACAATGCTCCATGAACCCTGTCATCACAATGCTCCATGAACCCTCTCATCTCAATGCTCCATAGCCTTTGTATTCACAATGCTCCATGGCCCCTGTAATCACAGTGCTCCATGACCCCTTTCATCCCAATGCTCCAAGACCGCTGTCATCACAATGCCCCATGACGCCTGCCTTCACAAATCTCCAAGACCTCTCTTACCAAAAAGCTCCATGATCCCTGTCAGTACAATGTTCCATGACACTTTTTATCACAATGCTCCATGACCCCTGTCATCAAAAAGTTCTCTGCCCATATCGTCACAATGCTCCTTGTCACCTTTCATCACAATGCACCATGCCCTTTCATCACAATGCTCCAGAATTCTTGTCATCGCAATGTTCCTTGACCGTGTCATCACAATGCTACATGACCCTGGTCATCACAGTTCTCCATGACCTTTGTCATCACAATGCTCTATGTCACTTTTCATCACAATTCTCAATGACCACTTTAATCACTATGCTCGCTGACCATTTTCATCACATTTCTCTATTGTCATTACAATTCCCCATGGCCCCTTTCTTCACAATTCTCCATGATGCCTGTCATCACAATGCTCCATGGCTTTTGTTATCACAATGTTCCAGGACCAGTTTCATCACAATACTCCATCCCCCTTGTCATCACAGTGCACAATGAAAGCTTTCATTACAATGCTCCATGACACTTGTCATCACAATGCTCCATGGCCTTTATCGTCACAATGCTCCCAGGCACTTTTCATCACGATATTCCATGAAAACGTTCATCACATTGCTCCATGACCATTGTCATCACAATAGTCCATACCCATGTCAACACAATGCTGCATAATCCCTGTCATCCCAATTCTCCATGACTGCTGTCATCACAATAATCCAGGACAATTTTCATTACAATGCTTCATGCCCCCAGTCATCACAGTGCTCCATGATACCTTTCATCACAATTCCTAGATGATCAATGTCATCACAATGCCCCATGACACCTGTTATCACAATTCGCTATGACCCTTGTCATCACAATACTCGATGAACCGTGTCATCACAGTGTTCCAGGACACATGTCATCACAATGATCCATTAATATTTTCATCACAATGCTCCAATACACCTGTCATCACAATGCTCCATGTCCCCTCTTATCATATTGCTCCATGATCTCTTTCATCACAATGCTCCATGACCACTGTCATCACCATACCTCAAGACGCCTGTCATCTCAGTGCTCCATGGCCCCTTTCATCACAAGGCTCCATGAACCCAGTCATCACAATGTTCCCTGCCCTTTTCGTCACAATGCTCCATGGGCCCTGTCATCACAATGCTCCATGCCCTTGTCATCAAAATTCTCCAGAACTCTTGTCATCATAATGTTCCATGCCAATGTCATCAAAATGTCCCATGACACTTGTCATCACAATGCTCCATGGCCTTTGTCATCACAATGTTCCATGGCCCCTGTCATCACAGTGCTCCTTGATACCTTTCATCACAATTCTACATGACCACTGTCATCACAATGCCCCATTTCAGATGTCATCACAATTCGCCATGGTCCTTGTCATAACAATGCTCCATGAACCTTGTCATCACAAGGTTTCAGGACACTTGTCATCACAATGATCCATGATCACTTTCATCGCAATGCTCCATGAACCCTGTCATCACAATGCTCCATGAACCCTCTCATCTCAATGCTCCATAGCCTTTGTATTCACAATGCTCCATGGCCCCTGTAATCACAGTGCTCCATGACCCCTTTCATCCCAATGCTCCAAGACCGCAGTCATCACAATGCCCCATGACGCCTGCCTTCACAAATCTCCAAGACCTCTCTTACCAAAAAGCTCCATGATCCCTGTCAGTACAATGTTCCATGACACTTTTTATCACAATGCTCCATGACCCCTGTCATCAAAAAGTTCTCTACCCATATCGTCACAATGCTCCTTGTCACATTTCATCACAATGCACCATGCCCTTTCATCACAATGCTCCAGAATTCTTGTCATCGCAATGTTCCTTGACCGTGTCATCACAATGCTCCATGACCCTTGTCATCACAAAGCTCCATGACCCCTGGCATCACAATGATCCATGATTCCTTTCCTCACAGTGCTCCAGTACCCTTTTCATCACAATGCTCCATGCCATTGTCAGCACAATTCTCCTTGGACCCTGTCATCAAAATGCTCCATCCCCTTTTCATCACAATGCTCCAGATATCTTATCATTACAATGCTCCATGCCCGTGTCAACACAATGCTCCATGACCCCTGTCATCAAAATGCTTGATGAAACTTGTTATCAGAATGTTCCATGACCCCTGTCATCAAAATGATCCCTGACCGTTGTCATCGCAATGCTGCATGATACCTTTCATCCCAATCCTCTGTGACCGCTGTCATCACAATGCTCCAGGACAACTTTCATCACAATGCTCCATGCCCTGGTCATCAACATGCTCCAGAACTCTTGTCATCATAATGCTCCATGCCAGTGGCATCAAAATGCCCCATGACACTTGTCATCACAATGCTCCATGGCCTTTGTCATCACAATGTTCCATGGCCCCTGTCATCAGAGTGCTCCATGTTACCTTTCAATACAATTCTACATGACCACTGTCATCACAATGCCCCATGACAGATGATACCACAATTCGCCATGGTCCTTGTCATCACAATGCTCCATGAACTGTGTCATCACAAGGTTCCAGGACACTTGTCATCACAATGATCCATGATCACTTTCATCACAATGCTCCATGAACCCTGTCATCTCAATGCTCCATGGTCTTTGTATTCACAATGCTCCATGGCCCCTGTAATCACAGAGCTCCATGACCCCTTTCATCCCAAAGCTCCAAGACCGCTGTCATCACAATGCCCCATGACGCCTGCCTTCACAAATCTCCAAGACCTCTCTTACCAAAAAGCTCCATGATCCCTGTCAGTACAATGTTCCATGACACTTTTTATCACAATGCTCCATGACCCCTGTCATCAAAAAGTTCTCTGCCCATATCGTCACAATGCTCCTTGTCACCTTTCATCACAATGCACCATGCCCTTTCATCACAATGCTCCAGAATTCTTGTCATCGCAATGTTCCTTGACCGTGTCATCACAATGCTCCATGACCCTTGTCATCACAAAGCTCCATGACCCCTGGCATCACAATGATCCATGATTCCTTTCCTCACAGTGCTCCAGTACCCTTTTCATCACAATGCTCCATGCCATTGTCAGCACAATTCTCCTTGGACCCTGTCATCAAAATGCTCCATCCCCTTTTCATCACAATGCTCCAGATATCCTATCATTACAATGCTCCATGCTCGTGTCAACACAATGCTCCATGACCACTGTCATCAAAATGCTTTATGAACCTTGTTATCAGAATGTTCCATGACCCCTGTCATCCAAATGATCCATGACCGTTGTCATCACAATGCTGCATGATACCTTTCATCCCAATTCTCTGTGACCGCTGTCATCACAATGCTCCAGGACAACTTTCATCACAATGCTCCATGACCCCTGTCATCACAACGTTCCATGAAAGTTGTCATCAAAATGCTCCATGACCCCGGTCACCAAAAGATTCCCTGCCCTTGTCATCACAATGGTACATGGCCTGGTCATCACAATGTTCCATGGCCTCTGTCATCACCATGCTCCATGGTCTTTCTCATCACAATGCTCTATGACCCCTGTCATCACAATGCTTGATGACCATTGTCATCACAATGCTCCAAGGCCCCTGTCATCACAATGCCTCATGGTCTTTGTAATCACAATGCTCAATGACCAATGTCATCACAGTGCTCCATGCCATTGTCATCACAATGCTCCATGGTCCCTGTAATCACAATGCTCCATACCCTTTTCATCACAATGCTCCAGAACACTTGTCATCATAATGCTCCATTCCCGTGTCATCACATTGCTGAATGACACTTGTCATCACAATGTTCCTTGGCCTTTGTCATCACAGTGCTCCATGATACCTTTAATCAAAATTCTACATGACCACTCTCATCACAATGCAAGATGACCAATGTCATCACAATGCCCCATGACACGTGTCATCACAATTCGCCTTGGCCCTTGTCATCTCAATGCTGTATGAAACGTGTCATCAGTAGCTCCCAAGACCCTTGTCATCACAATGCTCCATGAACTCTGTTATCTCAATGTTCCATGGCCTTTGTATTCACAATGCTCCATTGTCCCGATAATCGCGTTGCTCCATGAACACTTTCATCACAATGCTCCTTGATCACTGTCACCATAATGCCCCATGACGTCTCTCATCACTGTGCTCCAAGGCCACTCTCATCAAAATGCTCCATGATCTGTGTCAGCACAATATTGCATGACACTTGTCATCACAATGCTCCATGATCCCTCTAATCACAATGATCCCTGCCAATTTCATCACAATGACCCAAGTCTCCTGTAATCACAATGCTCCATGCCCTTGTCATCACAATGCTCCAGGTCTGTTGTCATCACCATGCTTCATGCCCGTGTCATCACAATGCTCCATGAATCTTGTCTTCACAATGCTCCATGGCCCATGTCATCACAATGCTCCATGGCCCCTCTCATCACAATGCTCTATGGCCTTTGTCATCACAATGCTCCGTGACCCCCGTCAACACAGTGCCTGATGACCCCTGTCATCAAAATGCTAAATGGCACTTGTCATCACAATGCTCTATGATGCCTGTCATCACTATTCTCCATGTCACTTGTTATCACAAGGCTCCATGGCCCCTGTACTCCCAGTACTCCATGACCCCTTTCATCCCAATGCCCAATGTCACCTCTGATCACAATTCTCAATGGCATTTGTCATCACGATGCTCCATGACACCTGTCATCACAATGCTCCATGAGACTTGTCATCACAATGCTCCATGGCCCCTCTCATTCCTGTGCTCCATAATAACTTTAATCACATTTCTAGATGACCACTGCCATCACAATGCCCCATGACATTGTCATCACAATTCGCCATGACCATTGTCATCACAATGCTCCATGAACCATGTCATCACAGGGTCCCAGGACACTTGTCCTCACAATGATCCATTACCACTTTCATCACAATGCTCCATGACCACTGTCATCTCGATGCTCCATGGCCTTTGTATTCACAATGCTCCATGGCCCCTGTAATCACAGTGCTCCATAACACCTTTCATCATAATGCTCCATGACCACTGCCATCTCAATGCCTCATGACGCCTGTCATCACAATTCTCCAAGGCCCCTCTCATCACAGTGCTCCATGACACTTGTCATCCCATTGCTCCATAACACCTGTCATCACAGTGTTCCCTGCCCATGTCATCAAAATGCTCCATGTCCCCTATAATCACAATGCTCCATGCCTTTCTCCTCACAAAGCTCCAGAATTTTGTCATCACAATATTCCATGACCGTGGCATCCCAATGCTCCATGGCCCTTGTCATCACAATGCTCCAGAATTCTTGTCATCACAATGTTCCATGAACGTGTCATCACAATGCTACATGACCCTGGTCATCACAGTTCTCCATGACCTTTGTCATCACAATGCTCTATGTCACTTTTCATCACAATTCTCAATGACCACTTTAATCACTATGCTCGCTGACCATTTTCATCACATTTCTCTATTGTCATTACAATTCTCCATGGCCCCTTTCTTCACAATTCTCCATGATGCCTGTCATCACAATGCTCCATGGCTTTTGTTATCACAATGTTCCAGGACCAGTTTCATCACAATACTCCATCCCCCTTGTCATCACAGTGCACAATGAAAGCTTTCATTACAATGCTCCATGACACTTGTCATCACAATGCTCCATGGCCTTTATCGTCACAATGCTCCCAGGCACTTTTCATCACGATATTCCATGAAAACTTTCATCACATTGCTCCATGACCATTGTCATCACAATAGTCCATACCCATGTCAACACAATGCTGCATAATCCCTGTCATCCCAATTCTCCATGACTGCTGTCATCACAATAATCCAGGACAATTTTCATAACAATGCTTCATGCCCCCAGTCATCACAGTGCTCCATGATACCTTTCATCACAATTCCTAGATGATCAATGTCATCACAATGCCCCATGACACCTGTTATCACAATTCGCTATGACCCTTGTCATCACAATACTCGATGAACCGTGTCATCACAGTGTTCCAGGACACATGTCATCACAATCATCCATTAATATTTTCATCACAATGCTCCAATACACCTGTCATCACAATGCTCCATGTCCCCTCTTATCATATTGCTCCATGATCTCTTTCATCACAATGCTCCATGACCACTGTCATCACCATACCTCAAGACGCCTGTCATCTCAGTGCTCCATGGCCCCTTTCATCACAAGGCTCCATGAACCCAGTCATCACAATGTTCCCTGCCCTCTTCGTCACAATGCTCCATGGGCCCTGTCATCACAATGCTCCATGCCCTTGTCATCAAAATTCTCCAGAACTCTTGTCATCATAATGTTCCATGCCAATGTCATCAAAATGTCCCATGACATTTGTCATCACAATGCTCCATGGCCTTTGTCATCACAATGTTCCATGGCCCCTGTCATCACAGTGCTCCTTGATACCTTTCATCACAATTCTACATGACCACTGTCATCACAATGTCCCATTTCAGATGTCATCACAATGATCCATGATCACTTTCATCACAATGCTCCATGAACCCTGTCATCTCAATGCTCCATAGCCTTTGTATTCACAATGCTCCTTGGCCCCTGTAATCACAGTGCTCCATGACCCCTTTCATCACAATGCTCCAAGACCGCTGTCATCACAATGCCCCATGACGCCTGCCACCACCAATCTCCAAGGGCTCCCTTACCAAAAAGCTCCATGATCCCTGTCAGTACAATGTTCCATGACACTTTTCATCACAATGCTCCATGACCCCTGTCATCACAAAGTTCTCTGCCCATATCATCACAATGCTACTTGTCACCTTTCATCACAATGCTCCATGCCCTTTCATCACAATGCTCCAGATTTCTTGTCATCACAATGTTCCTTGACCGTGTCATCACAATGCTCCATGACCCGTGTCATCACAAAGCTCCATGACCCCTGGCATCACAATGATCCATGATTCCTTTCCTCACAGTGCTCCAGTACCCTTTTCATCACAATGCTCCATGCCATTGTCAGCACAATTCTCCTTGGACCCTGTCATCAAAATGCTCCATCCCCTTTTCATCACAATGCTCCAGATATCCTATCATTACAATGCTCCATGCCCGTGTCAACACAATGCTCCATGACCCCTGTCATCAAAATGCTTGATGAAACTTGTTATCAGAATGTTCCATGACCCCTGTCATCAAAATGATCCCTGACCGTTGTCATTGCAATGCTGCATGATACCTTTCATCCCAATCCTCTGTGACCGCTGTCATCACAATGCTCCAGGACAACTTTCATCACAATGTTCCATGCCCTGGTCATCAAAATGCTCCAGAACTCTTGTCATCATAATGCTCCATGCCAATGTCATCAAAATGCCCCATGACACTTGTCATCACAATGCTCCATGGCCTTTGTCATCACAATGTTCCATGGCCCCTGTCATCAGAGTGCTCCATGTTACCTTTCAATACAATTCTACATGACCACTGTCATCACAATGCCCCATGACAGATGATACCACAATTCGCCATGGTCCTTGTCATCACAATGCTCCATGAACTGTGTCATCACAAGGTTCCAGGACACTTGTCATCACAATGATCCATGATCACTTTCATCACAATGCTCCATGAACCCTGTCATCTCAATGCTCCATGGCCTTTGTATTCACAATGCTCCATGGCCCCTGTAATCACAGAGCTCCATGACCCCTTTCATCCCAATGCTCCAGAACGCTGTCATCACAATGCCCCATGACGCCTGCCTTCACAAATCTCCAAGACCCCTCTTACCAAAAAGCTCCATGATCCCTGTCAGTACAATGTTCCATGACACTTTTTATCACAATGCTCCATGACCCCTGTCATCAAAAAGTTCTCTGCCCATATCGTCACAATGCTCCTTGTCACCTTTCATCACAATGCACCATGCCCTTTCATCACAATGCTCCAGAATTCTTGTCATCGCAATGTTCCTTGACCGTGTCATCACAATGCTCCATGACCCTTGTCATCACAAAGCTCCATGACCCCTGGCATCACAATGATCCATGATTCCTTTCCTCACAGTGCTCCAGTACCCTTTTCATCACAATGCTCCATGCCATTGTCAGCACAATTCTCCTTGGACCCTGTCATCAAAATGCTCCATCCCCTTTTCATCACATTGCTCCAGATATCCTATCATTACAATGCTCCATGCTCGTGTCTACACAATGTTCCATGACCCCTGTCATCAAAATGCTTTATGAACCTTGTTATCAGAATGTTCCATGACCCCTGTCATCAAAATGATCCATGACCGTTGTCATCACAATGCTGCATGATACCTTTCATCCCAATTCTCTGTGACCGCTGTCATCACAATGCTCCAGGACAACTTTCATCACAATGCTCCATGACCCCTGTCATCACAACGTTCCATGAAAGTTGTCATCAAAATGCTCCATGACCCCGGTCACCACAAGGTTCCCTGCCCTTGTCATCACAATGGTACATGGCCTGGTCATCACAATGTTCCATGGCCTCTGTCATCACCATGCTCCATGGTCTTTCTCATCACATTGCTCTATGACCCCTGTCATCACAATGCTTGATGACCATTGTCATCACAATGCTCCAAGGCCCCTGTCATCACAATGCCTCATGGTCTTTGTAATCACAAAGCTCAATGACCAATGTCATCACAGTGCTCCATGCCGTTGTCATCACAATGCTCCATGGTCCCTTTAATCACAATGCTTCATACTCTTGTCATCACAATGTTCTTTGGCCTTTGTCATCACAGTGCTCCATGATACATTTAATCAAAATTCTACATGACCACTCTCATCACAATGCAAGATGACCAATGTCATCACAATGCCCCTTGACACGTGTCATCACAATTCGCCTTGGCCCTTGTCATCTCAATGCTGTATGAAACGTGTCATCAGTAGCTCCCAAGACCCTTGTCATCACAATGCTCCATGAACTCTGTTATCTCAATGTTCCATGGCCTTTGTATTCACAATGCTCCATTGTCCCGATAATCGCGTTGCTCCATGAACACTTTCATCACAATGCTCCTTGACCACTGTCACCATAATGCCCCATGACGTCTCTCATCACTGTGCTCCAAGGCCACTCTCATCAAAATGCTCCATGATCTGTGTCAGCACAATATTGCATGACACTAGTCATCACAATGCTCCATGATCCCTCTAATCACAATGATCCTTGCCAATTTCATCACAATGACGCAAGTCTCCTGTAATCACAATGCTCCATGCCCTTGTCATCACAATGCTCCAGGTCTGTTGTCATCACCATGCTTCATGCCCGTGTCATCACAATGCTCCATGAATCTTGTCTTCACAATGCTCCATGGCCCATGTCATCACAATGCTCCATGGCCCCTCTCATCACAATGCTCTATGGCCTTTGTCATCACAATGCTCCGTGACCCCCGTCAACACAGTGCCTGATGACCCCTGTCATCAAAATGCTAAATGGCACTTGTCATCACAATGCTCTATGATGCCTGTCATCACTATTCTCCATGTCACTTGTTATCACAAGGCTCCATGGCCCCTGTACTCCCAGTACTCCATGACCCCTTTCATCACAATGCCCAATGTCACCTCTGATCACAATTCTCAATGGCATTTGTCATCACGATGCTCCATGACACCTGTCATCACAATGCTCCATGAGACTTGTCATCACAATGCTCCATGGCCCCTCTCATTCCTGTGCTCCATAATAACTTTAATCACATTTCTAGATGACCACTGCCATCACAATGCCCCATGACATTGTCATCACAATTTGCCATGACCATTGTCATCACAATGCTCCATGAACCATGTCATCACAGGGTCCCAGGACACTTGTCCTCACAATGATCCATTACCACTTTCATCACAATGCTCCATGACCACTGTCATCTCAATGCTCCACGGCCTTTGTATTCACAATGCTCCATGGCCCCTGTAATCACAGTGCTCCATAACACCTTTCATCATAATGCTCCATGACCACTGCCATCTCAATGCCTCATGACGCCTGTCATCACAATTCTCCAAGGCCCCTCTCATCACAGTGCTCCATGACACTTGTCATCCCATTGCTCCATAACACCTGTCATCACAGTGTTCCCTGCCCATGTCATCAAAATGCTCCATGTCCCCTATAATCACAATGCTCCATGCCTTTTTCCTCACAAAGCTCCAGAATTTTGTCATCACAATGTTCCATGACCGTGGCATCCCAATGCTCCATGGCCCTTGTCATCACAATGCTCCAGAATTCTTGTCATCACAATGTTCCATGAACGTGTCATCACAATGCTACATGACCCTGGTCATCACAGTTCTCCATGACCTTTGTCATCACAATGCTCTATGTCACTTTTCATCACAATTCTCAATGACCACTTTAATCACTATGCTCGCTGACCATTTTCATCACATTTCTCTATTGTCATTACAATTCCCCATGGCCCCTTTCTTCACAATTCTCCATGATGCCTGTCATCACAATGCTCCATGGCTTTTGTTATCACAATGTTCCAGGACCAGTTTCATCACAATACTCCATCCCCCTTGTCATCACAGTGCACAATGAAAGCTTTCATTACAATGCTCCATGACACTTGTCATCACAATGCTCCTTGGCCTTTATCGTCACAATGCTCCCAGGCACTTTTCATCACGATATTCAATGAAAACGTTCATCACATTGCTCCATGACCATTGTCATCACAATAGTCCATACCCATGTCAACACAATGCTGCATAATCCCTGTCATCCCAATTCTCCATGACTGCTGTCATCACAATAATCCAGGACAATTTTCCTAACAATGCTTCATGCCCCCAGTCATCACAGTGCTCCATGATACCTTTCATCACAATTCCTAGATGATCAATGTCATCACAATGCCCCATGACACCTGTTATCACAATTCGCTATGACCCTTGTCATCACAATACTCGATGAACCGTGTCATCACAGTGTTCCAGGACACATGTCATCACAATGATCCATTAATATTTTCATCACAATGCTCCAATACACCTGTCATCACAATGCTCCATGTCCCCTCTTATCATATTGCTCCATGATCTCTTTCATCACAATGCTCCATGACCACTGTCATCACCATACCTCAAGACGCCTGTCATCTCAGTGCTCCATGGCCCCTTTCATCACAAGGCTCCATGAACCCAGTCATCACAATGTTCCCTGCCCTCTTCGTCACAATGCTCCATGGGCCCTGTCATCACAATGCTCCATGCCCTTGTCATCAAAATTCTCCAGAACTCTTGTCATCATAATGTTCCATGCCAATGTCATCAAAATGTCCCATGACATTTGTCATCACAATGCTCCATGGCCTTTGTCATCACAATGTTCCATGGCCCCTGTCATCACAGTGCTCCTTGATACCTTTCATCACAATTCTACATGACCACTGTCATCACAATGTCCCATTTCAGATGTCATCACAATGATCCATGATCACTTTCATCACAATGCTCCATGAACCCTGTCATCTCAATGCTCCATAGCCTTTGTATTCACAATGCTCCTTGGCCCCTGTAATCACAGTGCTCCATGACCCCTTTCATCACAATGCTTCAAGACCGCTGTCATCACAATGCCCCATGACGCCTGCCACCACCAATCTCCAAGGGCTCCCTTACCAAAAAGCTCCATGATCCCTGTCAGTACAATGTTCCATGACACTTTTCATCACAATGCTCCATGACCCCTGTCATCACAAAGTTCTCTGCCCATATCATCACAATGCTACTTGTCACCTTTCATCACAATGCTCCATGCCCTTTCATCACAATGCTCCAGATTTCTTGTCATCACAATGTTCCTTGACCGTGTCATCACAATGCTCCATGACCCGTGTCATCACAAAGCTCCATGACCCCTGGCATCACAATGATCCATGATTCCTTTCCTCACAGTGCTCCAGTACCCTTTTCATCACAATGCTCCATGCCATTGTCAGCATAATGCTACTTGGACACTGTCATCAAAATGCTCCATCCCCTTTTCATCACAATGCTCCAGATATCCTATCATTACAATGCTCCATGCCCGTGTCAACACAATGCTCCATGACCCCTGTCATCAAAATGCTTGATGAAACTTGTTATCAGAATGTTCCATGACCCCTGTCATCAAAATGATCCCTGACCGTTGTCATCGCAATGCTGCATGATACCTTTCATCCCAATCCTCTGTGACCGCTGTCATCACAATGCTCCAGGACAACTTTCATCACAATGCTCCATGCCCTGGTCATCAAAATGCTCCAGAACTCTTGTCATCATAATGCTCCATGCCAATGTCATCAAAATGCCCCATGACACTTGTCATCACAATGCTCCATGGCCTTTGTCATCACAATGTTCCATGGCCCCTGTCATCAGAGTGCTCCATGTTACCTTTCAATACAATTCTACATGACCACTGTCATCACAATGCCCCATGACAGATGATACCACAATTCGCCATGGTCCTTGTCATCACAATGCTCCATGAACTGTGTCATCACAAGGTTCCAGGACACTTGTCATCACAATGATCCATGATCACTTTCATCACAATGCTCCATGAACCCTGTCATCTCAATGCTCCATGGCCTTTGTATTCACAATGCTCCATGGCCCCTGTAATCACAGAGCTCCATGACCCCTTTCATCCCAATGCTCCAAGACCGCTGTCATCAAAATGCCCCATGACGCCTGCCTTCACAAATCTCCAAGACCTCTCTTACCAAAAAGCTCCATGATCCCTGTCAGTACAATGTTCCATGACACTTTTTATCACAATGCTCCATGACCCCTGTCATCAAAAAGTTCTCTGCCCATATCGTCACAATGCTCCTTGTCACCTTTCATCACAATGCTCCATGCCCTTTCATCACAATGCTCCAGAATTCTTGTCATCGCAATGTTCCTTGACCGTGTCATCACAATGCTCCATGACCCGTGTCATCACAAAGCTCCATGACCCCTGGCATCACAATGATCCATGATTCCTTTCCTCACAGTGCTCCAGTACCCTTTTCATCACAATGCTCCATGCCATTGTCAGCACAATTCTCCTTGGACCCTGTCATCAAAATGCTCCATCCCCTTTTCATCACAATGCTCCAGATATCCTATCATTACAATGCTCCATGCTCGTGTCAACACAATGCTCCATGACCACTGTCATCAAAATGCTTTATGAACCTTGTTATCAGAATGTTCCATGACCCCTGTCATCCAAATGATCCATGACCGTTGTCATCACAATGCTGCATGATACCTTTCATCCCAATTCTCTGTGACCGCTGTCATCACAATGCTCCAGGACAACTTTCATCACAATGCTCCATGACCCCTGTCATCACAACGTTCCATGAAAGTTGTCATCAAAATGCTCCATGACCCCGGTCACCACAAGGTTCCCTGCCCTTGTCATCACAATGGTACATGGCCTGGTCATCACAATGTTCCATGGCCTCTGTCATCACCATGCTCCATGGTCTTTCTCATCACAATGCTCTATGACCCCTGTCATCACAATGCTTGATGACCATTGTCATCACAATGCTCCAAGGCCCCTGTCATCACAATGCCTCATGGTCTTTGTAATCACAATGCTCAATGACCAATGTCATCACAGTGCTCCATGCCGTTGTCATCACAATGCTCCATGGTCCCTGTAATCACAATGCTCCATACCCTTGTCATCACAATGCTCCAGAACACTTGTCATCATAATGCTCCATTCCCGTGTCATCACATTGCTGAATGACACTTGTCATCACAATGTTCCTTGGCCTTTGTCATCACAGTGCTCCATGATACCTTTAATCAAAATTCTACATGACCACTCTCATCACAATGCAAGATGACCAATGTCATCACAATGCCCCATGACACGTGTCATCACAATTCGCCTTGGCCCTTGTCATCTCAATGCTGTATGAAACGTGTCATCAGTAGCTCCCAAGACCCTTGTCATCACAATGCTCCATGAACTCTGTTATCTCAATGTTCCATGGCCTTTGTATTCACAATGCTCCATTGTCCCGATAATCGCGTTGCTCCATGAACACTTTCATCACAATGCTCCTTGACCACTGTCACCATAATGCCCCATGACGTCTCTCATCACTGTGCTCCAAGGCCACTCTCATCAAAATGCTCCATGATCTGTGTCAGCACAATATTGCATGACACTTGTCATCACAATGCTCCATGATCCCTCTAATCACAATGATCCCTGCCAATTTCATCACAATGACCCAAGCCTCCTGTAATCACAATGCTCCATGCCCTTGTCATCACAATGCTCCAGGTCTGTTGTCATCACCATGCTTCATGCCTGTGTCATCACAATGCTCCATGAATCTTGTCTTCACAATGCTCCATGGCCCATGTCATCACAATGCTCCATGACCCCTCTCATCACAATGCTCTATGGCCTTTGTCATCACAATGCTCCGTGACCCCCGTCAACACAATGCCTGATGACCCCTGTCATCAAAATGCTAAATGGCACTTGTCATCACAATGCTCTATGATGCCTGTCATCACTGTTCTCCATGTCACTTGTTATCACAAGGCTCCATGGCCCCTGTACTCCCAGTACTCCATGACCCCTTTCATCACAATGCCCAATGTCACCTCTGATCACAATTCTCAATGGCATTTGTCATCACGATGCTCCATGACACCTGTCATCACAATGCTCCTTGAGACTTGTTATCACAATGCTCAATGGCCCCTCTCATTCCTGTGCTCCATAATAACTTTAATCACATTTCTAGATGACCACTGCCATCACAATGCCCCATGACATTGTCATCACAATTCGCCATGACCATTGTCATCACAATGCTCCATGAACCATGTCATCACAGGGTCCCAGGACACTTGGCATCACAATGATCCATTACCACTTTCATCACAATGCTCCATGACCACTGTCATCTCAATGCTCCACGGCCTTTGTATTCACAATGCTCCATGGCCCCTGTAATCACAGTGCTCCATAACACCTTTCATCATAATGCTCCATGACCACTGCCATCTCAATGCCTCATGACGCCTGTCATCACAATTCTCCAAGGCCCCTCTCATCACAGTGCTCCATGACACTTGTCATCCCATTGCTCCATAACACCTGTCATCACAGTGTTCCCTGCCCATGTCATCAAAATGCTCCATGTCCCCTATAATCACAATGCTCCATGCCTTTTTCCTCACAAAGCTCCAGAATTTTGTCATCACAATGTTCCATGACCGTGGCATCCCAATGCTCCATGGCCCTTGTCATCACAATGCTCCAGAATTCTTGTCATCACAATGTTCCATGGACGTGTCATCACAATGCTACATGACCCTGGTCATCACAGTTCTCCATGACCTTTGTCATCACAATGCTCTATGTCACTTTTCATCACAATTCTCAATGACCACTTTAATCACTATGCTCGCTGACCATTTTCATCACATTTCTCTATTGTCATTAAAATTCTCCATGGCCCCTTTCTTCACAATTCTCCATGATGCCTGTCATCACAATGCTCCATGGCTTTTGTTATCACAATGTTCCAGGACCAGTTTCATCACAATACTCCATCCCCCTTGTCATCACAGTGCACAATGAAAGCTTTCATTACAATGCTCCATGACACTTGTCATCACAATGCTCCATGGCCTTTATCGTCACAATTCTCCCAGGCACTTTTCATCACGATATTCCATGAAAACTTTCATCACATTGCTCCATGACCATTGTCATCACAATAGTCCATACCCATGTCAACACAATGCTGCATAATCCCTGTCATCCCAATTCTCCATGACTGCTGTCATCACAATAATCCAGGACAATTTTCATAACAATGCTTCATGCCCCCAGTCATCACAGTGCTCCATGATACCTTTCATCACAATTCCTAGATGATCAATGTCATCACAATGCCCCATGACACCTGTTATCACAATTCGCTATGACCCTTGTCATCACAATACTCGATGAACCGTGTCATCACAGTGTTCCAGGACACATGTCATCACAATGATCCATTAATATTTTCATCACAATGCTCCAATACACCTGTCATCACAATGCTCCATGTCCCCTCTTATCATATTGCTCCATGATCTCTTTCATCACAATGCTCCATGACCACTGTCATCACCATACCTCAAGACGCCTGTCATCTCAGTGCTCCATGGCCCCTTTCATCACAAGGCTCCATGAACCCAGTCATCACAATGTTCCCTGCCCTCTTCGTCACAATGCTCCATGGGCCCTGTCATCACAATGCTCCATGCCCTTGTCATCAAAATTCTCCAGAACTCTTGTCATCATAATGTTCCATGCCAATGTCATCAAAATGTCCCATGACATTTGTCATCACAATGCTCCATGGCCTTTGTCATCACAATGTTCCATGGCCCCTGTCATCACAGTGCTCCTTGATACCTTTCATCACAATTCTACATGACCACTGTCATCACAATGCCCCATTTCAGATGTCATCACAATTCGCCATGGTCCTTGTCATAACAATGCTCCATGAACCGTGTCATCACAAGGTTTCAGGACACTTGTCATCACAATGATCCATGATCACTTTCATCACAATGCTCCATGAACCCTGTCATCTCAATGCTCCATAGCCTTTGTATTCACAATGCTCCATGGCCCCTGTAATCACAGTGCTCCATGACCCCTTTCATCACAATGCTCCAAGACCGCTGTCATCACAATGCCCCATGACGCCTGCCACCACCAATCTCCAAGGGCTCCCTTACCAAAAAGCTCCATGATCCCTGTCAGTACAATGTTCCATGACACTTTTCATCACAATGCTCCATGACCCCTGTCATCACAAAGTTCTCTGCCCATATCATCACAATGCTACTTGTCACCTTTCATCACAATGCTCCATGCCCTTTCATCACAATGCTCCAGATTTCTTGTCATCACAATGTTCCTTGACCGTGTCATCACAATGCTCCATGACCCGTGTCATCACAAAGCTCCATGACCCCTGGCATCACAATGATCCATGATTCCTTTCCTCACAGTGCTCCAGTACCCTTTTCATCACAATGCTCCATGCCATTGTCAGCATAATGCTACTTGGACACTGTCATCAAAATGCTCCATCCCCTTTTCATCACAATGCTCCAGATATCCTATCATTACAATGCTCCATGCCCGTGTCAACACAATGCTCCATGACCCCTGTCATCAAAATGCTTGATGAAACTTGTTATCAGAATGTTCCATGACCCCTGTCATCAAAATGATCCCTGACCGTTGTCATCGCAATGCTGCATGATACCTTTCATCCCAATCCTCTGTGACCGCTGTCATCACAATGCTCCAGGACAACTTTCATCACAATGCTCCATGCCCTGGTCATCAAAATGCTCCAGAACTCTTGTCATCATAATGCTCCATGCCAATGTCATCAAAATGCCCCATGACACTTGTCATCACAATGCTCCATGGCCTTTGTCATCACAATGTTCCATGGCCCCTGTCATCAGAGTGCTCCATGTTACCTTTCAATACAATTCTACATGACCACTGTCATCACAATGCCCCATGACAGATGATACCACAATTCGCCATGGTCCTTGTCATCACAATGCTCCATGAACTGTGTCATCACAAGGTTCCAGGACACTTGTCATCACAATGATCCATGATCACTTTCATCACAATGCTCCATGAACCCTGTCATCTCAATGCTCCATGGCCTTTGTATTCACAATGCTCCATGGCCCCTGTAATCACAGAGCTCCATGACCCCTTTCATCCCAATGCTCCAAGACCGCTGTCATCAAAATGCCCCATGACGCCTGCCTTCACAAATCTCCAAGACCTCTCTTACCAAAAAGCTCCATGATCCCTGTCAGTACAATGTTCCATGACACTTTTTATCACAATGCTCCATGACCACTGTCATCAAAAAGTTCTCTGCCCATATCGTCACAATGCTCCTTGTCACCTTTCATCACAATGCACCATGCCCTTTCATCACAATGCTCCAGAATTCTTGTCATCGCAATGTTCCTTGACCGTGTCATCACAATGCTCCATGACCCGTGTCATCACAAAGCTCCATGACCCCTGGCATCACAATGATCCATGATTCCTTTCCTCACAGTGCTCCAGTACCCTTTTCATCACAATGCTCCATGCCATTGTCAGCACAATTCTCCTTGGACCCTGTCATCAAAATGCTCCATCCCCTTTTCATCACAATGCTCCAGATATCCTATCATTACAATGCTCCATGCTCGTGTCAACACAATGCTCCATGACCCCTGTCATCAAAATGCTTTATGAACCTTGTTATCAGAATGTTCCATGACCCCTGTCATCCAAATGATCCATGACCGTTGTCATCACAATGCTGCATGATACCTTTCATCCCAATTCTCTGTGACCGCTGTCATCACAATGCTCCAGGACAACTTTCATCACAATGCTCCATGACCCCTGTCATCACAACGTTCCATGAAAGTTGTCATCAAAATGCTCCATGACCCCGGTCACCACAAGGTTCCCTGCCCTTGTCATCACAATGGTACATGGCCTGGTCATCACAATGTTCCATGGCCTCTGTCATCACCATGCTCCATGGTCTTTCTCATCACAATGCTCTATGACCCCTGTCATCACAATGCTTGATGACCATTGTCATCACAATGCTCCAAGGCCCCTGTCATCACAATGCCTCATGGTCTTTGTAATCACAATGCTCAATGACCAATGTCATCACAGTGCTCCATGCCGTTGTCATCACAATGCTCCATGGTCCCTGTAATCACAATGCTCCATACCCTTGTCATCACAATGCTCCAGAACACTTGTCATCATAATGCTCCATTCCCGTGTCATCACATTGCTGAATGACACTTGTCATCACAATGTTCCTTGGCCTTTGTCATCACAGTGCTCCATGATACCTTTAATCAAAATTCTACATGACCACTCTCATCACAATGCAAGATGACCAATGTCATCACAATGCCCCATGACACGTGTCATCACAATTCGCCTTGGCCCTTGTCATCTCAATGCTGTATGAAACGTGTCATCAGTAGCTCCCAAGACCCTTGTCATCACAATGCTCCATGAACTCTGTTATCTCAATGTTCCATGGCCTTTGTATTCACAATGCTCCATTGTCCCGATAATCGCGTTGCTCCATGAACACTTTCATCACAATGCTCCTTGACCACTGTCACCATAATGCCCCATGACGTCTCTCATCACTGTGCTCCAAGGCCACTCTCATCAAAATGCTCCATGATCTGTGTCAGCACAATATTGCATGACACTTGTCATCACAATGCTCCATGATCCCTCTAATCACAATGATCCCTGCCAATTTCATCACAATGACCCAAGTCTCCTGTAATCACAATGCTCCATGCCCTTGTCATCACAATGCTCCAGGTCTGTTGTCATCACCATGCTTCATGCCTGTGTCATCACAATGCTCCATGAATCTTGTCTTCACAATGCTCCATGGCCCATGTCATCACAATGCTCCATGACCCCTCTCATCACAATGCTCTATGGCCTTTGTCATCACAATGCTCCGTGACCCCCGTCAACACAATGCCTGATGACCCCTGTCATCAAAATGCTAAATGGCACTTGTCATCACAATGCTCTATGATGCCTGTCATCACTGTTCTCCATGTCACTTGTTATCACAAGGCTCCATGGCCCCTGTACTCCCAGTACTCCATGACCCCTTTCATCACAATGCCCAATGTCACCTCTGATCACAATTCTCAATGGCATTTGTCATCACGATGCTCCATGACACCTGTCATCACAATGCTCCTTGAGACTTGTTATCACAATGCTCAATGGCCCCTCTCATTACTGTGCTCCATAATAACTTTAATCACATTTCTAGATGACCACTGCCATCACAATGCCCCATGACATTGTCATCACAATTCGCCATGACCATTGTCATCACAATGCTCCATGAACCATGTCATCACAGGGTCCCAGGACACTTGGCATCACAATGATCCATTACCACTTTCATCACAATGCTCCATGACCACTGTCATCTCAATGCTCCACGGCCTTTGTATTCACAATGCTCCATGGCCCCTGTAATCACAGTGCTCCATAACACCTTTCATCATAATGCTCCATGACCACTGCCATCTCAATGCCTCATGACGCCTGTCATCACAATTCTCCAAGGCCCCTCTCATCACAGTGCTCCATGACACTTGTCATCCCATTGCTCCATAACACCTGTCATCACAGTGTTCCCTGCCCATGTCATCAAAATGCTCCATGTCCCCTATAATCACAATGCTCCATGCCTTTTTCCTCACAAAGCTCCAGAATTTTGTCATCACAATGTTCCATGACCGTGGCATCCCAATGCTCCATGGCCCTTGTCATCACAATGCTCCAGAATTCTTGTCATCACAATGTTCCATGAACGTGTCATCACAATGCTACATGACCCTGGTCATCACAGTTCTCCATGACCTTTGTCATCACAATGCTCTATGTCACTTTTCATCACAATTCTCAATGACCACTTTAATCACTATGCTCGCTGACCATTTTCATCACATTTCTCTATTGTCATTACAATTCCCCATGGCCCCTTTCTTCACAATTCTCCATGATGCCTGTCATCACAATGCTCCATGGCTTTTGTTATCACAATGCTCCAGGACCAGTTTCATCACAATACTCCATCCCCCTTGTCATCACAGTGCACAATGAAAGCTTTCATTACAATGCTCCATGACACTTGTCATCACAATGCTCCATGGCCTTTATCGTCACAGTGCTCCCAGGCACTTTTCATCACGATATTCCATGAAAACTTTCATCACATTGCTCCATGACCATTGTCATCACAATAGTCCATACCCATGTCAACACAATGCTGCATAATCCCTGTCATCCCAATTCTCCATGACTGCTGTCATCACAATAATCCAGGACAATTTTCATAACAATGCTTCATGCCCCCAGTCATCACAGTGCTCCATGATACCTTTCATCACAATTCCTAGATGATCAATGTCATCACAATGCCCCATGACACCTGTTATCACAATTCGCTATGACCCTTGTCATCACAATACTCGATGAACCGTGTCATCACAGTGTTCCAGGACACATGTCATCACAATGATCCATTAATATTTTCATCACAATGCTCCAATACACCTGTCATCACAATGCTCCATGTCCCCTCTTATCATATTGCTCCATGATCTCTTTCATCACAATGCTCCATGACCACTGTCATCACCATACCTCAAGACGCCTGTCATCTCAGTGCTCTATGGCCCCTTTCATCACAAGGCTCCATGAACCCAGTCATCACAATGTTCCCTGCCCTCTTCATCACAATGCTCCATGGGCCCTGTCATCACAATGCTCCATGCCCTTGTCATCAAAATTCTCCAGAACTCTTGTCATCATAATGTTCCATGCCAATGTCATCAAAATGTCCCATGACACTTGTCATCACAATGCTCCATGGCCCCTGTCATCACAGTGCTCCTTGATACCTTTCATCACAATTCTACATGACCACTGTCATCACAATGCCCCATTTCAGATGTCATCACAATTCGCCATGGTCCTTGTCATAACAATGCTCCATGAACCGTGTCATCACAAGGTTTCAGGACACTTGTCATCACAATGATCCATGAACACTTTCATCACAATGCTCCCTGAACCCTGTCATCTCAATGCTCCTTAGCCTTTGTATTCACAATGCTCCATGGCCCCTGTAATCACAGTGCTCCATGACCCCTTTCATCACAATGCTCCAAGACCGCTGTCATCACAATGCCCCATGACGCCTGCCACCACCAATCTCCAAGGGCTCCCTTACCAAAAAGCTCCATGATCCCTGTCAGTACAATGTTCCATGACACTTTTCATCACAATGCTCCATGACCCCTGTCATCACAAAGTTCTCTGCCCATATCATCACAATGCTCCTTGTCACCTATCATCACAATGCTCCATGCCCTTTCATCACAATGCTCCAGATTTCTTGTCATCACAATGTTCCTTGACCGTGTCATCACAATGCTCCATGACCCGTGTCATCACAAAGCTCCATGACCCCTGGCATCACAATGATCCATGATTCCTTTCCTCACAGTGCTCCAGTACCCTTTTCATCACAATGCTCCATGCCATTGTCAGCACAATTCTCCTTGGACCCTGTCATCAAAATGCTCCATCCCTTTTTCATCACAATGCTCCAGATATCCTATCATTACAATGCTCCATGCCCGTGTCAACACAATGCTCCATGACCCCTGTCATCAAAATGCTTGATGAAACTTGTTATCAGAATGTTCCATGACCCCTGTCATCAAAATGATCCCTGACCGTTGTCATCACAATGCTGCATGATACCTTTCATCCCAATCCTCTGTGACCGCTGTCATCACAATGCTCCAGGACAACTTTCATCACAATGCTCCATGCCCTGGTCATCAAAATGCTCCAGAACTCTTGTCATCATAATGCTCCATGCCCATGTCATCAAAATGCCCCATGACACTTGTCATCACAATGCTCCATGGCCTTTGTCATCACAATGTTCCATGGCCCCTGTCATCAGAGTGCTCCATGTTACCTTTCAATACAATTCTACATGACCACTGCCATCACAATGCCCCATGACAGATGATACCACAATTCGCCATGGTCCTTGTCATCACAATGCTCCATGAACTGTGTCATCACAAGGTTCCAGGACACTTGTCATCACAATGATCCATGATCACTTTCATCACAATGCTCCATGAACCCTGTCATCTCAATGCTCCATGGCCTTTGTATTCACAATGCTCCATGGCCCCTGTAATCACAGAGCTCCATGACCCCTTTCATCCCAATGCTCCAAGACCGCTGTCATCAAAATGCCCCATGACGCCTGCCTTCACAAATCTCCAAGACCTCTCTTACCAAAAAGCTCCATGATCCCTGTCAGTACAATGTTCCATGACACTTTTTATCACAATGCTCCATGACCCCTGTCATCAAAAAGTTCTCTGCCCATATCGTCACAATGCTCCTTGTCACCTTTCATCACAATGCACCATGCCCTTTCATCACAATGCTCCAGAATTCTTGTCATCGCAATGTTCCTTGACCGTGTCATCACAATGCTCCATGACCCGTGTCATCACAAAGCTCCATGACCCCTGGCATCACAATGATCCATGATTCCTTTCCTCACAGTGCTCCAGTACCCTTTTCATCACAATGCTCCATGCCATTGTCAGCACAATTCTCCTTGGACCCTGTCATCAAAATGCTCCATCCCCTTTTCATCACAATGCTCCAGATATCCTATCATTACAATGCTCCATGCTCGTGTCAACACAATGCTCCATGACCCCTGTCATCAAAATGCTTTATGAACCTTGTTATCAGAATGTTCCATGACCCCTGTCATCCAAATGATCCATGACCGTTGTCATCACAATGCTGCATGATACCTTTCATCCCAATTCTCTGTGACCGCTGTCATCACAATGCTCCAGGACAACTTTCATCACAATGCTCCATGACCCCTGTCATCACAACGTTCCATGAAAGTTGTCATCAAAATGCTCCATGACCCCGGTCACCACAAGGTTCCCTGCCCTTGTCATCACAATGGTACATGGCCTGGTCATCACAATGTTCCATGGCCTCTGTCATCACCATGCTCCATGGTCTTTCTCATCACAATGCTCTATGACCCCTGTCATCACAATGCTTGATGACCATTGTCATCACAATGCTCCAAGGCCCCTGTCATCACAATGCCTCATGGTCTTTGTAATCACAATGCTCAATGACCAATGTCATCACAGTGCTCCATGCCGTTGTCATCACAATGCTCCATGGTCCCTGTAATCACAATGCTCCATACCCTTGTCATCACAATGCTCCAGAACACTTGTCATCATAATGCTCCATTCCCGTGTCATCACATTGCTGAATGACACTTGTCATCACAATGTTCCTTGGCCTTTGTCATCACAGTGCTCCATGATACCTTTAATCAAAATTCTACATGACCACTCTCATCACAATGCAAGATGACCAATGTCATCACAATGCCCCATGACACGTGTCATCACAATTCGCCTTGGCCCTTGTCATCTCAATGTTGTATGAAACGTGTCATCAGTAGCTCCCAAGACCCTTGTCATCACAATGCTCCATGAACTCTGTTATCTCAATGTTCCATGGCCTTTGTATTCACAATGCTCCATTGTCCCGATAATCGCGTTGCTCCATGAACACTTTCATCACAATGCTCCTTGACCACTGTCACCATAATGCCCCATGACGTCTCTCATCACTGTGCTCCAAGGCCACTCTCATCAAAATGCTCCATGATCTGTGTCAGCACAATATTGCATGACACTTGTCATCACAATGCTCCATGATCCCTCTAATCACAATGATCACTGCCAATTTCATCACAATGACCCAAGTCTCCTGTAATCACAATGCTCCATGCCCTTGTCATCACAATGCTCCAGGTCTGTTGTCATCACCATGCTTCATGCCTGTGTCATCACAATGCTCCATGAATCTTGTCTTCACAATGCTCCATGGCCCATGTCATCACAATGCTCCATGACCCCTCTCATCACAATGCTCTATGGCCTTTGTCATCACAATGCTCCGTGACCCCCGTCAACACAATGCCTGATGACCCCTGTCATCAAAATGCTAAATGGCACTTGTCATCACAATGCTCTATGATGCCTGTCATCACTATTCTCCATGTCACTTGTTATCACAAGGCTCCATGGCCCCTGTACTCCCAGTACTCCATGACCCCTTTCATCACAATGCCCAATGTCACCTCTGATCACAATTCTCAATGGCATTTGTCATCACGATGCTCCATGACACCTGTCATCACAATGCTCCTTGAGACTTGTTATCACAATGCTCAATGGCCCCTCTCATTACTGTGCTCCATAATAACTTTAATCACATTTCTAGATGACCACTGCCATCACAATGCCCCATGACATTGTCATCACAATTCGCCATGACCATTGTCATCACAATGCTCCATGAACCATGTCATCACAGGGTCCCAGGACACTTGGCATCACAATGATCCATTACCACTTTCATCACAATGCTCCATGACCACTGTCATCTCAATGCTCCACGGCCTTTGTATTCACAATGCTCCATGGCCCCTGTAATCACAGTGCTCCATAACACCTTTCATCATAATGCTCCATGACCACTGCCATCTCAATGCCTCATGACGCCTGTCATCACAATTCTCCAAGGCCCCTCTCATCACAGTGCTCCATGACACTTGTCATCCCATTGCTCCATAACACCTGTCATCACAGTGTTCCCTGCCCATGTCATCAAAATGCTCCATGTCCCCTATAATCACAATGCTCCATGCCTTTTTCCTCACAAAGCTCCAGAATTTTGTCATCACAATGTTCCATGACCGTGGCATCCCAATGCTCCATGGCCCTTGTCATCACAATGCTCCAGAATTCTTGTCATCACAATGTTCCATGAACGTGTCATCACAATGCTACATGACCCTGGTCATCACAGTTCTCCATGACCTTTGTCATCACAATGCTCTATGTCACTTTTCATCACAATTCTCAATGACCACTTTAATCACTATGCTCGCTGACCATTTTCATCACATTTCTCTATTGTCATTACAATTCCCCATGGCCCCTTTCTTCACAATTCTCCATGATGCCTGTCATCACAATGCTCCATGGCTTTTGTTATCACAATGCTCCAGGACCAGTTTCATCACAATACTCCATCCCCCTTGTCATCACAGTGCACAATGAAAGCTTTCATTACAATGCTCCATGACACTTGTCATCACAATGCTCCATGACCTTTATCGTCACAGTGCTCCCAGCCACTTTTCATCACGATATTCCATGAAAACTTTCATCACATTGCTCCATGACCATTGTCATCACAATAGTCCATACCCATGTCAACACAATGCTGCATAATCCCTGTCATCCCAATTCTCCATGACTGCTGTCATCACAATAATCCAGGACAATTTTCATAACAATGCTTCATGCCCCCAGTCATCACAGTGCTCCATGATACCTTTCATCACAATTCCTAGATGATCAATGTCATCACAATGCCCCATGACACCTGTTATCACAATTCGCTATGACCCTTGTCATCACAATACTCGATGAACCGTGTCATCACAGTGTTCCAGGACACATGTCATCACAATGATCCATTAATATTTTCATCACAATGCTCCAATACACCTGTCATCACAATGCTCCATGTCCCCTCTTATCATATTGCTCCATGATCTCTTTCATCACAATGCTCCATGACCACTGTCATCACCATACCTCAAGACGCCTGTCATCTCAGTGCTCCATGGCCCCTTTCATCACAAGGCTCCATGAACCCAGTCATCACAATGTTCCCTGCCCTCTTCATCACAATGCTCCATGGGCCCTGTCATCACAATGCTCCATGCCCTTGTCATCAAAATTCTCCAGAACTCTTGTCATCATAATGTTCCATGCCAATGTCATCAAAATGTCCCATGACACTTGTCATCACAATGCTCCATGGCCCCTGTCATCACAGTGCTCCTTGATACCTTTCATCACAATTCTACATGACCACTGTCATCACAATGCCCCATTTCAGATGTCATCACAATTCGCCATGGTCCTTGTCATAACAATGCTCCATGAACCGTGTCATCACAAGGTTTCAGGACACTTGTCATCACAATGACCCATGAACACTTTCATCACAATGCTCCCTGGACCCTGTCATCTCAATGCTCCTTAGCCTTTGTATTCACAATGCTCCATGGCCCCTGTAATCACAGTGCTCCATGACCCCTTTCATCACAATGCTCCAAGACCGCTGTCATCACAATGCCCCATGACGCCTGCCACCACCAATCTCCAAGGGCTCCCTTACCAAAAAGCTCCATGATCCCTGTCAGTACAATGTTCCATGACACTTTTCATCACAATGCTCCATGACCCCTGTCATCACAAAGTTCTCTGCCCATATCATCCAATGCTCCTTGTCACCTTTCATCACAATGCTCCATGCCCGTTCATCACAATGCTCCAGATTTCTTGTCATCACAATGTTCCTTGACCGTGTCATCACAATGCTCCATGACCCGTGTCATCACAAAGCTCCATGACCCCTGGCATCACAATGATCCATGATTCCTTTCCTCACAGTGCTCCAGTACCCTTTTCATCACAATGCTCCATGCCATTGTCAGCACAATTCTCCTTGGACCCTGTCATCAAAATGCTCCATCCCCTTTTCATCACAATGCTCCAGATATCCTATCATTACAATGCTCCATGCCCGTGTCAACACAATGCTCCATGACCCCTGTCATCAAAATGCTTGATGAAACTTGTTATCAGAATGTTCCATGACCCCGGTCATCAAAATGATCCCTGACCGTTGTCATCACAATGCTGCATGATACCTTTCATCCCAATCCTCTGTGACCGCTGTCATCACAATGCTCCAGGACAACTTTCATCACAATGCTCCATGCCCTGGTCATCAAAATGCTCCAGAACTCTTGTCATCATAATGCTCCATGCCAATGTCATCAAAATGCCCCATGACACTTGTCATCACAATGCTCCATGGCCTTTGTCATCACAATGTTCCATGGCCCCTGTCATCAGAGTGCTCCATGTTACCTTTCAATACAATTCTACATGACCACTGCCATCACAATGCCCCATGACAGATGATACCACAATTCGCCATGGTCCTTGTCATCACAATGCTCCATGAACTGTGTCATCACAAGGTTCCAGGACACTTGTCATCACAATGATCCATGATCACTTTCATCACAATGCTCCATGAACCCTGTCATCTCAATGCTCCATGGCCTTTGTATTCACAATGCTCCATGGCCCCTGTAATCACAGAGCTCCATGACCCCTTTCATCCCAATGCTCCAAGACCGCTGTCATCAAAAGGCCCCATGACGCCTGCCTTCACAAATCTCCAAGACCTCTCTTACCAAAAAGCTCCATGATCCCTGTCAGTACAATGTTCCATGACACTTTTTATCACAATGCTCCATGACCCCTGTCATCAAAAAGTTCTCTGCCCATATCGTCACAATGCTCCTTGTCACCTTTCATCACAATGCACCATGCCCTTTCATCACAATGCTCCAGAATTCTTGTCATCGCAATGTTCCTTGACCGTGTCATCACAATGCTCCATGACCCGTGTCATCACAAAGCTCCATGACCCCTGGCATCACAATGATCCATGATTCCTTTCCTCACAGTGCTCCAGTACCCTTTTCATCACAATGCTCCATGCCATTGTCAGCACAATTCTCCTTGGACCCTGTCATCAAAATGCTCCATCCCCTTTTCATCACAATGCTCCAGATATCCTATCATTACAATGCTCCATGCTCGTGTCAACACAATGCTCCATGACCCCTGTCATCAAAATGCTTTATGAACCTTGTTATCAGAATGTTCCATGACCCCTGTCATCCAAATGATCCATGACCGTTGTCATCACAATGCTGCATGATACCTTTCATCCCAATTCTCTGTGACCGCTGTCATCACAATGCTCCAGGACAACTTTCATCACAATGCTCCATGACCCCTGTCATCACAACGTTCCATGAAAGTTGTCATCAAAATGCTCCATGACCCCGGTCACCACAAGGTTCCCTGCCCTTGTCATCACAATGGTACATGGCCTGGTCATCACAATGTTCCATGGCCTCTGTCATCACCATGCTCCATGGTCTTTCTCATCACAATGCTCTATGACCCCTGTCATCACAATGCTTGATGACCATTGTCATCACAATGCTCCAAGGCCCCTGTCATCACAATGCCTCATGGTCTTTGTAATCACAATGCTCAATGACCAATGTCATCACAGTGCTCCATGCCGTTGTCATCACAATGCTCCATGGTCCCTGTAATCACAATGCTCCATACCCTTGTCATCACAATGCTCCAGAACACTTGTCATCATAATGCTCCATTCCCGTGTCATCACATTGCTGAATGACACTTGTCATCACAATGTTCCTTGGCCTTTGTCATCACAGTGCTCCATGATACCTTTAATCAAAATTCTACATGACCACTCTCATCACAATGCAAGATGACCAATGTCATCACAATGCCCCATGACACGTGTCATCACAATTCGCCTTGGCCCTTGTCATCTCAATGCTGTATGAAACGTGTCATCAGTAGCTCCCAAGACCCTTGTCATCACAATGCTCCATGAACTCTGTTATCTCAATGTTCCATGGCCTTTGTATTCACAATGCTCCATTGTCCCGATAATCGCGTTGCTCCATGAACACTTTCATCACAATGCTCCTTGACCACTGTCACCATAATGCCCCATGACGTCTCTCATCACTGTGCTCCAAGGCCACTCTCATCAAAATGCTCCATGATCTGTGTCAGCACAATATTGCATGACACTTGTCATCACAATGCTCCATGATCCCTCTAATCACAATGATCCCTGCCAATTTCATCACAATGACCCAAGTCTCCTGTAATCACAATGCTCCATGCCCTTGTCATCACAATGCTCCAGGTCTGTTGTCATCACCATGCTTCATGCCTGTGTCATCACAATGCTCCATGAATCTTGTCTTCACAATGCTCCATGGCCCATGTCATCACAATGCTCCATGACCCCTCTCATCACAATGCTCTATGGCCTTTGTCATCACAATGCTCCGTGACCCCCGTCAACACAATGCCTGATGACCCCTGTCATCAAAATGCTAAATGGCACTTGTCATCACAATGCTCTATGATGCCTGTCATCACTATTCTCCATGTCACTTGTTATCACAAGGCTCCATGGCCCCTGTACTCCCAGTACTCCATGACCCCTTTCATCACAATGCCCAATGTCACCTCTGATCACAATTCTCAATGGCATTTGTCATCACGATGCTCCATGACACCTGTCATCACAATGCTCCTTGAGACTTGTTATCACAATGCTCAATGGCCCCTCTCATTACTGTGCTCCATAATAACTTTAATCACATTTCTAGATGACCACTGCCATCACAATGCCCCATGACATTGTCATCACAATTCGCCATGACCATTGTCATCACAATGCTCCATGAACCATGTCATCACAGGGTCCCAGGACACTTGGCATCACAATGATCCATTACCACTTTCATCACAATGCTCCATGACCACTGTCATCTCAATGCTCCACGGCCTTTGTATTCACAATGCTCCATGGCCCCTGTAATCACAGTGCTCCATAACACCTTTCATCATAATGCTCCATGACCACTGCCATCTCAATGCCTCATGACGCCTGTCATCACAATTCTCCAAGGCCCCTCTCATCACAGTGCTCCATGACACTTGTCATCCCATTGCTCCATAACACCTGTCATCACAGTGTTCCCTGCCCATGTCATCAAAATGCTCCATGTCCCCTATAATCACAATGCTCCATGCCTTTTTCCTCACAAAGCTCCAGAATTTTGTCATCACAATGTTCCATGACCGTGGCATCCCAATGCTCCATGGCCCTTGTCATCACAATGCTCCAGAATTCTTGTCATCACAATGTTCCATGAACGTGTCATCACAATGCTACATGACCCTGGTCATCACAGTTCTCCATGACCTTTGTCATCACAATGCTCTATGTCACTTTTCATCACAATTCTCAATGACCACTTTAATCACTATGCTCGCTGACCATTTTCATCACATTTCTCTATTGTCATTACAATTCCCCATGGCCCCTTTCTTCACAATTCTCCATGATGCCTGTCATCACAATGCTCCATGGCTTTTGTTATCACAATGCTCCAGGACCAGTTTCATCACAATACTCCATCCCCCTTGTCATCACAGTGCACAATGAAAGCTTTCATTACAATGCTCCATGACACTTGTCATCACAATGCTCCATGGCCTTTATCGTCACAGTGCTCCCAGGCACTTTTCATCACGATATTCCATGAAAACTTTCATCACATTGCTCCATGACCATTGTCATCACAATAGTCCATACCCATGTCAACACAATGCTGCATAATCCCTGTCATCCCAATTCTCCATGACTGCTGTCATCACAATAATCCAGGACAATTTTCATAACAATGCTTCATGCCCCCAGTCATCACAGTGCTCCATGATACCTTTCATCACAATTCCTAGATGATCAATGTCATCACAATGCCCCATGACACCTGTTATCACAATTCGCTATGACCCTTGTCATCACAATACTCGATGAACCGTGTCATCACAGTGTTCCAGGACACATGTCATCACAATGATCCATTAATATTTTCATCACAATGCTCCAATACACCTGTCATCACAATGCTCCATGTCCCCTCTTATCATATTGCTCCATGATCTCTTTCATCACAATGCTCCATGACCACTGTCATCACCATACCTCAAGACGCCTGTCATCTCAGTGCTCCATGGCCCCTTTCATCACAAGGCTCCATGAACCCAGTCATCACAATGTTCCCTGCCCTCTTCATCACAATGCTCCATGGGCCCTGTCATCACAATGCTCCATGCCCTTGTCATCAAAATTCTCCAGAACTCTTGTCATCATAATGTTCCATGCCAATGTCATCAAAATGTCCCATGACACTTGTCATCACAATGCTCCATGGCCCCTGTCATCACAGTGCTCCTTGATACCTTTCATCACAATTCTACATGACCACTGTCATCACAATGCCCCATTTCAGATGTCATCACAATTCGCCATGGTCCTTGTCATAACAATGCTCCATGAACCGTGTCATCACAAGGTTTCAGGACACTTGTCATCACAATGATCCATGAACACTTTCATCACAATGCTCCCTGAACCCTGTCATCTCAATGCTCCTTAGCCTTTGTATTCACAATGCTCCATGGCCCCTGTAATCACAGTGCTCCATGACCCCTTTCATCACAATGCTCCAAGACCGCTGTCATCACAATGCCCCATGACGCCTGCCACCACCAATCTCCAAGGGCTCCCTTACCAAAAAGCTCCATGATCCCTGTCAGTACAATGTTCCATGACACTTTTCATCACAATGCTCCATGACCCCTGTCATCACAAAGTTCTCTGCCCATATCATCCAATGCTCCTTGTCACCTTTCATCACAATGCTCCATGCCCGTTCATCACAATGCTCCAGATTTCTTGTCATCACAATGTTCCTTGACCGTGTCATCACAATGCTCCATGACCCGTGTCATCACAAAGCTCCATGACCCCTGGCATCACAATGATCCATGATTCCTTTCCTCACAGTGCTCCAGTACCCTTTTCATCACAATGCTCCATGCCATTGTCAGCACAATTCTCCTTGGACCCTGTCATCAAAATGCTCCATCCCCTTTTCATCACAATGCTCCAGATATCCTATCATTACAATGCTCCATGCCCGTGTCAACACAATGCTCCATGACCCCTGTCATCAAAATGCTTGATGAAACTTGTTATCAGAATGTTCCATGACCCCGGTCATCAAAATGATCCCTGACCGTTGTCATCACAATGCTGCATGATACCTTTCATCCCAATCCTCTGTGACCGCTGTCATCACAATGCTCCAGGACAACTTTCATCACAATGCTCCATGCCCTGGTCATCAAAATGCTCCAGAACTCTTGTCATCATAATGCTCCATGCCAATGTCATCAAAATGCCCCATGACACTTGTCATCACAATGCTCCATGGCCTTTGTCATCACAATGTTCCATGGCCCCTGTCATCAGAGTGCTCCATGTTACCTTTCAATACAATTCTACATGACCACTGCCATCACAATGCCCCATGACAGATGATACCACAATTCGCCATGGTCCTTGTCATCACAATGCTCCATGAACTGTGTCATCACAAGGTTCCAGGACACTTGTCATCACAATGATCCATGATCACTTTCATCACAATGCTCCATGAACCCTGTCATCTCAATGCTCCATGGCCTTTGTATTCACAATGCTCCATGGCCCCTGTAATCACAGAGCTCCATGACCCCTTTCATCCCAATGCTCCAAGACCGCTGTCATCAAAAGGCCCCATGACGCCTGCCTTCACAAATCTCCAAGACCTCTCTTACCAAAAAGCTCCATGATCCCTGTCAGTACAATGTTCCATGACACTTTTTATCACAATGCTCCATGACCCCTGTCATCAAAAAGTTCTCTGCCCATATCGTCACAATGCTCCTTGTCACCTTTCATCACAATGCACCATGCCCTTTCATCACAATGCTCCAGAATTCTTGTCATCGCAATGTTCCTTGACCGTGTCATCACAATGCTCCATGACCCGTGTCATCACAAAGCTCCATGACCCCTGGCATCACAATGATCCATGATTCCTTTCCTCACAGTGCTCCAGTACCCTTTTCATCACAATGCTCCATGCCATTGTCAGCACAATTCTCCTTGGACCCTGTCATCAAAATGCTCCATCCCCTTTTCATCACAATGCTCCAGATATCCTATCATTACAATGCTCCATGCTCGTGTCAACACAATGCTCCATGACCCCTGTCATCAAAATGCTTTATGAACCTTGTTATCAGAATGTTCCATGACCCCTGTCATCCAAATGATCCATGACCGTTGTCATCACAATGCTGCATGATACCTTTCATCCCAATTCTCTGTGACCGCTGTCATCACAATGCTCCAGGACAACTTTCATCACAATGCTCCATGACCCCTGTCATCACAACGTTCCATGAAAGTTGTCATCAAAATGCTCCATGACCCCGGTCACCACAAGGTTCCCTGCCCTTGTCATCACAATGGTACATGGCCTGGTCATCACAATGTTCCATGGCCTCTGTCATCACCATGCTCCATGGTCTTTCTCATCACAATGCTCTATGACCCCTGTCATCACAATGCTTGATGACCATTGTCATCACAATGCTCCAAGGCCCCTGTCATCACAATGCCTCATGGTCTTTGTAATCACAATGCTCAATGACCAATGTCATCACAGTGCTCCATGCCGTTGTCATCACAATGCTCCATGGTCCCTGTAATCACAATGCTCCATACCCTTGTCATCACAATGCTCCAGAACACTTGTCATCATAATGCTCCATTCCCGTGTCATCACATTGCTGAATGACACTTGTCATCACAATGTTCCTTGGCCTTTGTCATCACAGTGCTCCATGATACCTTTAATCAAAATTCTACATGACCACTCTCATCACAATGCAAGATGACCAATGTCATCACAATGCCCCATGACACGTGTCATCACAATTCGCCTTGGCCCTTGTCATCTCAATGCTGTATGAAACGTGTCATCAGTAGCTCCCAAGACCCTTGTCATCACAATGCTCCATGAACTCTGTTATCTCAATGTTCCATGGCCTTTGTATTCACAATGCTCCATTGTCCCGATAATCGCGTTGCTCCATGAACACTTTCATCACAATGCTCCTTGACCACTGTCACCATAATGCCCCATGACGTCTCTCATCACTGTGCTCCAAGGCCACTCTCATCAAAATGCTCCATGATCTGTGTCAGCACAATATTGCATGACACTTGTCATCACAATGCTCCATGATCCCTCTAATCACAATGATCCCTGCCAATTTCATCACAATGACCCAAGTCTCCTGTAATCACAATGCTCCATGCCCTTGTCATCACAATGCTCCAGGTCTGTTGTCATCACCATGCTTCATGCCTGTGTCATCACAATGCTCCATGAATCTTGTCTTCACAATGCTCCATGGCCCATGTCATCACAATGCTCCATGACCCCTCTCATCACAATGCTCTATGGCCTTTGTCATCACAATGCTCCGTGACCCCCGTCAACACAATGCCTGATGACCCCTGTCATCAAAATGCTAAATGGCACTTGTCATCACAATGCTCTATGATGCCTGTCATCACTATTCTCCATGTCACTTGTTATCACAAGGCTCCATGGCCCCTGTACTCCCAGTACTCCATGACCCCTTTCATCACAATGCCCAATGTCACCTCTGATCACAATTCTCAATGGCATTTGTCATCACGATGCTCCATGACACCTGTCATCACAATGCTCCTTGAGACTTGTTATCACAATGCTCAATGGCCCCTCTCATTACTGTGCTCCATAATAACTTTAATCACATTTCTAGATGACCACTGCCATCACAATGCCCCATGACATTGTCATCACAATTCGCCATGACCATTGTCATCACAATGCTCCATGAACCATGTCATCACAGGGTCCCAGGACACTTGGCATCACAATGATCCATTACCACTTTCATCACAATGCTCCATGACCACTGTCATCTCAATGCTCCACGGCCTTTGTATTCACAATGCTCCATGGCCCCTGTAATCACAGTGCTCCATAACACCTTTCATCATAATGCTCCATGACCACTGCCATCTCAATGCCTCATGACGCCTGTCATCACAATTCTCCAAGGCCCCTCTCATCACAGTGCTCCATGACACTTGTCATCCCATTGCTCCATAACACCTGTCATCACAGTGTTCCCTGCCCATGTCATCAAAATGCTCCATGTCCCCTATAATCACAATGCTCCATGCCTTTTTCCTCACAAAGCTCCAGAATTTTGTCATCACAATGTTCCATGACCGTGGCATCCCAATGCTCCATGGCCCTTGTCATCACAATGCTCCAGAATTCTTGTCATCACAATGTTCCATGAACGTGTCATCACAATGCTACATGACCCTGGTCATCACAGTTCTCCATGACCTTTGTCATCACAATGCTCTATGTCACTTTTCATCACAATTCTCAATGACCACTTTAATCACTATGCTCGCTGACCATTTTCATCACATTTCTCTATTGTCATTACAATTCCCCATGGCCCCTTTCTTCACAATTCTCCATGATGCCTGTCATCACAATGCTCCATGGCTTTTGTTATCACAATGCTCCAGGACCAGTTTCATCACAATACTCCATCCCCCTTGTCATCACAGTGCACAATGAAAGCTTTCATTACAATGCTCCATGACACTTGTCATCACAATGCTCCATGGCCTTTATCGTCACAGTGCTCCCAGGCACTTTTCATCACGATATTCCATGAAAACTTTCATCACATTGCTCCATGACCATTGTCATCACAATAGTCCATACCCATGTCAACACAATGCTGCATAATCCCTGTCATCCCAATTCTCCATGACTGCTGTCATCACAATAATCCAGGACAATTTTCATAACAATGCTTCATGCCCCCAGTCATCACAGTGCTCCATGATACCTTTCATCACAATTCCTAGATGATCAATGTCATCACAATGCCCCATGACACCTGTTATCACAATTCGCTATGACCCTTGTCATCACAATACTCGATGAACCGTGTCATCACAGTGTTCCAGGACACATGTCATCACAATGATCCATTAATATTTTCATCACAATGCTCCAATACACCTGTCATCACAATGCTCCATGTCCCCTCTTATCATATTGCTCCATGATCTCTTTCATCACAATGCTCCATGACCACTGTCATCACCATACCTCAAGACGCCTGTCATCTCAGTGCTCCATGGCCCCTTTCATCACAAGGCTCCATGAACCCAGTCATCACAATGTTCCCTGCCCTCTTCATCACAATGCTCCATGGGCCCTGTCATCACAATGCTCCATGCCCTTGTCATCAAAATTCTCCAGAACTCTTGTCATCATAATGTTCCATGCCAATGTCATCAAAATGTCCCATGACACTTGTCATCACAATGCTCCATGGCCCCTGTCATCACAGTGCTCCTTGATACCTTTCATCACAATTCTACATGACCACTGTCATCACAATGCCCCATTTCAGATGTCATCACAATTCGCCATGGTCCTTGTCATAACAATGCTCCATGAACCGTGTCATCACAAGGTTTCAGGACACTTGTCATCACAATGATCCATGAACACTTTCATCACAATGCTCCCTGAACCCTGTCATCTCAATGCTCCTTAGCCTTTGTATTCACAATGCTCCATGGCCCCTGTAATCACAGTGCTCCATGACCCCTTTCATCACAATGCTCCAAGACCGCTGTCATCACAATGCCCCATGACGCCTGCCACCACCAATCTCCAAGGGCTCCCTTACCAAAAAGCTCCATGATCCCTGTCAGTACAATGTTCCATGACACTTTTCATCACAATGCTCCATGACCCCTGTCATCACAAAGTTCTCTGCCCATATCATCACAATGCTCCTTGTCACCTTTCATCACAATGCTCCATGCCCTTTCATCACAATGCTCCAGATTTCTTGTCATCACAATGTTCCTTGACCGTGTCATCACAATGCTCCATGACCCGTGTCATCACAAAGCTCCATGACCCCTGGCATCACAATGATCCATGATTCCTTTCCTCACAGTGCTCCAGTACCCTTTTCATCACAATGCTCCATGCCATTGTCAGCACAATTCTCCTTGGACCCTGTCATCAAAATGCTCCATCCCTTTTTCATCACAATGCTCCAGATATCCTATCATTACAATGCTCCATGCCCGTGTCAACACAATGCTCCATGACCCCTGTCATCAAAATGCTTGATGAAACTTGTTATCAGAATGTTCCATGACCCCTGTCATCAAAATGATCCCTGACCGTTGTCATCACAATGCTGCATGATACCTTTCATCCCAATCCTCTGTGACCGCTGTCATCACAATGCTCCAGGACAACTTTCATCACAATGCTCCATGCCCTGGTCATCAAAATGCTCCAGAACTCTTGTCATCATAATGCTCCATGCCCATGTCATCAAAATGCCCCATGACACTTGTCATCACAATGCTCCATGGCCTTTGTCATCACAATGTTCCATGGCCCCTGTCATCAGAGTGCTCCATGTTACCTTTCAATACAATTCTACATGACCACTGCCATCACAATGCCCCATGACAGATGATACCACAATTCGCCATGGTCCTTGTCATCACAATGCTCCATGAACTGTGTCATCACAAGGTTCCAGGACACTTCTCATCACAATGATCCATGATCACTTTCATCACAATGCTCCATGAACCCTGTCATCTCAATGCTCCATGGCCTTTGTATTCACAATGCTCCATGGCCCCTGTAATCACAGAGCTCCATGACCCCTTTCATCCCAATGCTCCAAGACCGCTGTCATCAAAATGCCCCATGACGCCTGCCTTCACAAATCTCCAAGACCTCTCTTACCAAAAAGCTCCATGATCCCTGTCAGTACAATGTTCCATGACACTTTTTATCACAATGCTCCATGACCCCTGTCATCAAAAAGTTCTCTGCCCATATCGTCACAATGCTCCTTGTCACCTTTCATCACAATGCACCATGCCCTTTCATCACAATGCTCCAGAATTCTTGTCATCGCAATGTTCCTTGACCGTGTCATCACAATGCTCCATGACCCGTGTCATCACAAAGCTCCATGACCCCTGGCATCACAATGATCCATGATTCCTTTCCTCACAGTGCTCCAGTACCCTTTTCATCACAATGCTCCATGCCATTGTCAGCACAATTCTCCTTGGACCCTGTCATCAAAATGCTCCATCCCCTTTTCATCACAATGCTCCAGATATCCTATCATTACAATGCTCCATGCTCGTGTCAACACAATGCTCCATGACCCCTGTCATCAAAATGCTTTATGAACCTTGTTATCAGAATGTTCCATGACCCCTGTCATCCAAATGATCCATGACCGTTGTCATCACAATGCTGCATGATACCTTTCATCCCAATTCTCTGTGACCGCTGTCATCACAATGCTCCAGGACAACTTTCATCACAATGCTCCATGACCCCTGTCATCACAACGTTCCATGAAAGTTGTCATCAAAATGCTCCATGACCCCGGTCACCACAAGGTTCCCTGCCCTTGTCATCACAATGGTACATGGCCTGGTCATCACAATGTTCCATGGCCTCTGTCATCACCATGCTCCATGGTCTTTCTCATCACAATGCTCTATGACCCCTGTCATCACAATGCTTGATGACCATTGTCATCACAATGCTCCAAGGCCCCTGTCATCACAATGCCTCATGGTCTTTGTAATCACAATGCTCAATGACCAATGTCATCACAGTGCTCCATGCCGTTGTCATCACAATGCTCCATGGTCCCTGTAATCACAATGCTCCATACCCTTGTCATCACAATGCTCCAGAACACTTGTCATCATAATGCTCCATTCCCGTGTCATCACATTGCTGAATGACACTTGTCATCACAATGTTCCTTGGCCTTTGTCATCACAGTGCTCCATGATACCTTTAATCAAAATTCTACATGACCACTCTCATCACAATGCAAGATGACCAATGTCATCACAATGCCCCATGACACGTGTCATCACAATTCGCCTTGGCCCTTGTCATCTCAATGTTGTATGAAACGTGTCATCAGTAGCTCCCAAGACCCTTGTCATCACAATGCTCCATGAACTCTGTTATCTCAATGTTCCATGGCCTTTGTATTCACAATGCTCCATTGTCCCGATAATCGCGTTGCTCCATGAACACTTTCATCACAATGCTCCTTGACCACTCTCACCATAATGCCCCATGACGTCTCTCATCACTGTGCTCCAAGGCCACTCTCATCAAAATGCTCCATGATCTGTGTCAGCACAATATTGCATGACACTTGTCATCACAATGCTCCATGATCCCTCTAATCACAATGATCACTGCCAATTTCATCACAATGACCCAAGTCTCCTGTAATCACAATGCTCCATGCCCTTGTCATCACAATGCTCCAGGTCTGTTGTCATCACCATGCTTCATGCCTGTGTCATCACAATGCTCCATGAATCTTGTCTTCACAATGCTCCATGGCCCATGTCATCACAATGCTCCATGACCCCTCTCATCACAATGCTCTATGGCCTTTGTCATCACAATGCTCCGTGACCCCCGTCAACACAATGCCTGATGACCCCTGTCATCAAAATGCTAAATGGCACTTGTCATCACAATGCTCTATGATGCCTGTCATCACTATTCTCCATGTCACTTGTTATCACAAGGCTCCATGGCCCCTGTACTCCCAGTACTCCATGACCCCTTTCATCACAATGCCCAATGTCACCTCTGATCACAATTCTCAATGGCATTTGTCATCACGATGCTCCATGACACCTATCATCACAATGCTCCTTGAGACTTGTTATCACAATGCTCAATGGCCCCTCTCATTACTGTGCTCCATAATAACTTTAATCACATTTCTAGATGACCACTGCCATCACAATGCCCCATGACATTGTCATCACAATTCGCCATGACCATTGTCATCACAATGCTCCATGAACCATGTCATCACAGGGTCCCAGGACACTTGGCATCACAAAGATCCATTACCACTTTCATCACAATGCTCCATGACCACTGTCATCTCAATGCTCCACGGCCTTTGTATTCACAATGCTCCATGGCCCCTGTAATCACAGTGCTCCATAACACCTTTCATCATAATGCTCCATGACCACTGCCATCTCAATGCCTCATGACGCCTGTCATCACAATTCTCCAAGGCCCCTCTCATCACAGTGCTCCATGACACTTGTCATCCCATTGCTCCATAACACCTGTCATCACAGTGTTCCCTGCCCATGTCATCAAAATGCTCCATGTCCCCTATAATCACAATGCTCCATGCCTTTTTCCTCACAAAGCTCCAGAATTTTGTCATCACAATGTTCCATGACCGTGGCATCCCAATGCTCCATGGCCCTTGTCATCACAATGCTCCAGAATTCTTGTCATCACAATGTTCCATGAACGTGTCATCACAATGCTACATGACCCTGGTCATCACAGTTCTCCATGACCTTTGTCATCACAATGCTCTATGTCACTTTTCATCACAATTCTCAATGACCACTTTAATCACTATGCTCGCTGACCATTTTCATCACATTTCTCTATTGTCATTACAATTCCCCATGGCCCCTTTCTTCACAATTCTCCATGATGCCTGTCATCACAATGCTCCATGGCTTTTGTTATCACAATGCTCCAGGACCAGTTTCATCACAATACTCCATCCCCCTTGTCATCACAGTGCACAATGAAAGCTTTCATTACAATGCTCCATGACACTTGTCATCACAATGCTCCATGACCTTTATCGTCACAATGCTCCCAGCCACTTTTCATCACGATATTCCATGAAAACTTTCATCACATTGCTCCATGACCATTGTCATCACAATAGTCCATACCCATGTCAACACAATGCTGCATAATCCCTGTCATCCCAATTCTCCATGACTGCTGTCATCACAATAATCCAGGACAATTTTCATAACAATGCTTCATGCCCCCAGTCATCACAGTGCTCCATGATACCTTTCATCACAATTCCTAGATGATCAATGTCATCACAATGCCCCATGACACCTGTTATCACAATTCGCTATGACCCTTGTCATCACAATACTCGATGAACCGTGTCATCACAGTGTTCCAGGACACATGTCATCACAATGATCCATTAATATTTTCATCACAATGCTCCAATACACCTGTCATCACAATGCTCCATGTCCCCTCTTATCATATTGCTCCATGATCTCTTTCATCACAATGCTCCATGACCACTGTCATCACCATACCTCAAGACGCCTGTCATCTCAGTGCTCCATGGCCCCTTTCATCACAAGGCTCCATGAACCCAGTCATCACAATGTTCCCTGCCCTCTTCATCACAATGCTCCATGGGCCCTGTCATCACAATGCTCCATGCCCTTGTCATCAAAATTCTCCAGAACTCTTGTCATCATAATGTTCCATGCCAATGTCATCAAAATGTCCCATGACACTTGTCATCACAATGCTCCATGGCCCCTGTCATCACAGTGCTCCTTGATACCTTTCATCACAATTCTACATGACCACTGTCATCACAATGCCCCATTTCAGATGTCATCACAATTCGCCATGGTCCTTGTCATAACAATGCTCCATGAACCGTGTCATCACAAGGTTTCAGGACACTTGTCATCACAATGATCCATGAACACTTTCATCACAATGCTCCCTGAACCCTGTCATCTCAATGCTCCTTAGCCTTTGTATTCACAATGCTCCATGGCCCCTGTAATCACAGTGCTCCATGACCCCTTTCATCACAATGCTCCAAGACCGCTGTCATCACAATGCCCCATGACGCCTGCCACCACCAATCTCCAAGGGCTCCCTTACCAAAAAGCTCCATGATCCCTGTCAGTACAATGTTCCATGACACTTTTCATCACAATGCTCCATGACCCCTGTCATCACAAAGTTCTCTGCCCATATCATCACAATGCTCCTTGTCACCTTTCATCACAATGCTCCATGCCCTTTCATCACAATGCTCCAGATTTCTTGTCATCACAATGTTCCTTGACCGTGTCATCACAATGCTCCATGACCCTTGTCATCACAAAGCTCCATGACCCCTGGCATCACAATGATCCATGATTCCTTTCCTCACAGTGCTCCAGTACCCTTTTCATCACAATGCTCCATGCCATTGTCAGCACAATTCTCCTTGGACCCTGTCATCAAAATGCTCCATCCCCTTTTCATCACAATGCTCCAGATATCCTATCATTACAATGCTCCATGCCCGTGTCAACACAATGCTCCATGACCCCTGTCATCAAAATGCTTGATGAAACTTGTTATCAGAATGTTCCATGACCCCTGTCATCAAAATGATCCCTGACCGTTGTCATCGCAATGCTGCATGATACCTTTCATCCCAATCCTCTGTGACCGCTGTCATCACAATGCTCCAGGACAACTTTCATCACAATGCTCCATGCCCTGGTCATCAAAATGCTCCAGAACTCTTGTCATCATAATGCTCCATGCCAATGTCATCAAAATGCCCCATGACACTTGTCATCACAATGCTCCATGGCCTTTGTCATCACAATGTTCCATGGCCCCTGTCATCAGAGTGCTCCATGTTACATTTCAATACAATTCTACATGACCACTGTCATCACAATGCCCCATGACAGATGATACCACAATTCGCCATGGTCCTTGTCATCACAATGCTCCATGAACTGTGTCATCACAAGGTTCCAGGACACTTGTCATCACAATGATCCATGATCACTTTCATCACAATGCTCCATGAACCCTGTCATCTCAATGCTCCATGGCCTTTGTATTCACAATGCTCCATGGCCCCTGTAATCACAGAGCTCCATGACCCCTTTCATCCCAATGCTCCAAGACCGCTGTCATCAAAATGCCCCATGACGCCTGCCTTCACAAATCTCCAAGACCTCTCTTACCAAAAAGCTCCATGATCCCTGTCAGTACAATGTTCCATGACACTTTTTATCACAATGCTCCATGACCCCTGTCATCAAAAAGTTCTCTGCCCATATCGTCACAATGCTCCTTGTCACCTTTCATCACAATGCTCCATGCCCTTTCATCACAATGCTCCAGAATTCTTGTCATCGCAATGTTCCTTGACAGTGTCATCACAATGCTCCATGACCCGTGTCATCACAAAGCTCCATGACCCCTGGCATCACAATGATCCATGATTCCTTTCCTCACAGTGCTCCAGTACCCTTTTCATCACAATGCTCCATGCCATTGTCAGCACAATTCTCCTTGGACCCTGTCATCAAAATGCTCCATCCCCTTTTCATCACAATGCTCCAGATATCCTATCATTACAATGCTCCATGCTCGTGTCAACACAATGCTCCATGACCCCTGTCATCAAAATGCTTTATGAACCTTGTTATCAGAATGTTCCATGACCCCTGTCATCCAAATGATCCATGACCGTTGTCATCACAATGCTGCATGATACCTTTCATCCCAATTCTCTGTGACAGCTGTCATCACAATGCTCCAGGACAACTTTCATCACAATGCTCCATGACCCCTGTCATCACAACGTTCCATGAAAGTTGTCATCAAAATGCTCCATGACCCCGGTCACCACAAGGTTCCCTGCCCTTGTCATCACAATGGTACATGGCCTGGTCATCACAATGTTCCATGGCCTCTGTCATCACCATGCTCCATGGTCTTTCTCATCACAATGCTCTATGACCCCTGTCATCACAATGCTTGATGACCATTGTCATCACAATGCTCCAAGGCCCCTGTCATCACAATGCCTCATGGTCTTTGTAATCACAAAGCTCAATGACCAATGTCATCACAGTGCTCCATGCCGTTGTCATCACAATGCTCCATGGTCCCTGTAATCACAATGCTCCATACCCTTGTCATCACAATGCTCCAGAACACTTGTCATCATAATGCTCCATTGCCGTGTCATCACATTGCTGAATGACACTTGTGATCACAATGTTCCTTGGCCTTTGTCATCACAGTGCTCCATGATACCTTTAATCAAAATTCTACATGACCACTCTCATCACAATGCAAGATGACCAATGTCATCACAATGCCCCATGACACGTGTCATCACAATTCGCCTTGGCCCTTGTCATCTCAATGCTGTATGAAACGTGTCATCAGTAGCTCCCAAGACCCTTGTCATCACAATGCTCCATGAACTCTGTTATCTCAATGTTCCATGGCCTTTGTATTCACAATGCTCCATTGTCCCGATAATCGCGTTGCTCCATGAACACTTTCATCACAATGCTCCTTGACCACTGTCACCATAATGCCCCATGACGTCTCTCATCACTGTGCTCCAAGGCCACTCTCATCAAAATGCTCCATGATCTGTGTCAGCACAATATTGCATGACACTTGTCATCACAATGCTCCATGATCCCTCTAATCACAATGATCCCTGCCAATTTCATCACAATGACCCAAGTCTCCTGTAATCACAATGCTCCATGCCCTTGTCATCACAATGCTCCAGGTCTGTTGTCATCACCGTGCTTCCTGCCCGTGTCATCACAATGCTCCATGAATCTTGTCTTCGCAATGCTCCATGGCCCATGTCATCACAATGCTCCATGACCCCTCTCATCACAATGCTCTATGGCCTTTGTCATCACAATGCTCCGTGACCCCCATCAACACAATGCCTGATGACCCCTGTCATCAAAATGCTAAATGGCACTTGTCATCACAATGCTCTATGATGCCTGTCATCACTATTCTCCATGTCACTTGTTATCACAAGGCTCCATGGCCCCTGTACTCCCAGTACTCCATGACCCCTTTCATCACAATGCCCAATGTCACCTCTGATCACAATTCTCAATGGCATTTGTCATCACGATGCTCCATGACACCTGTCATCACAATGCTCCATGAGACTTGTCATCACAATGCTCCATGGCCCCTCTCATTCCTGTGCTCCATAATAACTTTAATCACATTTCTAGATGACCACTGCCATCACAATGCCCCATGACATTGTCATCACAATTCGCCATGACCATTGTCATCACAATGCTCCATGAACCATGTCATCACAGGGTCCCAGGACACTTGTCATCACAATGATCCATTACCACTTTCATCACAATGCTCCATGACCACTGTCATCTCAATGCTCCATGGCCTTTGTATTCACAATGCTCCATGGCCCCTGTAATCACAGTGCTCCATAACACCTTTCATCATAATGCTCCATGACCACTGCCACCTCAATGCCTCATGACGCCTGTCATCACAATTCTCCAAGGCCCCTCTCATCACAGTGCTCCATGACACTTGTCATCCCATTGCTCCATAACACCTGTCATCACAGTGTTCCCTGCCCATGTCATCAAAATGCTCCATGTCCCCTATAATCACAATGCTCCATGCCTTTTTCCTCACAAAGCTCCAGAATTTTGTCATCACAATGTTCCATGACCGTGGCATCACAATGCTCCATGGCCCTTGTCATCACAATGCTCCAGAATTCTTGTCATCACAATGTTCCATGAACGTGTCATCACAATGCTACATGGCCCTGGTCATCACAGTTCTCCATGACCTTTGTCATCACAATGCTCTATGTCACTTTTCATCTCAATTCTCAATGACCACTTTAATCACTATGCTCGCTGACCATTTTCATCACATTTGTCTATTGTCATTACAATTCCCCATGGCCCCTTTCTTCACAATTCTCCATGATGCCTGTCATCACAATGCTCCATGGCTTTTGTTATCACAATGTTCCAGGACCAGTTTCATCACAATACTCCATCCCCCTTGTCATCACAGTGCACAATGAAAGCTTTCATTACAATGCTCCATGACACTTGTCATCACAATGCTCCATGGCCTTTATCGTCACAATGCTCCCAGGCACTTTTCATCACGATATTCCATGAAAACTTTCATCACATTGCTCCATGACCATTGTCATCACAATAGTCCATACCCATGTCAACACAATGCTGCATAATCCCTGTCATCCCAATTCTCCATGACTGCTGTCATCACAATAATCCAGGACAATTTTCATAACAATGCTTCATGCCCCCAGTCATCACAGTGCTCCATGATACCTTTCATCACAATTCCTAGATGATCAATGTCATCACAATGCCCCATGACACCTGTTATCACAATTCGCTAGGACCCTTGTCATCACAATACTCGATGAACCGTGTCATCACAGTGTTCCAGGACACATGTCATCACAATGATCCATTAATATTTTCATCACAATGCTCCAATACACCTGTCATCACAATGCTCCATGTCCCCTCTTATCATATTGCTCCATGATCTCTTTCATCACAATGCTCCATGACCACTGTCATCACCATACCTCAAGACGCCTGTCATCTCAGTGCTCCATGGCCCCTTTCATCACAAGGCTCCATGAACCCAGTCATCACAATGTTCCCTGCCCTCTTCGTCACAATGCTCCATGGGCCCTGTCATCACAATGCTCCATGCCCTTGTCATCAAAATTCTCCAGAACTCTTGTCATCATAATGTTCCATGCCAATGTCATCAAAATGTCCCATGACACTTGTCATCACAATGCTCCATGGCCTTTGTCATCACAATGTTCCATGGCCCCTGTCATCACAGTGCTCCTTGATACCTTTCTTCACAATTCTACATGACCACTGTCATCACAATGCCCCATTTCAGATGTCATCACAATTCGCCATGGTCCTTGTCATAACAATGCTCCATGAACCGTGTCATCACAAGGTTTCAGGACACTTGTCATCACAATGATCCATGATCACTTTCATCACAATGCTCCATGAACCCTGTCATCTCAATGCTCCATAGCCTTTGTATTCACAATGCTCCATGGCCCCTCTAATCACAGTGCTCCATGACCCCTTTCATCACAATGCTCCAAGACCGCTGTCATCACAATGCCCCATGACGCCTGCCACCACCAATCTCCAAGGGCTCCCTTACCAAAAAGCTCCATGATCCCTGTCAGTACAATGTTCCATGACACTTTTCATCACAATGCTCCATGACCCGTGTCATCACAAAGCTCCATGACCCCTGGCATCACAATGATCCATGATTCCTTTCCTCACAGTGCTCCAGTACCCTTTTCATCACAATGCTCCATGCCATTGTCAGCACAATTCTCCTTGGACCCTGTCATCAAAATGCTCCATCCCCTTTTCATCACAATGCTCCAGATATCCTATCATTACAATGCTCCATGCCCGTGTCAACACAATGCTCCATGACCCCTGTCATCAAAATGCTTGATGAAACTTGTTATCAGAATGTTCCATGACCCCTGTCATCAAAATGATCCCTGACCGTTGTCATCAAAATGCTGCATGATAACTTTCATCCCAATCCTCTGTGACCGCTGTCATCACAATGCTCCAGGACAACTTTCATCACAATGCTCCATGCCCTGGTCATCAAAATGCTCCAGAACTCTTGTCATCATAATGCTCCATGCCAATGTCATCAAAATGCCCCATGACACTTGTCATCACAATGCTCCATGGCCTTTGTCATCACAATGTTCCATGGCCCCTGTCATCAGAGTGCTCCATGTTACCTTTCAATACAATTCTACATGACCACTGCCATCACAATGCCCCATGACAGATGATACCACAATTCGCCATGGTCCTTGTCATCACAATGCTCCATGAACTGTGTCATCACAAGGTTCCAGGACACTTCTCATCACAATGATCCATGATCACTTTCATCACAATGCTCCATGAACCCTGTCATCTCAATGCTCCATGGCCTTTGTATTCACAATGCTCCATGGCCCCTGTAATCACAGAGCTCCATGACCCCTTTCATCCCAATGCTCCAAGACCGCTGTCATCAAAATGCCCCATGACGCCTGCCTTCACAAATCTCCAAGACCTCTCTTACCAAAAAGCTCCATGATCCCTGTCAGTACAATGTTCCATGACACTTTTTATCACAATGCTCCATGACCCCTGTCATCAAAAAGTTCTCTGCCCATATCGTCACAATGCTCCTTGTCACCTTTCATCACAATGCACCATGCCCTTTCATCACAATGCTCCAGAATTCTTGTCATCGCAATGTTCCTTGACCGTGTCATCACAATGCTCCATGACCCGTGTCATCACAAAGCTCCATGACCCCTGGCATCACAATGATCCATGATTCCTTTCCTCACAGTGCTCCAGTACCCTTTTCATCACAATGCTCCATGCCATTGTCAGCACAATTCTCCTTGGACCCTGTCATCAAAATGCTCCATCCCCTTTTCATCACAATGCTCCAGATATCCTATCATTACAATGCTCCATGCTCGTGTCAACACAATGCTCCATGACCCCTGTCATCAAAATGCTTTATGAACCTTGTTATCAGAATGTTCCATGACCCCTGTCATCCAAATGATCCATGACCGTTGTCATCACAATGCTGCATGATACCTTTCATCCCAATTCTCTGTGACCGCTGTCATCACAATGCTCCAGGACAACTTTCATCACAATGCTCCATGACCCCTGTCATCACAACGTTCCATGAAAGTTGTCATCAAAATGCTCCATGACCCCGGTCACCACAAGGTTCCCTGCCCTTGTCATCACAATGGTACATGGCCTGGTCATCACAATGTTCCATGGCCTCTGTCATCACCATGCTCCATGGTCTTTCTCATCACAATGCTCTATGACCCCTGTCATCACAATGCTTGATGACCATTGTCATCACAATGCTCCAAGGCCCCTGTCATCACAATGCCTCATGGTCTTTGTAATCACAATGCTCAATGACCAATGTCATCACAGTGCTCCATGCCGTTGTCATCACAATGCTCCATGGTCCCTGTAATCACAATGCTCCATACCCTTGTCATCACAATGCTCCAGAACACTTGTCATCATAATGCTCCATTCCCGTGTCATCACATTGCTGAATGACACTTGTCATCACAATGTTCCTTGGCCTTTGTCATCACAGTGCTCCATGATACCTTTAATCAAAATTCTACATGACCACTCTCATCACAATGCAAGATGACCAATGTCATCACAATGCCCCATGACACGTGTCATCACAATTCGCCTTGGCCCTTGTCATCTCAATGTTGTATGAAACGTGTCATCAGTAGCTCCCAAGACCCTTGTCATCACAATGCTCCATGAACTCTGTTATCTCAATGTTCCATGGCCTTTGTATTCACAATGCTCCATTGTCCCGATAATCGCGTTGCTCCATGAACACTTTCATCACAATGCTCCTTGACCACTCTCACCATAATGCCCCATGACGTCTCTCATCACTGTGCTCCAAGGCCACTCTCATCAAAATGCTCCATGATCTGTGTCAGCACAATATTGCATGACACTTGTCATCACAATGCTCCATGATCCCTCTAATCACAATGATCACTGCCAATTTCATCACAATGACCCAAGTCTCCTGTAATCACAATGCTCCATGCCCTTGTCATCACAATGCTCCAGGTCTGTTGTCATCACCATGCTTCATGCCTGTGTCATCACAATGCTCCATGAATCTTGTCTTCACAATGCTCCATGGCCCATGTCATCACAATGCTCCATGACCCCTCTCATCACAATGCTCTATGGCCTTTGTCATCACAATGCTCCGTGACCCCCGTCAACACAATGCCTGATGACCCCTGTCATCAAAATGCTAAATGGCACTTGTCATCACAATGCTCTATGATGCCTGTCATCACTATTCTCCATGTCACTTGTTATCACAAGGCTCCATGGCCCCTGTACTCCCAGTACTCCATGACCCCTTTCATCACAATGCCCAATGTCACCTCTGATCACAATTCTCAATGGCATTTGTCATCACGATGCTCCATGACACCTATCATCACAATGCTCCTTGAGACTTGTTATCACAATGCTCAATGGCCCCTCTCATTACTGTGCTCCATAATAACTTTAATCACATTTCTAGATGACCACTGCCATCACAATGCCCCATGACATTGTCATCACAATTCGCCATGACCATTGTCATCACAATGCTCCATGAAACATGTCATCACAGGGTCCCAGGACACTTGGCATCACAAAGATCCATTACCACTTTCATCACAATGCTCCATGACCACTGTCATCTCAATGCTCCACGGCCTTTGTATTCACAATGCTCCATGGCCCCTGTAATCACAGTGCTCCATAACACCTTTCATCATAATGCTCCATGACCACTGCCATCTCAATGCCTCATGACGCCTGTCATCACAATTCTCCAAGGCCCCTCTCATCACAGTGCTCCATGACACTTGTCATCCCATTGCTCCATAACACCTGTCATCACAGTGTTCCCTGCCCATGTCATCAAAATGCTCCATGTCCCCTATAATCACAATGCTCCATGCCTTTTTCCTCACAAAGCTCCAGAATTTTGTCATCACAATGTTCCATGACCGTGGCATCCCAATGCTCCATGGCCCTTGTCATCACAATGCTCCAGAATTCTTGTCATCACAATGTTCCATGAACGTGTCATCACAATGCTACATGACCCTGGTCATCACAGTTCTCCATGACCTTTGTCATCACAATGCTCTATGTCACTTTTCATCACAATTCTCAATGACCACTTTAATCACTATGCTCGCTGACCATTTTCATCACATTTCTCTATTGTCATTACAATTCCCCATGGCCCCTTTCTTCACAATTCTCCATGATGCCTGTCATCACAATGCTCCATGGCTTTTGTTATCACAATGCTCCAGGACCAGTTTCATCACAATACTCCATCCCCCTTGTCATCACAGTGCACAATGAAAGCTTTCATTACAATGCTCCATGACACTTGTCATCACAATGCTCCATGACCTTTATCGTCACAATGCTCCCAGCCACTTTTCATCACGATATTCCATGAAAACTTTCATCACATTGCTCCATGACCATTGTCATCACAATAGTCCATACCCATGTCAACACAATGCTGCATAATCCCTGTCATCCCAATTCTCCATGACTGCTGTCATCACAATAATCCAGGACAATTTTCATAACAATGCTTCATGCCCCCAGTCATCACAGTGCTCCATGATACCTTTCATCACAATTCCTAGATGATCAATGTCATCACAATGCCCCATGACACCTGTTATCACAATTCGCTATGACCCTTGTCATCACAATACTCGATGAACCGTGTCATCACAGTGTTCCAGGACACATGTCATCACAATGATCCATTAATATTTTCATCACAATGCTCCAATACACCTGTCATCACAATGCTCCATGTCCCCTCTTATCATATTGCTCCATGATCTCTTTCATCACAATGCTCCATGACCACTGTCATCACCATACCTCAAGACGCCTGTCATCTCAGTGCTCCATGGCCCCTTTCATCACAAGGCTCCATGAACCCAGTCATCACAATGTTCCCTGCCCTCTTCATCACAATGCTCCATGGGCCCTGTCATCACAATGCTCCATGCCCTTGTCATCAAAATTCTCCAGAACTCTTGTCATCATAATGTTCCATGCCAATGTCATCAAAATGTCCCATGACACTTGTCATCACAATGCTCCATGGCCCCTGTCATCACAGTGCTCCTTGATACCTTTCATCACAATTCTACATGACCACTGTCATCACAATGCCCCATTTCAGATGTCATCACAATTCGCCATGGTCCTTGTCATAACAATGCTCCATGAACCGTGTCATCACAAGGTTTCAGGACACTTGTCATCACAATGATCCATGAACACTTTCATCACAATGCTCCCTGAACCCTGTCATCTCAATGCTCCTTAGCCTTTGTATTCACAATGCTCCATGGCCCCTGTAATCACAGTGCTCCATGACCCCTTTCATCACAATGCTCCAAGACCGCTGTCATCACAATGCCCCATGACGCCTGCCACCACCAATCTCCAAGGGCTCCCTTACCAAAAAGCTCCATGATCCCTGTCAGTACAATGTTCCATGACACTTTTCATCACAATGCTCCATGACCCCTGTCATCACAAAGTTCTCTGCCCATATCATCACAATGCTCCTTGTCACCTTTCATCACAATGCTCCATGCCCTTTCATCACAATGCTCCAGATTTCTTGTCATCACAATGTTCCTTGACCGTGTCATCACAATGCTCCATGACCCTTGTCATCACAAAGCTCCATGACCCCTGGCATCACAATGATCCATGATTCCTTTCCTCACAGTGCTCCAGTACCCTTTTCATCACAATGCTCCATGCCATTGTCAGCACAATTCTCCTTGGACCCTGTCATCAAAATGCTCCATCCCCTTTTCATCACAATGCTCCAGATATCCTATCATTACAATGCTCCATGCCCGTGTCAACACAATGCTCCATGACCCCTGTCATCAAAATGCTTGATGAAACTTGTTATCAGAATGTTCCATGACCCCTGTCATCAAAATGATCCCTGACCGTTGTCATCGCAATGCTGCATGATACCTTTCATCCCAATCCTCTGTGACCGCTGTCATCACAATGCTCCAGGACAACTTTCATCACAATGCTCCATGCCCTGGTCATCAAAATGCTCCAGAACTCTTGTCATCATAATGCTCCATGCCAATGTCATCAAAATGCCCCATGACACTTGTCATCACAATGCTCCATGGCCTTTGTCATCACAATGTTCCATGGCCCCTGTCATCAGAGTGCTCCATGTTACATTTCAATACAATTCTACATGACCACTGTCATCACAATGCCCCATGACAGATGATACCACAATTCGCCATGGTCCTTGTCATCACAATGCTCCATGAACTGTGTCATCACAAGGTTCCAGGACACTTGTCATCACAATGATCCATGATCACTTTCATCACAATGCTCCATGAACCCTGTCATCTCAATGCTCCATGGCCTTTGTATTCACAATGCTCCATGGCCCCTGTAATCACAGAGCTCCATGACCCCTTTCATCCCAATGCTCCAAGACCGCTGTCATCAAAATGCCCCATGACGCCTGCCTTCACAAATCTCCAAGACCTCTCTTACCAAAAAGCTCCATGATCCCTGTCAGTACAATGTTCCATGACACTTTTTATCACAATGCTCCATGACCCCTGTCATCAAAAAGTTCTCTGCCCATATCGTCACAATGCTCCTTGTCACCTTTCATCACAATGCTCCATGCCCTTTCATCACAATGCTCCAGAATTCTTGTCATCGCAATGTTCCTTGACAGTGTCATCACAATGCTCCATGACCCGTGTCATCACAAAGCTCCATGACCCCTGGCATCACAATGATCCATGATTCCTTTCCTCACAGTGCTCCAGTACCCTTTTCATCACAATGCTCCATGCCATTGTCAGCACAATTCTCCTTGGACCCTGTCATCAAAATGCTCCATCCCCTTTTCATCACAATGCTCCAGATATCCTATCATTACAATGCTCCATGCTCGTGTCAACACAATGCTCCATGACCCCTGTCATCAAAATGCTTTATGAACCTTGTTATCAGAATGTTCCATGACCCCTGTCATCCAAATGATCCATGACCGTTGTCATCACAATGCTGCATGATACCTTTCATCCCAATTCTCTGTGACAGCTGTCATCACAATGCTCCAGGACAACTTTCATCACAATGCTCCATGACCCCTGTCATCACAACGTTCCATGAAAGTTGTCATCAAAATGCTCCATGACCCCGGTCACCACAAGGTTCCCTGCCCTTGTCATCACAATGGTACATGGCCTGGTCATCACAATGTTCCATGGCCTCTGTCATCACCATGCTCCATGGTCTTTCTCATCACAATGCTCTATGACCCCTGTCATCACAATGCTTGATGACCATTGTCATCACAATGCTCCAAGGCCCCTGTCATCACAATGCCTCATGGTCTTTGTAATCACAAAGCTCAATGACCAATGTCATCACAGTGCTCCATGCCGTTGTCATCACAATGCTCCATGGTCCCTGTAATCACAATGCTCCATACCCTTGTCATCACAATGCTCCAGAACACTTGTCATCATAATGCTCCATTGCCGTGTCATCACATTGCTGAATGACACTTGTGATCACAATGTTCCTTGGCCTTTGTCATCACAGTGCTCCATGATACCTTTAATCAAAATTCTACATGACCACTCTCATCACAATGCAAGATGACCAATGTCATCACAATGCCCCATGACACGTGTCATCACAATTCGCCTTGGCCCTTGTCATCTCAATGCTGTATGAAACGTGTCATCAGTAGCTCCCAAGACCCTTGTCATCACAATGCTCCATGAACTCTGTTATCTCAATGTTCCATGGCCTTTGTATTCACAATGCTCCATTGTCCCGATAATCGCGTTGCTCCATGAACACTTTCATCACAATGCTCCTTGACCACTGTCACCATAATGCCCCATGACGTCTCTCATCACTGTGCTCCAAGGCCACTCTCATCAAAATGCTCCATGATCTGTGTCAGCACAATATTGCATGACACTTGTCATCACAATGCTCCATGATCCCTCTAATCACAATGATCCCTGCCAATTTCATCACAATGACCCAAGTCTCCTGTAATCACAATGCTCCATGCCCTTGTCATCACAATGCTCCAGGTCTGTTGTCATCACCGTGCTTCCTGCCCGTGTCATCACAATGCTCCATGAATCTTGTCTTCGCAATGCTCCATGGCCCATGTCATCACAATGCTCCATGACCCCTCTCATCACAATGCTCTATGGCCTTTGTCATCACAATGCTCCGTGACCCCCATCAACACAATGCCTGATGACCCCTGTCATCAAAATGCTAAATGGCACTTGTCATCACAATGCTCTATGATGCCTGTCATCACTATTCTCCATGTCACTTGTTATCACAAGGCTCCATGGCCCCTGTACTCCCAGTACTCCATGACCCCTTTCATCACAATGCCCAATGTCACCTCTGATCACAATTCTCAATGGCATTTGTCATCACGATGCTCCATGACACCTGTCATCACAATGCTCCATGAGACTTGTCATCACAATGCTCCATGGCCCCTCTCATTCCTGTGCTCCATAATAACTTTAATCACATTTCTAGATGACCACTGCCATCACAATGCCCCATGACATTGTCATCACAATTCGCCATGACCATTGTCATCACAATGCTCCATGAACCATGTCATCACAGGGTCCCAGGACACTTGTCATCACAATGATCCATTACCACTTTCATCACAATGCTCCATGACCACTGTCATCTCAATGCTCCATGGCCTTTGTATTCACAATGCTCCATGGCCCCTGTAATCACAGTGCTCCATAACACCTTTCATCATAATGCTCCATGACCACTGCCACCTCAATGCCTCATGACGCCTGTCATCACAATTCTCCAAGGCCCCTCTCATCACAGTGCTCCATGACACTTGTCATCCCATTGCTCCATAACACCTGTCATCACAGTGTTCCCTGCCCATGTCATCAAAATGCTCCATGTCCCCTATAATCACAATGCTCCATGCCTTTTTCCTCACAAAGCTCCAGAATTTTGTCATCACAATGTTCCATGACCGTGGCATCACAATGCTCCATGGCCCTTGTCATCACAATGCTCCAGAATTCTTGTCATCACAATGTTCCATGAACGTGTCATCACAATGCTACATGGCCCTGGTCATCACAGTTCTCCATGACCTTTGTCATCACAATGCTCTATGTCACTTTTCATCTCAATTCTCAATGACCACTTTAATCACTATGCTCGCTGACCATTTTCATCACATTTGTCTATTGTCATTACAATTCCCCATGGCCCCTTTCTTCACAATTCTCCATGATGCCTGTCATCACAATGCTCCATGGCTTTTGTTATCACAATGTTCCAGGACCAGTTTCATCACAATACTCCATCCCCCTTGTCATCACAGTGCACAATGAAAGCTTTCATTACAATGCTCCATGACACTTGTCATCACAATGCTCCATGGCCTTTATCGTCACAATGCTCCCAGGCACTTTTCATCACGATATTCCATGAAAACTTTCATCACATTGCTCCATGACCATTGTCATCACAATAGTCCATACCCATGTCAACACAATGCTGCATAATCCCTGTCATCCCAATTCTCCATGACTGCTGTCATCACAATAATCCAGGACAATTTTCATAACAATGCTTCATGCCCCCAGTCATCACAGTGCTCCATGATACCTTTCATCACAATTCCTAGATGATCAATGTCATCACAATGCCCCATGACACCTGTTATCACAATTCGCTAGGACCCTTGTCATCACAATACTCGATGAACCGTGTCATCACAGTGTTCCAGGACACATGTCATCACAATGATCCATTAATATTTTCATCACAATGCTCCAATACACCTGTCATCACAATGCTCCATGTCCCCTCTTATCATATTGCTCCATGATCTCTTTCATCACAATGCTCCATGACCACTGTCATCACCATACCTCAAGACGCCTGTCATCTCAGTGCTCCATGGCCCCTTTCATCACAAGGCTCCATGAACCCAGTCATCACAATGTTCCCTGCCCTCTTCGTCACAATGCTCCATGGGCCCTGTCATCACAATGCTCCATGCCCTTGTCATCAAAATTCTCCAGAACTCTTGTCATCATAATGTTCCATGCCAATGTCATCAAAATGTCCCATGACACTTGTCATCACAATGCTCCATGGCCTTTGTCATCACAATGTTCCATGGCCCCTGTCATCACAGTGCTCCTTGATACCTTTCTTCACAATTCTACATGACCACTGTCATCACAATGCCCCATTTCAGATGTCATCACAATTCGCCATGGTCCTTGTCATAACAATGCTCCATGAACCGTGTCATCACAAGGTTTCAGGACACTTGTCATCACAATGATCCATGATCACTTTCATCACAATGCTCCATGAACCCTGTCATCTCAATGCTCCATAGCCTTTGTATTCACAATGCTCCATGGCCCCTCTAATCACAGTGCTCCATGACCCCTTTCATCACAATGCTCCAAGACCGCTGTCATCACAATGCCCCATGACGCCTGCCACCACCAATCTCCAAGGGCTCCCTTACCAAAAAGCTCCATGATCCCTGTCAGTACAATGTTCCATGACACTTTTCATCACAATGCTCCATGACCCGTGTCATCACAAAGCTCCATGACCCCTGGCATCACAATGATCCATGATTCCTTTCCTCACAGTGCTCCAGTACCCTTTTCATCACAATGCTCCATGCCATTGTCAGCACAATTCTCCTTGGACCCTGTCATCAAAATGCTCCATCCCCTTTTCATCACAATGCTCCAGATATCCTATCATTACAATGCTCCATGCCCGTGTCAACACAATGCTCCATGACCCCTGTCATCAAAATGCTTGATGAAACTTGTTATCAGAATGTTCCATGACCCCTGTCATCAAAATGATCCCTGACCGTTGTCATCAAAATGCTGCATGATAACTTTCATCCCAATCCTCTGTGACCGCTGTCATCACAATGCTCCAGGACAACTTTCATCACAATGCTCCATGCCCTGGTCATCAAAATGCTCCAGAACTCTTGTCATCATAATGCTCCATGCCAATGTCATCAAAATGCCCCATGACACTTGTCATCACAATGCTCCATGGCCTTTGTCATCACAATGTTCCATGGCCCCTGTCATCAGAGTGCTCCATGTTACCTTTCAATACAATTCTACATGACCACTGTCATCACAATGCCCCATGACAGATGATACCACAATTCGCCATGGTCCTTGTCATCACAATGCTCCATGAACTGTGTCATCACAAGGTTCCAGGACACTTGTCATCACAATGATCCATGATCACATTCATCACAATGCTCCATGAACCCTGTCATCTCAATGCTCCATGGCCTTTGTATTCACAATGCTCCATGGCCCCTGTAATCACAGAGCTCCATGACCCCTTTCATCCCAATGCTCCAAGATCGCTGTCATCAAAATGCCCCATGACGCCTGCCTTCACAAATCTCCAAGACCTCTCTTACCAAAAAGCTCCATGATCCCTGTCAGTACAATGTTCCATGACACTTTTTATCACAATGCTCCATGACCCCTGTCATCAAAAAGTTCTCTGCCCATATCGTCACAATGCTCCTTGTCACCTTTCATCACAATGCACCATGCCCTTTCATCACAATGCTCCAGAATTCTTGTCATCGCAATGTTCCTTGACCGTGTCATCACAATGCTCCATGACCCGTGTCATCACAAAGCTCCATGACCCCTGGCATCACAATGATCCATGATTCCTTTCCTCACAGTGCTCCAGTACCCTTTTCATCACAATGCTCCATGCCATTGTCAGCACAATTCTCCTTGGACCCTGTCATCAAAATGCTCCATCCCCTTTTCATCACAATGCTCCAGATATCCTATCATTACAATGCTCCATGCTCGTGTCAACACAATGCTCCATGACCCCTGTCATCAAAATGCTTTATGAACCTTGTTATCAGAATGTTCCATGACCCCTGTCATCCAAATGATCCATGACCGTTGTCATCACAATGCTGCATGATACCTTTCATCCCAATTCTCTGTGACCGCTGTCATCACAATGCTCCAGGACAACTTTCATCACAATGCTCCATGACCCCTGTCATCACAACGTTCCATGAAAGTTGTCATCAAAATGCTCCATGACCCCGGTCACCACAAGGTTCCCTGCCCTTGTCATCACAATGGTACATGGCCTGGTCATCACAATGTTCCATGGCCTCTGTCATCACCATGCTCCATGGTCTTTCTCATCACAATGCTCTATGACCCCTGTCATCACAATGCTTGATGACCATTGTCATCACAATGCTCCAAGGCCCCTGTCATCACAATGCCTCATGGTCTTTGTAATCACAATGCTCAATGACCAATGTCATCACAGTGCTCCATGCCGTTGTCATCACAATGCTCCATGGTCCCTGTAATCACAATGCTCCATACCCTTGTCATCACAATGCTCCAGAACACTTGTCATCATAATGCTCCATTCCCGTGTCATCACATTGCTGAATGACAGTTGTCATCATAATGTTCCTTGGCCTTTGTCATCACAGTGCTCCATGATACCTTTAATCAAAATTCTACATGACCACTCTCATCACAATGCAAGATGACCAATGTCATCACAATGCCCCATGACACGTGTCATCACAATTCGCCTTGGCCCTTGTCATCTCAATGCTGTATGAAACGTGTCATCAGTAGCTCCCAAGACCCTTGTCATCACAATGCTCCATGAACTCTGTTATCTCAATGTTCCATGGCCTTTGTATTCACAATGCTCCATTGTCCCGATAATCGCGTTGCTCCATGAACACTTTCATCACAATGCTCCTTGACCACTGTCACCATAATGCCCCATGACGTCTCTCATCACTGTGCTCCAAGGCCACTCTCATCAAAATGCTCCATGATCTGTGTCAGCACAATATTGCATGACACTTGTCATCACAATGCTCCATGATCCCTCTAATCACAATGATCCCTGCCAATTTCATCACAATGACCCAAGTCTCCTGTAATCACAATGCTCCATGCCCTTGTCATCACAATGCTCCAGGTCTGTTGTCATCACCATGCTTCATGCCTGTGTCATCACAATGCTCCATGAATCTTGTCTTCACAATGCTCCATGGCCCATGTCATCACAATGCTCCATGACCCCTCTCATCACAATGCTCTATGGCCTTTGTCATCACAATGCTCCGTGACCCCCGTCAACACAATGCCTGATGACCCCTGTCATCAAAATGCTAAATGGCACTTGTCATCACAATGCTCTATGATGCCTGTCATCACTATTCTCCATGTCACTTGTTATCACAAGGCTCCATGGCCCCTGTACTCCCAGTACTCCATGACCCCTTTCATCACAATGCCCAATGTCACCTCTGATCACAATTCTCAATGGCATTTGTCATCACGATGCTCCATGACACCTGTCATCACAATGCTCCTTGAGACTTGTTATCACAATGCTCAATGGCCCCTCTCATTACTGTGCTCCATAATAACTTTAATCACATTTCTAGATGACCACTGCCATCACAATGCCCCATGACATTGTCATCACAATTCGCCATGACCATTGTCATCACAATGCTCCATGAACCATGTCATCACAGGGTCCCAGGACACTTGTCCTCACAATGATCCATTACCACTTTCATCACAATGCTCCATGACCACTGTCATCTCAATGCTCCACGGCCTTTGTATTCACAATGCTCCATGGCCCCTGTAATCACAGTGCTCCATAACACCTTTCATCATAATGCTCCATGACCACTGCCATCTCAATGCCTCATGACGCCTGTCATCACAATTCTCCAAGGCCCCTCTCATCACAGTGCTCCATGACACTTGTCATCCCATTGCTCCATAACACCTGTCATCACAGTGTTCCCTGCCCATGTCATCAAAATGCTCCATGTCCCCTATAATCACAATGCTCCATGCCTTTTTCCTCACAAAGCTCCAGAATTTTGTCATCACAATGTTCCATGACCGTGGCATCCCAATGCTCCATGGCCCTTGTCATCACAATGCTCCAGAATTCTTGTCATCACAATGTTCCATGAACGTGTCATCACAATGCTACATGACCCTGGTCATCACAGTTCTCCATGACCTTTGTCATCACAATGCTCTATGTCACTTTTCATCACAATTCTCAATGACCACTTTAATCACTATGCTCGCTGACCATTTTCATCACATTTCTCTATTGTCATTACAATTCCCCATGGCCCCTTTCTTCACAATTCTCCATGATGCCTGTCATCACAATGCTCCATGGCTTTTGTTATCACAATGCTCCAGGACCAGTTTCATCACAATACTCCATCCCCCTTGTCATCACAGTGCACAATGAAAGCTTTCATTACAATGCTCCATGACACTTGTCATCACAATGCTCCATGGCCTTTATCGTCACAGTGCTCCCAGGCACTTTTCATCACGATATTCCATGAAAACTTTCATCACATTGCTCCATGACCATTGTCATCACAATAGTCCATACCCATGTCAACACAATGCTGCATAATCCCTGTCATCCCAATTCTCCATGACTGCTGTCATCACAATAATCCAGGACAATTTTCATAACAATGCTTCATGCCCCCAGTCATCACAGTGCTCCATGATACCTTTCATCACAATTCCTAGATGATCAATGTCATCACAATGCCCCATGACACCTGTTATCACAATTCGCTATGACCCTTGTCATCACAATACTCGATGAACCGTGTCATCACAGTGTTCCAGGACACATGTCATCACAATGATCCATTAATATTTTCATCACAATGCTCCAATACACCTGTCATCACAATGCTCCATGTCCCCTCTTATCATATTGCTCCATGATCTCTTTCATCACAATGCTCCATGACCACTGTCATCACCATACCTCAAGACGCCTGTCATCTCAGTGCTCCATGGCCCCTTTCATCACAAGGCTCCATGAACCCAGTCATCACAATGTTCCCTGCCCTCTTCATCACAATGCTCCATGGGCCCTGTCATCACAATGCTCCATGCCCTTGTCATCAAAATTCTCCAGAACTCTTGTCATCATAATGTTCCATGCCAATGTCATCAAAATGTCCCATGACACTTGTCATCACAATGCTCCATGGCCCCTGTCATCACAGTGCTCCTTGATACCTTTCATCACAATTCTACATGACCACTGTCATCACAATGCCCCATTTCAGATGTCATCACAATTCGCCATGGTCCTTGTCATAACAATGCTCCATGAACCGTGTCATCACAAGGTTTCAGGACACTTGTCATCACAATGATCCATGAACACTTTCATCACAATGCTCCCTGAACCCTGTCATCTCAATGCTCCTTAGCCTTTGTATTCACAATGCTCCATGGCCCCTGTAATCACAGTGCTCCATGACCCCTTTCATCACAATGCTCCAAGACCGCTGTCATCACAATGCCCCATGACGCCTGCCACCACCAATCTCCAAGGGCTCCCTTACCAAAAAGCTCCATGATCCCTGTCAGTACAATGTTCCATGACACTTTTCATCACAATGCTCCATGACCCCTGTCATCACAAAGTTCTCTGCCCATATCATCACAATGCTCCTTGTCACCTTTCATCACAATGCTCCATGTCCTTTCATCACAATGCTCCAGATTTCTTGTCATCACAATGTTCCTTGACCGTGTCATCACAATGCTCCATGACCCATGTCATCACAAAGCTCCATGACCCCTGGCATCACAATGATCCATGATTCCTTTCCTCACAGTGCTCCAGTACCCTTTTCATCACAATGCTCCATGCCATTGTCAGCACAATTCTCCTTGGACCCTGTCATCAAAATGCTCCATCCCCTTTTCATCACAATGCTCCAGATATCCTATCATTACAATGCTCCATGCCCGTGTCAACACAATGCTCCATGACCCCTGTCATCAAAATGCTTGATGAAACTTGTTATCAGAATGTTCCATGACCCCTGTCATCAAAATGATCCCTGACCGTTGTCATCGCAATGCTGCATGATACCTTTCATCCCAATCCTCTGTGACCGCTGTCATCACAATGCTCCAGGACAACTTTCATCACAATGCTCCATGCCCTGGTCATCAAAATGCTCCAGAACTCTTGTCATCATAAAGCTCCATGCCAATGTCATCAAAATGCCCCATGACACTTGTCATCACAATGCTCCATGGCCTTTGTCATCACAATGTTCCATGGCCCCTGTCATCAGAGTGCTCCATGTTACATTTCAATACAATTCTACATGACCACTGTCATCACAATGCCCCATGACAGATGATACCACAATTCGCCATGGTCCTTGTCATCACAATGCTCCATGAACTGTGTCATCACAAGGTTCCAGGACACTTGTCATCACAATGATCCATGATCACTTTCATCACAATGCTCCATGAACCCTGTCATCTCAATGCTCCATGGCCTTTGTATTCACAATGCTCCATGGCCCCTGTAATCACAGAGCTCCATGACCCCTTTCATCCCAATGCTCCAAGACCGCTGTCATCAAAATGCCCCATGACGCCTGCCTTCACAAATCTCCAAGACCTCTCTTACCAAAAAGCTCCATGATCCCTGTCAGTACAATGTTCCATGACACTTTTCATCACAATGCTCCATGACCCCTGTCATCACAAAGTTCTCTGCCCATATCGTCACAATGCTCCTTGTCACCTTTCATCACAATGCTCCATGCCCTTTCATCACAATGCTCCAGAATTCTTGTCATCGCAATGTTCCTTGACAGTGTCATCACAAAGCTCCATGACCCCTGTCATCACAATGATCCATGATTCCTTTCCTCACAGTGCTCCAGTACCCTTTTCATCACAATGCTCCATGCCATTGTCAGCACAATTCTCCTTGGACCCTGTCATCAAAATGCTCCATCCCCTTTTCATCACAATGCTCCAGATATCCTATCATTACAATGCTCCATGCTCGTGTCAACACAATGCTCCATGACCCCTGTCATCAAAATGCTTTATGAACCTTGTTATCAGAATGTTCCATGACCCCTGTCATCAAAATGATCCTTGACCGTTGTCATCACAATGTTGCATGATACATTTCATCCCAATTCTCTGTGACTGCTGTCATCACAATGCTCCAGGACAACTTTCATCACAATGCTCCATGACCCCTGTCATCACAACGTTCCATGAAAGTTGTCATCAAAATGCTCCATGACCCCGGTCACCACAAGGTTCCCTGCCCTTGTCATCACAATGGTACATGGCCTGGTCATCACAATGTTCCATGGCCTCTGTCATCACCATGCTCCATGGTCTTTCTCATAACAATGCTCTATGACCCCTGTCATCACAATGCTTGATGACCATTGTCATCACAATGCTCCAAGGCCCCTGTCATCACAATGCCTCATGGTCTTTGTAATCACAAAGCTCAATGACCAATGTCATCACAGTGCTCCATGCCGTTGTCATCACAATGCTCCATGGTCCCTGTAATCACAATGCTCCATACTCTTGTCATCACAATGTTCCTTGGCCTTTGTCATCACAGTGCTCCATGATACCTTTAATCAAAATTCTACATGACCACTCTCATCACAATGCAAGATGACCAATGTCATCACAATGCCCCATGACACGTATCATCACAATTCGCCTTGGCCCTTGTCATCTCAATGCTGTATGAAACGTGTCATCAGTAGCTCCCAAGACCCTTGTCATCACAATGCTCCATGAACTCTGTTATCTCAATGTTCCATGGCCTTTGTATTCACAATGCTCCATTGTCCCGATAATCGCGTTGCTCCATGAACACTTTCATCACAATGCTCCTTGACCACTCTCACCATAATGCCCCATGACGTCTCTCATCACTGTGCTCCAAGGCCACTCTCATCAAAATGCTCCATGATCTGTGTCAGCACAATATTGCATGACACTTGTCATCACAATGCTCCATGATCCCTCTAATCACAATGATCACTGCCTATTTCATCACAATGACCCAAGTCTCCTGTAATCACAATGCTCCATGCCCTTGTCATCACAATGCTCCAGGTCTGTTGTCATCACCATGCTTCATACCCGTGTCATCACAATGCTCCATGAATCTTGTCCTCACAATGCTCTATGGCCATTTTCATCACAATGCTCCGTGACCCCCGTCAACACAGTGCCTGATGACCCCTGTCATCAAAATGCTAAATGGAACTTGTCATCACAATGCTCTATGATGCCTGTCATCACTATTCTCCATGTCACTTGTTATCACAAGGCTCCATGGCCCCTGTACTCCCAGTACTCCATGACCCCTTTCATCACAATGCCAATGTCACCTCTGATCACAATTCTCAATGGCATTTGTCATCACGATGCTCCATGACACCTGTCATCACAATGCTCCATGAGACTTGTCATCACAATGCTCCATGGCCCCTCTCATTCCTGTGCTCCATAATAACTTTAATCACATTTCTAGATGACCACTGCCATCACAATGCCCCATGACATTGTCATCACAATTCGCCATGACCATTGTCATCACAATGCTCCATGAACCATGTCATCACAGGGTCCCAGGACACTTGTCATCACAATGATCCATTACCACTTTCATCACAATGCTCCATGACCACTGTCATCTCAATGCTCCATGGCCTTTGTATTCACAATGCTCCATGGCCCCTGTAATCACAGTGCTCCATAACACCTTTCATCATAATGCTCCATGACCACTGCCATCTCAATGCCTCATGACGCCTGTCATCACAATTCTCCAAGGCCCCTCTCATCACAGTGCTCCATGACACTTGTCATCCCATTGCTCCATAACACCTGTCATCACAGTGTTCCCTGCCCATGTCATCAAAATGCTCCATGTCCCCTATAATCACAAAGCTCCATGCCTTTTTCCTCACAAAGCTCCAGAATTTTGTCATCACAATGTTCCATGACCGTGGCATCCCAATGCTCCATGGCCCTTGTCATCACAATGCTCCAGAATTCTTGTCATCACAATGTTCCATGAACGTGTCATCACAATGCTACATGACCCTGGTCATCACAGTTCTCCATGACCTTTGTCATCACAATGCTCTATGTCACTTTTCATCACAATTCTCAATGACCACTTTAATCACTATGCTCGCTGACCATTTTCATCACATTTCTCTATTGTCATTACAATTCCCCATGGCCCCTTTCTTCACAATTCTCCATGATGCCTGTCATCACAATGCTCCATGGCTTTTGTTATCACAATGTTCCAGGACCAATTTCATCACAATACTCCATCCCCCTTGTCATCACAGTGCACAATGAAAGCTTTCATTACAATGCTCCATGACACTTGTCATCACAATGCTCCATGGCCTTTATCGTCACAATGCTCCCAGGCACTTTTCATCACGATATTCCATGAAAACTTTCATCACATTGCTCCATGACCATTGTCATCACAATAGTCCATACCCATGTCAACACAATGCTGCATAATCCCTGTCATCCCAATTCTCCATGACTGCTGTCATCACAATAATCCAGGACAATTTTCATAACAATGCTTCATGCCCCCAGTCATCACAGTGCTCCATGATACCTTTCATCACAATTCCTAGATGATCAATGTCATCACAATGCCCCATGACACCTGTTATCACAATTCGCTATGACCCTTGTCATCACAATACTCGATGAACCGTGTCATCACAGTGTTCCAGGACACATGTCATCACAATGATCCATTAATATTTTCATCACAATGCTCCAATACACCTGTCATCACAATGCTCCATGTCCCCTCTTATCATATTGCTCCATGATCTCTTTCATCACAATGCTCCATGACCACTGTCATCACCATACCTCAAGACGCCTGTCATCTCAGTGCTCCATGGCCCCTTTCATCACAAGGCTCCATGAACCCAGTCATCACAATGTTCCCTGCCCTCTTCGTCACAATGCTCCATGGGCCCTGTCATCACAATGCTCCATGCCCTTGTCATCAAAATTCTCCAGAACTCTTGTCATCATAATGTTCCATGCCAATGTCATCAAAATGTCCCATGACACTTGTCATCACAATGCTCCATGGCCTTTGTCATCACAATGTTCCATGGCCCCTGTCATCACAGTGCTCCTTGATACCTTTCATCACAATTCTACATGACCACTGTCATCACAATGCCCCATTTCAGATGTCATCACAATTCGCCATGGTCCTTGTCATAACAATGCTCCATGAACCGTGTCATCACAAGGTTTCAGGACACTTGTCATCACAATGATCCATGATCACTTTCATCACAATGCTCCATGAACCCTGTCATCTCAATGCTCCATAGCCTTTGTATTCACAATGCTCCATGGCCCCTGTAATCACAGTGCTCCATGACCCCTTTCATCACAATGCTCCAAGACCGCTGTCATCACAATGCCCCATGACGCCTGCCACCACCAATCTCCAAGGGCTCCCTTACCAAAAAGCTCCATGATCCCTGTCAGTACAATGTTCCATGACACTTTTCATCACAATGCTCCATGACCCCTGTCATCACAAAGTTCTCTGCCCATATCATCACAATGCTACTTGTCACCTTTCATCACAATGCTCCATGCCATTGTCAGCACAATGCTCCTTGGAGCCTGTCATCAAAATGCTCCATCCCCTTTTCATCACAATGCTCCAGATATCCTATCATTACCATGCTCCATGCCCGTGTCAACACAATGCTCCATGACCCCTGTCATCAAAATGCTTGATGAAACTTGTTATCAGAATATTCCATGACCCCTGTCATCAAAATGATCCCTGACCGTTGTCATCGCAATGCTGCATGATACCTTTCATCCCAATCCTCTGTGACCGCTGTCATCACAATGCTCCAGGACAACTTTCATCACAATGCTCCATGCCCTGGTCATCAAAATGCTCCAGAACTCTTGTCATCATAATGCTCCATGCCAATGTCATCAAAATGCCCCATGACACTTGTCATCACAATGCTCCATGGCCTTTGTCATCACAATATTCCATGGCCCCTGTCATCACAGTGCTCCATGTTACCTTTCAATACAATTCTACATGACCACTGTCATCACAATGCCCCATGACAGATGATACCACAATTCGCCATGGTCCTTGTCATCACAATGCTCCATGAACTGTGTCATCACAAGGTTCCAGGACACTTGTCATCACAATGATCCATGATCACTTTCATCACAATGCTCCATGAACCCTGTCATCTCAATGCTCCATGGCCTTTGTATTCACAATGCTCCATGGCCCCTGTAATCACAGAGCTCCATGACCCCTTTCATCCCAATGCTCCAAGACCGCTGTCATCACAATGCCCCATGACGCCTGCCTTCACAAATCTCCAAGACCTCTCTTACCAAAAAGCTCCATGATCCCTGTCAGTACAATGTTCCATGACACTTTTTATCACAATGCTCCATGACCCCTGTCATCAAAAAGTTCTCTGCCCATATCGTCACAATGCTCCTTGTCACCTTTCATCACAATGCACCATGCCCTTTCATCACAATGCTCCAGAATTCTTGTCATCGCAATGTTCCTTGACCGTGTCATCACAATGCTCCATGACCCTTGTCATCACAAAGCTCCATGACCCCTGTCATCACAATGATCCATGATTCCTTTCCTCACAGTGCTCCAGTACCCTTTTCATCACAATGCTCCATGCCATTGTCAGCACAATTCTCCTTGGACCCTGTCATAAAAATGCTCCATCCCCTTTTCATCACAATGCTCCAGATATCCTATCATTACAATGCTCCATGCTCGTGTCAACACAATGCTCCATGACCCCTGTCATCAAAATGCTTTATGAACCTTGTTATCAGAATGTTCCCTGACCCCTGTCATCAAAATGATCCATGACCGTTGTCATCACAATGCTGCATGATACCTTTCATCCCAATTCTCTGTGACCGCTGTCATCACAATGCTCCAGGACAACTTTCATCACAATGCTCCATGACCCCTGTCATCACAACGTTCCATGAAAGTTGTCATCAAAATGCTCCATGACCTCGGTCACCAGAAGGTTCCCTGCCCTTGTCATCACAATGGTACATGGCCTGGTCATCACAATGTTCCATGGCCTCTGTCATCACCATGCTCCATGGTCTTTCTCATCACAATGCTCTATGACCCCTGTCATCACAATGCTTGATGACCATTGTCATCACAATGCTCCAAGGCCCCTGTCATCACAATGCCTCATGGTCTTTGTAATCACAATGCTCAATGACCAATGTCATCACAGTGCTCCATGCCGTTGTCATCACAATGCTCCATGGTCCCTGTAATCACAATGCTCCATACTCTTGTCATCACAATGTTCCTTGGCCTTTGTCATCACAGTGCTCCATGATACCTTTAATCAAAATTCTACATGACCACTCTCATCACAATGCAAGATGACCAATGTCATCACAATGCCCCATGACACGTGTCATCACAATTCGCCTTGGCCCTTGTCATCTCAATGCTGTATGAAACGTGTCATCAGTAGCTCCCAAGACCCTTGTCATCACAATGCTCCATGAACTCTGTTATCTCAATGTTCCATGGCCTTTGTATTCACAATGCTCCATTGTCCCGATAATCGCGTTGCTCCATGAACACTTTCATCACAATGCTCCTTGACCACTCTCACCATAATGCCCCATGACGTCTCTCATCACTGTGCTCCAAGGCCACTCTCATCAAAATGCTCCATGATCTGTGTCAGCACAATATTGCATGACACTTGTCATCACAATGCTCCATGATCCCTCTAATCACAATGATCACTGCCTATTTCATCACAATGACCCAAGTCTCCTGTAATCACAATGCTCCATGCCCTTGTCATCACAATGCTCCAGGTCTGTTGTCATCACCATGCTTCATGCCCGTGTCATCACAATGCTCCATGAATCTTGTCCTCACAATGCTCCATGGCCCATGTCATCACAATGCTCCATGACCCCTCTCATCACAATGCTCTATGGCCTTTGTCATCACAATGCTCCGTGACCCCCGTCAACACAGTGCCTGATGACCCCTGTCATCAAAATGCTAAATGGCACTTGTCATCACAATGCTCTATGATGCCTGTCATCACTATTCTCCATGTCACTTGTTATCACAAGGCTCCATGGCCCCTGTACTCCCAGTACTCCATGACCCCTTTCATCACAATGCCAATGTCACCTCTGATCACAATTCTCAATGGCATTTGTCATCACGATGCTCCATGACACCTGTCATCACAATGCTCCATGAGACTTGTCATCACAATGCTCCACGGCCCCTCTCATTCCTGTGCTCCATAATAACTTTAATCACATTTCTAGATGACCACTGCCATCACAATGCCCCATGACATTGTCATCACAATTCGCCATGACCATTGTCATCACAATGCTCCATGAACCATGTCATCACAGGGTCCCAGGACACTTGTCATCACAATGATCCATTACCACTTTCATCACAATGCTCCATGACCACTGTCATCTCAATGCTCCATGGCCTTTGTATTCACAATGCTCCATGGCCCCTGTAATCACAGTGCTCCATAACACCTTTCATCATAATGCTCCATGACCACTGCCATCTCAATGCCTCATGACGCCTGTCATCACAATTCTCCAAGGCCCCTCTCATCACAGTGCTCCATGACACTTGTCATCCCATTGCTCCATAACACCTGTCATCACAGTGTTCCCTGCCCATGTCATCAAAACGCTCCATGTCCCCTATAATCACAATGCTCCATGCCTTTTTCCTCACAAAGCTCCAGAATTTTGTCATCACAATGTTCCATGACCGTGGCATCACAATGCTCCATGGCCCTTGTCATCACAATGCTCCAGAATTCTTGTCATCACAATGTTCCATGAACGTGTCATCACAATGCTACATGACCCTGGTCATCACAGTTCTCCATGACCTTTGTCATCACAATGCTCTATGTCACTTTTCATCACAATTCTCAATGACCACTTTAATCACTATGCTCGCTGACCATTTTCATCACATTTCTCTATTGTCATTACAATTCCCCATGGCCCCTTTCTTCACAATTCTCCATGATGCCTGTCATCACAATGCTCCATGGCTTTTGTTATCACAATGTTCCAGGACCAATTTCATCACAATACTCCATCCCCCTTGTCATCACAGTGCACAATGAAAGCTTTCATTACAATGCTCCATGACACTTGTCATCACAATGCTCCATGGCCTTTATCGTCACAATGCTCCCAGGCACTTTTCATCACGATATTCCATGAAAACTTTCATCACATTGCTCCATGACCATTGTCATCACAATAGTCCATACCCATGTCAACACAATGCTGCATAATCCCTGTCATCCCAATTCTCCATGACTGCTGTCATCACAATAATCCAGGACAATTTTCATAACAATGCTTCATGCCCCCAGTCATCACAGTGCTCCATGATACCTTTCATCACAATTCCTAGATGATCAATGTCATCACAATGCCCCATGACACCTGTTATCACAATTCGCTATGACCCTTGTCATCACAATACTCGATGAACCGTGTCATCACAGTGTTCCAGGACACATGTCATCACAATGATCCATTAATATTTTCATCACAATGCTCCAATACACCTGTCATCACAATGCTCCATGTCCCCTCTTATCATATTGCTCCATGATCTCTTTCATCACAATGCTCCATGACCACTGTCATCACCATACCTCAAGACGCCTGTCATCTCAGTGCTCCATGGCCCCTTTCATCACAAGGCTCCATGAACCCAGTCATCACAATGTTCCCTGCCCTCTTCGCCACAATGCTCCATGGGCCCTGTCATCACAATGCTCCATGCCCTTGTCATCAAAATTCTCCAGAACTCTTGTCATCATAATGTTCCATGCCAATGTCATCAAAATGTCCCATGACACTTGTCATCACAATGCTCCATGGCCTTTGTCATCACAATGTTCCATGGCCCCTGTCATCACAGTTCTCCTTGATACCTTTCATCACAATTCTACATGACCACTGTCATCACAATGCCCCATTTCAGATGTCATCACAATTCGCCATGGTCCTTGTCATAACAATGCTCCATGAACCGTGTCATCACAAGGTTTCAGGACACTTGTCATCACAATGATCCATGATCACTTTCATCACAATGCTCCATGAACCCTGTCATCTCAATGCTCCATAGCCTTTGTATTCACAATGCTCCATGGCCCCTGTAATCACAGTGCTCCATGACCCCTTTCATCACAATGCTCCAAGACCGCTGTCATCACAATTCCCCATGACGCCTGCCACCACCAATCTCCAAGGGCTCCCTTACCAAAAAGCTCCATGATCCCTGTCAGTACAATGTTCCATGACACTTTTCATCACAATGCTCCAAGAACCCTGTCATCACAAAGTTCTCTGCCCATATCATCACAATGCTACTTGTCACCTTTCATCACAATGCTCCATGCCCTTTCATCACAATGCTCCAGATTTCTTGTCATCACAATGTTCCTTGACCGTGTCATCACAATGCTCCATGACTCGTGTCATCACAAAGCTCCATGACCCCTGGCATCACAATGATCCATGATTCCTTTCCTCAGAGTGCTCCAGTACCCTTTTCATCACAATGCCCCATGCCATTGTCAGCACAATGCTCCTTGGACCCTGTCATCAAACTGCTCCATCCCCTTTTCATCACAATGCTCCAGATATCCTATCATTACAATGCTTCATGCCCGTGTCAACACAATGCTCCATGACCCCTGTCATCAAAATGCTTGATGAAACTTGTTATCAGAATGTTCCATGACCCCTGTCATCAAAATGATCCCTGACCGTTGTCATCGCAATGCTGCATGATACCTTTCAACCCAATCCTCTGTGACCGCTGTCATCACAATGCTCCAGGACAACTTTCATCACAATGCTCCATGCCCTGGTCATCAAAATGCTCCAGAACTCTTGTCATCATAATGCTCCATGCCAATGTCATCAAAATGCCCCATGACACTTGTCATCACAATGCTCCATGGCCTTTGTCATCACAATGTTCCATGGCCCCTGTCATCACAGTGCTCCTTGATACCTTTCATCACAATTCTACATGACCACTGTCATCACAATGCCCCATTTCAGATGTCATCACAATTCGCCATGGTCCTTGTCATAACAATGCTCCATGAACCGTGTCATCACAAGGTTTCAGGACACTTGTCATCACAATGATCCATGATCACTTTCATCACAATGCTCCATGAACCCTGTCATCTCAATGCTCCATAGCCTTTGTATTCACAATGCTCCATGGCCCCTGTAATCACAGTGCTCCATGACCCCTTTCATCACAATGCTCCAAGACCGCTGTCATCACAATGCCCCATGACGCCTGCCACCACCAATCTCCAAGGGCTCCCTTACCAAAAAGCTCCATGATCCCTGTCAGTACAATGTTCCATGACACTTTTCATCACAATGCTCCATGACCCCTGTCATCACAAAGTTCTCTGCCCATATCATCACAATGCTACTTGTCACCTTTCATCACAATGCTCCATGCCATTGTCAGCACAATGCTCCTTGGAGCCTGTCATCAAAATGCTCCATCCCCTTTTCATCACAATGCTCCAGATATCCTATCATTACCATGCTCCATGCCCGTGTCAACACAATGCTCCATGACCCCTGTCATCAAAATGCTTGATGAAACTTGTTATCAGAATATTCCATGACCCCTGTCATCAAAATGATCCCTGACCGTTGTCATCGCAATGCTGCATGATACCTTTCATCCCAATCCTCTGTGACCGCTGTCATCACAATGCTCCAGGACAACTTTCATCACAATGCTACATGCCCTGGTCATCAAAATGCTCCAGAACTCTTGTCATCATAATGCTCCATGCCAATGTCATCAAAATGCCCCATGACACTTGTCATCACAATGCTCCATGGCCTTTGTCATCACAATATTCCATGGCCCCTGTCATCACAGTGCTCCATGTTACCTTTCAATACAATTCTACATGACCACTGTCATCACAATGCCCCATGACAGATGATACCACAATTCGCCATGGTCCTTGTCATCACAATGCTCCATGAACTGTGTCATCACAAGGTTCCAGGACACTTGTCATCACAATGATCCATGATCACTTTCATCACAATGCTCCATGAACCCTGTCATCTCAATGCTCCATGGCCTTTGTATTCACAATGCTCCATGGCCCCTGTAATCACAGAGCTCCATGACCCCTTTCATCCCAATGCTCCAAGACCGCTGTCATCACAATGCCCCATGACGCCTGCCTTCACAAATCTCCAAGACCTCTCTTACCAAAAAGCTCCATGATCCCTGTCAGTACAATGTTCCATGACACTTTTTATCACAATGCTCCATGACCCCTGTCATCAAAAAGTTCTCTGCCCATATCGTCACAATGCTCCTTGTCACCTTTCATCACAATGCACCATGCCCTTTCATCACAATGCTCCAGAATTCTTGTCATCGCAATGTTCCTTGACCGTGTCATCACAATGCTCCATGACCCTTGTCATCACAAAGCTCCATGACCCCTGTCATCACAATGATCCATGATTCCTTTCCTCACAGTGCTCCAGTACCCTTTTCATCACAATGCTCCATGCCATTGTCAGCACAATTCTCCTTGGACCCTGTCATCAAAATGCTCCATCCCCTTTTCATCACAATGCTCCAGATATCCTATCATTACAATGCTCCATGCTCGTGTCAACACAATGCTCCATGACCCCTGTCATCAAAATGCTTTATGAACCTTGTTATCAGAATGTTCCATGACCCCTGTCATCAAAATGATCCATGACCGTTGTCATCACAATGCTGCATGATACCTTTCATCCCAATTCTCTGTGACCGCTGTCATCACAATGCTCCAGGACAACTTTCATCACAATGCTCCATGACCCCTGTCATCACAACGTTCCATGAAAGTTGTCATCAAAATGCTCCATGACCTCGGTCACCAGAAGGTTCCCTGCCCTTGTCATCACAATGGTACATGGCCTGGTCATCACAATGTTCCATGGCCTCTGTCATCACCATGCTCCATGGTCTTTCTCATCACAATGCTCTATGACCCCTGTCATCACAATGCTTGATGACCATTGTCATCACAATGCTCCAAGGCCCCTGTCATCACAATGCCTCATGGTCTTTGTAATCACAATGCTCAATGACCAATGTCATCACAGTGCTCCATGCCGTTGTCATCACAATGCTCCATGGTCCCTGTAATCACAATGCTCCATACTCTTGTCATCACAATGTTCCTTGGCCTTTGTCATCACAGTGCTCCATGATACCTTTAATCAAAATTCTACATGACCACTCTCATCACAATGCAAGATGACCAATGTCATCACAATGCCCCATGACACGTGTCATCACAATTCGCCTTGGCCCTTGTCATCTCAATGCTGTATGAAACGTGTCATCAGTAGCTCCCAAGACCCTTGTCATCACAATGCTCCATGAACTCTGTTATCTCAATGTTCCATGGCCTTTGTATTCACAATGCTCCATTGTCCCGATAATCGCGTTGCTCCATGAACACTTTCATCACAATGCTCCTTGACCACTCTCACCATAATGCCCCATGACGTCTCTCATCACTGTGCTCCAAGGCCACTCTCATCAAAATGCTCCATGATCTGTGTCAGCACAATATTGCATGACACTTGTCATCACAATGCTCCATGATCCCTCTAATCACAATGATCACTGCCTATTTCATCACAATGACCCAAGTCTCCTGTAATCACCATGCTCAATGCCCTTGTCATCACAATGCTCCAGGTCTGTTGTCATCACCATGCTTCATACCCGTGTCATCACAATGCTCCATGAATCTTGTCCTCACAATGCTCCATGGCCCATGTCATCACAATGCTCCATGACCCCTCTCATCACAATGCTCTATGGCCTTTGTCATCACAATGCTCCGTGACCCCCGTCAACACAGTGCCTGATGACCCCTGTCATCAAAATGCTAAATGGCACTTGTCATCACAATGCTCTATGATGCCTGTCATCACTATTCTCCATGTCACTTGTTATCACAAGGCTCCATGGCCCCTGTACTCCCAGTACTCCATGACCCCTTTCATCACAATGCCAATGTCACCTCTGATCACAATTCTCAATGGCATTTGTCATCACGATGCTCCATGACACCTGTCATCACAATGCTCCATGAGACTTGTCATCACAATGCTCCACGGCCCCTCTCATTCCTGTGCTCCATAATAACTTTAATCACATTTCTAGATGACCACTGCCATCACAATGCCCCATGACATTGTCATCACAATTCGCCATGACCATTGTCATCACAATGCTCCATGAACCATGTCATCACAGGGTCCCAGGACACTTGTCATCACAATGATCCATTACCACTTTCATCACAATGCTCCATGACCACTGTCATCTCAATGCTCCATGGCCTTTGTATTCACAATGCTCCATGGCCCCTGTAATCACAGTGCTCCATAACACCTTTCATCATAATGCTCCATGACCACTGCCATCTCAATGCCTCATGACGCCTGTCATCACAATTCTCCAAGGCCCCTCTCATCACAGTGCTCCATGACACTTGTCATCCCATTGCTCCATAACACCTGTCATCACAGTGTTCCCTGCCCATGTCATCAAAACGCTCCATGTCCCCTATAATCACAATGCTCCATGCCTTTTTCCTCACAAAGCTCCAGAATTTTGTCATCACAATGTTCCATGACCGTGGCATCACAATGCTCCATGGCCCTTGTCATCACAATGCTCCAGAATTCTTGTCATCACAATGTTCCATGAACGTGTCATCACAATGCTACATGACCCTGGTCATCACAGTTCTCCATGACCTTTGTCATCACAATGCTCTATGTCACTTTTCATCACAATTCTCAATGACCACTTTAATCACTATGCTCGCTGACCATTTTCATCACATTTCTCTATTGTCATTACAATTCCCCATGGCCCCTTTCTTCACAATTCTCCATGATGCCTGTCATCACAATGCTCCATGGCTTTTGTTATCACAATGTTCCAGGACCAATTTCATCACAATACTCCATCCCCCTTGTCATCACAGTGCACAATGAAAGCTTTCATTACAATGCTCCATGACACTTGTCATCACAATGCTCCATGGCCTTTATCGTCACAATGCTCCCAGGCAATTTTCATCACGATATTCCATGAAAACTTTCATCACATTGCTCCATGACCATTGTCATCACAATAGTCCATACCCATGTCAACACAATGCTGCATAATCCCTGTCATCCCAATTCTCCATGACTGCTGTCATCACAATAATCCAGGACAATTTTCATAACAATGCTTCATGCCCCCAGTCATCACAGTGCTCCATGATACCTTTCATCACAATTCCTAGATGATCAATGTCATCACAATGCCCCATGACACCTGTTATCACAATTCGCTATGACCCTTGTCATCACAATACTCGATGAACCGTGTCATCACAGTGTTCCAGGACACATGTCATCACAATGATCCATTAATATTTTCATCACAATGCTCCAATACACCTGTCATCACAATGCTCCATGTCCCCTCTTATAATATTGCTCCATGATCTCTTTCATCACAATACTCCATGACCACTGTCATCACCATACCTCAAGACGCCTGTCATCTCAGTGCTCCATGGCCCCTTTCATCACAAGGCTCCATGAACCCAGTCATCACAATGTTCCCTGCCCTCTTCGTCACAATGCTCCATGGGCCCTGTCATCACAATGCTCCATGCCCTTGTCATCAAAACTCTCCAGAACTCTTGTCATCATAATGTTCCATGCCAATGTCATCAAAATGTCCCATGACACTTGTCATCACAATGCTCCATGGCCTTTGTCATCACAATGTTCCATGGCCCCTGTCATCACAGTTCTCCTTGATACCTTTCATCACAATTCTACATGACCACTGTCATCACAATGCCCCATTTCAGATGTCATCACAATTCGCCATGGTCCTTGTCATAACAATGCTCCATGAACCGTGTCATCACAAGGTTTCAGGACACTTGTCATCACAATGATCCATGATCACTTTCATCACAATGCTCCATGAACCCTGTCATCTCAATGCTCCATAGCCTTTGTATTCACAATGCTCCATGGCCCCTGTAATCACAGTGCTCCATGACCCCTTTCATCACAATGCTCCAAGACCGCTGTCATCACAATTCCCCATGACGCCTGCCACCACCAATCTCCAAGGGCTCCCTTACCAAAAAGCTCCATGATCCCTGTCAGTACAATGTTCCATGACACTTTTCATCACAATGCTCCAAGAACCCTGTCATCACAAAGTTCTCTGCCCATATCATCACAATGCTACTTGTCACCTTTCATCACAATGCTCCATGCCCTTTCATCACAATGCTCCAGATTTCTTGTCATCACAATGTTCCTTGACCGTGTCATCACAATGCTCCATGACCCGTGTCATCACAAAGCTCCATGACCCCTGGCATCACAATGATCCATGATTCCTTTCCTCAGAGTGCTCCAGTACCCTTTTCATCACAATGCCCCATGCCATTGTCAGCACAATGCTCCTTGGACCCTGTCATCAAACTGCTCCATCCCCTTTTCATCACAATGCTCCAGATATCCTATCATTACAATGCTCCATGCCCGTGTCAACACAATGCTCCATGACCCCTGTCATCAAAATGCTTGATGAAACTTGTTATCAGAATGTTCCATGACCCCTGTCATCAAAATGATCCCTGACCGTTGTCATCGCAATGCTGCATGATACCTTTCAACCCAATCCTCTGTGACCGCTGTCATCACAATGCTCCAGGACAACTTTCATCACAATGCTCCATGCCCTGGTCATCAAAATGCTCCAGAACTCTTGTCATCATAATGCTCCATGCCAATGTCATCAAAATGCCCCATGACACTTGTCATCACAATGCTCCATGGCCTTTGTCATCACAATATTCCATGGCCCCTGTCATCACAGTGCTCCATGTTACCTTTCAATACAATTCTACATGACCACTGTCATCACAATGCCCCATGACAGATGATACCACAATTCGCCATGGTCCTTGTCATCACAATGCTCCATGAACTGTGTCATCACAAGGTTCCAGGACACTTGTCATCACAATGATCCATGATCACTTTCATCACAATGCTCCATGAACCCTGTCATCTCAATGCTCCATGGCCTTTGTATTCACAATGCTCCATGGCCCCTGTAATCACAGAGCTCCATGACCCCTTTCATCCCAATGCTCCAAGACCGCTGTCATCACAATGCCCCATGACGCCTGCCTTCACAAATCTCCAAGACCTCTCTTACCAAAAAGCTCCATGATCCCTGTCAGTACAATGTTCCATGACACTTTTTATCACAATGCTCCATGACCCCTGTCATCAAAAAGTTCTCTGCCCATATCGTCACAATGCTCCTTGTCACCTTTCATCACAATGCACCATGCCCTTTCATCACAATGCTCCAGAATTCTTGTCATCGCAATGTTCCTTGACCGTGTCATCACAATGCTCCATGACCCTTGTCATCACAAAGCTCCATGACCCCTGTCATCACAATGATCCATGATTCCTTTCCTCACAGTGCTCCAGTACCCTTTTCATCACAATGCTCCATGCCATTGTCAGCACAATTCTCCTTGGACCCTGTCATCAAAATGCTCCATCCCCTTTTCATCACAATGCTCCAGATATCCTATCATTACAATGCTCCATGCTCGTGTCAACACAATGCTCCATGACCCCTGTCATCAAAATGCTTTATGAACCTTGTTATCAGAATGTTCCATGACCCCTGTCATCAAAATGATCCATGACCGTTGTCATCACAATGCTGCATGATACCTTTCATCCCAATTCTCTGTGACCGCTGTCATCACAATGCTCCAGGACAACTTTCATCACAATGCTCCATGACCCCTGTCATCACAACGTTCCATGAAAGTTGTCATCAAAATGCTCCATGACCTCGGTCACCAGAAGGTTCCCTGCCCTTGTCATCACAATGGTACATGGCCTGGTCATCACAATGTTCCATGGCCTCTGTCATCACCATGCTCCATGGTCTTTCTCATCACAATGCTCTATGACCCCTGTCATCACAATGCTTGATGACCATTGTCATCACAATGCTCCAAGGCCCCTGTCATCACAATGCCTCATGGTCTTTGTAATCACAATGCTCAATGACCAATGTCATCACAGTGCTCCATGCCGTTGTCATCACAATGCTCCATGGTCCCTGTAATCACAATGCTCCATACTCTTGTCATCACAATGTTCCTTGGCCTTTGTCATCACAGTGCTCCATGATACCTTTAATCAAAATTCTACATGACCACTCTCATCACAATGCAAGATGACCAATGTCATCACAATGCCCCATGACACGTGTCATCACAATTCGCCTTGGCCCTTGTCATCTCAATGCTGTATGAAACGTGTCATCAGTAGCTCCCAAGACCCTTGTCATCACAATGCTCCATGAACTCTGTTATCTCAATGTTCCATGGCCTTTGTATTCACAATGCTCCATTGTCCCGATAATCGCGTTGCTCCATGAACACTTTCATCACAATGCTCCTTGACCACTCTCACCATAATGCCCCATGACGTCTCTCATCACTGTGCTCCAAGGCCACTCTCATCAAAATGCTCCATGATCTGTGTCAGCACAATATTGCATGACACTTGTCATCACAATGCTCCATGATCCCTCTAATCACAATGATCACTGCCTATTTCATCACAATGACCCAAGTCTCCTGTAATCACAATGCTCCATGCCCTTGTCATCACAATGCTCCAGGTCTGTTGTCATCACCATGCTTCATACCCATGTCATCACAATGCTCCATGAATCTTGTCCTCACAATGCTCCATGGCCCATGTCATCACAATGCTCCATGACCCCTCTCATCACAATGCTCTATGGCCTTTGTCATCACAATGCTCCGTGACCCCCGTCAACACAGTGCCTGATGACCCCTGTCATCAAAATGCTAAATGGCACTTGTCATCACAATGCTCTATGATGCCTGTCATCACTATTCTCCATGTCACTTGTTATCACAAGGCTCCATGGCCCCTGTACTCCCAGTACTCCATGACCCTTTTCATCACAATGCCAATGTCACCTCTGATCACAATTCTCAATGGCATTTGTCATCACGATGCTCCATGACACCTGTCATCACAATGCTCCATGAGACTTGTCATCACAATGCTCCATGGCCCCTCTCATTCCTGTGCTCCATAATAACTTTAATCACATTTCTAGATGACCACTGCCATCACAATGCCCCATGACATTGTCATCACAATTCGCCATGACCATTGTCATCACAATGCTCCATGAACCATGTCATCACAGGGTCCCAGGACACTTGGCATCACAATGATCCATTACCACTTTCATCACAATGCTCCATGACCACTGTCATCTCAATGCTCCATGGCCTTTGTATTCACAATGCTCCATGGCCCCTGTAATCACAGTGCTCCATAACACCTTTCATCATAATGCTCCATGACCACTGCCATCTCAATGCCTCATGACGCCTGTCATCACAATTCTCCAAGGCCCCTCTCATCACAGTGCTCCATGACACTTGTCATCCCATTGCTCCATAACACCTGTCATCACAGTGTTCCCTGCCCATGTCATCAAAATGCTCCATGTCCCCTATAATCACAAAGCTCCATGCCTTTTTCCTCACAAAGCTCCAGAATTTTGTCATCACAATGTTCCATGACCGTGGCATCACAATGCTCCATGGCCCTTGTCATCACAATGCTCCAGAATTCTTGTCATCACAATGTTCCATGAACGTGTCATCACAATGCTACATGACCCTGGTCATCACAGTTCTCCATGACCTTTGTCATCACAATGCTCTATGTCACTTTTCATCACAATTCTCAATGACCACTTTAATCACTATGCTCGCTGACCATTTTCATCACATTTCTCTATTGTCATTACAATTCCCCATGGCCCCTTTCTTCCCAATTCTCCATGATGCCTGTCATCACAATGCTCCATGGCTTTTGTTATCACAATGTTCCAGGACCAATTTCATCACAATACTCCTTCCCCCTTGTCATCACAGTGCACAATGAAAGCTTTCATTACAATGCTCCATGACACTTGTCATCACAATGCTCCATGGCCTTTATCGTCACAATGCTCCCAGGCACTTTTCATCACGATATTCCATGAAAACTTTCATCACATTGCTCCATGACCATTGTCATCACAATAGTCCATACCCATGTCAACACAATGCTGCATAATCCCTGTCATCCCAATTCTCCATGACTGCTGTCATCACAATAATCCAGGACAATTTTCATAACAATGCTTCATGCCCCCAGTCATCACAGTGCTCCATGATACCTTTCATCACAATTCCTAGATGATCAATGTCATCACAATGCCCCATGACACCTGTTATCACAATTCGCTATGACCCTTGTCATCACAATACTCGATGAACCGTGTCATCACAGTGTTCCAGGACACATGTCATCACAATGATCCATTAATATTTTCATCACAATGCTCCAATACACCTGTCATCACAATGCTCCATGTCCCCTCTTATCATATTGCTCCATGATCTCTTTCATCACAATGCTCCATGACCACTGTCATCACCATACCTCAAGACGCCTGTCATCTCAGTGCTCCATGGCCCCTTTCATCACAAGGCTCCATGAACCCAGTCATCACAATGTTCCCTGCCCTCTTCGTCACAATGCTCCATGGGCCCTGTCATCACAATGCTCCATGCCCTTGTCATCAAAATTCTCCAGAACTCTTGTCATCATAATGTTCCATGCCAATGTCATCAAAATGTCCCATGACACTTGTCATCACAATGCTCCATGGCCTTTGTCATCACAATGTTCCATGGCCCCTGTCATCACAGTTCTCCTTGATACCTTTCATCACAATTCTACATGACCACTGTCATCACAATGCCCCATTTCAGATGTCATCACAATTCGCCATGGTCCTTGTCATAACAATGCTCCATGAACCGTGTCATCACAAGGTTTCAGGACACTTGTCATCACAATGATCCATGATCACTTTCATCACAATGCTCCATGAACCCTGTCATCTCAATGCTCCATAGCCTTTGTATTCACAATGCTCCATGGCCCCTGTAATCACAGTGCTCCATGACCCCTTTCATCACAATGCTCCAAGACCGCTGTCATCACAATTCCCCATGACGCCTGCCACCACCAATCTCCAAGGGCTCCCTTACCAAAAAGCTCCATGATCCCTGTCAGTACAATGTTCCATGACACTTTTCATCACAATGCTCCAAGAACCCTGTCATCACAAAGTTCTCTGCCCATATCATCACAATGCTACTTGTCACCTTTCATCACAATGCTCCATGCCCTTTCATCACAATGCTCCAGATTTCTTGTCATCACAATGTTCCTTGACCGTGTCATCACAATGCTCCATGACTCGTGTCATCACAAAGCTCCATGACCCCTGGCATCACAATGATCCATGATTCCTTTCCTCAGAGTGCTCCAGTACCCTTTTCATCACAATGCCCCATGCCATTGTCAGCACAATGCTCCTTGGACCCTGTCATCAAACTGCTCCATCCCCTTTTCATCACAATGCTCCAGATATCCTATCATTACAATGCTCCATGCCCGTGTCAACACAATGCTCCATGACCCCTGTCATCAAAATGCTTGATGAAACTTGTTATCAGAATGTTCCATGACCCCTGTCATCAAAATGATCCCTGACCGTTGTCATCGCAATGCTGCATGATACCTTTCAACCCAATCCTCTGTGACCGCTGTCATCACAATGCTCCAGGACAACTTTCATCACAATGCTCCATGCCCTGGTCATCAAAATGCTCCAGAACTCTTGTCATCATAATGCTCCATGCCAATGTCATCAAAATGCCCCATGACACTTGTCATCACAATGCTCCATGGCCTTTGTCATCACAATGTTCCATGGCCCCTGTCATCACAGTGCTCCATGTTACCTTTCAATACAATTCTACATGACCACTGTCATCACAATGCCCCATGACAGATGATACCACAATTCGCCATGGTCCTTGTCATCACAATGCTCCATGAACTGTGTCATCACAAGGTTCCAGGACACTTGTCATCACAATGATCCATGATCACTTTCATCACAATGCTCCATGAACCCTGTCATCTCAATGCTCCATGGCCTTTGTATTCACAATGCTCCATGGCCCCTGTAATCACAGAGCTCCATGACCCCTTTCATCCCAATGCTCCAAGACCGCTGTCATCACAATGCCCCATGACGCCTGCCTTCACAAATCTCCAAGACCTCTCTTACCAAAAAGCTCCATGATCCCTGTCAGTACAATGCTCCATGACACTTTTTATCACAATGCTCCATGACCCCTGTCATCAAAAAGTTCTCTGTCCATATCGTCACAATGCTCCTTGTCACCTTTCATCACAATGCACCATGCCCTTTCATCACAATGCTCCAGAATTCTTGTCATCGCAATGTTCCTTGACCGTGTCATCACAATGCTCCATGACCCTTGTCATCACAAAGCTCCATGACCCCTGTCATCACAATGATCCATGATTCCTTTCCTCACAGTGCTCCAGTACCCTTTTCATCACAATGCTCCATGCCATTGTCAGCACAATTCTCCTTGGACCCTGTCATCAAAATGCTCCATCCCCTTTTCATCACAATGCTCCAGATATCCTATCATTACAATGCTCCATGCTCGTGTCAACACAATGCTCCATGACCCCTGTCATCAAAACGCTTTATGAACCTTGTTATCAGAATGTTCCATGACCCCTGTCATCAAAATGATCCTTGACCGTTGTCATCACAATGTTGCATGATACATTTCATCCCAATTCTCTGTGACCGCTGTCATCACAATGCTCCAGGACAACTTTCATCACAATGCTCCATGACCCCTGTCATCACAACGTTCCATGAAAGTTGTCATCAAAATGCTCCATGACCCCGGTCACCACAAGGTTCCCTGCCCTTGTCATCACAATGGTACATGGCCTGGTCATCACAATGTTCCATGGCCTCTGTCATCACCATGCTCCATGGTCTTTCTCATAACAATGCTCTATGACCCCTGTCATCACAATGCTTGATGACCATTGTCATCACAATGCTCCAAGGCCCCTGTCATCACAATGCCTCATGGTCTTTGTAATCACAAAGCTCAATGACCAATGTCATCACAGTGCTCCATGCCGTTGTCATCACAATGCTCCATGGTCCCTGTAATCACAATGCTCCATACTCTTGTCATCACAATGTTCCTTGGCCTTTGTCATCACAGTGCTCCATGATACCTTTAATCAAAATTCTACATGACCACTCTCATCACAATGCAAGATGACCAATGTCATCACAATGCCCCATGACACGTATCATCACAATTCGCCTTGGCCCTTGTCATCTCAATGCTGTATGAAACGTGTCATCAGTAGCTCCCAAGACCCTTGTCATCACAATGCTCCATGAACTCTGTTATCTCAATGTTCCATGGCCTTTGTATTCACAATGCTCCATTGTCCCGATAATCGCGTTGCTCCATGAACACTTTCATCACAATGCTCCTTGACCACTCTCACCATAATGCCCCATGACGTCTCTCATCACTGTGCTCCAAGGCCACTCTCATCAAAATGCTCCATGATCTGTGTCAGCACAATATTGCATGACACTTGTCATCACAATGCTCCATGATCCCTCTAATCACAATGATCACTGCCTATTTCATCACAATGACCCAAGTCTCCTGTAATCACAATGCTCCATGCCCTTGTCATCACAATGCTCCAGGTCTGTTGTCATCACCATGCTTCATACCCGTGTCATCACAATGCTCCATGAATCTTGTCCTCACAATGCTCCATGGCCCATGTCATCACAATGCTCCATGACCCCTCTCATCACAATGCTCTATGGCCTTTGTCATCACAATGCTCCGTGACCCCCGTCAACACAGTGCCTGATGACCCCTGTCATCAAAATGCTAAATGGCACTTGTCATCACAATGCTCTATGATGCCTGTCATCACTATTCTCCATGTCACTTGTTATCACAAGGCTCCATGGCCCCTGTACTCCCAGTACTCCATGACCCCTTTCATCACAATGCCAATGTCACCTCTGATCACAATTCTCAATGGCATTTGTCATCACGATGCTCCATGACACCTGTCATCACAATGCTCCATGAGACTTGTCATCACAATGCTCCATGGCCCCTCTCATTCCTGTGCTCCATAATAACTTTAATCACATTTCTAGATGACCACTGCCATCACAATGCCCCATGACATTGTCATCACAATTCGCCATGACCATTGTCATCACAATGCTCCATGAACCATGTCATCACAGGGTCCCAGGACACTTGGCATCACAATGATCCATTACCACTTTCATCACAATGCTCCATGACCACTGTCATCTCAATGCTCCATGGCCTTTGTATTCACAATGCTCCATGGCCCCTGTAATCACAGTGCTCCATAACACCTTTCATCATAATGCTCCATGACCACTGCCATCTCAATGCCTCATGACGCCTGTCATCACAATTCTCCAAGGCCCCTCTCATCACAGTGCTCCATGACACTTGTCATCCCATTGCTCCATAACACCTGTCATCACAGTGTTCCCTGCCCATGTCATCAAAATGCTCCATGTCCCCTATAATCACAAAGCTCCATGCCTTTTTCCTCACAAAGCTCCAGAATTTTGTCATCACAATGTTCCATGACCGTGGCATCACAATGCTCCATGGCCCTTGTCATCACAATGCTCCAGAATTCTTGTCATCACAATGTTCCATGAACGTGTCATCACAATGCTACATGACCCTGGTCATCACAGTTCTCCATGACCTTTGTCATCACAATGCTCTATGTCACTTTTCATCACAATTCTCAATGACCACTTTAATCACTATGCTCGCTGACCATTTTCATCACATTTCTCTATTGTCATTACAATTCCCCATGGCCCCTTTCTTCACAATTCTCCATGATGCCTGTCATCACAATGCTCCATGGCTTTTGTTATCACAATGTTCCAGGACCAATTTCATCACAATACTCCATCCCCCTTGTCATCACAGTGCACAATGAAAGCTTTCATTACAATGCTCCATGACACTTGTCATCACAATGCTCCATGGCCTTTATCGTCACAATGCTCCCAGGCACTTTTCATCACGATATTCCATGAAAACTTTCATCACATTGCTCCATGACCATTGTCATCACAATAGTCCATACCCATGTCAACACAATGCTGCATAATCCCTGTCATCCCAATTCTCCATGACTGCTGTCATCACAATAATCCAGGACAATTTTCATAACAATGCTTCATGCCCCCAGTCATCACAGTGCTCCATGATACCTTTCATCACAATTCCTAGATGATCAATGTCATCACAATGCCCCATGACACCTGTTATCACAATTCGCTATGACCCTTGTCATCACAATACTCGATGAACCGTGTCATCACAGTGTTCCAGGACACATGTCATCACAATGATCCATTAATATTTTCATCACAATGCTCCAATACACCTGTCATCACAATGCTCCATGTCCCCTCTTATCATATTGCTCCATGATCTCTTTCATCACAATGCTCCATGACCACTGTCATCACCATACCTCAAGACGCCTGTCATCTCAGTGCTCCATGGCCCCTTTCATCACAAGGCTCCATGAACCCAGTCATCACAATGTTCCCTGCCCTCTTCGTCACAATGCTCCATGGGCCCTGTCATCACAATGCTCCATGCCCTTGTCATCAAAATTCTCCAGAACTCTTGTCATCATAATGTTCCATGCCAATGTCATCAAAATGTCCCATGACACTTGTCATCACAATGCTCCATGGCCTTTGTCATCACAATGTTCCATGGCCCCTGTCATCACAGTGCTCCTTGATACCTTTCATCACAATTCTACATGACCACTGTCATCACAATGCCCCATTTCAGATGTCATCACAATTCGCCATGGTCCTTGTCATAACAATGCTCCATGAACCGTGTCATCACAAGGTTTCAGGACACTTGTCATCACAATGATCCATGATCACTTTCATCACAATGCTCCATGAACCCTGTCATCTCAATGCTCCATAGCCTTTGTATTCACAATGCTCCATGGCCCCTGTAATCACAGTGCTCCATGACCCCTTTCATCACAATGCTCCAAGACCGCTGTCATCACAATGCCCCATGACGCCTGCCACCACCAATCTCCAAGGGCTCCCTTACCAAAAAGCTCCATGATCCCTGTCAGTACAATGTTCCATGACACTTTTCATCACAATGCTCCATGACCCCTGTCATCACAAAGTTCTCTGCCCATATCATCACAATGCTACTTGTCACCTTTCATCACAATGCTCCATGCCATTGTCAGCACAATGCTCCTTGGAGCCTGTCATCAAAATGCTCCATCCCCTTTTCATCACAATGCTCCAGATATCCTATCATTACCATGCTCCATGCCCGTGTCAACACAATGCTCCATGACCCCTGTCATCAAAATGCTTGATGAAACTTGTTATCAGAATATTCCATGACCCCTGTCATCAAAATGATCCCTGACCGTTGTCATCGCAATGCTGCATGATACCTTTCATCCCAATCCTCTGTGACCGCTGTCATCACAATGCTCCAGGACAACTTTCATCACAATGCTCCATGCCCTGGTCATCAAAATGCTCCAGAACTCTTGTCATCATAATGCTCCATGCCAATGTCATCAAAATGCCCCATGACACTTGTCATCACAATGCTCCATGGCCTTTGTCATCACAATATTCCATGGCCCCTGTCATCACAGTGCTCCATGTTACCTTTCAATACAATTCTACATGACCACTGTCATCACAATGCCCCATGACAGATGATACCACAATTCGCCATGGTCCTTGTCATCACAATGCTCCATGAACTGTGTCATCACAAGGTTCCAGGACACTTGTCATCACAATGATCCATGATCACTTTCATCACAATGCTCCATGAACCCTGTCATCTCAATGCTCCATGGCCTTTGTATTCACAATGCTCCATGGCCCCTGTAATCACAGAGCTCCATGACCCCTTTCATCCCAATGCTCCAAGACCACTGTCATCACAATGCCCCATGACGCCTGCCTTCACAAATCTCCAAGACCTCTCTTACCAAAAAGCTCCATGATCCCTGTCAGTACAATGTTCCATGACACTTTTTATCACAATGCTCCATGACCCCTGTCATCAAAAAGTTCTCTGCCCATATCGTCACAATGCTCCTTGTCACCTTTCATCACAATGCACCATGCCCTTTCATCACAATGCTCCAGAATTCTTGTCATCGCAATGTTCCTTGACAGTGTCATCACAATGCTCCATGACCCTTGTCATCACAAAGCTCCATGACCCCTGTCATCACAATGATCCATGATTCCTTTTCTCACAGTGCTCCAGTACCCTTTTCATCACAATGCTCCATGCCATTGTCAGCACAATTCTCCTTGGACCCTGTCATCAAAATGCTCCATCCCCTTTTCATCACAATGCTCCAGATATCCTATCATTACAATGCTCCATGCTCGTGTCAACACAATGCTCCATGACCCCTGTCATCAAAATGCTTTATGAACCTTGTTATCAGAATGTTCCATGACCCCTGTCATCAAAATGATCCATGACCGTTGTCATCACAATGCTGCATGATACCTTTCATCCCAATTCTCTGTGACCGCTGTCATCACAATGCTCCAGGACAACTTTCATCACAATGCTCCATGACCCCTGTCATCACAACGTTCCATGAAACTTGTCATCAAAATGCTCCATGACCTCGGTCACCAGAAGGTTGCCTGCCCTTGTCATCACAATGGTACATGGCCTGGTCATCACAATGTTCCATGGCCTCTGTCATCACCATGCTCCATGGTCTTTCTCATCACAATGCTCTATGACCCCTGTCATCACAATGCTTGATGACCATTGTCATCACAATGCTCCAAGGCCCCTGTCATCACAATGCCTCATGGTCTTTGTAATCACAAAGCTCAATGACCAATGTCATCACAGTGCTCCATGCCGTTGTCATCACAATGCTCCATGGTCCCTGTAATCACAATGCTCCATACTCTTGTCATCACAATGTTCCTTGGCCTTTGTCATCACAGTGCTCCATGATACCTTTAATCAAAATTCTACATGACCACTCTCATCACAATGCAAGATGACCAATGTCATCACAATGCCCCATGACACGTGTCATCACAATTCGCCTTGGCCCTTGTCATCTCAATGCTGTATGAAACGTGTCATCAGTAGCTCCCAAGACCCTTGTCATCACAATGCTCCATGAACTCTGTTATCTCAATGTTCCATGGCCTTTGTATTCACAATGCTCCATTGTCCCGATAATCGCGTTGCTCCATGAACACTTTCATCACAATGCTCCTTGACCACTCTCACCATAATGCCCCATGACGTCTCTCATCACTGTGCTCCAAGGCCACTCTCATCAAAATGCTCCATGATCTGTGTCAGCACAATATTGCATGACACTTGTCATCACAATGCTCCATGATCCCTCTAATCACAATGATCACTGCCTATTTCATCACAATGACCCAAGTCTCCTGTAATCACAATGCTCCATGCCCTTGTCATCACAATGCTCCAGGTCTGTTGTCATCACCATGCTTCATACCCGTGTCATCACAATGCTCCATGAATCTTGTCCTCACAATGCTCCATGGCCCATGTCATCACAATGCTCCATGACCCCTCTCATCACAATGCTCTATGGCCTTTGTCATCACAATGCTCCGTGACCCCCGTCAACACAGTGCCTGATGACCCCTGTCATCAAAATGCTAAATGGCACTTGTCATCACAATGCTCTATGATGCCTGTCATCACTATTCTCCATGTCACTTGTTATCACAAGGCTCCATGGCCCCTGTACTCCCAGTACTCCATGACCCCTTTCATCACAATGCCAATGTCACCTCTGATCACAATTCTCAATGGCATTTGTCATCACGATGCTCCATGACACCTGTCATCACAATGCTCCATGAGACTTGTCATCACAATGCTCCATGGCCCCTCTCATTCCTGTGCTCCATAATAACTTTAATCACATTTCTAGATGACCACTGCCATCACAATGCCCCATGACATTGTCATCACAATTCGCCATGACCATTGTCATCACAATGCTCCATGAACCATGTCATCACAGGGTCCCAGGACACTTGTCATCACAATGATCCATTACCACTTTCATCACAATGCTCCATGACCACTGTCATCTCAATGCTCCATGGCCTTTGTATTCACAATGCTCCATGGCCCCTGTAATCACAGTGCTCCATAACACCTTTCATCATAATGCTCCATGACCACTGCCATCTCAATGCCTCATGACGCCTGTCATCACAATTCTCCAAGGCCCCTCTCATCACAGTGCTCCATGACACTTGTCATCCCATTGCTCCATAACACCTGTCATCACAGTGTTCCCTGCCCATGTCATCAAAATGCTCCATGTCCCCTATAATCACAAAGCTCCATGCCTTTTTCCTCACAAAGCTCCAGAATTTTGTCATCACAATGTTCCATGACCGTGGCATCACAATGCTCCATGACACTTGTCATCACAATGCTCCATGGCCTTTATCGTCACAATGCTCCCAGGCACTTTTCATCACGATATTCCATGAAAACTTTCATCACATTGCTCCATGACCATTGTCATCACAATAGTCCATACCCATGTCAACACAATGCTGCATAATCCCTGTCATCCCAATTCTCCATGACTGCTGTCATCACAATAATCCAGGACAAATTTCATAACAATGCTTCATGCCCCCAGTCATCACAGTGCTCCATGATACCTTTCATCACAATTCCTAGATGATCAATGTCATCACAATGCCCCATGACACCTGTTATCACAATTCGCTATGACCCTTGTCATCACAATACTCGATGAACCGTGTCATCACAGTGTTCCAGGACACATGTCATCACAATGATCCATTAATATTTTCATCACAATGCTCCAATACACCTGTCATCACAATGCTCCATGTCCCCTCTTATAATATTGCTCCATGATCTCTTTCATCACAATGCTCCATGACCACTGTCATCACCATACCTCAAGACGCCTGTCATCTCAGTGCTCCATGGCCCCTTTCATCACAAGGCTCCATGAACCCAGTCATCACAATGTTCCCTGCCCTCTTCGCCACAATGCTCCATGGGCCCTGTCATCACAATGCTCCATGCCCTTGTCATCAAAATTCTCCAGAACTCTTGTCATCATAATGTTCCATGCCAATGTCATCAAAATGTCCCATGACACTTGTCATCACAATGCTCCATGGCCTTTGTCATCACAATGTTCCATGGCCCCTGTCATCACAGTGCTCCTTGATACCTTTCATCACAATTCTACATGACCACTGTCATCACAATGCCCCATTTCAGATGTCATCACAATTCGCCATGGTCCTTGTCATAACAATGCTCCATGAACCGTGTCATCACAAGGTTTCAGGACACTTGTCATCACAATGATCCATGATCACTTTCATCACAATGCTCCATGAACCCTGTCATCTCAATGCTCCATAGCCTTTGTATTCACAATGCTCCATGGCCCCTGTAATCACAGTGCTCCATGACCCCTTTCATCACAATGCTCCAAGACCGCTGTCATCACAATTCCCCATGACGCCTGCCACCACCAATCTCCAAGGGCTCCCTTACCAAAAAGCTCCATGATCCCTGTCAGTACAATGTTCCATGACACTTTTCATCACAATGCTCCAAGAACCCTGTCATCACAAAGTTCTCTGCCCATATCATCACAATGCTACTTGTCACCTTTCATCACAATGCTCCATGCCCTTTCATCACAATGCTCCAGATTTCTTGTCATCACAATGTTCCTTGACCGTGTCATCACAATGCTCCATGACTCGTGTCATCACAAAGCTCCATGACCCCTGGCATCACAATGATCCATGATTCCTTTCCTCAGAGTGCTCCAGTACCCTTTTCATCACAATGCCCCATGCCATTGTCAGCACAATGCTCCTTGGACCCTGTCATCAAACTGCTCCATCCCCTTTTCATCACAATGCTCCAGATATCCTATCATTACAATGCTCCATGCCCGTGTCAACACAATGCTCCATGACCCCTGTCATCAAAATGCTTGATGAAACTTGTTATCAGAATGTTCCATGACCCCTGTCATCAAAATGATCCCTGACCGTTGTCATCGCAATGCTGCATGATACCTTTCAACCCAATCCTCTGTGACCGCTGTCATCACAATGCTCCAGGACAACTTTCATCACAATGCTCCATGCCCTGGTCATCAAAATGCTCCAGAACTCTTGTCATCATAATGCTCCATGCCAATGTCATCAAAATGCCCCATGACACTTGTCATCACAATGCTCCATGGCCTTTGTCATCACAATGTTCCATGGCCCCTGTCATCACAGTGCTCCATGTTACCTTTCAATACAATTCTACATGACCACTGTCATCACAATGCCCCATGACAGATGATACCACAATTCGCCATGGTCCTTGTCATCACAATGCTCCATGAACTGTGTCATCACAAGGTTCCAGGACACTTGTCATCACAATGATCCATGATCACTTTCATCACAATGCTCCATGAACCCTGTCATCTCAATGCTCCATGGCCTTTGTATTCACAATGCTCCATGGCCCCTGTAATCACAGAGCTCCATGACCCCTTTCATCCCAATGCTCCAAGACCGCTGTCATCACAATGCCCCATGACGCCTGCCTTCACAAATCTCCAAGACCTCTCTTACCAAAAAGCTCCATGATCCCTGTCAGTACAATGTTCCATGACACTTTTTATCACAATGCTCCATGACCCCTGTCATCAAAAAGTTCTCTGCCCATATCGTCACAATGCTCCTTGTCACCTTTCATCACAATGCACCATGCCCTTTCATCACAATGCTCCAGAATTCTTGTCATCGCAATGTTCCTTGACCGTGTCATCACAATGCTCCATGACCCTTGTCATCACAAAGCTCCATGACCCCTGTCATCACAATGATCCATGATTCCTTTCCTCACAGTGCTCCAGTACCCTTTTCATCACAATGCTCCATGCCATTGTCAGCACAATTCTCCTTGGACCCTGTCATCAAAATGCTCCATCCCCTTTTCATCACAATGCTCCAGATATCCTATCATTACAATGCTCCATGCTCGTGTCAACACAATGCTCCATGACCCCTGTCATCAAAATGCTTTATGAAGCTTGTTATCAGAATGTTCCATGACCCCTGTCATCAAAATGATCCATGACCGTTGTCATCACAATGCTGCATGATACCTTTCATCCCAATTCTCTGTGACCGCTGTCATCACAATGCTCCAGGACAACTGTCATCACAATGCTCCATGACCCCTGTCATCACAACGTTCCATGAAAGTTGTCATCAAAATGCTCCATGACCTCGGTCACCAGAAGGTTCCCTGCCCTTGTCATCACAATGGTACATGGCCTGGTCATCACAATGTTCCATGGCCTCTGTCATCACCATGCTCCATGGTCTTTCTCATCACAATGCTCTATGACCCCTGTCATCACAATGCTTGATGACCATTGTCATCACAATGCTCCAAGGCCCCTGTCATCACAATGCCTCATGGTCTTTGTAATCACAATGCTCAATGACCAATGTCATCACAGTGCTCCATGCCGTTGTCATCACAATGCTCCATGGTCCCTGTAATCACAATGCTCCATACTCTTGTCATCACAATGTTCCTTGGCCTTTGTCATCACAGTGCTCCATGATACCTTTAATCAAAATTCTACATGACCACTCTCATCACAATGCAAGATGACCAATGTCATCACAATGCCCCATGACACGTGTCATCACAATTCGCCTTGGCCCTTGTCATCTCAATGCTGTATGAAACGTGTCATCAGTAGCTCCCAAGACCCTTGTCATCACAATGCTCCATGAACTCTGTTATCTCAATGTTCCATGGCCTTTGTATTCACAATGCTCCATTGTCCCGATAATCGCGTTGCTCCATGAACACTTTCATCACAATGCTCCTTGACCACTCTCACCATAATGCCCCATGACGTCTCTCATCACTGTGCTCCAAGGCCACTCTCATCAAAATGCTCCATGATCTGTGTCAGCACAATATTGCATGACACTTGTCATCACAATGCTCCATGATCCCTCTAATCACAATGATCACTGCCTATTTCATCACAATGACCCAAGTCTCCTGTAATCACAATGCTCCATGCCCTTGTCATCACAATGCTCCAGGTCTGTTGTCATCACCATGCTTCATACCCATGTCATCACAATGCTCCATGAATCTTGTCCTCACAATGCTCCATGGCCCATGTCATCACAATGCTCCATGACCCCTCTCATCACAATGCTCTATGGCCTTTGTCATCACAATGCTCCGTGACCCCCGTCAACACAGTGCCTGATGACCCCTGTCATCAAAATCCTAAATGGCACTTGTCATCACAATGCTCTATGATGCCTGTCATCACTATTCTCCATGTCACTTGTTATCACAAGGCTCCATGGCCCCTGTACTCCCAGTACTCCATGACCCCTTTCATCACAATGCCAATGTCACCTCTGATCACAATTCTCAATGGCATTTGTCATCACGATGCTCCATGACACCTGTCATCACAATGCTCCATGAGACTTGTCATCACAATGCTCCATGGCCCCTCTCATTCCTGTGCTCCATAATAACTTTAATCACATTTCTAGATGACCACTGCCATCACAATGCCCCATGACATTGTCATCACAATTCGCCATGACCATTGTCATCACAATGCTCCATGAACCATGTCATCACAGGGTCCCAGGACACTTGTCATCACAATGATCCATTACCACTTTCATCACAATGCTCCATGACCACTGTCATCTCAATGCTCCATGGCCTTTGTATTCACAATGCTCCATGGCCCCTGTAATCACAGTGCTCCATAACACCTTTCATCATAATGCTCCATGACCACTGCCATCTCAATGCCTCATGACGCCTGTCATCACAATTCTCCAAGGCCCCTCTCATCACAGTGCTCCATGACACTTGTCATCCCATTGCTCCATAACACCTGTCATCACAGTGTTCCCTGCCCATGTCATCAAAATGCTCCATGTCCCCTATAATCACAAAGCTCCATGCCTTTTTCCTCACAAAGCTCCAGAATTTTGTCATCACAATGTTCCATGACCGTGGCATCACAATGCTCCATGGCCCTTGTCATCACAATGCTCCAGAATTCTTGTCATCACAATGTTCCATGAACGTGTCATCACAATGCTACATGACCCTGGTCATCACAGTTCTCCATGACCTTTGTCATCACAATGCTCTATGTCACTTTTCATCACAATTCTCAATGACCACTTTAATCACTATGCTCGCTGACCATTTTCATCACATTTCTCTATTGTCATTACAATTCCCCATGGCCCCTTTCTTCCCAATTCTCCATGATGCCTGTCATCACAATGCTCCATGGCTTTTGTTATCACAATGTTCCAGGACCAATTTCATCACAATACTCCATCCCCCTTGTCATCACAGTGCACAATGAAAGCTTTCATTACAATGCTCCATGACACTTGTCATCACAATGCTCCATGGCCTTTATCGTCACAATGCTCCCAGGCACTTTTCATCACGATATTCCATGAAAACTTTCATCACATTGCTCCATGACCATTGTCATCACAATAGTCCATACCCATGTCAACACAATGCTGCATAATCCCTGTCATCCCAATTCTCCATGACTGCTGTCATCACAATAATCCAGGACAATTTTCATAACAATGCTTCATGCCCCCAGTCATCACAGTGCTCCATGATACCTTTCATCACAATTCCTAGATGATCAATGTCATCACAATGCCCCATGACACCTGTTATCACAATTCGCTATGACCCTTGTCATCACAATACTCGATGAACCGTGTCATCACAGTGTTCCAGGACACATGTCATCACAATGATCCATTAATATTTTCATCACAATGCTCCAATACACCTGTCATCACAATGCTCCATGTCCCCTCTTATCATATTGCTCCATGATCTCTTTCATCACAATGCTCCATGACCACTGTCATCACCATACCTCAAGACGCCTGTCATCTCAGTGCTCCATGGCCCCTTTCATCACAAGGCTCCATGAACCCAGTCATCACAATGTTCCCTGCCCTCTTCGTCACAATGCTCCATGGGCCCTGTCATCACAATGCTCCATGCCCTTGTCATCAAAATTCTCCAGAACTCTTGTCATCATAATGTTCCATGCCAATGTCATCAAAATGTCCCATGACACTTGTCATCACAATGCTCCATGGCCTTTGTCATCACAATGTTCCATGGCCCCTGTCATCACAGTGCTCCTTGATACCTTTCATCACAATTCTACATGACCACTGTCATCACAATGCCCCATTTCAGATGTCATCACAATTCGCCATGGTCCTTGTCATAACAATGCTCCATGAACCGTGTCATCACAAGGTTTCAGGACACTTGTCATCACAATGATCCATGATCACTTTCATCACAATGCTCCATGAACCCTGTCATCTCAATGCTCCATAGCCTTTGTATTCACAATGCTCCATGGCCCCTGTAATCACAGTGCTCCATGACCCCTTTCATCACAATGCTCCAAGACCGCTGTCATCACAATTCCCCATGACGCCTGCCACCACCAATCTCCAAGGGCTCCCTTACCAAAAAGCTCCATGATCCCTGTCAGTACAATGTTCCATGACACTTTTCATCACAATGCTCCAAGAACCCTGTCATCACAAAGTTCTCTGCCCATATCATCACAATGCTACTTGTCACCTTTCATCACAATGCTCCATGCCCTTTCATCACAATGCTCCAGATTTCTTGTCATCACAATGTTCCTTGACCGTGTCATCACAATGCTCCATGACTCGTGTCATCACAAAGCTCCATGACCCCTGGCATCACAATGATCCATGATTCCTTTCCTCAGAGTGCTCCAGTACCCTTTTCATCACAATGCCCCATGCCATTGTCAGCACAATGCTCCTTGGACCCTGTCATCAAACTGCTCCATCCCCTTTTCATCACAATGCTCCAGATATCCTATCATTACAATGCTCCATGCCCGTGTCAACACAATGCTCCATGACCCCTGTCATCAAAATGCTTGATGAAACTTGTTATCAGAATGTTCCATGACCCCTGTCATCAAAATGATCCCTGACCGTTGTCATCGCAATGCTGCATGATACCTTTCAACCCAATCCTCTGTGACCGCTGTCATCACAATGCTCCAGGACAACTTTCATCACAATGCTCCATGCCCTGGTCATCAAAATGCTCCAGAACTCTTGTCATCATAATGCTCCATGCCAATGTCATCAAAATGCCCCATGACACTTGTCATCACAATGCTCCATGGCCTTTGTCATCACAATGTTCCATGGCCCCTGTCATCACAGTGCTCCATGTTACCTTTCAATACAATTCTACATGACCACTGTCATCACAATGCCCCATGACAGATGATACCACAATTCGCCATGGTCCTTGTCATCACAATGCTCCATGAACTGTGTCATCACAAGGTTCCAGGACACTTGTCATCACAATGATCCATGATCACTTTCATCACAATGCTCCATGAACCCTGTCATCTCAATGCTCCATGGCCTTTGTATTCACAATGCTCCATGGCCCCTGTAATCACAGAGCTCCATGACCCCTTTCATCCCAATGCTCCAAGACCGCTGTCATCACAATGCCCCATGACGCCTGCCTTCACAAATCTCCAAGACCTCTCTTACCAAAAAGCTCCATGATCCCTGTCAGTACAATGCTCCATGACACTTTTTATCACAATGCTCCATGACCCCTGTCATCAAAAAGTTCTCTGTCCATATCGTCACAATGCTCCTTGTCACCTTTCATCACAATGCACCATGCCCTTTCATCACAATGCTCCAGAATTCTTGTCATCGCAATGTTCCTTGACCGTGTCATCACAATGCTCCATGACCCTTGTCATCACAAAGCTCCATGACCCCTGTCATCACAATGATCCATGATTCCTTTCCTCACAGTGCTCCAGTACCCTTTTCATCACAATGCTCCATGCCATTGTCAGCACAATTCTCCTTGGACCCTGTCATCAAAATGCTCCATCCCCTTTTCATCACAATGCTCCAGATATCCTATCATTACAATGCTCCATGCTCGTGTCAACACAATGCTCCATGACCCCTGTCATCAAAACGCTTTATGAACCTTGTTATCAGAATGTTCCATGACCCCTGTCATCAAAATGATCCTTGACCGTTGTCATCACAATGTTGCATGATACATTTCATCCCAATTCTCTGTGACCGCTGTCATCACAATGCTCCAGGACAACTTTCATCACAATGCTCCATGACCCCTGTCATCACAACGTTCCATGAAAGTTGTCATCAAAATGCTCCATGACCCCGGTCACCACAAGGTTCCCTGCCCTTGTCATCACAATGGTACATGGCCTGGTCATCACAATGTTCCATGGCCTCTGTCATCACCATGCTCCATGGTCTTTCTCATAACAATGCTCTATGACCCCTGTCATCACAATGCTTGATGACCATTGTCATCACAATGCTCCAAGGCCCCTGTCATCACAATGCCTCATGGTCTTTGTAATCACAAAGCTCAATGACCAATGTCATCACAGTGCTCCATGCCGTTGTCATCACAATGCTCCATGGTCCCTGTAATCACAATGCTCCATACTCTTGTCATCACAATGTTCCTTGGCCTTTGTCATCACAGTGCTCCATGATACCTTTAATCAAAATTCTACATGACCACTCTCATCACAATGCAAGATGACCAATGTCATCACAATGCCCCATGACACGTATCATCACAATTCGCCTTGGCCCTTGTCATCTCAATGCTGTATGAAACGTGTCATCAGTAGCTCCCAAGACCCTTGTCATCACAATGCTCCATGAACTCTGTTATCTCAATGTTCCATGGCCTTTGTATTCACAATGCTCCATTGTCCCGATAATCGCGTTGCTCCATGAACACTTTCATCACAATGCTCCTTGACCACTCTCACCATAATGCCCCATGACGTCTCTCATCACTGTGCTCCAAGGCCACTCTCATCAAAATGCTCCATGATCTGTGTCAGCACAATATTGCATGACACTTGTCATCACAATGCTCCATGATCCCTCTAATCACAATGATCACTGCCTATTTCATCACAATGACCCAAGTCTCCTGTAATCACAATGCTCCATGCCCTTGTCATCACAATGCTCCAGGTCTGTTGTCATCACCATGCTTCATACCCGTGTCATCACAATGCTCCATGAATCTTGTCCTCACAATGCTCCATGGCCCATGTCATCACAATGCTCCATGACCCCTCTCATCACAATGCTCTATGGCCTTTGTCATCACAATGCTCCGTGACCCCCGTCAACACAGTGCCTGATGACCCCTGTCATCAAAATGCTAAATGGCACTTGTCATCACAATGCTCTATGATGCCTGTCATCACTATTCTCCATGTCACTTGTTATCACAAGGCTCCATGGCCCCTGTACTCCCAGTACTCCATGACCCCTTTCATCACAATGCCAATGTCACCTCTGATCACAATTCTCAATGGCATTTGTCATCACGATGCTCCATGACACCTGTCATCACAATGCTCCATGAGACTTGTCATCACAATGCTCCATGGCCCCTCTCATTCCTGTGCTCCATAATAACTTTAATCACATTTCTAGATGACCACTGCCATCACAATGCCCCATGACATTGTCATCACAATTCGCCATGACCATTGTCATCACAATGCTCCATGAACCATGTCATCACAGGGTCCCAGGACACTTGTCATCACAATGATCCATTACCACTTTCATCACAATGCTCCATGACCACTGTCATCTCAATGCTCCATGGCCTTTGTATTCACAATGCTCCATGGCCCCTGTAATCACAGTGCTCCATAACACCTTTCATCATAATGCTCCATGACCACTGCCATCTCAATGCCTCATGACGCCTGTCATCACAATTCTCCAAGGCCCCTCTCATCACAGGGCTCCATGACACTTGTCATCCCATTGCTCCATAACACCTGTCATCACAGTGTTCCCTGCCCATGTCATCAAAATGCTCCATGTCCCCTATAATCACAAAGCTCCATGCCTTTTTCCTCACAAAGCTCCAGAATTTTGTCATCACAATGTTCCATGACCGTGGCATCACAATGCTCCATGGCCCTTGTCATCACAATGCTCCAGAATTCTTGTCATCACAATGTTCCATGAACGTGTCATCACAATGCTACATGACCCTGGTCATCACAGTTCTCCATGACCTTTGTCATCACAATGCTCTATGTCACTTTTCATCACAATTCTCAATGACCACTTTAATCACTATGCTCGCTGACCATTTTCATCACATTTCTCTATTGTCATTACAATTCCCCATGGCCCCTTTCTTCACAATTCTCCATGATGCCTGTCATCACAATGCTCCATGGCTTTTGTTATCACAATGTTCCAGGACCAATTTCATCACAATACTCCATCCCCCTTGTCATCACAGTGCACAATGAAAGCTTTCATTACAATGCTCCATGACACTTGTCATCACAATGCTCCATGGCCTTTATCGTCACAATGCTCCCAGGCACTTTTCATCACGATATTCCATGAAAACTTTCATCACATTGCTCCATGACCATTGTCATCACAATAGTCCATACCCATGTCAACACAATGCTGCATAATCCCTGTCATCCCAATTCTCCATGACTGCTGTCATCACAATAATCCAGGACAATTTTCATAACAATGCTTCATGCCCCCAGTCATCACAGTGCTCCATGATACCTTTCATCACAATTCCTAGATGATCAATGTCATCACAATGCCCCATGACACCTGTTATCACAATTCGCTATGACCCTTGTCATCACAATACTCGATGAACCGTGTCATCACAGTGTTCCAGGACACATGTCATCACAATGATCCATTAATATTTTCATCACAATGCTCCAATACACCTGTCATCACAATGCTCCATGTCCCCTCTTATCATATTGCTCCATGATCTCTTTCATCACAATGCTCCATGACCACTGTCATCACCATACCTCAAGACGCCTGTCATCTCAGTGCTCCATGGCCCCTTTCATCACAAGGCTCCATGAACCCAGTCATCACAATGTTCCCTGCCCTCTTCGTCACAATGCTCCATGGGCCCTGTCATCACAATGCTCCATGCCCTTGTCATCAAAATTCTCCAGAACTCTTGTCATCATAATGTTCCATGCCAATATCATCAAAATGTCCCATGACACTTGTCATCACAATGCTCCATGGCCTTTGTCATCACAATGTTCCATGGCCCCTGTCATCACAGTGCTCCTTGATACCTTTCATCACAATTCTACATGACCACTGTCATCACAATGCCCCATTTCAGATGTCATCACAATTCGCCATGGTCCTTGTCATAACAATGCTCCATGAACCGTGTCATCACAAGGTTTCAGGACACTTGTCATCACAATGATCCATGATCACTTTCATCACAATGCTCCATGAAACCTGTCATCTCAATGCTCCATAGCCTTTGTATTCACAATGCTCCATGGCCCCTGTAATCACAGTGCTCCATGACCCCTTTCATCACAATGCTCCAAGACCGCTGTCATCACAATGCCCCATGACGCCTGCCACCACCAATCTCCAAGGGCTCCCTTACCAAAAAGCTCCATGATCCCTGTCAGTACAATGTTCCATGACACTTTTCATCACAATGCTCCATGACCCCTGTCATCACAAAGTTCTCTGCCCATATCATCACAATGCTACTTGTCACCTTTCATCACAATGCTCCATGCCATTGTCAGCACAATGCTCCTTGGAGCCTGTCATCAAAATGCTCCATCCCCTTTTCATCACAATGCTCCAGATATCCTATCATTACCATGCTCCATGCCCGTGTCAACACAATGCTCCATGACCCCTGTCATCAAAATGCTTGATGAAACTTGTTATCAGAATATTCCATGACCCCTGTCATCAAAATGATCCCTGACCGTTGTCATCGCAATGCTGCATGATACCTTTCATCCCAATCCTCTGTGACCGCTGTCATCACAATGCTCCAGGACAACTTTCATCACAATGCTCCATGCCCTGGTCATCAAAATGCTCCAGAACTCTTGTCATCATAATGCTCCATGCCAATGTCATCAAAATGCCCCATGACACTTGTCATCACAATGCTCCATGGCCTTTGTCATCACAATATTCCATGGCCCCTGTCATCACAGTGCTCCATGTTACCTTTCAATACAATTCTACATGACCACTGTCATCACAATGCCCCATGACAGATGATACCACAATTCGCCATGGTCCTTGTCATCACAATGCTCCATGAACTGTGTCATCACAAGGTTCCAGGACACTTGTCATCACAATGATCCATGATCACTTTCATCACAATGCTCCATGAACCCTGTCATCTCAATGCTCCATGGCCTTTGTATTCACAATGCTCCATGGCCCCTGTAATCACAGAGCTCCATGACCCCTTTCATCCCAATGCTCCAAGACCACTGTCATCACAATGCCCCATGACGCCTGCCTTCACAAATCTCCAAGACCTCTCTTACCAAAAAGCTCCATGATCCCTGTCAGTACAATGTTCCATGACACTTTTTATCACAATGCTCCATGACCCCTGTCATCAAAAAGTTCTCTGCCCATATCGTCACAATGCTCCTTGTCACCTTTCATCACAATGCACCATGCCCTTTCATCACAATGCTCCAGAATTCTTGTCATCGCAATGTTCCTTGACAGTGTCATCACAATGCTCCATGACCCTTGTCATCACAAAGCTCCATGACCCCTGTCATCACAATGATCCATGATTCCTTTCCTCACAGTGCTCCAGTACCCTTTTCATCACAATGCTCCATGCCATTGTCAGCACAATTCTCCTTGGACCCTGTCATCAAAATGCTCCATCCCCTTTTCATCACAATGCTCCAGATATCCTATCATTACAATGCTCCATGCTCGTGTCAACACAATGCTCCATGACCCCTGTCATCAAAATGCTTTATGAACCTTGTTATCAGAATGTTCCATGACCCCTGTCATCAAAATGATCCATGACCGTTGTCATCACAATGCTGCATGATACCTTTCATCCCAATTCTCTGTGACCGCTGTCATCACAATGCTCCAGGACAACTTTCATCACAATGCTCCATGACCCCTGTCATCACAACGTTCCATGAAAGTTGTCATCAAAATGCTCCATGACCTCGGTCACCAGAAGGTTGCCTGCCCTTGTCATCACAATGGTACATGGCCTGGTCATCACAATGTTCCATGGCCTCTGTCATCACCATGCTCCATGGTCTTTCTCATCACAATGCTCTATGACCCCTGTCATCACAATGCTTGATGACCATTGTCATCACAATGCTCCAAGGCCCCTGTCATCACAATGCCTCATGGTCTTTGTAATCACAAAGCTCAATGACCAATGTCATCACAGTGCTCCATGCCGTTGTCATCACAATGCTCCATGGTCCCTGTAATCACAATGCTCCATACTCTTGTCATCACAATGTTCCTTGGCCTTTGTCATCACAGTGCTCCATGATACCTTTAATCAAAATTCTACATGACCACTCTCATCACAATGCAAGATGACCAATGTCATCACAATGCCCCATGACACGTGTCATCACAATTCGCCTTGGCCCTTGTCATCTCAATGCTGTATGAAACGTGTCATCAGTAGCTCCCAAGACCCTTGTCATCACAATGCTCCATGAACTCTGTTATCTCAATGTTCCATGGCCTTTGTATTCACAATGCTCCATTGTCCCGATAATCGCGTTGCTCCATGAACACTTTCATCACAATGCTCCTTGACCACTCTCACCATAATGCCCCATGACGTCTCTCATCACTGTGCTCCAAGGCCACTCTCATCAAAATGCTCCATGATCTGTGTCAGCACAATATTGCATGACACTTGTCATCACAATGCTCCATGATCCCTCTAATCACAATGATCACTGCCTATTTCATCACAATGACCCAAGTCTCCTGTAATCACAATGCTCCATGCCCTTGTCATCACAATGCTCCAGGTCTGTTGTCATCACCATGCTTCATACCCGTGTCATCACAATGCTCCATGAATCTTGTCCTCACAATGCTCCATGGCCCATGTCATCACAATGCTCCATGACCCCTCTCATCACAATGCTCTATGGCCTTTGTCATCACAATGCTCCGTGACCCCCGTCAACACAGTGCCTGATGACCCCTGTCATCAAAATGCTAAATGGCACTTGTCATCACAATGCTCTATGATGCCTGTCATCACTATTCTCCATGTCACTTGTTATCACAAGGCTCCATGGCCCCTGTACTCCCAGTACTCCATGACCCCTTTCATCACAATGCCAATGTCACCTCTGATCACAATTCTCAATGGCATTTGTCATCACGATGCTCCATGACACCTGTCATCACAATGCTCCATGAGACTTGTCATCACAATGCTCCATGGCCCCTCTCATTCCTGTGCTCCATAATAATTTTAATCACATTTCTAGATGACCACTGCCATCACAATGCCCCATGACATTGTCATCACAATTCGCCATGACCATTGTCATCACAATGCTCCATGAACCATGTCATCACAGGGTCCCAGGACACTTGTCATCACAATGATCCATTACCACTTTCATCACAATGCTCCATGACCACTGTCATCTCAATGCTCCATGGCCTTTGTATTCACAATGCTCCATGGCCCCTGTAATCACAGTGCTCCATAACACCTTTCATCATAATGCTCCATGACCACTGCCATCTCAATGCCTCATGACGCCTGTCATCACAATTCTCCAAGGCCCCTCTCATCACAGTGCTCCATGACACTTGTCATCCCATTGCTCCATAACACCTGTCATCACAGTGTTCCCTGCCCATGTCATCAAAATGCTCCATGTCCCCTATAATCACAAAGCTCCATGCCTTTTTCCTCACAAAGCTCCAGAATTTTGTCATCACAATGTTCCATGACCGTGGCATCACAATGCTCCATGACACTTGTCATCACAATGCTCCATGGCCTTTATCGTCACAATGCTCCCAGGCACTTTTCATCACGATATTCCATGAAAACTTTCATCACATTGCTCCATGACCATTGTCATCACAATAGTCCATACCCATGTCAACACAATGCTGCATAATCCCTGTCATCCCAATTCTCCATGACTGCTGTCATCACAATAATCCAGGACAAATTTCATAACAATGCTTCATGCCCCCAGTCATCACAGTGCTCCATGATACCTTTCATCACAATTCCTAGATGATCAATGTCATCACAATGCCCCATGACACCTGTTATCACAATTCGCTATGACCCTTGTCATCACAATACTCGATGAACCGTGTCATCACAGTGTTCCAGGACACATGTCATCACAATGATCCATTAATATTTTCATCACAATGCTCCAATACACCTGTCATCACAATACTCCATGTCCCCTCTTATAATATTGCTCCATGATCTCTTTCATCACAATGCTCCATGACCACTGTCATCACCATACCTCAAGACGCCTGTCATCTCAGTGCTCCATGGCCCCTTTCATCACAAGGCTCCATGAACCCAGTCATCACAATGTTCCCTGCCCTCTTCGCCACAATGCTCCATGGGCCCTGTCATCACAATGCTCCATGCCCTTGTCATCAAAATTCTCCAGAACTCTTGTCATCATAATGTTCCATGCCAATGTCATCAAAATGTCCCATGACACTTGTCATCACAATGCTCCATGGCCTTTGTCATCACAATGTTCCATGGCCCCTGTCATCACAGTTCTCCTTGATACCTTTCATCACAATTCTACATGACCACTGTCATCACAATGCCCCATTTCAGATGTCATCACAATTCGCCATGGTCCTTGTCATAACAATGCTCCATGAACCGTGTCATCACAAGGTTTCAGGACACTTGTCATCACAATGATCCATGATCACTTTCATCACAATGCTCCATGAACCCTGTCATCTCAATGCTCCATAGCCTTTGTATTCACAATGCTCCATGGCCCCTGTAATCACAGTGCTCCATGACCCCTTTCATCACAATGCTCCAAGACCGCTGTCATCACAATGCCCCATGACGCCTGCCACCAACAATCTCCAAGGGCTCCCTTACCAAAAAGCTCCATGATCCCTGTCAGTACAATGTTCCATGACACTTTTCATCACAATGCTCCAAGAACCCTGTCATCACAAAGTTCTCTGCCCATATCATCACAATGCTACTTGTCACCTTTCATCACAATGCTCCATGCCCTTTCATCACAATGCTCCAGATTTCTTGTCATCACAATGTTCCTTGACCGTGTCATCACAATGCTCCATGACTCGTGTCATCACAAAGCTCCATGACCCCTGGCATCACAATGATCCATGATTCCTTTCCTCAGAGTGCTCCAGTACCCTTTTCATCACAATGCCCCATGCCATTGTCAGCACAATGCTCCTTGGACCCTGTCATCAAACTGCTCCATCCCCTTTTCATCACAATGCTCCAGATATCCTATCATTACAATGCTCCATGCCCGTGTCAACACAATGCTCCATGACCCCTGTCATCAAAATGCTTGATGAAACTTGTTATCAGAATGTTCCATGACCCCTGTCATCAAAATGATCCCTGACCGTTGTCATCGCAATGCTGCATGATACCTTTCAACCCAATCCTCTGTGACCGCTGTCATCACAATGCTCCAGGACAACTTTCATCACAATGCTCCATGCCCTGGTCATCAAAATGCTCCAGAACTCTTGTCATCATAATGCTCCATGCCAATGTCATCAAAATGCCCCATGACACTTGTCATCACAATGCTCCATGGCCTTTGTCATCACAATGTTCCATGGCCCCTGTCATCACAGTGCTCCATGTTACCTTTCAATACAATTCTACATGACCACTGTCATCACAATGCCCCATGACAGATGATACCACAATTCGCCATGGTCCTTGTCATCACAATGCTCCATGAACTGTGTCATCACAAGGTTCCAGGACACTTGTCATCACAATGATCCATGATCACTTTCATCACAATGCTCCATGAACCCTGTCATCTCAATGCTCCATGGCCTTTGTATTCACAATGCTCCATGGCCCCTGTAATCACAGAGCTCCATGACCCCTTTCATCGCAATGCTCCAAGACCGCTGTCATCACAATGCCCCATGACGCCTGCCTTCACAAATCTCCAAGACCTCTCTTACCAAAAAGCTCCATGATCCCTGTCAGTACAATGCTCCATGACACTTTTTATCACAATGCTCCATGACCCCTGTCATCAAAAAGTTCTCTGTCCATATCGTCACAATGCTCCTTGTCACCTTTCATCACAATGCACCATGCCCTTTCATCACAATGCTCCAGAATTCTTGTCATCGCAATGTTCCTTGACCGTGTCATCACAATGCTCCATGACCCTTGTCATCACAAAGCTCCATGACCCCTGTCATCACAATGATCCATGATTCCTTTCCTCACAGTGCTCCAGTACCCTTTTCATCACAATGCTCCATGCCATTGTCAGCACAATTCTCCTTGGACCCTGTCATCAAAATGCTCCATCCCCTTTTCATCACAATGCTCCAGATATCCTATCATTACAATGCTCCATACTCGTGTCAACACAATGCTCCATGACCCCTGTCATCAAAATGCTTTATGAACCTTGTTATCAGAATGTTCCATGACCCCTGTCATCAAAATGATCCTTGACCGTTGTCATCACAATGTTGCATGATACATTTCATCCCAATTCTCTGTGACCGCTGTCATCACAATGCTCCAGGACAACTTTCATCACAATGCTCCATGACCCCTGTCATCACAACGTTCCATGAAAGTTGTCATCAAAATGCTCCATGACCCCGGTCACCACAAGGTTCCCTGCCCTTGTCATCACAATGGTCCATGGCCTGGTCATCACAATGTTCCATGGCCTCTGTCATCACCATGCTCCATGGTCTTTCTCATCACAATGCTCTATGACCCCTGTCATCACAATGCTTGATGACCATTGTCATCACAATGCTCCAAGGCCCCTGTCATCACAATGCCTCATGGTCTTTGTAATCACAAAGCTCAATGACCAATGTCATCACAGTGCTCCATGCCGTTGTCATCACAATGCTCCATGGTCCCTGTAATCACAATGCTCCATACTCTTGTCATCACAATGTTCCTTGGCCTTTGTCATCACAGTGCTCCATGATACCTTCAATCAAAATTCTACATGACCACTCTCATCACAACGCCAAATGACCAATGTCATCACAATGCCCCATGACACGTATCATCACAATTCGCCTTGGCCCTTGTCATCTCAATGCTGTATGAAACGTGTCATCAGTAGCTCCCAAGACCCTTGTCATCACAATGCTCCATGAACTCTGTTATCTCAATGTTCCATGGCCTTTGTATTCACAATGCTCCATTGTCCCGATAATCGCGTTGCTCCATGAACACTTTCATCACAATGCTCCTTGACCACTCTCACCATAATGCCCCATGACGTCTCTCATCACTGTGCTCCAAGGCCACTCTCATCAAAATGCTCCATGATCTGTGTCAGCACAATATTGCATGACACTTGTCATCACAATGCTCCATGATCCCTCTAATCACAATGATCACTGCCTATTTCATCACAATGACCCAAGTCTCCTGTAATCACAATGCTCCATGCCCTTGTCATCACAATGCTCCAGGTCTGTTGTCATCACCATGCTTCATACCCGTGTCATCACAATGCTCCATGAATCTTGTCCTCACAATGCTCCATGGCCCATGTCATCACAATGCTCCATGACCCCTCTCATCACAATGCTCTATGGCCTTTGTCATCACAATGCTCCGTGACCCCCGTCAACACAGTGCCTGATGACCCCTGTCATCAAAATGCTAAATGGCACTTGTCATCACAATGCTCTATGATGCCTGTCATCACTATTCTCCATGTCACTTGTTATCACAAGGCTCCATGGCCCCTGTACTCCCAGTACTCCATGACCCCTTTCATCACAATGCCAATGTCACCTCTGATCACAATTCTCAATGGCATTTGTCATCACGATGCTCCATGACACCTGTCATCACAATGCTCCATGAGACTTGTCATCACAATGCTCCATGGCCCCTCTCATTCCTGTGCTCCATAATAACTTTAATCACATTTCTAGATGACCACTGCCATCACAATGCCCCATGACATTGTCATCACAATTCGCCATGACCATTGTCATCACAATGCTCCATGAACCATGTCATCACAGGGTCCCAGGACACTTGGCATCACAATGATCCATTACCACTTTCATCACAATGCTCCATGACCACTGTCATCTCAATGCTCCATGGCCTTTGTATTCACAATGCTCCATGGCCCCTGTAATCACAGTGCTCCATAACACCTTTCATCATAATGCTCCATGACCACTGCCATCTCAATGCCTCATGACGCCTGTCATCACAATTCTCCAAGGCCCCTCTCATCACAGTGCTCCATGACACTTGTCATCCCATTGCTCCATAACACCTGTCATCACAGTGTTCCCTGCCCATGTCATCCAAATGCTCCATGTCCCCTATAATCACAAAGCTCCATGCCTTTTTCCTCACAAAGCTCCAGAATTTTGTCATCACAATGTTCCATGACCGTGGCATCACAATGCTCCATGGCCCTTGTCATCACAATGCTCCAGAATTCTTGTCATCACAATGTTCCATGAACGTGTCATCACAATGCTACATGACCCTGGTCATCACAGTTCTCCATGACCTTTGTCATCACAATGCTCTATGTCACTTTTCATCACAATTCTCAATGACCACTTTAATCACTATGCTCGCTGACCATTTTCATCACATTTCTCTATTGTCATTACAATTCCCCATGGCCCCTTTCTTCACAATTCTCCATGATGCCTGTCATCACAATGCTCCATGGCTTTTGTTATCACAATGTTCCAGGACCAATTTCATCACAATACTCCATCCCCCTTGTCATCACAGTGCACAATGAAAGCTTTCATTACAATGCTCCATGACACTTGTCATCACAATGCTCCATGGCCTTTATCGTCACAATGCTCCCAGGCACTTTTCATCACGATATTCCATGAAAACTTTCATCACATTGCTCCATGACCATTGTCATCACAATAGTCCATACCCATGTCAACACAATGCTGCATAATCCCTGTCATCCCAATTCTCCATGACTGCTGTCATCACAATAATCCAGGACAATTTTCATAACAATGCTTCATGCCCCCAGTCATCACAGTGCTCCATGATACCTTTCATCACAATTCCTAGATGATCAATGTCATCACAATGCCCCATGACACCTGTTATCACAATTCGCTATGACCCTTGTCATCACAATACTCGATGAACCGTGTCATCACAGTGTTCCAGGACACATGTCATCACAATGATCCATTAATATTTTCATCACAATGCTCCAATACACCTGTCATCACAATGCTCCATGTCCCCTCTTATCATATTGCTCCATGATCTCTTTCATCACAATGCTCCATGACCACTGTCATCACCATACCTCAAGACGCCTGTCATCTCAGTGCTCCATGGCCCCTTTCATCACAAGGCTCCATGAACCCAGTCATCACAATGTTCCCTGCCCTCTTCGTCACAATGCTCCATGGGCCCTGTCATCACAATGCTCCATGCCCTTGTCATCAAAATTCTCCAGAACTCTTGTCATCATAATGTTCCATGCCAATGTCATCAAAATGTCCCATGACACTTGTCATCACAATGCTCCATGGCCTTTGTCATCACAATGTTCCATGGCCCCTGTCATCACAGTGCTCCTTGATACCTTTCATCACAATTCTACATGACAACTGTCATCGCAATGCCCCATTTCAGATGTCATCACAATTCGCCATGGTCCTTGTCATAACAATGCTCCATGAACCGTGTCATCACAAGGTTTCAGGACACTTGTCATCACAATGATCCATGATCACTTTCATCACAATGCTCCATGAACCCTGTCATCTCAATGCTCCATAGCCTTTGTATTCACAATGCTCCATGGCCCCTGTAATCACAGTGCTCCATGACCCCTTTCATCACAATGCTCCAAGACCGCTGTCATCACAATGCCCCATGACGCCTGCCACCACCAATCTCCAAGGGCTCCCTTACCAAAAAGCTCCATGATCCCTGTCAGTACAATGTTCCATGACACTTTTCATCACAATGCTCCATGACCCCTGTCATCACAAAGTTCTCTGCCCATATCATCACAATGCTACTTGTCACCTTTCATCACAATGCTCCATGCCCTTTCATCACAATGCTCCAGATTTCTTGTCATCACAATGTTCCTTGACCGTGTCATCACAATGCTCCATGACACGTGTCATCACAAAGCTCCATGACCCCTGGCATCACAATGATCCATGATTCCTTTCCTCACAGTGCTCCAGTACCCTTTTCATCACAATGCTCCATGCCATTGTCAGCACAATTCTCCTTGGACCCTCTCATCAAAATGCTCCATCCCCTTTTCATCACAATGCTCCAGATATCCTATCATTACAATGCTCCATGCCCGTGTCAACACAATGCTCCATGACCCCTGTCATCAAAATGCTTTATGAAACTTGTTTTCAGGATGTTCCATGACCCCTGTCATCAAAATGATCCCTGACCGTTGTCATCGCAATGCTGCATGATACCTTTCATCCCAATCCTCTGTGACCGCTGTCATCACAATGCTCCAGGACAACTTTCATCACAATGCTCCATGCCCTTGTCATCAAAATTCTCCAGAACTCTTGTCATCATAATGTTCCATGCCAATGTCATCAAAATGTCCCATGACACTTGTCATCACAATGCTCCATGGCCTTTGTCATCACAATGTTCCATGGCCCCTGTCATCACAGTGCTCCTTGATACCTTTCATCACAATTCTACATGACCACTGTCATCACAATGCCCCATTTCAGATGTCATCACAATTCGCCATGGTCCTTGTCATAACAATGCTCCATGAACCGTGTCATCACAAGGTTTCAGGACACTTGTCATCACAATGATCCATGATCACTTTCATCACAATGCTCCATGAACCCTGTCATCTCAATGCTCCATAGCCTTTGTATTCACAATGCTCCATGGCCCCTGTAATCACAGTGCTCCATGACCCCTTTCATCACAATGCTCCAAGACCGCTGTCATCACAATGCCCCATGACGCCTGCCACCACCAATCTCCAAGGGCTCCCTTACCAAAAAGCTCCATGATCCCTGTCAGTACAATGTTCCATGACACTTTTCATCACAATGCTCCATGACCCCTGTCATCACAAAGTTCTCTGCCCATATCATCACAATGCTACTTGTCACCTTTCATCACAATGCTCCATGCCCTTTCATCACAATGCTCCAGATTTCTTGTCATCACAATGTTCCTTGACCGTGTCATCACAATGCTCCATGACCCGTGTCATCACAAAGCTCCATGACCCCTGGCATCACAATGATCCATGATTCCTTTCCTCACAGTGCTCCAGTACCCTTTTCATCACAATGCTCCATGCCATTGTCAGCACAATGCTACTTGGACACTGTCATCAAAATGCTCCATCCCCTTTTCATCACAATGCTCCAGATATCCTATCATTACAATGCTCCATGCCCGTGTCAACACAATGCTCCATGACCCCTGTCATCAAAATGCTTGATGAAACTTGTTATCAGAATGTTCCATGACCCCTGTCATCAAAATGATCCCTGACCGTTGTCATCGCAATGCTGCATGATACCTTTCATCCCAATCCTCTGTGACCGCTGTCATCACAATGCTCCAGGACAACTTTCATCACAATGCTCCATGCCCTGGTCATCAAAATGCTCCAGAACTCTTGTCATCATAATGCTCCATGCCAATGTCATCAAAATGCCCCATGACACTTGTCATCACAATGCTCCATGGCCTTTGTCATCACAATGTTCCATGGCCCCTGTCATCAGAGTGCTCCATGTTACCTTTCAATACAATTCTACATGACCAGTGTCATCACGATGCCCCATGACAGATGATACCACAATTCGCCATGGTCCTTGTTATCACAATGCTCCATGAACTGTGTCATCACAAGGTTTCAGGACACTTGTCTTCACAATGATCCATGATCACATTCATCACAATGCTCCATGAACCCTGTCATCTCAATGCTCCATGGCCTTTGTATTCACAATGCTCCATGGCCCCTGTAATCACAGAGCTCCATGACCCCTTTCATCCCAATGCTCCAAGACCGCTGTCATCACAATGCCCCATGACGCCTGCCTTCACAAATCTCCAAGACCTCTCTTACCAAAAAGCTCCATGATCCCTGTCAGTACAATGTTCCATGACACTTTTTATCACAATGCTCCATGACCCCTGTCATCAAAAAGTTCTCTGCCCATATCGTCACAATGCTCCTTGTCACCTTTCATCACAATGCACCATGCCCTTTCATCACAATGCTCCAGAATTCTTGTCATCGCAATGTTCCTTGACCGTGTCATCACAATGCTCCATGACCCGTGTCATCACAAAGCTCCATGACCCCTGTCATCACAATGATCCATGATTCCTTTCCTCACAGTGCTCCAGTACCCTTTTCATCACAATGCTCCATGCCATTGTCAGCACAATTCTCCTTGGACCCTGTCATCAAAATGCTCCATCCCCTTTTCATCACAATGCTCCAGATATCCTATCATTACAATGCTCCATGCTCGTGTCAACACAATGCTCCATGACCCCTGTCATCAAAATGCTTTATGAACCTTGTTATCAGAATGTTCCATGACCCCTGTCATCCAAATGATCCATGACCGTTGTCATCACAATGCTGCATGATACCTTTCATCCCAATTCTCTGTGACCGCTGTCATCACAATGCTCCAGGACAACTTTCATCACAATTCTCCATGACCCCTGTCATCACAACGTTCCATGAAAGTTGTCATCAAAATGCTCCATGACCCCGGTCACCACAAGGTTCCCTGCCCTTGTCATCACAATGGTACATGGCCTGGTCATCACAATGTTCCATGGCCTCTGTCATCACCATGCTCCATGGTCTTTCTCATCACAATGCTCTATGACCCCTGTCATCACAATGCTTGATGACCATTGTCATCACAATGCTCCAAGGCCCCTGTCATCACAATGCCTCATGGTCTTTGTAATCACAATGCTCAATGACCAATGTCATCACAGTGCTCCATGCCATTGTCATCACAATGCTCCATGGTCCCTGTAATCACAATGCTCCATACCCTTGTCATCACAATGCTCCAGAACACTTGTCATCATAATGCTCCATTCCCGTGTCATCACATTGCTTAATGACACTTGTCATCACAATGTTCCTTGGCCTTTGTCATCACAGTGCTCCATGATACCTTTAATCAAAATTCTACATGACCACTCTCATCACAATGCAAGATGACCAATGTCATCACAATGCCCCATGACACGTGTCATCACAATTCGCCTTGGCCCTTGTCATCTCAATGCTGTATGAAACGTGTCATCAGTAGCTCCCAAGACCCTTGTCATCACAATGCTCCATGAACTCTGTTATCTCAATGTTCCATGGCCTTTGTATTCACAATGCTCCATTGTCCCGATAATCGCGTTGCTCCATGAACACTTTCATCACAATGCTCCTTGACCACTGTCACCATAATGCCCCATGACGTCTCTCATCACTGTGCTCCAAGGCCACTCTCATCAAAATGCTCCATGATCTGTGTCAGCACAATATTGCATGACACTTGTCATCACAATGCTCCATGATCCCACTAATCACAATGATCCCTGCCAATTTCATCACAATGACCCAAGTCTCCTGTAATCACAATGCTCCATGCCCTTGTCATCACAATGCTCCAGGTCTGTTGTCATCACCATGCTTCATACCCGTGTCATCACAATGCTCCATGAATCTTGTCTTCACAATGCTCCATGGCCCATGTCATCACAATGCTCCATGACCCCTCTCATCACAATGCTCTATGGCCTTTGTCATCACAATGCTCCGTGACCCCCGTCAACACAATGCCTGATGACCCCTGTCATCAAAATGCTAAATGGCACTTGTCATCACAATGCTCTATGATGCCTGTCATCACTATTCTCCATGTCACTTGTTATCACAAGGCTCCATGGCCCCTGTACTCCCAGTACTCCATGACCCCTTTCATCACAATGCCCAATGTCACCTCTGATCACAATTCTCAATGGCATTTGTCATCACGATGCTCCATGACACCTGTCATCACAATGCTCCATGAGACTTGTCATCACAATGCTCCATGGCCCCTCTCATTCCTGTGCTCCATAATAACTTTAATCACATTTCTAGATGACCACTGCCATCACAATGCCCCATGACATTGTCATCACAATTCGCCATGACCATTGTCATCACAAGGCTCCATGAACCATGTCTTCACAGGGTCCCAGGACACTTGTCATCACAATGATCCATTACCACTTTCATCACAATGCTCCATGACCACTGTCATCTCAATGCTCCATGGCCTTTGTATTCACAATGCTCCATGGCCCCTGTAATCACAGTGCTCCATAACACCTTTCATCATAATGCTCCATGACCACTGCCATCTCAATGCCTCATGACGCCTGTCATCACAATTCTCCAAGGCCCCTCTCATCACAGTGCTCCATGACACTTGTCATCCCATTGCTCCATAACACCTGTCATCACAGTGTTCCCTGCCCATGTCATCAAAATGCTCCATGTCCCCTATAATCACAATGCTCCATGCCTTTTTCCTCACAAAGCTCCAGAATTTTGTCATCACAATGTTCCATGACCGTGGCATCACAATGCTCCATGGCCCTTGTCATCACAATGCTCCAGAATTCTTGTCATCACAATGTTCCATGAACGTGTCATCACAATGCTACATGACCCTGGTCATCACAGTTCTCCATGACCTTTGTCATCACAATGCTCTATGTCACTTTTCATCACAATTCTCAATGACCACTTTAATCACTATGCTCGCTGACCATTTTCATCACATTTCTCTATTGTCATTACAATTCCCCATGGCCCCTTTCTTCACAATTCTCCATGATGCCTGTCATCACAATGCTCCATGGCTTTTGTTATCACAATGTTCCAGGACCAGTTTCATCACAATACTCCATCCCCCTTGTCATCACAGTGCACAATGAAAGCTTTCATTACAATGCTCCATGACACTTGTCATCACAATGCTCCATGGCCTTTATCGTCACAATGCTCCCAGGCACTTTTCATCACGATATTCCATGAAAACGTTCATCACATTGCTCCATGACCATTGTCATCACAATAGTCCATACCCATGTCAACACAATGCTGCATAATCCCTGTCATCCCAATTCTCCATGACTGCTGTCATCACAATAATCCAGGACAATTTTCATAACAATGCTTCATGCCCCCAGTCATCACAGTGCTCCATGATACCTTTCATCACAATTCCTAGATGATCAATGTCATCACAATGCCCCATGACACCTGTTATCACAATTCGCTATGACCCTTGTCATCACAATACTCGATGAACCGTGTCATCACAGTGTTCCAGGACACATGTCATCACAATGATCCATTAATATTTTCATCACAATGCTCCAATACACCTGTCATCACAATGCTCCATGTCCCCTCTTATCATATTGCTCCATGATCTCTTTCATCACAATGCTCCATGACCACTGTCATCACCATACCTCAAGACGCCTGTCATCTCAGTGCTCCATGGCCCCTTTCATCACAAGGCTCCATGAACCCAGTCATCACAATGTTCCCTGCCCTCTTCGTCACAATGCTCCATGGGCCCTGTCATCACAATGCTCCATGCCCTTGTCATCAAAATTCTCCAGAACTCTTGTCATCATAATGTTCCATGCCAATGTCATCAAAATGTCCCATGACACTTGTCATCACAATGCTCCATGGCCTTTGTCATCACAATGTTCCATGGCCCCTGTCATCACAGTGCTCCTTGATACCTTTCATCACAATTCTACATGACCACTGTCATCACAATGCCCCATTTCAGATGTCATCACAATTCGCCATGGTCCTTGTCATAACAATGCTCCATGAACCGTGTCATCACAAGGTTTCAGGACACTTGTCATCACAATGATCCATGATCACTTTCATCACAATGCTCCATGAACCCTGTCATCTCAATGCTCCATAGCCTTTGTATTCACAATGCTCCATGGCCCCTGTAATCACAGTGCTCCATGACCCCTTTCATCACAATGCTCCAAGACCGCTGTCATCACAATGCCCCATGACGCCTGCCACCACCAATCTCCAAGGGCTCCCTTACCAAAAAGCTCCATGATCCCTGTCAGTACAATGTTCCATGACACTTTTCATCACAATGCTCCATGACCCCTGTCATCACAAAGTTCTCTGCCCATATCATCACAATGCTACTTGTCACCTTTCATCACAATGCTCCATGCCCTTTCATCACAATGCTCCAGATTTCTTGTCATCACAATGTTCCTTGACCGTGTCATCACAATGCTCCATGACCCGTGTCATCACAAAGCTCCATGACCCCTGGCATCACAATGATCCATGATTCCTTTCCTCACAGTGCTCCAGTACCCTTTTCATCACAATGCTCCATGCCATTGTCAGCACAATGCTACTTGGACACTGTCATCAAAATGCTCCATCCCCTTTTCATCACAATGCTCCAGATATCCTATCATTACAATGCTCCATGCCCGTGTCAACACAATGCTCCATGACCCCTGTCATCAAAATGCTTGATGAAACTTGTTATCAGAATGTTCCATGACCCCTGTCATCAAAATGATCCCTGACCGTTGTCATCGCAATGCTGCATGATACCTTTCATCCCAATCCTCTGTGACCGCTGTCATCACAATGCTCCAGGACAACTTTCATCACAATGCTCCATGCCCTGGTCATCAAAATGCTCCAGAACTCTTGTCATCATAATGCTCCATGCCAATGTCATCAAAATGCCCCATGACACTTGTCATCACAATGCTCCATGGCCTTTGTCATCACAATGTTCCATGGCCCCTGTCATCAGAGTGCTCCATGTTACCTTTCAATACAATTCTACATGACCAGTGTCATCACGATGCCCCATGACAGATGATACCACAATTCGCCATGGTCCTTGTTATCACAATGCTCCATGAACTGTGTCATCACAAGGTTTCAGGACACTTGTCTTCACAATGATCCATGATCACATTCATCACAATGCTCCATGAACCCTGTCATCTCAATGCTCCATGGCCTTTGTATTCACAATGCTCCATGGTCCCTGTAATCACAGAGCTCCATGACCCCTTTCATCCCAATGCTCCAAGACCGCTGTCATCACAATGCCCCATGACGCCTGCCTTCACAAATCTCCAAGACCTCTCTTACCAAAAAGCTCCATGATCCCTGTCAGTACAATGTTCCATGACACTTTTTATCACAATGCTCCATGACCCCTGTCATCAAAAAGTTCTCTGCCCATATCGTCACAATGCTCCTTGTCACCTTTCATCACAATGCACCATGCCCTTTCATCACAATGCTCCAGAATTCTTGTCATCGCAATGTTCCTTGACCGTGTCATCACAATGCTCCATGACCCTTGTCATCACAAAGCTCCATGACCCCTGTCATCACAATGATCCATGATTCCTTTCCTCACAGTGCTCCAGTACCCTTTTCATCACAATGCTCCATGCCATTGTCAGCACAATTCTCCTTGGACCCTGTCATCAAAATGCTCCATCCCCTTTTCATCACAATGCTCCAGATATCCTATCATTACAATGCTCCATGCTCGTGTCAACACAATGCTCCATGACCCCTGTCATCAAAATGCTTTATGAACCTTGTTATCAGAATGTTCCATGACCCCTGTCATCAAAATGATCCATGACCGTTGTCATCACAATGCTGCATGATACCTTTCATCCCAATTCTCTGTGACCGCTGTCATCACAATGCTCCAGGACAACTTTCATCACAATGCTCCATGACCCCTGTCATCACAACGTTCCATGAAAGTTGTCATCAAAATGCTCCATGACCTCGGTCACCAGAAGGTTCCCTGCCCTTGTCATCACAATGGTACATGGCCTGGTCATCACAATGTTCCATGGCCTCTGTCATCACCATGCTCCATGGTCTTTCTCATCACAATGCTCTATGACCCCTGTCATCACAATGCTTGATGACCATTGTCATCACAATGCTCCAAGGCCCCTGTCATCACAATGCCTCATGGTCTTTGTAATCAAAATGCTCAATGACCAATGTCATCACAGTGCTCCATGCCGTTGTCATCACAATGCTCCATGGTCCCTGTAATCACAATGCTCCATACTCTTGTCATCACAATGTTCCTTGGCCTTTGTCATCACAGTGCTCCATGATACCTTTAATCAAAATTCTACATGACCACTCTCATCACAATGCAAGATGACCAATGTCATCACAATGCCCCATGACACGTGTCATCACAATTCGCCTTGGCCCTTGTCATCTCAATGCTGTATGAAACGTGTCATCAGTAGCTCCCAAGACCCTTGTCATCACAATGCTCCATGAACTCTGTTATCTCAATGTTCCATGGCCTTTGTATTCACAATGCTCCATTGTCCCGATAATCGCGTTGCTCCATGAACACTTTCATCACAATGCTCCTTGACCACTCTCACCATAATGCCCCATGACGTCTCTCATCACTGTGCTCCAAGGCCACTCTCATCAAAATGCTCCATGATCTGTGTCAGCACAATATTGCATGACACTTGTCATCACAATGCTCCATGATCCCTCTAATCACAATGATCACTGCCTATTTCATCACAATGACCCAAGTCTCCTGTAATCACAATGCTCCATGCCCTTGTCATCACAATGCTCCAGGTCTGTTGTCATCACCATGCTTCATACCCGTGTCATCACAGTGCTCCATGAATCTTGTCCTCACAATGCTCCATGGCCCATGTCATCACAATGCTCCATGACCCCTCTCATCACAATGCTCTATGGCCTTTGTCATCACAATGCTCCGTGACCCCCGTCAACACAGTGCCTGATGACCCCTGTCATCAAAATGCTAAATGGCACTTGTCATCACAATGCTCTATGATGCCTGTCATCACTATTCTCCATGTCACTTGTTATCACAAGGCTCCATGGCCCCTGTACTCCCAGTACTCCATGACCCCTTTCATCACAATGCCAATGTCACCTCTGATCACAATTCTCAATGGCATTTGTCATCACGATGCTCCATGACACCTGTCATCACAATGCTCCATGAGACTTGTCATCACAATGCTCCACGGCCCCTCTCATTCCTGTGCTCCATAATAACTTTAATCACATTTCTAGATGACCACTGCCATCACAGTGCCCCATGACATTGTCATCACAATTCGCCATGACCATTGTCATCACAATGCTCCATGAACCATGTCATCACAGGGTCCCAGGACACTTGTCATCACAATGATCCATTACCACTTTCATCACAATGCTCCATGACCACTGTCATCTCAATGCTCCATGGCCTTTGTATTCACAATGCTCCATGGCCCCTGTAATCACAGTGCTCCATAACACCTTTCATCATAATGCTCCATGACCACTGCCATCTCAATGCCTCATGACGCCTGTCATCACAATTCTCCAAGGCCCCTCTCATCACAGTGCTCCATGACACTTGTCATCCCATTGCTCCATAACACCTGTCATCACAGTGTTCCCTGCCCATGTCATCAAAACGCTCCATGTCCCCTATAATCACAATGCTCCATGCCTTTTTCCTCACAAAGTTCCAGAATTTTGTCATCACAATGTTCCATGACCGTGGCATCACAATGCTCCATGGCCCTTGTCATCACAATGCTCCAGAATTCTTGTCATCACAATGTTCCATGAACGTGTCATCACAATGCTACATGACCCTGGTCATCACAGTTCTCCATGACCTTTGTCATCACAATGCTCTATGTCACTTTTCATCACAATTCTCAATGACCACTTTAATCACTATGCTCGCTGACCATTTTCATCACATTTCTCTATTGTCATTACAATTCCCCATGGCCCCTTTCTTCACAATTCTCCATGATGCCTGTCATCACAATGCTCCATGGCTTTTGTTATCACAATGTTCCAGGACCAATTTCATCACAATACTCCATCCCCCTTGTCATCACAGTGCACAATGAAAGCTTTCATTACAATGCTCCATGACACTTGTCATCACAATGCTCCATGGCGTTTATCGTCACAATGCTCCCAGGCACTTTTCATCACGATATTCCATGAAAACTTTCATCACATTGCTCCATGACCATTGTCATCACAATAGTCCATACCCATGTCAACACAATGCTGCATAATCCCTGTCATCCCAATTCTCCATGACTGCTGTCATCACAATAATCCAGGACAATTTTCATAACAATGCTTCATGCCCCCAGTCATCACAGTGCTCCATGATACCTTTCATCAGAATTCCTAGATGATCAATGTCATCACAATGCCCCATGACACCTGTTATCACAATTCGCTATGACCCTTGTCATCACAATACTCGATGAACCGTGTCATCACAGTGTTCCAGGACACATGTCATCACAATGATCCATTAATATTTTCATCACAATGCTCCAATACACCTGTCATCACAATGCTCCATGTCCCCTCTTATAATATTGCTCCATGATGTCTTTCATCACAATGCTCCATGACCACTGTCATCACCATACCTAAAGACGCCTGTCATCTCAGTGCTCCATGGCCCCTTTCATCACAAGGCTCCATGAACCCAGTCATCACAATGTTCCCTGCCCTCTTTGCCACAATGCTCCATGGGCCCTGTCATCACAATGCTCCATGCCCTTGTCATCAAAATTCTCCAGAACTCTTGTCATCATAATGTTCCATGCCAATGTCATCAAAATGTCCCATGACACTTGTCATCACAATGCTCCATGGCCTTTGTCATCACAATGTTCCATGGCCCCTGTCATCACAGTTCTCCTTGATACCTTTCATCACAATTCTACATGACCACTGTCATCACAATGCCCCATTTCAGATGTCATCACAATTCGCCATGGTCCTTGTCATAACAATGCTCCATGAACCGTGTCATCACAAGGTTTCAGGACACTTGTCATCACAATGATCCATGATCACTTTCATCACAATGCTCCATGAACCCTGTCATCTCAATGCTCCATAGCCTTTGTATTCACAATGCTCCATGGCCCCTGTAATCACAGTGCTCCATGACCCCTTTCATCACAATGCTCCAAGACCGCTGTCATCACAATTCCCCATGACGCCTGCCACCACCAATCTCCAAGGGCTCCCTTACCAAAAAGCTCCATGATCCCTGTCAGTACAATGTTCCATGACACTTTTCATCACAATGCTCCAAGAACCCTGTCATCACAAAGTTCTCTGCCCATATCATCACAATGCTACTTGTCACCTTTCATCACAATGCTCCATGCCCTTTCATCACAATGCTCCAGATTTCTTGTCATCACAATGTTCCTTGACCGTGTCATCACAATGCTCCATGACTCGTGTCATCACAAAGCTCCATGACCCCTGGCATCACAATGATCCATGATTCCTTTCCTCAGAGTGCTCCAGTACCCTTTTCATCACAATGCCCCATGCCATTGTCAGCACAATGCTCCTTGGACCCTGTCATCAAACTGCTCCATCCCCTTTTCATCACAATGCTCCAGATATCCTATCATTACAATGCTCCATGCCCGTGTCAACACAATGCTCCATGACCCCTGTCCTCAAAATGCTTGATGAAACTTGTTATCAGAATGTTCCATGACCCTTGTCATCAAAATGATCCCTGACCGTTGTCATCGCAATGCTGCATGATACCTTTCAACCCAATCCTCTGTGACCGCTGTCATCACAATGCTCCAGGACAACTTTCATCACAATGCTCCATGCCCTGGTCATCAAAATGCTCCAGAACTCTTGTCATCATAATGCTCCATGCCAATGTCATCAAAATGCCCCATGACACTTGTCATCACAATGCTCCATGGCCTTTGTCATCACAATGTTCCATGGCCCCTGTCATCACAGTGCTCCATGTTACCTTTCAATACAATTCTACATGACCACTGTCATCACAATGCCCCATGACAGATGATACCACAATTCGCCATGGTCCTTGTCATCACAATGCTCCATGAACTGTGTCATCACAAGGTTCCAGGACACTTGTCATCACAATGATCCATGATCACTTTCATCACAATGCTCCATGAACCCTGTCATCTCAATGCTCCATGGCCTTTGTATTCACAATGCTCCATGGCCCCTGTAATAACAGAGCTCCATGACCCCTTTCATCGCAATGCTCCAAGACCGCTGTCATCACAATGCCCCATGACGCCTGCCTTCACAAATCTCCAAGACCTCTCTTACCAAAAAGCTCCATGATCCCTGTCAGAACAATGCTCCATGACACTTTTTATCACAATGCTCCATGACCCCTGTCATCAAAAAGTTCTCTGTCCATATCGTCACAATGCTCCTTGTCACCTTTCATCACAATGCACCATGCCCTTTCATCACAATGCTCCAGAATTCTTGTCATCGCAATGTTCCTTGACCGTGTCATCACAATGCTCCATGACCCTTGTCATCACAAAGCTCCATGACCCCTGTCATCACAATGATCCATGATTCCTTTCCTCACAGTGCTCCAGTACCCTTTTCATCACAATGCTCCATGCCATTGTCAGCACAATTCTCCTTGGACCCTGTCATCAAAATGCTCCATCCCCTTTTCATCACAATGCTCCAGATATCCTATCATTACAATGCTCCATGCTCGTGTCAACACAATGCTCCATGACCCCTGTCATCAAAATGCTTTATGAACCTTGTTATCAGAATGTTCCATGACCCCTGTCATCAAAATGATCCTTGACCGTTGTCATCACAATGTTGCATGATACCTTTCATCCCAATTCTCTGTGACCGCTGTCATCACAATGCTCCAGGACAACTTTCATCACAATGCTCCATGACCCCTGTCATCACAACGTTCCATGAAAGTTGTCATCAAAATGCTCCATGACCCCGGTCACCACAAGGTTCCCTGCCCTTGTCATCACAATGGTACATGGCCTGGTCATCACAATGTTCCATGGCCTCTGTCATCACCATGCTCCATGGTCTTTCTCATAACAATGCTCTATGACCCCTGTCATCACAATGCTTGATGACCATTGTCATCACAATGCTCCAAGGCCCCTGTCATCACAATGCCTCATGGTCTTTGTAATCACAAAGCTCAATGACCAATGTCATCACAGTGCTCCATGCCGTTGTCATCACAATGCTCCATGGTCCCTGTAATCACAATGCTCCATACTCTTGTCATCACAATGTTCCTTGGCCTTTGTCATCACAGTGCTCCATGATACCTTTAATCAAAATTCTACATGACCACTCTCATCACAACGCCAAATGACCAATGTCATCACAATGCCCCATGACACGTATCATCACAATTCGCCTTGGCCCATGTCATCTCAATGCTGTATGAAACGTGTCATCAGTAGCTCCCAAGACCCTTGTCATCACAATGCTCCATGAACTCTGTTATCTCAATGTTCCATGGCCTTTGTATTCACAATGCTCCATTGTCCCGATAATCGCGTTGCTCCATGAACACTTTCATCACAATGCTCCTTGACCACTCTCACCATAATGCCCCATGACGTCTCTCATCACTGTGCTCCAAGGCCACTCTCATCAAAATGCTCCATGATCTGTGTCAGCACAATATTGCATGACACTTGTCATCACAATGCTCCATGATCCCTCTAATCACAATGATCACTGCCTATTTCATCACAATGACCCAAGTCTCCTGTAATCACAATGCTCCATGCCCTTGTCATCACAATGCTCCAGGTCTGTTGTCATCACCATGCTTCATACCCGTGTCATCACAATGCTCCATGAATCTTGTCCTCACAATGCTCCATGGCCCATGTCATCACAATGCTCCATGACCCCTCTCATCACAATGCTCTATGGCCTTTGTCATCACAATGCTCCGTGACCCCCGTCAACACAGTGCCTGATGACCCCTGTCATCAAAATGCTAAATGGCACTTGTCATCACAATGCTCTATGATGCCTGTCATCACTATTCTCCATGTCACTTGTTATCACAAGGCTCCATGGCCCCTGTACTCCCAGTACTCCATGACCCCTTTCATCACAATGCCAATGTCACCTCTGATCACAATTCTCAATGGCATTTGTCATCACGATGCTCCATGACACCTGTCATCACAATGCTCCATGAGACTTGTCATCACAATGCTCCATGGCCCCTCTCATTCCTGTGCTCCATAATAACTTTAATCACATTTCTAGATGACCACTGCCATCACAATGCCCCATGACATTGTCATCACAATTCGCCATGACCATTGTCATCACAATGCTCCATGAACCATGTCATCACAGGGTCCCAGGACACTTGTCATCACAATGATCCATTACCACTTTCATCACAATGCTCCATGACCACTGTCATCTCAATGCTCCATGGCCTTTGTATTCACAATGCTCCATGGCCCCTGTAATCACAGTGCTCCATAACACCTTTCATCATAATGCTCCATGACCACTGCCATCTCAATGCCTCATGACGCCTGTCATCACAATTCTCCAAGGCCCCTCTCATCACAGTGCTCCATGACACTTGTCATCCCATTGCTCCATAACACCTGTCATCACAGTGTTCCCTGCCCATGTCATCAAAATGCTCCATGTCCCCTATAATCACAAAGCTCCATGCCTTTTTCCTCACAAAGCTCCAGAATTTTGTCATCACAATGTTCCATGACCGTGGCATCACAATGCTCCATGGCCCTTGTCATCACAATGCTCCAGAATTCTTGTCATCACAATGTTCCATGAACGTGTCATCACAATGCTACATGACCCTGGTCATCACAGTTCTCCATGACCTTTGTCATCACAATGCTCTATGTCACTTTTCATCACAATTCTCAATGACCACTTTAATCACTATGCTCGCTGACCATTTTCATCACATTTCTCTATTGTCATTACAATTCCCCATGGCCCCTTTCTTCCCAATTCTCCATGATGCCTGTCATCACAATGCTCCATGGCTTTTGTTATCACAATGTTCCAGGACCAATTTCATCACAATACTCCATCCCCCTTGTCATCACAGTGCACAATGAAAGCTTTCATTACAATGCTCCATGACACTTGTCATCACAATGCTCCATGGCCTTTATCGTCACAATGCTCCCAGGCACTTTTCATCACGATATTCCATGAAAACTTTCATCACATTGCTCCATGACCATTGTCATCACAATAGTCCATACCCATGTCAACACAATGCTGCATAATCCCTGTCATCCCAATTCTCCATGACTGCTGTCATCACAATAATCCAGGACAATTTTCATAACAATGCTTCATGCCCCCAGTCATCACAGTGCTCCATGATACCTTTCATCACAATTCCTAGATGATCAATGTCATCACAATGCCCCATGACACCTGTTATCACAATTCGCTATGACCCTTGTCATCACAATACTCGATGAACCGTGTCATCACAGTGTTCCAGGACACATGTCATCACAATGATCCATTAATATTTTCATCACAATGCTCCAATACACCTGTCATCACAATGCTCCATGTCCCCTCTTATCATATTGCTCCATGATCTCTTTCATCACAATGCTCCATGACCACTGTCATCACCATACCTCAAGACGCCTGTCATCTCAGTGCTCCATGGCCCCTTTCATCACAAGGCTCCATGAACCCAGTCATCACAATGTTCCCTGCCCTCTTCGTCACAATGCTCCATGGGCCCTGTCATCACAATGCTCCATGCCCTTGTCATCAAAATTCTCCAGAACTCTTGTCATCATAATGTTCCATGCCAATGTCATCAAAATGTCCCATGACACTTGTCATCACAATGCTCCATGGCCTTTGTCATCACAATGTTCCATGGCCCCTGTCATCACAGTGCTCCTTGATACCTTTCATCACAATTCTACATGACCACTGTCATCGCAATGCCCCATTTCAGATGTCATCACAATTCGCCATGGTCCTTGTCATAACAATGCTCCATGAACCGTGTCATCACAAGGTTTCAGGACACTTGTCATCACAATGATCCATGATCACTTTCATCACAATGCTCCATGAACCCTGTCATCTCAATGCTCCATAGCCTTTGTATTCACAATGCTCCATGGCCCCTGTAATCACAGTGCTCCATGACCCCTTTCATCACAATGCTCCAAGACCGCTGTCATCACAATGCCCCATGACGCCTGCCACCACCAATCTCCAAGGGCTCCCTTACCAAAAAGCTCCATGATCCCTGTCAGTACAATGTTCCATGACACTTTTCATCACAATGCTCCATGACCCCTGTCATCACAAAGTTCTCTGCCCATATCATCACAATGCTACTTGTCACCTTTCATCACAATGCTCCATGCCCTTTCATCACAATGCTCCAGATTTCTTGTCATCACAATGTTCCTTGACCGTGTCATCACAATGCTCCATGACCCGTGTCATCACAAAGCTCCATGACCCCTGGCATCACAATGATCCATGATTCCTTTCCTCACAGTGCTCCAGTACCCTTTTCATCACAATGCTCCATGCCATTGTCAGCACAATTCTCCTTGGACCCTCTCATCAAAATGCTCCATCCCCTTTTCATCACAATGCTCCAGATATCCTATCATTACAATGCTCCATGCCCGTGTCAACACAATGCTCCATGACCCCTGTCATCAAAATGCTTTATGAAACTTGTTTTCAGGATGTTCCATGACCCCTGTCATCAAAATGATCCCTGACCGTTGTCATCGCAATGCTGCATGATACCTTTCATCCCAATCCTCTGTGACCGCTGTCATCACAATGCTCCAGGACAACTTTCATCACAATGCTCCATGCCCTTGTCATCAAAATTCTCCAGAACTCTTGCCATCATAATGTTCCATGCCAATGTCATCAAAATGTCCCATGACACTTGTCATCACAATGCTCCATGGCCTTTGTCATCACAATGTTCCATGGCCCCTGTCATCACAGTGCTCCTTGATACCTTTCATCACAATTCTACATGACCACTGTCATCACAATGCCCCATTTCAGATGTCATCACAATTCGCCATGGTCCTTGTCATAACAATGCTCCATGAACCGTGTCATCACAAGGTTTCAGGACACTTGTCATCACAATGATCCATGATCACTTTCATCACAATGCTCCATGAACCCTGTCATCTCAATGCTCCATAGCCTTTGTATTCACAATGCTCCATGGCCCCTGTAATCACAGTGCTCCATGACCCCTTTCATCACAATGCTCCAAGACCGCTGTCATCACAATGCCCCATGACGCCTGCCACCACCAATCTCCAAGGGCTCCCTTACCAAAAAGCTCCATGATCCCTGTCAGTACAATGTTCCATGACACTTTTCATCACAATGCTCCATGACCCCTGTCATCACAAAGTTCTCTGCCCATATCATCACAATGCTACTTGTCACCTTTCATCACAATGCTCCATGCCATTGTCAGCACAATGCTCCTTGGAGCCTGTCATCAAAATGCTCCATCCCCTTTTCATCACAATGCTCCAGATATCCTATCATTACCATGCTCCATGCCCGTGTCAACACAATGCTCCATGACCCCTGTCATCAAAATGCTTGATGAAACTTGTTATCAGAATATTCCATGACCCCTGTCATCAAAATGATCCCTGACCGTTGTCATCGCAATGCTGCATGATACCTTTCATCCCAATCCTCTGTGACCGCTGTCATCACAATGCTCCAGGACAACTTTCATCACAATGCTCCATTCCCTGGTCATCAAAATGCTCCAGAACTCTTGTCATCATAATGCTCCATGCCAATGTCATCAAAATGCCCCATGACACTTGTCATCACAATGCTCCATGGCCTTTGTCATCACAATATTCCATGGCCCCTGTCATCACAGTGCTCCATGTTACCTTTCAATACAATTCTACATGACCACTGTCATCACAATGCCCCATGACAGATGATACCACAATTCGCCATGGTCCTTGTCATCACAATGCTCCATGAACTGTGTCATCACAAGGTTCCAGGACACTTGTCATCACAATGATCCATGATCACTTTCATCACAATGCTCCATGAACCCTGTCATCTCAATGCTCCATGGCCTTTGTATTCACAATGCTCCATGGCCCCTGTAATCACAGAGCTCCATGACCCCTTTCATCCCAATGCTCCAAGACCGCTGTCATCACAATGCCCCATGACGCCTGCCTTCACAAATCTCCAAGACCTCTCTTACCAAAAAGCTCCATGATCCCTGTCAGTACAATGTTCCATGACACTTTTTATCACAATGCTCCATGACCCCTGTCATCAAAAAGTTCTCTGCCCATATCGTCACAATGCTCCTTGTCACCTTTCATCACAATGCACCATGCCCTTTCATCACAATGCTCCAGAATTCTTGTCATCGCAATGTTCCTTGACCGTGTCATCACAATGCTCCATGACCCTTGTCATCACAAAGCTCCATGACCCCTGTCATCACAATGATCCATGATTCCTTTCCTCACAGTGCTCCAGTACCCTTTTCATCACAATGCTCCATGCCATTGTCAGCACAATTCTCCTTGGACCCTGTCATCAAAATGCTCCATCCCCTTTTCATCACAATGCTCCAGATATCCTATCATTACAATGCTCCATGCTCGTGTCAACACAATGCTCCATGACCCCTGTCATCAAAATGCTTTATGAACCTTGTTATCAGAATGTTCCATGACCCCTGTCATCAAAATGATCCTTGACCGTTGTCATCACAATGTTGCATGATAACTTTCATCCCAATTCTCTGTGACCGCTGTCATCACAATGCTCCAGGACAACTTTCATCACAATGCTCCATGACCCCTGTCATCACAACGTTCCATGAAAGTTGTCATCAAAATGCTCCATGACCCCGGTCACCACAAGGTTCCCTGCCCTTGTCATCACAATGGTACATGGCCTGGTCATCACAATGTTCCATGGCCTCTGTCATCACCATGCTCCATGGTCTTTCTCATAACAATGCTCTATGACCCCTGTCATCACAATGCTTGATGACCATTGTCATCACAATGCTCCAAGGCCCCTGTCATCACAATGCCTCATGGTCTTTGTAATCACAAAGCTCAATGACCAATGTCATCACAGTGCTCCATGCCGTTGTCATCACAATGCTCCATGGTCCCTGTAATCACAATGCTCCATACTCTTGTCATCACAATGTTCCTTGGCCTTTGTCATCACAGTGCTCCATGATACCTTTAATCAAAATTCTACATGACCACTCTCATCACAACGCCAAATGACCAATGTCATCACAATGCCCCATGACACGTATCATCACAATTCGCCTTGGCCCTTGTCATCTCAATGCTGTATGAAACGTGTCATCAGTAGCTCCCAAGACCCTTGTCATCACAATGCTCCATGAACTCTGTTATCTCAATGTTCCATGGCCTTTGTATTCACAATGCTCCATTGTCCCGATAATCGCGTTGCTCCATGAACACTTTCATCACAATGCTCCTTGACCACTCTCACCATAATGCCCCATGACGTCTCTCATCACTGTGCTCCAAGGCCACTCTCATCAAAATGCTCCATGATCTGTGTCAGCACAATATTGCATGACACTTGTCATCACAATGCTCCATGATCCCTCTAATCACAATGATCACTGCCTATTTCATCACAATGACCCAAGTCTCCTGTAATCACAATGCTCCATGCCCTTGTCATCACAATGCTCCAGGTCTGTTGTCATCACCATGCTTCATACCCGTGTCATCACAATGCTCCATGAATCTTGTCTTCACAGTGCTCCATGGCCCATGTCATCACAATGCTCCATGACCCCTCTCATCACAATGCTCTATGGCCTTTGTCATCACAATGCTCCATGACCCCCGTCAACACAGTGCCTGATGACCCCTGTCATCAAAATGCTAAATGGCACTTGTCATCACAATGCTCTATGATGCCTGTCATCACTATTCTCCATGTCACTTGTTATCACAAGGCTCCATGGCCCCTGTACTCCCAGTACTCCATGACCCCTTTCATCACAATGCCAATGTCACCTCTGATCACAATTCTCAATGGCATTTGTCATCACGATGCTCCATGACACCTGTCATCACAATGCTCCATGAGACTTGTCATCACAATGCTCCATGGCCCCTCTCATTCCTGTGCTCCATAATAACTTTAATCACATTTCTAGATGACCACTGCCATCACAATGCCCCATGACATTGTCATCACAATTCGCCATGACCATTGTCATCACAATGCTCCATGAACCATGTCATCACAGGGTCCCAGGACACTTGGCATCACAATGATCCATTACCACTTTCATCACAATGCTCCATGACCACTGTCATCTCAATGCTCCATGGCCTTTGTATTCACAATGCTCCATGGCCCCTGTAATCACAGTGCTCCATAACACCTTTCATCATAATGCTCCATGACCACTGCCATCTCAATGCCTCATGACGCCTGTCATCACAATTCTCCAAGGCCCCTCTCATCACAGTGCTCCATGACACTTGTCATCCCATTGCTCCATAACACCTGTCATCACAGTGTTCCCTGCCCATGTCATCAAAATGCTCCATGTCCCCTATAATCACAAAGCTCCATGCCTTTTTCCTCACAAAGCTCCAGAATTTTGTCATCACAATGTTCCATGACCGTGGCATCACAATGCTCCATGGCCCTTGTCATCACAATGCTCCAGAATTCTTGTCATCACAATGTTCCATGAACGTGTCATCACAATGCTACATGACCCTGGTCATCACAGTTCTCCATGACCTTTGTCATCACAATGCTCTATGTCACTTTTCATCACAATTCTCAATGACCACTTTAATCACTATGCTCGCTGACCATTTTCATCACATTTCTCTATTGTCATTACAATTCCCCATGGCCCCTTTCTTCCCAATTCTCCATGATGCCTGTCATCACAATGCTCCATGGCTTTTGTTATCACAATGTTCCAGGACCAATTTCATCACAATACTCCATCCCCCTTGTCATCACAGTGCACAATGAAAGCTTTCATTACAATGCTCCATGACACTTGTCATCACAATGCTCCATGGCCTTTATCGTCACAATGCTCCCAGGCACTTTTCATCACGATATTCCATGAAAACTTTCATCACATTGCTCCATGACCATTGTCATCACAATAGTCCATACCCATGTCAACACAATGCTGCATAATCCCTGTCATCCCAATTCTCCATGACTGCTGTCATCACAATAATCCAGGACAATTTTCATAACAATGCTTCATGCCCCCAGTCATCACAGTGCTCCATGATACCTTTCATCACAATTCCTAGATGATCAATGTCATCACAATGCCCCATGACACCTGTTATCACAATTCGCTATGACCCTTGTCATCACAATACTCGATGAACCGTGTCATCACAGTGTTCCAGGACACATGTCATCACAATGATCCATTAATATTTTCATCACAATGCTCCAATACACCTGTCATCACAATGCTCCATGTCCCCTCTTATCATATTGCTCCATGATCTCTTTCATCACAATGCTCCATGACCACTGTCATCACCATACCTCAAGACGCCTGTCATCTCAGTGCTCCATGGCCCCTTTCATCACAAGGCTCCATGAACCCAGTCATCACAATGTTCCCTGCCCTCTTCGTCACAATGCTCCATGGGCCCTGTCATCACAATGCTCCATGCCCTTGTCATCAAAATTCTCCAGAACTCTTGTCATCATAATGTTCCATGCCAATGTCATCAAAATGTCCCATGACACTTGTCATCACAATGCTCCATGGCCTTTGTCATCACAATGTTCCATGGCCCCTGTCATCACAGTGCTCCTTGATACCTTTCATCACAATTCTACATGACCACTGTCATCGCAATGCCCCATTTCAGATGTCATCACAATTCGCCATGGTCCTTGTCATAACAATGCTCCATGAACCGTGTCATCACAAGGTTTCAGGACACTTGTCATCACAATGATCCATGATCACTTTCATCACAATGCTCCATGAACCCTGTCATCTCAATGCTCCATAGCCTTTGTATTCACAATGCTCCATGGCCCCTGTAATCACAGTGCTCCATGACCCCTTTCATCACAATGCTCCAAGACCGCTGTCATCACAATGCCCCATGACGCCTGCCACCACCAATCTCCAAGGGCTCCCTTACCAAAAAGCTCCATGATCCCTGTCAGTACAATGTTCCATGACACTTTTCATCACAATGCTCCATGACCCCTGTCATCACAAAGTTCTCTGCCCATATCATCACAATGCTACTTGTCACCTTTCATCACAATGCTCCATGCCATTGTCAGCACAATGCTCCTTGGAGCCTGTCATCAAAATGCTCCATCCCCTTTTCATCACAATGCTCCAGATATCCTATCATTACCATGCTCCATGCCCGTGTCAACACAATGCTCCATGACCCCTGTCATCAAAATGCTTGATGAAACTTGTTATCAGAATATTCCATGACCCCTGTCATCAAAATGATCCCTGACCGTTGTCATCGCAATGCTGCATGATACCTTTCATCCCAATCCTCTGTGACCGCTGTCATCACAATGCTCCAGGACAACTTTCATCACAATGCTCCATGCCCTGGTCATCAAAATGCTCCAGAACTCTTGTCATCATAATGCTCCATGCCAATGTCATCAAAATGCCCCATGACACTTGTCATCACAATGCTCCATGGCCTTTGTCATCACAATATTCCATGGCCCCTGTCATCACAGTGCTCCATGTTACCTTTCAATACAATTCTACATGACCACTGTCATCACAATGCCCCATGACAGATGATACCACAATTCGCCATGGTCCTTGTCATCACAATGCTCCATGAACTGTGTCATCACAAGGTTCCAGGACACTTGTCATCACAATGATCCATGATCACTTTCATCACAATGCTCCATGAACCCTGTCATCTCAATGCTCCATGGCCTTTGTATTCACAATGCTCCATGGCCCCTGTAATCACAGAGCTCCATGACCCCTTTCATCACAATGCTCCAAGACCGCTGTCATCACAATGCCCCATGACGCCTGCCTTCACAAATCTCCAAGACCTCTCTTACCAAAAAGCTCCATGATCCCTGTCAGTACAATGCTCCATGACACTTTTTATCACAATGCTCCATGACCCCTGTCATCAAAAAGTTCTCTGCCCATATCGTCACAATGCTCCTTGTCACCTTTCATCACAATGCACCATGCCCTTTCATCACAATGCTCCAGAATTCTTGTCATCGCAATGTTCCTTGACCGTGTCATCACAATGCTCCATGACCCTTGTCATCACAAAGCTCCATGACCCCTGTCATCACAATGATCCATGATTCCTTTCCTCACAGTGCTCCAGTACCCTTTTCATCACAATGCTCCATGCCATTGTCAGCACAATTCTCCTTGGACCCTGTCATCAAAATGCTCCATCCCCTTTTCATCACAATGCTCCAGATATCCTATCATTACAATGCTCCATGCTCGTGTCAACACAATGCTCCATGACCCCTGTCATCAAAATGCTTTATGAACCTTGTTATCAGAATGTTCCATGACCCCTGTCATCAAAATGATCCATGACCGTTGTCATCACAATGCTGCATGATACCTTTCATCCCAATTCTCTGTGACCGCTGTCATCACAATGCTCCAGGACAACTTTCATCACAATGCTCCATGACCCCCGTCAACACAGTGCCTGATGACCCCTGTCATCAAAATGCTAAATGGCACTTGTCATCACAATGCTCTATGATGCCTGTCATCACTATTCTCCATGTCACTTGTTATCACAAGGCTCCATGGCCCCTGTACTCCCAGTACTCCATGACCCCTTTCATCACAATGCCAATGTCACCTCTGATCACAATTCTCAATGGCATTTGTCATCACGATGCTCCATGACACCTGTCATCACAATGCTCCATGAGACTTGTCATCACAATGCTCCATGGCCCCTCTCATTCCTGTGCTCCATAATAACTTTAATCACATTTCTAGATGACCACTGCCATCACAATGCCCCATGACATTGTCATCACAATTCGCCATGACCATTGTCATCACAATGCTCCATGAACCATGTCATCACAGGGTCCCAGGACACTTGGCATCACAATGATCCATTACCACTTTCATCACAATGCTCCATGACCACTGTCATCTCAATGCTCCATGGCCTTTGTATTCACAATGCTCCATGGCCCCTGTAATCACAGTGCTCCATAACACCTTTCATCATAATGCTCCATGACCACTGCCATCTCAATGCCTCATGACGCCTGTCATCACAATTCTCCAAGGCCCCTCTCATCACAGTGCTCCATGACACTTGTCATCCCATTGCTCCATAACACCTGTCATCACAGTGTTCCCTGCCCATGTCATCAAAATGCTCCATGTCCCCTATAATCACAAAGCTCCATGCCTTTTTCCTCACAAAGCTCCAGAATTTTGTCATCACAATGTTCCATGACCGTGGCATCACAATGCTCCATGGCCCTTGTCATCACAATGCTCCAGAATTCTTGTCATCACAATGTTCCATGAACGTGTCATCACAATGCTACATGACCCTGGTCATCACAGTTCTCCATGACCTTTGTCATCACAATGCTCTATGTCACTTTTCATCACAATTCTCAATGACCACTTTAATCACTATGCTCGCTGACCATTTTCATCACATTTCTCTATTGTCATTACAATTCCCCATGGCCCCTTTCTTCCCAATTCTCCATGATGCCTGTCATCACAATGCTCCATGGCTTTTGTTATCACAATGTTCCAGGACCAATTTCATCACAATACTCCATCCCCCTTGTCATCACAGTGCACAATGAAAGCTTTCATTACAATGCTCCATGACACTTGTCATCACAATGCTCCATGGCCTTTATCGTCACAATGCTCCCAGGCACTTTTCATCACGATATTCCATGAAAACTTTCATCACATTGCTCCATGACCATTGTCATCACAATAGTCCATACCCATGTCAACACAATGCTGCATAATCCCTGTCATCCCAATTCTCCATGACTGCTGTCATCACAATAATCCAGGACAATTTTCATAACAATGCTTCATGCCCCCAGTCATCACAGTGCTCCATGATACCTTTCATCACAATTCCTAGATGATCAATGTCATCACAATGCCCCATGACACCTGTTATCACAATTCGCTATGACCCTTGTCATCACAATACTCGATGAACCGTGTCATCACAGTGTTCCAGGACACATGTCATCACAATGATCCATTAATATTTTCATCACAATGCTCCAATACACCTGTCATCACAATGCTCCATGTCCCCTCTTATCATATTGCTCCATGATCTCTTTCATCACAATGCTCCATGACCACTGTCATCACCATACCTCAAGACGCCTGTCATCTCAGTGCTCCATGGCCCCTTTCATCACAAGGCTCCATGAACCCAGTCATCACAATGTTCCCTGCCCTCTTCGTCACAATGCTCCATGGGCCCTGTCATCACAATGCTCCATGCCCTTGTCATCAAAATTCTCCAGAACTCTTGTCATCATAATGTTCCATGCCAATGTCATCAAAATGTCCCATGACACTTGTCATCACAATGCTCCATGGCCTTTGTCATCACAATGTTCCATGGCCCCTGTCATCACAGTGCTCCTTGATACCTTTCATCACAATTCTACATGACCACTGTCATCGCAATGCCCCATTTCAGATGTCATCACAATTCGCCATGGTCCTTGTCATAACAATGCTCCATGAACCGTGTCATCACAAGGTTTCAGGACACTTGTCATCACAATGATCCATGATCACTTTCATCACAATGCTCCATGAACCCTGTCATCTCAATGCTCCATAGCCTTTGTATTCACAATGCTCCATGGCCCCTGTAATCACAGTGCTCCATGACCCCTTTCATCACAATGCTCCAAGACCGCTGTCATCACAATGCCCCATGACGCCTGCCACCACCAATCTCCAAGGGCTCCCTTACCAAAAAGCTCCATGATCCCTGTCAGTACAATGTTCCATGACACTTTTCATCACAATGCTCCATGACCCCTGTCATCACAAAGTTCTCTGCCCATATCATCACAATGCTACTTGTCACCTTTCATCACAATGCTCCATGCCATTGTCAGCACAATGCTCCTTGGAGCCTGTCATCAAAATGCTCCATCCCCTTTTCATCACAATGCTCCAGATATCCTATCATTACCATGCTCCATGCCCGTGTCAACACAATGCTCCATGACCCCTGTCATCAAAATGCTTGATGAAACTTGTTATCAGAATATTCCATGACCCCTGTCATCAAAATGATCCCTGACCGTTGTCATCGCAATGCTGCATGATACCTTTCATCCCAATCCTCTGTGACCGCTGTCATCACAATGCTCCAGGACAACTTTCATCACAATGCTCCATGCCCTGGTCATCAAAATGCTCCAGAACTCTTGTCATCATAATGCTCCATGCCAATGTCATCAAAATGCCCCATGACACTTGTCATCACAATGCTCCATGGCCTTTGTCATCACAATATTCCATGGCCCCTGTCATCACAGTGCTCCATGTTACCTTTCAATACAATTCTACATGACCACTGTCATCACAATGCCCCATGACAGATGATACCACAATTCGCCATGGTCCTTGTCATCACAATGCTCCATGAACTGTGTCATCACAAGGTTCCAGGACACTTGTCATCACAATGATCCATGATCACTTTCATCACAATGCTCCATGAACCCTGTCATCTCAATGCTCCATGGCCTTTGTATTCACAATGCTCCATGGCCCCTGTAATCACAGAGCTCCATGACCCCTTTCATCACAATGCTCCAAGACCGCTGTCATCACAATGCCCCATGACGCCTGCCTTCACAAATCTCCAAGACCTCTCTTACCAAAAAGCTCCATGATCCCTGTCAGTACAATGCTCCATGACACTTTTTATCACAATGCTCCATGACCCCTGTCATCAAAAAGTTCTCTGCCCATATCGTCACAATGCTCCTTGTCACCTTTCATCACAATGCACCATGCCCTTTCATCACAATGCTCCAGAATTCTTGTCATCGCAATGTTCCTTGACCGTGTCATCACAATGCTCCATGACCCTTGTCATCACAAAGCTCCATGACCCCTGTCATCACAATGATCCATGATTCCTTTCCTCACAGTGCTCCAGTACCCTTTTCATCACAATGCTCCATGCCATTGTCAGCACAATTCTCCTTGGACCCTGTCATCAAAATGCTCCATCCCCTTTTCATCACAATGCTCCAGATATCCTATCATTACAATGCTCCATGCTCGTGTCAACACAATGCTCCATGACCCCTGTCATCAAAATGCTTTATGAACCTTGTTATCAGAATGTTCCATGACCCCTGTCATCAAAATGATCCATGACCGTTGTCATCACAATGCTGCATGATACCTTTCATCCCAATTCTCTGTGACCGCTGTCATCACAATGCTCCAGGACAACTTTCATCACAATGCTCCATGACCCCCGTCAACACAGTGCCTGATGACCCCTGTCATCAAAATGCTAAATGGCACTTGTCATCACAATGCTCTATGATGCCTGTCATCACTATTCTCCATGTCACTTGTTATCACAAGGCTCCATGGCCCCTGTACTCCCAGTACTCCATGACCCCTTTCATCACAATGCCAATGTCACCTCTGATCACAATTCTCAATGGCATTTGTCATCACGATGCTCCATGACACCTGTCATCACAATGCTCCATGAGACTTGTCATCACAATGCTCCATGGCCCCTCTCATTCCTGTGCTCCATAATAACTTTAATCACATTTCTAGATGACCACTGCCATCACAATGCCCCATGACATTGTCATCACAATTCGCCATGACCATTGTCATCACAATGCTCCATGAACCATGTCATCACAGGGTCCCAGGACACTTGGCATCACAATGATCCATTACCACTTTCATCACAATGCTCCATGACCACTGTCATCTCAATGCTCCATGGCCTTTGTATTCACAATGCTCCATGGCCCCTGTAATCACAGTGCTCCATAACACCTTTCATCATAATGCTCCATGACCACTGCCATCTCAATGCCTCATGACGCCTGTCATCACAATTCTCCAAGGCCCCTCTCATCACAGTGCTCCATGACACTTGTCATCCCATTGCTCCATAACACCTGTCATCACAGTGTTCCCTGCCCATGTCATCAAAATGCTCCATGTCCCCTATAATCACAAAGCTCCATGCCTTTTTCCTCACAAAGCTCCAGAATTTTGTCATCACAATGTTCCATGACCGTGGCATCACAATGCTCCATGGCCCTTGTCATCACAATGCTCCAGAATTCTTGTCATCACAATGTTCCATGAACGTGTCATCACAATGCTACATGACCCTGGTCATCACAGTTCTCCATGACCTTTGTCATCACAATGCTCTATGTCACTTTTCATCACAATTCTCAATGACCACTTTAATCACTATGCTCGCTGACCATTTTCATCACATTTCTCTATTGTCATTACAATTCCCCATGGCCCCTTTCTTCCCAATTCTCCATGATGCCTGTCATCACAATGCTCCATGGCTTTTGTTATCACAATGTTCCAGGACCAATTTCATCACAATACTCCATCCCCCTTGTCATCACAGTGCACAATGAAAGCTTTCATTACAATGCTCCATGACACTTGTCATCACAATGCTCCATGGCCTTTATCGTCACAATGCTCCCAGGCACTTTTCATCACGATATTCCATGAAAACTTTCATCACATTGCTCCATGACCATTGTCATCACAATAGTCCATACCCATGTCAACACAATGCTGCATAATCCCTGTCATCCCAATTCTCCATGACTGCTGTCATCACAATAATCCAGGACAATTTTCATAACAATGCTTCATGCCCCCAGTCATCACAGTGCTCCATGATACCTTTCATCACAATTCCTAGATGATCAATGTCATCACAATGCCCCATGACACCTGTTATCACAATTCGCTATGACCCTTGTCATCACAATACTCGATGAACCGTGTCATCACAGTGTTCCAGGACACATGTCATCACAATGATCCATTAATATTTTCATCACAATGCTCCAATACACCTGTCATCACAATGCTCCATGTCCCCTCTTATCATATTGCTCCATGATCTCTTTCATCACAATGCTCCATGACCACTGTCATCACCATACCTCAAGACGCCTGTCATCTCAGTGCTCCATGGCCCCTTTCATCACAAGGCTCCATGAACCCAGTCATCACAATGTTCCCTGCCCTCTTCGTCACAATGCTCCATGGGCCCTGTCATCACAATGCTCCATGCCCTTGTCATCAAAATTCTCCAGAACTCTTGTCATCATAATGTTCCATGCCAATGTCATCAAAATGTCCCATGACACTTGTCATCACAATGCTCCATGGCCTTTGTCATCACAATGTTCCATGGCCCCTGTCATCACAGTGCTCCTTGATACCTTTCATCACAATTCTACATGACCACTGTCATCGCAATGCCCCATTTCAGATGTCATCACAATTCGCCATGGTCCTTGTCATAACAATGCTCCATGAACCGTGTCATCACAAGGTTTCAGGACACTTGTCATCACAATGATCCATGATCACTTTCATCACAATGCTCCATGAACCCTGTCATCTCAATGCTCCATAGCCTTTGTATTCACAATGCTCCATGGCCCCTGTAATCACAGTGCTCCATGACCCCTTTCATCACAATGCTCCAAGACCGCTGTCATCACAATGCCCCATGACGCCTGCCACCACCAATCTCCAAGGGCTCCCTTACCAAAAAGCTCCATGATCCCTGTCAGTACAATGTTCCATGACACTTTTCATCACAATGCTCCATGACCCCTGTCATCACAAAGTTCTCTGCCCATATCATCACAATGCTACTTGTCACCTTTCATCACAATGCTCCATGCCATTGTCAGCACAATGCTCCTTGGAGCCTGTCATCAAAATGCTCCATCCCCTTTTCATCACAATGCTCCAGATATCCTATCATTACCATGCTCCATGCCCGTGTCAACACAATGCTCCATGACCCCTGTCATCAAAATGCTTGATGAAACTTGTTATCAGAATATTCCATGACCCCTGTCATCAAAATGATCCCTGACCGTTGTCATCGCAATGCTGCATGATACCTTTCATCCCAATCCTCTGTGACCGCTGTCATCACAATGCTCCAGGACAACTTTCATCACAATGCTCCATGCCCTGGTCATCAAAATGCTCCAGAACTCTTGTCATCATAATGCTCCATGCCAATGTCATCAAAATGCCCCATGACACTTGTCATCACAATGCTCCATGGCCTTTGTCATCACAATATTCCATGGCCCCTGTCATCACAGTGCTCCATGTTACCTTTCAATACAATTCTACATGACCACTGTCATCACAATGCCCCATGACAGATGATACCACAATTCGCCATGGTCCTTGTCATCACAATGCTCCATGAACTGTGTCATCACAAGGTTCCAGGACACTTGTCATCACAATGATCCATGATCACTTTCATCACAATGCTCCATGAACCCTGTCATCTCAATGCTCCATGGCCTTTGTATTCACAATGCTCCATGGCCCCTGTAATCACAGAGCTCCATGACCCCTTTCATCACAATGCTCCAAGACCGCTGTCATCACAATGCCCCATGACGCCTGCCTTCACAAATCTCCAAGACCTCTCTTACCAAAAAGCTCCATGATCCCTGTCAGTACAATGCTCCATGACACTTTTTATCACAATGCTCCATGACCCCTGTCATCAAAAAGTTCTCTGCCCATATCGTCACAATGCTCCTTGTCACCTTTCATCACAATGCACCATGCCCTTTCATCACAATGCTCCAGAATTCTTGTCATCGCAATGTTCCTTGACCGTGTCATCACAATGCTCCATGACCCTTGTCATCACAAAGCTCCATGACCCCTGTCATCACAATGATCCATGATTCCTTTCCTCACAGTGCTCCAGTACCCTTTTCATCACAATGCTCCATGCCATTGTCAGCACAATTCTCCTTGGACCCTGTCATCAAAATGCTCCATCCCCTTTTCATCACAATGCTCCAGATATCCTATCATTACAATGCTCCATGCTCGTGTCAACACAATGCTCCATGACCCCTGTCATCAAAATGCTTTATGAACCTTGTTATCAGAATGTTCCATGACCCCTGTCATCAAAATGATCCATGACCGTTGTCATCACAATGCTGCATGATACCTTTCATCCCAATTCTCTGTGACCGCTGTCATCACAATGCTCCAGGACAACTTTCATCACAATGCTCCATGACCCCTGTCATCACAACGTTCCATGAAAGTTGTCATCAAAATGCTCCATGACCTCGGTGACCAGAAGGTTCCCTGCCCTTGTCATCACAATGGTACATGGCCTGGTCATCACAATGTTCCATGGCCTCTGTCATCACCATGCTCCATGGTCTTTCTCATCACAATGCTCTATGACCCCTGTCATCACAATGCTTGATGACCATTGTCATCACAATGCTCCAAGGCCCCTGTCATCACAATGCCTCATGGTCTTTGTAATCACAATGCTCAATGACCAATGTCATCACAGTGCTCCATGCCATTGTCATCACAATGCTCCATGGTCCCTGTAATCACAATGCTCCATACTCTTGTCATCACAATGTTCCTTGGCCTTTGTCATCACAGTGCTCCATGATACCTTTAATCAAAATTCTACATGACCACTCTCATCACAATGCAAGATGACCAATGTCATCACAATGCCCCATGACACGTGTCATCACAATTCGCCTTGGCCCTTGTCATCTCAATGCTGTATGAAACGTGTCATCAGTAGCTCCCAAGACCCTTGTCATCACAATGCTCCATGAACTCTGTTATCTCAATGTTCCATGGCCTTTGTATTCACAATGCTCCATTGTCCCGATAATCGCGTTGCTCCATGAACACTTTCATCACAATGCTCCTTGACCACTCTCACCATAATGCCCCATGACGTCTCTCATCACTGTGCTCCAAGGCCACTCTCATCAAAATGCTCCATGATCTGTGTCAGCACAATATTGCATGACACTTGTCATCACAATGCTCCATGATCCCTCTAATCACAATGATCACTGCCTATTTCATCACAATGACCCAAGTCTCCTGTAATCACAATGCTCCATGCCCTTGTCATCACAATGCTCCAGGTCTGTTGTCATCACCATGCTTCATACCCGTGTCATCACAATGCTCCATGAATCTTGTCCTCACAATGCTCCATGGCCCATGTCATCACAATGCTCCTTGACCCCTCTCATCACAATGCTCTATGGCCTTTGTCATCACAATGCTCCGTGACCCCCGTCAACACAGTGCCTGATGACCCCTGTCATCAAAATGCTAAATGGCACTTGTCATCACAATGCTCTATGATGCCTGTCATCACTATTCTCCATGTCACTTGTTATCACAAGGCTCCATGGCCCCTGTACTCCCAGTACTCCATGACCCCTTTCATCACAATGCCAATGTCACCTCTGATCACAATTCTCAATGGCATTTGTCATCACGATGCTCCATGACACCTGTCATCACAATGCTCCATGAGACTTGTCATCACAATGCTCCATGGCCCCTCTCATTCCTGTGCTCCATAATAACTTTAATCACATTTCTAGATGACCACTGCCATCACAATGCCCCATGACATTGTCATCACAATTCGCCATGACCATTGTCATCACAATGCTCCATGAACCATGTCATCACAGGGTCCCAGGACACTTGTCATCACAATGATCCATTACCACTTTCATCACAATGCTCCATGACCACTGTCATCTCAATGCTCCATGGCCTTTGTATTCACAATGCTCCATGGCCCCTGTAATCACAGTGCTCCATAACACCTTTCATCATAATGCTCCATGACCACTGCCATCTCAATGCCTCATGACGCCTGTCATCACAATTCTCCAAGGCCCCTCTCATCACAGTGCTCCATGACACTTGTCATCCCATTGCTCCATAACACCTGTCATCACAGTGTTCCCTGCCCATGTCATCAAAATGCTCCATGTCCCCTATAATCACAAAGCTCCATGCCTTTTTCCTCACAAAGCTCCAGAATTTTGTCATCACAATGTTCCATGACCGTGGCATCACAATGCTCCATGGCCCTTGTCATCACAATGCTCCAGAATTCTTGTCATCACAATGTTCCATGAACGTGTCATCACAATGCTACATGACCCTGGTCATCACAGTTCTCCATGACCTTTGTCATCACAATGCTCTATGTCACTTTTCATCACAATTCTCAATGACCACTTTAATCACTATGCTCGCTGACCATTTTCATCACATTTCTCTATTGTCATTACAATTCCCCATGGCCCCTTTCTTCCCAATTCTCCATGATGCCTGTCATCACAATGCTCCATGGCTTTTGTTATCACAATGTTCCAGGACCAATTTCATCACAATACTCCATCCCCCTTGTCATCACAGTGCACAATGAAAGCTTTCATTACAATGCTCCATGACACTTGTCATCACAATGCTCCATGGCCTTTATCGTCACAATGCTCCCAGGCACTTTTCATCACGATATTCCATGAAAACTTTCATCACATTGCTCCATGACCATTGTCATCACAATAGTCCATACCCATGTCAACACAATGCTGCATAATCCCTGTCATCCCAATTCTCCATGACTGCTGTCATCACAATAATCCAGGACAATTTTCATAACAATGCTTCATGCCCCCAGTCATCACAGTGCTCCATGATACCTTTCATCACAATTCCTAGATGATCAATGTCATCACAATGCCCCATGACACCTGTTATCACAATTCGCTATGACCCTTGTCATCACAATACTCGATGAACCGTGTCATCACAGTGTTCCAGGACACATGTCATCACAATGATCCATTAATATTTTCATCACAATGCTCCAATACACCTGTCATCACAATGCTCCATGTCCCCTCTTATCATATTGCTCCATGATCTCTTTCATCACAATGCTCCATGACCACTGTCATCACCATACCTCAAGACGCCTGTCATCTCAGTGCTCCATGGCCCCTTTCATCACAAGGCTCCATGAACCCAGTCATCACAATGTTCCCTGCCCTCTTCGTCACAATGCTCCATGGGCCCTGTCATCACAATGCTCCATGCCCTTGTCATCAAAATTCTCCAGAACTCTTGTCATCATAATGTTCCATGCCAATGTCATCAAAATGTCCCATGACACTTGTCATCACAATGCTCCATGGCCTTTGTCATCACAATGTTCCATGGCCCCTGTCATCACAGTGCTCCTTGATACCTTTCATCACAATTCTACATGACCACTGTCATCACAATGCCCCATTTCAGATGTCATCACAATTCGCCATGGTCCTTGTCATAACAATGCTCCATGAACCGTGTCATCACAAGGTTTCAGGACACTTGTCATCACAATGATCCATGATCACTTTCATCACAATGCTCCATGAACCCTGTCATCTCAATGCTCCATAGCCTTTGTATTCACAATGCTCCATGGCCCCTGTAATCACAGTGCTCCATGACCCCTTTCATCACAATGCTCCAAGACCGCTGTCATCACAATGCCCCATGACGCCTGCCACCACCAATCTCCAAGGGCTCCCTTACCAAAAAGCTCCATGATCCCTGTCAGTACAATGTTCCATGACACTTTTCATCACAATGCTCCATGACCCCTGTCATCACAAAGTTCTCTGCCCATATCATCACAATGCTACTTGTCACCTTTCATCACAATGCTCCATGCCATTGTCAGCACAATGCTCCTTGGAGCCTGTCATCAAAATGCTCCATCCCCTTTTCATCACAATGCTCCAGATATCCTATCATTACCATGCTCCATGCCCGTGTCAACACAATGCTCCATGACCCCTGTCATCAAAATGCTTGATGAAACTTGTTATCAGAATATTCCATGACCCCTGTCATCAAAATGATCCCTGACCGTTGTCATCGCAATGCTGCATGATACCTTTCATCCCAATCCTCTGTGACCGCTGTCATCACAATGCTCCAGGACAACTTTCATCACAATGCTCCATGCCCTGGTCATCAAAATGCTCCAGAACTCTTGTCATCATAATGCTCCATGCCAATGTCATCAAAATGCCCCATGACACTTGTCATCACAATGCTCCATGGCCTTTGTCATCACAATATTCCATGGCCCCTGTCATCACAGTGCTCCATGTTACCTTTCAATACAATTCTACATGACCACTGTCATCACAATGCCCCATGACAGATGATACCACAATTCGCCATGGTCCTTGTCATCACAATGCTCCATGAACTGTGTCATCACAAGGTTCCAGGACACTTGTCATCACAATGATCCATGATCACTTTCATCACAATGCTCCATGAACCCTGTCATCTCAATGCTCCATGGCCTTTGTATTCACAATGCTCCATGGCCCCTGTAATCACAGAGCTCCATGACCCCTTTCATCCCAATGCTCCAAGAATGCTGTCATCACAATGCCCCATGACGCCTGCCTTCACAAATCTCCAAGACCTCTCTTACCAAAAAGCTCCATGATCCCTGTCAGTACAATGTTCCATGACACTTTTTATCACAATGCTCCATGACCCCTGTCATCAAAAAGTTCTCTGCCCATATCGTCACAATGCTCCTTGTCACCTTTCATCACAATGCACCATGCCCTTTCATCACAATGCTCCAGAATTCTTGTCATCGCAATGTTCCTTGACCGTGTCATCACAATGCTCCATGACCCTTGTCATCACAAAGCTCCATGACCCCTGTCATCACAATGATCCATGATTCCTTTCCTCAGAGTGCTCCAGTACCCTTTTCATCACAATGCCCCATGCCATTGTCAGCACAATGCTCCTTGGACCCTGTCATCAAACTGCTCCATCCCCTTTTCATCACAATGCTCCAGATATCCTATCATTACAATGCTCCATGCCCGTGTCAACACAATGCTCCATGACCCCTGTCCTCAAAATGCTTGATGAAACTTGTTATCAGAATGTTCCATGACCCTTGTCATCAAAATGATCCCTGACCGTTGTCATCGCAATGCTGCATGATACCTTTCAACCCAATCCTCTGTGACCGCTGTCATCACAATGCTCCAGGACAACTTTCATCACAATGCTCCATGCCCTGGTCATCAAAATGCTCCAGAACTCTTGTCATCATAATGCTCCATTCCAATGTCATCAAAATGCCCCATGACACTTGTCATCACAATGCTCCATGGCCTTTGTCATCACAATGTTCCATGGCCCCTGTCATCACAGTGCTCCATGTTACCTTTCAATACAATTCTACATGACCACTCTCATCACAATGCCCCATGACAGATGATACCACAATTCGCCATGGTCCTTGTCATCACAATGCTCCATGAACTGTGTCATCACAAGGTTCCAGGACACTTGTCATCACAATGATCCATGATCACTTTCATCACAATGCTCCATGAACCCTGTCATCTCAATGCTCCATGGCCTTTGTATTCACAATGCTCCATGGCCCCTGTAATCACAGAGCTCCATGACCCCTTTCATCGCAATGCTCCAAGACCGCTGTCATCACAATGCCCCATGACGCCTGCCTTCACAAATCTCCAAGACCTCTCTTACCAAAAAGCTCCATGATCCCTGTCAGAACAATGCTCCATGACACTTTTTATCACAATGCTCCATGACCCCTGTCATCAAAAATTTCTCTGTCCATATCGTCACAATGCTCCTTGTCACCTTTCATCACAATGCACCATGCCCTTTCATCACAATGCTCCAGAATTCTTGTCATCGCAATGTTCCTTGACCGTGTCATCACAATGCTCCATGACCCTTGTCATCACAAAGCTCCATGACCCCTGTCATCACAATGATCCATGATTCCTTTCCTCACAGTGCTCCAGTACCCTTTTCATCACAATGCTCCATGCCATTGTCAGCACAATTCTCCTTGGACCCTGTCATCAAAATGCTCCATCCCCTTTTCATCACAATGCTCCAGATATCCTATCATTACAATGCTCCATGCTCGTGTCAACACAATGCTCCATGACCCCTGTCATCAAAATGCTTTATGAACCTTGTTATCAGAATGTTCCATGACCCCTGTCATCAAAATGATCCTTGACCGTTGTCATCACAATGTTGCATGATACCTTTCATCCCAATTCTCTGTGACCGCTGTCATCACAATGCTCCAGGACAACTTTCATCACAATGCTCCATGACCCCTGTCATCACAACGTTCCATGAAAGTTGTCATCAAAATGCTCCATGACCCCGGTCACCACAAGGTTCCCTGCCCTTGTCATCACAATGGTACATGGCCTGGTCATCACAATGTTCCATGGCCTCTGTCATCACCATGCTCCATGGTCTTTCTCATCACAATGCTCTATGACCCCTGTCATCACAATGCTTGATGACCATTGTCATCACAATGCTCCAAGGCCCCTGTCATCACAATGCCTCATGGTCTTTGTAATCACAAAGCTCAATGACCAATGTCAATACAGTGCTCCATGCCGTTGTCATCACAATGCTCCATGGTCCCTGTAATCACAATGCTCCATACTCTTGTCATCACAATGTTCCTTGGCCTTTGTCATCACAATGCTCCATGATACCTTTAATCAAAATTCTACATGACCACTCTCATCACAATGCAAGATGACCAATGTCATCACAATGCCCCATGACACGTATCATCACAATTCGCCTTGGCCCTTGTCATCTCAATGCTGTATGAAACGTGTCATCAGTAGCTCCCAAGACCCTTGTCATCACAATGCTCCATGAACTCTGTTATCTCAATGTTCCATGGCCTTTGTATTCACAATGCTCCATTGTCCCGATAATCGCGTTGCTCCATGAACACTTTCATCACAATGCTCCTTGACCACTCTCACCATAATGCCCCATGACGTCTCTCATCACTGTGCTCCAAGGCCACTCTCATCAAAATGCTCCATGATCTGTGTCAGCACAATATTGCATGACACTTGTCATCACAATGCTCCATGATCCCTCTAATCACAATGATCACTGCCTATTTCATCACAATGACCCAAGTCTCCTGTAATCACAATGCTCCATGCCCTTGTCATCACAATGCTCCAGGTCTGTTGTCATCACCATGCTTCATACCCGTGTCATCACAGTGCTCCATGAATCTTGTCCTCACAATGCTCCATGGCCCATGTCATCACAATGCTCCATGACCCCTCTCATCACAATGCTCTATGGCCTTTGTCATCACAATGCTCCGTGACCCCCGTCAACACAGTGCCTGATGACCCCTGTCATCAAAATGCTAAATGGCACTTGTCATCACAATGCTCTATGATGCCTGTCATCACTATTCTCCATGTCACTTGTTATCACAAGGCTCCATGGCCCCTGTACTCCCAGTACTCCATGACCCCTTTCATCACAATGCCAATGTCACCTCTGATCACAATTCTCAATGGCATTTGTCATCACGATGCTCCATGACACCTGTCATCACAATGCTCCATGAGACTTGTCATCACAATGCTCCATGGCCCCTCTCATTCCTGTGCTCCATAATAACTTTAATCACATTTCTAGATGACCACTGCCATCACAATGCCCCATGACATTGTCATCACAATTCGCCATGACCATTGTCATCACAATGCTCCATGAACCATGTCATCACAGGGTCCCAGGACACTTGGCATCACAATGATCCATTACCACTTTCATCACAATGCTCCATGACCACTGTCATCTCAATGCTCCATGGCCTTTGTATTCACAATGCTCCATGGCCCCTGTAATCACAGTGCTCCATAACACCTTTCATCATAATGCTCCATGACCACTGCCATCTCAATGCCTCATGACGCCTGTCATCACAATTCTCCAAGGCCCCTCTCATCACAGTGCTCCATGACACTTGTCATCCCATTGCTCCATAACACCTGTCATCACAGTGTTCCCTGCCCATGTCATCAAAATGCTCCATGTCCCCTATAATCACAAAGCTCCATGCCTTTTTCCTCACAAAGCTCCAGAATTTTGTCATCACAATGTTCCATGACCGTGGCATCACAATGCTCCATGGCCCTTGTCATCACAATGCTCCAGAATTCTTGTCATCACAATGTTCCATGAACGTGTCATCACAATGCTACATGACCCTGGTCATCACAGTTCTCCATGACCTTTGTCATCACAATGCTCTATGTCACTTTTCATCACAATTCTCAATGACCACTTTAATCACTATGCTCGCTGACCATTTTCATCACATTTCTCTATTGTCATTACAATTCCCCATGGCCCCTTTCTTCCCAATTCTCCATGATGCCTGTCATCACAATGCTCCATGGCTTTTGTTATCACAATGTTCCAGGACCAATTTCATCACAATACTCCATCCCCCTTGTCATCACAGTGCACAATGAAAGCTTTCATTACAATGCTCCATGACACTTGTCATCACAATGCTCCATGGCCTTTATCGTCACAATGCTCCCAGGCACTTTTCATCACGATATTCCATGAAAACTTTCATCACATTGCTCCATGACCATTGTCATCACAATAGTCCATACCCATGTCAACACAATGCTGCATAATCCCTGTCATCCCAATTCTCCATGACTGCTGTCATCACAATAATCCAGGACAATTTTCATAACAATGCTTCATGCCCCCAGTCATCACAGTGCTCCATGATACCTTTCATCACAATTCCTAGATGATCAATGTCATCACAATGCCCCATGACACCTGTTATCACAATTCGCTATGACCCTTGTCATCACAATACTCGATGAACCGTGTCATCACAGTGTTCCAGGACACATGTCATCACAATGATCCATTAATATTTTCATCACAATGCTCCAATACACCTGTCATCACAATGCTCCATGTCCCCTCTTATCATATTGCTCCATGATCTCTTTCATCACAATGCTCCATGACCACTGTCATCACCATACCTCAAGACGCCTGTCATCTCAGTGCTCCATGGCCCCTTTCATCACAAGGCTCCATGAACCCAGTCATCACAATGTTCCCTGCCCTCTTCGTCACAATGCTCCATGGGCCCTGTCATCACAATGCTCCATGCCCTTGTCATCAAAATTCTCCAGAACTCTTGTCATCATAATGTTCCATGCCAATGTCATCAAAATGTCCCATGACACTTGTCATCACAATGCTCCATGGCCTTTGTCATCACAATGTTCCATGGCCCCTGTCATCACAGTGCTCCTTGATAGCTTTCATCACAATTCTACATGACCACTGTCATCACAATGCCCCATTTCAGATGTCATCACAATTCGCCATGGTCCTTGTCATAACAATGCTCCATGAACCGTGTCATCACAAGGTTTCAGGACACTTGTCATCACAATGATCCATGATCACTTTCATCACAATGCTCCATGAACCCTGTCATCTCAATGCTCCATAGCCTTTGTATTCACAATGCTCCATGGCCCCTGTAATCACAGTGCTCCATGACCCCTTTCATCACAATGCTCCAAGACCGCTGTCATCACAATGCCCCATGACGCCTGCCACCACCAATCTCCAAGGGCTCCCTTACCAAAAAGCTCCATGATCCCTGTCAGTACAATGTTCCATGACACTTTTCATCACAATGCTCCATGACCCCTGTCATCACAAAGTTCTCTGCCCATATCATCACAACGCTACTTGTCACCTTTCATCACAATGCTCCATGCCATTGTCAGCACAATGCTCCTTGGAGCCTGTCATCAAAATGCTCCATCCCCTTTTCATCACAATGCTCCAGATATCCTATCATTACCATGCTCCATGCCCGTGTCAACACAATGCTCCATGACCCCTGTCATCAAAATGCTTGATGAAACTTGTTATCAGAATATTCCATGACCCCTGTCATCAAAATGATCCCTGACCGTTGTCATCGCAATGCTGCATGATACCTTTCATCCCAATCCTCTGTGACCGCTGTCATCACAATGCTCCAGGACAACTTTCATCACAAAGCTCCATGCCCTGGTCATCAAAATGCTCCAGAACTCTTGTCATCATAATGCTCCATGCCAATGTCATCAAAATGCCCCATGACACTTGTCATCACAATGCTCCATGGCCTTTGTCATCACAATATTCCATGGCCCCTGTCATCACAGTACTCCATGTTACCTTTCAATACAATTCTACATGACCACTGTCATCACAATGCCCCATGACAGATGATACCACAATTCGCCATGGTCCTTGTCATCACAATGCTCCATGAACTGTGTCATCACAAGGTTCCAGGACACTTGTCATCACAATGATCCATGATCACTTTCATCACAATGCTCCATGAACCCTGTCATCTCAATGCTCCATGGCCTTTGTATTCACAATGCTCCATGGCCCCTGTAATCACAGAGCTCCATGACCCCTTTCATCCCAATGCTCCAAGACCGCTGTCATCACAATGCCCCATGACGCCTGCCTTCACAAATCTCCAAGACCTCTCTTACCAAAAAGCTCCATGATCCCTGTCAGTACAATGCTCCATGACACTTTTTATCACAATGCTCCATGACCCCTGTCATCAAAAAGTTCTCTGCCCATATCGTCACAATGCTCCTTGTCACCTTTCATCACAATGCACCATGCCCTTTCATCACAATGCTCCAGAATTCTTGTCATCGCAATGTTCCTTGACCGTGTCATCACAATGCTCCATGACCCCTGTCATCACAATGATCCATGATTCCTTTCCTCACAGTGCTCCAGTACCCTTTTCATCACAATGCTCCATGCCATTGTCAGCACAATTCTCCTTGGACCCTGTCATCAAAATGCTCCATCCCCTTTTCATCACAATGCTCCAGATATCCTATCATTACAATGCTCCATGCTCGTGTCAACACAATGCTCCATGACCCCTGTCATCAAAATGCTTTATGAACCTTGTTATCAGAATGTTCCATGACCCCTGTCATCAAAATGATCCATGACCGTTGTCATCACAATGCTGCATGATACCTTTCATCCCAATTCTCTGTGACCGCTGTCATCACAATGCTCCAGGACAACTTTCATCACAATGCTCCATGACCCCTGTCATCACAACGTTCCATGAAAGTTGTCATCAAAATGCTCCATGACCCCGGTGACCAGAAGGTTCCCTGCCCTTTTCATCACAATGGTACATGGCCTGGTCATCACAATGTTCCATGGCCTCTGTCATCACCATGCTCCATGGTCTTTCTCATCACAATGCTCTATGACCCCTGTCATCACAATGCTTGATGACCATTGTCATCACAATGCTCCAAGGCCCCTGTCATCACAATGCCTCATGGTCTTTGTAATCACAATGCTCAATGACCAATGTCATCACAGTGCTCCATGCCGTTGTCATCACAATGCTCCATGGTCCCTGTAATCACAATGCTCCATACTCTTGTCATCACAATGTTCCTTGGCCTTTGTCATCACAGTGCTCCATGATACCTTTAATCAAAATTCTACATGACCACTCTCATCACAATGCAAGATGACCAATGTCATCACAATGCCCCATGACACGTGTCATCACAATTCGCCTTGGCCCTTGTCATCTCAATGCTGTATGAAACGTGTCATCAGTAGCTCCCAAGACCCTTGTCATCACAATGCTCCATGAACTCTGTTATCTCAATGTTCCATGGCCTTTGTATTCACAATGCTCCATTGTCCCGATAATCGCGTTGCTCCATGAACACTTTCATCACAATGCTCCTTGACCACTCTCACCATAATGCCCCATGACGTCTCTCATCACTGTGCTCCAAGGCCACTCTCATCAAAATGCTCCATGATCTGTGTCAGCACAATATTGCATGACACTTGTCATCACAATGCTCCATGATCCCTCTAATCACAATGATCACTGCCTATTTCATCACAATGACCCAAGTCTCCTGTAATCACAATGCTCCATGCCCTTGTCATCACAATGCTCCAGGTCTGTTGTCATCACCATGCTTCATACCCGTGTCATCACAATGCTCCATGAATCTTGTCCTCACAATGCTCCATGGCCCATGTCATCACAATGCTCCTTGACCCCTCTCATCACAATGCTCTATGGCCTTTGTCATCACAATGCTCCGTGACCCCCGTCAACACAGTGCCTGATGACCCCTGTCATCAAAATGCTAAATGGCACTTGTCATCACAATGCTCTATGATGCCTGTCATCACTATTCTCCATGTCACTTGTTATCACAAGGCTCCATGGCCCCTGTACTCCCAGTACTCCATGACCCCTTTCATCACAATGCCAATGTCACCTCTGATCACAATTCTCAATGGCATTTGTCATCACGATGCTCCATGACACCTGTCATCACAATGCTCCATGAGACTTGTCATCACAATGCTCCATGGCCCCTCTCATTCCTGTGCTCCATAATAACTTTAATCACATTTCTAGATGACCACTGCCATCACAATGCCCCATGACATTGTCATCACAATTCGCCATGACCATTGTCATCACAATGCTCCATGAACCATGTCATCACAGGGTCCCAGGACACTTGTCATCACAATGATCCATTACCACTTTCATCACAATGCTCCATGACCACTGTCATCTCAATGCTCCATGGCCTTTGTATTCACAATGCTCCATGGCCCCTGTAATCACAGTGCTCCATAACACCTTTCATCATAATGCTCCATGACCACTGCCATCTCAATGCCTCATGACGCCTGTCATCACAATTCTCCAAGGCCCCTCTCATCACAGTGCTCCATGACACTTGTCATCCCATTGCTCCATAACACCTGTCATCACAGTGTTCCCTGCCCATGTCATCAAAATGCTCCATGTCCCCTATAATCACAAAGCTCCATGCCTTTTTCCTCACAAAGCTCCAGAATTTTGTCATCACAATGTTCCATGACCGTGGCATCACAATGCTCCATGGCCCTTGTCATCACAATGCTCCAGAATTCTTGTCATCACAATGTTCCATGAACGTGTCATCACAATGCTACATGACCCTGGTCATCACAGTTCTCCATGACCTTTGTCATCACAATGCTCTATGTCACTTTTCATCACAATTCTCAATGACCACTTTAATCACTATGCTCGCTGACCATTTTCATCACATTTCTCTATTGTCATTACAATTCCCCATGGCCCCTTTCTTCCCAATTCTCCATGATGCCTGTCATCACAATGCTCCATGGCTTTTGTTATCACAATGTTCCAGGACCAATTTCATCACAATACTCCATCCCCCTTGTCATCACAGTGCACAATGAAAGCTTTCATTACAATGCTCCATGACACTTGTCATCACAATGCTCCATGGCCTTTATCGTCACAATGCTCCCAGGCACTTTTCATCACGATATTCCATGAAAACTTTCATCACATTGCTCCATGACCATTGTCATCACAATAGTCCATACCCATGTCAACACAATGCTGCATAATCCCTGTCATCCCAATTCTCCATGACTGCTGTCATCACAATAATCCAGGACAATTTTCATAACAATGCTTCATGCCCCCAGTCATCACAGTGCTCCATGATACCTTTCATCACAATTCCTAGATGATCAATGTCATCACAATGCCCCATGACACCTGTTATCACAATTCGCTATGACCCTTGTCATCACAATACTCGATGAACCGTGTCATCACAGTGTTCCAGGACACATGTCATCACAATGATCCATTAATATTTTCATCACAATGCTCCAATACAGCTGTCATCACAATGCTCCATGTCCCCTCTTATCATATTGCTCCATGATCTCTTTCATCACAATGCTCCATGACCACTGTCATCACCATACCTCAAGACGCCTGTCATCTCAGTGCTCCATGGCCCCTTTCATCACAAGGCTCCATGAACCCAGTCATCACAATGTTCCCTGCCCTCTTCGTCACAATGCTCCATGGGCCCTGTCATCACAATGCTCCATGCCCTTGTCATCAAAATTCTCCAGAACTCTTGTCATCATAATGTTCCATGCCAATGTCATCAAAATGTCCCATGACACTTGTCATCACAATGCTCCATGGCCTTTGTCATCACAATGTTCCATGGCCCCTGTCATCACAGTGCTCCTTGATACCTTTCATCACAATTCTACATGACCACTGTCATCACAATGCCCCATTTCAGATGTCATCACAATTCGCCATGGTCCTTGTCATAACAATGCTCCATGAACCGTGTCATCACAAGGTTTCAGGACACTTGTCATCACAATGATCCATGATCACTTTCATCACAATGCTCCATGAACCCTGTCATCTCAATGCTCCATAGCCTTTGTATTCACAATGCTCCATGGCCCCTGTAATCACAGTGCTCCATGACCCCTTTCATCACAATGCTCCAAGACCGCTGTCATCACAATGCCCCATGACGCCTGCCACCACCAATCTCCAAGGGCTCCCTTACCAAAAAGCTCCATGATCCCTGTCAGTACAATGTTCCATGACACTTTTCATCACAATGCTCCAAGAACCCTGTCATCACAAAGTTCTCTGCCCATATCATCACAATGCTACTTGTCACCTTTCATCACAATGCTCCATGCCCTTTCATCACAATGCTCCAGATTTCTTGTCATCACAATGTTCCTTGACCGTGTCATCACAATGCTCCATGACTCGTGTCATCACAAAGCTCCATGACCCCTGGCATCACAATGATCCATGATTCCTTTCCTCAGAGTGCTCCAGTACCCTTTTCATCACAATGCCCCATGCCATTGTCAGCACAATGCTCCTTGGACCCTGTCATCAAACTGCTCCATCCCCTTTTCATCACAATGCTCCAGATATCCTATCATTACAATGCTCCATGCCCGTGTCAACACAATGCTCCATGACCCCTGTCATCAAAATGCTTGATGAAACTTGTTATCAGAATGTTCCATGACCCCTGTCATCAAAATGATCCCTGACCGTTGTCATCGCAATGCTGCATGATACCTTTCAACCCAATCCTCTGTGACCGCTGTCATCACAATGCTCCAGGACAACTTTCATCACAATGCTCCATGCCCTGGTCATCAAAATGCTCCAGAACTCTTGTCATCATAATGCTCCATGCCAATGTCATCAAAATGCCCCATGACACTTGTCATCACAATGCTCCATGGCCTTTGTCATCACAATGTTCCATGGCCCCTGTCATCACAGTGCTCCATGTTACCTTTCAATACAATTCTACATGACCACTGTCATCACAATGCCCCATGACAGATGATACCACAATTCGCCATGGTCCTTGTCATCACAATGCTCCATGAACTGTGTCATCACAAGGTTCCAGGACACTTGTCATCACAATGATCCATGATCACTTTCATCACAATGCTCCATGAACCCTGTCATCTCAATGCTCCATGGCCTTTGTATTCACAATGCTCCATGGCCCCTGTAATCACAGAGCTCCATGACCCCTTTCATCGCAATGCTCCAAGACCGCTGTCATCACAATGCCCCATGACGCCTGCCTTCACAAATCTCCAAGACCTCTCTTACCAAAAAGCTCCATGATCCCTGTCAGTACAATGCTCCATGACACTTTTTATCACAATGCTCCATGACCCCTGTCATCAAAAAGTTCTCTGTCCATATCGTCACAATGCTCCTTGTCACCTTTCATCACAATGCACCATGCCCTTTCATCACAATGCTCCAGAATTTTTGTCATCGCAATGTTCCTTGACCGTGTCATCACAATGCTCCATGACCCTTGTCATCACAAAGCTCCATGACCCCTGTCATCACAATGATCCATGATTCCTTTCCTCACAGTGCTCCAGTACCCTTTTCATCACAATGCTCCATGCCATTGTCAGCACAATTCTCCTTGGACCCTGTCATCAAAATGCTCCATCCCCTTTTCATCACAATGCTCCAGATATCCTATCATTACAATGCTCCATGCTCGTGTCAACACAATGCTCCATGACCCCTGTCATCAAAATGCTTTATGAACCTTGTTATCAGAATGTTCCATGACCCCTGTCATCAAAATGATCCTTGACCGTTGTCATCACAATGTTGCATGATACATTTCATCCCAATTCTCTGTGACCGCTGTCATCACAATGCTCCAGGACAACTTTCATCACAATGCTCCATGACCCCTGTCATCACAACGTTCCATGAAAGTTGTCATCAAAATGCTCCATGACCCCGGTCACCACAAGGTTCCCTGCCCTTGTCATCACAATGGTACATGGCCTGGTCATCACAATGTTCCATGGCCTCTGTCATCACCATGCTCCATGGTCTTTCTCATAACAATGCTCTATGACCCCTGTCATCACAATGCTTGATGACCATTGTCATCACAATGCTCCAAGGCCCCTGTCATCACAATGCCTCATGGTCTTTGTAATCACAAAGCTCAATGACCAATGTCATCACAGTGCTCCATGCCGTTGTCATCACAATGCTCCATGGTCCCTGTAATCACAATGCTCCATACCCTTGTCATCACAATGTTCCTTGGCCTTTGTCATCACAGTGCTCCATGATACCTTTAATCAAAATTCTACATGACCACTCTCATCACAATGCAAGATGACCAATGTCATCACAATGCCCCATGACACGTATCATCACAATTCGCCTTGGCCCTTGTCATCTCAATGCTGTATGAAACGTGTCATCAGTAGCTCCCAAGACCCTTGTCATCACAATGCTCCATGAACTCTGTTATCTCAATGTTCCATGGCCTTTGTATTCACAATGCTCCATTGTCCCGATAATCGCGTTGCTCCATGAACACTTTCATCACAATGCTCCTTGACCACTCTCACCATAATGCCCCATGACGTCTCTCATCACTGTGCTCCAAGGCCACTCTCATCAAAATGCTCCATGATCTGTGTCAGCACAATATTGCATGACACTTGTCATCACAATGCTCCATGATCCCTCTAATCACAATGATCACTGCCTATTTCATCACAATGACCCAAGTCTCCTGTAATCACAATGCTCCATGCCCTTGTCATCACAATGCTCCAGGTCTGTTGTCATCACCATGCTTCATACCCGTGTCATCACAATGCTCCATGAATCTTGTCCTCACAATGCTCCATGGCCCATGTCATCACAATGCTCCATGACCCCTCTCATCACAATGCTCTATGGCCTTTGTCATCACAATGCTCCGTGACCCCCGTCAACACAGTGCCTGATGACCCCTGTCATCAAAATGCTAAATGGCACTTGTCATCACAATGCTCTATGATGCCTGTCATCACTATTCTCCATGTCACTTGTTATCACAAGGCTCCATGGCCCCTGTACTCCCAGTACTCCATGACCCCTTTCATCACAATGCCAATGTCACCTCTGATCACAATTCTCAATGGCATTTGTCATCACGATGCTCCATGACACCTGTCATCACAATGCTCCATGAGACTTGTCATCACAATGCTCCATGGCCCCTCTCATTCCTGTGCTCCATAATAACTTTAATCACATTTCTAGATGACCACTGCCATCACAATGCCCCATGACATTGTCATCACAATTCGCCATGACCATTGTCATCACAATGCTCCATGAACCATGTCATCACAGGGTCCCAGGACACTTGGCATCACAATGATCCATTACCACTTTCATCACAATGCTCCATGACCACTGTCATCTCAATGCTCCATGGCCTTTGTATTCACAATGCTCCATGGCCCCTGTAATCACAGTGCTCCATAACACCTTTCATCATAATGCTCCATGACCACTGCCATCTCAATGCCTCATGACGCCTGTCATCACAATTCTCCAAGGCCCCTCTCATCACAGTGCTCCATGACACTTGTCATCCCATTGCTCCATAACACCTGTCATCACAGTGTTCCCTGCCCATGTCATCAAAATGCTCCATGTCCCCTATAATCACAAAGCTCCATGCCTTTTTCCTCACAAAGCTCCAGAATTTTGTCATCACAATGTTCCATGACGGTGGCATCACAATGCTCCATGGCCCTTGTCATCACAATGCTCCAGAATTCTTGTCATCACAATGTTCCATGAACGTGTCATCACAATGCTACATGACCCTGGTCATCACAGTTCTCCATGACCTTTGTCATCACAATGCTCTATGTCACTTTTCATCACAATTCTCAATGACCACTTTAATCACTATGCTCGCTGACCATTTTCATCACATTTCTCTATTGTCATTACAATTCCCCATGGCCCCTTTCTTCACAATTCTCCATGATGCCTGTCATCACAATGCTCCATGGCTTTTGTTATCACAATGTTCCAGGACCAATTTCATCACAATACTCCATCCCCCTTGTCATCACAGTGCACAATGAAAGCTTTCATTACAATGCTCCATGACACTTGTCATCACAATGCTCCATGGCCTTTATCGTCACAATGCTCCCAGGCACTTTTCATCATGATATTCCATGAAAACTTTCATCACATTGCTCCATGACCATTGTCATCACAATAGTCCATACCCATGTCAACACAATGCTGCATAATCCCTGTCATCCCAATTCTCCATGACTGCTGTCATCACAATAATCCAGGACAATTTTCATAACAATGCTTCATGCCCCCAGTCATCACAGTGCTCCATGATACCTTTCATCACAATTCCTAGATGATCAATGTCATCACAATGCCCCATGACACCTGTTATCACAATTCGCTATGACCCTTGTCATCACAATACTCGATGAACCGTGTCATCAGAGTGTTCCAGGACACATGTCATCACAATGATCCATTAATATTTTCATCACAATGCTCCAATACACCTGTCATCACAATGCTCCATGTCCCCTCTTATCATATTGCTCCATGATCTCTTTCATCACAATGCTCCATGACCACTGTCATCACCATACCTCAAGACGCCTGTCATCTCAGTGCTCCATGGCCCCTTTCATCACAAGGCTCCCTGAACCCAGTCATCACAATGTTCCCTGCCCTCTTCGTCACAATGCTCCATGGGCCCTGTCATCACAATGCTCCATGCCCTTGTCATCAAAATTCTCCAGAACTCTTGTCATCATAATGTTCCATGCCAATGTCATCAAAATGTCCCATGACACTTGTCATCACAATGCTCCATGGCCTTTGTCATCACAATGTTCCATGGCCCCTGTCATCACAGTGCTCCTTGATACCTTTCATCACAATTCTACATGACCACTGTCATCACAATGCCCCATTTCAGATGTCATCACAATTCGCCATGGTCCTTGTCATAACAATGCTCCATGAACCGTGTCATCACAAGGTTTCAGGACACTTGTCATCACAATGATCCATGATCACTTTCATCACAATGCTCCATGAACCCTGTCATCTCAATGCTCCATAGCCTTTGTATTCACAATGCTCCATGGCCCCTGTAATCACAGTGCTCCATGACCCCTTTCATCACAATGCTCCAAGACCGCTGTCATCACAATGCCCCATGACGCCTGCCACCACCAATCTCCAAGGGCTCCCTTACCAAAAAGCTCCATGATCCCTGTCAGTACAATGTTCCATGACACTTTTCATCACAATGCTCCATGACCCCTGTCATCACAAAGTTCTCTGCCCATATCATCACAATGCTACTTGTCACCTTTCATCACAATGCTCCATGCCATTGTCAGCACAATGCTCCTTGGAGCCTGTCATCAAAATGCTCCATCCCCTTTTCATCACAATGCTCCAGATATCCTATCATTACCATGCTCCATGCCCGTGTCAACACAATGCTCCATGACCCCTGTCATCAAAATGCTTGATGAAACTTGTTATCAGAATATTCCATGACCCCTGTCATCAAAATGATCCCTGACCGTTGTCATCGCAATGCTGCATGATACCTTTCATCCCAATCCTCTGTGACCGCTGTCATCACAATGCTCCAGGACAACTTTCATCACAATGCTCCATGCCCTGGTCATCAAAATGCTCCAGAACTCTTGTCATCATAATGCTCCATGCCAATGTCATCAAAATGCCCCATGACACTTGTCATCACAATGCTCCATGGCCTTTGTCATCACAATATTCCATGGCCCCTGTCATCACAGTACTCCATGTTACCTTTCAATACAATTCTACATGACCACTGTCATCACAATGCCCCATGACAGATGATACCACAATTCGCCATGGTCCTTGTCATCACAATGCTCCATGAACTGTGTCATCACAAGGTTCCAGGACACTTGTCATCACAATGATCCATGATCACTTTCATCACAATGCTCCATGAACCCTGTCATCTCAATGCTCCATGGCCTTTGTATTCACAATGCTCCATGGCCCCTGTAATCACAGAGCTCCATGACCCCTTTCATCGCAATGCTCCAAGACCGCTGTCATCACAATGCCCCATGACGCCTGCCTTCACAAATCTCCAAGACCTCTCTTACCAAAAAGCTCCATGATCCCTGTCAGAACAATGCTCCATGACACTTTTTATCACAATGCTCCATGACCCCTGTCATCAAAAAGTTCTCTGTCCATATCGTCACAATGCTCCTTGTCACCTTTCATCACAATGCACCATGCCCTTTCATCACAATGCTCCAGAATTCTTGTCATCGCAATGTTCCTTGACCGTGTCATCACAATGCTCCATGACCCTTGTCATCACAAAGCTCCATGACCCCTGTCATCACAATGATCCATGATTCCTTTCCTCACAGTGCTCCAGTACCCTTTTCATCACAATGCTCCATGCCATTGTCAGCACAATTCTCCTTGGACCCTGTCATCAAAATGCTCCATCCCCTTTTCATCACAATGCTCCAGATATCCTATCATTACAATGCTCCATGCTCGTGTCAACACAATGCTCCATGACCCCTGTCATCAAAATGCTTTATGAACCTTGTTATCAGAATGTTCCATGACCCCTGTCATCAAAATGATCCTTGACCGTTGTCATCACAATGTTGCATGATACATTTCATCCCAATTCTCTGTGACCGCTGTCATCACAATGCTCCAGGACAACTTTCATCACAATGCTCCATGACCCCTGTCATCACAACGTTCCATGAAAGTTGTCATCAAAATGCTCCATGACCCCGGTCACCACAAGGTTCCCTGCCCTTGTCATCACAATGGTACATGGCCTGGTCATCACAATGTTCCATGGCCTCTGTCATCACCATGCTCCATGGTCTTTCTCATAACAATGCTCTATGACCCCTGTCATCACAATGCTTGATGACCATTGTCATCACAATGCTCCAAGGCCCCTGTCATCACAATGCCTCATGGTCTTTGTAATCACAAAGCTCAATGACCAATGTCATCACAGTGCTCCATGCCGTTGTCATCACAATGCTCCATGGTCCCTGTAATCACAATGCTCAATACTCTTGTCATCACAATGTTCCTTGGCCTTTGTCATCACAGTGCTCCATGATACCTTTAATCAAAATTCTACATGACCACTCTCATCACAATGCAAGATGACCAATGTCATCACAATGCCCCATGACACGTATCATCACAATTCGCCTTGGCCCTTGTCATCTCAATGCTGTATGAAACGTGTCATCAGTAGCTCCCAAGACCCTTGTCATCACAATGCTCCATGAACTCTGTTATCTCAATGTTCCATGGCCTTTGTATTCACAATGCTCCATTGTCCCGATAATCGCGTTGCTCCATGAACACTTTCATCACAATGCTCCTTGACCACTCTCACCATAATGCCCCATGACATCTCTCATCACTGTGCTCCAAGGCCACTCTCATCAAAATGCTCCATGATCTGTGTCAGCACAATATTGCATGACACTTGTCATCACAATGCTCCATGATCCCTCTAATCACAATGATCACTGCCTATTTCATCACAATGACCCAAGTCTCCTGTAATCACAATGCTCCATGCCCTTGTCATCACAATGCTCCAGGTCTGTTGTCATCACCATGCTTCATACCCGTGTCATCACAATGCTCCATGAATCTTGTCCTCACAATGCTCCATGGCCCATGTCATCACAATGCTCCATGACCCCTCTCATCACAATGCTCTATGGCCTTTGTCATCACAATGCTCCGTGACCCCCGTCAACACAGTGCCTGATGACCCCTGTCATCAAAATGCTAAATGGCACTTGTCATCACAATGCTCTATGATGCCTGTCATCACTATTCTCCATGTCACTTGTTATCACAAGGCTCCATGGCCCCTGTACTCCCAGTACTCCATGACCCCTTTCATCACAATGCCAATGTCACCTCTGATCACAATTCTCAATGGCATTTGTCATCACGATGCTCCATGACACCTGTCATCACAATGCTCCATGAGACTTGTCATCACAATGCTCCATGGCCCCTCTCATTCCTGTGCTCCATAATAACTTTAATCACATTTCTAGATGACCACTGCCATCACAATGCCCCATGACATTGTCATCACAATTCGCCATGACCATTGTCATCACAATGCTCCATGAACCATGTCATCACAGGGTCCCAGGACACTTGGCATCACAATGATCCATTACCACTTTCATCACAATGCTCCATGACCACTGTCATCTCAATGCTCCATGGCCTTTGTATTCACAATGCTCCATGGCCCCTGTAATCACAGTGCTCCATAACACCTTTCATCATAATGCTCCATGACCACTGCCATCTCAATGCCTCATGACGCCTGTCATCACAATTCTCCAAGGCCCCTCTCATCACAGTGCTCCATGACACTTGTCATCCCATTGCTCCATAACACCTGTCATCACAGTGTTCCCTGCCCATGTCATCAAAATGCTCCATGTCCCCTATAATCACAAAGCTCCATGCCTTTTTCCTCACAAAGCTCCAGAATTTTGTCATCACAATGTTCCATGACCGTGGCATCACAATGCTCCATGGCCCTTGTCATCACAATGCTCCAGAATTCTTGTCATCACAATGTTCCATGAACGTGTCATCACAATGCTACATGACCCTGGTCATCACAGTTCTCCATGACCTTTGTCATCACAATGCTCTATGTCACTTTTCATCACAATTCTCAATGACCACTTTAATCACTATGCTCGCTGACCATTTTCATCACATTTCTCTATTGTCATTACAATTCCCCATGGCCCCTTTCTTCACAATTCTCCATGATGCCTGTCATCACAATGCTCCATGGCTTTTGTTATCACAATGTTCCAGGACCAGTTTCATCACAATACTCCATCCCCCTTGTCATCACAGTGCACAATGAAAGCTTTCATTACAATGCTCCATGACACTTGTCATCACAATGCTCCATGGCCTTTATCGTCACAATGCTCCCAGGCACTTTTCATCACGATATTCCATGAAAACGTTCATCACATTGCTCCATGACCATTGTCATCACAATAGTCCATACCCATGTCAACACAATGCTGCATAATCCCTGTCATCCCAATTCTCCATGACTGCTGTCATCACAATAATCCAGGACAATTTTCATAACAATGCTTCATGCCCCCAGTCATCACAGTGCTCCATGATACCTTCCATCACAATTCCTAGATGATCAATGTCATCACAATGCCCCATGACACCTGTTATCACAATTCGCTATGACCCTTGTCATCACAATACTCGATGAACCGTGTCATCACAGTGTTCCAGGACACATGTCATCACAATGATCCATTAATATTTTCATCACAATGCTCCAATACACCTGTCATCACAATGCTCCATGTCCCCTCTTATCATATTGCTCCATGATCTCTTTCATCACAATGCTCCATGACCACTGTCATCACCATACCTCAAGACGCCTGTCATCTCAGTGCTCCATGGCCCCTTTCATCACAAGGCTCCATGAACCCAGTCATCCCAATGTTCCCTGCCCTCTTCGTCACAATGCTCCATGGGCCCTGTCATCACAATGCTCCATGCCCTTGTCATCAAAATTCTCCAGAACTCTTGTCATCATAATGTTCCATGCCAATGTCATCAAAATGTCCCATGACACTTGTCATCACAATGCTCCATGGCCTTTGTCATCACAATGTTCCATGGCCCCTGTCATCACAGTGCTCCTTGATACCTTTCATCACAATTCTACATGACCACTGTCATCACAATGCCCCATTTCAGATGTCATCACAATTCGCCATGGTCCTTGTCATAACAATGCTCCATGAACCGTGTCATCACAAGGTTTCAGGACACTTGTCATCACAATGATCCATGATCACTTTCATCACAATGCTCCATGAACCCTGTCATCTCAATGCTCCATAGCCTTTGTATTCACAATGCTCCATGGCCCCTGTAATCAAAGTGCTCCATGACCCCTTTCATCACAATGCTCCAAGACCGCTGTCATCACAATGCCCCATGACGCCTGCCACCACCAATCTCCAAGGGCTCCCTTACCAAAAAGCTCCATGATCCCTGTCAGTACAATGTTCCATGACACTTTTCATCACAATGCTCCATGACCCCTGTCATCACAAAGTTCTCTGCCCATATCATCACAATGCTACTTGTCACCTTTCATCACAATGCTCCATGCCATTGTCAGCACAATGCTCCTTGGAGCCTGTCATCAAAATGCTCCATCCCCTTTTCATCACAATGCTCCAGATATCCTATCATTACAATGCTCCATGCTCGTGTCAACACAATGCTCCATGACCCCTCTCATCAAAATGCTTTATGAACCTTGTTATCAGAATGTTCCATGACCCCTGTCATCAAAATGATCCTTGACCGTTGTCATCACAATGTTGCATGATACATTTCATCCCAATTCTCTGTGACCGCTGTCATCACAATGCTCCATGACCCCTGTCATCACAACGTTCCATGAAAGTTGTCATCAAAATGCTCCATGACCCCGGTCACCACAAGGTTCCCTGCCCTTGTCATCACAATGGTACATGGCCTGGTCATCACAATGTTCCATGGCCTCTGTCATCACCATGCTCCATGGTCTTTCTCATAACAATGCTCTATGACCCCTGTCATCACAATGCTTGATGACCATTGTCATCACAATGCTCCAAGGCCCCTGTCATCACAATGCCTCATGGTCTTTGTAATCACAAAGCTCAATGACCAATGTCATCACAGTGCTCCATGCCGTTGTCATCACAATGCTCCATGGTCCCTGTAATCACAATGCTCCATACTCTTGTCATCACAATGTTCCTTGGCCTTTGTCATCACAGTGCTCCATGATACCTTTAATCAAAATTCTACATGACCACTCTCATCACAATGCAAGATGACCAATGTCATCACAATGCCCCATGACACGTATCATCACAATTCGCCTTGGCCCTTGTCATCTCAATGCTGTATGAAACGTGTCATCAGTAGCTCCCAAGACCCTTGTCATCACAATGCTCCATGAACTCTGTTATCTCAATGTTCCATGGCCTTTGTATTCACAATGCTCCATTGTCCCGATAATCGCGTTGCTCCATGAACACTTTCATCACAATGCTCCTTGACCACTCTCACCATAATGCCCCATGACGTCTCTCATCACTGTGCTCCAAGGCCACTCTCATCAAAATGCTCCATGATCTGTGTCAGCACAATATTGCATGACACTTGTCATCACAATGCTCCATGATCCCTCTAATCACAATGATCACTGCCTATTTCATCACAATGACCCAAGTCTCCTGTAATCACAATGCTCCATGCCCTTGTCATCACAATGCTCCAGGTCTGTTGTCATCACCATGCTTCATACCCGTGTCATCACAATGCTCCATGAATCTTGTCCTCACAATGCTCCATGGCCCATGTCATCACAATGCTCCATGACCCCTCTCATCACAATGCTCTATGGCCTTTGTCATCACAATGCTCCGTGACCCCCGTCAACACAGTGCCTGATGACCCCTGTCATCAAAATGCTAAATGGCACTTGTCATCACAATGCTCTATGATGCCTGTCATCACTATTCTCCATGTCACTTGTTATCACAAGGCTCCATGGCCCCTGTACTCCCAGTACTCCATGACCCCTTTCATCACAATGCCAATGTCACCTCTGATCACAATTCTCAATGGCATTTGTCCTCACGATGCTCCATGACACCTGTCATCACAATGCTCCATGAGACTTGTCATCACAATGCTCCATGGCCCCTCTCATTCCTGTGCTCCATAATAACTTTAATCACATTTCTAGATGACCACTGCCATCACAATGCCCCATGACATTGTCATCACAATTCGCCATGACCATTGTCATCACAATGCTCCATGAACCATGTCATCACAGGGTCCCAGGACACTTGTCCTCACAATGATCCATTACCACTTTCATCACAATGCTCCATGACCACTGTCATCTCAATGCTCCATGGCCTTTGTATTCACAATGCTCCATGGCCCCTGTAATCACAGTGCTCCATAACACCTTTCATCATAATGCTCCATGACCACTGCCATCTCAATGCCTCATGACGCCTGTCATCACAATTCTCCAAGGCCCCTCTCATCACAGTGCTCCATGACACTTGTCATCCCATTGCTCCATAACACCTGTCATCACAGTGTTCCCTGCCCATGTCATCAAAATGCTCCATGTCCCCTATAATCACAATGCTCCATGCCTTTTTCCTCACAAAGCTCCAGAATTTTGTCATCACAATGTTCCATGACCGTGGCATCCCGATGCTCCATGGCCCTTGTCATCACAATGCTCCAGAATTCTTGTCATCACAATGTTCCATGAACGTGTCATCACAATGCTACATGACCCTGGTCATCACAGTTCTCCATGACCTTTGTCATCACAATGCTCTATGTCACTTTTCATCACAATTCTCAATGACCACTTTAATCACTATGCTCGCTGACCATTTTCATCACATTTCTCTATTGTCATTACAATTCCCCATGGCCCCTTTCTTCACAATTCTCCATGATGCCTGTCATCACAATGCTCCATGGCTTTTGTTATCACAATGTTCCAGGACCAGTTTCATCACAATACTCCATCCCCCTTGTCATCACAGTGCACAATGAAAGCTTTCATTACAATGCTCCATGACACTTGTCATCACAATGCTCCATGGCCTTTATCGTCACAATGCTCCCAGGCACTTTTCATCACGATATTCCATGAAAACGTTCATCACATTGCTCCATGACCATTGTCATCACAATAGTCCATACCCATGTCAACACAATGCTGCATAATCCCTGTCATCCCAATTCTCCATGACTGCTGTCATCACAATAATCCAGGACAATTTTCATAACAATGCTTCATGCCCCCAGTCATCACAGTGCTCCATGATACCTTTCATCACAATTCCTAGATGATCAATGTCATCACAATGCCCCATGACACCTGTTATCACAATTCGCTATGACCCTTGTCATCACAATACTCGATGAACCGTGTCATCACAGTGTTCCAGGACACATGTCATCACAATGATCCATTAATATTTTCATCACAATGCTCCAATACACCTGTCATCACAATGCTCCATGTCCCCTCTTATCATATTGCTCCATGATCTCTTTCATCACAATGCTCCATGACCACTGTCATCACCATACCTCAAGACGCCTGTCATCTCAGTGCTCCATGGCCCCTTTCATCACAAGGCTCCATGAACCCAGTCATCACAATGTTCCCTGCCCTCTTCGCCACAATGCTCCATGGGCCCTGTCATCACAATGCTCCATGCCCTTGTCATCAAAATTCTCCAGAACTCTTGTCATCATAATGTTCCATGCCAATGTCATCAAAATGTCCCATGACACTTGTCATCACAATGCTCCATGGCCTTTGTCATCACAATGTTCCATGGCCCCTGTCATCACAGTGCTCCTTGATACCTTTCATCACAATTCTACATGACCACTGTCATCACAATGCCCCATTTCAGATGTCATCACAATTCGCCATGGTCCTTGTCATAACAATGCTCCATGAACCGTGTCATCACAAGGTTTCAGGACACTTGTCATCACAATGATCCATGATCACTTTCATCACAATGCTCCATGAACCCTGTCATCTCAATGCTCCATAGCCTTTGTATTCACAATGCTCCATGGCCCCTGTAATCACAGTGCTCCATGACCCCTTTCATCACAATGCTCCAAGACCGCTGTCATCACAATGCCCCATGACGCCTGCCACCACCAATCTCCAAGGGCTCCCTTACCAAAAAGCTCCATGATCCCTGTCAGTACAATGTTCCATGACACTTTTCATCACAATGCTCCATGACCCCTGTCATCACAAAGTTCTCTGCCCATATCATCACAATGCTACTTGTCACCTTTCATCACAATGCTCCATGCCTTTTCATCACAATGCTCCAGATTTCTTGTCATCACAATGTTCCTTGACCGTGTCATCACAATGCTCCATGACCCGTGTCATCACAAAGCTCCATGACCCCTGGCATCACAATGATCCATGATTCCTTTCCTCACAGTGCTCCAGTACCCTTTTCATCACAATGCTCCATGCCATTGTCAGCACAATGCTACTTGGACACTGTCATCAAAATGCTCCATCCCCTTTTCATCACAATGCTCCAGATATCCTATCATTACAATGCTCCATGCCCGTGTCAACACAATGCTCCATGACCCCTGTCATCAAAATGCTTGATGAAACTTGTTATCAGAATGTTCCATGACCCCTGTCATCAAAATGATCCCTGACCATTGTCATCGCAATGCTGCATGATACCTTTCATCCCAATCCTCTGTGACCGCTGTCATCACAATGCTCCAGGACAACTTTCATCACAATGCTCCATGCCCTGGTCATCAAAATGCTCCAGAACTCTTGTCATCATAATGCTCCATGCCAATGTCATCAAAATGCCCCATGACACTTGTCATCACAATGCTCCATGGCCTTTGTCATCACAATGTTCCATGGCCCCTGTCATCAGAGTGCTCCATGTTACCTTTCAATACAATTCTACATGACCAGTGTCATCACGATGCCCCATGACAGATGATACCACAATTCGCCATGGTCCTTGTTATCACAATGCTCCATGAACTGTGTCATCACAAGGTTTCAGGACACTTGTCTTCACAATGATCCATGATCACATTCATCACAATGCTCCATGAACCCTGTCATCTCAATGCTCCATGGCCTTTGTATTCACAATGCTCCATGGCCCCTGTAATCACAGAGCTCCATGACCCCTTTCATCCCAATGCTCCAAGACCGCTGTCATCACAATGCCCCATGACGCCTGCCTTCACAAATCTCCAAGACCTCTCTTACCAAAAAGCTCCATGATCCCTGTCAGTACAATGTTCCATGACACTTTTTATCACAATGCTCCATGACCCCTGTCATCAAAAAGTTCTCTGCCCATATCGTCACAATGCTCCTTGTCACCTTTCATCACAATGCACCATGCCCTTTCATCACAATGCTCCAGAATTCTTGTCATCGCAATGTTCCTTGACCGTGTCATCACAATGCTCCATGACCCGTGTCATCACAAAGCTCCATGACCCCTGTCATCACAATGATCCATGATTCCTTTCCTCACAGTGCTCCAGTACCCTTTTCATCACAATGCTCCATGCCATTGTCAGCACAATTCTCCTTGGACCCTGTCATCAAAATGCTCCATCCCCTTTTCATCACAATGCTCCAGATATCCTATCATTACAATGCTCCATGCTCGTGTCAACACAATGCTCCATGACCCCTGTCATCAAAATGCTTTATGAACCTTGTTATCAGAATGTTCCATGACCCCTGTCATCCAAATGATCCATGACCGTTGTCATCACAATGCTGCATGATACCTTTCATCCCAATTCTCTGTGACCGCTGTCATCACAATGCTCCAGGACAACTTTCATCACAATTCTCCATGACCCCTGTCATCACAACGTTCCATGAAAGTTGTCATCAAAATGCTCCATGACCCCGGTCACCACAAGGTTCCCTGCCCTTGTCATCACAATGGTACATGGCCTGGTCATCACAATGTTCCATGGCCTCTGTCATCACCATGCTCCATGGTCTTTCTCATCACAATGCTCTATGACCCCTGTCATCACAATGCTTGATGACCATTGTCATCACAATGCTCCAAGGCCCCTGTCATCACAATGCCTCATGGTCTTTGTAATCACAATGCTCAATGACCAATGTCATCACAGTGCTCCATGCCATTGTCATCACAATGCTCCATGGTCCCTGTAATCACAATGCTCCATACCCTTGTCATCACAATGCTCCAGAACACTTGTCATCATAATGCTCCATTCCCGTGTCATCACATTGCTTAATGACACTTGTCATCACAATGTTCCTTGGCCTTTGTCATCACAGTGCTCCATGATACCTTTAATCAAAATTCTACATGACCACTGTCATCACAATGCAAGATGACCAATGTCATCACAATGCCCCATGACACGTGTCATCACAATTCGCCTTGGCCCTTGTCATCTCAATGCTGTATGAAACGTGTCATCAGTAGCTCCCAAGACCCTTGTCATCACAATGCTCCATGAACTCTGTTATCTCAATGTTCCATGGCCTTTGTATTCACAATGCTCCATTGTCCCGATAATCGCGTTGCTCCATGAACACTTTCATCACAATGCTCCTTGACCACTGTCACCATAATGCCCCATGACGTCTCTCATCACTGTGCTCCAAGGCCACTCTCATCAAAATGCTCCATGATCTGTGTCAGCACAATATTGCATGACACTTGTCATCACAATGCTCCATGATCCCACTAATCACAATGATCCCTGCCAATTTCATCACAATGACCCAAGTCTCCTGTAATCACAATGCTCCATGCCCTTGTCATCACAATGCTCCAGGTCTGTTGTCATCACCATGCTTCATACCCGTGTCATCACAATGCTCCATGAATCTTGTCTTCACAATGCTCCATGGCCCATGTCATCACAATGCTCCATGACCCCTCTCATCACAATGCTCTATGGCCTTTGTCATCACAATGCTCCGTGACCCCCGTCAACACAATGCCTGATGACCCCTGTCATCAAAATGCTAAATGGCACTTGTCATCACAATGCTCTATGATGCCTGTCATCACTATTCTCCATGTCACTTGTTATCACAAGGCTCCATGGCCCCTGTACTCCCAGTACTCCATGACCCCTTTCATCACAATGCCCAATGTCACCTCTGATCACAATTCTCAATGGCATTTGTCATCACGATGCTCCATGACACCTGTCATCACAATGCTCCATGAGACTTGTCATCACAATGCTCCATGGCCCCTCTCATTCCTGTGCTCCATAATAACTTTAATCACATTTCTAGATGACCACTGCCATCACAATGCCCCATGACATTGTCATCACAATTCGCCATGACCATTGTCATCACAAGGCTCCATGAACCATGTCTTCACAGGGTCCCAGGACACTTGTCATCACAATGATCCATTACCACTTTCATCACAATGCTCCATGACCACTGTCATCTCAATGCTCCATGGCCTTTGTATTCACAATGCTCCATGGCCCCTGTAATCACAGTGCTCCATAACACCTTTCATCATAATGCTCCATGACCACTGCCATCTCAATGCCTCATGACGCCTGTCATCACAATTCTCCAAGGCCCCTCTCATCACAGTGCTCCATGACACTTGTCATCCCATTGCTCCATAACACCTGTCATCACAGTGTTCCCTGCCCATGTCATCAAAATGCTCCATGTCCCCTATAATCACAATGCTCCATGCCTTTTTCCTCACAAAGCTCCAGAATTTTGTCATCACAATGTTCCATGACCGTGGCATCCCGATGCTCCATGGCCCTTGTCATCACAATGCTCCAGAATTCTTGTCATCACAATGTTCCATGAACGTGTCATCACAATGCTACATGACCCTGGTCATCACAGTTCTCCATGACCTTTGTCATCACAATGCTCTATGTCACTTTTCATCACAATTCTCAATGACCACTTTAATCACTATGCTCGCTGACCATTTTCATCACATTTCTCTATTGTCATTACAATTCCCCATGGCCCCTTTCTTCACAATTCTCCATGATGCCTGTCATCACAATGCTCCATGGCTTTTGTTATCACAATGTTCCAGGACCAGTTTCATCACAATACTCCATCCCCCTTGTCATCACAGTGCACAATGAAAGCTTTCATTACAATGCTCCATGACACTTGTCATCAAAATGCTCCATGGCCTTTATCGTCACAATGCTCCCAGGCACTTTTCATCACGATATTCCATGAAAACGTTCATCACATTGCTCCATGACCATTGTCATCACAATAGTCCATACCCATGTCAACACAATGCTGCATAATCCCTGTCATCCCAATTCTCCATGACTGCTGTCATCACAATAATCCAGGACAATTTTCATAACAATGCTTCATGCCCCCAGTCATCACAGTGCTCCATGATACCTTTCATCACAATTCCTAGATGATCAATGTCATCACAATGCCCCATGACACCTGTTATCACAATTCGCTATGACCCTTGTCATCACAATACTCGATGAACCGTGTCATCACAGTGTTCCAGGACACATGTCATCACAATGATCCATTAATATTTTCATCACAATGCTCCAATACACCTGTCATCACAATGCTCCATGTCCCCTCTTATCATATTGCTCCATGATCTCTTTCATCACAATGCTCCATGACCACTGTCATCACCATACCTCAAGACGCCTGTCATCTCAGTGCTCCATGGCCCCTTTCATCACAAGGCTCCATGAACCCAGTCATCACAATGTTCCCTGCCCTCTTCGCCACAATGCTCCATGGGCCCTGTCATCACAATGCTCCATGCCCTTGTCATCAAAATTCTCCAGAACTCTTGTCATCATAATGTTCCATGCCAATGTCATCAAAATGTCCCATGACACTTGTCATCACAATGCTCCATGGCCTTTGTCATCACAATGTTCCATGGCCCCTGTCATCACAGTGCTCCTTGATACCTTTCATCACAATTCTACATGACCACTGTCATCACAATGCCCCATTTCAGATGTCATCACAATTCGCCATGGTCCTTGTCATAACAATGCTCCATGAACCGTGTCATCACAAGGTTTCAGGACACTTGTCATCACAATGATCCATGATCACTTTCATCACAATGCTCCATGAACCCTGTCATCTCAATGCTCCATAGCCTTTGTATTCACAATGCTCCATGGCCCCTGTAATCACAGTGCTCCATGACCCCTTTCATCACAATGCTCCAAGACCGCTGTCATCACAATGCCCCATGACGCCTGCCACCACCAATCTCCAAGGGCTCCCTTACCAAAAAGCTCCATGATCCCTGTCAGTACAATGTTCCATGACACTTTTCATCACAATGCTCCATGACCCCTGTCATCACAAAGTTCTCTGCCCATATCATCACAATGCTACTTGTCACCTTTCATCACAATGCTCCATGCCCTTTCATCACAATGCTCCAGATTTCTTGTCATCACAATGTTCCTTGACCGTGTCATCACAATGCTCCATGACCCGTGTCATCACAAAGCTCCATGACCCCTGGCATCACAATGATCCATGATTCCTTTCCTCACAGTGCTCCAGTACCCTTTTCATCACAATGCTCCATGCCATTGTCAGCACAATGCTACTTGGACACTGTCATCAAAATGCTCCATCCCCTTTTCATCACAATGCTCCAGATATCCTATCATTACAATGCTCCATGCCCGTGTCAACACAATGCTCCATGACCCCTGTCATCAAAATGCTTGATGAAACTTGTTATCAGAATGTTCCATGACCCCTGTCATCAAAATGATCCCTGACCGTTGTCATCGCAATGCTGCATGATACCTTTCATCCCAATCCTCTGTGACCGCTGTCATCACAATGCTCCAGGACAACTTTCATCACAATGCTCCATGCCCTGGTCATCAAAATGCTCCAGAACTCTTGTCATCATAATGCTCCATGCCAATGTCATCAAAATGCCCCATGACACTTGTCATCACAATGCTCCATGGCCTTTGTCATCACAATGTTCCATGGCCCCTGTCATCAGAGTGCTCCATGTTACCTTTCAATACAATTCTACATGACCAGTGTCATCACGATGCCCCATGACAGATGATACCACAATTCGCCATGGTCCTTGTTATCACAATGCTCCATGAACTGTGTCATCACAAGGTTTCAGGACACTTGTCTTCACAATGATCCATGATCACATTCATCACAATGCTCCATGAACCCTGTCATCTCAATGCTCCATGGCCTTTGTATTCACAATGCTCCATGGCCCCTGTAATCACAGAGCTCCATGACCCCTTTCATCCCAATGCTCCAAGACCGCTGTCATCACAATGCCCCATGACGCCTGCCTTCACAAATCTCCAAGACCTCTCTTACCAAAAAGCTCCATGATCCCTGTCAGTACAATGTTCCATGACACTTTTTATCACAATGCTCCATGACCCCTGTCATCAAAAAGTTCTCTGCCCATATCGTCACAATGCTCCTTGTCACCTTTCATCACAATGCACCATGCCCTTTCATCACAATGCTCCAGAATTCTTGTCATCGCAATGTTCCTTGACCGTGTCATCACAATGCTCCATGACCCGTGTCATCACAAAGCTCCATGACCCCTGTCATCACAATGATCCATGATTCCTTTCCTCACAGTGCTCCAGTACCCTTTTCATCACAATGCTCCATGCCATTGTCAGCACAATTCTCCTTGGACCCTGTCATCAAAATGCTCCATCCCCTTTTCATCACAATGCTCCAGATATCCTATCATTACAATGCTCCATGCTCGTGTCAACACAATGCTCCATGACCCCTGTCATCAAAATGCTTTATGAACCTTGTTATCAGAATGTTCCATGACCCCTGTCATCCAAATGATCCATGACCGTTGTCATCACAATGCTGCATGATACCTTTCATCCCAATTCTCTGTGACCGCTGTCATCACAATGCTCCAGGACAACTTTCATCACAATTCTCCATGACCCCTGTCATCACAACGTTCCATGAAAGTTGTCATCAAAATGCTCCATGACCCCGGTCACCACAAGGTTCCCTGCCCTTGTCATCACAATGGTACATGGCCTGGTCATCACAATGTTCCATGGCCTCTGTCATCACCATGCTCCATGGTCTTTCTCATCACAATGCTCTATGACCCCTGTCATCACAATGCTTGATGACCATTGTCATCACAATGCTCCAAGGCCCCTGTCATCACAATGCCTCATGGTCTTTGTAATCACAATGCTCAATGACCAATGTCATCACAGTGCTCCATGCCATTGTCATCACAATGCTCCATGGTCCCTGTAATCACAATGCTCCATACCCTTGTCATCACAATGCTCCAGAACACTTGTCATCATAATGCTCCATTCCCGTGTCATCACATTGCTTAATGACACTTGTCATCACAATGTTCCTTGGCCTTTGTCATCACAGTGCTCCATGATACCTTTAATCAAAATTCTACATGACCACTCTCATCACAATGCAAGATGACCAATGTCATCACAATGCCCCATGACACGTGTCATCACAATTCGCCTTGGCCCTTGTCATCTCAATGCTGTATGAAACGTGTCATCAGTAGCTCCCAAGACCCTTGTCATCACAATGCTCCATGAACTCTGTTATCTCAATGTTCCATGGCCTTTGTATTCACAATGCTCCATTGTCCCGATAATCGCGTTGCTCCATGAACACTTTCATCACAATGCTCCTTGACCACTGTCACCATAATGCCCCATGACGTCTCTCATCACTGTGCTCCAAGGCCACTCTCATCAAAATGCTCCATGATCTGTGTCAGCACAATATTGCATGACACTTGTCATCACAATGCTCCATGATCCCACTAATCACAATGATCCCTGCCAATTTCATCACAATGACCCAAGTCTCCTGTAATCACAATGCTCCATGCCCTTGTCATCACAATGCTCCAGGTCTGTTGTCATCACCATGCTTCATACCCGTGTCATCACAATGCTCCATGAATCTTGTCTTCACAATGCTCCATGGCCCATGTCATCACAATGCTCCATGACCCCTCTCATCACAATGCTCTATGGCCTTTGTCATCACAATGCTCCGTGACCCCCGTCAACACAATGCCTGATGACCCCTGTCATCAAAATGCTAAATGGCACTTGTCATCACAATGCTCTATGATGCCTGTCATCACTATTCTCCATGTCACTTGTTATCACAAGGCTCCATGGCCCCTGTACTCCCAGTACTCCATGACCCCTTTCATCACAATGCCCAATGTCACCTCTGATCACAATTCTCAATGGCATTTGTCATCACGATGCTCCATGACACCTGTCATCACAATGCTCCATGAGACTTGTCATCACAATGCTCCATGGCCCCTCTCATTCCTGTGCTCCATAATAACTTTAATCACATTTCTAGATGACCACTGCCATCACAATGCCCCATGACATTGTCATCACAATTCGCCATGACCATTGTCATCACAAGGCTCCATGAACCATGTCTTCACAGGGTCCCAGGACACTTGTCATCACAATGATCCATTACCACTTTCATCACAATGCTCCATGACCACTGTCATCTCAATGCTCCATGGCCTTTGTATTCACAATGCTCCATGGCCCCTGTAATCACAGTGCTCCATAACACCTTTCATCATAATGCTCCATGACCACTGCCATCTCAATGCCTCATGACGCCTGTCATCACAATTCTCCAAGGCCCCTCTCATCACAGTGCTCCATGACACTTGTCATCCCATTGCTCCATAACACCTGTCATCACAGTGTTCCCTGCCCATGTCATCAAAATGCTCCATGTCCCCTATAATCACAATGCTCCATGCCTTTTTCCTCACAAAGCTCCAGAATTTTGTCATCACAATGTTCCATGACCGTGGCATCCCAATGCTCCATGGCCCTTGTCATCACAATGCTCCAGAATTCTTGTCATCACAATGTTCCATGAACGTGTCATCACAATGCTACATGACCCTGGTCATCACAGTTCTCCATGACCTTTGTCATCACAATGCTCTATGTCACTTTTCATCACAATTCTCAATGACCACTTTAATCACTATGCTCGCTGACCATTTTCATCACATTTCTCTATTGTCATTACAATTCCCCATGGCCCCTTTCTTCACAATTCTCCATGATGCCTGTCATCACAATGCTCCATGGCTTTTGTTATCACAATGTTCCAGGACCAGTTTCATCACAATACTCCATCCCCCTTGTCATCACAGTGCACAATGAAAGCTTTCATTACAATGCTCCATGACACTTGTCATCACAATGCTCCATGGCCTTTATCGTCACAATGCTCCCAGGCACTTTTCATCACGATATTCCATGAAAACGTTCATCACATTGCTCCATGACCATTGTCATCACAATAGTCCATACCCATGTCAACACAATGCTGCATAATCCCTGTCATCCCAATTCTCCATGACTGCTGTCATCACAATAATCCAGGACAATTTTCATAACAATGCTTCATGCCCCCAGTCATCACAGTGCTCCATGATACCTTTCATCACAATTCCTAGATGATCAATGTCATCACAATGCCCCATGACACCTGTTATCACAATTCGCTATGACCCTTGTCATCACAATACTCGATGAACCGTGTCATCACAGTGTTCCAGGACACATGTCATCACAATGATCCATTAATATTTTCATCACAATGCTCCAATACACCTGTCATCACAATGCTCCATGTCCCCTCTTATCATATTGCTCCATGATCTCTTTCATCACAATGCTCCATGACCACTGTCATCACCATACCTCAAGACGCCTGTCATCTCAGTGCTCCATGGCCCCTTTCATCACAAGGCTCCATGAACCCAGTCATCACAATGTTCCCTGCCCTCTTCGTCACAATGCTCCATGGGCCCTGTCATCACAATGCTCCATGCCCTTGTCATCAAAATTCTCCAGAACTCTTGTCATCATAATGTTCCATGCCAATGTCATCAAAATGTCCCATGACACTTGTCATCACAATGCTCCATGGCCTTTGTCATCACAATGTTCCATGGCCCCTGTCATCACAGTGCTCCTTGATACCTTTCATCACAATTCTACATGACCACTGTCATCACAATGCCCCATTTCAGATGTCATCACAATTCGCCATGGTCCTTGTCATAACAATGCTCCATGAACCGTGTCATCACAAGGTTTCAGGACACTTGTCATCACAATGATCCATGATCACTTTCATCACAATGCTCCATGAACCCTGTCATCTCAATGCTCCATAGCCTTTGTATTCACAATGCTCCATGGCCCCTGTAATCACAGTGCTCCATGACCCCTTTCATCACAATGCTCCAAGACCGCTGTCATCACAATGCCCCATGACGCCTGCCACCACCAATCTCCAAGGGCTCCCTTACCAAAAAGCTCCATGATCCCTGTCAGTACAATGTTCCATGACACTTTTCATCACAATGCTCCATGACCCCTGTCATCACAAAGTTCTCTGCCCATATCATCACAATGCTACTTGTCACCTTTCATCACAATGCTCCATGCCCTTTCATCACAATGCTCCAGATTTCTTGTCATCACAATGTTCCTTGACCGTGTCATCACAATGCTCCATGACCCGTGTCATCACAAAGCTCCATGACCCCTGGCATCACAATGATCCATGATTCCTTTCCTCACAGTGCTCCAGTACCCTTTTCATCACAATGCTCCATGCCATTGTCAGCACAATGCTACTTGGACACTGTCATCAAAATGCTCCATCCCCTTTTCATCACAATGCTCCAGATATCCTATCATTACAATGCTCCATGCCCGTGTCAACACAATGCTCCATGACCCCTGTCATCAAAATGCTTGATGAAACTTGTTATCAGAATGTTCCATGACCCCTGTCATCAAAATGATCCCTGACCGTTGTCATCGCAATGCTGCATGATACCTTTCATCCCAATCCTCTGTGACCGCTGTCATCACAATGCTCCAGGACAACTTTCATCACAATGCTCCATGCCCTGGTCATCAAAATGCTCCAGAACTCTTGTCATCATAATGCTCCATGCCAATGTCATCAAAATGCCCCATGACACTTGTCATCACAATGCTCCATGGCCTTTGTCATCACAATGTTCCATGGCCCCTGTCATCAGAGTGCTCCATGTTACCTTTCAATACAATTCTACATGACCAGTGTCATCACGATGCCCCATGACAGATGATACCACAATTCGCCATGGTCCTTGTTATCACAATGCTCCATGAACTGTGTCATCACAAGGTTTCAGGACACTTGTCTTCACAATGATCCATGATCACATTCATCACAATGCTCCATGAACCCTGTCATCTCAATGCTCCATGGCCTTTGTATTCACAATGCTCCATGGTCCCTGTAATCACAGAGCTCCATGACCCCTTTCATCCCAATGCTCCAAGACCGCTGTCATCACAATGCCCCATGACGCCTGCCTTCACAAATCTCCAAGACCTCTCTTACCAAAAAGCTCCATGATCCCTGTCAGTACAATGTTCCATGACACTTTTTATCACAATGCTCCATGACCCCTGTCATCAAAAAGTTCTCTGCCCATATCGTCACAATGCTCCTTGTCACCTTTCATCACAATGCACCATGCCCTTTCATCACAATGCTCCAGAATTCTTGTCATCGCAATGTTCCTTGACCGTGTCATCACAATGCTCCATGACCCTTGTCATCACAAAGCTCCATGACCCCTGGCATCACAATGATCCATGATTCCTTTCCTCACAGTGCTCCAGTACCCTTTTCATCACAATGCTCCATGCCATTGTCAGCACAATTCTCCTTGGACCCTGTCATCAAAATGCTCCATCCCCTTTTCATCACAATGCTCCAGATATCCTATCATTACAATGCTCCATGCTCGTGTCAACACAATGCTCCATGACCCCTGTCATCAAAATGCTTTATGAACCTTGTTATCAGAATGTTCCATGACCCCTGTCATCAAAATGATCCATGACCGTTGTCATCACAATGCTGCATGATACCTTTCATCCCAATTCTCTGTGACCGCTGTCATCACAATGCTCCAGGACAACTTTCATCACAATGCTCCATGACCCCTGTCATCACAACGTTCCATGAAAGTTGTCATCAAAATGCTCCATGACCCCGGTCACCACAAGGTTCCCTGCCCTTGTCATCACAATGGTACATGGCCTGGTCATCACAATGTTCCATGGCCTCTGTCATCACCATGCTCCATGGTCTTTCTCATCACAATGCTCTATGACCCCTGTCATCACAATGCTTGATGACCATTGTCATCACAATGCTCCAAGGCCCCTGTCATCACAATGCCTCATGGTCTTTGTAATCACAATGCTCAATGACCAATGTCATCACAGTGCTCCATGCCATTGTCATCACAATGCTCCATGGTCCCTGTAATCACAATGCTCCATACCCTTGTCATCACAATGCTCCAGAACACTTGTCATCATAATGCTCCATTCCCGTGTCATCACATTGCTTAATGACACTTGTCATCACAATGTTCCTTGGCCTTTGTCATCACAGTGCTCCATGATACCTTTAATCAAAATTCTACATGACCACTCTCATCACAATGCAAGATGACCAATGTCATCACAATGCCCCATGACACGTGTCATCACAATTCGCCTTGGCCCTTGTCATCTCAATGCTGTATGAAACGTGTCATCAGTAGCTCCCAAGACCCTTGTCATCACAATGCTCCATGAACTCTGTTATCTCAATGTTCCATGGCCTTTGTATTCACAATGCTCCATTGTCCCGATAATCGCGTTGCTCCATGAACACTTTCATCACAATGCTCCTTGACCACTGTCACCATAATGCCCCATGACGTCTCTCATCACTGTGCTCCAAGGCCACTCTCATCAAAATGCTCCATGATCTGTGTCAGCACAATATTGCATGACACTTGTCATCACAATGCTCCATGATCCCACTAATCACAATGATCCCTGCCAATTTCATCACAATGACCCAAGTCTCCTGTAATCACAATGCTCCATGCCCTTGTCATCACAATGCTCCAGGTCTGTTGTCATCACCATGCTTCATGCCCGTGTCATCACAATGCTCCATGAATCTTGTCTTCACAATGCTCCATGGCCCATGTCATCACAATGCTCCATGACCCCTCTCATCACAATGCTCTATGGCCTTTGTCATCACAATGCTCCGTGACCCCCGTCAACACAATGCCTGATGACACCTGTCATCAAAATGCTAAATGGCACTTGTCATCACAATGCTCTATGATGCCTGTCATCACTATTCTCCATGTCACTTGTTATCACAAGGCTCCATGGCCCCTGTACTCCCAGTACTCCATGACCCCTTTCATCACAATGCCCAATGTCACCTCTGATCACAATTCTCAATGGCATTTGTCATCACGATGCTCCATGACACCTGTCATCACAATGCTCCATGAGACTTGTCATCACAATGCTCCATGGCCCCTCTCATTCCTGTGCTCCATAATAACTTTAATCACATTTCTAGATGACCACTGCCATCACAATGCCCCATGACATTGTCATCACAATTCGCCATGACCATTGTCATCACAAGGCTCCATGAACCATGTCTTCACAGGGTCCCAGGACACTTGTCATCACAATGATCCATTACCACTTTCATCACAATGCTCCATGACCACTGTCATCTCAATGCTCCATGGCCTTTGTATTCACAATGCTCCATGGCCCCTGTAATCACAGTGCTCCATAACACCTTTCATCATAATGCTCCATGACCACTGCCATCTCAATGCCTCATGACGCCTGTCATCACAATTCTCCAAGGCCCCTCTCATCACAGTGCTCCATGACACTTGTCATCCCATTGCTCCATAACACCTGTCATCACAGTGTTCCCTGCCCATGTCATCAAAATGCTCCATGTCCCCTATAATCACAATGCTCCATGCCTTTTTCCTCACAAAGCTCCAGAATTTTGTCATCACAATGTTCCATGACCGTGGCATCCCAATGCTCCATGGCCCTTGTCATCACAATGCTCCAGAATTCTTGTCATCACAATGTTCCATGAACGTGTCATCACAATGCTACATGACCCTGGTCATCACAGTTCTCCATGACCTTTGTCATCACAATGCTCTATGTCACTTTTCATCACAATTCTCAATGACCACTTTAATCACTATGCTCGCTGACCATTTTCATCACATTTCTCTATTGTCATTACAATTCCCCATGGCCCCTTTCTTCACAATTCTCCATGATGCCTGTCATCACAATGCTCCATGGCTTTTGTTATCACAATGTTCCAGGACCAGTTTCATCACAATACTCCATCCCCCTTGTCATCACAGTGCACAATGAAAGCTTTCATTACAATGCTCCATGACACTTGTCATCACAATGCTCCATGGCCTTTATCGTCACAATGCTCCCAGGCACTTTTCATCACGATATTCCATGAAAACGTTCATCACATTGCTCCATGACCATTGTCATCACAATAGTCCATACCCATGTCAACACAATGCTGCATAATCCCTGTCATCCCAATTCTCCATGACTGCTGTCATCACAATAATCCAGGACAATTTTCATAACAATGCTTCATGCCCCCAGTCATCACAGTGCTCCATGATACCTTTCATCACAATTCCTAGATGATCAATGTCATCACAATGCCCCATGACACCTGTTATCACAATTCGCTATGACCCTTGTCATCACAATACTCGATGAACCGTGTCATCACAGTGTTCCAGGACACATGTCATCACAATGATCCATTAATATTTTCATCACAATGCTCCAATACACCTGTCATCACAATGCTCCATGTCCCCTCTTATCATATTGCTCCATGATCTCTTTCATCACAATGCTCCATGACCACTGTCATCACCATACCTCAAGACGCCTGTCATCTCAGTGCTCCATGGCCCCTTTCATCACAAGGCTCCATGAACCCAGTCATCACAATGTTCCCTGCCCTCTTCGTCACAATGCTCCATGGGCCCTGTCATCACAATGCTACATGCCCTTGTCATCAAAATTCTCCAGAACTCTTGTCATCATAATGTTCCATGCCAATGTCATCAAAATGTCCCATGACACTTGTCATCACAATGCTCCATGGCCTTTGTCATCACAATGTTCCATGGCCCCTGTCATCACAGTGCTCCTTGATACCTTTCATCACAATTCTACATGACCACTGTCATCACAATGCCCCATTTCAGATGTCATCACAATTCGCCATGGTCCTTGTCATAACAATGCTCCATGAACCGTATCATCACAAGGTTTCAGGACACTTGTCATCACAATGATCCATGATCACTTTCATCACAATGCTCCATGAACCCTGTCATCTCAATGCTCCATAGCCTTTGTATTCACAATGCTCCATGGCCCCTGTAATCACAGTGCTCCATGACCCCTTTCATCACAATGCTCCAAGACCGCTGTCATCACAATGCCCCATGACGCCTGCCACCACCAATCTCCAAGGGCTCCCTTACCAAAAAGCTCCATGATCTCTGTCAGTACAATGTTCCATGACACTTTTCATCACAATGCTCCATGACCCCTGTCATCACAAAGTTCTCTGCCCATATCATCACAATGCTACTTGTCACCTTTCATCACAATGCTCCATGCCCTTTCATCACAATGCTCCAGATTTCTTGTCATCACAATGTTCCTTGACCGTGTCATCACAATGCTCCATGACCCGTGTCATCACAAAGCTCCATGACCCCTGGCATCACAATGATCCATGATTCCTTTCCTCACAGTGCTCCAGTACCCTTTTCATCACAATGCTCCATGCCATTGTCAGCACAATGCTACTTGGACACTGTCATCAAAATGCTCCATCCCCTTTTCATCACAATGCTCCAGATATCCTATCATTACAATGCTCCATGCCCATGTCAACACAATGCTCCATGACCCCTGTCATCAAAATGCTTGAAGAAACTTGTTATCAGAATGTTCCATGACCCCTGTCATCAAAATGATCCCTGACCGTTGTCATCGCAATGCTGCATGATACCTTTCATCCCAATCCTCTGTGACCGCTGTCATCACAATGCTCCAGGACAACTTTCATCACAATGCTCCATGCCCTGGTCATCAAAATGCTCCAGAACTCTTGTCATCATAATGCTCCATGCCAATGTCATCAAAATGCGACATGACACTTGTCATTACAATGCTCCATGGCCTTTGTCATCACAATGTTCCATGGCCCCTGTCATCACAGTGCTCCATGTTACCTTTCAATACAATTCTACATGACCAGTGTCATCACGATGCCCCATGACAGATGATACCACAATTCGCCATGGTCCTTGTCATCACAATGCTCCATGAACTGTGTCATCACAAGGTTTCAGGACACTTGTCTTCACAATGATCCATGATCACATTCATCACAATGCTCCATGAACCCTGTCATCTCAATGCTCCATGGCCTTTGTATTCACAATGCTCCATGGCCCCTGTAATCACAGAGCTCCATGACCCCTTTCATCCCAATGCTCCAAGACCGCTGTCATCACAATGCCCCATGACGCCTGCCTTCACAAATCTCCAAGACCTCTCTTACCAAAAAGCTCCATGATCCCTGTCAGTACAATGTTCCATGACACTTTTTATCACAATGCTCCATGACCCCTGTCATCAAAAAGTTCTCTGCCCATATCGTCACAATGCTCCTTGTCACCTTTCATCACAATGCACCATGCCCTTTCATCACAATGCTCCAGAATTCTTGTCATCGCAATGTTCCTTGACCGTGTCATCACAATGCTCCATGACCCGTGTCATCACAAAGCTCCATGACCCCTGTCATCACAATGATCCATGATTCCTTTCCTCACAGTGCTCCAGTACCCTTTTCATCACAATGCTCCATGCCATTGTCAGCACAATTCTCCTTGGACCCTGTCATCAAAATGCTCCATCCCCTTTTCATCACAATGCTCCAGATATCCTATCATTACAATGCTCCATGCTCGTGTCAACACAATGCTCCATGACCCCTGTCATCAAAATGCTTTATGAACCTTGTTATCAGAATGTTCCATGACCCCTGTCATCCAAATGATCCATGACCGTTGTCATCACAATGCTGCATGATACCTTTCATCCCAATTCTCTGTGACCGCTGTCATCACAATGCTCCAGGACAACTTTCATCACAATGCTCCATGACCCCTGTCATCACAACGTTCCATGAAAGTTGTCATCAAAATGCTCCATGACCCCGGTCACCACAAGGTTCCCTGACCTTGTCATCACAATGGTACATGGCCTGGTCATCACAATGTTCCATGGCCTCTGTCATCACCATGCTCCATGGTCTTTCTCATCACAATGCTCTATGACCCCTGTCATCACAATGCTTGATGACCATTGTCATCACAATGCTCCAAGGCCACTGTCATCACAATGCCTCCTGGTCTTTGTAATCACAATGCTCAATGACCAATGTCATCACAGTGCTCCATGCCGTTGTCATCACAATGCTCCATGGTCCCTGTAATCACAATGCTCCATACCCTTGTCATCACAATGCTCCAGAACACTTGTCATCATAATGCTCCATTCCCGTGTCATCACATTGCTGAATGACACTTGTCATCACAATGTTCCTTGGCCTTTGTCATCACAGTGCTCCATGATACCTTTAATCAAAATTCTACATGACCACTCTCATCACAATGCAAGATGACCAATGTCATCACAATGCCCCATGACACGTGTCATCACAATTCGCCTTGGCCCTTGTCATCTCAATGCTGTATGAAACGTGTCATCAGTAGCTCCCAAGACCCTTGTCATCACAATGCTCCATGAACTCTGTTATCTCAATGTTCCATGGCCTTTGTATTCACAATGCTCCATTGTCCCGATAATCGCGTTGCTCCATGAACACTTTCATCACAATGCTCCTTGACCACTGTCACCATAATGCCCCATGACGTCTCTCATCACTGTGCTCCAAGGCCACTCTCATCAAAATGCTCCATGATCTGTGTCAGCACAATATTGTATGACACTTGTCATCACAATGCTCCATGATCCCTCTAATCACAATGATCCCTGCCAATTTCATCACAATGACCCAAGTCTCCTGTAATCACAATGCTCCATGCCCTTGTCATCACAATGCTCCAGATCTGTTGTCATCACCATGCTTCATGCCCGTGTCATCACAATGCTCCATGAATCTTGTCTTCACAATGCTCCATGGCCCATGTCATCACAATGCTCCATGACCCCTCTCATCACAATGCTCTATGGCCTTTGTCATCACAATGCTCCGTGACCCCCGTCAACACAATGCCTGATGACCCCTGTCATCAAAATGCTAAATGGCACTTGTCATCACAATGCTCTATGATGCCTGTCATCACTATTCTCCATGTCACTTGTTATCACAAGGCTCCATGGCCCCTGTACTCCCAGTACTCCATGACCCCTTTCATCACAATGCCCAATGTCACCTCTGATCACAATTCTCAATGGCATTTGTCATCACGATGCTCCATGACACCTTTCATCACAATGCTCCATGAGACTTGTCATCACAATGCTCCATGGCCCCTCTCATTCCTGTGCTCCATAATAACTTTAATCACATTTCTAGATGACCACTGCCATCACAATGCCCCATGACATTGTCATCACAATTCGCCATGACCATTGTCATCACAATGCTCCATGAACCATGTCTTCACAGGGTCCCAGGACACTTGTCATCACAATGATCCATTACCACTTTCATCACAATGCTCCATGACCACTGTCATCTCAATGCTCCATGGCCTTTGTATTCACAATGCTCCATGGCCCCTGTAATCACAGTGCTCCATAACACCTTTCATCATAATGCTCCATGACCACTGCCATCTCAATGCCTCATGACGCCTGTCATCACAATTCTCCAAGGCCCCTCTCATCACAGTGCTCCATGACACTTGTCATCCCATTGCTCCATAACACCTGTCATCACAGTGTTCCCTGCCCATGTCATCAAAATGCTCCATGTCCCCTATAATCACAATGCTCCATGCCTTTTTCCTCACAAAGCTCCAGAATTTTGTCATCACAATGTTCCATGACCGTGGCATCCCAATGCTCCATGGCCCTTGTCATCACAATGCTCCAGAATTCTTGTCATCACAATGTTCCATGAACGTGTAATCACAATGCTCCATGACCCCTGTCATCACAAAGTTCTCTGCCCATATCATCACAATGCTACTTGTCACCTTTCATCACAATGCTCCATGCCCTTTCATCACAATGCTCCAGATTTCTTGTCATCACAATGTTCCTTGACCGTGTCATCACAATGCTCCATGACCCGTGTCATCACAAAGCTCCATGACCCCTGGCATCACAATGATCCATGATTCCTTTCCTCACAGTGCTCCAGTACCCTTTTCATCACAATGCTCCATGCCATTGTCAGCACAATGCTACTTGGACACTGTCATCAAAATGCTCCATCCCCTTTTCATCACAATGCTCCAGATATCCTATCATTACAATGCTCCATGCCCGTGTCAACACAATGCTCCATGACCCCTGTCATCAAAATGCTTGATGAAACTTGTTATCAGAATGTTCCATGACCCCTGTCATCAAAATGATCCCTGACCGTTGTCATCGCAATGCTGCATGATACCTTTCATCCCAATCCTCTGTGACCGCTGTCATCACAATGCTCCAGGACAACTTTCATCACAATGTTCCATGCCCTGGTCATCAAAATGCTCCAGAACTCTTGTCATCATAATGCTCCATGCCAATGTCATCAAAATGCCCCATGACACTTGTCATCACAATGCTCCATGGCCTTTGTCATCACAATGTTCCATGGCCCCTGTCATCAGAGTGCTCCATGTTACCTTTCAATACAATTCTACATGACCACTGTCATCACAATGCCCCATGACAGATGATACCACAATTCGCCATGGTCCTTGTCATCACAATGCTCCATGAACTGTGTCATCACAAGGTTCCAGGACACTTGTCATCACAATGATCCATGATCACTTTCATCACAATGCTCCATGAACCCTGTCATCTCAATGCTCCATGGCCTTTGTATTCACAATGCTCCATGGCCCCTGTAATCACAGAGCTCCATGACCCCTTTCATCCCAATGCTCCAAGACCGCTGTCATCACAATGCCCCATGACGCCTGCCTTCACAAATCTCCACGACCTCTCTTACCAAAAAGCTCCATGATCCCTGTCAGTACAATGTTCCATGACACTTTTTATCACAATGCTCCATGACCCCTGTCATCAAAAAGTTCTCTGCCCATATCGTCACAATGCTCCTTGTCACCTTTCATCACAATGCACCATGCCCTTTCATCACAATGCTCCAGAATTCTTGTCATCGCAATGTTCCTTGACCGTGTCATCACAATGCTCCATGACCCTTGTCATCACAAAGCTCCATGACCCCTGGCATCACAATGATCCATGATTCCTTTCCTCACAGTGCTCCAGTACCCTTTTCATCACAATGCTCCATGCCATTGTCAGCACAATTCTCCTTGGACCCTGTCATCAAAATGCTCCATCCCCTTTTCATCACAATGCTCCAGATATCCTATCATTACAATGCTCCATGCTCGTGTCTACACAATGCTCCATGACCCCTGTCATCAAAATGCTTTATGAACCTTGTTATCAGAATGTTCCATGATCCCTGTCATCAAAATGATCCATGACCGTTGTCATCACAATGCTGCATGATACCTTTCATCCCAATTCTCTGTGACCGCTGTCATCACAATGCTCCAGGACAACTTTCATCACAATGCTCCATGATCCCTGTCATCACAACGTTCCATGAAAGTTGTCATCAAAATGCTCCATGACCCCGGTCACCACAAGGTTCCCTGCCCTTGTCATCACAATGGTACATGGCCTGGTCATCACAATGTTCCATGGCCTCTGTCATCACCATGCTCCATGGTCTTTCTCATCACAATGCTCTATGACCCCTGTCATCACAATGCTTGATGACCATTGTCATCACAATGCTCCAAGGCCCCTGTCATCACAATGCCTCCTGGTCTTTGTAATCACAATGCTCAATGACCAATGTCATCACAGTGCTCCATGCCGTTGTCATCACAATGCTCCATGGTCCCTGTAATCACAATGCTCCATACCCTTGTCATCACAATGCTCCAGAACACTTGTCATCATAATGCTCCATTCCCGTGTCATCACATTGCTGAATGACACTTGTCATCACAATGTTCCTTGGCCTTTGTCATCACAGTGCTCCATGATACCTTTAATCAAAATTCTACATGACCACTCTCATCACAATGCAAGATGACCAATGTCATCACAATGCCCCATGACACGTGTCATCACAATTCGCCTTGGCCCTTGTCATCTCAATGCTGTATGAAACGTGTCATCAGTAGCTCCCAAGACCCTTGTCATCACAATGCTCCATGAACTCTGTTATCTCAATGTTCCATGGCCTTTGTATTCACAATGCTCCATTGTCCCGATAATCGCGTTGCTCCATGAACACTTTCATCACAATGCTCCTTGACCACTGTCACCATAATGCCCCATGACGTCTCTCATCACTGTGCTCCAAGGCCACTCTCATCAAAATGCTCCATGATCTGTGTCAGCACAATATTGCATGACACTTGTCAACACAATGCTCCATGATCCCTCTAATCACAATGATCCCTGCCAATTTCATCACAATGACCCAAGTCTCCTGTAATCACAATGCTCCATGCCCTTGTCATCACAATGCTCCAGGTCTGTTGTCATCACCATGCTTCATGCCCGTGTCATCACAATGCTCCATGAATCTTGTCTTCACAATGCTCCATGGCCCATGTCATCACAATGCTCCATGACCCCTCTCATCACAATGCTCTATGGCCTTTGTCATCACAATGCTCCGTGACCCCCGTCAACACAATGCCTGATGACCCCTGTCATCAAAATGCTAAATGGAACTTGTCATCACAATGCTCTATGATGCCTGTCATCACTATTCTCCATGTCACTTGTTATCACAAGGCTCCATGGCCCCTGTACTCCCAGTACTCCATGACCCCTTTCATCACAATGCCCAATGTCACCTCTGATCACAATTCTCAATGGCATTTGTCATCACGATGCTCCATGACACCTGTCATCACAATGCTCCATGAGACTTGTCATCACAATGCTCCATGGCCCCTCTCATTACTGTGCTCCATAATAACTTTAATCACATTTCTAGATGACCACTGCCATCACAATGCCCCATGACATTGTCATCACAATTCGTCATGACCATTGTCATCACAATGCTCCATGAACCATGTCATCACAGGGTCCCAGGACACTTGTCCTCACAATGATCCATTACCACTTTCATCACAATGCTCCATGACCACTGTCATCTCAATGCTCCATGGCCTTTGTATTCACAATGCTCCATGGCCCCTGTAATCACAGTGCTCCATAACACCTTTCATCATAATGCTCCATGACCACTGCCATCTCAATGCCTCATGACGCCTGTCATCACAATTCTCCAAGGCCCCTCTCATCACAGTGCTCCATGACACTTGTCATCCCATTGCTCCATAACACCTGTCATCACAGTGTTCCCTGCCCATGTCATCAAAATGCTCCATGTCCCCTATAATCACAATGCTCCATGCCTTTTTCCTCACAAAGCTCCAGAATTTTGTCATCACAATGTTCCATGACCGTGGCATCACAATGCTCCATGGCCCTTGTCATCACAATGCTCCAGAATTCTTGTCATCACAATGTTCCATGAACGTGTCATCACAATGCTACATGACCCTGGTCATCACAGTTCTCCATGACCTTTGTCATCACAATGCTCTATGTCACTTTTCATCACAATTCTCAATGACCACTTTAATCACTATGCTCGCTGACCATTTTCATCACATTTCTCTATTGTCATTACAATTCCCCATGGCCCCTTTCTTCACAATTCTCCATGATGCCTGTCATCACAATGCTCCATGGCTTTTGTTATCACAATGTTCCAGGACCAGTTTCATCACAATACTCCATCCCCCTTGTCATCACAGTGCACAATGAAAGCTTTCATTACAATGCTCCATGACACTTGTCATCACAATGCTCCATGGCCTTTATCGTCACAATACTCCCAGCCACTTTTCATCACGATATTCCATGAAAACGTTCATCACATTGCTCCATGACCATTGTCATCACAATAGTCCATACCCATGTCAACACAATGCTGCATAATCCCTGTCATCCCAATTCTCCATGACTGCTGTCATCACAATAATCCAGGACAATTTTCATAACAATGCTTCATGCCCCCAGTCATCACAGTGCTCCATGATACCTTTCATCACAATTCCTAGATGATCAATGTCATCACAATGCCCCATGACACCTGTTATCACAATTCGCTATGACCCTTGTCATCACAATACTCGATGAACCGTGTCATCACAGTGTTCCAGGACACATGTCATCACAATGATCCATTAATATTTTCATCACAATGCTCCAATACACCTGTCATCACAATGCTCCATGTCCCCTCTTATCATATTGCTCCATGATCTCTTTCATCACAATGCTCCATGACCACTGTCATCACCATACCTCAAGACGCCTGTCATCTCAGTGCTCCATTGCCCCTTTCATCACAAGGCTCCATGAACCCAGTCATCACAATGTTCCCTGCCCTCTTCGTCACAATGCTCCATGGGCCCTGTCATCACAATGCTCCATGCCCTTGTCATCAAAATTCTCCAGAACTCTTGTCATCATAATGTTCCATGCCAATGTCATCAAAATGTCCCATGACACTTGTCATCACAATGCTCCATGGCCTTTGTCATCACAATGTTCCATGGCCCCTGTCAACACAGTGCTCCTTGATACCTTTCATCACAATTCTACATGACCACTGTCATCACAATGCCCCATTTCAGATGTCATCACAATTCGCCATGGTCCTTGTCATAACAATGCTCCATGAACCGTGTCATCACAAGGTTTCAGGACACTTGTCATCACAATGATCCATGATCACTTTCATCACAATGCTCCATGAACCCTGTCATCTCAATGCTCCATAGCCTTTGTATTCACAATGCTCCATGGCCCCTGTAATCACAGTGCTCCATGACCCCTTTCATCACAATGCTCCAAGACCGCTGTCATCACAATGCCCCATGACGCCTGCCACCACCAATCTCCAAGGGCTCCCTTACCAAAAAGCTCCATGATCCCTGTCAGTACAATGTTCCATGACACTTTTCATCACAATGCTCCATGACCCCTGTCATCACAAAGTTCTCTGCCCATATCATCACAATGCTACTTGTCACCTTTCATCACAATGCTCCATGCCCTTTCATCACAATGCTCCAGATTTCTTGTCATCACAATGTTCCTTGACCGTGTCATCACAATGCTCCATGACCCGTGTCATCACAAAGCTCCATGACCCCTGGCATCACAATGATCCATGATTCCTTTCCTCACAGTGCTCCAGTACCCTTTTCATCACAATGCTCCATGCCATTGTCAGCACAATGCTACTTGGACACTGTCATCAAAATGCTCCATCCCCTTTTCATCACAATGCTCCAGATATCCTATCATTACAATGCTCCATGCCCGTGTCAACACAATGCTCCATGACCCCTGTCATCAAAATGCTTGATGAAACTTGTTATCAGAATGTTCCATGACCCCTGTCATCAAAATGATCCCTGACCGTTGTCATCGCAATGCTGCATGATACCTTTCATCCCAATCCTCTGTGACCACTGTCATCACAATGCTCCAGGACAACTTTCATCACAATGCTCCATGCCCTGGTCATCAAAATGCTCCAGAACTCTTGTCATCATAATGCTCCATGCCAATGTCATCAAAAGGCCCCATGACACTTGTCATCACAATGCTCCATGGCCTTTGTCATCACAATGTTCCATGGCCCCTGTCATCAGTGTGCTCCATGTTACCTTTCAATACAATTCTACATGACCACTGTCATCACGATGCCCCATGATAGATGATACCACAATTCGCCATGGTCCTTGTCATCACAATGCTCCATGAACTGTGTCATCACAAGGTTTCAGGACACTTGTCTTCACAATGATCCATGATCACATTAATCACAATGCTCCATGAACCCTTTCATCTCAATGCTCCATGGCCTTTGTATTCACAATGCTCCATGGCCCCTGTAATCACAGAGCACCATGACCCCTTTCATCCCAATGCTCCAAGACCGCTGTCATCACAATGCCCCATGACGCCTGCCTTCACAAATCTCCACGACCTCTCTTACCAAAAAGCTCCATGATCCCTGTCAGTACAATGTTCCATGACACTTTTTATCACAATGCTCCATGACCCCTGTCATCAAAAAGTTCTCTGCCCATATCGTCACAATGCTCCTTGTCACCTTTGATCACAATGCACCATGCCCTTTCATCACAATGCTCCAGAATTCTTGTCATCGCAATGTTCCTTGACCGTGTCATCACAATGCTCCATGACCCTTGTCATCACAAAGCTCCATGACCCCTGTCATCACAATGATCCATGATTCCTTTCCTCACAGGGCTCCAGTACCCTTTTCATCACAATGCTCCATGCCATTGTCAGCACAATTCTCCTTGGACCCTGTCATCAAAATGCTCCATCCCCTTTTCATCACAATGCTCCAGATATCCTATCATTACAATGCTCCATGCTCGTGTCAACACAATGCTCCATGACCCCTGTCATCAAAATGCTTTATGAACCTTGTTATCAGAATGTTCCCTGACCCCTGTCATCAAAATGATCCATGACCGTTGTCATCACAATGCTGCATGATACCTTTCATCCCAATTCTCTGTGACCGCTGTCATCACAATGCTCCAGGACAACTTTCATCACAATGCTCCATGACCCCTGTCATCACAACGTTCCATGAAAGTTGTCATCAAAATGCTCCATGACCCCGGTCACCACAAGGTTCCCTGCCCTTGTCATCACAATGGTACATGGCCTGGTCATCACAATGTTCCATGGCCTCTGTCATCACCATGCTCCATGGTCTTTCTCATCACAATGCTCTATGACCCCTGTCATCACAATGCTTGATGACCATTGTCATCACAATGCTCCAAGGCCCCTGTCATCACAATGCCTCATGGTCTTTGTAATCACAATGCTCAATGACCAATGTCATCACAGTGCTCCATGCCGTTGTCATCACAATGCTCCATGGTCCCTGTAATCACAATGCTCCATACCCTTGTCATCACAATGCTCCAGAACACTTGTCATCATAATGCTCCATTCCCGTGTCATCACATTGCTTAATGACACTTGTCATCACAATGTTCCTTGGCCTTTGTCATCACAGTGCTCCATGATACCTTTAATCAAAATTCTACATGACCACTCTCATCACAATGCAAGATGACCAATGTCATCACAATGCCCCATGACACGTGTCATCACAATTCGCCTTGGCCCTTGTCATCTCAATGCTGTATGAAACGTGTCATCAGTAGCTCCCAAGACCCTTGTCATCACAATGCTCCATGAACTCTGTTATCTCAATGTTCCATGGCCTTTGTATTCACAATGCTCCATTGTCCCGATAATCGCGTTGCTCCATGAACACTTTCATCACAATGCTCCTTGACCACTGTCACCATAATGCCCCATGACGTCTCTCATCACTGTGCTCCAAGGCCACTCTCATCAAAATGCTCCATGATCTGTGTCAGCACAATATTGCATGACACTTGTCATCACAATGCTCCATGATCCCACTAATCACAATGATCCCTGCCAATTTCGTCACAATGACCCAAGTCTCCTGTAATCACAATGCTCCATGCCCTTGTCATCACAATGCTCCAGGTCTGTTGTCATCACCATGCTTCATGCCCGTGTCATCACAATGCTCCATGAATCTTGTCTTCACAATGCTCCATGGCCCATGTCATCACAATGCTCCATGACCCCTCTCATCACAATGCTCTATGGCCTTTGTCATCACAATGCTCCGTGACCCCCGTCAACACAATGCCTGATGACCCCTGTCATCAAAATGCTAAATGGCACTTGTCATCACAATGCTCTATGATGCCTGTCATCACTATTCTCCATGTCACTTGTTATCACAAGGCTCCATGGCCCCTGTACTCCCAGTACTCCATGACCCCTTTCATCACAATGCCCAATGTCACCTCTGATCACAATTCTCAATGGCATTTGTCATCACGATGCTCCATGACACCTGTCATCACAATGCTCCATGAGACTTGTCATCACAATGCTCCATGGCCCCTCTCATTACTGTGCTCCATAATAACTTTAATCACATTTCTAGATGACCACTGCCGTCACAATGTCCCATGACATTGTCATCACAATTCGCCATGACCATTGTCATCACAATGCTCCATGAACCATGTCATCACAGGGTCCCAGGACACTTGTCATCACAATGATCCATTACCACTTTCATCACAATGCTCCATGACCACTGTCATCTCAATGCTCCATGGCCTTTGTATTCACAATGCTCCATGGCCCCTGTAATCACAGTGCTCCATAACACCTTTCATCATAATGCTCCATGACCACTGCCATCTCAATGCCTCATGACGCCTGTCATCACAATTCTCCAAGGCCCCTCTCATCACAGTGCTCCATGACACTTGTCATCCCATTGCTCCATAACACCTGTCATCACAGTGTTCCCTGCCCATGTCATCAAAATGCTCCATGTCCCCTATAATCACAATGCTCCATGCCTTTTTCCTCACAAAGCTCCAGAATTTTGTCATCACAATGTTCCATGACCGTGGCATCCCAATGCTCCATGACCCCTGTCATCAAAAAGTTCTGTGCCCATATCGTCACAATGCTCCTTGTCACCTTTCATCACAATGCACCATGCCCTTTCATCACAATGCTCCAGAATTCTTGTCATCGCAATGTTCCTTGACCGTGTCATCACAATGCTCCATGACCCTTGTCATCACAAAGCTCCATGACCCCTGTCATCACAATGATCCATGATTCCTTTCCTCACAGTGCTCCAGTACCCTTTTCATCACAATGCTCCATGCCATTGTCAGCACAATTCTCCTTGGACCCTGTCATCAAAATGCTCCATCCCCTTTTCATCACAATGCTCCAGATATCCTATCATTACAATGCTCCATGCTCGTGTCAACACAATGCTCCATGACCCCTGTCATCAAAATGCTTTATGAACCTTGTTATCAGAATGTTCCATGACCCCTGTCATCAAAATGATCCATGACCGTTGTCATCACAATGCTGCATGATACCTTTCATCCCAATTCTCTGTGACCGCTGTCATCACAATGCTCCAGGACAACTTTCATCACAATGCTCCATGACCCCTGTCATCACAACGTTCCATGAAAGTTGTCATCAAAATGCTCCATGACCTCGGTCACCAGAAGGTTCCCTGCCCTTGTCATCACAATGGTACATGGCCTGGTCATCACAATGTTCCATGGCCTCTGTCATCACCATGCTCCATGGTCTTTCTCATCACAATGCTCTATGACCCCTGTCATCACAATGCTTGATGACCATTGTCATCACAATGCTCCAAGGCCCCTGTCATCACAATGCCTCCTGGTCTTTGTAATCACAATGCTCAATGACCAATGTCATCACAGTGCTCCATGCCGTTGTCATCACAATGCTCCATGGTCCCTGTAATCACAATGCTCCATACCCTTGTCATCACAATGCTCCAGAACACTTGTCATCATAATGCTCCATTCCCGTGTCATCACATTGCTGAATGACACTTGTCATCACAATGTTCCTTGGCCTTTGTCATCACAGTGCTCCATGATACCTTTAATCAAAATTCTACATGACCACTCTCATCACAATGCAAGATGACCAATGTCATCACAATGCCCCATGACACGTGTCATCACAATTCGCCTTGGCCCTTGTCATCTCAATGCTGTATGAAACGTGTCATCAGTAGCTCCCAAGACCCTTGTCATCACAATGCTCCATGAACTCTGTTATCTCAATGTTCCATGGCCTTTGTATTCACAATGCTCCATTGTCCCGATAATCGCGTTGCTCCATGAACACTTTCATCACAATGCTCCTTGACCACTCTCACCATAATGCCCCATGACGTCTCTCATCACTGTGCTCCAAGGCCACTCTCATCAAAATGCTCCATGATCTGTGTCAGCACAATATTGCATGACACTTGTCATCACAATGCTCCATGATCCCTCTAATCACAATGATCCCTGCCAATTTCATCACAATGACCCAAGTCTCCTGTAATCACAATGCTCCATGCCCTTGTCATCACAATGCTCCAGGTCTGTTGTCATCACCATGCTTCATGCCCGTGTCATCACAATGCTCCATGAATCTTGTCTTCACAATGCTCCATGGCCCATGTCATCACAATGCTCCATGACCCCTCTCATCACAATGCTCTATGGCCTTTGTCATCACAATGCTCCGTGACCCCCGTCAACACAATGCCTGATGACCCCTGTCATCAAAATGCTAAATGGCACTTGTCATCACAATGCTCTATGATGCCTGTCATCACTATTCTCCATGTCACTTGTTATCACAAGGCTCCATGGCCCCTATACTCCCAGTACTCCATGACCCCTTTCATCACAATGCCCAATGTCACCTCTGATCACAATTCTCAATGGCATTTGTCATCACGATGCTCCATGACACCTGTCATCACAATGCTCCATGAGACTTGTCATCACAATGCTCCATGGCCCCTCTCATTACTGTGCTCCATAATAACTTTAATCACATTTCTAGATGACCACTGCCATCACAATGCCCCATGACATTGTCATCACAATTCGCCATGACCATTGTCATCACAATGCTCCATGAACCATGTCATCACAGGGTCCCAGGACACTTGTCCTCACAATGATCCATTACCACTTTCATCACAATGCTCCATGACCACTGTCATCTCAATGCTCCATGGCCTTTGTATTCACAATGCTCCATGGCCCCTGTAATCACAGTGCTCCATAACACCTTTCATCATAATGCTCCATGACCACTGCCATCTCAATGCCTCATGACGCCTGTCATCACAATTCTCCAAGGCCCCTCTCATCACAGTGCTCCATGACACTTGTCATCCCATTGCTCCATAACACCTGTCATCACAGTGTTCCCTGCCCATGTCATCAAAATGCTCCATGTCCCCTATAATCACAATGCTCCATGCCTTTTTCCTCACAAAGCTCCAGAATTTTGTCATCACAATGTTCCATGACCGTGGCATCCCGATGCTCCATGGCCCTTGTCATCACAATGCTCCAGAATTCTTGTCATCACAATGTTCCATGAACGTGTCATCACAATGCTACATGACCCTGGTCATCACAGTTCTCCATGACCTTTGTCATCACAATGCTCTATGTCACTTTTCATCACAATTCTCAATGACCACTTTAATCACTATGCTCGCTGACCATTTTCATCACATTTCTCTATTGTCATTACAATTCCCCATGGCCCCTTTCTTCACAATTCTCCATGATGCCTGTCATCACAATGCTCCATGGCTTTTGTTATCACAATGTTCCAGGACCAGTTTCATCACAATACTCCATCCCCCTTGTCATCACAGTGCACAATGAAAGCTTTCATTACAATGCTCCATGACACTTGTCATCACAATGCTCCATGGCCTTTATCGTCACAATGCTCCCAGGCACTTTTCATCACGATATTCCATGAAAACGTTCATCACATTGCTCCATGACCATTGTCATCACAATAGTCCATACCCATGTCAACACAATGCTGCATAATCCCTGTCATCCCAATTCTCCATGACTGCTGTCATCACAATAATCCAGGACAATTTTCATAACAATGCTTCATGCCCCCAGTCATCACAGTGCTCCATGATACCTTTCATCACAATTCCTAGATGATCAATGTCATCACAATGCCCCATGACACCTGTTATCACAATTCGCTATGACCCTTGTCATCACAATACTCGATGAACCGTGTCATCACAGTGTTCCAGGACACATGTCATCACAATGATCCATTAATATTTTCATCACAATTCTCCAATACACCTGTCATCACAATGCTCCATGTACCCTCTTATCATATTGCTCCATGATCTCTTTCATCACAATGCTCCATGACCACTGTCATCACCATACCTCAAGACGCCTGTCATCTCAGTGCTCCATGGCCCCTTTCATCACAAGGCTCCATGAACCCAGTCATCACAATGTTCCCTGCCCTCTTCATCACAATGCTCCATGGGCCCTGTCATCACAATGCTCCATGCCCTTGTCATCAAAATTCTCCAGAACTCTTGTCATCATAATGTTCCATGCCAATGTCATCAAAATGTCCCATGACACTTGTCATCACAATGCTCCATGGCCTTTGTCATCACAATGTTCCATGGCCCCTGTCATCACAGTGCTCCTTGATACCTTTCATCACAATTCTACATGACCACTGTCATCACAATGCCCCATTTCAGATGTCATCACAATTCGCCATGGTCCTTGTCATAACAATGCTCCATGAACCGTGTCATCACAAGGTTTCAGGACACTTGTCATCACAATGATCCATGATCACTTTCATCACAATGCTCCATGAACCCTGTCATCTCAATGCTCCATAGCCTTTGTATTCACAATGCTCCATGGCCCCTGTAATCACAGTGCTCCATGACCCCTTTCATCACAATGCTCCAAGACCGCTGTCATCACAATGCCCCATGACGCCTGCCACCACCAATCTCCAAGGGCTCCCTTACCAAAAAGCTCCATGATCCCTGTCAGTACAATGTTCCATGACACTTTTCATCACAATGCTCCATGACCCCTGTCATCACAAAGTTCTCTGCCCATATCATCACAATGCTACTTGTCACCTTTCATCACAATGCTCCATGCCCTTTCATCACAATGCTCCAGATTTCTTGTCATCACAATGTTCCTTGACCGTGTCATCACAATGCTCCATGACCCATGTCATCACAAAGCTCCATGACCCCTGGCATCACAATGATCCATGATTCCTTTCCTCACAGTGCTCCAGTACCCTTTTCATCACAATGCTCCATGCCATTGTCAGCACAATGCTACTTGGACACTGTCATCAAAATGCTCCATCCCCTTTTCATCACAATGCTCCAGATATCCTATCATTACAATGCTCCATGCCCGTGTCAACACAATGCTCCATGACCCCTGTCATCAAAATGCTTGATGAAACTTGTTATCAGAATGTTCCATGACCCCTGTCATCAAAATGATCCCTGACCGTTGTCATCGCAATGCTGCATGATACCTTTCATCCCAATCCTCTGTGACCGCTGTCATCACAATGCTCCAGGACAACTTTCATCACAATGTTCCATGCCCTGGTCATCAAAATGCTCCAGAACTCTTGTCATCATAATGCTCCATGCCAATGTCATCAAAATGCCCCATGACACTTGTCATCACAATGCTCCATGGCCTTTGTCATCACAATGTTCCATGGCCCCTGTCATCAGCGTGCTCCATGTTACCTTTCAATACAATTCTACATGACCACTGTCATCACAATGCCCCATGACAGATGATACCACAATTCGCCATGGTCCTTGTCATCACAATGCTCCATGAACTGTGTCATCACAAGGTTCCAGGACACTTGTCATCACAATGATCCATGATCACTTTCATCACAATGCTCCATGAACCCTGTCATCTCAATGCTCCATGGCCTTTGTATTCACAATGCTCCATGGACCCTGTAATCACAGAGCTCCATGACCCCTTTCATCCCAATGCTCCAAGACAGCTGTCATCACAATGCCCCATGACGCCTGCCTTCACAAATCTCCACGACCTCTCTTACCAAAAAGCTCCATGATCCCTGTCAGTACAATGTTCCATGACACTTTTTATCACAATGCTCCATGACCCCTGTCATCAAAAAGTTCTCTGCCCATATCGTCATAATGCTCCTTGTCACCTTTCATCACAATGCACCATGCCCTTTCATCACAATGCTCCAGAATTCTTGTCATCGCAATGTTCCTTGACCGTGTCATCACAATGCTCCATGACCCTTGTCATCACAAAGCTCCATGACCCCTGTCATCACAATGATCCATGATTCCTTTCCTCACAGTGCTCCAGTACCCTTTTCATCACAATGCTCCATGCCATTGTCAGCACAATTCTCCTTGGACCCTGTCATCAAAATGTTCCATCCCCTTTTCATCACAATGCTCCAGATATCCTATCATTACAATGCTCCATGCTCGTGTCAACACAATGCTCCATGACCCCTGTCATCAAAATGCTTTATGAACTTTGTTATCAAAATGTTCCATGACCCCTGTCATCAAAATGATCCATGACCGTTGTCATCACAATGCTGCATGATACCTTTCATCCCAATTCTCTGTGACCGCTGTCATCACAATGCTCCAGGACAACTTTCATCACAATGCTCCATGACCCCTGTCATCATAACGTTCCATGAAAGTTGTCATCAAAATGCTCCATGACCCCGGTCACCACAAGGTTCCCTGCCCTTGTCATCACAATGGTACATGGCCTGGTCATCACAATGTTCCATGGCCTCTGTCATCACCATGCTCCATGGTCTTTCTCATCACAATGCTCTATGACCCCTGTCATCACAATGCTTGATGACCATTGTCATCACAATGCTCCAAGGCCCCTGTCATCACAATGCCTCCTGGTCTTTGTAATCACAATGCTCAATGACCAATGTCATCACAGTGCTCCATGCCGTTGTCATCACAATGCTCCATGGTCCCTGTAATCACAATGCTCCATACCCTTGTCATCACAATGCTCCAGAACACTTGTCATCATAATGCTCCATTCCCGTGTCATCACATTGCTGAATGACACTTGTCATCACAATGTTCCTTGGCCTTTGTCATCACAGTGCTCCATGATACCTTTAATCAAAATTCTACATGACCACTCTCATCACAATGCAAGATGACCAATGTCATCACAATGCCCCATGACACGTGTCATCACAATTCGCCTTGGCCCTTGTCATCTCAATGCTGTATGAAACGTGTCATCAGTAGCTCCCAAGACACTTGTCATCACAATGCTCCATGAACTCTGTTATCTCAATGTTCCATGGCCTTTGTATTCACAATGCTCCATTGTCCCGATAATCGCGTTGCTCCATGAACACTTTCATCACAATGCTCCTTGACCACTGTCACCATAATGCCCCATGACGTCTCTCATCACTGTGCTCCAAGGCCACTCTCATCAAAATGCTCCATGATCTGTGTCAGCACAATATTGCATGACACTTGTCATCACAATGCTCCATGATCCCTCTAATCACAATGATCCCTGCCAATTTCATCACAATGACCCAAGTCTCCTGTAATCACAATGCTCCATGCCCTTGTCATCACAATGCTCCAGGTCTGTTGTCATCACCATGCTTCATGCCCGTGTCATCACAATGCTCCATGAATCTTGTCTTCACAATGCTCCATGGCCCATGTCATCACAATGCTCCATGACCCCTCTCATCACAATGCTCTATGGCCTTTTTCATCACAATGCTCCGTGACCCCCGTCAACACAATGCCTGATGACCCCTGTCATCAAAATGCTAAATGGCACTTGTCATCACAATGCTCTATGATGCCTGTCATCACTATTCTCCATGTCACTTGTTATCACAAGGCTCCATGGCCCCTATACTCCCAGTACTCCATGACCCCTTTCATCACAATGCCCAATGTCACCTCTGATCACAATTCTCAATGGCATTTGTCATCACGATGCTCCATGACACCTGTCATCACAATGCTCCATGAGACTTGTCATCACAATGCTCCATGGCCCCTCTCATTACTGTGCTCCATAATAACTTTAATCACATTTCTAGATGACCACTGCCATCACAATGCCCCATGACATTGTCATCACAATTCGCCATGACCATTGTCATCACAATGCTCCATGAACCATGTCATCACAGGGTCCCAGGACACTTGTCATCACAATGATCCATTACCACTTTCATCACAATGCTCCATGACCACTGTCATCTCAATGCTCCATGGCCTTTGTATTCACAATGCTCCATGGCCCCTGTAATCACAGTGCTCCATAACACCTTTCATCATAATGCTCCATGACCACTGCCATCTCAATGCCTCATGACGCCTGTCATCACAATTCTCCAAGGCCCCTCTCATCACAGTGCTCCATGACACTTGTCATCCCATTGCTCCATAACACCTGTCATCACAGTGTTCCCTGCCCATGTCATCAAAATGCTCCATGTCCCCTATAATCACAATGCTCCATGCCTTTTTCCTCACAAAGCTCCAGAATTTTGTCATCACAATGTTCCATGACCGTGGCATCCCGATGCTCCATGGCCCTTGTCATCACAATGCTCCAGAATTCTTGTCATCACAATGTTCCATGAACGTGTCATCACAATGCTACATGACCCTGGTCATCACAGTTCTCCATGACCTTTGTCATCACAATGCTCTATGTCACTTTTCATCACAATTCTCAATGACCACTTTAATCACTATGCTCGCTGACCATTTTCATCACATTTCTCTATTGTCATTACAATTCCCCATGGCCCCTTTCTTCACAATTCTCCATGATGCCTGTCATCACAATGCTCCATGGCTTTTGTTATCACAATGTTCCAGGACCAGTTTCATCACAATACTCCATCCCCCTTGTCATCACAGTGCACAATGAAAGCTTTCATTACAATGCTCCATGACACTTGTCATCACAATGCTCCATGGCCTTTATCGTCACAATGCTCCCAGGCACTTTTCATCACGATATTCCATGAAAACGTTCATCACATTGCTCCATGACCATTGTCATCACAATAGTCCATACCCATGTCAACACAATGCTGCATAATCCCTGTCATCCCAATTCTCCATGACTGCTGTCATCACAATAATCCAGGACAATTTTCATAACAATGCTTCATGCCCCCAGTCATCACAGTGCTCCATGATACCTTTCATCACAATTCCTAGATGATCAATGTCATCACAATGCCCCATGACACCTGTTATCACAATTCGCTATGACCCTTGTCATCACAATACTCAATGAACCGTGTCATCACAGTGTTCCAGGACACATGTCATCACAATGATCCATTAATATTTTCATCACAATTCTCCAATACACCTGTCATCACAATGCTCCATGTACCCTCTTATCATATTGCTCCATGATCTCTTTCATCAAAATGCTCCATGACCACTGTCATCACCATACCTCAAGACGCCTGTCATCTCAGTGCTCCATGGCCCCTTTCATCACAAGGCTCCATGAACCCAGTCATCACAATGTTCCCTGCCCTCTTCATCACAATGCTCCATGGGCCCTGTCATCACAATGCTCCATGCCCTTGTCATCAAAATTCTCCAGAACTCTTGTCATCATAATGTTCCATGCCAATGTCATCAAAATGTCCCATGACACTTGTCATCACAATGCTCCATGGCCTTTGTCATCACAATGTTCCATGGCCCCTGTCATCACAGTGCTCCTTGATACCTTTCATCACAATTCTACATGACCACTGTCATCACAATGCCCCATTTCAGATGTCATCACAATTCGCCATGGTCCTTGTCATAACAATGCTCCATGAACCGTGTCATCACAAGGTTTCAGGACACTTGTCATCACAATGATCCATGATCACTTTCATCACAATGCTCCATGAACCCTGTCATCTCAATGCTCCATAGCCTTTGTATTCACAATGCTCCATGGCCCCTGTAATCACAGTGCTCCATGACCCCTTTCATCACAATGCTCCAAGACCGCTGTCATCACAATGCCCCATGACGCCTGCCACCACCAATCTCCAAGGGCTCCCTTACCAAAAAGCTCCATGATCCCTGTCAGTACAATGTTCCATGACACTTTTCATCACAATGCTCCATGACCCCTGTCATCACAAAGTTCTCTGCCCATATCATCACAATGCTACTTGTCACCTTTCATCACAATGCTCCATGCCCTTTCATCACAATGCTCCAGATTTCTTGTCATCACAATGTTCCTTGACCGTGTCATCACAATGCTCCATGACCCGTGTCATCACAAAGCTCCATGACCCCTGGCATCACAATGATCCATGATTCCTTTCCTCACAGTGCTCCAGTACCCTTTTCATCACAATGCTCCATGCCATTGTCAGCACAATGCTACTTGGACACTGTCATCAAAATGCTCCATCCCCTTTTCATCACAATGCTCCAGATATCCTATCATTACAATGCTCCATGCCCGTGTCAACACAATGCTCCATGACCCCTGTCATCAAAATGCTTGATGAAACTTGTTATCAGAATGTTCCATGACCCCTGTCATCAAAATGATCCCTGACCGTTGTCATCGCAATGCTGCATGATACCTTTCATCCCAATCCTCTGTGACCGCTGTCATCACAATGCTCCAGGACAACTTTCATCACAATGTTCCATGCCCTGGTCATCAAAATGCTCCAGAACTCTTGTCATCATAATGCTCCATGCCAATGTCATCAAAATGCCCCATGACACTTGTCATCACAATGCTCCATGGCCTTTGTCATCACAATGTTCCATGGCCCCTGTCATCAGCGTGCTCCATGTTACCTTTCAATACAATTCTACATGACCACTGTCATCACAATGCCCCATGACAGATGATACCACAATTCGCCATGGTCCTTGTCATCACAATGCTCCATGAACTGTGTCATCACAAGGTTCCAGGACACTTGTCATCACAATGATCCATGATCACTTTCATCACAATGCTCCATGAACCCTGTCATCTCAATGCTCCATGGCCTTTGTATTCACAATGCTCCATGGCCCCTGTAATCACAGAGCTCCATGACCCCTTTCATCCCAATGCTCCAAGACCGCTGTCATCACAATGCCCCATGACGCCTGCCTTCACAAATCTCCACGACCTCTCTTACCAAAAAGCTCCATGATCCCTGTCAGTACAATGTTCCATGACACTTTTTATCACAATGCTCCATGACCCCTGTCATCAAAAAGTTCTCTGCCCATATCGTCACAATGCTCCTTGTCACCTTTCATCACAATGCACCATGCCCTTTCATCACAATGCTCCAGAATTCTTGTCATCGCAATGTTCCTTGACCGTGTCATCACAATGTTCCATGACCCTTGTCATCACAAAGCTCCATGACCCCTGTCATCACAATGATCCATGATTCCTTTCCTCACAGTGCTCCAGTACCCTTTTCATCACAATGCTCCATGCCATTGTCAGCACAATTCTCCTTGGACCCTGTCATCAAAATGCTCCATCCCCTTTTCATCACAATGCTCCAGATATCCTATCATTACAATGCTCCATGCTCGTGTCAACACAATGCTCCATGACCCCTGTCATCAAAATGCTTTATGAACTTTGTTATCAAAATGTTCCATGACCCCTGTCATCAAAATGATCCATGACCGTTGTCATCACAATGCTGCATGATACCTTTCATCCCAATTCTCTGTGACCGCTGTCATCACAATGCTCCAGGACAACTTTCATCACAATGCTCCATGACCCCTGTCATCACAACGTTCCATGAAAGTTGTCATCAAAATGCTCCATGACCCCGGTCACCACAAGGTTCCCTGCCCTTGTCATCACAATGGTACATGGCCTGGTCATCACAATGTTCCATGGCCTCTGTCATCACCATGCTCCATGGTCTTTCTCATCACAATGCTCTATGACCCCTGTCATCACAATGCTTGATGACCATTGTCATCACAATGCTCCAAGGCCCCTGTCATCACAATGCCTCATGGTCTTTGTAATCACAATGCTCAATGACCAATATCATCACAGTGCTCCATGCCGTTGTCATCACAATGCTCCATGGTCCCTGTAATCACAATGCTCCATACCCTTGTCATCACAATGCTCCAGAACACTTGTCATCATAATGCTCCATTCCCGTGTCATCACATTGCTGAATGACACTTGTCATCACAATGTTCCTTGGCCTTTGTCATCACAGTGCTCCATGATACCTTTAATCAAAATTCTACATGACCACTCTCATCACAATGCAAGATGACCAATGTCATCACAATGCCCCATGACACGTGTCATCACAATTCGCCTTGGCCCTTGTCATCTCAATGCTGTATGAAACGTGTCATCAGTAGCTCCCAAGACCCTTGTCATCACAATGCTCCATGAACTCTGTTATCTCAATGTTCCATGGCCTTTGTATTCACAATGCTCCATTGTCCCGATAATCGCGTTGCTCCATGAACACTTTCATCACAATGCTCCTTGACCACTGTCACCATAATGCCCCATGACGTCTCTCATCACTGTGCTCCAAGGCCACTCTCATCAAAATGCTCCATGATCTGTGTCAGCACAATATTGCATGACACTTGTCATCACAATGCTCCATGATCCCTCTAATCACAATGATCCCTGCCAATTTCATCACAATGACCCAAGTCTCCTGTAATCACAATGCTCCATGCCCTTGTCATCACAATGCTCCAGATCTGTTGTCATCACCATGCTTCATGCCCGTGTCATCACAATGCTCCATGAATCTTGTCTTCACAATGCTCCATGGCCCATGTCATCACAATGCTCCATGACCCCTCTCATCACAATGCTCTATGGCCTTTGTCATCACAATGCTCCGTGACCCCCGTCAACACAATGCCTGATGACCCCTGTCATCAAAATGCTAAATGGCACTTGTCATCACAATGCTCTATGATGCCTGTCATCACTATTCTCCATGTCACTTGTTATCACAAGGCTCCATGGCCCCTGTACTCCCAGTACTCCATGACCCCTTTCATCACAATGCCCAATGTCACCTCTGATCACAATTCTCAATGGCATTTGTCATCACGATGCTCCATGACACCTTTCATCACAATGCTCCATGAGACTTGTCATCACAATGCTCCATGGCCCCTCTCATTCCTGTGCTCCATAATAACTTTAATCACATTTCTAGATGACCACTGCCATCACAATGCCCCATGACATTGTCATCACAATTCGCCATGACCATTGTCATCACAATGCTCCATGAACCATGTCTTCACAGGGTCCCAGGACACTTGTCATCACAATGATCCATTACCACTTTCATCACAATGCTCCATGACCACTGTCATCTCAATGCTCCATGGCCTTTGTATTCACAATGCTCCATGGCCCCTGTAATCACAGTGCTCCATAACACCTTTCATCATAATGCTCCATGACCACTGCCATCTCAATGCCTCATGACGCCTGTCATCACAATTCTCCAAGGCCCCTCTCATCACAGTGCTCCATGACACTTGTCATCCCATTGCTCCATAACACCTGTCATCACAGTGTTCCCTGCCCATGTCATCAAAATGCTCCATGTCCCCTATAATCACAATGCTCCATGCCTTTTTCCTCACAAAGCTCCAGAATTTTGTCATCACAATGTTCCATGACCGTGGCATCCCAATGCTCCATGGCCCTTGTCATCACAATGCTCCAGAATTCTTGTCATCACAATGTTCCATGAACGTGTAATCACAATGCTCCATGACCCCTGTCATCACAAAGTTCTCTGCCCATATCATCACAATGCTACTTGTCACCTTTCATCACAATGCTCCATGCCCTTTCATCACAATGCTCCAGATTTCTTGTCATCACAATGTTCCTTGACCGTGTCATCACAATGCTCCATGACCCGTGTCATCACAAAGCTCCATGACCCCTGGCATCACAATGATCCATGATTCCTTTCCTCACAGTGCTCCAGTACCCTTTTCATCACAATGCTCCATGCCATTGTCAGCACAATTCTCCTTGGACCCTGTCATCAAAATGCTCCATCCCCTTTTCATCACAATGCTCCAGATATCCTATCATTACAATGCTCCATGCTCGTGTCAACACAATGCTCCATGACCCCTGTCATCAAAATGCTTTATGAACCTTGTTATCAGAATGTTCCATGACCCCTGTCATCAAAATGATCCATGACCGTTGTCATCACAATGCTGCATGATACCTTTCATCCCAATTCTCTGTGACCGCTGTCATCACAATGCTCCAGGACAACTTTCATCACAATGCTCCATGACCCCTGTCATCACAACGTTCCATGAAAGTTGTCATCAAAATGCTCCATGACCCCGGTCACCACAAGGTTCCCTGCCCTTGTCATCACAATGGTACATGGCCTGGTCATCACAATGTTCCATGGCCTCTGTCATCACCATGCTCCATGGTCTTTCTCATCACAATGCTCTATGACCCCTGTCATCACAATGCTTGATGACCATTGTCATCACAATGCTCCAAGGCCCCTGTCATCACAATGCCTCATGGTCTTTGTAATCACAATGCTCAATGACCAATGTCATCACAGTGCTCCATGCCATTGTCATCACAATGCTCCATGGTCCCTGTAATCACAATGCTCCATACCCTTGTCATCACAATGCTCCAGAACACTTGTCATCATAATGCTCCATTCCCGTGTCATCACATTGCTTAATGACACTTGTCATCACAATGTTCCTTGGCCTTTGTCATCACAGTGCTCCATGATACCTTTAATCAAAATTCTACATGACCACTCTCATCACAATGCAAGATGACCAATGTCATCACAATGCCCCATGACACGTGTCATCACAATTCGCCTTGGCCCTTGTCATCTCAATGCTGTATGAAACGTGTCATCAGTAGCTCCCAAGACCCTTGTCATCACAATGCTCCATGAACTCTGTTATCTCAATGTTCCATGGCCTTTGTATTCACAATGCTCCATTGTCCCGATAATCGCGTTGCTCCATGAACACTTTCATCACAATGCTCCTTGACCACTGTCACCATAATGCCCCATGACGTCTCTCATCACTGTGCTCCAAGGCCACTCTCATCAAAATGCTCCATGATCTGTGTCAGCACAATATTGCATGACACTTGTCATCACAATGCTCCATGATCCCACTAATCACAATGATCCCTGCCAATTTCATCACAATGACCCAAGTCTCCTGTAATCACAATGCTCCATGCCCTTGTCATCACAATGCTCCAGGTCTGTTGTCATCACCATGCTTCATGCCCGTGTCATCACAATGCTCCATGAATCTTGTCTTCACAATGCTCCATGGCCCATGTCATCACAATGCTCCATGACCCCTCTCATCACAATGCTCTATGGCCTTTGTCATCACAATGCTCCGTGACCCCCGTCAACACAATGCCTGATGACACCTGTCATCAAAATGCTAAATGGCACTTGTCATCACAATGCTCTATGATGCCTGTCATCACTATTCTCCATGTCACTTGTTATCACAAGGCTCCATGGCCCCTGTACTCCCAGTACTCCATGACCCCTTTCATCACAATGCCCAATGTCACCTCTGATCACAATTCTCAATGGCATTTGTCATCACGATGCTCCATGACACCTGTCATCACAATGCTCCATGAGACTTGTCATCACAATGCTCCATGGCCCCTCTCATTCCTGTGCTCCATAATAACTTTAATCACATTTCTAGATGACCACTGCCATCACAATGCCCCATGACATTGTCATCACAATTCGCCATGACCATTGTCATCACAAGGCTCCATGAACCATGTCTTCACAGGGTCCCAGGACACTTGTCATCACAATGATCCATTACCACTTTCATCACAATGCTCCATGACCACTGTCATCTCAATGCTCCATGGCCTTTGTATTCACAATGCTCCATGGCCCCTGTAATCACAGTGCTCCATAACACCTTTCATCATAATGCTCCATGACCACTGCCATCTCAATGCCTCATGACGCCTGTCATCACAATTCTCCAAGGCCCCTCTCATCACAGTGCTCCATGACACTTGTCATCCCATTGCTCCATAACACCTGTCATCACAGTGTTCCCTGCCCATGTCATCAAAATGCTCCATGTCCCCTATAATCACAATGCTCCATGCCTTTTTCCTCACAAAGCTCCAGAATTTTGTCATCACAATGTTCCATGACCGTGGCATCCCAATGCTCCATGGCCCTTGTCATCACAATGCTCCAGAATTCTTGTCATCACAATGTTCCATGAACGTGTCATCACAATGCTACATGACCCTGGTCATCACAGTTCTCCATGACCTTTGTCATCACAATGCTCTATGTCACTTTTCATCACAATTCTCAATGACCACTTTAATCACTATGCTCGCTGACCATTTTCATCACATTTCTCTATTGTCATTACAATTCCCCATGGCCCCTTTCTTCACAATTCTCCATGATGCCTGTCATCACAATGCTCCATGGCTTTTGTTATCACAATGTTCCAGGACCAGTTTCATCACAATACTCCATCCCCCTTGTCATCACAGTGCACAATGAAAGCTTTCATTACAATGCTCCATGACACTTGTCATCACAATGCTCCATGGCCTTTATCGTCACAATACTCCCAGCCACTTTTCATCACGATATTCCATGAAAACGTTCATCACATTGCTCCATGACCATTGTCATCACAATAGTCCATACCCATGTCAACACAATGCTGCATAATCCCTGTCATCCCAATTCTCCATGACTGCTGTCATCACAATAATCCAGGACAATTTTCATAACAATGCTTCATGCCCCCAGTCATCACAGTGCTCCATGATACCTTTCATCACAATTCCTAGATGATCAATGTCATCACAATGCCCCATGACACCTGTTATCACAATTCGCTATGACCCTTGTCATCACAATACTCGATGAACCGTGTCATCACAGTGTTCCAGGACACATGTCATCACAATGATCCATTAATATTTTCATCACAATGCTCCAATACACCTGTCATCACAATGCTCCATGTCCCCTCTTATCATATTGCTCCATGATCTCTTTCATCACAATGCTCCATGACCACTGTCATCACCATACCTCAAGACGCCTGTCATCTCAGTGCTCCATTGCCCCTTTCATCACAAGGCTCCATGAACCCAGTCATCACAATGTTCCCTGCCCTCTTCGTCACAATGCTCCATGGGCCCTGTCATCACAATGCTCCATGCCCTTGTCATCAAAATTCTCCAGAACTCTTGTCATCATAATGTTCCATGCCAATGTCATCAAAATGTCCCATGACACTTGTCATCACAATGCTCCATGGCCTTTGTCATCACAATGTTCCATGGCCCCTGTCAACACAGTGCTCCTTGATACCTTTCATCACAATTCTACATGACCACTGTCATCACAATGCCCCATTTCAGATGTCATCACAATTCGCCATGGTCCTTGTCATAACAATGCTCCATGAACCGTGTCATCACAAGGTTTCAGGACACTTGTCATCACAATGATCCATGATCACTTTCATCACAATGCTCCATGAACCCTGTCATCTCAATGCTCCATAGCCTTTGTATTCACAATGCTCCATGGCCCCTGTAATCACAGTGCTCCATGACCCCTTTCATCACAATGCTCCAAGACCGCTGTCATCACAATGCCCCATGACGCCTGCCACCACCAATCTCCAAGGGCTCCCTTACCAAAAAGCTCCATGATCCCTGTCAGTACAATGTTCCATGACACTTTTCATCACAATGCTCCATGACCCCTGTCATCACAAAGTTCTCTGCCCATATCATCACAATGCTACTTGTCACCTTTCATCACAATGCTCCATGCCCTTTCATCACAATGCTCCAGATTTCTTGTCATCACAATGTTCCTTGACCGTGTCATCACAATGCTCCATGACCCGTGTCATCACAAAGCTCCATGACCCCTGGCATCACAATGATCCATGATTCCTTTCCTCACAGTGCTCCAGTACCCTTTTCATCACAATGCTCCATGCCATTGTCAGCACAATGCTACTTGGACACTGTCATCAAAATGCTCCATCCCCTTTTCATCACAATGCTCCAGATATCCTATCATTACAATGCTCCATGCCCGTGTCAACACAATGCTCCATGACCCCTGTCATCAAAATGCTTGATGAAACTTGTTATCAGAATGTTCCATGACCCCTGTCATCAAAATGATCCCTGACCGTTGTCATCGCAATGCTGCATGATACCTTTCATCCCAATCCTCTGTGACCACTGTCATCACAATGCTCCAGGACAACTTTCATCACAATGCTCCATGCCCTGGTCATCAAAATGCTCCAGAACTCTTGTCATCATAATGCTCCATGCCAATGTCATCAAAAGGCCCCATGACACTTGTCATCACAATGCTCCATGGCCTTTGTCATCACAATGTTCCATGGCCCCTGTCATCAGTGTGCTCCATGTTACCTTTCAATACAATTCTACATGACCACTGTCATCACGATGCCCCATGATAGATGATACCACAATTCGCCATGGTCCTTGTCATCACAATGCTCCATGAACTGTGTCATCACAAGGTTTCAGGACACTTGTCTTCACAATGATCCATGATCACATTAATCACAATGCTCCATGAACCCTTTCATCTCAATGCTCCATGGCCTTTGTATTCACAATGCTCCATGGCCCCTGTAATCACAGAGCACCATGACCCCTTTCATCCCAATGCTCCAAGACCGCTGTCATCACAATGCCCCATGACGCCTGCCTTCACAAATCTCCACGACCTCTCTTACCAAAAAGCTCCATGATCCCTGTCAGTACAATGTTCCATGACACTTTTTATCACAATGCTCCATGACCCCTGTCATCAAAAAGTTCTCTGCCCATATCGTCACAATGCTCCTTGTCACCTTTGATCACAATGCACCATGCCCTTTCATCACAATGCTCCAGAATTCTTGTCATCGCAATGTTCCTTGACCGTGTCATCACAATGCTCCATGACCCTTGTCATCACAAAGCTCCATGACCCCTGTCATCACAATGATCCATGATTCCTTTCCTCACAGGGCTCCAGTACCCTTTTCATCACAATGCTCCATGCCATTGTCAGCACAATTCTCCTTGGACCCTGTCATCAAAATGCTCCATCCCCTTTTCATCACAATGCTCCAGATATCCTATCATTACAATGCTCCATGCTCGTGTCAACACAATGCTCCATGACCCCTGTCATCAAAATGCTTTATGAACCTTGTTATCAGAATGTTCCCTGACCCCTGTCATCAAAATGATCCATGACCGTTGTCATCACAATGCTGCATGATACCTTTCATCCCAATTCTCTGTGACCGCTGTCATCACAATGCTCCAGGACAACTTTCATCACAATGCTCCATGACCCCTGTCATCACAACGTTCCATGAAAGTTGTCATCAAAATGCTCCATGACCCCGGTCACCACAAGGTTCCCTGCCCTTGTCATCACAATGGTACATGGCCTGGTCATCACAATGTTCCATGGCCTCTGTCATCACCATGCTCCATGGTCTTTCTCATCACAATGCTCTATGACCCCTGTCATCACAATGCTTGATGACCATTGTCATCACAATGCTCCAAGGCCCCTGTCATCACAATGCCTCATGGTCTTTGTAATCACAATGCTCAATGACCAATGTCATCACAGTGCTCCATGCCGTTGTCATCACAATGCTCCATGGTCCCTGTAATCACAATGCTCCATACCCTTGTCATCACAATGCTCCAGAACACTTGTCATCATAATGCTCCATTCCCGTGTCATCACATTGCTTAATGACACTTGTCATCACAATGTTCCTTGGCCTTTGTCATCACAGTGCTCCATGATACCTTTAATCAAAATTCTACATGACCACTCTCATCACAATGCAAGATGACCAATGTCATCACAATGCCCCATGACACGTGTCATCACAATTCGCCTTGGCCCTTGTCATCTCAATGCTGTATGAAACGTGTCATCAGTAGCTCCCAAGACCCTTGTCATCACAATGCTCCATGAACTCTGTTATCTCAATGTTCCATGGCCTTTGTATTCACAATGCTCCATTGTCCCGATAATCGCGTTGCTCCATGAACACTTTCATCACAATGCTCCTTGACCACTGTCACCATAATGCCCCATGACGTCTCTCATCACTGTGCTCCAAGGCCACTCTCATCAAAATGCTCCATGATCTGTGTCAGCACAATATTGCATGACACTTGTCATCACAATGCTCCATGATCCCACTAATCAAATGATCCCTGCCAATTTCGTCACAATGACCCAAGTCTCCTGTAATCACAATGCTCCATGCCCTTGTCATCACAATGCTCCAGGTCTGTTGTCATCACCATGCTTCATGCCCGTGTCATCACAATGCTCCATGAATCTTGTCTTCACAATGCTCCATGGCCCATGTCATCACAATGCTCCATGACCCCTCTCATCACAATGCTCTATGGCCTTTGTCATCACAATGCTCCGTGACCCCCGTCAACACAATGCCTGATGACCCCTGTCATCAAAATGCTAAATGGCACTTGTCATCACAATGCTCTATGATGCCTGTCATCACTATTCTCCATGTCACTTGTTATCACAAGGCTCCATGGCCCCTGTACTCCCAGTACTCCATGACCCCTTTCATCACAATGCCCAATGTCACCTCTGATCACAATTCTCAATGGCATTTGTCATCACGATGCTCCATGACACCTGTCATCACAATGCTCCATGAGACTTGTCATCACAATGCTCCATGGCCCCTCTCATTACTGTGCTCCATAATAACTTTAATCACATTTCTAGATGACCACTGCCGTCACAATGTCCCATGACATTGTCATCACAATTCGCCATGACCATTGTCATCACAATGCTCCATGAACCATGTCATCACAGGGTCCCAGGACACTTGTCATCACAATGATCCATTACCACTTTCATCACAATGCTCCATGACCACTGTCATCTCAATGCTCCATGGCCTTTGTATTCACAATGCTCCATGGCCCCTGTAATCACAGTGCTCCATAACACCTTTCATCATAATGCTCCATGACCACTGCCATCTCAATGCCTCATGACGCCTGTCATCACAATTCTCCAAGGCCCCTCTCATCACAGTGCTCCATGACACTTGTCATCCCATTGCTCCATAACACCTGTCATCACAGTGTTCCCTGCCCATGTCATCAAAATGCTCCATGTCCCCTATAATCACAATGCTCCATGCCTTTTTCCTCACAAAGCTCCAGAATTTTGTCATCACAATGTTCCATGACCGTGGCATCCCAATGCTCCATGACCCCTGTCATCAAAAAGTTCTGTGCCCATATCGTCACAATGCTCCTTGTCACCTTTCATCACAATGCACCATGCCCTTTCATCACAATGCTCCAGAATTCTTGTCATCGCAATGTTCCTTGACCGTGTCATCACAATGCTCCATGACCCTTGTCATCACAAAGCTCCATGACCCCTGTCATCACAATGATCCATGATTCCTTTCCTCACAGTGCTCCAGTACCCTTTTCATCACAATGCTCCATGCCATTGTCAGCACAATTCTCCTTGGACCCTGTCATCAAAATGCTCCATCCCCTTTTCATCACAATGCTCCAGATATCCTATCATTACAATGCTCCATGCTCGTGTCAACACAATGCTCCATGACCCCTGTCATCAAAATGCTTTATGAACCTTGTTATCAGAATGTTCCATGACCCCTGTCATCAAAATGATCCATGACCGTTGTCATCACAATGCTGCATGATACCTTTCATCCCAATTCTCTGTGACCGCTGTCATCACAATGCTCCAGGACAACTTTCATCACAATGCTCCATGACCCCTGTCATCACAACGTTCCATGAAAGTTGTCATCAAAATGCTCCATGACCTCGGTCACCAGAAGGTTCCCTGCCCTTGTCATCACAATGGTACATGGCCTGGTCATCACAATGTTCCATGGCCTCTGTCATCACCATGCTCCATGGTCTTTCTCATCACAATGCTCTATGACCCCTGTCATCACAATGCTTGATGACCATTGTCATCACAATGCTCCAAGGCCCCTGTCATCACAATGCCTCCTGGTCTTTGTAATCACAATGCTCAATGACCAATGTCATCACAGTGCTCCATGCCGTTGTCATCACAATGCTCCATGGTCCCTGTAATCACAATGCTCCATACCCTTGTCATCACAATGCTCCAGAACACTTGTCATCATAATGCTCCATTCCCGTGTCATCACATTGCTGAATGACACTTGTCATCACAATGTTCCTTGGCCTTTGTCATCACAGTGCTCCATGATACCTTTAATCAAAATTCTACATGACCACTCTCATCACAATGCAAGATGACCAATGTCATCACAATGCCCCATGACACGTGTCATCACAATTCGCCTTGGCCCTTGTCATCTCAATGCTGTATGAAACGTGTCATCAGTAGCTCCCAAGACCCTTGTCATCACAATGCTCCATGAACTCTGTTATCTCAATGTTCCATGGCCTTTGTATTCACAATGCTCCATTGTCCCGATAATCGCGTTGCTCCATGAACACTTTCATCACAATGCTCCTTGACCACTCTCACCATAATGCCCCATGACGTCTCTCATCACTGTGCTCCAAGGCCACTCTCATCAAAATGCTCCATGATCTGTGTCAGCACAATATTGCATGACACTTGTCATCACAATGCTCCATGATCCCTCTAATCACAATGATCCCTGCCAATTTCATCACAATGACCCAAGTCTCCTGTAATCACAATGCTCCATGCCCTTGTCATCACAATGCTCCAGGTCTGTTGTCATCACCATGCTTCATGCCCGTGTCATCACAATGCTCCATGAATCTTGTCTTCACAATGCTCCATGGCCCATGTCATCACAATGCTCCATGACCCCTCTCATCACAATGCTCTATGGCCTTTGTCATCACAATGCTCCGTGACCCCCGTCAACACAATGCCTGATGACCCCTGTCATCAAAATGCTAAATGGCACTTGTCATCACAATGCTCTATGATGCCTGTCATCACTATTCTCCATGTCACTTGTTATCACAAGGCTCCATGGCCCCTATACTCCCAGTACTCCATGACCCCTTTCATCACAATGCCCAATGTCACCTCTGATCACAATTCTCAATGGCATTTGTCATCACGATGCTCCATGACACCTGTCATCACAATGCTCCATGAGACTTGTCATCACAATGCTCCATGGCCCCTCTCATTACTGTGCTCCATAATAACTTTAATCACATTTCTAGATGACCACTGCCATCACAATGCCCCATGACATTGTCATCACAATTCGCCATGACCATTGTCATCACAATGCTCCATGAACCATGTCATCACAGGGTCCCAGGACACTTGTCCTCACAATGATCCATTACCACTTTCATCACAATGCTCCATGACCACTGTCATCTCAATGCTCCATGGCCTTTGTATTCACAATGCTCCATGGCCCCTGTAATCACAGTGCTCCATAACACCTTTCATCATAATGCTCCATGACCACTGCCATCTCAATGCCTCATGACGCCTGTCATCACAATTCTCCAAGGCCCCTCTCATCACAGTGCTCCATGACACTTGTCATCCCATTGCTCCATAACACCTGTCATCACAGTGTTCCCTGCCCATGTCATCAAAATGCTCCATGTCCCCTATAATCACAATGCTCCATGCCTTTTTCCTCACAAAGCTCCAGAATTTTGTCATCACAATGTTCCATGACCGTGGCATCCCGATGCTCCATGGCCCTTGTCATCACAATGCTCCAGAATTCTTGTCATCACAATGTTCCATGAACGTGTCATCACAATGCTACATGACCCTGGTCATCACAGTTCTCCATGACCTTTGTCATCACAATGCTCTATGTCACTTTTCATCACAATTCTCAATGACCACTTTAATCACTATGCTCGCTGACCATTTTCATCACATTTCTCTATTGTCATTACAATTCCCCATGGCCCCTTTCTTCACAATTCTCCATGATGCCTGTCATCACAATGCTCCATGGCTTTTGTTATCACAATGTTCCAGGACCAGTTTCATCACAATACTCCATCCCCCTTGTCATCACAGTGCACAATGAAAGCTTTCATTACAATGCTCCATGACACTTGTCATCACAATGCTCCATGGCCTTTATCGTCACAATGCTCCCAGGCACTTTTCATCACGATATTCCATGAAAACGTTCATCACATTGCTCCATGACCATTGTCATCACAATAGTCCATACCCATGTCAACACAATGCTGCATAATCCCTGTCATCCCAATTCTCCATGACTGCTGTCATCACAATAATCCAGGACAATTTTCATAACAATGCTTCATGCCCCCAGTCATCACAGTGCTCCATGATACCTTTCATCACAATTCCTAGATGATCAATGTCATCACAATGCCCCATGACACCTGTTATCACAATTCGCTATGACCCTTGTCATCACAATACTCGATGAACCGTGTCATCACAGTGTTCCAGGACACATGTCATCACAATGATCCATTAATATTTTCATCACAATGCTCCAATACACCTGTCATCACAATGCTCCATGTACCCTCTTATCATATTGCTCCATGATCTCTTTCATCACAATGCTCCATGACCACTGTCATCACCATACCTCAAGACGCCTGTCATCTCAGTGCTCCATGGCCCCTTTCATCACAAGGCTCCATGAACCCAGTCATCACAATGTTCCCTGCCCTCTTCATCACAATGCTCCATGGGCCCTGTCATCACAATGCTCCATGCCCTTGTCATCAAAATTCTCCAGAACTCTTGTCATCATAATGTTCCATGCCAATGTCATCAAAATGTCCCATGACACTTGTCATCACAATGCTCCATGGCCTTTGTCATCACAATGTTCCATGGCCCCTGTCATCACAGTGCTCCTTGATACCTTTCATCACAATTCTACATGACCACTGTCATCACAATGCCCCATTTCAGATGTCATCACAATTCGCCATGGTCCTTGTCATAACAATGCTCCATGAACCGTGTCATCACAAGGTTTCAGGACACTTGTCATCACAATGATCCATGATCACTTTCATCACAATGCTCCATGAACCCTGTCATCTCAATGCTCCATAGCCTTTGTATTCACAATGCTCCATGGCCCCTGTAATCACAGTGCTCCATGACCCCTTTCATCACAATGCTCCAAGACCGCTGTCATCACAATGCCCCATGACGCCTGCCACCACCAATCTCCAAGGGCTCCCTTACCAAAAAGCTCCATGATCCCTGTCAGTACAATGTTCCATGACACTTTTCATCACAATGCTCCATGACCCCTGTCATCACAAAGTTCTCTGCCCATATCATCACAATGCTACTTGTCACCTTTCATCACAATGCTCCATGCCCTTTCATCACAATGCTCCAGATTTCTTGTCATCACAATGTTCCTTGACCGTGTCATCACAATGCTCCATGACCCATGTCATCACAAAGCTCCATGACCCCTGGCATCACAATGATCCATGATTCCTTTCCTCACAGTGCTCCAGTACCCTTTTCATCACAATGCTCCATGCCATTGTCAGCACAATGCTACTTGGACACTGTCATCAAAATGCTCCATCCCCTTTTCATCACAATGCTCCAGATATCCTATCATTACAATGCTCCATGCCCGTGTCAACACAATGCTCCATGACCCCTGTCATCAAAATGCTTGATGAAACTTGTTATCAGAATGTTCCATGACCCCTGTCATCAAAATGATCCCTGACCGTTGTCATCGCAATGCTGCATGATACCTTTCATCCCAATCCTCTGTGACCGCTGTCATCACAATGCTCCAGGACAACTTTCATCACAATGTTCCATGCCCTGGTCATCAAAATGCTCCAGAACTCTTGTCATCATAATGCTCCATGCCAATGTCATCAAAATGCCCCATGACACTTGTCATCACAATGCTCCATGGCCTTTGTCATCACAATGTTCCATGGCCCCTGTCATCAGCGTGCTCCATGTTACCTTTCAATACAATTCTACATGACCACTGTCATCACAATGCCCCATGACAGATGATACCACAATTCGCCATGGTCCTTGTCATCACAATGCTCCATGAACTGTGTCATCACAAGGTTCCAGGACACTTGTCATCACAATGATCCATGATCACTTTCATCACAATGCTCCATGAACCCTGTCATCTCAATGCTCCATGGCCTTTGTATTCACAATGCTCCATGGACCCTGTAATCACAGAGCTCCATGACCCCTTTCATCCCAATGCTCCAAGACAGCTGTCATCACAATGCCCCATGACGCCTGCCTTCACAAATCTCCACGACCTCTCTTACCAAAAAGCTCCATGATCCCTGTCAGTACAATGTTCCATGACACTTTTTATCACAATGCTCCATGACCCCTGTCATCAAAAAGTTCTCTGCCCATATCGTCACAATGCTCCTTGTCACCTTTCATCACAATGCACCATGCCCTTTCATCACAATGCTCCAGAATTCTTGTCATCGCAATGTTCCTTGACCGTGTCATCACAATGCTCCATGACCCTTGTCATCACAAAGCTCCATGACCCCTGTCATCACAATGATCCATGATTCCTTTCCTCACAGTGCTCCAGTACCCTTTTCATCACAATGCTCCATGCCATTGTCAGCACAATTCTCCTTGGACCCTGTCATCAAAATGTTCCATCCCCTTTTCATCACAATGCTCCAGATATCCTATCATTACAATGCTCCATGCTCGTGTCAACACAATGCTCCATGACCCCTGTCATCAAAATGCTTTATGAACTTTGTTATCAAAATGTTCCATGACCCCTGTCATCAAAATGATCCATGACCGTTGTCATCACAATGCTGCATGATACCTTTCATCCCAATTCTCTGTGACCGCTGTCATCACAATGCTCCAGGACAACTTTCATCACAATGCTCCATGACCCCTGTCATCATAACGTTCCATGAAAGTTGTCATCAAAATGCTCCATGACCCCGGTCACCACAAGGTTCCCTGCCCTTGTCATCACAATGGTACATGGCCTGGTCATCACAATGTTCCATGGCCTCTGTCATCACCATGCTCCATGGTCTTTCTCATCACAATGCTCTATGACCCCTGTCATCACAATGCTTGATGACCATTGTCATCACAATGCTCCAAGGCCCCTGTCATCACAATGCCTCCTGGTCTTTGTAATCACAATGCTCAATGACCAATGTCATCACAGTGCTCCATGCCGTTGTCATCACAATGCTCCATGGTCCCTGTAATCACAATGCTCCATACCCTTGTCATCACAATGCTCCAGAACACTTGTCATCATAATGCTCCATTCCCGTGTCATCACATTGCTGAATGACACTTGTCATCACAATGTTCCTTGGCCTTTGTCATCACAGTGCTCCATGATACCTTTAATCAAAATTCTACATGACCACTCTCATCACAATGCAAGATGACCAATGTCATCACAATGCCCCATGACACGTGTCATCACAATTTGCCTTGGCCCTTGTCATCTCAATGCTGTATGAAACGTGTCATCAGTAGCTCCCAAGACCCTTGTCATCACAATGCTCCATGAACTCTGTTATCTCAATGTTCCATGGCCTTTGTATTCACAATGCTCCATTGTCCCGATAATCGCGTTGCTCCATGAACACTTTCATCACAATGCTCCTTGACCACTGTCACCATAATGCCCCATGACGTCTCTCATCACTGTGCTCCAAGGCCACTCTCATCAAAATGCTCCATGATCTGTGTCAGCACAATATTGCATGACACTTGTCATCACAATGCTCCATGATCCCTCTAATCACAATGATCCCTGCCAATTTCATCACAATGACCCAAGTCTCCTGTAATCACAATGCTCCATGCCCTTGTCATCACAATGCTCCAGGTCTGTTGTCATCACCATGCTTCATGCCCGTGTCATCACAATGCTCCATGAATCTTGTCTTCACAATGCTCCATGGCCCATGTCATCACAATGCTCCATGACCCCTCTCATCACAATGCTCTATGGCCTTTTTCATCACAATGCTCCGTGACCCCCGTCAACACAATGCCTGATGACCCCTGTCATCAAAATGCTAAATGGCACTTGTCATCACAATGCTCTATGATGCCTGTCATCACTATTCTCCATGTCACTTGTTATCACAAGGCTCCATGGCCCCTATACTCCCAGTACTCCATGACCCCTTTCATCACAATGCCCAATGTCACCTCTGATCACAATTCTCAATGGCATTTGTCATCACGATGCTCCATGACACCTGTCATCACAATGCTCCATGAGACTTGTCATCACAATGCTCAATGGCCCCTCTCATTACTGTGCTCCATAATAACTTTAATCACATTTCTAGATGACCACTGCCATCACAATGCCCCATGACATTGTCATCACAATTCGCCATGACCATTGTCATCACAATGCTCCATGAACCATGTCATCACAGGGTCCCAGGACACTTGTCATCACAATGATCCATTACCACTTTCATCACAATGCTCCATGACCACTGTCATCTCAATGCTCCATGGCCTTTGTATTCACAATGCTCCATGGCCCCTGTAATCACAGTGCTCCATAACACCTTTCATCATAATGCTCCATGACCACTGCCATCTCAATGCCTCATGACGCCTGTCATCACAATTCTCCAAGGCCCCTCTCATCACAGTGCTCCATGACACTTGTCATCCCATTGCTCCATAACACCTGTCATCACAGTGTTCCCTGCCCATGTCATCAAAATGCTCCATGTCCCCTATAATCACAATGCTCCATGCCTTTTTCCTCACAAAGCTCCAGAATTTTGTCATCACAATGTTCCATGACCGTGGCATCCCGATGCTCCATGGCCCTTGTCATCACAATGCTCCAGAATTCTTGTCATCACAATGTTCCATGAACGTGTCATCACAATGCTACATGACCCTGGTCATCACAGTTCTCCATGACCTTTGTCATCACAATGCTCTATGTCACTTTTCATCACAATTCTCAATGACCACTTTAATCACTATGCTCGCTGACCATTTTCATCACATTTCTCTATTGTCATTACAATTCCCCATGGCCCCTTTCTTCACAATTCTCCATGATGCCTGTCATCACAATGCTCCATGGCTTTTGTTATCACAATGTTCCAGGACCAGTTTCATCACAATACTCCATCCCCCTTGTCATCACAGTGCACAATGAAAGCTTTCATTACAATGCTCCATGACACTTGTCATCACAATGCTCCATGGCGTTTATCGTCACAATGCTCCCAGGCACTTTTCATCACGATATTCCATGAAAACGTTCATCACATTGCTCCATGACCATTGTCATCACAATAGTCCATACCCATGTCAACACAATGCTGCATAATCCCTGTCATCCCAATTCTCCATGACTGCTGTCATCACAATAATCCAGGACAATTTTCATAACAATGCTTCATGCCCCCAGTCATCACAGTGCTCCATGATACCTTTCATCACAATTCCTAGATGATCAATGTCATCACAATGCCCCATGACACCTGTTATCACAATTCGCTATGACCCTTGTCATCACAATACTCAATGAACCGTGTCATCACAGTGTTCCAGGACACATGTCATCACAATGATCCATTAATATTTTCATCACAATTCTCCAATACACCTGTCATCACAATGCTCCATGTACCCTCTTATCATATTGCTCCATGATCTCTTTCATCAAAATGCTCCATGACCACTGTCATCACCATACCTCAAGACGCCTGTCATCTCAGTGCTCCATGGCCCCTTTCATCACAAGGCTCCATGAACCCAGTCATCACAATGTTCCCTGCCCTCTTCATCACAATGCTCCATGGGCCCTGTCATCACAATGCTCCATGCCCTTGTCATCAAAATTCTCCAGAACTCTTGTCATCATAATGTTCCATGCCAATGTCATCAAAATGTCCCATGACACTTGTCATCACAATGCTCCATGGCCTTTGTCATCACAATGTTCCATGGCCCCTGTCATCACAGTGCTCCTTGATACCTTTCATCACAATTCTACATGACCACTGTCATCACAATGCCCCATTTCAGATGTCATCACAATTCGCCATGGTCCTTGTCATAACAATGCTCCATGAACCGTGTCATCACAAGGTTTCAGGACACTTGTCATCACAATGATCCATGATCACTTTCATCACAATGCTCCATGAACCCTGTCATCTCAATGCTCCATAGCCTTTGTATTCACAATGCTCCATGGCCCCTGTAATCACAGTGCTCCATGACCCCTTTCATCACAATGCTCCAAGACCGCTGTCATCACAATGCCCCATGACGCCTGCCACCACCAATCTCCAAGGGCTCCCTTACCAAAAAGCTCCATGATCCCTGTCAGTACAATGTTCCATGACACTTTTCATCACAATGCTCCATGACCCCTGTCATCACAAAGTTCTCTGCCCATATCATCACAATGCTACTTGTCACCTTTCATCACAATGCTCCATGCCCTTTCATCACAATGCTCCAGATTTCTTGTCATCACAATGTTCCTTGACCGTGTCATCACAATGCTCCATGACCCGTGTCATCACAAAGCTCCATGACCCCTGGCATCACAATGATCCATGATTCCTTTCCTCACAGTGCTCCAGTACCCTTTTCATCACAATGCTCCATGCCATTGTCAGCACAATGCTACTTGGACACTGTCATCAAAATGCTCCATCCCCTTTTCATCACAATGCTCCAGATATCCTATCATTACAATGCTCCATGCCCGTGTCAACACAATGCTCCATGACCCCTGTCATCAAAATGCTTGATGAAACTTGTTATCAGAATGTTCCATGACCCCTGTCATCAAAATGATCCCTGACCGTTGTCATCGCAATGCTGCATGATACCTTTCATCCCAATCCTCTGTGACCGCTGTCATCACAATGCTCCAGGACAACTTTCATCACAATGTTCCATGCCCTGGTCATCAAAATGCTCCAGAACTCTTGTCATCATAATGCTCCATGCCAATGTCATCAAAATGCCCCATGACACTTGTCATCACAATGCTCCATGGCCTTTGTCATCACAATGTTCCATGGCCCCTGTCATCAGCGTGCTCCATGTTACCTTTCAATACAATTCTACATGACCACTGTCATCACAATGCCCCATGACAGATGATACCACAATTCGCCATGGTCCTTGTCATCACAATGCTCCATGAACTGTGTCATCACAAGGTTCCAGGACACTTGTCATCACAATGATCCATGATCACTTTCATCACAATGCTCCATGAACCCTGTCATCTCAATGCTCCATGGCCTTTGTATTCACAATGCTCCATGGCCCCTGTAATCACAGAGCTCCATGACCCCTTTCATCCCAATGCTCCAAGACCGCTGTCATCACAATGCCCCATGACGCCTGCCTTCACAAATCTCCACGACCTCTCTTACCAAAAAGCTCCATGATCCCTGTCAGTACAATGTTCCATGACACTTTTTATCACAATGCTCCATGACCCCTGTCATCAAAAAGTTCTCTGCCCATATCGTCACAATGCTCCTTGTCACCTTTCATCACAATGCACCATGCCCTTTCATCACAATGCTCCAGAATTCTTGTCATCGCAATGTTCCTTGACCGTGTCATCACAATGTTCCATGACCCTTGTCATCACAAAGCTCCATGACCCCTGTCATCACAATGATCCATGATTCCTTTCCTCACAGTGCTCCAGTACCCTTTTCATCACAATGCTCCATGCCATTGTCAGCACAATTCTCCTTGGACCCTGTCATCAAAATGCTCCATCCCCTTTTCATCACAATGCTCCAGATATCCTATCATTACAATGCTCCATGCTCGTGTCAACACAATGCTCCATGACCCCTGTCATCAAAATGCTTTATGAACTTTGTTATCAAAATGTTCCATGACCCCTGTCATCAAAATGATCCATGACCGTTGTCATCACAATGCTGCATGATACCTTTCATCCCAATTCTCTGTGACCGCTGTCATCACAATGCTCCAGGACAACTTTCATCACAATGCTCCATGACCCCTGTCATCACAACGTTCCATGAAAGTTGTCATCAAAATGCTCCATGACCCCGGTCACCACAAGGTTCCCTGCCCTTGTCATCACAATGGTACATGGCCTGGTCATCACAATGTTCCATGGCCTCTGTCATCACCATGCTCCATGGTCTTTCTCATCACAATGCTCTATGACCCCTGTCATCACAATGCTTGATGACCATTGTCATCACAATGCTCCAAGGCCCCTGTCATCACAATGCCTCCTGGTCTTTGTAATCACAATGCTCAATGACCAATGTCATCACAGTGCTCCATGCCGTTGTCATCACAATGCTCCATGGTCCCTGTAATCACAATGCTCCATACCCTTGTCATCACAATGCTCCAGAACACTTGTCATCATAATGCTCCATTCCCGTGTCATCACATTGCTGAATGACACTTGTCATCACAATGTTCCTTGGCCTTTGTCATCACAGTGCTCCATGATACCTTTAATCAAAATTCTACATGACCACTCTCATCACAATGCAAGATGACCAATGTCATCACAATGCCCCATGACACGTGTCATCACCATTCGCCTTGGCCCTTGTCATCTCAATGCTGTATGAAACGTGTCATCAGTAGCTCCCAAGACCCTTGTCATCACAATGCTCCATGAACTCTGTTATCTCAATGTTCCATGGCCTTTGTATTCACAATGCTCCATTGTCCCGATAATCGCGTTGCTCCATGAACACTTTCATCACAATGCTCCTTGACCACTGTCACCATAATGCCCCATGACGTCTCTCATCACTGTGCTCCAAGGCCACTCTCATCAAAATGCTCCATGATCTGTGTCAGCACAATATTGCATGACACTTGTCATCACAATGCTCCATGATCCCTCTAATCACAATGATCCCTGCCAATTTCATCACAATGACCCAAGTCTCCTGTAATCACAATGCTCCATGCCCTTGTCATCACAATGCTCCAGGTCTGTTGTCATCACCATGCTTCATGCCCGTGTCATCACAATGCTCCATGAATCTTGTCTTCACAATGCTCCATGGCCCATGTCATCACAATGCTCCATGACCCCTCTCATCACAATGCTCTATGGCCTTTGTCATCACAATGCTCCGTGACCCCCGTCAACACAATGCCTGATGACCCCTGTCATCAAAATGCTAAATGGCACTTGTCATCACAATGCTCTATGATGCCTGTCATCACTATTCTCCATGTCACTTGTTATCACAAGGCTCCATGGCCCCTGTACTCCCAGTACTCCATGACCCCTTTCATCACAATGCCCAATGTCACCTCTGATCACAATTCTCAATGGCATTTGTCATCACGATGCTCCATGACTCCTGTCATCACAATGCTCCATGAGACTTGTCATCACAATGCTCCATGGCCCCTCTCATTCCTGTGCTCCATAATAACTTTAATCACATTTCTAGATGACCACTGCCATCACAATGCCCCATGACATTGTCATCACAATTCGCCATGACCATTGTCATCACAATGCTCCATGAACCATGTCATCACTGGGTCCCAGGACACTTGGCATCACAATGATCCATTACCACTTTCATCACAATGCTCCATGACCACTGTCATCTCAATGCTCCATGGCCTTTGTATTCACAATGCTCCATGGCCCCTGTAATCACAGTGCTCCATAACACCTTTCATCATAATGCTCCATGACCACTGCCATCTCAATGCCTCATGACGCCTGTCATCACAATTCTCCAAGGCCCCTCTCATCACAGTGCTCCATGACACTTGTCATCCTATTGCTGCATAACACCTGTCATCACAGTGTTCCCTGCCCATGTCATCAAAATGCTCCATGTCCCCTATAATCACAATGCTCCATGCCTTTTTCCTCACAAAGCTCCAGAATTTTGTCATCACAATGTTCCATGACCGTGGCATCCCGATGCTCCATGGCCCTTGTCATCACAATGCTCCAGAATTCTTGTCATCACAATGTTCCATGAACGTGTCATCACAATGCTACATGACCCTGGTCATCACAGTTCTCCATGACCTTTGTCATCACAATGCTCTATGTCACTTTTCATCACAATTCTCAATGACCACTTTAATCACTATGCTCGCTGACCATTTTCATCACATTTCTCTATTGTCATTACAATTCCCCATGGCCCCTTTCTTCACAATTCTCCATGATGCCTGTCATCACAATGCTCCATGGCTTTTGTTATCACAATGCTCCAGGACCAGTTTCATCACACTACTCCATCCCCCTTGTCATCACAGTGCACAATGAAAGCTTTCATTACAATGCTCCATGACACTTGTCATCACAATGCTCCATGGCCTTTATCGTCACAATGCTCCCAGGCACTTTTCATCACGATATTCCATGAAAACTTTCATCACATTGCTCCATGACCATTGTCATCACAATAGTCCATACCCATGTCAACACAATGCTGCATAATCCCTGTCATCCCAATTCTCCATGACTGCTGTCATCACAATAATCCAGGACAATTTTCATAACAATGCTTCATGCCCCCAGTCATCACAGTGCTCCATGATACCTTTCATCACAATTCCTAGATGATCAATGTCATCACAATGCCCCATGACACCTGTTATCACAATTCGCTATGACCCTTGTCATCACAATACTCGATGAACCGTGTCATCACAGTGTTCCAGGACACATGTCATCACAATGATCCATTAATATTTTCATCACAATTCTCCAATACACCTGTCATCACAATGCTCCATGTCCCCTCTTATCATATTGCTCCATGATCTCTTTCATCACAATGCTCCATGACCACTGTCATCACCATACCTCAAGACGCCTGTCATCTCAGTGCTCCATGGCCCCTTTCATCACAAGGCTCCATGAACCCAGTCATCACAATGTTCCCTGCCCTCTTCGTCACAATGCTCCATGGGCCCTGTCATCACAATGCTCCATGCCCTTGTCATCAAAATTCTCCAGAACTCTTGTCATCATAATGTTCCATGCCAATGTCATCAAAATGTCCCATGACACTTGTCATCACAATGCTCCATGGCCTTTGTCATCACAATGTTCCATGGCCCCTGTCATCACAGTGCTCCTTGATACCTTTCATCACAATTCTACATGACCACTGTCATCACAATGCCCCATTTCAGATGTCATCACAATTCGCCATGGTCCTTGTCATAACAATGCTCCATGAACCGTGTCATCACAAGGTTTCAGGACACTTGTCATCACAATGATCCATGATCACTTTCATCACAATGCTCCATGGACCCTGTCATCTCAATTCTCCATAGCCTTTGTATTCACAATGCTCCATGGCCCCTGTAATCACAGTGCTCCATGACCCCTTTCATCACAATGCTCCAAGACCGCTGTCATCACAATGCCCCATGACGCCTGCCACCACCAATCTCCAAGGGCTCCCTTACCAAAAAGCTCCATGATCCCTGTCAGTACAATGTTCCATGACACTTTTCATCACAATGCTCCATGACCCCTGTCATCACAAAGTTCTCTGCCCATATCATCACAATGCTACTTGTCACCTTTCATCACAATGCTCCATGCCCTTTCATCACAATGCTCCAGATTTCTTGTCATCACAATGTTCCTTGACCGTGTCATCACAATGCTCCATGACCCGTGTCATCACAAAGCTCCATGACCCCTGGCATCACAATGATCCATGATTCCTTTCCTCACAGTGCTCCAGTACCCTTTTCATCACAATGCTCCATGCCATTGTCAGCACAATGCTACTTGGACACTGTCATCAAAATGCTCCATCCCCTTTTCATCACAATGCTCCAGATATCCTATCATTACAATGCTCCATGCCCGTGTCAACACAATGCTCCATGACCGCTGTCATCAAAATGCTTGATGAAACTTGTTATCAGAATGTTCCATGACCCCTGTCATCAAAATGATCCCTGACCGTTGTCATCGCAATGCTGCATGATACCTTTCATCCCAATCCTCTGTGACCGCTGTCATCACAATGCTCCAGGACAACTTTCATCACAATGCTCCATGCCCTGGTCATCAAAATGCTCCAGAACTCTTGTCATCATAATGCTCCATGCCAATGTCATCAAAATGCGACATGACACTTGTCATCACAATGCTCCATGGCCTTTGTCATCACAATGTTCCATGGCCCCTGTCATCAGAGTGCTCCATGTTACCTTTCAATACAATTCTACATGACCAGTGTCATCACGATGCCCCATGACAGATGATACCACAATTCGCCATGGTCCTTGTCATCACAATGCTCCATGAACTGTGTCATCACAAGGTTTCAGGACACTTGTCTTCACAATGATCCATGATCACATTCATCACAATGCTCCATGAACCCTGTCATCTCAATGCTCCATGGCCTTTGTATTCACAATGCTCCATGGCCCCTGTAATCACAGAGCTCCATGACCCCTTTCATCCCAATGCTCCAAGACCGCTGTCATCACAATGCCCCATGACGCCTGCCTTCACAAATCTCCAAGACCTCTCTTACCAAAAAGCTCCATGATCCCTGTCAGTACAATGTTCCATGACACTTTTTATCACAATGCTCCATGACCCCTGTCATCAAAAAGTTCTCTGCCCATATCGTCACAATGCTCCTTGTCACCTTTCATCACAATGCACCATGCCCTTTCATCACAATGCTCCAGAATTCTTGTCATCGCAATGTTCCTTGACCGTGTCATCACAATGCTCCATGACCCGTGTCATCACAAAGCTCCATGACCCCTGGCATCACAATGATCCATGATTCCTTTCCTCACAGTGCTCCAGTACCCTTTTCATCACAATGCTCCATGCCATTGTCAGCACAATTCTCCTTGGACCCTGTCATCAAAATGCTCCATCCCCTTTTCATCACAATGCTCCAGATATCCTATCATTACAATGCTCCATGCTCGTGTCAACACAATGCTCCATGACCCCTGTCATCAAAATGCTTTAGGAACCTTGTTATCAGAATGTTCCATGACCCCTGTCATCAAAATGATCCATGACCGTTGTCATCACAATGCTGCATGATACCTTTCATCCCAATTCTCTGTGACCGCTGTCATCACAATGCTCCAGGACAACTTTCATCACAATGCTCCATGACCCCTGTCATCACAACGTTCCATGAAAGTTGTCATCAAAATGCTCCATGACCCCGGTCACCACAAGGTTCCCTGACCTTGTCATCACAATGGTACATGGCCTGGTCATCACAATGTTCCATGGCCTCTGTCATCACCATGCTCCATGGTCTTTCTCATCACAATGCTCTATGACCCCTGTCATCACAATGCTTGATGACCATTGTCATCACAATGCTCCAAGGCCACTGTCATCACAATGCCTCATGGTCTTTGTAATCACAATGCTCAATGACCAATGTCATCACAGTGCTCCATGCCGTTGTCATCACAATGCTCCATGGTCCCTGTAATCACAATGCTCCATACCCTTGTCATCACAATGCTCCAGAACACTTGTCATCATAATGCTCCATTCCCGTGTCATCACATTGCTGAATGACACTTGTCATCACAATGTTCCTTGGCCTTTGTCATCACAGTGCTCCATGATACCTTTAATCAAAATTCTACATGACCACTCTCATCACAATGCAAGATGACCAATGTCATCACAATGCCCCATGACACGTGTCATCACAATTCGCCTTGGCCCTTGTCATCTCAATGCTGTATGAAACGTGTCATCAGTAGCTCCCAAGACCCTTGTCATCACAATGCTCCATGAACTCTGTTATCTCAATGTTCCATGGCCTTTGTATTCACAATGCTCCATTGTCCCGATAATCGCGTTACTCCATGAACACTTTCATCACAATGCTCCTTGACCACTGTCACCATAATGCCCCATGATGTCTCTCATCACTGTGCTCCAAGGCCACTCTCATCAAAATGCTCCATGATCTGTGTCAGCACAATATTGCATGACACTTGTCATCACAATGCTCCATGATCCCACTAATCACAATGATCCCTGCCAATTTCATCACAATGACCCAAGTCTCCTGTAATCACAATGCTCCATGCCCTTGTCATCACAATGCTCCAGGTCTGTTGTCATCACCATGCTTCATGCCCGTGTCATCACAATGCTCCATGAATCTTGTCTTCACAATGCTCCATGGCCCATGTCATCACAATGCTCCATGACCCCTCTCATCACAATGCTCTATGGCCTTTGTCATCACAATGCTCCGTGACCCCCGTCAACACAATGCCTGATGACCCCTGTCATCAAAATGCTAAATGGCACTTGTCATCACAATGCTCTATGATGCCTGTCATCACTATTCTCCATGTCACTTGTTATCACAAGGCTCCATGGCCCCTGTACTCCCAGTACTCCATGACCCCTTTCATCACAATGCCCAATGTCACCACTGATCACAATTCTCAATGGCATTTGTCATCACGATGCTCCATGACACCTGTCATCACAATGCTCCATGAGACTTGTCATCACAATGCTCCATGGCCCGTCTCATTCCTGTGCTCCATAATAACTTTAATCACATTTCTAGATGACCACTGCCATCACAATGCCCCATGACATTGTCATCACAATTCGCCATGAACATTGTCATCACAATGCTCCATGAACCATGTCTTCACAGGGTCCCAGGACACTTGGCATCACAATGATCCATTACCACTTTCATCACAATGCTCCATGACCACTGTCATCTCAATGCTCCATGGCCTTTGTATTCACAATGCTCCATGGCCCCTGTAATCACAGTGCTCCATAACACCTTTCATCATAATGCTCCATGACCACTGCCATCTCAATGCCTCATGACGCCTGTCATCACAATTCTCCAAGGCCCCTCTCATCACAGTGCTCCATGACACTTGTCATCCCATTGCTCCATAACACCTGTCATCACAGTGTTCCCTGCCCATGTCATCAAAATGCTCCATGTCCCCTATAATCACAATGCTCCATGCCTTTTTCCTCACAAAGCTCCAGAATTTTGTCATCACAATGTTCCATGACCGTGGCATCCCAATGCTCCATGGCCCTTGTCATCACAATGCTCCAGAATTCTTGTCATCACAATGTTCCATGAACGTGTCATCACAATGCTACATGACCCTGGTCATCACAGTTCTCCATGACCTTTGTCATCACAATGCTCTATGTCACTTTTCATCACAATTCTCAATGACCACTTTAATCACTATGCTCGCTGACCATTTTCATCACATTTCTCTATTGTCATTACAATTCCCCATGGCCCCTTTCTTCACAATTCTCCATGATGCCTGTCATCACAATGCTCCATGGCTTTTGTTATCACAATGTTCCAGGACCAGTTTCATCACAATACTCCATCCCCCTTGTCATCACAGTGCACAATGAAAGCTTTCATTACAATGCTCCATGACACTTGTCATCACAATGCTCCATGGCCTTTATCGTCACAATGCTCCCAGGCACTTTTCATCACGATATTCCATGAAAACGTTCATCACATTGCTCCATGACCATTGTCATCACAATAGTCCATACCCATGTCAACACAATGCTGCATAATCCCTGTCATCCCAATTCTCCATGACTGCTGTCATCACAATAATCCAGGACAATTTTCATAACAATGCTTCATGCCCCCAGTCATCACAGTGCTCCATGATACCTTTCATCACAATTCCTAGATGATCAATGTCATCACAATGCCCCATGACACCTGTTATCACAATTCGCTATGACCCTTGTCATCACAATACTCGATGAACCGTGTCATCACAGTGTTCCAGGACACATGTCATCACAATGATCCATTAATATTTTCATCACAATGCTCCAATACACCTGTCATCACAATGCTCCATGTCCCCTCTTATCATATTGCTCCATGATCTCTTTCATCACAATGCTCCATGACCACTGTCATCACCATACCTCAAGACGCCTGTCATCTCAGTGCTCCATGGCCCCTTTCATCACAAGGCTCCATGAACCCAGTCATCACAATGTTCCCTGCCCTCTTCGTCACAATGCTCCATGGGCCCTGTCATCACAATGCTCCATGCCCTTGTCATCAAAATTCTCCAGAACTCTTGTCATCATAATGTTCCATGCCAATGTCATCAAAATGTCCCATGACACTTGTCATCACAATGCTCCATGGCCTTTGTCATCACAATGTTCCATGGCCCCTGTCATCACAGTGCTCCTTGATACCTTTCATCACAATTCTACATGACCACTGTCATCACAATGCCCCATTTCAGATGTCATCACAATTCGCCATGGTCCTTGTCATAACAATGCTCCATGAACCGTGTCATCACAAGGTTTCAGGACACTTGTCATCACAATGATCCATGATCACTTTCATCACAATGCTCCATGAACCCTGTCATCTCAATGCTCCATAGCCTTTGTATTCACAATGCTCCATGGCCCCTGTAATCACAGTGCTCCATGACCCCTTTCATCACAATGCTCCAAGACCGCTGTCATCACAATGCCCCATGACGCCTGCCACCACCAATCTCCAAGGGCTCCCTTACCAAAAAGCTCCATGATCCCTGTCAGTACAATGTTCCATGACACTTTTCATCACAATGCTCCATGACCCCTGTCATCACAAAGTTCTCTGCCCATATCATCACAATGCTACTTGTCACCTTTCATCACAATGCTCCATGCCCTTTCATCACAATGCTCCAGATTTCTTGTCATCACAATGTTCCTTGACCGTGTCATCACAATGCTCCATGACCCGTGTCATCACAAAGCTCCATGACCCCTGGCATCACAATGATCCATGATTCCTTGCCTCACAGTGCTCCAGTACCCTTTTCATCACAATGCTCCATGCCATTGTCAGCACAATGCTACTTGGACACTGTCATCAAAATGCTCCATCCCCTTTTCATCACAATGCTCCAGATATCCTATCATTACAATGCTCCATGCCCGTGTCAACACAATGCTCCATGACCCCTGTCATCAAAATGCTTGAAGAAACTTGTTATCAGAATGTTCCATGACCCCTGTCATCAAAATGATCCCTGACCGTTGTCATCGCAATGCTGCATGATAGCTTTCATCCCAATCCTCTGTGACCGCTGTCATCACAATGCTCCAGGACAACTTTCATCACAATGCTCCATGCCCTGGTCATCAAAATGCTCCAGAACTCTTGTCATCATAATGCTCCATGCCAATGTCATCAAAATGCCCCATGACACTTGTCATCACAATGCTCCATGGCCTTTGTCATCACAATGTTCCATGGCCCCTGTCATCAGAGTGCTCCATGTTACCTTTCAATACAATTCTACATGACCACTGTCATCACAATGCCCCATGACAGATGATACCACAATTCGCCATGGTCCTTGTCATCACAATGCTCCATGAACTGTGTCATCACAAGGTTTCAGGACACTTGTCTTCACAATGATCCATGATCACATTCATCACAATGCCCCATGAACCCTGTCATCTCAATGCTCCATGGCCTTTGTATTCACAATGCTACATGGCCCCTGTAATCACAGAGCTTCATGACCCCTTTCATCCCAATGCTCCAAGACCGCTGTCATCACAATGCCCCATGACGCCTGCCTTCACAAATCTCCAAGACATCTCTTACCAAAAAGCTCCATGATCCCTGTCAGTACAATGTTCCATGACACTTTTTATCACAATGCTCCATGACCCCTGTCATCAAAAAGTTCTCTGCCCATATCGTCACAATGCTCCTTGTCATCTTTCATCACAATGCACCATGCCCTTTCATCACAATGCTCCAGAATTCTTGTCATCGCAATGTTCCTTGACCGTGTCATCACAATGCTCCATGACCCGTGTCATCACAAAGCTCCATGACCCCTGTCATCACAATGATCCATGATTCCTTTCCTCACAGTGCTCCAGTACCCTTTTCATCACAATGCTCCATGCCATTGTCAGCACAATTCTCCTTGGACCCTGTCATCAAAATGCTCCATCCCCTTTTCATCACAATGCTCCAGATATCCTATCATTACAATGCTCCATGCTCGTGTCAACACAATGCTCCATGACCCCTGTCATCAAAATGCTTTATGAACCTTGTTATCAGAATGTTCCATGACCCCTGTCATCCAAATGATCCATGACCGTTTTCATCACAATGCTGCATGATACCTTTCATCCCAATTCTCTGTGACCGCTGTCATCACAATGCTCCAGGACAACTTTCATCACAATGCTCCATGACCCCTGTCATCACAACGTTCCATGAAAGTTGTCATCAAAATGCTCCATGACCCCGGTCACCACAAGGTTCCCTGACCTTGTCATCACAATGGTACATGGCCTGGTCATCACAATGTTCCATGGCCTCTGTCATCACCATGCTCCATGGTCTTTCTCATCACAATGCTCTATGACCCCTGTCATCACAATGCTTGATGACCATTGTCATCACAATGCTCCAAGGCCACTGTCATCACAATGCCTCATGGTCTTTGTAATCACAATGCTCAATGACCAATGTCATCACAGTGCTCCATGCCGTTGTCATCACAATGCTCCATGGTCCCTGTAATCACAATGCTCCATACCCTTGTCATCACAATGCTCCAGAACACTTGTCATCATAATGCTCCATTCCCGTGTCATCACATTGCTGAATGACACTTGTCATCACAATGTTCCTTGGCCTTTGTCATCACAGTGCTCCATGATACCTTTAATCAAAATTCTACATGACCACTCTCATCACAATGCAAGATGACCAATGTCATCACAATGCCCCATGACACGTGTCATCACAATTCGCCTTGGCCCTTGTCATCTCAATGCTGTATGAAACGTGTCATCAGTAGCTCCCAAGACCCTTGTCATCACAATGCTCCATGAACTCTGTTATCTCAATGTTCCATGGCCTTTGTATTCACAATGCTCCATTGTCCCGATAATCGCGTTGCTCCATGAACACTTTCATCACAATGCTCCTTGACCACTGTCACCATAATGCCCCATGACGTCTCTCATCACTGTGCTCCAAGGCCACTCTCATCAAAATGCTCCATGATCTGTGTCAGCACAATATTGCATGACACTTGTCATCACAATGCTCCATGATCCCTCTAATCACAATGATCCTTGCCAATTTCATCACAATGACCCAAGTCTCCTGTAATCACAATGCTCCATGCCCTTGTCATCACAATGCTCCAGATCTGTTGTCATCACCATGCTTCATGCCCGTGTCATCACAATGCTCCATGAATCTTGTCTTCACAATGCTCCATGGCCCATGTCATCACAATGCTCCATGACCCCTCTCATCACAATGCTCTATGGCCTTTGTCATCACAATGCTCCGTGACCCCCGTCAACACAATGCCTGATGACCCCTGTCATCAAAATGCTAAATGGCACTTGTCATCACAATGCTCTATGATGCCTGTCATCACTATTCTCCATGTCACTTGTTATCACAAGGCTCCATGGCCCCTGTACTCCCAGTACTCCATGACCCCTTTCATCACAATGCCCAATGTCACCTCTGATCACAATTCTCAATGGCATTTGTCATCACGATGCTCCATGACACCTGTCATCACAATGCTCCATGAGACTTGTCATCACAATGCTCCATGGCCCCTCTCATTCCTGTGCTCCATAATAACTTTAATCACATTTCTAGATGACCACTGCCATCACAATGCCCCATGACATTGTCATCACAATTCGCCATGACCATTGTCATCACAATGCTCCATGAACCATGTCATCACAGGGTCCCAGGACACTTGTCCTCACAATGATCCATTACCACTTTCATCACAATGCTCCATGACCACTGTCATCTCAATGCTCCATGGCCTTTGTATTCACAATGCTCCATGGCCCCTGTAATCACAGTGCTCCATAACACCTTTCATCATAATGCTCCATGACCACTGCCATCTCAATGCCTCATGACGCCTGTCATCACAATTCTCCAAGGCCCCTCTCATCACAGTGCTCCATGACACTTGTCATCCCATTGCTCCATAACACCTGTCATCACAGTGTTCCCTGCCCATGTCATCAAAATGCTCCATGTCCCCTATAATCACAATGCTCCATGCCTTTTTCCTCACAAAGCTCCAGAATTTTGTCATCACAATGTTCCATGACCGTGGCATCCCAATGCCCCATGGCCCTTGTCATCACAATGCTCCAGAATTCTTGTCATCACAATGTTCCATGAACGTGTCATCACAATGCTACATGACCCTGGTCATCACAGTTCTCCATGACCTTTGTCATCACAATGCTCTATGTCACTTTTCATCACAATTCTCAATGACCACTTTAATCACTATGCTCGCTGACCATTTTCATCACATTTCTTTATTGTCATTACAATTCCCCATGGCCCCTTTCTTCACAATTCTCCATGATGCCTGTCATCACAATGCTCCATGGCTTTTGTTATCACAATGCTCCAGGACCAGTTTCATCACAATACTCCATCCCCCTTGTCATCACAGTGCACAATGAAAGCTTTCATTACAATGCTCCATGACACTTGTCATCACAATGCTCCATGGCGTTTATCGTCACAATGCTCCCAGGCACTTTTCATCACGATATTCCATGAAAACTTTCATCACATTGCTCCATGACCATTGTCATCACAATAGTCCATACCCATGTCAACACAATGCTGCATAATCCCTGTCATCCCAATTCTCCATGACTGCTGTCATCACAATAATCCAGGACAATTTTCATTACAATGCTTCATGCCCCCAGTCATCACAGTGCTCCATGATACCTTTCATCACAATTCCTAGATGATCAATGTCATCACAATGCCCCATGACACCTGTTACCACAATTCGCTATGACCCTTGTCATCACAATACTCGATGAACCGTGTCATCACAGTGTTCCAGGACACATGTCATCACAATGATCCATCAATATTTTCATCACAATGCTCCAATACACCTGTCATCACAATGCTCCATGTCCCCTCTTATCATATTGCTCCATGATCTCTTTCATCACAATGCTCCATGACCACTGTCATCACCATACCTCAAGACGCCTGTCATCTCAGTGCTCCATGGCCCCTTTCATCACAAGGCTCCATGAACCCAGTCATCACAATGTTCCCTGCCCTCTTCGTCACAATGCTCCATGGGCCCTGTCATCACAATGCTCCATGCCCTTGTCATCAAAATTCTCCAGAACTCTTGTCATCATAATGTTCCATGCCAATGTCATCAAAATGTCCCATGACACTTGTCATCACAATGCTCCATGGCCTTTGTCATCACAATGTTCCATGGCCCCTGTCATCACAGTGCTCCTTGATACCTTTCATCACAATTCTACATGACCACTGTCATCACAATGCCCCATTTCAGATGTCATCACAATTCGCCATGGTCCTTGTCATAACAATGCTCCATGAACCGTGTCATCACAAGGTTTCAGGACACTTGTCATCACAATGATCCATGATCACTTTCATCACAATGCTCCATGAACCCTGTCATCTCAATGCTCCATAGCCTTTGTATTCACAATGCTCCATGGCCCCTGTAATCACAGTGCTCCATGACCCCTTTCATCACAATGCTCCAAGACCGCTGTCATCACAATGCCCCATGACGCCTGCCACCACCAATCTCCAAGGGCTCCCTTACCAAAAAGCTCCATGATCCCTGTCAGTACAATGTTCCATGACACTTTTCATCACAATGCTCCATGACCCCTGTCATCACAAAGTTCTCTGCCCATATCATCACAATGCTACTTGTCACCTTTCATCACAATGCTCCATGCCCTTTCATCACAATGCTCCAGATTTCTTGTCATCACAATGTTCCTTGACCGTGTCATCACAATGCTCCATGACCCGTGTCATCACAAAGCTCCATGACCCCTGGCATCACAATGATCCATGATTCCTTTCCTCACAGTGCTCCAGTACCCTTTTCATCACAATGCTCCATGCCATTGTCAGCACAATGCTACTTGGACACTGTCATCAAAATGCTCCATCCCCTTTTCATCACAATGCTCCAGATATCCTATCATTACAATGCTCCATGCCCGTGTCAACACAATGCTCCATGACCCCTGTCATCAAAATGCTTGATGAAACTTGTTATCAGAATGTTCCATGACCCCTGTCATCAAAATGATCCCTGACCGTTGTCATCGCAATGCTGCATGATACCTTTCATCCCAATCCTCTGTGACCGCTGTCATCACAATGCTCCAGGACAACTTTCATCACAATGTTCCATGCCCTGGTCATCAAAATGCTCCAGAACTCTTGTCATCATAATGCTCCATGCCAATGTCATCAAAATGCCCCATGACACTTGTCATCACAATGCTCCATGGCCTTTGTCATCACAATGTTCCATGGCCCCTGTCATCAGAGTGCTCCATGTTACCTTTCAATACAATTCTACATGACCACTGTCATCACAATGCCCCATGACAGATGATACCACAATTCGCCATGGTCCTTGTCATCACAATGCTCCATGAAATGTGTTATCACAAGGTTCCAGGACACTTGTCATCACAATGATCCATGATCACTTTCATCACAATGCTCCATGAACCCTGTCATCTCAATGCTCCATGGCCTTTGTATTCACAATGCTCCATGGCCCCTGTAATCACAGAGCTCCATGACCCCTTTCATCCCAATGCTCCAAGACCGCTGTCATCACAATGCCCCATGACCCCTGCCTTCACAAATTTCCAAGACCTCTCTTACCAAAAAGCTCCATGACCCCTGTCATCACAATGATCCATGATTCCTTTCCTCACAGTGCTCCAGTACCCTTTTCATCACAATGCTCCATGCCATTGTCAGCACAATTCTCCTTGGACCCTGTCATCAAAATGCTCCATCCCCTTTTCATCACAATGCTCCAGATATCCTATCATTACAATGCTGCATGCTCGTGTCAACACAATGCTCCATGACCCCTGTCATCAAAATGCTTTATGAACCTTGTTATCAGAATGTTCCATGACCCCTGTCATCCAAATGATCCATGACCGTTGTCATCACAATGCTGCATGATACCTTTCATCCCAATTCTCTGTGACCGCTGTCATCACAATGCTCCAGGACAACTTTCATCACAATGCTCCATGACCCCTGTCATCACAACGTTCCATGAAAGTTGTCATCAAAATGCTCCATGACCCCGGTCACCACAAGGTTCCCTGCCCTTGTCATCACAATGGTACATGGCCTGGTCATCACAATGTTCCATGGCCTCTCTCATCACCATGCTCCATGGTCTTTCTCATCACAATGCTCTATGACCCCTGTCATCACAATGCTTGATGACCATTGTCATCACAATGCTCCAAGGCCCCTGTCATCACAATGCTTCATGGTCTTTGTAATCACAATGCTCAATGACCAATGTCATCACAGTGCTCCATGCCGTTGTCATCACAATGCTCCATGGTCCCTGTAATCACAATGCTCCATACCCTTGTCATCACAATGCTCCAGAACACTTGTCATCATAATGCTCCATTCCCGTGTCATCACATTGCTGAATGACACTTGTCATCACAATGTTCCTTGGCCTTTGTCATCACAGTGCTCCATGATACCTTTAATCAAAATTCTACATGACCACTCTCATCACAATGCAAGATGACCAATGTCATCACAATGCCCCATGACACGTGTCATCACAATTCGCCTTGGCCCTTGTCATCTCAATGCTGTATGAAACGTGTCATCAGTAGCTCCCAAGACCCTTGTCATCACAATGCTCCATGAACTCTGTTATCTCAATGTTCCATGGCCTTTGTATTCACAATGCTCCATTGTCCCGATAATCGCGTTGCTCCATGAACACTTTCATCACAATGCTCCTTGACCACTGTCACCATAATGCCCCATGACGTCTCTCATCACTGTGCTCCAAGGCCACTCTCATCAAAATGCTCCATGATCTGTGTCAGCACAATATTGCATGACACTTGTCATCACAATGCTCCATGATCCCTCTAATCACAATGATCCCTGCCAATTTCATCACAATGACCCAAGTCTCCTGTAATCACAATGCTCCATGCCCTTGTCATCACAATGCTCCAGGTCTGTTGTCATCACCATGCTTCATGCCCGTGTCATCACAATGCTCCATGAATCTTGTCTTCACAATGCTCCATGGCCCATGTCATCACAATGCTCCATGACCCCTCTCATCACAATGCTCTATGGCCTTTGTCATCACAATGCTCCGTGACCCCCGTCAACACAATGCCTGATGACCCCTGTCATCAAAATGCTAAATGGCACTTGTCATCACAATGCTCTATGATGCCTGTCATCACTATTCTCCATGTCACTTGTTATCACAAGGCTCCATGGCCCCTGTACTCCCAGTACTCCATGACCCCTTTCATCACAATGCCCAATGTCACCTCTGATCACAATTCTCAATGGCATTTGTCATCACGATGCTCCATGACACCTGTCATCACAATGCTCCATGAGACTTGTCATCACAATGCTCCATGGCCCCTCTCATTACTGTGCTCCATAATAACTTTAATCACATTTCTAGATGACCACTGCCATCACAATGCCCCATGACATTGTCATCACAATTCGCCATGACCATTGTCATCACAATGCTCCATGAACCATGTCATCACAGGGTCCCAGGACACTTGTCATCACAATGATCCATTACCACTTTCATCACAATGCTCCATGACCACTGTCATCTCAATGCTCCATGGCTTTTGTATTCACAATGCTCCATGGCCCCTGTAATCACAGTGCTCCATAACACCTTTCATCATAATGCTCCATGACCACTGCCATCTCAATGCCTCATGACGCCTGTCATCACAATTCTCCAAGGCCCCTCTCATCATAGTGCTCCATGACACTTGTCATCCTATTGCTCCATAACACCTGTCATCACAGTGTTCCCTGCCCATGTCATCAAAATGCTCCATGTCCCCTATAATCACAATGCTCCATGCCTTTTTCCTCACAAAGCTCCAGAATTTTGTCATCACAATGTTCCATGACTGTGGCATCCCAATGCTCCATGGCCCTTGTCATCACAATGCTCCAGAATTCTTGTCATCACAATGTTCCATGAACGTGTCATCACAATGCTACATGACTCTGGTCATCACAGTTCTCCATGACCTTTGTCATCACAATGCTCTATGTCACTTTTCATCAGAATTCTCAATGACCACTTTAATCACTATGCTCGCTGACCATTTTCATCACATTTCTCTATTGTCATTACAATTCCCCATGGCCCCTTTCTTCACAATTCTCCATGATGCCTGTCATCACAATGCTCCATGGCTTTTGTTATCACAATGCTCCAGGACCAGTTTCATCACAATACTCCATCCCCCTTGTCATCACAGTGCACAATGAAAGCTTTCATTACAATGCTCCATGACACTTGTCATCACAATGCTCCATGGCGTTTATCGTCACAATGCTCCCAGGCACTTTTCATCACGATATTCCATGAAAACTTTCATCACATTGCTCCATGACCATTGTCATCACAATAGTCCATACCCATGTCAACACAATGCTGCATAATCCCTGTCATCCCAATTCTCCATGACTGCTGTCATCACAATAATCCAGGACAATTTTCATTACAATGCTTCATGCCCCCAGTCATCACAGTGCTCCATGATACCTTTCATCACAATTCCTAGATGATCAATGTCATCACAATGCCCCATGACACCTGTTATCACAATTCGCTATGACCCTTGTCATCACAATACTCGATGAACCGTGTCATCACAGTGTTCCAGGACACATGTCATCACAATGATCCATTAATATTTTCATCACAATGCTCCAATACACCTGTCATCACAATGCTCCATGTCCCCTCTTATCATATTGCTCCATGATCTCTTTCATCACAATGCTCCATGACCACTGTCATCACCATACCTCAAGACGCCTGTCATCTCAGTGCTCCATGGCCCCTTTCATCACAAGGCTCCATGAACCCAGTCATCACAATGTTCCCTGCCCTCTTCGTCACAATGCTCCATGGGCCCTGTCATCACAATGCTCCATGCCCTTGTCATCAAAATTCTCCAGAACTCTTGTCATCATAATGTTCCATGCCAATGTCATCAAAATGTCCCATGACACTTGTCATCACAATGCTCCATGGCCTTTGTCATCACAATGTTCCATGGCCCCTGTCATCACAGTGCTCCTTGATACCTTTCATCACAATTCTACATGACCACTGTCATCACAATGCCCCATTTCAGATGTCATCACAATTCGCCATGGTCCTTGTCATAACAATGCTCCATGAACCGTGTCATCACAAGGTTTCAGGACACTTGTCATCACAATGATCCATGATCACTTTCATCACAATGCTCCATGAACCCTGTCATCTCAATGCTCCATAGCCTTTGTATTCACAATGCTCCATGGCCCCTGTAATCACAGTGCTCCATGACCCCTTTCATCACAATGCTCCAAGACCGCTGTCATCACAATGCCCCATGACGCCTGCCACCACCAATCTCCAAGGGCTCCCTTACCAAAAAGCTCCATGATCCCTGTCAGTACAATGTTCCATGACACTTTTCATCACAATGCTCCATGACCCCTGTCATCACAAAGTTCTCTGCCCATATCATCACAATGCTACTTGTCACCTTTCATCACAATGCTCCATGCCCTTTCATCACAATGCTCCAGATTTCTTGTCATCACAATGTTCCTTGACCGTGTCATCACAATGCTCCATGACCCGTGTCATCACAAAGCTCCATGACCCCTGGCATCACAATGATCCATGATTCCTTTCCTCACAGTGCTCCAGTACCCTTTTCATCACAATGCTCCATGCCATTGTCAGCACAATGCTACTTGGACACTGTCATCAAAATGCTCCATCCCCTTTTCATCACAATGCTCCAGATATCCTATCATTACAATGCTCCATGCCCGTGTCAACACAATGCTCCATGACCCCTGTCATCAAAATGCTTGATGAAACTTGTTATCAGAATGTTCCATGACCCCTGTCATCAAAATGATCCCTGACCGTTGTCATCACAATGCTGCATGATACCTTTCATCCCAATCCTCTGTGACCGCTGTCATCACAATGCTCCAGGACAACTTTCATCACAATGCTCCATGCCCTGGTCATCAAAATGCTCCAGAACTCTTGTCATCATAATGCTCCATGCCAATGTCATCAAAATGCCCCATGACACTTGTCATCACAATGCTCCATGGCCTTTGTCATCACAATGTTCCATGGCCCCTGTCATCAGAGTGCTCCATGTTACCTTTCAATACAATTCTACATGACCACTGTCATCACAATGCCCCATGACAGATGATACCACAATTCGCCATGGTCCTTGTCATCACAATGCTCCATGAACTGTGTCATCACAAGGTTCCAGGACACTTGTCATCACAATGATCCATGATCACTTTCATCACAATGCTCCATGAACACTGTCATCTCAATGCTCCATGGCCTTTGTATTCACAATGCTCCATGGCCCCTGTAATCACAGAGCTCCATGACCCCTTTCATCCCAATGCTCCAAGACCGCTGTCATCACAATGCCCCATGACGCCTGCCTTCACAAATCTCCACGACCTCTCTTACCAAAAAGCTCCATGATCCCTGTCAGTACAATGTTCCATGACACTTTTTATCACAATGCTCCATGACCCCTGTCATCAAAAAGTTCTCTGCCCATATCGTCACAATGCTCCTTGTCACCTTTCATCACAATGCACCATGCCCTTTCATCACAATGCTCCAGAATTCTTGTCATCGCAATGTTCCTTGACCGTGTCATCACAATGCTCCATGACCCTTGTCATCACAAAGCTCCATGACCCCTGGCATCACAATGATCCATGATTCCTTTCCTCACAGTGCTCCAGTACCCTTTTCATCACAATGCTCCATGCCATTGTCAGCACAATTCTCCTTGGACCATGTCATCAAAATGCTCCATCCCCTTTTCATCACAATGCTCCAGATATCCTATCATTACAATGCTCCATGCTCGTGTCAACACAATGCTCCATGACCCCTGTCATCAAAATGCTTTATGAACCTTGTTATCAGAATGTTCCATGACCCCTGTCATCAAAATGATCCATGACCGTTGTCATCACAATGCTGCATGATACCTTTCATCCCAATTCTCTGTGACCGCTGTCATCACAATGCTCCAGGACAACTTTCATCACAATGCTCCATGACCCCTGTCATCACAACGTTCCATGAAAGTTGTCATCAAAATGCTCCATGACCCCGGTCACCACAAGGTTCCCTGCCCTTGTCATCACAATGGTACTTGGCCTGGTCATCACAATGTTCCATGGCCTCTGTCATCACCATGCTCCATGGTCTTTCTCATCACAATGCTCTATGACTCCTGTCATCACAATGCTTGATGACCATTGTCATCACAATGCTCCAAGGCCCCTGTCATCACAATGCCTCATGGTCTTTGTAATCACAATGCTCAATGACCAATGTCATCACAGTGCTCCATGCCGTTGTCATCACAATGCTCCATGGTCCCTGTAATCACAATGCTCCATACCCTTGTCATCACAATGCTCCAGAACACTTGTCATCATAATGCTCCATTCCCGTGTCATCACATTGCTGAATGACACTTGTCATCACAATGTTCCTTGGCCTTTGTCATCACTGTGCTCCATGATACCTTTAATCAAAATTCTACATGACCACTCTCATCACAATGCAAGATGACCAATGTCATCACAATGCCCCATGACACGTGTCATCACAATTCGCCTTGGCCCTTGTCATCTCAATGCTGTATGAAACGTGTCATCAGTAGCTCCCAAGACCCTTGTCATCACAATGCTCCATGAACTCTGTTATCTCAATGTTCCATGGCCTTTGTATTCACAATGCTCCATTGTCCCGATAATCGCGTTGCTCCATGAACACTTTCATCACAATGCTCCTTGACCACTGTCACCATAATGCCCCATGACGTCTCTCATCACTGTGCTCCAAGGCCACTCTCATCAAAATGCTCCATGATCTGTGTCAGCACAATATTGCATGACACTTGTCATCACAATGCTCCATGATCCCTCTAATCACAATGATCCCTGCCAATTTCATCACAATGACCCAAGTCTCCTGTAATCACAATGCTCCATGCCCTTGTCATCACAATGCTCCAGGTCTGTTGTCATCACCATGCTTCATGCCCGTGTCATCACAATGCTCCATGAATCTTGTCTTCACAATGCTCCATGGCCCATGTCATCACAATGCTCCATGACCCCTCTCATCACAATGCTCTATGGCCTTTGTCATCACAATGCTCCGTGACCCCCGTCAACACAATGCCTGATGACCCCTGTCATCAAAATGCTAAATGGCACTTGTCATCACAATGCTCTATGATGCCTGTCATCACTATTCTCCATGTCACTTGTTATCACAAGGCTCCATGGCCCCTGTACTCCCAGTACTCCATGACCCCTTTCATCACAATGCCCAATGTCACCTCTGATCACAATTCTCAATGGCATTTGTCATCACGATGCTCCATGACACCTGTCATCACAATGCTCCATGAGACTTGTCATCACAATGCTCCATGGCCCCTCTCATTACTGTGCTCCATAATAACTTTAATCACATTTCTAGATGACCACTGCCATCACAATGCCCCATGACATTGTCATCACAATTCGCCATGACCATTGTCATCACAATGCTCCATGAACCATGTCATCACAGGGTCCCAGGACACTTGTCATCACAATGATCCATTACCACTTTCATCACAATGCTCCATGACCACTGTCATCTCAATGCTCCATGGCCTTTGTATTCACAATGCTCCATGGCCCCTGTAATCACAGTGCTCCATAACACCTTTCATCATAATGCTCCATGACCACTGCCATCTCAATGCCTCATGACGCCTGTCATCACAATTCTCCAAGGCCCCTCTCATCACAGTGCTCCATGACACTTGTCATCCTATTGCTCCATAACACCTGTCATCACAGTGTTCCCTGCCCATGTCATCAAAATGCTCCATGTCCCCTATAATCACAATGCTCCATGCCTTTTTCCTCACAAAGCTCCAGAATTTTGTCATCACAATGTTCCATGACCGTGGCATCCCAATGCTCCATGGCCCTTGTCATCACAATGCTCCAGAATTCTTGTCATCACAATGTTCCATGAACGTGTCATCACAATGCTACATGACCCTGGTCATCACAGTTCTCCATGACCTTTGTCATCACAATGCTCTATGTCACTTTTCATCACAATTCTCAATGACCACTTTAATCACTATGCTCGCTGACCATTTTCATCACATTTCTCTATTGTCATTACAATTCCCCATGGCCCCTTTCTTCACAATTCTCCATGATGCCTGTCATCACAATGCTCCATGGCTTTTGTTATCACAATGCTCCAGGACCAGTTTCATCACAATACTCCATCCCCCTTGTCATCGCAGTGCACAATGAAAGCTTTCATTACAATGCTCCATGACACTTGTCATCACAATGCTCCATGGCGTTTATCGTCACAATGCTCCCAGGCACTTTTCATCACGATATTCCATGAAAACTTTCATCACATTGCTCCATGACCATTGTCATCACAATAGTCCATACCCATGTCAACACAATGCTGCATAATCCCTGTCATCCCAATTCTCCATGACTGCTGTCATCACAATAATCCAGGACAATTTTCATTACAATGCTTCATGCCCCCAGTCATCACAGTGCTCCATGATACCTTTCATCACAATTCCTAGATGATCAATGTCATCACAATGCCCCATGACACCTGTTACCACAATTCGCTATGACCCTTGTCATCACAATACTCGATGAACCGTGTCATCACAGTGTTCCAGGACACATGTCATCACAATGATCCATCAATATTTTCATCACAATGCTCCAATACACCTGTCATCACAATGCTCCATGTCCCCTCTTATCATATTGCTCCATGATCTCTTTCATCACAATGCTCCATGACCACTGTCATCACCATACCTCAAGACGCCTGTCATCTCAGTGCTCCATGGCCCCTTTCATCACAAGGCTCCATGAACCCAGTCATCACAATGTTCCCTGCCCTCTTCGTCACAATGCTCCATGGGCCCTGTCATCACAATGCTCCATGCCCTTGTCATCAAAATTCTCCAGAACTCTTGTCATCATAATGTTCCATGCCAATGTCATCAAAATGCCCCATGACACTTGTCATCACAATGCTCCATGGCCTTTGTCATCACAATGTTCCATGGCCCCTGTCATCAGAGTGCTCCATGTTACCTTTCAATACAATTCTACATGACCACTGTCATCACAATGCCCCATGACAGATGATACCACAATTCGCCATGGTCCTTGTCATCACAATGCTCCATGAACTGTGTCATCACAAGGTTCCAGGACACTTGTCATCACAATGATCCATGATCACTTTCATCACAATGCTCCATGAACCCTGTCATCTCAATGCTCCATGGCCTTTGTATTCACAATGCTCCATGGCCCCTGTAATCACAGAGCTCCATGACCCCTTTCATCCCAATGCTCCAAGACCGCTGTCATCACAATGCCCCATGACGCCTGCCTTCACAAATCTCCACGACCTCTCTTACCAAAAAGCTCCATGATCCCTGTCAGTACAATGTTCCATGACACTTTTTATCACAATGCTCCATGACCCCTGTCATCAAAAAGTTCTCTGCCCATATCGTCACAATGCTCCTTGTCACCTTTCATCACAATGCACCATGCCCTTTCATCACAATGCTCCAGAATTCTTGTCATCGCAATGTTCCTTGACCGTGTCATCACAATGCTCCATGACCCTTGTCATCACAAAGCTCCATGACCCCTGGCATCACAATGATCCATGATTCCTTTCCTCACAGTGCTCCAGTACCCTTTTCATCACAATGCTCCATGCCATTGTCAGCACAATTCTCCTTGGACCATGTCATCAAAATGCTCCATCCCCTTTTCATCACAATGCTCCAGATATCCTATCATTACAATGCTCCATGCTCGTGTCAACACAATGCTCCATGACCCCTGTCATCAAAATGCTTTATGAACCTTGTTATCAGAATGTTCCATGACCCCTGTCATCAAAATGATCCATGACCGTTGTCATCACAATGCTGCATGATACCTTTCATCCCAATTCTCTGTGACCGCTGTCATCACAATGCTCCAGGACAACTTTCATCACAATGCTCCATGACCCCTGTCATCACAACGTTCCATGAAAGTTGTCATCAAAATGCTCCATGACCCCGGTCACCACAAGGTTCCCTGCCCTTGTCATCACAATGGTACTTGGCCTGGTCATCACAATGTTCCATGGCCTCTGTCATCACCATGCTCCATGGTCTTTCTCATCACAATGCTCTATGACTCCTGTCATCACAATGCTTGATGACCATTGTCATCACAATGCTCCAAGGCCCCTGTCATCACAATGCCTCATGGTCTTTGTAATCACAATGCTCAATGACCAATGTCATCACAGTGCTCCATGCCGTTGTCATCACAATGCTCCATGGTCCCTGTAATCACAATGCTCCATACCCTTGTCATCACAATGCTCCAGAACACTTGTCATCATAATGCTCCATTCCCGTGTCATCACATTGCTGAATGACACTTGTCATCACAATGTTCCTTGGCCTTTGTCATCACAGTGCTCCATGATACCTTTAATCAAAATTCTACATGACCACTCTCATCACAATGCAAGATGACCAATGTCATCACAATGCCCCATGACACGTGTCATCACAATTCGCCTTGGCCCTTGTCATCTCAATGCTGTATGAAACGTGTCATCAGTAGCTCCCAAGACCCTTGTCATCACAATGCTCCATGAACTCTGTTATCTCAATGTTCCATGGCCTTTGTATTCACAATGCTCCATTGTCCCGATAATCGCGTTGCTCCATGAACACTTTCATCACAATGCTCCTTGACCACTGTCACCATAATGCCCCATGACGTCTCTCATCACTGTGCTCCAAGGCCACTCTCATCAAAATGCTCCATGATCTGTGTCAGCACAATATTGCATGACACTTGTCATCACAATGCTCCATGATCCCTCTAATCACAATGATCCCTGCCAATTTCATCACAATGACCCAAGTCTCCTGTAATCACAATGCTCCATGCCCTTGTCATCACAATGCTCCAGGTCTGTTGTCATCACCATGCTTCATGCCCGTGTCATCACAATGCTCCATGAATCTTGTCTTCACAATGCTCCATGGCCCATGTCATCACAATGCTCCATGACCCCTCTCATCACAATGCTCTATGGCCTTTGTCATCACAATGCTCCGTGACCCCCGTCAACACAATGCCTGATGACCCCTGTCATCAAAATGCTAAATGGCACTTGTCATCACAATGCTCTATGATGCCTGTCATCACTATTCTCCATGTCACTTGTTATCACAAGGCTCCATGGCCCCTGTACTCCCAGTACTCCATGACCCCTTTCATCACAATGCCCAATGTCACCTCTGATCACAATTCTCAATGGCATTTGTCATCACGATGCTCCATGACACCTGTCATCACAATGCTCCATGAGACTTGTCATCACAATGCTCCATGGCCCCTCTCATTACTGTGCTCCATAATAACTTTAATCACATTTCTAGATGACCACTGCCATCACAATGCCCCATGACATTGTCATCACAATTCGCCATGACCATTGTCATCACAATGCTCCATGAACCATGTCATCACAGGGTCCCAGGACACTTGTCATCACAATGATCCATTACCACTTTCATCACAATGCTCCATGACCACTGTCATCTCAATGCTCCATGGCCTTTGTATTCACAATGCTCCATGGCCCCTGTAATCACAGTGCTCCATAACACCTTTCATCATAATGCTCCATGACCACTGCCATCTCAATGCCTCATGACGCCTGTCATCACAATTCTCCAAGGCCCCTCTCATCACAGTGCTCCATGACACTTGTCATCCTATTGCTCCATAACACCTGTCATCACAGTGTTCCCTGCCCATGTCATCAAAATGCTCCATGTCCCCTATAATCACAATGCTCCATGCCTTTTTCCTCACAAAGCTCCAGAATTTTGTCATCACAATGTTCCATGACCGTGGCATCCCAATGCTCCATGGCCCTTGTCATCACAATGCTCCAGAATTCTTGTCATCACAATGTTCCATGAACGTGTCATCACAATGCTACATGACCCTGGTCATCACAGTTCTCCATGACCTTTGTCATCACAATGCTCTATGTCACTTTTCATCACAATTCTCAATGACCACTTTAATCACTATGCTCGCTGACCATTTTCATCACATTTCTCTATTGTCATTACAATTCCCCATGGCCCCTTTCTTCACAATTCTCCATGATGCCTGTCATCACAATGCTCCATGGCTTTTGTTATCACAATGCTCCAGGACCAGTTTCATCACAATACTCCATCCCCCTTGTCATCGCAGTGCACAATGAAAGCTTTCATTACAATGCTCCATGACACTTGTCATCACAATGCTCCATGGCGTTTATCGTCACAATGCTCCCAGGCACTTTTCATCACGATATTCCATGAAAACTTTCATCACATTGCTCCATGACCATTGTCATCACAATAGTCCATACCCATGTCAACACAATGCTGCATAATCCCTGTCATCCCAATTCTCCATGACTGCTGTCATCACAATAATCCAGGACAATTTTCATTACAATGCTTCATGCCCCCAGTCATCACAGTGCTCCATGATACCTTTCATCACAATTCCTAGATGATCAATGTCATCACAATGCCCCATGACACCTGTTACCACAATTCGCTATGACCCTTGTCATCACAATACTCGATGAACCGTGTCATCACAGTGTTCCAGGACACATGTCATCACAATGATCCATCAATATTTTCATCACAATGCTCCAATACACCTGTCATCACAATGCTCCATGTCCCCTCTTATCATATTGCTCCATGATCTCTTTCATCACAATGCTCCATGACCACTGTCATCACCATACCTCAAGACGCCTGTCATCTCAGTGCTCCATGGCCCCTTTCATCACAAGGCTCCATGAACCCAGTCATCACAATGTTCCCTGCCCTCTTCGTCACAATGCTCCATGGGCCCTGTCATCACAATGCTCCATGCCCTTGTCATCAAAATTCTCCAGAACTCTTGTCATCATAATGTTCCATGCCAATGTCATCAAAATGTCCCATGACACTTGTCATCACAATGCTCCATGGCCTTTGTCATCACAATGTTCCATGGCCCCTGTCATCACAGTGCTCCTTGATACCTTTCATCACAATTCTACATGACCACTGTCATCACAATGCCCCATTTCAGATGTCATCACAATTCGCCATGGTCCTTGTCATAACAATGCTCCATGAACCGTGTCATCACAAGGTTTCAGGACACTTGTCATCACAATGATCCATGATCACTTTCATCACAATGCTCCATGAACCCTGTCATCTCAATGCTCCATAGCCTTTGTATTCACAATGCTCCATGGCCCCTGTAATCACAGTGCTCCATGACCCCTTTCATCACAATGCTCCAAGACCGCTGTCATCACAATGCCCCATGACGCCTGCCACCACCAATCTCCAAGGGCTCCCTTACCAAAAAGCTCCATGATCCCTGTCAGTACAATGTTCCATGACACTTTTCATCACAATGCTCCATGACCCCTGTCATCACAAAGTTCTCTGCCCATATCATCACAATGTTACTTGTCACCTTTCATCACAATGCTCCATGCCCTTTCATCACAATGCACCAGATTTCTTGTCATCACAATGTTCCTTGACCGTGTCATCACAATGCTCCATGACCCGTGTCATCACAAAGCTCCATGACCCCTGGCATCACAATGATCCATGATTCCTTTCCTCACAGTGCTCCAGTACCCTTTTCATCACAATGCTCCATGCCATTGTCAGCACAATGCTCCTTGGACCCTGTCATCAAACTGCTCCATCCCCTTTTCATCACAATGCTCCAGATATCCTATCATTACAATGCTCCATGCCCGTGTCAACACAATGCTCCATGACCCCTGTCATCAAAATGCTTGATGAAACTTGTTATCAGAATGTTCCATGACCCCTGTCATCAAAATGATCCCTGACCGTTGTCATCGCAATGCTGCATGATACCTTTCATCCCAATCCTCTGTGACCGCTGTCATCACAATGCTCCAGGACAACTTTCATCACAATGCTCCATGCCCTGGTCATCAAAATGCTCCAGAACTCTTGTCATCATAATGCTCCATGCCAATGTCATCAAAATGCCCCATGACACTTGTCATCACAATGCTCCATGGCCTTTGTCATCACAATGTTCCATGGCCCCTGTCATCAGAGTGCCCCATGTTACCTTTCAATACAATTCTACATGACCACTGTCATCACAATGCCCCATGACAGATGATACCACAATTCGCCATGGTCCTTGTCATCACAATGCTCCATGAACTGTGTCATCACAAGGTTCCAGGAAACTTGTCATCACAATGATCCATGATCACTTTCATCACAATGCTCCATGAACCCTGTCATCTCAATGCTCCATGGCCTTTGTATTCACAATGCTCCATGGCCCCTGTAATCACAGAGCTCCATGACCCCTTTCATCCTAATGCTCCAAGACCGCTGTCATCACAATGCCCCATGACGCCTGCCTTCACAAATCTCCAAGACATCTCTTACCAAAAAGCTCCATGATCCCTGTCAGTACAATGTTCCATGACACTTTTTATGACAATGCTCCATGACCCCTGTCATCAAAAAGTTCTCTGCCCATATCGTCACAATGCTCCTTGTCACCTTTCATCACAATGCACCATGCCCTTTCATCACAATGCTCCAGAATTCTTGTCATCGCAATGTTCCTTGACCGTGTCATCACAATGCTCCATGACCCGTGTCATCACAAAGCTCCATGACCCCTGTCATCACAATGATCCATGATTCCTTTCCTCACAGTGCTCCAGTACCCTTTTCATCACAATGCTCCATGCCATTGTCAGCACAATTCTCCTTGGACCCTGTCATCAAAATGCTCCATCCCCTTTTCATCACAATGCTCCAGATATCCTATCATTACAATGCTCCATGCTCGTGTCAACACAATGCTCCATGACCCCTGTCATCAAAATGCTTTATGAACCTTGTTATCAGAATGTTCCATGACCCCTGTCATCCAAATGATCCATGACCGTTTTCATCACAATGCTGCATGATACCTTTCATCCCAATTCTCTGTGACCGCTGTCATCACAATGCTCCAGGACAACTTTCATCACAATGCTCCATGACCCCTGTCATCACAACGTTCCATGAAAGTTGTCATCAAAATGCTCCATGACCCCGGTCACCACAAGGTTCCCTGACCTTGTCATCACAATGGTACATGGCCTGGTCATCACAATGTTCCATGGCCTCTGTCATCACCATGCTCCATGGTCTTTCTCATCACAATGCTCTATGACCCCTGTCATCACAATGCTTGATGACCATTGTCATCACAATGCTCCAAGGCCACTGTCATCACAATGCCTCATGGTCTTTGTAATCACAATGCTCAATGACCAATGTCATCACAGTGCTCCATGCCGTTGTCATCACAATGCTCCATGGTCCCTGTAATCACAATGCTCCATACCCTTGTCATCACAATGCTCCAGAACACTTGTCATTATAATGCTCCATTCCCGTGTCATCACATTGCTGAATGACACTTGTCATCACAATGTTCCTTGGCCTTTGTCATCACAGTGCTCCATGATACCTTTAATCAAAATTCTACATGACCACTCTCATCACAATGCAAGATGACCAATGTCATCACAATGCCCCATGACACATGTCATCACAATTCGCCTTGGCCCTTGTCATCTCAATGCTGTATGAAACGTGTCATCAGTAGCTCCCAAGACCCTTGTCATCACAATGCTCCATGAACTCTGTTATCTCAATGTTCCATGGCCTTTGTATTCACAATGCTCCATTGTCCCGATAATCGCGTTGCTCCATGAACACTTTCATCACAATGCTCCTTGACCACTGTCACCATAATGCCCCATGACGTCTCTCATCACTGTGCTCCAAGGCCACTCTCATCAAAATGCTCCATGATCTGTGTCAGCACAATATTGCATGACACTTGTCATCACAATGCTCCATGATCCCACTAATCACAATGATCCCTGCCAATTTCATCACAATGACCCAAGTCTCCTGTAATCACAATGCTCCATGCCCTTGTCATCACAATGCTCCAGGTCTGTTGTCATCACCATGCTTCATGCCTGTGTCATCACAATGCTCCATGAATCTTGTCTTCACAATGCTCCATGGCCCATGTCATCACAATGCTCCATGACCCCTCTCATCACAATGCTCTATGGCCTTTGTCATCACAATGCTCCGTGACCCCCGTCAACACAATGCCTGATGACCCCTGTCATCAAAATGCTAAATGGCACTTGTCATCACAATGCTCTATGATGCCTGTCATCACTATTCTCCATGTCACTTGTTATCACAAGGCTCCATGGCCCCTGTACTCCCAGTACTCCATGACCCCTTTCATCACAATGCCCAATGTCACCTCTGATCACAATTCTCAATGGCATTTGTCATCACGATGCTCCATGACACCTGTCATCACAATGCTCCATGAGACTTGTCATCACAATGCTCCATGGCCCCTCTCATTCCTGTGCTCCATAATAACTTTAATCACATTTCTAGATGACCACTGCCATCACAATGCCCCATGACATTGTCATCACAATTCGCCATGACCATTGTCATCACAATGCTCCATGAACCATGTCATCACAGGGTCCCAGGACACTTGTCATCACAATGATCCATTACCACTTTCATCACAATGCTCCATGACCACTGTCATCTCAATGCTCCATGGCCTTTGTATTCACAATGCTCCATGGCCCCTGTAATCACAGTGCTCCATAACACCTTTCATCATAATGCTCCATGACCACTGCCATCTCAATGCCTCATGACGCCTGTCATCACAATTCTCCAAGGCCCCTCTCATCACAGTGCTCCATGACACTTGTCATCCCATTGCTCCATAACACCTGTCATCACAGTGTTCCCTGCCCATGTCATCAAAATGCTCCATGTCCCCTATAATCACAATGCTCCATGCCTTTTTCCTCACAAAGCTCCAGAATTTTGTCATCACAATGTTCCATGACCGTGGCATCCCAATGCTCCATGGCCCTTGTCATCACAATGCTCCAGAATTCTTGTCATCACAATGTTCCATGAACGTGTCATCACAATGCTACATGACCCTGGTCATCACAGTTCTCCATGACCTTTGTCATCACAATGCTCTATGTCACTTTTCATCACAATTCTCAATGACCACTTTAATCACTATGCTCGCTGACCATTTTCATCACATTTCTCTATTGTCATTACAATTCCCCATGGCCCCTTTCTTCACAATTCTCCATGATGCCTGTCATCACAATGCTCCATGGCTTTTGTTATCACAATGCTCCAGGACCAGTTTCATCACAATACTCCATCCCCCTTGTCATCACAGTGCACAATGAAAGCTTTCATTACAATGCTCCATGACACTTGTCATCACAATGCTCCATGGCGTTTATCGTCACAATGCTCCCAGGCACTTTTCATCACGATATTCCATGAAAACTTTCATCACATTGCTCCATGACCATTGTCATCACAATAGTCCATACCCATGTCAACACAATGCTGCATAATCCCTGTCATCCCAATTCTCCATGACTGCTGTCATCACAATAATCCAGGACAATTTTCATTACAATGCTTCATGCCCCCAGTCATCACAGTGCTCCATGATACCTTTCATCACAATTCCTAGATGATCAATGTCATCACAATGCCCCATGACACCTGTTACCACAATTCGCTATGACCCTTGTCATCACAATACTCGATGAACCGTGTCATCACAGTGTTCCAGGACACATGTCATCACAATGATCCATCAATATTTTCATCACAATGCTCCAATACACCTGTCATCACAATGCTCCATGTCCCCTCTTATCATATTGCTCCATGATCTCTTTCATCACAATGCTCCATGACCACTGTCATCACCATACCTCAAGACGCCTGTCATCTCAGTGCTCCATGGCCCCTTTCATCACAAGGCTCCATGAACCCAGTCATCACAATGTTCCCTGCCCTCTTCGTCACAATGCTCCATGGGCCCTGTCATCACAATGCTCCATGCCCTTGTCATCAAAATTCTCCAGAACTCTTGTCATCATAATGTTCCATGCCAATGTCATCAAAATGTCCCATGACACTTGTCATCACAATGCTCCATGGCCTTTGTCATCACAATGTTCCATGGCCCCTGTCATCACAGTGCTCCTTGATACCTTTCATCACAATTCTACATGACCACTGTCATCACAATGCCCCATTTCAGATGTCATCACAATTCGCCATGGTCCTTGTCATAACAATGCTCCATGAACCGTGTCATCACAAGGTTTCAGGACACTTGTCATCACAATGATCCATGATCACTTTCATCACAATGCTCCATGAACCCTGTCATCTCAATGCTCCATAGCCTTTGTATTCACAATGCTCCATGGCCCCTGTAATCACAGTGCTCCATGACCCCTTTCATCACAATGCTCCAAGACCGCTGTCATCACAATGCCCCATGACGCCTGCCACCACCAATCTCCAAGGGCTCCCTTACCAAAAAGCTCCATGATCCCTGTCAGTACAATGTTCCATGACACTTTTCATCACAATGCTCCATGACCCCTGTCATCACAAAGTTCTCTGCCCATATCATCACAATGCTACTTGTCACCTTTCATCACAATGCTCCATGCCCTTTCATCACAATGCTCCAGATTTCTTGTCATCACAATGTTCCTTGACCGTGTCATCACAATGCTCCATGACCCGTGTCATCACAAAGCTCCATGACCCCTGGCATCACAATGATCCATGATTCCTTTCCTCACAGTGCTCCAGTACCCTTTTCATCACAATGCTCCATGCCATTGTCAGCACAATGCTACTTGGACACTGTCATCAAAATGCTCCATCCCCTTTTCATCACAATGCTCCAGATATCCTATCATTACAATGCTCCATGCCCGTGTCAACACAATGCTCAATGACCCCTGTCATCAAAATGCTTGATGAAACTTGTTATCAGAATGTTCCATGACCCCTGTCATCAAAATGATCCCTGACCGTTGTCATCGCAATGCTGCATGATACCTTTCATCCCAATCCTCTGTGACCGCTGTCATCACAATGCTCCAGGACAACTTTCATCACAATGTTCCATGCCCTGGTCATCAAAATGCTCCAGAACTCTTGTCATCATAATGCTCCATGCCAATGTCATCAAAATGCCCCATGACACTTGTCATCACAATGCTCCATGGCCTTTGTCATCACAATGTTCCATGGCCCCTGTCATCAGAGTGCTCCATGTTACCTTTCAATACAATTCTACATGACCACTGTCATCACAATGCCCCATGACAGATGATACCACAATTCGCCATGGTCCTTGTCATCACAATGCTCCATGAACTGTGTCATCACAAGGTTCCAGGACACTTGTCATCACAATGATCCATGATCACTTTCATCACAATGCTCCATGAACCCTGTCATCTCAATGCTCCATGGCCTTTGTATTCACAATGCTCCATGGCCCCTGTAATCACAGAGCTCCATGACCCCTTTCATCCCAATGCTCCAAGACCGCTGTCATCACAATGCCCCATGACGCCTGCCTTCACAAATCTCCACGACCTCTCTTACCAAAAAGCTCCATGATCCCTGTCAGTACAATGTTCCATGACACTTTTTATCACAATGCTCCATGACCCCTGTCATCAAAAAGTTCTCTGCCCATATCGTCACAATGCTCCTTGTCACCTTTCATCACAATGCACCATGCCCTTTCATCACAATGCTCCAGAATTCTTGTCATCGCAATGTTCCTTGACCGTGTCATCACAATGCTCCATGACCCGTGTCATCACAAAGCTCCATGACCCCTGGCATCACAATGATCCATGATTCCTTTCCTCACAGTGCTCCAGTACCCTTTTCATCACAATGCTCCATGCCATTGTCAGCACAATTCTCCTTGGACCCTGTCATCAAAATGCTCCATCCCCTTTTCATCACAATGCTCCAGATATCCTATCATTACAATGCTCCATGCTCGTGTCTACACAATGCTCCATGACCCCTGTCATCAAAATGCTTTATGAACCTTGTTATCAGAATGTTCCATGACCCCTGTCATCCAAATGATCCATGACCGTTGTCATCACAATGCTGCATGATACCTTTCATCCCAATTCTCTGTGACCGCTGTCATCACAATGCTCCAGGACAACTTTCATCACAATGCTCCATGACCCCTGTCATCACAACGTTCCATGAAAGTTGTCATCAAAATGCTCCATGACCCCGGTCACCACAAGGTTCCCTGCCCTTGTCATCACAATGGTACATGGCCTGGTCATCACAATGTTCCATGGCCTCTGTCATCACCATGCTCCATGGTCTTTCTCATCACAATGCTCTATGACCCCTGTCATCACAATGCTTGATGACCATTGTCATCACAATGCTCCAAGGCCCCTGTCATCACAATGCCTCATGGTCTTTGTAATCACAATGCTCAATGACCAATGTCATCACAGTGCTCCATGCCGTTGTCATCACAATGCTCCATGGTCCCTGTAATCACAATGCTCCATACCCTTGTCATCACAATGCTCCAGAACACTTGTCATCATAATGCTCCATTCCCGTGTCATCACATTGCTGAATGACACTTGTCATCACAATGTTCCTTGGCCTTTGTCATCACAGTGCTCCATGATACCTTTAATCAAAATTCTACATGACCACTCTCATCACAATGCAAGATGACCAATGTCATCACAATGCCCCATGACACGTGTCATCACAATTCGCCTTGGCCCTTGTCATCTCAATGCTGTATGAAACGTGTCATCAGTAGCTCCCAAGACCCTTGTCATCACAATGCTCCATGAACTCTGTTATCTCAATGTTCCATGGCCTTTGTATTCACAATGCTCCATTGTCCCGATAATCGCGTTGCTCCATGAACACTTTCATCACAATGCTCCTTGACCACTGTCACCATAATGCCCCATGACGTCTCTCATCACTGTGCTCCAAGGCCACTCTCATCAAAATGCTCCATGATCTGTGTCAGCACAATATTGCATGACACTTGTCATCACAATGCTCCATGATCCCTCTAATCACAATGATCCCTGCCAATTTCATCACAATGACCCAAGTCTCCTGTAATCACAATGCTCCATGCCCTTGTCATCACAATGCTCCAGGTCTGTTGTCATCACCATGCTTCATGCCCGTGTCATCACAATGCTCCATGAATCTTGTCTTCACAATGCTCCATGGCCCATGTCATCACAATGCTCCATGACCCCTCTCATCACAATGCTCTATGGCCTTTGTCATCACAATGCTCCGTGACCCCCGTCAACACAATGCCTGATGACCCCTGTCATCAAAATGCTAAATGGCACTTGTCATCACAATGCTCTATGATGCCTGTCATCACTATTCTCCATGTCACTTGTTATCACAAGGCTCCATGGCCCCTGTACTCCCAGTACTCCATGACCCCTTTCATCACAATGCCCAATGTCACCTCTGATCACAATTCTCAATGGCATTTGTCATCACGATGCTCCATGACACCTGTCATCACAATGCTCCATGAGACTTGTCATCACAATGCTCCATGGCCCCTCTCATTACTGTGCTCCATAATAACTTTAATCACATTTCTAGATGACCACTGCCATCACAATGCCCCATGACATTGTCATCACAATTCGCCATGACCATTGTCATCACAATGCTCCATGAACCATGTCATCACAGGGTCCCAGGACACTTGTCATCACAATGATCCATTACCACTTTCATCACAATGCTCCATGACCACTGTCATCTCAATGCTCCATGGCTTTTGTATTCACAATGCTCCATGGCCCCTGTAATCACAGTGCTCCATAACACCTTTCATCATAATGCTCCATGACCACTGCCATCTCAATGCCTCATGACGCCTGTCATCACAATTCTCCAAGGCCCCTCTCATCACAGTGCTCCATGACACTTGTCATCCTATTGCTCCATAACACCTGTCATCACAGTGTTCCCTGCCCATGTCATCAAAATGCTCCATGTCCCCTATAATCACAATGCTCCATGCCTTTTTCCTCACAAAGCTCCAGAATTTTGTCATCACAATGTTCCATGACCGTGGCATCCCAATGCTCCATGGCCCTTGTCATCACAATGCTCCAGAATTCTTGTCATCACAATGTTCCATGAACGTGTCATCACAATGCTACATGACCCTGGTCATCACAGTTCTCCATGACCTTTGTCATCACAATGCTCTATGTCACTTTTCATCACAATTCTCAATGACCACTTTAATCACTATGCTCGCTGACCATTTTCATCACATTTCTCTATTGTCATTACAATTCCCCATGGCCCCTTTCTTCACAATTCTCCATGATGCCTGTCATCACAATGCTCCATGGCTTTTGTTATCACAATGCTCCAGGACCAGTTTCATCACAATACTCCATCCCCCTTGTCATCACAGTGCACAATGAAAGCTTTCATTACAATGCTCCATGACACTTGTCATCACAATGCTCCATGGCGTTTATCGTCACAATGCTCCCAGGCACTTTTCATCACGATATTCTATGAAAACTTTCATCACATTGCTCCATGACCATTGTCATCAAAATAGTCCATACCCATGTCAACACAATGCTGCATAATCCCTGTCATCCCAATTCTCCATGACTGCTGTCATCACAATAATCCAGGACAATTTTCATTACAATGCTTCATGCCCCCAGTCATCACAGTGCTCCATGATACCTTTCATCACAATTCCTAGATGATCAATGTCATCACAATGCCCCATGACACCTGTTACCACAATTCGCTATGACCCTTGTCATCACAATACTCGATGAACCGTGTCATCACAGTGTTCCAGGAGACATGTCATCACAATGATCCATTAATATTTTCATCACAATGCTCCAATACACCTGTCATCACAATGCTCCATGTCCCCTCTTATCATATTGCTCCATGATCTCTTTCATCACAATGCTCCATGACCACTGTCATCACCATACCTCAAGACGCCTGTCATCTCAGTGCTCCATGGCCCCTTTCATCACAAGGCTCCATGAACCCAGTCATCACATGTTCCCTGCCCTCTTCGTCACAATGCTCCATGGGCCCTGTCATCACAATGCTCCATGCCCTTGTCATCAAAATTCTCCAGAACTCTTGTCATCATAATGTTCCATGCCAATGTCATCAAAATGTCCCATGACACTTGTCATCACAATGCTCCATGGCCTTTGTCATCACAATGTTCCATGGCCCCTGTCATCACAGTGCTCCTTGATACCTTTCATCACAATTCTACATGACCACTGTCATCACAATGCCCCATTTCAGATGTCATCACAATTCGCCATGGTCCTTGTCATAACAATGCTCCATGAACCGTGTCATCACAAGGTTTCAGGACACTTGTCATCACAATGATCCATGATCACTTTCATCACAATGCTCCATGAACCCTGTCATCTCAATGCTCCATAGCCTTTGTATTCACAATGCTCCATGGCCCCTGTAATCACAGTGCTCCATGACCCCTTTCATCACAATGCTCCAAGACCGCTGTCATCACAATGCCCCATGACGCCTGCCACCACCAATCTCCAAGGGCTCCCTTACCAAAAAGCTCCATGATCCCTGTCAGTACAATGTTCCATGACACTTTTCATCACAATGCTCCATGACCCCTGTCATCACAAAGTTCTCTGCCCATATCATCACAATGCTACTTGTCACCTTTCATCACAATGCTCCATGCCCTTTCATCACAATGCTCCAGATTTCTTGTCATCACAATGTTCCTTGACCGTGTCATCACAATGCTCCATGACCCGTGTCATCACAAAGCTCCATGACCCCTGGCATCACAATGATCCATGATTCCTTTCCTCACAGTGCTCCAGTACCCTTTTCATCACAATGCTCCATGCCATTGTCAGCACAATGCTACTTGGACACTGTCATCAAAATGCTCCATCCCCTTTTCATCACAATGCTCCAGATATCCTATCATTACAATGCTCCATGCCCGTGTCAACACAATGCTCCATGACCCCTGTCATCAAAATGCTTGATGAAACTTGTTATCAGAATGTTCCATGACCCCTGTCATCAAAATAATCCCTGACCGTTGTCATCGCAATGTTGCATGATACCTTTCATCCCAATCCTCTGTGACCGCTGTCATCACAATGCTCCAGGACAACTTTCATCACAATGCTCCATGCCCTGGTCATCAAAATGCTCCAGAACTCTTGTCATCATAATGCTCCATGCCAATGTCATCAAAATGCCCCATGACACTTGTCATCACAATGCTCCATGGCCTTTGTCATCACAATGTTCCATGGCCCCTGTCATCAGAGTGCTCCATGTTACCTTTCAATACAATTCTACATGACCACTGTCATCACAATGCCCCATGACAGATGATACCACAATTCGCCATGGTCCTTGTCATCACAATGCTCCATGAACTGTGTCATCACAAGGTTCCAGGACACTTGTCATCACAATGATCCATGATCACTTTCATCACAATGCTCCATGAACCCTGTCATCTCAATGCTCCATGGCCTTTGTATTCACAATGCTCCATGGCCCCTGTAATCACAGAGCTCCATGACCCCTTTCATCCCAATGCTCCAAGACCGCTGTCATCACAATGCCCCATGACGCCTGCCTTCACAAATCTCCAAGACATCTCTTACCAAAAAGCTCCATGATCCCTGTCAGTACAATGTTCCATGACACTTTTTATCACAATGCTCCATGACCCGTCATCAAAAAGTTCTCTGCCCATATCGTCACAATGCTCCTTGTCACCTTTCATCACAATGCACCATGCCCTTTCATCACAATGCTCCAGAATTCTTGTCATCGCAATGTTCCTTGACCGTGTCATCACAATGCTCCATGACCCGTGTCATCACAAAGCTCCATGACCCCTGTCATCACAATGATCCATGATTCCTTTCCTCACAGTGCTCCAGTACCCTTTTCATCACAATGCTCCATGCCATTGTCAGCACAATTCTCCTTGGACCATGTCATCAAAATGCTCCATCCCCTTTTCATCACAATGCTCCAGATATCCTATCATTACAATGCTCCATGCTCGTTTCAACACAATGCTCCATGACCCCTGTCATCAAAATGCTTTATGAACCTTGTTATCAGAATGTTCCATGACCCCTGTCATCAAAATGATCCATGACCGTTGTCATCACAATGCTGCATGATACCTTTCATCCCAATTCTCTGTGACCGCTGTCATCACAATGCTCCAGGACAACTTTCATCACAATGCTCCATGACCCCTGTCATCACAACGTTCCATGAAAGTTGTCATCAAAATGCTCCATGACCCCGGTCACCACAAGGTTCCCTGCCCTTGTCATCACAATGGTACTTGGCCTGGTCATCACAATGTTCCATGGCCTCTGTCATCACCATGCTCCATGGTCTTTCTCATCACAATGCTCTATGACTCCTGTCATCACAATGCTTGATGACCATTGTCATCACAATGCTCCAAGGCCCCTGTCATCACAATGCCTCATGGTCTTTGTAATCACAATGCTCAATGACCAATGTCATCACAGTGCTCCATGCCGTTGTCATCACAATGCTCCATGGTCCCTGTAATCACAATGCTCCATACCCTTGTCATCACAATGCTCCAGAACACTTGTCATCATAATGCTCCATTCCCGTGTCATCACATTGCTGAATGACACTTGTCATCACAATGTTCCTTGGCCTTTGTCATCACTGTGCTCCATGATACCTTTAATCAAAATTCTACATGACCACTCTCATCACAATGCAAGATGACCAATGTCATCACAATGCCCCATGACACGTGTCATCACAATTCGCCTTGGCCCTTGTCATCTCAATGCTGTATGAAACGTGTCATCAGTAGCTCCCAAGACCCTTGTCATCACAATGCTCCATGAACTCTGTTATCTCAATGTTCCATGGCCTTTGTATTCACAATGCTCCATTGTCCCGATAATCGCGTTGCTCCATGAACACTTTCATCACAATGCTCCTTGACCACTGTCACCATAATGCCCCATGACGTCTCTCATCACTGTGCTCCAAGGCCACTCTCATCAAAATGCTCCATGATCTGTGTCAGCACAATATTGCATGACACTTGTCATCACAATGCTCCATGATCCCTCTAATCACAATGATCCCTGCCAATTTCATCACAATGACCCAAGTCTCCTGTAATCACAATGCTCCATGCCCTTGTCATCACAATGCTCCAGGTCTGTTGTCATCACCATGCTTCATGCCCGTGTCATCACAATGCTCCATGAATCTTGTCCTCACAATGCTCCATGGCCCATGTCATCACAATGCTCCATGACCCCTCTCATCACAATGATCTATGGCCTTTGTCATCACAATGCTCCGTGACCCCCGTCAACACAATGCCTGATGACCCCTGTCATCAAAATGCTAAATGGCACTTGTCATCACAATGCTCTATGATGCCTGTCATCACTATTCTCCATGTCACTTGTTATCACAAGGCTCCATGGCCCCTGTACTCCCAGTACTCCATGACCCCTTTCATCACAATGCCCAATGTCACCTCTGATCACAATTCTCAATGGCATTTGTCATCACGATGCTCCATGACACCTGTCATCACAATGCTCCATGAGACTTGTCATCACAATGCTCCATGGCCCCTCTCATTACTGTGCTCCATAATAACTTTAATCACATTTCTAGATGACCACTGCCATCACAATGCCCCATGACATTGTCATCACAATTCGCCATGACCATTGTCATCACAATGCTCCATGAACCATGTCATCACAGGGTCCCAGGACACTTGTCATCACAATGATCCATTACCACTTTCATCACAATGCTCCATGACCACTGTCATCTCAATGCTCCATGGCCTTTGTATTCACAATGCTCCATGGCCCCTGTAATCACAGTGCTCCATAACACCTTTCATCATAATGCTCCATGACCACTGCCATCTCAATGCCTCATGACGCCTGTCATCACAATTCTCGAAGGCCCCTCTCATCACAGTGCTCCATGACACTTGTCATCCTATTGCTCCATAACACCTGTCATCACAGTGTTCCCTGCCCATGTCATCAAAATGCTCCATGTCCCCTATAATCACAATGCTCCATGCCTTTTTCCTCACAAAGCTCCAGAATTTTGTCATCACAATGTTCCATGACCGTGGCATCCCAATGCTCCATGGCCCTTGTCATCACAATGCTCCAGAATTCTTGTCATCACAATGTTCCATGAACGTGTCATCACAATGCTACATGACCCTGGTCATCACAGTTCTCCATGACCTTTGTCATCACAATGCTCTATGTCACTTTTCATCACAATTCTCAATGACCACTTTAATCACTATGCTCGCTGACCATTTTCATCACATTTCTCTATTGTCATTACAATTCCCCATGGCCCCTTTCTTCACAATTCTCCATGATGCCTGTCATCACAATGCTCCATGGCTTTTGTTATCACAATGCTCCAGGACCAGTTTCATCACAATACTCCATCCCCCTTGTCATCACAGTGCACAATGAAAGCTTTCATTACAATGCTCCATGACACTTGTCATCACAATGCTCCATGGCGTTTATCGTCACAATGCTCCCAGGCACTTTTCATCACGATATTCCATGAAAACTTTCATCACATTGCTCCATGACCATTGTCATCACAATAGTCCATACCCATGTCAACACAATGCTGCATAATCCCTGTCATCCCAATTCTCCATGACTGCTGTCATCACAATAATCCAGGACAATTTTCATTACAATGCTTCATGCCCCCAGTCATCACAGTGCTCCATGATACCTTTCATCACAATTCCTAGATGATCAATGTCATCACAATGCCCCATGACACCTGTTACCACAATTCGCTATGACCCTTGTCATCACAATACTCGATGAACCGTGTCATCACAGTGTTCCAGGAGACATGTCATCACAATGATCCATCAATATTTTCATCACAATGCTCCAATACACCTGTCATCACAATGCTCCATGTCCCCTCTTATCATATTGCTCCATGATCTCTTTCATCACAATGCTCCATGACCACTGTCATCACCATACCTCAAGACGCCTGTCATCTCAGTGCTCCATGGCCCCTTTCATCACAAGGCTCCATGAACCCAGTCATCACAATGTTCCCTGCCCTCTTCGTCACAATGCTCCATGGGCCCTGTCATCACAATGCTCCATGCCCTTGTCATCAAAATTCTCCAGAACTCTTGTCATCATAATGTTCCATGCCAATGTCATCAAAATGTCCCATGACACTTGTCATCACAATGCTCCATGGCCTTTGTCATCACAATGTTCCATGGCCCCTGTCATCACAGTGCTCCTTGATACCTTTCATCACAATTCTACATGACCACTGTCATCACAATGCCCCATTTCAGATGTCATCACAATTCGCCATGGTCCTTGTCATAACAATGCTCCATGAACCGTGTCATCACAAGGTTTCAGGACACTTGTCATCACAATGATCCATGATCACTTTCATCACAATGCTCCATGAACCCTGTCATCTCAATGCTCCATAGCCTTTGTATTCACAATGCTCCATGGCCCCTGTAATCACAGTGCTCCATGACCCCTTTCATCACAATGCTCCAAGACCGCTGTCATCACAATGCCCCATGACGCCTGCCTTCACAAATCTCCAAGACATCTCTTACCAAAAAGCTCCATGATCCCTGTCAGTACAATGTTCCATGACACTTTTTATCACAATGCTCCATGACCCCTGTCATCAAAAAGTTCTCTGCCCATATCGTCACAATGCTCCTTGTCACCTTTCATCACAATGCACCATGCCCTTTCATCACAATGCTCCAGAATTCTTGTCATCGCAATGTTCCTTGACCGTGTCATCACAATGCTCCATGACCCGTGTCATCACAAAGCTCCATGACCCCTGTCATCACAATGATCCATGATTCCTTTCCTCACAGTGCTCCAGTACCCTTTTCATCACAATGCTCCATGCCATTGTCAGCACAATTCTCCTTGGACCCTGTCATCAAAATGCTCCATCCCCTTTTCATCACAATGCTCCAGATATCCTATCATTACAATGCTCCATGCTCGTGTCAACACAATGCTCCATGACCCCTGTCATCAAAATGCTTTATGAACCTTGTTATCAGAATGTTCCATGACCCCTGTCATCCAAATGATCCATGACCGTTTTCATCACAATGCTGCATGATACCTTTCATCCCAATTCTCTGTGACCGCTGTCATCACAATGCTCCAGGACAACTTTCATCACAATGCTCCATGACCCCTGTCATCACAACGTTCCATGAAAGTTGTCATCAAAATGCTCCATGACCCCGGTCACCACAAGGTTCCCTGACCTTGTCATCACAATGGTACATGGCCTGGTCATCACAATGTTCCATGGCCTCTGTCATCACCATGCTCCATGGTCTTTCTCATCACAATGCTCTATGACCCCTGTCATCACAATGCTTGATGACCATTGTCATCACAATGCTCCAAGGCCACTGTCATCACAATGCCTCATGGTCTTTGTAATCACAATGCTCAATGACCAATGTCATCACAGTGCTCCATGCCGTTGTCATCACAATGCTCCATGGTCCCTGTAATCACAATGCTCCATACCCTTGTCATCACAATGCTCCAGAACACTTGTCATTATAATGCTCCATTCCCGTGTCATCACATTGCTGAATGACACTTGTCATCACAATGTTCCTTGGCCTTTGTCATCACAGTGCTCCATGATACCTTTAATCAAAATTCTACATGACCACTCTCATCACAATGCAAGATGACCAATGTCATCACAATGCCCCATGACACATGTCATCACAATTCGCCTTGGCCCTTGTCATCTCAATGCTGTATGAAACGTGTCATCAGTAGCTCCCAAGACCCTTGTCATCACAATGCTCCATGAACTCTGTTATCTCAATGTTCCATGGCCTTTGTATTCACAATGCTCCATTGTCCCGATAATCGCGTTGCTCCATGAACACTTTCATCACAATGCTCCTTGACCACTGTCACCATAATGCCCCATGACGTCTCTCATCACTGTGCTCCAAGGCCACTCTCATCAAAATGCTCCATGATCTGTGTCAGCACAATATTGCATGACACTTGTCATCACAATGCTCCATGATCCCTCTAATCACAATGATCCCTGCCAATTTCATCACAATGACCCAAGTCTCCTGTAATCACAATGCTCCATGCCCTTGTCATCACAATGCTCCAGGTCTGTTGTCATCACCATGCTTCATGCCTGTGTCATCACAATGCTCCATGAATCTTGTCTTCACAATGCTCCATGGCCCATGTCATCACAATGCTCCATGACCCCTCTCATCACAATGCTCTATGGCCTTTGTCATCACAATGCTCCGTGACCCCCGTCAACACAATGCCTGATGACCCCTGTCATCAAAATGCTAAATGGCACTTGTCATCACAATGCTCTATGATGCCTGTCATCACTATTCTCCATGTCACTTGTTATCACAAGGCTCCATGGCCCCTGTACTCCCAGTACTCCATGACCCCTTTCATCACAATGCCCAATGTCACCTCTGATCACAATTCTCAATGGCATTTGTCATCACGATGCTCCATGACACCTGTCATCACAATGCTCCATGAGACTTGTCATCACAATGCTCCATGGCCCCTCTCATTCCTGTGCTCCATAATAACTTTAATCACATTTCTAGATGACCACTGCCATCACAATGCCCCATGACATTGTCATCACAATTCGCCATGACCATTGTCATCACAATGCTCCATGAACCATGTCTTCACAGGGTCCCAGGACACTTGTCATCACAATGATCCATTACCACTTTCATCACAATGCTCCATGACCACTGTCATCTCAATGCTCCATGGCCTTTGTATTCACAATGCTCCATGGCCCCTGTAATCACAGTGCTCCATAACACCTTTCATCATAATGCTCCATGACCACTGCCATCTCAATGCCTCATGACGCCTGTCATCACAATTCTCCAAGGCCCCTCTCATCACAGTGCTCCATGACACTTGTCATCCCATTGCTCCATAACACCTGTCATCACAGTGTTCCCTGCCCATGTCATCAAAATGCTCCATGTCCCCTATAATCACAATGCTCCATGCCTTTTTCCTCACAAAGCTCCAGAATTTTGTCATCACAATGTTCCATGACCGTGGCATCCCAATGCTCCATGGCCCTTGTCATCACAATGCTCCAGAATTCTTGTCATCACAATGTTCCATGAACGTGTCATCACAATGCTACATGACCCTGGTCATCACAGTTCTCCATGACCTTTGTCATCACAATGCTCTATGTCACTTTTCATCACAATTCTCAATGACCACTTTAATCACTATGCTCGCTGACCATTTTCATCACATTTCTCTATTGTCATTACAATTCCCCATGGCCCCTTTCTTCACAATTCTCCATGATGCCTGTCATCACAATGCTCCATGGCTTTTGTTATCACAATGCTCCAGGACCAGTTTCATCACAATACTCCATCCCCCTTGTCATCACAGTGCACAATGAAAGCTTTCATTACAATGCTCCATGACACTTGTCATCACAATGCTCCATGGCGTTTATCGTCACAATGCTCCCAGGCACTTTTCATCACGATATTCCATGAAAACTTTCATCACATTGCTCCATGACCATTGTCATCACAATAGTCCATACCCATGTCAACACAATGCTGCATAATCCCTGTCATCCCAATTCTCCATGACTGCTGTCATCACAATAATCCAGGACAATTTTCATTACAATGCTTCATGCCCCCAGTCATCACAGTGCTCCATGATACCTTTCATCACAATTCCTAGATGATCAATGTCATCACAATGCCCCATGACACCTGTTACCACAATTCGCTATGACCCTTGTCATCACAATACTCGATGAACCGTGTCATCACAGTGTTCCAGGACACATGTCATCACAATGATCCATCAATATTTTCATCACAATGCTCCAATACACCTGTCATCACAATGCTCCATGTCCCCTCTTATCATATTGCTCCATGATCTCTTTCATCACAATGCTCCATGACCACTGTCATCACCATACCTCAAGATGCCTGTCATCTCAGTGCTCCATGGCCCCTTTCATCACAAGGCTCCATGAACCCAGTCATCACAATGTTCCCTGCCCTCTTCGTCACAATGCTCCATGGGCCCTGTCATCACAATGCTCCATGCCCTTGTCATCAAAATTCTCCAGAACTCTTGTCATCATAATGTTCCATGCCAATGTCATCAAAATGTCCCATGACACTTGTCATCACAATGCTCCATGGCCTTTGTCATCACAATGTTCCATGGCCCCTGTCATCACAGTGCTCCTTGATACCTTTCATCACAATTCTACATGACCACTGTCATCACAATGCCCCATTTCAGATGTCATCACAATTCGCCATGGTCCTTGTCATAACAATGCTCCATGAACCGTGTCATCACAAGGTTTCAGGACACTTGTCATCACAATGATCCATGATCACTTTCATCACAATGCTCCATGAACCCTGTCATCTCAATGCTCCATAGCCTTTGTATTCACAATGCTCCATGGCCCCTGTAATCACAGTGCTCCATGACCCCTTTCATCACAATGCTCCAAGACCGCTGTCATCACAATGCCCCATGACGCCTGCCACCACCAATCTCCAAGGGCTCCCTTACCAAAAAGCTCCATGATCCCTGTCAGTACAATGTTCCATGACACTTTTCATCACAATGCTCCATGACCCCTGTCATCACAAAGTTCTCTGCCCATATCATCACAATGCTACTTGTCACCTTTCATCACAATGCTCCATGCCCTTTCATCACAATGCTCCAGATTTCTTGTCATCACAATGTTCCTTGACCGTGTCATCACAATGCTCCATGACCCGTGTCATCACAAAGCTCCATGACCCCTGGCATCACAATGATCCATGATTCCTTTCCTCACAGTGCTCCAGTACCCTTTTCATCACAATGCTCCATGCCATTGTCAGCACAATGCTACTTGGACACTGTCATCAAAATGCTCCATCCCCTTTTCATCACAATGCTCCAGATATCCTATCATTACAATGCTCCATGCCCGTGTCAACACAATGCTCAATGACCCCTGTCATCAAAATGCTTGATGAAACTTGTTATCAGAATGTTCCATGACCCCTGTCATCAAAATGATCCCTGACCGTTGTCATCGCAATGCTGCATGATACCTTTCATCCCAATCCTCTGTGACCGCTGTCATCACAATGCTCCAGGACAACTTTCATCACAATGTTCCATGCCCTGGTCATCAAAATGCTCCAGAACTCTTGTCATCATAATGCTCCATGCCAATGTCATCAAAATGCCCCATGACACTTGTCATCACAATGCTCCATGGCCTTTGTCATCACAATGTTCCATGGCCCCTGTCATCAGAGTGCTCCATGTTACCTTTCAATACAATTCTACATGACCACTGTCATCACAATGCCCCATGACAGATGATACCACAATTCGCCATGGTCCTTGTCATCACAATGCTCCATGAACTGTGTCATCACAAGGTTCCAGGACACTTGTCATCACAATGATCCATGATCACTTTCATCACAATGCTCCATGAACCCTGTCATCTCAATGCTCCATGGCCTTTGTATTCACAATGCTCCATGGCCCCTGTAATCACAGAGCTCCATGACCCCTTTCATCCCAATGCTCCAAGACCGCTGTCATCACAATGCCCCATGACGCCTGCCTTCACAAATCTCCACGACCTCTCTTACCAAAAAGCTCCATGATCCCTGTCAGTACAATGTTCCATGACACTTTTTATCACAATGCTCCATGACCCCTGTCATCAAAAAGTTCTCTGCCCATATCGTCACAATGCTCCTTGTCACCTTTCATCACAATGCACCATGCCCTTTCATCACAATGCTCCAGAATTCTTGTCATCGCAATGTTCCTTGACCGTGTCATCACAATGCTCCATGACCCTTGTCATCACAAAGCTCCATGACCCCTGGCATCACAATGATCCATGATTCCTTTCCTCACAGTGCTCCAGTACCCTTTTCATCACAATGCTCCATGCCATTGTCAGCACAATTCTCCTTGGACCCTGTCATCAAAATGCTCCATCCCCTTTTCATCACAATGCTCCAGATATCCTATCATTACAATGCTCCATGCTCGTGTCTACACAATGCTCCATGACCCCTGTCATCAAAATGCTTTATGAACCTTGTTATCAGAATGTTCCATGACCCCTGTCATCCAAATGATCCATGACCGTTGTCATCACAATGCTGCATGATACCTTTCATCCCAATTCTCTGTGACCGCTGTCATCACAATGCTCCAGGACAACTTTCATCACAATGCTCCATGACCCCTGTCATCACAACGTTCCATGAAAGTTGTCATCAAAATGCTCCATGACCCCGGTCACCACAAGGTTCCCTGCCCTTGTCATCACAATGGTACATGGCCTGGTCATCACAATGTTCCATGGCCTCTGTCATCACCATGCTCCATGGTCTTTCTCATCACAATGCTCTATGACCCCTGTCATCACAATGCTTGATGACCATTGTCATCACAATGCTCCAAGGCCCCTGTCATCACAATGCCTCATGGTCTTTGTAATCACAATGCTCAATGACCAATGTCATCACAGTGCTCCATGCCGTTGTCATCACAATGCTCCATGGTCCCTGTAATCACAATGCTCCATACCCTTGTCATCACAATGCTCCAGAACACTTGTCATCATAATGCTCCATTCCCGTGTCATCACATTGCTGAATGACACTTGTCATCACAATGTTCCTTGGCCTTTGTCATCACAGTGCTCCATGATACCTTTAATCAAAATTCTACATGACCACTCTCATCACAATGCAAGATGACCAATGTCATCACAATGCCCCATGACACGTGTCATCACAATTCGCCTTGGCCCTTGTCATCTCAATGCTGTATGAAACGTGTCATCAGTAGCTCCCAAGACCCTTGTCATCACAATGCTCCATGAACTCTGTTATCTCAATATTCCATGGCCTTTGTATTCACAATGCTCCATTGTCCCGATAATCGCGTTGCTCCATGAACACTTTCATCACAATGCTCCTTGACCACTGTCACCATAATGCCCCATGACGTCTCTCATCACTGTGCTCCAAGGCCACTCTCATCAAAATGCTCCATGATCTGTGTCAGCACAATATTGCATGACACTTGTCATCACAATGCTCCATGATCCCTCTAATCACAATGATCCCTGCCAATTTCATCACAATGACCCAAGTCTCCTGTAATCACAATGCTCCATGCCCTTGTCATCACAATGCTCCAGGTCTGTTGTCATCACCATGCTTCATGCCCGTGTCATCACAATGCTCCATGAATCTTGTCTTCACAATGCTCCATGGCCCATGTCATCACAATGCTCCATGACCCCTCTCATCACAATGCTCTATGGCCTTTGTCATCACAATGCTCCGTGACCCCCGTCAACACAATGCCTGATGACCCCTGTCATCAAAATGCTAAATGGCACTTGTCATCACAATGCTCTATGATGCCTGTCATCACTATTCTCCATGTCACTTGTTATCACAAGGCTCCATGGCCCCTGTACTCCCAGTACTCCATGACCCCTTTCATCACAATGCCCAATGTCACCTCTGATCACAATTCTCAATGGCATTTGTCATCACGATGCTCCATGACACCTGTCATCACAATGCTCCATGAGACTTGTCATCACAATGCTCCATGGCCCCTCTCATTACTGTGCTCCATAATAACTTTAATCACATTTCTAGATGACCACTGCCATCACAATGCCCCATGACATTGTCATCACAATTCGCCATGACCATTGTCATCACAATGCTCCATGAACCATGTCATCACAGGGTCCCAGGACACTTGTCATCACAATGATCCATTACCACTTTCATCACAATGCTCCATGACCACTGTCATCTCAATGCTCCATGGCTTTTGTATTCACAATGCTCCATGGCCCCTGTAATCACAGTGCTCCATAACACCTTTCATCATAATGCTCCATGACCACTGCCATCTCAATGCCTCATGACGCCTGTCATCACAATTCTCCAAGGCCCCTCTCATCACAGTGCTCCATGAAACTTGTCATCCTATTGCTCCATAACACCTGTCATCACAGTGTTCCCTGCCCATGTCATCAAAATGCTCCATGTCCCCTATAATCACAATGCTCCATGCCTTTTTCCTCACAAAGCTCCAGAATTTTGTCATCACAATGTTCCATGACCGTGGCATCCCAATGCTCCATGGCCCTTGTCATCACAATGCTCCAGAATTCTTGTCATCACAATGTTCCATGAACGTGTCATCACAATGCTACATGACCCTGGTCATCACAGTTCTCCATGACCTTTGTCATCACAATGCTCTATGTCACTTTTCATCACAATTCTCAATGACCACTTTAATCACTATGCTCGCTGACCATTTTCATCACATTTCTCTATTGTCATTACAATTCCCCATGGCCCCTTTCTTCACAATTCTCCATGATGCCTGTCATCACAATGCTCCATGGCTTTTGTTATCACAATGCTCCAGGACCAGTTTCATCACAATACTCCATCCCCCTTGTCATCACAGTGCACAATGAAAGCTTTCATTACAATGCTCCATGACACTTGTCATCACAATGCTCCATGGCGTTTATCGTCACAATGCTCCCAGGCACTTTTCATCACGATATTCCATGAAAACTTTCATCACATTGCTCCATGACCATTGTCATCAAAATAGTCCATACCCATGTCAACACAATGCTGCATAATCCCTGTCATCCCAATTCTCCATGACTGCTGTCATCACAATAATCCAGGACAATTTTCATTACAATGCTTCATGCCCCCAGTCATCACAGTGCTCCATGATACCTTTCATCACAATTCCTAGATGATCAATGTCATCACAATGCCCCATGACACCTGTTACCACAATTCGCTATGACCCTTGTCATCACAATACTCGATGAACCGTGTCATCACAGTGTTCCAGGACACATGTCATCACAATGATCCATTAATATTTTCATCACAATGCTCCAATACACCTGTCATCACAATGCTCCATGTCCCCTCTTATCATATTGCTCCATGATCTCTTTCATCACAATGCTCCATGACCACTGTCATCACCATACCTCAAGACGCCTGTCATCTCAGTGCTCCATGGCCCCTTTCATCACAAGGCTCCATGAACCCAGTCATCACATGTTCCCTGCCCTCTTCGTCACAATGCTCCATGGGCCCTGTCATCACAATGCTCCATGCCCTTGTCATCAAAATTCTCCAGAACTCTTGTCATCATAATGTTCCATGCCAATGTCATCAAAATGTCCCATGACACTTGTCATCACAATGCTCCATGGCCTTTGTCATCACAATGTTCCATGGCCCCTGTCATCACAGTGCTCCTTGATACCTTTCATCACAATTCTACATGACCACTGTCATCACAATGCCCCATTTCAGATGTCATCACAATTCGCCATGGTCCTTGTCATAACAATGCTCCATGAACCGTGTCATCACAAGGTTTCAGGACACTTGTCATCACAATGATCCATGATCACTTTCATCACAATGCTCCATGAACCCTGTCATCTCAATGCTCCATAGCCTTTGTATTCACAATGCTCCATGGCCCCTGTAATCACAGTGCTCCATGACCCCTTTCATCACAATGCTCCAAGACCGCTGTCATCACAATGCCCCATGACGCCTGCCACCACCAATCTCCAAGGGCTCCCTTACCAAAAAGCTCCATGATCCCTGTCAGTACAATGTTCCATGACACTTTTCATCACAATGCTCCATGACCCCTGTCATCACAAAGTTCTCTGCCCATATCATCACAATGCTACTTGTCACCTTTCATCACAATGCTCCATGCCCTTTCATCACAATGCTCCAGATTTCTTGTCATCACAATGTTCCTTGACCGTGTCATCACAATGCTCCATGACCCGTGTCATCACAAAGCTCCATGACCCCTGGCATCACAATGATCCATGATTCCTTTCCTCACAGTGCTCCAGTACCCTTTTCATCACAATGCTCCATGCCATTGTCAGCACAATGCTACTTGGACACTGTCATCAAAATGCTCCATCCCCTTTTCATCACAATGCTCCAGATATCCTATCATTACAATGCTCCATGCCCGTGTCAACACAATGCTCCATGACCCCTGTCATCAAAATGCTTGATGAAACTTGTTATCAGAATGTTCCATGACCCCTGTCATCAAAATAATCCCTGACCGTTGTCATCGCAATGTTGCATGATACCTTTCATCCCAATTCTCTGTGACCGCTGTCATCACAATGCTCCAGGACAACTTTCATCACAATGCTCCATGACCCCTGTCATCACAACGTTCCATGAAAGTTGTCATCAAAATGCTCCATGACCCCGGTCACCACAAGGTTCCCTGACCTTGTCATCACAATGGTACATGGCCTGGTCATCACAATGTTCCATGGCCTCTGTCATCACCATGCTCCATGGTCTTTCTCATCACAATGCTCTATGACCCCTGTCATCACAATGCTTGATGACCATTGTCATCACAATGCTCCAAGGCCACTGTCATCACAATGCCTCATGGTCTTTGTAATCACAATGCTCAATGACCAATGTCATCACAGTGCTCCATGCCGTTGTCATCACAATGCTCCATGGTCCCTGTAATCACAATGCTCCATACCCTTGTCATCACAATGCTCCAGAACACTTGTCATTATAATGCTCCATTCCCGTGTCATCACATTGCTGAATGACACTTGTCATCACAATGTTCCTTGGCCTTTGTCATCACAGTGCTCCATGATACCTTTAATCAAAATTCTACATGACCACTCTCATCACAATGCAAGATGACCAATGTCATCACAATGCCCCATGACACATGTCATCACAATTCGCCTTGGCCCTTGTCATCTCAATGCTGTATGAAACGTGTCATCAGTAGCTCCCAAGACCCTTGTCATCACAATGCTCCATGAACTCTGTTATCTCAATGTTCCATGGCCTTTGTATTCACAATGCTCCATTGTCCCGATAATCGCGTTGCTCCATGAACACTTTCATCACAATGCTCCTTGACCACTGTCACCATAATGCCCCATGACGTCTCTCATCACTGTGCTCCAAGGCCACTCTCATCAAAATGCTCCATGATCTGTGTCAGCACAATATTGCATGACACTTGTCATCACAATGCTCCATGATCCCTCTAATCACAATGATCCCTGCCAATTTCATCACAATGACCCAAGTCTCCTGTAATCACAATGCTCCATGCCCTTGTCATCACAATGCTCCAGGTCTGTTGTCATCACCATGCTTCATGCCTGTGTCATCACAATGCTCCATGAATCTTGTCTTCACAATGCTCCATGGCCCATGTCATCACAATGCTCCATGACCCCTCTCATCACAATGCTCTATGGCCTTTGTCATCACAATGCTCCGTGACCCCCGTCAACACAATGCCTGATGACCCCTGTCATCAAAATGCTAAATGGCACTTGTCATCACAATGCTCTATGATGCCTGTCATCACTATTCTCCATGTCACTTGTTATCACAAGGCTCCATGGCCCCTGTACTCCCAGTACTCCATGACCCCTTTCATCACAATGCCCAATGTCACCTCTGATCAGAATTCTCAATGGCATTTGTCATCACGATGCTCCATGACACCTGTCATCACAATGCTCCATGAGACTTGTCATCACAATGCTCCATGGCCCCTCTCATTCCTGTGCTCCATAATAACTTTAATCACATTTCTAGATGACCACTGCCATCACAATGCCCCATGACATTGTCATCACAATTCGCCATGACCATTGTCATCACAATGCTCCATGAACCATGTCTTCACAGGGTCCCAGGACACTTGTCATCACAATGATCCATTACCACTTTCATCACAATGCTCCATGACCACTGTCATCTCAATGCTCCATGGCCTTTGTATTCACAATGCTCCATGGCCCCTGTAATCACAGTGCTCCATAACACCTTTCATCATAATGCTCCATGACCACTGCCATCTCAATGCCTCATGACGCCTGTCATCACAATTCTCCAAGGCCCCTCTCATCACAGTGCTCCATGACACTTGTCATCCCATTGCTCCATAACACCTGTCATCACAGTGTTCCCTGCCCATGTCATCAAAATGCTCCATGTCCCCTATAATCACAATGCTCCATGCCTTTTTCCTCACAAAGCTCCAGAATTTTGTCATCACAATGTTCCATGACCGTGGCATCCCAATGCTCCATGGCCCTTGTCATCACAATGCTCCAGAATTCTTGTCATCACAATGTTCCATGAACGTGTCATCACAATGCTACATGACCCTGGTCATCACAGTTCTCCATGACCTTTGTCATCACAATGCTCTATGTCACTTTTCATCACAATTCTCAATGACCACTTTAATCACTATGCTCGCTGACCATTTTCATCACATTTCTCTATTGTCATTACAATTCCCCATGGCCCCTTTCTTCACAATTCTCCATGATGCCTGTCATCACAATGCTCCATGGCTTTTGTTATCACAATGCTCCAGGACCAGTTTCATCACAATACTCCATCCCCCTTGTCATCACAGTGCACAATGAAAGCTTTCATTACAATGCTCCATGACACTTGTCATCACAATGCTCCATGGCGTTTATCGTCACAATGCTCCCAGGCACTTTTCATCACGATATTCCATGAAAACTTTCATCACATTGCTCCATGACCATTGTCATCACAATAGTCCATACCCATGTCAACACAATGCTGCATAATCCCTGTCATCCCAATTCTCCATGACTGCTGTCATCACAATAATCCAGGACAATTTTCATTACAATGCTTCATGCCCCCAGTCATCACAGTGCTCCATGATACCTTTCATCACAATTCCTAGATGATCAATGTCATCACAATGCCCCATGACACCTGTTACCACAATTCGCTATGACCCTTGTCATCACAATACTCGATGAACCGTGTCATCACAGTGTTCCAGGACACATGTCATCACAATGATCCATCAATATTTTCATCACAATGCTCCAATACACCTGTCATCACAATGCTCCATGTCCCCTCTTATCATATTGCTCCATGATCTCTTTCATCACAATGCTCCATGACCACTGTCATCACCATACCTCAAGACGCCTGTCATCTCAGTGCTCCATGGCCCCTTTCATCACAAGGCTCCATGAACCCAGTCATCACAATGTTCCCTGCCCTCTTCGTCACAATGCTCCATGGGCCCTGTCATCACAATGCTCCATGCCCTTGTCATCAAAATTCTCCAGAACTCTTGTCATCATAATGTTCCATGCCAATGTCATCAAAATGTCCCATGACACTTGTCATCACAATGCTCCATGGCCTTTGTCATCACAATGTTCCATGGCCCCTGTCATCACAGTGCTCCTTGATACCTTTCATCACAATTCTACATGACCACTGTCATCACAATGCCCCATTTCAGATGTCATCACAATTCGCCATGGTCCTTGTCATAACAATGCTCCATGAACCGTGTCATCACAAGGTTTCAGGACACTTGTCATCACAATGATCCATGATCACTTTCATCACAATGCTCCATGAACCCTGTCATCTCAATGCTCCATAGCCTTTGTATTCACAATGCTCCATGGCCCCTGTAATCACAGTGCTCCATGACCCCTTTCATCACAATGCTCCAAGACCGCTGTCATCACAATGCCCCATGACGCCTGCCACCACCAATCTCCAAGGGCTCCCTTACCAAAAAGCTCCATGATCCCTGTCAGTACAATGTTCCATGACACTTTTCATCACAATGCTCCATGACCCCTGTCATCACAAAGTTCTCTGCCCATATCATCACAATGCTACTTGTCACCTTTCATCACAATGCTCCATGCCCTTTCATCACAATGCTCCAGATTTCTTGTCATCACAATGTTCCTTGACCGTGTCATCACAATGCCCCATGACCCGTGTCATCACAAAGCTCCATGACCCCTGGCATCACAATGATCCATGATTCCTTTCCTCACAGTGCTCCAGTACCCTTTTCATCACAATGCTCCATGCCATTGTCAGCACAATGCTACTTGGACACTGTCATCAAAATGCTCCATCCCCTTTTCATCACAATGCTCCAGATATCCTATCATTACAATGCTCCATGCCCGTGTCAACACAATGCTCAATGACCCCTGTCATCAAAATGCTTGATGAAACTTGTTATCAGAATGTTCCATGACCCCTGTCATCAAAATGATCCCTGACCGTTGTCATCGCAATGCTGCATGATACCTTTCATCCCAATCCTCTGTGACCGCTGTCATCACAATGCTCCAGGACAACTTTCATCACAATGTTCCATGCCCTGGTCATCAAAATGCTCCAGAACTCTTGTCATCATAATGCTCCATGCCAATGTCATCAAAATGCCCCATGACACTTGTCATCACAATGCTCCATGGCCTTTGTCATCACAATGTTCCATGGCCCCTGTCATCAGAGTGCTCCATGTTACCTTTCAATACAATTCTACATGACCACTGTCATCACAATGCCCCATGACAGATGATACCACAATTCGCCATGGTCCTTGTCATCACAATGCTCCATGAACTGTGTCATCACAAGGTTCCAGGACACTTGTCATCACAATGATCCATGATCACTTTCATCACAATGCTCCATGAACCCTGTCATCTCAATGCTCCATGGCCTTTGTATTCACAATGCTCCATGGCCCCTGTAATCACAGAGCTCCATGACCCCTTTCATCCCAATGCTCCAAGACCGCTGTCATCACAATGCCCCATGACGCCTGCCTTCACAAATCTCCACGACCTCTCTTACCAAAAAGCTCCATGATCCCTGTCAGTACAATGTTCCATGACACTTTTTATCACAATGCTCCATGACCCCTGTCATCAAAAAGTTCTCTGCCCATATCGTCACAATGCTCCTTGTCACCTTTCATCACAATGCACCATGCCCTTTCATCACAATGCTCCAGAATTCTTGTCATCGCAATGTTCCTTGACCGTGTCATCACAATGCTCCATGACCCTTGTCATCACAAAGCTCCATGACCCCTGGCATCACAATGATCCATGATTCCTTTCCTCACAGTGCTCCAGTACCCTTTTCATCACAATGCTCCATGCCATTGTCAGCACAATTCTCCTTGGACCCTGTCATCAAAATGCTCCATCCCCTTTTCATCACAATGCTCCAGATATCCTATCATTACAATGCTCCATGCTCGTGTCTACACAATGCTCCATGACCCCTGTCATCAAAATGCTTTATGAACCTTGTTATCAGAATGTTCCATGACCCCTGTCATCCAAATGATCCATGACCGTTGTCATCACAATGCTGCATGATACCTTTCATCCCAATTCTCTGTGACCGCTGTCATCACAATGCTCCAGGACAACTTTCATCACAATGCTCCATGACCCCTGTCATCACAACGTTCCATGAAAGTTGTCATCAAAATGCTCCATGACCCCGGTCACCACAAGGTTCCCTGCCCTTGTCATCACAATGGTACATGGCCTGGTCATCACAATGTTCCATGGCCTCTGTCATCACCATGCTCCATGGTCTTTCTCATCACAATGCTCTATGACCCCTGTCATCACAATGCTTGATGACCATTGTCATCACAATGCTCCAAGGCCCCTGTCATCACAATGCCTCATGGTCTTTGTAATCACAATGCTCAATGACCAATGTCATCACAGTGCTCCATGCCGTTGTCATCACAATGCTCCATGGTCCCTGTAATCACAATGCTCCATACCCTTGTCATCACAATGCTCCAGAACACTTGTCATCATAATGCTCCATTCCCGTGTCATCACATTGCTGAATGACACTTGTCATCACAATGTTCCTTGGCCTTTGTCATCACAGTGCTCCATGATACCTTTAATCAAAATTCTACATGACCACTCTCATCACAATGCAAGATGACCAATGTCATCACAATGCCCCATGACACGTGTCATCACAATTCGCCTTGGCCCTTGTCATCTCAATGCTGTATGAAACGTGTCATCAGTAGCTCCCAAGACCCTTGTCATCACAATGCTCCATGAACTCTGTTATCTCAATATTCCATGGCCTTTGTATTCACAATGCTCCATTGTCCCGATAATCGCGTTGCTCCATGAACACTTTCATCACAATGCTCCTTGACCACTGTCACCATAATGCCCCATGACGTCTCTCATCACTGTGCTCCAAGGCCACTCTCATCAAAATGCTCCATGATCTGTGTCAGCACAATATTGCATGACACTTGTCATCACAATGCTCCATGATCCCTCTAATCACAATGATCCCTGCCAATTTCATCACAATGACCCAAGTCTCCTGTAATCACAATGCTCCATGCCCTTGTCATCACAATGCTCCAGGTCTGTTGTCATCACCATGCTTCATGCCCGTGTCATCACAATGCTCCATGAATCTTGTCTTCACAATGCTCCATGGCCCATGTCATCACAATGCTCCATGACCCCTCTCATCACAATGCTCTATGGCCTTTGTCATCACAATGCTCCGTGACCCCCGTCAACACAATGCCTGATGACCCCTGTCATCAAAATGCTAAATGGCACTTGTCATCACAATGCTCTATGATGCCTGTCATCACTATTCTCCATGTCACTTGTTATCACAAGGCTCCATGGCCCCTGTACTCCCAGTACTCCATGACCCCTTTCATCACAATGCCCAATGTCACCTCTGATCACAATTCTCAATGGCATTTGTCATCACGATGCTCCATGACACCTGTCATCACAATGCTCCATGAGACTTGTCATCACAATGCTCCATGGCCCCTCTCATTACTGTGCTCCATAATAACTTTAATCACATTTCTAGATGACCACTGCCATCACAATGCCCCATGACATTGTCATCACAATTCGCCATGACCATTGTCATCACAATGCTCCATGAACCATGTCATCACAGGGTCCCAGGACACTTGTCATCACAATGATCCATTACCACTTTCATCACAATGCTCCATGACCACTGTCATCTCAATGCTCCATGGCTTTTGTATTCACAATGCTCCATGGCCCCTGTAATCACAGTGCTCCATAACACCTTTCATCATAATGCTCCATGACCACTGCCATCTCAATGCCTCATGACGCCTGTCATCACAATTCTCCAAGGCCCCTCTCATCACAGTGCTCCATGAAACTTGTCATCCTATTGCTCCATAACACCTGTCATCACAGTGTTCCCTGCCCATGTCATCAAAATGCTCCATGTCCCCTATAATCACAATGCTCCATGCCTTTTTCCTCACAAAGCTCCAGAATTTTGTCATCACAATGTTCCATGACCGTGGCATCCCAATGCTCCATGGCCCTTGTCATCACAATGCTCCAGAATTCTTGTCATCACAATGTTCCATGAACGTGTCATCACAATGCTACATGACCCTGGTCATCACAGTTCTCCATGACCTTTGTCATCACAATGCTCTATGTCACTTTTCATCACAATTCTCAATGACCACTTTAATCACTATGCTCGCTGACCATTTTCATCACATTTCTCTATTGTCATTACAATTCCCCATGGCCCCTTTCTTCACAATTCTCCATGATGCCTGTCATCACAATGCTCCATGGCTTTTGTTATCACAATGCTCCAGGACCAGTTTCATCACAATACTCCATCCCCCTTGTCATCACAGTGCACAATGAAAGCTTTCATTACAATGCTCCATGACACTTGTCATCACAATGCTCCATGGCGTTTATCGTCACAATGCTCCCAGGCACTTTTCATCACGATATTCCATGAAAACTTTCATCACATTGCTCCATGACCATTGTCATCAAAATAGTCCATACCCATGTCAACACAATGCTGCATAATCCCTGTCATCCCAATTCTCCATGACTGCTGTCATCACAATAATCCAGGACAATTTTCATTACAATGCTTCATGCCCCCAGTCATCACAGTGCTCCATGATACCTTTCATCACAATTCCTAGATGATCAATGTCATCACAATGCCCCATGACACCTGTTACCACAATTCGCTATGACCCTTGTCATCACAATACTCGATGAACCGTGTCATCACAGTGTTCCAGGACACATGTCATCACAATGATCCATTAATATTTTCATCACAATGCTCCAATACACCTGTCATCACAATGCTCCATGTCCCCTCTTATCATATTGCTCCATGATCTCTTTCATCACAATGCTCCATGACCACTGTCATCACCATACCTCAAGACGCCTGTCATCTCAGTGCTCCATGGCCCCTTTCATCACAAGGCTCCATGAACCCAGTCATCACATGTTCCCTGCCCTCTTCGTCACAATGCTCCATGGGCCCTGTCATCACAATGCTCCATGCCCTTGTCATCAAAATTCTCCAGAACTCTTGTCATCATAATGTTCCATGCCAATGTCATCAAAATGTCCCATGACACTTGTCATCACAATGCTCCATGGCCTTTGTCATCACAATGTTCCATGGCCCCTGTCATCACAGTGCTCCTTGATACCTTTCATCACAATTCTACATGACCACTGTCATCACAATGCCCCATTTCAGATGTCATCACAATTCGCCATGGTCCTTGTCATAACAATGCTCCATGAACCGTGTCATCACAAGGTTTCAGGACACTTGTCATCACAATGATCCATGATCACTTTCATCACAATGCTCCATGAACCCTGTCATCTCAATGCTCCATAGCCTTTGTATTCACAATGCTCCATGGCCCCTGTAATCACAGTGCTCCATGACCCCTTTCATCACAATGCTCCAAGACCGCTGTCATCACAATGCCCCATGACGCCTGCCACCACCAATCTCCAAGGGCTCCCTTACCAAAAAGCTCCATGATCCCTGTCAGTACAATGTTCCATGACACTTTTCATCACAATGCTCCATGACCCCTGTCATCACAAAGTTCTCTGCCCATATCATCACAATGCTACTTGTCACCTTTCATCACAATGCTCCATGCCCTTTCATCACAATGCTCCAGATTTCTTGTCATCACAATGTTCCTTGACCGTGTCATCACAATGCTCCATGACCCGTGTCATCACAAAGCTCCATGACCCCTGGCATCACAATGATCCATGATTCCTTTCCTCACAGTGCTCCAGTACCCTTTTCATCACAATGCTCCATGCCATTGTCAGCACAATGCTACTTGGACACTGTCATCAAAATGCTCCATCCCCTTTTCATCACAATGCTCCAGATATCCTATCATTACAATGCTCCATGCCCGTGTCAACACAATGCTCCATGACCCCTGTCATCAAAATGCTTGATGAAACTTGTTATCAGAATGTTCCATGACCCCTGTCATCAAAATAATCCCTGACCGTTGTCATCGCAATGTTGCATGATACCTTTCATCCCAATCCTCTGTGACCGCTGTCATCACAATGCTCCAGGACAACTTTCATCACAATGCTCCATGCCCTGGTCATCAAAATGCTCCAGAACTCTTGTCATCATAATGCTCCATGCCAATGTCATCAAAATGCCCCATGACACTTGTCATCACAATGCTCCATGGCCTTTGTCATCACAATGTTCCATGGCCCCTGTCATCAGAGTGCTCCATGTTACCTTTCAATACAATTCTACATGACCACTGTCATCACAATGCCCCATGACAGATGATACCACAATTCGCCATGGTCCTTGTCATCACAATGCTCCATGAACTGTGTCATCACAAGGTTCCAGGACACTTGTCATCACAATGATCCATGATCACTTTCATCACAATGCTCCATGAACCCTGTCATCTCAATGCTCCATGGCCTTTGTATTCACAATGCTCCATGGCCCCTGTAATCACAGAGCTCCATGACCCCTTTCATCCCAATGCTCCAAGACCGCTGTCATCACAATGCCCCATGACGCCTGCCTTCACAAATCTCCAAGACATCTCTTACCAAAAAGCTCCATGATCCCTGTCAGTACAATGTTCCATGACACTTTTTATCACAATGCTCCATGACCCGTCATCAAAAAGTTCTCTGCCCATATCGTCACAATGCTCCTTGTCACCTTTCATCACAATGCACCATGCCCTTTCATCACAATGCTCCAGAATTCTTGTCATCGCAATGTTCCTTGACCGTGTCATCACAATGCTCCATGACCCGTGTCATCACAAAGCTCCATGACCCCTGTCATCACAATGATCCATGATTCCTTTCCTCACAGTGCTCCAGTACCCTTTTCATCACAATGCTCCATGCCATTGTCAGCACAATTCTCCTTGGACCCTGTCATCAAAATGCTCCATCCCCTTTTCATCACAATGCTCCAGATATCCTATCATTACAATGCTCCATGCTCGTGTCAACACAATGCTCCATGACCCCTGTCATCAAAATGCTTTATGAACCTTGTTATCAGAATGTTCCATGACCCCTGTCATCCAAATGATCCATGACCGTTGTCATCACAATGCTGCATGATACCTTTCATCCCAATTCTCTGTGACCGCTGTCATCACAATGCTCCAGGACAACTTTCATCACAATGCTCCATGACCCCTGTCATCACAACGTTCCATGAAAGTTGTCATCAAAATGCTCCATGACCCCGGTCACCACAAGGTTCCCTGACCTTGTCATCACAATGGTACATGGCCTGGTCATCACAATGTTCCATGGCCTCTGTCATCACCATGCTCCATGGTCTTTCTCATCACAATGCTCTATGACCCCTGTCATCACAATGCTTGATGACCATTGTCATCACAATGCTCCAAGGCCACTGTCATCACAATGCCTCATGGTCTTTGTAATCACAATGCTCAATGACCAATGTCATCACAGTGCTCCATGCCGTTGTCATCACAATGCTCCATGGTCCCTGTAATCACAATGCTCCATACCCTTGTCATCACAATGCTCCAGAACACTTGTCATCATAATGCTCCATTCCCGTGTCATCACATTGCTGAATGACACTTGTCATCACAATGTTCCTTGGCCTTTGTCATCACTGTGCTCCATGATACCTTTAATCAAAATTCTACATGACCACTCTCATCACAATGCAAGATGACCAATGTCATCACAATGCCCCATGACACGTGTCATCACAATTCGCCTTGGCCCTTGTCATCTCAATGCTGTATGAAACGTGTCATCAGTAGCTCCCAAGACCCTTGTCATCACAATGCTCCATGAACTCTGTTATCTCAATGTTCCATGGCCTTTGTATTCACAATGCTCCATTGTCCCGATAATCGCGTTGCTCCATGAACACTTTCATCACAATGCTCCTTGACCACTGTCACCATAATGCCCCATGACGTCTCTCATCACTGTGCTCCAAGGCCACTCTCATCAAAATGCTCCATGATCTGTGTCAGCACAATATTGCATGACACTTGTCATCACAATGCTCCATGATCCCTCTAATCACAATGATCCCTGCCAATTTCATCACAATGACCCAAGTCTCCTGTAATCACAATGCTCCATGCCCTTGTCATCACAATGCTCCAGGTCTGTTGTCATCACCATGCTTCATGCCTGTGTCATCACAATGCTCCATGAATCTTGTCTTCACAATGCTCCATGGCCCATGTCATCACAATGCTCCATGACCCCTCTCATCACAATGCTCTATGGCCTTTGTCATCACAATGCTCCGTGACCCCCGTCAACACAATGCCTGATGACCCCTGTCATCAAAATGCTAAATGGCACTTGTCATCACAATGCTCTATGATGCCTGTCATCACTATTCTCCATGTCACTTGTTATCACAAGGCTCCATGTCCCCTGTACTCCCAGTACTCCATGACCCCTTTCATCACAATGCCCAATGTCACCTCTGATCACAATTCTCAATGGCATTTGTCATCACGATGCTCCATGACACCTGTCATCACAATGCTCCATGAGACTTGTCATCACAATGCTCCATGGCCCCTCTCATTCCTGTGCTCCATAATAACTTTAATCACATTTCTAGATGACCACTGCCATCACAATGCCCCATGACATTGTCATCACAATTCGCCATGACCATTGTCATCACAATGCTCCATGAACCATGTCTTCACAGGGTCCCAGGACACTTGTCATCACAATGATCCATTACCACTTTCATCACAATGCTCCATGACCACTGTCATCTCAATGCTCCATGGCCTTTGTATTCACAATGCTCCATGGCCCCTGTAATCACAGTGCTCCATAACACCTTTCATCATAATGCTCCATGACCACTGCCATCTCAATGCCTCATGACGCCTGTCATCACAATTCTCCAAGGCCCCTCTCATCACAGTGCTCCATGACACTTGTCATCCCATTGCTCCATAACACCTGTCATCACAGTGTTCCCTGCCCATGTCATCAAAATGCTCCATGTCCCCTATAATCACAATGCTCCATGCCTTTTTCCTCACAAAGCTCCAGAATTTTGTCATCACAATGTTCCATGACCGTGGCATCCCAATGCTCCATGGCCCTTGTCATCACAATGCTCCAGAATTCTTGTCATCACAATGTTCCATGAACGTGTCATCACAATGCTACATGACCCTGGTCATCACAGTTCTCCATGACCTTTGTCATCACAATGCTCTATGTCACTTTTCATCACAATTCTCAATGACCACTTTAATCACTATGCTCGCTGACCATTTTCATCACATTTCTCTATTGTCATTACAATTCCCCATGGCCCCTTTCTTCACAATTCTCCATGATGCCTGTCATCACAATGCTCCATGGCTTTTGTTATCACAATGCTCCAGGACCAGTTTCATCACAATACTCCATCCCCCTTGTCATCACAGTGCACAATGAAAGCTTTCATTACAATGCTCCATGACACTTGTCATCACAATGCTCCATGGCGTTTATCGTCACAATGCTCCCAGGCACTTTTCATCACGATATTCCATGAAAACTTTCATCACATTGCTCCATGACCATTGTCATCACAATAGTCCATACCCATGTCAACACAATGCTGCATAATCCCTGTCATCCCAATTCTCCATGACTGCTGTCATCACAATAATCCAGGACAATTTTCATTACAATGCTTCATGCCCCCAGTCATCACAGTGCTCCATGATACCTTTCATCACAATTCCTAGATGATCAATGTCATCACAATGCCCCATGACACCTGTTACCACAATTCGCTATGACCCTTGTCATCACAATACTCGATGAACCGTGTCATCACAGTGTTCCAGGACACATGTCATCACAATGATCCATCAATATTTTCATCACAATGCTCCAATACACCTGTCATCACAATGCTCCATGTCCCCTCTTATCATATTGCTCCATGATCTCTTTCATCACAATGCTCCATGACCACTGTCATCACCATACCTCAAGACGCCTGTCATCTCAGTGCTCCATGGCCCCTTTCATCACAAGGCTCCATGAACCCAGTCATCACAATGTTCCCTGCCCTCTTCGTCACAATGCTCCATGGGCCCTGTCATCACAATGCTCCATGCCCTTGTCATCAAAATTCTCCAGAACTCTTGTCATCATAATGTTCCATGCCAATGTCATCAAAATGTCCCATGACACTTGTCATCACAATGCTCCATGGCCTTTGTCATCACAATGTTCCATGGCCCCTGTCATCACAGTGCTCCTTGATACCTTTCATCACAATTCTACATGACCACTGTCATCACAATGCCCCATTTCAGATGTCATCACAATTCGCCATGGTCCTTGTCATAACAATGCTCCATGAACCGTGTCATCACAAGGTTTCAGGACACTTGTCATCACAATGATCCATGATCACTTTCATCACAATGCTCCATGAACCCTGTCATCTCAATGCTCCATAGCCTTTGTATTCACAATGCTCCATGGCCCCTGTAATCACAGTGCTCCATGACCCCTTTCATCACAATGCTCCAAGACCGCTGTCATCACAATGCCCCATGACGCCTGCCACCACCAATCTCCAAGGGCTCCCTTACCAAAAAGCTCCATGATCCCTGTCAGTACAATGTTCCATGACACTTTTCATCACAATGCTCCATGACCCCTGTCATCACAAAGTTCTCTGCCCATATCATCACAATGCTACTTGTCACCTTTCATCACAATGCTCCATGCCCTTTCATCACAATGCTCCAGATTTCTTGTCATCACAATGTTCCTTGACCGTGTCATCACAATGCTCCATGACCCGTGTCATCACAAAGCTCCATGACCCCTGGCATCACAATGATCCATGATTCCTTTCCTCACAGTGCTCCAGTACCCTTTTCATCACAATGCTCCATGCCATTGTCAGCACAATGCTACTTGGACACTGTCATCAAAATGCTCCATCCCCTTTTCATCACAATGCTCCAGATATCCTATCATTACAATGCTCCATGCCCGTGTCAACACAATGCTCAATGACCCCTGTCATCAAAATGCTTGATGAAACTTGTTATCAGAATGTTCCATGACCCCTGTCATCAAAATGATCCCTGACCGTTGTCATCGCAATGCTGCATGATACCTTTCATCCCAATCCTCTGTGACCGCTGTCATCACAATGCTCCAGGACAACTTTCATCACAATGTTCCATGCCCTGGTCATCAAAATGCTCCAGAACTCTTGTCATCATAATGCTCCATGCCAATGTCATCAAAATGCCCCATGACACTTGTCATCACAATGCTCCATGGCCTTTGTCATCACAATGTTCCATGGCCCCTGTCATCAGAGTGCTCCATGTTACCTTTCAATACAATTCTACATGACCACTGTCATCACAATGCCCCATGACAGATGATACCACAATTCGCCATGGTCCTTGTCATCACAATGCTCCATGAACTGTGTCATCACAAGGTTCCAGGACACTTGTCATCACAATGATCCATGATCACTTTCATCACAATGCTCCATGAACCCTGTCATCTCAATGCTCCATGGCCTTTGTATTCACAATGCTCCATGGCCCCTGTAATCACAGAGCTCCATGACCCCTTTCATCCCAATGCTCCAAGACCGCTGTCATCACAATGCCCCATGACGCCTGCCTTCACAAATCTCCACGACCTCTCTTACCAAAAAGCTCCATGATACCTGTCAGTACAATGTTCCATGACACTTTTTATCACAATGCTCCATGACCCCTGTCATCAAAAAGTTCTCTGCCCATATCGTCACAATGCTCCTTGTCACCTTTCATCACAATGCACCATGCCCTTTCATCACAATGCTCCAGAATTCTTGTCATCGCAATGTTCCTTGACCGTGTCATCACAATGCTCCATGACCCTTGTCATCACAAAGCTCCATGACCCCTGGCATCACAATGATCCATGATTCCTTTCCTCACAGTGCTCCAGTACCCTTTTCATCACAATGCTCCATGCCATTGTCAGCACAATTCTCCTTGGACCCTGTCATCAAAATGCTCCATCCCCTTTTCATCACAATGCTCCAGATATCCTATCATTACAATGCTCCATGCTCGTGTCTACACAATGCTCCATGACCCCTGTCATCAAAATGCTTTATGAACCTTGTTATCAGAATGTTCCATGACCCCTGTCATCCAAATGATCCATGACCGTTGTCATCACAATGCTGCATGATACCTTTCATCCCAATTCTCTGTGACCGCTGTCATCACAATGCTCCAGGACAACTTTCATCACAATGCTCCATGACCCCTGTCATCACAACGTTCCATGAAAGTTGTCATCAAAATGCTCCATGACCCCGGTCACCACAAGGTTCCCTGCCCTTGTCATCACAATGGTACATGGCCTGGTCATCACAATGTTCCATGGCCTCTGTCATCACCATGCTCCATGGTCTTTCTCATCACAATGCTCTATGACCCCTGTCATCACAATGCTTGATGACCATTGTCATCACAATGCTCCAAGGCCCCTGTCATCACAATGCCTCATGGTCTTTGTAATCACAATGCTCAATGACCAATGTCATCACAGTGCTCCATGCCGTTGTCATCACAATGCTCCATGGTCCCTGTAATCACAATGCTCCATACCCTTGTCATCACAATGCTCCAGAACACTTGTCATCATAATGCTCCATTCCCGTGTCATCACATTGCTGAATGACACTTGTCATCACAATGTTCCTTGGCCTTTGTCATCACAGTGCTCCATGATACCTTTAATCAAAATTCTACATGACCACTCTCATCACAATGCAAGATGACCAATGTCATCACAATGCCCCATGACACGTGTCATCACAATTCGCCTTGGCCCTTGTCATCTCAATGCTGTATGAAACGTGTCATCAGTAGCTCCCAAGACCCTTGTCATCACAATGCTCCATGAACTCTGTTATCTCAATATTCCATGGCCTTTGTATTCACAATGCTCCATTGTCCCGATAATCGCGTTGCTCCATGAACACTTTCATCACAATGCTCCTTGACCACTGTCACCATAATGCCCCATGACGTCTCTCATCACTGTGCTCCAAGGCCACTCTCATCAAAATGCTCCATGATCTGTGTCAGCACAATATTGCATGACACTTGTCATCACAATGCTCCATGATCCCTCTAATCACAATGATCCCTGCCAATTTCATCACAATGACCCAAGTCTCCTGTAATCACAATGCTCCATGCCCTTGTCATCACAATGCTCCAGGTCTGTTGTCATCACCATGCTTCATGCCCGTGTCATCACAATGCTCCATGAATCTTGTCTTCACAATGCTCCATGGCCCATGTCATCACAATGCTCCATGACCCCTCTCATCACAATGCTCTATGGCCTTTGTCATCACAATGCTCCGTGACCCCCGTCAACACAATGCCTGATGACCCCTGTCATCAAAATGCTAAATGGCACTTGTCATCACAATGCTCTATGATGCCTGTCATCACTATTCTCCATGTCACTTGTTATCACAAGGCTCCATGGCCCCTGTACTCCCAGTACTCCATGACCCCTTTCATCACAATGCCCAATGTCACCTCTGATCACAATTCTCAATGGCATTTGTCATCACGATGCTCCATGACACCTGTCATCACAATGCTCCATGAGACTTGTCATCACAATGCTCCATGGCCCCTCTCATTACTGTGCTCCATAATAACTTTAATCACATTTCTAGATGACCACTGCCATCACAATGCCCCATGACATTGTCATCACAATTCGCCATGACCATTGTCATCACAATGCTCCATGAACCATGTCATCACAGGGTCCCAGGACACTTGTCATCACAATGATCCATTACCACTTTCATCACAATGCTCCATGACCACTGTCATCTCAATGCTCCATGGCTTTTGTATTCACAATGCTCCATGGCCCCTGTAATCACAGTGCTCCATAACACCTTTCATCATAATGCTCCATGACCACTGCCATCTCAATGCCTCATGACGCCTGTCATCACAATTCTCCAAGGCCCCTCTCATCACAGTGCTCCATGAAACTTGTCATCCTATTGCTCCATAACACCTGTCATCACAGTGTTCCCTGCCCATGTCATCAAAATGCTCCATGTCCCCTATAATCACAATGCTCCATGCCTTTTTCCTCACAAAGCTCCAGAATTTTGTCATCACAATGTTCCATGACCGTGGCATCCCAATGCTCCATGGCCCTTGTCATCACAATGCTCCAGAATTCTTGTCATCACAATGTTCCATGAACGTGTCATCACAATGCTACATGACCCTGGTCATCACAGTTCTCCATGACCTTTGTCATCACAATGCTCTATGTCACTTTTCATCACAATTCTCAATGACCACTTTAATCACTATGCTCGCTGACCATTTTCATCACATTTCTCTATTGTCATTACAATTCCCCATGGCCCCTTTCTTCACAATTCTCCATGATGCCTGTCATCACAATGCTCCATGGCTTTTGTTATCACAATGCTCCAGGACCAGTTTCATCACAATACTCCATCCCCCTTGTCATCACAGTGCACAATGAAAGCTTTCATTACAATGCTCCATGACACTTGTCATCACAATGCTCCATGGCGTTTATCGTCACAATGCTCCCAGGCACTTTTCATCACGATATTCCATGAAAACTTTCATCACATTGCTCCATGACCATTGTCATCAAAATAGTCCATACCCATGTCAACACAATGCTGCATAATCCCTGTCATCCCAATTCTCCATGACTGCTGTCATCACAATAATCCAGGACAATTTTCATTACAATGCTTCATGCCCCCAGTCATCACAGTGCTCCATGATACCTTTCATCACAATTCCTAGATGATCAATGTCATCACAATGCCCCATGACACCTGTTACCACAATTCGCTATGACCCTTGTCATCACAATACTCGATGAACCGTGTCATCACAGTGTTCCAGGACACATGTCATCACAATGATCCATTAATATTTTCATCACAATGCTCCAATACACCTGTCATCACAATGCTCCATGTCCCCTCTTATCATATTGCTCCATGATCTCTTTCATCACAATGCTCCATGACCACTGTCATCACCATACCTCAAGACGCCTGTCATCTCAGTGCTCCATGGCCCCTTTCATCACAAGGCTCCATGAACCCAGTCATCACATGTTCCCTGCCCTCTTCGTCACAATGCTCCATGGGCCCTGTCATCACAATGCTCCATGCCCTTGTCATCAAAATTCTCCAGAACTCTTGTCATCATAATGTTCCATGCCAATGTCATCAAAATGTCCCATGACACTTGTCATCACAATGCTCCATGGCCTTTGTCATCACAATGTTCCATGGCCCCTGTCATCACAGTGCTCCTTGATACCTTTCATCACAATTCTACATGACCACTGTCATCACAATGCCCCATTTCAGATGTCATCACAATTCGCCATGGTCCTTGTCATAACAATGCTCCATGAACCGTGTCATCACAAGGTTTCAGGACACTTGTCATCACAATGATCCATGATCACTTTCATCACAATGCTCCATGAACCCTGTCATCTCAATGCTCCATAGCCTTTGTATTCACAATGCTCCATGGCCCCTGTAATCACAGTGCTCCATGACCCCTTTCATCACAATGCTCCAAGACCGCTGTCATCACAATGCCCCATGACGCCTGCCACCACCAATCTCCAAGGGCTCCCTTACCAAAAAGCTCCATGATCCCTGTCAGTACAATGTTCCATGACACTTTTCATCACAATGCTCCATGACCCCTGTCATCACAAAGTTCTCTGCCCATATCATCACAATGCTACTTGTCACCTTTCATCACAATGCTCCATGCCCTTTCATCACAATGCTCCAGATTTCTTGTCATCACAATGTTCCTTGACCGTGTCATCACAATGCTCCATGACCCGTGTCATCACAAAGCTCCATGACCCCTGGCATCACAATGATCCATGATTCCTTTCCTCACAGTGCTCCAGTACCCTTTTCATCACAATGCTCCATGCCATTGTCAGCACAATGCTACTTGGACACTGTCATCAAAATGCTCCATCCCCTTTTCATCACAATGCTCCAGATATCCTATCATTACAATGCTCCATGCCCGTGTCAACACAATGCTCCATGACCCCTGTCATCAAAATGCTTGATGAAACTTGTTATCAGAATGTTCCATGACCCCTGTCATCAAAATAATCCCTGACCGTTGTCATCGCAATGTTGCATGATACCTTTCATCCCAATCCTCTGTGACCGCTGTCATCACAATGCTCCAGGACAACTTTCATCACAATGCTCCATGCCCTGGTCATCAAAATGCTCCAGAACTCTTGTCATCATAATGCTCCATGCCAATGTCATCAAAATGCCCCATGACACTTGTCATCACAATGCTCCATGGCCTTTGTCATCACAATGTTCCATGGCCCCTGTCATCAGAGTGCTCCATGTTACCTTTCAATACAATTCTACATGACCACTGTCATCACAATGCCCCATGACAGATGATACCACAATTCGCCATGGTCCTTGTCATCACAATGCTCCATGAACTGTGTCATCACAAGGTTCCAGGACACTTGTCATCACAATGATCCATGATCACTTTCATCACAATGCTCCATGAACCCTGTCATCTCAATGCTCCATGGCCTTTGTATTCACAATGCTCCATGGCCCCTGTAATCACAGAGCTCCATGACCCCTTTCATCCCAATGCTCCAAGACCGCTGTCATCACAATGCCCCATGACGCCTGCCTTCACAAATCTCCAAGACATCTCTTACCAAAAAGCTCCATGATCCCTGTCAGTACAATGTTCCATGACACTTTTTATCACAATGCTCCATGACCCGTCATCAAAAAGTTCTCTGCCCATATCGTCACAATGCTCCTTGTCACCTTTCATCACAATGCACCATGCCCTTTCATCACAATGCTCCAGAATTCTTGTCATCGCAATGTTCCTTGACCGTGTCATCACAATGCTCCATGACCCGTGTCATCACAAAGCTCCATGACCCCTGTCATCACAATGATCCATGATTCCTTTCCTCACAGTGCTCCAGTACCCTTTTCATCACAATGCTCCATGCCATTGTCAGCACAATTCTCCTTGGACCCTGTCATCAAAATGCTCCATCCCCTTTTCATCACAATGCTCCAGATATCCTATCATTACAATGCTCCATGCTCGTGTCAACACAATGCTCCATGACCCCTGTCATCAAAATGCTTTATGAACCTTGTTATCAGAATGTTCCATGACCCCTGTCATCCAAATGATCCATGACCGTTGTCATCACAATGCTGCATGATACCTTTCATCCCAATTCTCTGTGACCGCTGTCATCACAATGCTCCAGGACAACTTTCATCACAATGCTCCATGACCCCTGTCATCACAACGTTCCATGAAAGTTGTCATCAAAATGCTCCATGACCCCGGTCACCACAAGGTTCCCTGACCTTGTCATCACAATGGTACATGGCCTGGTCATCACAATGTTCCATGGCCTCTGTCATCACCATGCTCCATGGTCTTTCTCATCACAATGCTCTATGACCCCTGTCATCACAATGCTTGATGACCATTGTCATCACAATGCTCCAAGGCCACTGTCATCACAATGCCTCATGGTCTTTGTAATCACAATGCTCAATGACCAATGTCATCACAGTGCTCCATGCCGTTGTCATCACAATGCTCCATGGTCCCTGTAATCACAATGCTCCATACCCTTGTCATCACAATGCTCCAGAACACTTGTCATCATAATGCTCCATTCCCGTGTCATCACATTGCTGAATGACACTTGTCATCACAATGTTCCTTGGCCTTTGTCATCACTGTGCTCCATGATACCTTTAATCAAAATTCTACATGACCACTCTCATCACAATGCAAGATGACCAATGTCATCACAATGCCCCATGACACGTGTCATCACAATTCGCCTTGGCCCTTGTCATCTCAATGCTGTATGAAACGTGTCATCAGTAGCTCCCAAGACCCTTGTCATCACAATGCTCCATGAACTCTGTTATCTCAATGTTCCATGGCCTTTGTATTCACAATGCTCCATTGTCCCGATAATCGCGTTGCTCCATGAACACTTTCATCACAATGCTCCTTGACCACTGTCACCATAATGCCCCATGACGTCTCTCATCACTGTGCTCCAAGGCCACTCTCATCAAAATGCTCCATGATCTGTGTCAGCACAATATTGCATGACACTTGTCATCACAATGCTCCATGATCCCTCTAATCACAATGATCCCTGCCAATTTCATCACAATGACCCAAGTCTCCTGTAATCACAATGCTCCATGCCCTTGTCATCACAATGCTCCAGGTCTGTTGTCATCACCATGCTTCATGCCTGTGTCATCACAATGCTCCATGAATCTTGTCTTCACAATGCTCCATGGCCCATGTCATCACAATGCTCCATGACCCCTCTCATCACAATGCTCTATGGCCTTTGTCATCACAATGCTCCGTGACCCCCGTCAACACAATGCCTGATGACCCCTGTCATCAAAATGCTAAATGGCACTTGTCATCACAATGCTCTATGATGCCTGTCATCACTATTCTCCATGTCACTTGTTATCACAAGGCTCCATGTCCCCTGTACTCCCAGTACTCCATGACCCCTTTCATCACAATGCCCAATGTCACCTCTGATCACAATTCTCAATGGCATTTGTCATCACGATGCTCCATGACACCTGTCATCACAATGCTCCATGAGACTTGTCATCACAATGCTCCATGGCCCCTCTCATTCCTGTGCTCCATAATAACTTTAATCACATTTCTAGATGACCACTGCCATCACAATGCCCCATGACATTGTCATCACAATTCGCCATGACCATTGTCATCACAATGCTCCATGAACCATGTCTTCACAGGGTCCCAGGACACTTGTCATCACAATGATCCATTACCACTTTCATCACAATGCTCCATGACCACTGTCATCTCAATGCTCCATGGCCTTTGTATTCACAATGCTCCATGGCCCCTGTAATCACAGTGCTCCATAACACCTTTCATCATAATGCTCCATGACCACTGCCATCTCAATGCCTCATGACGCCTGTCATCACAATTCTCCAAGGCCCCTCTCATCACAGTGCTCCATGACACTTGTCATCCCATTGCTCCATAACACCTGTCATCACAGTGTTCCCTGCCCATGTCATCAAAATGCTCCATGTCCCCTATAATCACAATGCTCCATGCCTTTTTCCTCACAAAGCTCCAGAATTTTGTCATCACAATGTTCCATGACCGTGGCATCCCAATGCTCCATGGCCCTTGTCATCACAATGCTCCAGAATTCTTGTCATCACAATGTTCCATGAACGTGTCATCACAATGCTACATGACCCTGGTCATCACAGTTCTCCATGACCTTTGTCATCACAATGCTCTATGTCACTTTTCATCACAATTCTCAATGACCACTTTAATCACTATGCTCGCTGACCATTTTCATCACATTTCTCTATTGTCATTACAATTCCCCATGGCCCCTTTCTTCACAATTCTCCATGATGCCTGTCATCACAATGCTCCATGGCTTTTGTTATCACAATGCTCCAGGACCAGTTTCATCACAATACTCCATCCCCCTTGTCATCACAGTGCACAATGAAAGCTTTCATTACAATGCTCCATGACACTTGTCATCACAATGCTCCATGGCGTTTATCGTCACAATGCTCCCAGGCACTTTTCATCACGATATTCCATGAAAACTTTCATCACATTGCTCCATGACCATTGTCATCACAATAGTCCATACCCATGTCAACACAATGCTGCATAATCCCTGTCATCCCAATTCTCCATGACTGCTGTCATCACAATAATCCAGGACAATTTTCATTACAATGCTTCATGCCCCCAGTCATCACAGTGCTCCATGATACCTTTCATCACAATTCCTAGATGATCAATGTCATCACAATGCCCCATGACACCTGTTACCACAATTCGCTATGACCCTTGTCATCACAATACTCGATGAACCGTGTCATCACAGTGTTCCAGGACACATGTCATCACAATGATCCATCAATATTTTCATCACAATGCTCCAATACACCTGTCATCACAATGCTCCATGTCCCCTCTTATCATATTGCTCCATGATCTCTTTCATCACAATGCTCCATGACCACTGTCATCACCATACCTCAAGACGCCTGTCATCTCAGTGCTCCATGGCCCCTTTCATCACAAGGCTCCATGAACCCAGTCATCACAATGTTCCCTGCCCTCTTCGTCACAATGCTCCATGGGCCCTGTCATCACAATGCTCCATGCCCTTGTCATCAAAATTCTCCAGAACTCTTGTCATCATAATGTTCCATGCCAATGTCATCAAAATGTCCCATGACACTTGTCATCACAATGCTCCATGGCCTTTGTCATCACAATGTTCCATGGCCCCTGTCATCACAGTGCTCCTTGATACCTTTCATCACAATTCTACATGACCACTGTCATCACAATGCCCCATTTCAGATGTCATCACAATTCGCCATGGTCCTTGTCATAACAATGCTCCATGAACCGTGTCATCACAAGGTTTCAGGACACTTGTCATCACAATGATCCATGATCACTTTCATCACAATGCTCCATGAACCCTGTCATCTCAATGCTCCATAGCCTTTGTATTCACAATGCTCCATGGCCCCTGTAATCACAGTGCTCCATGACCCCTTTCATCACAATGCTCCAAGACCGCTGTCATCACAATGCCCCATGACGCCTGCCACCACCAATCTCCAAGGGCTCCCTTACCAAAAAGCTCCATGATCCCTGTCAGTACAATGTTCCATGACACTTTTCATCACAATGCTCCATGACCCCTGTCATCACAAAGTTCTCTGCCCATATCATCACAATGCTACTTGTCACCTTTCATCACAATGCTCCATGCCCTTTCATCACAATGCTCCAGATTTCTTGTCATCACAATGTTCCTTGACCGTGTCATCACAATGCTCCATGACCCGTGTCATCACAAAGCTCCATGACCCCTGGCATCACAATGATCCATGATTCCTTTCCTCACAGTGCTCCAGTACCCTTTTCATCACAATGCTCCATGCCATTGTCAGCACAATGCTACTTGGACACTGTCATCAAAATGCTCCATCCCCTTTTCATCACAATGCTCCAGATATCCTATCATTACAATGCTCCATGCCCGTGTCAACACAATGCTCAATGACCCCTGTCATCAAAATGCTTGATGAAACTTGTTATCAGAATGTTCCATGACCCCTGTCATCAAAATGATCCCTGACCGTTGTCATCGCAATGCTGCATGATACCTTTCATCCCAATCCTCTGTGACCGCTGTCATCACAATGCTCCAGGACAACTTTCATCACAATGTTCCATGCCCTGGTCATCAAAATGCTCCAGAACTCTTGTCATCATAATGCTCCATGCCAATGTCATCAAAATGCCCCATGACACTTGTCATCACAATGCTCCATGGCCTTTGTCATCACAATGTTCCATGGCCCCTGTCATCAGAGTGCTCCATGTTACCTTTCAATACAATTCTACATGACCACTGTCATCACAATGCCCCATGACAGATGATACCACAATTCGCCATGGTCCTTGTCATCACAATGCTCCATGAACTGTGTCATCACAAGGTTCCAGGACACTTGTCATCACAATGATCCATGATCACTTTCATCACAATGCTCCATGAACCCTGTCATCTCAATGCTCCATGGCCTTTGTATTCACAATGCTCCATGGCCCCTGTAATCACAGAGCTCCATGACCCCTTTCATCCCAATGCTCCAAGACCGCTGTCATCACAATGCCCCATGACGCCTGCCTTCACAAATCTCCACGACCTCTCTTACCAAAAAGCTCCATGATCCCTGTCAGTACAATGTTCCATGACACTTTTTATCACAATGCTCCATGACCCCTGTCATCAAAAAGTTCTCTGCCCATATCGTCACAATGCTCCATGTCACCTTTCATCACAATGCACCATGCCCTTTCATCACAATGCTCCAGAATTCTTGTCATCGCAATGTTCCTTGACCGTGTCATCACAATGCTCCATGACCCGTGTCATCACAAAGCTCCATGACCCCTGGCATCACAATGATCCATGATTCCTTTCCTCACAGTGCTCCAGTACCCTTTTCATCACAATGCTCCATGCCATTGTCAGCACAATTCTCCTTGGACCCTGTCATCAAAATGCTCCATCCCCTTTTCATCACAATGCTCCAGATATCCTATCATTACAATGCTCCATGCTCGTGTCTACACAATGCTCCATGACCCCTGTCATCAAAATGCTTTATGAACCTTGTTATCAGAATGTTCCATGACCCCTGTCATCCAAATGATCCATGACCGTTGTCATCACAATGCTGCATGATACCTTTCATCCCAATTCTCTGTGACCGCTGTCATCACAATGCTCCAGGACAACTTTCATCACAATGCTCCATGACCCCTGTCATCACAACGTTCCATGAAAGTTGTCATCAAAATGCTCCATGACCCCGGTCACCACAAGGTTCCCTGCCCTTGTCATCACAATGGTACATGGCCTGGTCATCACAATGTTCCATGGCCTCTGTCATCACCATGCTCCATGGTCTTTCTCATCACAATGCTCTATGACCCCTGTCATCACAATGCTTGATGACCATTGTCATCACAATGCTCCAAGGCCCCTGTCATCACAATGCCTCATGGTCTTTGTAATCACAATGCTCAATGACCAATGTCATCACAGTGCTCCATGCCGTTGTCATCACAATGCTCCATGGTCCCTGTAATCACAATGCTCCATACCCTTGTCATCACAATGCTCCAGAACACTTGTCATCATAATGCTCCATTCCCGTGTCATCACATTGCTGAATGACACTTGTCATCACAATGTTCCTTGGCCTTTGTCATCACAGTGCTCCATGATACCTTTAATCAAAATTCTACATGACCACTCTCATCACAATGCAAGATGACCAATGTCATCACAATGCCCCATGACACGTGTCATCACAATTCGCCTTGGCCCTTGTCATCTCAATGCTGTATGAAACGTGTCATCAGTAGCTCCCAAGACCCTTGTCATCACAATGCTCCATGAACTCTGTTATCTCAATGTTCCATGGCCTTTGTATTCACAATGCTCCATTGTCCCGATAATCGCGTTGCTCCATGAACACTTTCATCACAATGCTCCTTGACCACTGTCACCATAATGCCCCATGACGTCTCTCATCACTGTGCTCCAAGGCCACTCTCATCAAAATGCTCCATGATCTGTGTCAGCACAATATTGCATGACACTTGTCATCACAATGCTCCATGATCCCTCTAATCACAATGATCCCTGCCAATTTCATCACAATGACCCAAGTCTCCTGTAATCACAATGCTCCATGCCCTTGTCATCACAATGCTCCAGGTCTGTTGTCATCACCATGCTTCATGCCCGTGTCATCACAATGCTCCATGAATCTTGTCTTCACAATGCTCCATGGCCCATGTCATCACAATGCTCCATGACCCCTCTCATCACAATGCTCTATGGCCTTTGTCATCACAATGCTCCGTGACCCCCGTCAACACAATGCCTGATGACCCCTGTCATCAAAATGCTAAATGGCACTTGTCATCACAATGCTCTATGATGCCTGTCATCACTATTCTCCATGTCACTTGTTATCACAAGGCTCCATGGCCCCTGTACTCCCAGTACTCCATGACCCCTTTCATCACAATGCCCAATGTCACCTCTGATCACAATTCTCAATGGCATTTGTCATCACGATGCTCCATGACACCTGTCATCACAATGCTCCATGAGACTTGTCATCACAATGCTCCATGGCCCCTCTCATTACTGTGCTCCATAATAACTTTAATCACATTTCTAGATGACCACTGCCATCACAATGCCCCATGACATTGTCATCACAATTCGCCATGACCATTGTCATCACAATGCTCCATGAACCATGTCATCACAGGGTCCCAGGACACTTGTCATCACAATGATCCATTACCACTTTCATCACAATGCTCCATGACCACTGTCATCTCAATGCTCCATGGCTTTTGTATTCACAATGCTCCATGGCCCCTGTAATCACAGTGCTCCATAACACCTTTCATCATAATGCTCCATGACCACTGCCATCTCAATGCCTCATGACGCCTGTCATCACAATTCTCCAAGGCCCCTCTCATCACAGTGCTCCATGACACTTGTCATCCTATTGCTCCATAACACCTGTCATCACAGTGTTCCCTGCCCATGTCATCAAAATGCTCCATGTCCCCTATAATCACAATGCTCCATGCCTTTTTCCTCACAAAGCTCCAGAATTTTGTCATCACAATGTTCCATGACCGTGGCATCCCAATGCTCCATGGCCCTTGTCATCACAATGCTCCAGAATTCTTGTCATCACAATGTTCCATGAACGTGTCATCACAATGCTACATGACCCTGGTCATCACAGTTCTCCATGACCTTTGTCATCACAATGCTCTATGTCACTTTTCATCACAATTCTCAATGACCACTTTAATCACTATGCTCGCTGACCATTTTCATCACATTTCTCTATTGTCATTACAATTCCCCATGGCCCCTTTCTTCACAATTCTCCATGATGCCTGTCATCACAATGCTCCATGGCTTTTGTTATCACAATGCTCCAGGACCAGTTTCATCACAATACTCCATCCCCCTTGTCATCACAGTGCACAATGAAAGCTTTCATTACAATGCTCCATGACACTTGTCATCACAATGCTCCATGGCGTTTATCGTCACAATGCTCCCAGGCACTTTTCATCACGATATTCTATGAAAACTTTCATCACATTGCTCCATGACCATTGTCATCAAAATAGTCCATACCCATGTCAACACAATGCTGCATAATCCCTGTCATCCCAATTCTCCATGACTGCTGTCATCACAATAATCCAGGACAATTTTCATTACAATGCTTCATGCCCCCAGTCATCACAGTGCTCCATGATACCTTTCATCACAATTCCTAGATGATCAATGTCATCACAATGCCCCATGACACCTGTTACCACAATTCGCTATGACCCTTGTCATCACAATACTCGATGAACCGTGTCATCACAGTGTTCCAGGACACATGTCATCACAATGATCCATTAATATTTTCATCACAATGCTCCAATACACCTGTCATCACAATGCTCCATGTCCCCTCTTATCATATTGCTCCATGATCTCTTTCATCACAATGCTCCATGACCACTGTCATCACCATACCTCAAGACGCCTGTCATCTCAGTGCTCCATGGCCCCTTTCATCACAAGGCTCCATGAACCCAGTCATCACATGTTCCCTGCCCTCTTCGTCACAATGCTCCATGGGCCCTGTCATCACAATGCTCCATGCCCTTGTCATCAAAATTCTCCAGAACTCTTGTCATCATAATGTTCCATGCCAATGTCATCAAAATGTCCCATGACACTTGTCATCACAATGCTCCATGGCCTTTGTCATCACAATGTTCCATGGCCCCTGTCATCACAGTGCTCCTTGATACCTTTCATCACAATTCTACATGACCACTGTCATCACAATGCCCCATTTCAGATGTCATCACAATTCGCCATGGTCCTTGTCATAACAATGCTCCATGAACCGTGTCATCACAAGGTTTCAGGACACTTGTCATCACAATGATCCATGATCACTTTCATCACAATGCTCCATGAACCCTGTCATCTCAATGCTCCATAGCCTTTGTATTCACAATGCTCCATGGCCCCTGTAATCACAGTGCTCCATGACCCCTTTCATCACAATGCTCCAAGACCGCTGTCATCACAATGCCCCATGACGCCTGCCACCACCAATCTCCAAGGGCTCCCTTACCAAAAAGCTCCATGATCCCTGTCAGTACAATGTTCCATGACACTTTTCATCACAATGCTCCATGACCCCTGTCATCACAAAGTTCTCTGCCCATATCATCACAATGCTACTTGTCACCTTTCATCACAATGCTCCATGCCCTTTCATCACAATGCTCCAGATTTCTTGTCATCACAATGTTCCTTGACCGTGTCATCACAATGCTCCATGACCCGTGTCATCACAAAGCTCCATGACCCCTGGCATCACAATGATCCATGATTCCTTTCCTCACAGTGCTCCAGTACCCTTTTCATCACAATGCTCCATGCCATTGTCAGCACAATGCTACTTGGACACTGTCATCAAAATGCTCCATCCCCTTTTCATCACAATGCTCCAGATATCCTATCATTACAATGCTCCATGCCCGTGTCAACACAATGCTCCATGACCCCTGTCATCAAAATGCTTGATGAAACTTGTTATCAGAATGTTCCATGACCCCTGTCATCAAAATAATCCCTGACCGTTGTCATCGCAATGTTGCATGATACCTTTCATCCCAATCCTCTGTGACCGCTGTCATCACAATGCTCCAGGACAACTTTCATCACAATGCTCCATGCCCTGGTCATCAAAATGCTCCAGAACTCTTGTCATCATAATGCTCCATGCCAATGTCATCAAAATGCCCCATGACACTTGTCATCACAATGCTCCATGGCCTTTGTCATCACAATGTTCCATGGCCCCTGTCATCAGAGTGCTCCATGTTACCTTTCAATACAATTCTACATGACCACTGTCATCACAATGCCCCATGACAGATGATACCACAATTCGCCATGGTCCTTGTCATCACAATGCTCCATGAACTGTGTCATCACAAGGTTCCAGGACACTTGTCATCACAATGATCCATGATCACTTTCATCACAATGCTCCATGAACCCTGTCATCTCAATGCTCCATGGCCTTTGTATTCACAATGCTCCATGGCCCCTGTAATCACAGAGCTCCATGACCCCTTTCATCCCAATGCTCCAAGACCGCTGTCATCACAATGCCCCATGACGCCTGCCTTCACAAATCTCCAAGACATCTCTTACCAAAAAGCTCCATGATCCCTGTCAGTACAATGTTCCATGACACTTTTTATCACAATGCTCCATGACCCGTCATCAAAAAGTTCTCTGCCCATATCGTCACAATGCTCCTTGTCACCTTTCATCACAATGCACCATGCCCTTTCATCACAATGCTCCAGAATTCTTGTCATCGCAATGTTCCTTGACCGTGTCATCACAATGCTCCATGACCCGTGTCATCACAAAGCTCCATGACCCCTGTCATCACAATGATCCATGATTCCTTTCCTCACAGTGCTCCAGTACCCTTTTCATCACAATGCTCCATGCCATTGTCAGCACAATTCTCCTTGGACCATGTCATCAAAATGCTCCATCCCCTTTTCATCACAATGCTCCAGATATCCTATCATTACAATGCTCCATGCTCGTGTCAACACAATGCTCCATGACCCCTGTCATCAAAATGCTTTATGAACCTTGTTATCAGAATGTTCCATGACCCCTGTCATCAAAATGATCCATGACCGTTGTCATCACAATGCTGCATGATACCTTTCATCCCAATTCTCTGTGACCGCTGTCATCACAATGCTCCAGGACAACTTTCATCACAATGCTCCATGACCCCTGTCATCACAACGTTCCATGAAAGTTGTCATCAAAATGCTCCATGACCCCGGTCACCACAAGGTTCCCTGCCCTTGTCATCACAATGGTACATGGCCTGGTCATCACAATGTTCCATGGCCTCTGTCATCACCATGCTCCATGGTCTTTCTCATCACAATGCTCTATGACCCCTGTCATCACAATGCTTGATGACCATTGTCATCACAATGCTCCAAGGCCCCTGTCATCACAATGCCTCATGGTCTTTGTAATCACAATGCTCAATGACCAATGTCATCACAGTGCTCCATGCCGTTGTCATCACAATGCTCCATGGTCCCTGTAATCACAATGCTCCATACCCTTGTCATCACAATGCTCCAGAACACTTGTCATCATAATGCTCCATTCCCGTGTCATCACATTGCTGAATGACACTTGTCATCACAATGTTCCTTGGCCTTTGTCATCACAGTGCTCCATGATACCTTTAATCAAAATTCTACATGACCACTCTCATCACAATGCAAGATGACCAATGTCATCACAATGCCCCATGACACGTGTCATCACAATTCGCCTTGGCCCTTGTCATCTCAATGCTGTATGAAACGTGTCATCAGTAGCTCCCAAGACCCTTGTCATCACAATGCTCCATGAACTCTGTTATCTCAATATTCCATGGCCTTTGTATTCACAATGCTCCATTGTCCCGATAATCGCGTTGCTCCATGAACACTTTCATCACAATGCTCCTTGACCACTGTCACCATAATGCCCCATGACGTCTCTCATCACTGTGCTCCAAGGCCACTCTCATCAAAATGCTCCATGATCTGTGTCAGCACAATATTGCATGACACTTGTCATCACAATGCTCCATGATCCCTCTAATCACAATGATCCCTGCCAATTTCATCACAATGACCCAAGTCTCCTGTAATCACAATGCTCCATGCCCTTGTCATCACAATGCTCCAGGTCTGTTGTCATCACCATGCTTCATGCCCGTGTCATCACAATGCTCCATGAATCTTGTCTTCACAATGCTCCATGGCCCATGTCATCACAATGCTCCATGACCCCTCTCATCACAATGCTCTATGGCCTTTGTCATCACAATGCTCCGTGACCCCCGTCAACACAATGCCTGATGACCCCTGTCATCAAAATGCTAAATGGCACTTGTCATCACAATGCTCTATGATGCCTGTCATCACTATTCTCCATGTCACTTGTTATCACAAGGCTCCATGGCCCCTGTACTCCCAGTACTCCATGACCCCTTTCATCACAATGCCCAATGTCACCTCTGATCACAATTCTCAATGGCATTTGTCATCACGATGCTCCATGACACCTGTCATCACAATGCTCCATGAGACTTGTCATCACAATGCTCCATGGCCCCTCTCATTACTGTGCTCCATAATAACTTTAATCACATTTCTAGATGACCACTGCCATCACAATGCCCCATGACATTGTCATCACAATTCGCCATGACCATTGTCATCACAATGCTCCATGAACCATGTCATCACAGGGTCCCAGGACACTTGTCATCACAATGATCCATTACCACTTTCATCACAATGCTCCATGACCACTGTCATCTCAATGCTCCATGGCTTTTGTATTCACAATGCTCCATGGCCCCTGTAATCACAGTGCTCCATAACACCTTTCATCATAATGCTCCATGACCACTGCCATCTCAATGCCTCATGACGCCTGTCATCACAATTCTCCAAGGCCCCTCTCATCACAGTGCTCCATGAAACTTGTCATCCTATTGCTCCATAACACCTGTCATCACAGTGTTCCCTGCCCATGTCATCAAAATGCTCCATGTCCCCTATAATCACAATGCTCCATGCCTTTTTCCTCACAAAGCTCCAGAATTTTGTCATCACAATGTTCCATGACCGTGGCATCCCAATGCTCCATGGCCCTTGTCATCACAATGCTCCAGAATTCTTGTCATCACAATGTTCCATGAACGTGTCATCACAATGCTACATGACCCTGGTCATCACAGTTCTCCATGACCTTTGTCATCACAATGCTCTATGTCACTTTTCATCACAATTCTCAATGACCACTTTAATCACTATGCTCGCTGACCATTTTCATCACATTTCTCTATTGTCATTACAATTCCCCATGGCCCCTTTCTTCACAATTCTCCATGATGCCTGTCATCACAATGCTCCATGGCTTTTGTTATCACAATGCTCCAGGACCAGTTTCATCACAATACTCCATCCCCCTTGTCATCACAGTGCACAATGAAAGCTTTCATTACAATGCTCCATGACACTTGTCATCACAATGCTCCATGGCGTTTATCGTCACAATGCTCCCAGGCACTTTTCATCACGATATTCCATGAAAACTTTCATCACATTGCTCCATGACCATTGTCATCACAATAGTCCATACCCATGTCAACACAATGCTGCATAATCCCTGTCATCCCAATTCTCCATGACTGCTGTCATCACAATAATCCAGGACAATTTTCATTACAATGCTTCATGCCCCCAGTCATCACAGTGCTCCATGATACCTTTCATCACAATTCCTAGATGATCAATGTCATCACAATGCCCCATGACACCTGTTACCACAATTCGCTATGACCCTTGTCATCACAATACTCGATGAACCGTGTCATCACAGTGTTCCAGGACACATGTCATCACAATGATCCATTAATATTTTCATCACAATGCTCCAATACACCTGTCATCACAATGCTCCATGTCCCCTCTTATCATATTGCTCCATGATCTCTTTCATCACAATGCTCCATGACCACTGTCATCACCATACCTCAAGACGCCTGTCATCTCAGTGCTCCATGGCCCCTTTCATCACAAGGCTCCATGAACCCAGTCATCACATGTTCCCTGCCCTCTTCGTCACAATGCTCCATGGGCCCTGTCATCACAATGCTCCATGCCCTTGTCATCAAAATTCTCCAGAACTCTTGTCATCATAATGTTCCATGCCAATGTCATCAAAATGTCCCATGACACTTGTCATCACAATGCTCCATGGCCTTTGTCATCACAATGTTCCATGGCCCCTGTCATCACAGTGCTCCTTGATACCTTTCATCACAATTCTACATGACCACTGTCATCACAATGCCCCATTTCAGATGTCATCACAATTCGCCATGGTCCTTGTCATAACAATGCTCCATGAACCGTGTCATCACAAGGTTTCAGGACACTTGTCATCACAATGATCCATGATCACTTTCATCACAATGCTCCATGAACCCTGTCATCTCAATGCTCCATAGCCTTTGTATTCACAATGCTCCATGGCCCCTGTAATCACAGTGCTCCATGACCCCTTTCATCACAATGCTCCAAGACCGCTGTCATCACAATGCCCCATGACGCCTGCCACCACCAATCTCCAAGGGCTCCCTTACCAAAAAGCTCCATGATCCCTGTCAGTACAATGTTCCATGACACTTTTCATCACAATGCTCCATGACCCCTGTCATCACAAAGTTCTCTGCCCATATCATCACAATGCTACTTGTCACCTTTCATCACAATGCTCCATGCCCTTTCATCACAATGCTCCAGATTTCTTGTCATCACAATGTTCCTTGACCGTGTCATCACAATGCTCCATGACCCGTGTCATCACAAAGCTCCATGACCCCTGGCATCACAATGATCCATGATTCCTTTCCTCACAGTGCTCCAGTACCCTTTTCATCACAATGCTCCATGCCATTGTCAGCACAATGCTACTTGGACACTGTCATCAAAATGCTCCATCCCCTTTTCATCACAATGCTCCAGATATCCTATCATTACAATGCTCCATGCCCGTGTCAACACAATGCTCCATGACCCCTGTCATCAAAATGCTTGATGAAACTTGTTATCAGAATGTTCCATGACCCCTGTCATCAAAATAATCCATGACCGTTGTCATCGCAATGTTGCATGATACCTTTCATCCCAATTCTCTGTGACCGCTGTCATCACAATGCTCCAGGACAACTTTCATCACAATGCTCCATGACCCCTGTCATCACAACGTTCCATGAAAGTTGTCATCAAAATGCTCCATGACCCCGGTCACCACAAGGTTCCCTGACCTTGTCATCACAATGGTACATGGCCTGGTCATCACAATGTTCCATGGCCTCTGTCATCACCATGCTCCATGGTCTTTCTCATCACAATGCTCTATGACCCCTGTCATCACAATGCTTGATGACCATTGTCATCACAATGCTCCAAGGCCACTGTCATCACAATGCCTCATGGTCTTTGTAATCACAATGCTCAATGACCAATGTCATCACAGTGCTCCATGCCGTTGTCATCACAATGCTCCATGGTCCCTGTAATCACAATGCTCCATACCCTTGTCATCACAATGCTCCAGAACACTTGTCATTATAATGCTCCATTCCCGTGTCATCACATTGCTGAATGACACTTGTCATCACAATGTTCCTTGGCCTTTGTCATCACAGTGCTCCATGATACCTTTAATCAAAATTCTACATGACCACTCTCATCACAATGCAAGATGACCAATGTCATCACAATGCCCCATGACACATGTCATCACAATTCGCCTTGGCCCTTGTCATCTCAATGCTGTATGAAACGTGTCATCAGTAGCTCCCAAGACCCTTGTCATCACAATGCTCCATGAACTCTGTTATCTCAATGTTCCATGGCCTTTGTATTCACAATGCTCCATTGTCCCGATAATCGCGTTGCTCCATGAACACTTTCATCACAATGCTCCTTGACCACTGTCACCATAATGCCCCATGACGTCTCTCATCACTGTGCTCCAAGGCCACTCTCATCAAAATGCTCCATGATCTGTGTCAGCACAATATTGCATGACACTTGTCATCACAATGCTCCATGATCCCTCTAATCACAATGATCCCTGCCAATTTCATCACAATGACCCAAGTCTCCTGTAATCACAATGCTCCATGCCCTTGTCATCACAATGCTCCAGGTCTGTTGTCATCACCATGCTTCATGCCTGTGTCATCACAATGCTCCATGAATCTTGTCTTCACAATGCTCCATGGCCCATGTCATCACAATGCTCCATGACCCCTCTCATCACAATGCTCTATGGCCTTTGTCATCACAATGCTCCGTGACCCCCGTCAACACAATGCCTGATGACCCCTGTCATCAAAATGCTAAATGGCACTTGTCATCACAATGCTCTATGATGCCTGTCATCACTATTCTCCATGTCACTTGTTATCACAAGGCTCCATGGCCCCTGTACTCCCAGTACTCCATGACCCCTTTCATCACAATGCCCAATGTCACCTCTGATCAGAATTCTCAATGGCATTTGTCATCACGATGCTCCATGACACCTGTCATCACAATGCTCCATGAGACTTGTCATCACAATGCTCCATGGCCCCTCTCATTCCTGTGCTCCATAATAACTTTAATCACATTTCTAGATGACCACTGCCATCACAATGCCCCATGACATTGTCATCACAATTCGCCATGACCATTGTCATCACAATGCTCCATGAACCATGTCTTCACAGGGTCCCAGGACACTTGTCATCACAATGATCCATTACCACTTTCATCACAATGCTCCATGACCACTGTCATCTCAATGCTCCATGGCCTTTGTATTCACAATGCTCCATGGCCCCTGTAATCACAGTGCTCCATAACACCTTTCATCATAATGCTCCATGACCACTGCCATCTCAATGCCTCATGACGCCTGTCATCACAATTCTCCAAGGCCCCTCTCATCACAGTGCTCCATGACACTTGTCATCCCATTGCTCCATAACACCTGTCATCACAGTGTTCCCTGCCCATGTCATCAAAATGCTCCATGTCCCCTATAATCACAATGCTCCATGCCTTTTTCCTCACAAAGCTCCAGAATTTTGTCATCACAATGTTCCATGACCGTGGCATCCCAATGCTCCATGGCCCTTGTCATCACAATGCTCCAGAATTCTTGTCATCACAATGTTCCATGAACGTGTCATCACAATGCTACATGACCCTGGTCATCACAGTTCTCCATGACCTTTGTCATCACAATGCTCTATGTCACTTTTCATCACAATTCTCAATGACCACTTTAATCACTATGCTCGCTGACCATTTTCATCACATTTCTCTATTGTCATTACAATTCCCCATGGCCCCTTTCTTCACAATTCTCCATGATGCCTGTCATCACAATGCTCCATGGCTTTTGTTATCACAATGCTCCAGGACCAGTTTCATCACAATACTCCATCCCCCTTGTCATCACAGTGCACAATGAAAGCTTTCATTACAATGCTCCATGACACTTGTCATCACAATGCTCCATGGCGTTTATCGTCACAATGCTCCCAGGCACTTTTCATCACGATATTCCATGAAAACTTTCATCACATTGCTCCATGACCATTGTCATCACAATAGTCCATACCCATGTCAACACAATGCTGCATAATCCCTGTCATCCCAATTCTCCATGACTGCTGTCATCACAATAATCCAGGACAATTTTCATTACAATGCTTCATGCCCCCAGTCATCACAGTGCTCCATGATACCTTTCATCACAATTCCTAGATGATCAATGTCATCACAATGCCCCATGACACCTGTTACCACAATTCGCTATGACCCTTGTCATCACAATACTCGATGAACCGTGTCATCACAGTGTTCCAGGACACATGTCATCACAATGATCCATCAATATTTTCATCACAATGCTCCAATACACCTGTCATCACAATGCTCCATGTCCCCTCTTATCATATTGCTCCATGATCTCTTTCATCACAATGCTCCATGACCACTGTCATCACCATACCTCAAGACGCCTGTCATCTCAGTGCTCCATGGCCCCTTTCATCACAAGGCTCCATGAACCCAGTCATCACAATGTTCCCTGCCCTCTTCGTCACAATGCTCCATGGGCCCTGTCATCACAATGCTCCATGCCCTTGTCATCAAAATTCTCCAGAACTCTTGTCATCATAATGTTCCATGCCAATGTCATCAAAATGTCCCATGACACTTGTCATCACAATGCTCCATGGCCTTTGTCATCACAATGTTCCATGGCCCCTGTCATCACAGTGCTCCTTGATACCTTTCATCACAATTCTACATGACCACTGTCATCACAATGCCCCATTTCAGATGTCATCACAATTCGCCATGGTCCTTGTCATAACAATGCTCCATGAACCGTGTCATCACAAGGTTTCAGGACACTTGTCATCACAATGATCCATGATCACTTTCATCACAATGCTCCATGAACCCTGTCATCTCAATGCTCCATAGCCTTTGTATTCACAATGCTCCATGGCCCCTGTAATCACAGTGCTCCATGACCCCTTTCATCACAATGCTCCAAGACCGCTGTCATCACAATGCCCCATGACGCCTGCCACCACCAATCTCCAAGGGCTCCCTTACCAAAAAGCTCCATGATCCCTGTCAGTACAATGTTCCATGACACTTTTCATCACAATGCTCCATGACCCCTGTCATCACAAAGTTCTCTGCCCATATCATCACAATGCTACTTGTCACCTTTCATCACAATGCTCCATGCCCTTTCATCACAATGCTCCAGATTTCTTGTCATCACAATGTTCCTTGACCGTGTCATCACAATGCTCCATGACCCGTGTCATCACAAAGCTCCATGACCCCTGGCATCACAATGATCCATGATTCCTTTCCTCACAGTGCTCCAGTACCCTTTTCATCACAATGCTCCATGCCATTGTCAGCACAATGCTACTTGGACACTGTCATCAAAATGCTCCATCCCCTTTTCATCACAATGCTCCAGATATCCTATCATTACAATGCTCCATGCCCGTGTCAACACAATGCTCAATGACCCCTGTCATCAAAATGCTTGATGAAACTTGTTATCAGAATGTTCCATGACCCCTGTCATCAAAATGATCCCTGACCGTTGTCATCGCAATGCTGCATGATACCTTTCATCCCAATCCTCTGTGACCGCTGTCATCACAATGCTCCAGGACAACTTTCATCACAATGTTCCATGCCCTGGTCATCAAAATGCTCCAGAACTCTTGTCATCATAATGCTCCATGCCAATGTCATCAAAATGCCCCATGACACTTGTCATCACAATGCTCCATGGCCTTTGTCATCACAATGTTCCATGGCCCCTGTCATCAGAGTGCTCCATGTTACCTTTCAATACAATTCTACATGACCACTGTCATCACAATGCCCCATGACAGATGATACCACAATTCGCCATGGTCCTTGTCATCACAATGCTCCATGAACTGTGTCATCACAAGGTTCCAGGACACTTGTCATCACAATGATCCATGATCACTTTCATCACAATGCTCCATGAACCCTGTCATCTCAATGCTCCATGGCCTTTGTATTCACAATGCTCCATGGCCCCTGTAATCACAGAGCTCCATGACCCCTTTCATCCCAATGCTCCAAGACCGCTGTCATCACAATGCCCCATGACGCCTGCCTTCACAAATCTCCACGACCTCTCTTACCAAAAAGCTCCATGATCCCTGTCAGTACAATGTTCCATGACACTTTTTATCACAATGCTCCATGACCCCTGTCATCAAAAAGTTCTCTGCCCATATCGTCACAATGCTCCTTGTCACCTTTCATCACAATGCACCATGCCCTTTCATCACAATGCTCCAGAATTCTTGTCATCGCAATGTTCCTTGACCGTGTCATCACAATGCTCCATGACCCTTGTCATCACAAAGCTCCATGACCCCTGGCATCACAATGATCCATGATTCCTTTCCTCACAGTGCTCCAGTACCCTTTTCATCACAATGCTCCATGCCATTGTCAGCACAATTCTCCTTGGACCCTGTCATCAAAATGCTCCATCCCCTTTTCATCACAATGCTCCAGATATCCTATCATTACAATGCTCCATGCTCGTGTCTACACAATGCTCCATGACCCCTGTCATCAAAATGCTTTATGAACCTTGTTATCAGAATGTTCCATGACCCCTGTCATCCAAATGATCCATGACCGTTGTCATCACAATGCTGCATGATACCTTTCATCCCAATTCTCTGTGACCGCTGTCATCACAATGCTCCAGGACAACTTTCATCACAATGCTCCATGACCCCTGTCATCACAACGTTCCATGAAAGTTGTCATCAAAATGCTCCATGACCCCGGTCACCACAAGGTTCCCTGCCCTTGTCATCACAATGGTACATGGCCTGGTCATCACAATGTTCCATGGCCTCTGTCATCACCATGCTCCATGGTCTTTCTCATCACAATGCTCTATGACCCCTGTCATCACAATGCTTGATGACCATTGTCATCACAATGCTCCAAGGCCCCTGTCATCACAATGCCTCATGGTCTTTGTAATCACAATGCTCAATGACCAATGTCATCACAGTGCTCCATGCCGTTGTCATCACAATGCTCCATGGTCCCTGTAATCACAATGCTCCATACCCTTGTCATCACAATGCTCCAGAACACTTGTCATCATAATGCTCCATTCCCGTGTCATCACATTGCTGAATGACACTTGTCATCACAATGTTCCTTGGCCTTTGTCATCACAGTGCTCCATGATACCTTTAATCAAAATTCTACATGACCACTCTCATCACAATGCAAGATGACCAATGTCATCACAATGCCCCATGACACGTGTCATCACAATTCGCCTTGGCCCTTGTCATCTCAATGCTGTATGAAACGTGTCATCAGTAGCTCCCAAGACCCTTGTCATCACAATGCTCCATGAACTCTGTTATCTCAATATTCCATGGCCTTTGTATTCACAATGCTCCATTGTCCCGATAATCGCGTTGCTCCATGAACACTTTCATCACAATGCTCCTTGACCACTGTCACCATAATGCCCCATGACGTCTCTCATCACTGTGCTCCAAGGCCACTCTCATCAAAATGCTCCATGATCTGTGTCAGCACAATATTGCATGACACTTGTCATCACAATGCTCCATGATCCCTCTAATCACAATGATCCCTGCCAATTTCATCACAATGACCCAAGTCTCCTGTAATCACAATGCTCCATGCCCTTGTCATCACAATGCTCCAGGTCTGTTGTCATCACCATGCTTCATGCCCGTGTCATCACAATGCTCCATGAATCTTGTCTTCACAATGCTCCATGGCCCATGTCATCACAATGCTCCATGACCCCTCTCATCACAATGCTCTATGGCCTTTGTCATCACAATGCTCCGTGACCCCCGTCAACACAATGCCTGATGACCCCTGTCATCAAAATGCTAAATGGCACTTGTCATCACAATGCTCTATGATGCCTGTCATCACTATTCTCCATGTCACTTGTTATCACAAGGCTCCATGGCCCCTGTACTCCCAGTACTCCATGACCCCTTTCATCACAATGCCCAATGTCACCTCTGATCACAATTCTCAATGGCATTTGTCATCACGATGCTCCATGACACCTGTCATCACAATGCTCCATGAGACTTGTCATCACAATGCTCCATGGCCCCTCTCATTACTGTGCTCCATAATAACTTTAATCACATTTCTAGATGACCACTGCCATCACAATGCCCCATGACATTGTCATCACAATTCGCCATGACCATTGTCATCACAATGCTCCATGAACCATGTCATCACAGGGTCCCAGGACACTTGTCATCACAATGATCCATTACCACTTTCATCACAATGCTCCATGACCACTGTCATCTCAATGCTCCATGGCTTTTGTATTCACAATGCTCCATGGCCCCTGTAATCACAGTGCTCCATAACACCTTTCATCATAATGCTCCATGACCACTGCCATCTCAATGCCTCATGACGCCTGTCATCACAATTCTCCAAGGCCCCTCTCATCACAGTGCTCCATGAAACTTGTCATCCTATTGCTCCATAACACCTGTCATCACAGTGTTCCCTGCCCATGTCATCAAAATGCTCCATGTCCCCTATAATCACAATGCTCCATGCCTTTTTCCTCACAAAGCTCCAGAATTTTGTCATCACAATGTTCCATGACCGTGGCATCCCAATGCTCCATGGCCCTTGTCATCACAATGCTCCAGAATTCTTGTCATCACAATGTTCCATGAACGTGTCATCACAATGCTACATGACCCTGGTCATCACAGTTCTCCATGACCTTTGTCATCACAATGCTCTATGTCACTTTTCATCACAATTCTCAATGACCACTTTAATCACTATGCTCGCTGACCATTTTCATCACATTTCTCTATTGTCATTACAATTCCCCATGGCCCCTTTCTTCACAATTCTCCATGATGCCTGTCATCACAATGCTCCATGGCTTTTGTTATCACAATGCTCCAGGACCAGTTTCATCACAATACTCCATCCCCCTTGTCATCACAGTGCACAATGAAAGCTTTCATTACAATGCTCCATGACACTTGTCATCACAATGCTCCATGGCGTTTATCGTCACAATGCTCCCAGGCACTTTTCATCACGATATTCCATGAAAACTTTCATCACATTGCTCCATGACCATTGTCATCAAAATAGTCCATACCCATGTCAACACAATGCTGCATAATCCCTGTCATCCCAATTCTCCATGACTGCTGTCATCACAATAATCCAGGACAATTTTCATTACAATGCTTCATGCCCCCAGTCATCACAGTGCTCCATGATACCTTTCATCACAATTCCTAGATGATCAATGTCATCACAATGCCCCATGACACCTGTTACCACAATTCGCTATGACCCTTGTCATCACAATACTCGATGAACCGTGTCATCACAGTGTTCCAGGACACATGTCATCACAATGATCCATTAATATTTTCATCACAATGCTCCAATACACCTGTCATCACAATGCTCCATGTCCCCTCTTATCATATTGCTCCATGATCTCTTTCATCACAATGCTCCATGACCACTGTCATCACCATACCTCAAGACGCCTGTCATCTCAGTGCTCCATGGCCCCTTTCATCACAAGGCTCCATGAACCCAGTCATCACATGTTCCCTGCCCTCTTCGTCACAATGCTCCATGGGCCCTGTCATCACAATGCTCCATGCCCTTGTCATCAAAATTCTCCAGAACTCTTGTCATCATAATGTTCCATGCCAATGTCATCAAAATGTCCCATGACACTTGTCATCACAATGCTCCATGGCCTTTGTCATCACAATGTTCCATGGCCCCTGTCATCACAGTGCTCCTTGATACCTTTCATCACAATTCTACATGACCACTGTCATCACAATGCCCCATTTCAGATGTCATCACAATTCGCCATGGTCCTTGTCATAACAATGCTCCATGAACCGTGTCATCACAAGGTTTCAGGACACTTGTCATCACAATGATCCATGATCACTTTCATCACAATGCTCCATGAACCCTGTCATCTCAATGCTCCATAGCCTTTGTATTCACAATGCTCCATGGCCCCTGTAATCACAGTGCTCCATGACCCCTTTCATCACAATGCTCCAAGACCGCTGTCATCACAATGCCCCATGACGCCTGCCACCACCAATCTCCAAGGGCTCCCTTACCAAAAAGCTCCATGATCCCTGTCAGTACAATGTTCCATGACACTTTTCATCACAATGCTCCATGACCCCTGTCATCACAAAGTTCTCTGCCCATATCATCACAATGCTACTTGTCACCTTTCATCACAATGCTCCATGCCCTTTCATCACAATGCTCCAGATTTCTTGTCATCACAATGTTCCTTGACCGTGTCATCACAATGCTCCATGACCCGTGTCATCACAAAGCTCCATGACCCCTGGCATCACAATGATCCATGATTCCTTTCCTCACAGTGCTCCAGTACCCTTTTCATCACAATGCTCCATGCCATTGTCAGCACAATGCTACTTGGACACTGTCATCAAAATGCTCCATCCCCTTTTCATCACAATGCTCCAGATATCCTATCATTACAATGCTCCATGCCCGTGTCAACACAATGCTCCATGACCCCTGTCATCAAAATGCTTGATGAAACTTGTTATCAGAATGTTCCATGACCCCTGTCATCAAAATAATCCCTGACCGTTGTCATCGCAATGTTGCATGATACCTTTCATCCCAATCCTCTGTGACCGCTGTCATCACAATGCTCCAGGACAACTTTCATCACAATGCTCCATGCCCTGGTCATCAAAATGCTCCAGAACTCTTGTCATCATAATGCTCCATGCCAATGTCATCAAAATGCCCCATGACACTTGTCATCACAATGCTCCATGGCCTTTGTCATCACAATGTTCCATGGCCCCTGTCATCAGAGTGCTCCATGTTACCTTTCAATACAATTCTACATGACCACTGTCATCACAATGCCCCATGACAGATGATACCACAATTCGCCATGGTCCTTGTCATCACAATGCTCCATGAACTGTGTCATCACAAGGTTCCAGGACACTTGTCATCACAATGATCCATGATCACTTTCATCACAATGCTCCATGAACCCTGTCATCTCAATGCTCCATGGCCTTTGTATTCACAATGCTCCATGGCCCCTGTAATCACAGAGCTCCATGACCCCTTTCATCCCAATGCTCCAAGACCGCTGTCATCACAATGCCCCATGACGCCTGCCTTCACAAATCTCCAAGACATCTCTTACCAAAAAGCTCCATGATCCCTGTCAGTACAATGTTCCATGACACTTTTTATCACAATGCTCCATGACCCGTCATCAAAAAGTTCTCTGCCCATATCGTCACAATGCTCCTTGTCACCTTTCATCACAATGCACCATGCCCTTTCATCACAATGCTCCAGAATTCTTGTCATCGCAATGTTCCTTGACCGTGTCATCACAATGCTCCATGACCCGTGTCATCACAAAGCTCCATGACCCCTGTCATCACAATGATCCATGATTCCTTTCCTCACAGTGCTCCAGTACCCTTTTCATCACAATGCTCCATGCCATTGTCAGCACAATTCTCCTTGGACCCTGTCATCAAAATGCTCCATCCCCTTTTCATCACAATGCTCCAGATATCCTATCATTACAATGCTCCATGCTCGTGTCAACACAATGCTCCATGACCCCTGTCATCAAAATGCTTTATGAACCTTGTTATCAGAATGTTCCATGACCCCTGTCATCCAAATGATCCATGACCGTTGTCATCACAATGCTGCATGATACCTTTCATCCCAATTCTCTGTGACCGCTGTCATCACAATGCTCCAGGACAACTTTCATCACAATGCTCCATGACCCCTGTCATCACAACGTTCCATGAAAGTTGTCATCAAAATGCTCCATGACCCCGGTCACCACAAGGTTCCCTGACCTTGTCATCACAATGGTACATGGCCTGGTCATCACAATGTTCCATGGCCTCTGTCATCACCATGCTCCATGGTCTTTCTCATCACAATGCTCTATGACCCCTGTCATCACAATGCTTGATGACCATTGTCATCACAATGCTCCAAGGCCACTGTCATCACAATGCCTCATGGTCTTTGTAATCACAATGCTCAATGACCAATGTCATCACAGTGCTCCATGCCGTTGTCATCACAATGCTCCATGGTCCCTGTAATCACAATGCTCCATACCCTTGTCATCACAATGCTCCAGAACACTTGTCATCATAATGCTCCATTCCCGTGTCATCACATTGCTGAATGACACTTGTCATCACAATGTTCCTTGGCCTTTGTCATCACTGTGCTCCATGATACCTTTAATCAAAATTCTACATGACCACTCTCATCACAATGCAAGATGACCAATGTCATCACAATGCCCCATGACACGTGTCATCACAATTCGCCTTGGCCCTTGTCATCTCAATGCTGTATGAAACGTGTCATCAGTAGCTCCCAAGACCCTTGTCATCACAATGCTCCATGAACTCTGTTATCTCAATGTTCCATGGCCTTTGTATTCACAATGCTCCATTGTCCCGATAATCGCGTTGCTCCATGAACACTTTCATCACAATGCTCCTTGACCACTGTCACCATAATGCCCCATGACGTCTCTCATCACTGTGCTCCAAGGCCACTCTCATCAAAATGCTCCATGATCTGTGTCAGCACAATATTGCATGACACTTGTCATCACAATGCTCCATGATCCCTCTAATCACAATGATCCCTGCCAATTTCATCACAATGACCCAAGTCTCCTGTAATCACAATGCTCCATGCCCTTGTCATCACAATGCTCCAGGTCTGTTGTCATCACCATGCTTCATGCCTGTGTCATCACAATGCTCCATGAATCTTGTCTTCACAATGCTCCATGGCCCATGTCATCACAATGCTCCATGACCCCTCTCATCACAATGCTCTATGGCCTTTGTCATCACAATGCTCCGTGACCCCCGTCAACACAATGCCTGATGACCCCTGTCATCAAAATGCTAAATGGCACTTGTCATCACAATGCTCTATGATGCCTGTCATCACTATTCTCCATGTCACTTGTTATCACAAGGCTCCATGTCCCCTGTACTCCCAGTACTCCATGACCCCTTTCATCACAATGCCCAATGTCACCTCTGATCACAATTCTCAATGGCATTTGTCATCACGATGCTCCATGACACCTGTCATCACAATGCTCCATGAGACTTGTCATCACAATGCTCCATGGCCCCTCTCATTCCTGTGCTCCATAATAACTTTAATCACATTTCTAGATGACCACTGCCATCACAATGCCCCATGACATTGTCATCACAATTCGCCATGACCATTGTCATCACAATGCTCCATGAACCATGTCTTCACAGGGTCCCAGGACACTTGTCATCACAATGATCCATTACCACTTTCATCACAATGCTCCATGACCACTGTCATCTCAATGCTCCATGGCCTTTGTATTCACAATGCTCCATGGCCCCTGTAATCACAGTGCTCCATAACACCTTTCATCATAATGCTCCATGACCACTGCCATCTCAATGCCTCATGACGCCTGTCATCACAATTCTCCAAGGCCCCTCTCATCACAGTGCTCCATGACACTTGTCATCCCATTGCTCCATAACACCTGTCATCACAGTGTTCCCTGCCCATGTCATCAAAATGCTCCATGTCCCCTATAATCACAATGCTCCATGCCTTTTTCCTCACAAAGCTCCAGAATTTTGTCATCACAATGTTCCATGACCGTGGCATCCCAATGCTCCATGGCCCTTGTCATCACAATGCTCCAGAATTCTTGTCATCACAATGTTCCATGAACGTGTCATCACAATGCTACATGACCCTGGTCATCACAGTTCTCCATGACCTTTGTCATCACAATGCTCTATGTCACTTTTCATCACAATTCTCAATGACCACTTTAATCACTATGCTCGCTGACCATTTTCATCACATTTCTCTATTGTCATTACAATTCCCCATGGCCCCTTTCTTCACAATTCTCCATGATGCCTGTCATCACAATGCTCCATGGCTTTTGTTATCACAATGCTCCAGGACCAGTTTCATCACAATACTCCATCCCCCTTGTCATCACAGTGCACAATGAAAGCTTTCATTACAATGCTCCATGACACTTGTCATCACAATGCTCCATGGCGTTTATCGTCACAATGCTCCCAGGCACTTTTCATCACGATATTCCATGAAAACTTTCATCACATTGCTCCATGACCATTGTCATCACAATAGTCCATACCCATGTCAACACAATGCTGCATAATCCCTGTCATCCCAATTCTCCATGACTGCTGTCATCACAATAATCCAGGACAATTTTCATTACAATGCTTCATGCCCCCAGTCATCACAGTGCTCCATGATACCTTTCATCACAATTCCTAGATGATCAATGTCATCACAATGCCCCATGACACCTGTTACCACAATTCGCTATGACCCTTGTCATCACAATACTCGATGAACCGTGTCATCACAGTGTTCCAGGACACATGTCATCACAATGATCCATCAATATTTTCATCACAATGCTCCAATACACCTGTCATCACAATGCTCCATGTCCCCTCTTATCATATTGCTCCATGATCTCTTTCATCACAATGCTCCATGACCACTGTCATCACCATACCTCAAGACGCCTGTCATCTCAGTGCTCCATGGCCCCTTTCATCACAAGGCTCCATGAACCCAGTCATCACAATGTTCCCTGCCCTCTTCGTCACAATGCTCCATGGGCCCTGTCATCACAATGCTCCATGCCCTTGTCATCAAAATTCTCCAGAACTCTTGTCATCATAATGTTCCATGCCAATGTCATCAAAATGTCCCATGACACTTGTCATCACAATGCTCCATGGCCTTTGTCATCACAATGTTCCATGGCCCCTGTCATCACAGTGCTCCTTGATACCTTTCATCACAATTCTACATGACCACTGTCATCACAATGCCCCATTTCAGATGTCATCACAATTCGCCATGGTCCTTGTCATAACAATGCTCCATGAACCGTGTCATCACAAGGTTTCAGGACACTTGTCATCACAATGATCCATGATCACTTTCATCACAATGCTCCATGAACCCTGTCATCTCAATGCTCCATAGCCTTTGTATTCACAATGCTCCATGGCCCCTGTAATCACAGTGCTCCATGACCCCTTTCATCACAATGCTCCAAGACCGCTGTCATCACAATGCCCCATGACGCCTGCCACCACCAATCTCCAAGGGCTCCCTTACCAAAAAGCTCCATGATCCCTGTCAGTACAATGTTCCATGACACTTTTCATCACAATGCTCCATGACCCCTGTCATCACAAAGTTCTCTGCCCATATCATCACAATGCTACTTGTCACCTTTCATCACAATGCTCCATGCCCTTTCATCACAATGCTCCAGATTTCTTGTCATCACAATGTTCCTTGACCGTGTCATCACAATGCTCCATGACCCGTGTCATCACAAAGCTCCATGACCCCTGGCATCACAATGATCCATGATTCCTTTCCTCACAGTGCTCCAGTACCCTTTTCATCACAATGCTCCATGCCATTGTCAGCACAATGCTACTTGGACACTGTCATCAAAATGCTCCATCCCCTTTTCATCACAATGCTCCAGATATCCTATCATTACAATGCTCCATGCCCGTGTCAACACAATGCTCAATGACCCCTGTCATCAAAATGCTTGATGAAACTTGTTATCAGAATGTTCCATGACCCCTGTCATCAAAATGATCCCTGACCGTTGTCATCGCAATGCTGCATGATACCTTTCATCCCAATCCTCTGTGACCGCTGTCATCACAATGCTCCAGGACAACTTTCATCACAATGTTCCATGCCCTGGTCATCAAAATGCTCCAGAACTCTTGTCATCATAATGCTCCATGCCAATGTCATCAAAATGCCCCATGACACTTGTCATCACAATGCTCCATGGCCTTTGTCATCACAATGTTCCATGGCCCCTGTCATCAGAGTGCTCCATGTTACCTTTCAATACAATTCTACATGACCACTGTCATCACAATGCCCCATGACAGATGATACCACAATTCGCCATGGTCCTTGTCATCACAATGCTCCATGAACTGTGTCATCACAAGGTTCCAGGACACTTGTCATCACAATGATCCATGATCACTTTCATCACAATGCTCCATGAACCCTGTCATCTCAATGCTCCATGGCCTTTGTATTCACAATGCTCCATGGCCCCTGTAATCACAGAGCTCCATGACCCCTTTCATCCCAATGCTCCAAGACCGCTGTCATCACAATGCCCCATGACGCCTGCCTTCACAAATCTCCACGACCTCTCTTACCAAAAAGCTCCATGATCCCTGTCAGTACAATGTTCCATGACACTTTTTATCACAATGCTCCATGACCCCTGTCATCAAAAAGTTCTCTGCCCATATCGTCACAATGCTCCTTGTCACCTTTCATCACAATGCACCATGCCCTTTCATCACAATGCTCCAGAATTCTTGTCATCGCAATGTTCCTTGACCGTGTCATCACAATGCTCCATGACCCTTGTCATCACAAAGCTCCATGACCCCTGGCATCACAATGATCCATGATTCCTTTCCTCACAGTGCTCCAGTACCCTTTTCATCACAATGCTCCATGCCATTGTCAGCACAATTCTCCTTGGACCCTGTCATCAAAATGCTCCATCCCCTTTTCATCACAATGCTCCAGATATCCTATCATTACAATGCTCCATGCTCGTGTCTACACAATGCTCCATGACCCCTGTCATCAAAATGCTTTATGAACCTTGTTATCAGAATGTTCCATGACCCCTGTCATCCAAATGATCCATGACCGTTGTCATCACAATGCTGCATGATACCTTTCATCCCAATTCTCTGTGACCGCTGTCATCACAATGCTCCAGGACAACTTTCATCACAATGCTCCATGACCCCTGTCATCACAACGTTCCATGAAAGTTGTCATCAAAATGCTCCATGACCCCGGTCACCACAAGGTTCCCTGCCCTTGTCATCACAATGGTACATGGCCTGGTCATCACAATGTTCCATGGCCTCTGTCATCACCATGCTCCATGGTCTTTCTCATCACAATGCTCTATGACCCCTGTCATCACAATGCTTGATGACCATTGTCATCACAATGCTCCAAGGCCCCTGTCATCACAATGCCTCATGGTCTTTGTAATCACAATGCTCAATGACCAATGTCATCACAGTGCTCCATGCCGTTGTCATCACAATGCTCCATGGTCCCTGTAATCACAATGCTCCATACCCTTGTCATCACAATGCTCCAGAACACTTGTCATCATAATGCTCCATTCCCGTGTCATCACATTGCTGAATGACACTTGTCATCACAATGTTCCTTGGCCTTTGTCATCACAGTGCTCCATGATACCTTTAATCAAAATTCTACATGACCACTCTCATCACAATGCAAGATGACCAATGTCATCACAATGCCCCATGACACGTGTCATCACAATTCGCCTTGGCCCTTGTCATCTCAATGCTGTATGAAACGTGTCATCAGTAGCTCCCAAGACCCTTGTCATCACAATGCTCCATGAACTCTGTTATCTCAATATTCCATGGCCTTTGTATTCACAATGCTCCATTGTCCCGATAATCGCGTTGCTCCATGAACACTTTCATCACAATGCTCCTTGACCACTGTCACCATAATGCCCCATGACGTCTCTCATCACTGTGCTCCAAGGCCACTCTCATCAAAATGCTCCATGATCTGTGTCAGCACAATATTGCATGACACTTGTCATCACAATGCTCCATGATCCCTCTAATCACAATGATCCCTGCCAATTTCATCACAATGACCCAAGTCTCCTGTAATCACAATGCTCCATGCCCTTGTCATCACAATGCTCCAGGTCTGTTGTCATCACCATGCTTCATGCCCGTGTCATCACAATGCTCCATGAATCTTGTCTTCACAATGCTCCATGGCCCATGTCATCACAATGCTCCATGACCCCTCTCATCACAATGCTCTATGGCCTTTGTCATCACAATGCTCCGTGACCCCCGTCAACACAATGCCTGATGACCCCTGTCATCAAAATGCTAAATGGCACTTGTCATCACAATGCTCTATGATGCCTGTCATCACTATTCTCCATGTCACTTGTTATCACAAGGCTCCATGGCCCCTGTACTCCCAGTACTCCATGACCCCTTTCATCACAATGCCCAATGTCACCTCTGATCACAATTCTCAATGGCATTTGTCATCACGATGCTCCATGACACCTGTCATCACAATGCTCCATGAGACTTGTCATCACAATGCTCCATGGCCCCTCTCATTACTGTGCTCCATAATAACTTTAATCACATTTCTAGATGACCACTGCCATCACAATGCCCCATGACATTGTCATCACAATTCGCCATGACCATTGTCATCACAATGCTCCATGAACCATGTCATCACAGGGTCCCAGGACACTTGTCATCACAATGATCCATTACCACTTTCATCACAATGCTCCATGACCACTGTCATCTCAATGCTCCATGGCTTTTGTATTCACAATGCTCCATGGCCCCTGTAATCACAGTGCTCCATAACACCTTTCATCATAATGCTCCATGACCACTGCCATCTCAATGCCTCATGACGCCTGTCATCACAATTCTCCAAGGCCCCTCTCATCACAGTGCTCCATGAAACTTGTCATCCTATTGCTCCATAACACCTGTCATCACAGTGTTCCCTGCCCATGTCATCAAAATGCTCCATGTCCCCTATAATCACAATGCTCCATGCCTTTTTCCTCACAAAGCTCCAGAATTTTGTCATCACAATGTTCCATGACCGTGGCATCCCAATGCTCCATGGCCCTTGTCATCACAATGCTCCAGAATTCTTGTCATCACAATGTTCCATGAACGTGTCATCACAATGCTACATGACCCTGGTCATCACAGTTCTCCATGACCTTTGTCATCACAATGCTCTATGTCACTTTTCATCACAATTCTCAATGACCACTTTAATCACTATGCTCGCTGACCATTTTCATCACATTTCTCTATTGTCATTACAATTCCCCATGGCCCCTTTCTTCACAATTCTCCATGATGCCTGTCATCACAATGCTCCATGGCTTTTGTTATCACAATGCTCCAGGACCAGTTTCATCACAATACTCCATCCCCCTTGTCATCACAGTGCACAATGAAAGCTTTCATTACAATGCTCCATGACACTTGTCATCACAATGCTCCATGGCGTTTATCGTCACAATGCTCCCAGGCACTTTTCATCACGATATTCCATGAAAACTTTCATCACATTGCTCCATGACCATTGTCATCAAAATAGTCCATACCCATGTCAACACAATGCTGCATAATCCCTGTCATCCCAATTCTCCATGACTGCTGTCATCACAATAATCCAGGACAATTTTCATTACAATGCTTCATGCCCCCAGTCATCACAGTGCTCCATGATACCTTTCATCACAATTCCTAGATGATCAATGTCATCACAATGCCCCATGACACCTGTTACCACAATTCGCTATGACCCTTGTCATCACAATACTCGATGAACCGTGTCATCACAGTGTTCCAGGACACATGTCATCACAATGATCCATTAATATTTTCATCACAATGCTCCAATACACCTGTCATCACAATGCTCCATGTCCCCTCTTATCATATTGCTCCATGATCTCTTTCATCACAATGCTCCATGACCACTGTCATCACCATACCTCAAGACGCCTGTCATCTCAGTGCTCCATGGCCCCTTTCATCACAAGGCTCCATGAACCCAGTCATCACATGTTCCCTGCCCTCTTCGTCACAATGCTCCATGGGCCCTGTCATCACAATGCTCCATGCCCTTGTCATCAAAATTCTCCAGAACTCTTGTCATCATAATGTTCCATGCCAATGTCATCAAAATGTCCCATGACACTTGTCATCACAATGCTCCATGGCCTTTGTCATCACAATGTTCCATGGCCCCTGTCATCACAGTGCTCCTTGATACCTTTCATCACAATTCTACATGACCACTGTCATCACAATGCCCCATTTCAGATGTCATCACAATTCGCCATGGTCCTTGTCATAACAATGCTCCATGAACCGTGTCATCACAAGGTTTCAGGACACTTGTCATCACAATGATCCATGATCACTTTCATCACAATGCTCCATGAACCCTGTCATCTCAATGCTCCATAGCCTTTGTATTCACAATGCTCCATGGCCCCTGTAATCACAGTGCTCCATGACCCCTTTCATCACAATGCTCCAAGACCGCTGTCATCACAATGCCCCATGACGCCTGCCACCACCAATCTCCAAGGGCTCCCTTACCAAAAAGCTCCATGATCCCTGTCAGTACAATGTTCCATGACACTTTTCATCACAATGCTCCATGACCCCTGTCATCACAAAGTTCTCTGCCCATATCATCACAATGCTACTTGTCACCTTTCATCACAATGCTCCATGCCCTTTCATCACAATGCTCCAGATTTCTTGTCATCACAATGTTCCTTGACCGTGTCATCACAATGCTCCATGACCCGTGTCATCACAAAGCTCCATGACCCCTGGCATCACAATGATCCATGATTCCTTTCCTCACAGTGCTCCAGTACCCTTTTCATCACAATGCTCCATGCCATTGTCAGCACAATGCTACTTGGACACTGTCATCAAAATGCTCCATCCCCTTTTCATCACAATGCTCCAGATATCCTATCATTACAATGCTCCATGCCCGTGTCAACACAATGCTCCATGACCCCTGTCATCAAAATGCTTGATGAAACTTGTTATCAGAATGTTCCATGACCCCTGTCATCAAAATAATACCTGACCGTTGTCATCGCAATGTTGCATGATACCTTTCATCCCAATCCTCTGTGACCGCTGTCATCACAATGCTCCAGGACAACTTTCATCACAATGCTCCATGCCCTGGTCATCAAAATGCTCCAGAACTCTTGTCATCATAATGCTCCATGCCAATGTCATCAAAATGCCCCATGACACTTGTCATCACAATGCTCCATGGCCTTTGTCATCACAATGTTCCATGGCCCCTGTCATCAGAGTGCTCCATGTTACCTTTCAATACAATTCTACATGACCACTGTCATCACAATGCCCCATGACAGATGATACCACAATTCGCCATGGTCCTTGTCATCACAATGCTCCATGAACTGTGTCATCACAAGGTTCCAGGACACTTGTCATCACAATGATCCATGATCACTTTCATCACAATGCTCCATGAACCCTGTCATCTCAATGCTCCATGGCCTTTGTATTCACAATGCTCCATGGCCCCTGTAATCACAGAGCTCCATGACCCCTTTCATCCCAATGCTCCAAGACCGCTGTCATCACAATGCCCCATGACGCCTGCCTTCACAAATCTCCAAGACATCTCTTACCAAAAAGCTCCATGATCCCTGTCAGTACAATGTTCCATGACACTTTTTATCACAATGCTCCATGACCCGTCATCAAAAAGTTCTCTGCCCATATCGTCACAATGCTCCTTGTCACCTTTCATCACAATGCACCATGCCCTTTCATCACAATGCTCCAGAATTCTTGTCATCGCAATGTTCCTTGACCATGTCATCACAATGCTCCATGACCCGTGTCATCACAAAGCTCCATGACCCCTGTCATCACAATGATCCATGATTCCTTTCCTCACAGTGCTCCAGTACCCTTTTCATCACAATGCTCCATGCCATTGTCAGCACAATTCTCCTTGGACCCTGTCATCAAAATGCTCCATCCCCTTTTCATCACAATGCTCCAGATATCCTATCATTACAATGCTCCATGCTCGTGTCAACACAATGCTCCATGACCCCTGTCATCAAAATGCTTTATGAACCTTGTTATCAGAATGTTCCATGACCCCTGTCATCCAAATGATCCATGACCGTTGTCATCACAATGCTGCATGATACCTTTCATCCCAATTCTCTGTGACCGCTGTCATCACAATGCTCCAGGACAACTTTCATCACAATGCTCCATGACCCCTGTCATCACAACGTTCCATGAAAGTTGTCATCAAAATGCTCCATGACCCCGGTCACCACAAGGTTCCCTGACCTTGTCATCACAATGGTACATGGCCTGGTCATCACAATGTTCCATGGCCTCTGTCATCACCATGCTCCATGGTCTTTCTCATCACAATGCTCTATGACCCCTGTCATCACAATGCTTGATGACCATTGTCATCACAATGCTCCAAGGCCACTGTCATCACAATGCCTCATGGTCTTTGTAATCACAATGCTCAATGACCAATGTCATCACAGTGCTCCATGCCGTTGTCATCACAATGCTCCATGGTCCCTGTAATCACAATGCTCCATACCCTTGTCATCACAATGCTCCAGAACACTTGTCATCATAATGCTCCATTCCCGTGTCATCACATTGCTGAATGACACTTGTCATCACAATGTTCCTTGGCCTTTGTCATCACTGTGCTCCATGATACCTTTAATCAAAATTCTACATGACCACTCTCATCACAATGCAAGATGACCAATGTCATCACAATGCCCCATGACACGTGTCATCACAATTCGCCTTGGCCCTTGTCATCTCAATGCTGTATGAAACGTGTCATCAGTAGCTCCCAAGACCCTTGTCATCACAATGCTCCATGAACTCTGTTATCTCAATGTTCCATGGCCTTTGTATTCACAATGCTCCATTGTCCCGATAATCGCGTTGCTCCATGAACACTTTCATCACAATGCTCCTTGACCACTGTCACCATAATGCCCCATGACGTCTCTCATCACTGTGCTCCAAGGCCACTCTCATCAAAATGCTCCATGATCTGTGTCAGCACAATATTGCATGACACTTGTCATCACAATGCTCCATGATCCCTCTAATCACAATGATCCCTGCCAATTTCATCACAATGACCCAAGTCTCCTGTAATCACAATGCTCCATGCCCTTGTCATCACAATGCTCCAGGTCTGTTGTCATCACCATGCTTCATGCCTGTGTCATCACAATGCTCCATGAATCTTGTCTTCACAATGCTCCATGGCCCATGTCATCACAATGCTCCATGACCCCTCTCATCACAATGCTCTATGGCCTTTGTCATCACAATGCTCCGTGACCCCCGTCAACACAATGCCTGATGACCCCTGTCATCAAAATGCTAAATGGCACTTGTCATCACAATGCTCTATGATGCCTGTCATCACTATTCTCCATGTCACTTGTTATCACAAGGCTCCATGTCCCCTGTACTCCCAGTACTCCATGACCCCTTTCATCACAATGCCCAATGTCACCTCTGATCACAATTCTCAATGGCATTTGTCATCACGATGCTCCATGACACCTGTCATCACAATGCTCCATGAGACTTGTCATCACAATGCTCCATGGCCCCTCTCATTCCTGTGCTCCATAATAACTTTAATCACATTTCTAGATGACCACTGCCATCACAATGCCCCATGACATTGTCATCACAATTCGCCATGACCATTGTCATCACAATGCTCCATGAACCATGTCTTCACAGGGTCCCAGGACACTTGTCATCACAATGATCCATTACCACTTTCATCACAATGCTCCATGACCACTGTCATCTCAATGCTCCATGGCCTTTGTATTCACAATGCTCCATGGCCCCTGTAATCACAGTGCTCCATAACACCTTTCATCATAATGCTCCATGACCACTGCCATCTCAATGCCTCATGACGCCTGTCATCACAATTCTCCAAGGCCCCTCTCATCACAGTGCTCCATGACACTTGTCATCCCATTGCTCCATAACACCTGTCATCACAGTGTTCCCTGCCCATGTCATCAAAATGCTCCATGTCCCCTATAATCACAATGCTCCATGCCTTTTTCCTCACAAAGCTCCAGAATTTTGTCATCACAATGTTCCATGACCGTGGCATCCCAATGCTCCATGGCCCTTGTCATCACAATGCTCCAGAATTCTTGTCATCACAATGTTCCATGAACGTGTCATCACAATGCTACATGACCCTGGTCATCACAGTTCTCCATGACCTTTGTCATCACAATGCTCTATGTCACTTTTCATCACAATTCTCAATGACCACTTTAATCACTATGCTCGCTGACCATTTTCATCACATTTCTCTATTGTCATTACAATTCCCCATGGCCCCTTTCTTCACAATTCTCCATGATGCCTGTCATCACAATGCTCCATGGCTTTTGTTATCACAATGCTCCAGGACCAGTTTCATCACAATACTCCATCCCCCTTGTCATCACAGTGCACAATGAAAGCTTTCATTACAATGCTCCATGACACTTGTCATCACAATGCTCCATGGCGTTTATCGTCACAATGCTCCCAGGCACTTTTCATCACGATATTCCATGAAAACTTTCATCACATTGCTCCATGACCATTGTCATCACAATAGTCCATACCCATGTCAACACAATGCTGCATAATCCCTGTCATCCCAATTCTCCATGACTGCTGTCATCACAATAATCCAGGACAATTTTCATTACAATGCTTCATGCCCCCAGTCATCACAGTGCTCCATGATACCTTTCATCACAATTCCTAGATGATCAATGTCATCACAATGCCCCATGACACCTGTTACCACAATTCGCTATGACCCTTGTCATCACAATACTCGATGAACCGTGTCATCACAGTGTTCCAGGACACATGTCATCACAATGATCCATCAATATTTTCATCACAATGCTCCAATACACCTGTCATCACAATGCTCCATGTCCCCTCTTATCATATTGCTCCATGATCTCTTTCATCACAATGCTCCATGACCACTGTCATCACCATACCTCAAGACGCCTGTCATCTCAGTGCTCCATGGCCCCTTTCATCACAAGGCTCCATGAACCCAGTCATCACAATGTTCCCTGCCCTCTTCGTCACAATGCTCCATGGGCCCTGTCATCACAATGCTCCATGCCCTTGTCATCAAAATTCTCCAGAACTCTTGTCATCATAATGTTCCATGCCAATGTCATCAAAATGTCCCATGACACTTGTCATCACAATGCTCCATGGCCTTTGTCATCACAATGTTCCATGGCCCCTGTCATCACAGTGCTCCTTGATACCTTTCATCACAATTCTACATGACCACTGTCATCACAATGCCCCATTTCAGATGTCATCACAATTCGCCATGGTCCTTGTCATAACAATGCTCCATGAACCGTGTCATCACAAGGTTTCAGGACACTTGTCATCACAATGATCCATGATCACTTTCATCACAATGCTCCATGAACCCTGTCATCTCAATGCTCCATAGCCTTTGTATTCACAATGCTCCATGGCCCCTGTAATCACAGTGCTCCATGACCCCTTTCATCACAATGCTCCAAGACCGCTGTCATCACAATGCCCCATGACGCCTGCCACCACCAATCTCCAAGGGCTCCCTTACCAAAAAGCTCCATGATCCCTGTCAGTACAATGTTCCATGACACTTTTCATCACAATGCTCCATGACCCCTGTCATCACAAAGTTCTCTGCCCATATCATCACAATGCTACTTGTCACCTTTCATCACAATGCTCCATGCCCTTTCATCACAATGCTCCAGATTTCTTGTCATCACAATGTTCCTTGACCGTGTCATCACAATGCTCCATGACCCGTGTCATCACAAAGCTCCATGACCCCTGGCATCACAATGATCCATGATTCCTTTCCTCACAGTGCTCCAGTACCCTTTTCATCACAATGCTCCATGCCATTGTCAGCACAATGCTACTTGGACACTGTCATCAAAATGCTCCATCCCCTTTTCATCACAATGCTCCAGATATCCTATCATTACAATGCTCCATGCCCGTGTCAACACAATGCTCAATGACCCCTGTCATCAAAATGCTTGATGAAACTTGTTATCAGAATGTTCCATGACCCCTGTCATCAAAATGATCCCTGACCGTTGTCATCGCAATGCTGCATGATACCTTTCATCCCAATCCTCTGTGACCGCTGTCATCACAATGCTCCAGGACAACTTTCATCACAATGTTCCATGCCCTGGTCATCAAAATGCTCCAGAACTCTTGTCATCATAATGCTCCATGCCAATGTCATCAAAATGCCCCATGACACTTGTCATCACAATGCTCCATGGCCTTTGTCATCACAATGTTCCATGGCCCCTGTCATCAGAGTGCTCCATGTTACCTTTCAATACAATTCTACATGACCACTGTCATCACAATGCCCCATGACAGATGATACCACAATTCGCCATGGTCCTTGTCATCACAATGCTCCATGAACTGTGTCATCACAAGGTTCCAGGACACTTGTCATCACAATGATCCATGATCACTTTCATCACAATGCTCCATGAACCCTGTCATCTCAATGCTCCATGGCCTTTGTATTCACAATGCTCCATGGCCCCTGTAATCACAGAGCTCCATGACCCCTTTCATCCCAATGCTCCAAGACCGCTGTCATCACAATGCCCCATGACGCCTGCCTTCACAAATCTCCACGACCTCTCTTACCAAAAAGCTCCATGATCCCTGTCAGTACAATGTTCCATGACACTTTTTATCACAATGCTCCATGACCCCTGTCATCAAAAAGTTCTCTGCCCATATCGTCACAATGCTCCTTGTCACCTTTCATCACAATGCACCATGCCCTTTCATCACAATGCTCCAGAATTCTTGTCATCGCAATGTTCCTTGACCGTGTCATCACAATGCTCCATGACCCTTGTCATCACAAAGCTCCATGACCCCTGGCATCACAATGATCCATGATTCCTTTCCTCACAGTGCTCCAGTACCCTTTTCATCACAATGCTCCATGCCATTGTCAGCACAATTCTCCTTGGACCCTGTCATCAAAATGCTCCATCCCCTTTTCATCACAATGCTCCAGATATCCTATCATTACAATGCTCCATGCTCGTGTCTACACAATGCTCCATGACCCCTGTCATCAAAATGCTTTATGAACCTTGTTATCAGAATGTTCCATGACCCCTGTCATCCAAATGATCCATGACCGTTGTCATCACAATGCTGCATGATACCTTTCATCCCAATTCTCTGTGACCGCTGTCATCACAATGCTCCAGGACAACTTTCATCACAATGCTCCATGACCCCTGTCATCACAACGTTCCATGAAAGTTGTCATCAAAATGCTCCATGACCCCGGTCACCACAAGGTTCCCTGCCCTTGTCATCACAATGGTACATGGCCTGGTCATCACAATGTTCCATGGCCTCTGTCATCACCATGCTCCATGGTCTTTCTCATCACAATGCTCTATGACCCCTGTCATCACAATGCTTGATGACCATTGTCATCACAATGCTCCAAGGCCCCTGTCATCACAATGCCTCATGGTCTTTGTAATCACAATGCTCAATGACCAATGTCATCACAGTGCTCCATGCCGTTGTCATCACAATGCTCCATGGTCCCTGTAATCACAATGCTCCATACCCTTGTCATCACAATGCTCCAGAACACTTGTCATCATAATGCTCCATTCCCGTGTCATCACATTGCTGAATGACACTTGTCATCACAATGTTCCTTGGCCTTTGTCATCACAGTGCTCCATGATACCTTTAATCAAAATTCTACATGACCACTCTCATCACAATGCAAGATGACCAATGTCATCACAATGCCCCATGACACGTGTCATCACAATTCGCCTTGGCCCTTGTCATCTCAATGCTGTATGAAACGTGTCATCAGTAGCTCCCAAGACCCTTGTCATCACAATGCTCCATGAACTCTGTTATCTCAATATTCCATGGCCTTTGTATTCACAATGCTCCATTGTCCCGATAATCGCGTTGCTCCATGAACACTTTCATCACAATGCTCCTTGACCACTGTCACCATAATGCCCCATGACGTCTCTCATCACTGTGCTCCAAGGCCACTCTCATCAAAATGCTCCATGATCTGTGTCAGCACAATATTGCATGACACTTGTCATCACAATGCTCCATGATCCCTCTAATCACAATGATCCCTGCCAATTTCATCACAATGACCCAAGTCTCCTGTAATCACAATGCTCCATGCCCTTGTCATCACAATGCTCCAGGTCTGTTGTCATCACCATGCTTCATGCCCGTGTCATCACAATGCTCCATGAATCTTGTCTTCACAATGCTCCATGGCCCATGTCATCACAATGCTCCATGACCCCTCTCATCACAATGCTCTATGGCCTTTGTCATCACAATGCTCCGTGACCCCCGTCAACACAATGCCTGATGACCCCTGTCATCAAAATGCTAAATGGCACTTGTCATCACAATGCTCTATGATGCCTGTCATCACTATTCTCCATGTCACTTGTTATCACAAGGCTCCATGGCCCCTGTACTCCCAGTACTCCATGACCCCTTTCATCACAATGCCCAATGTCACCTCTGATCACAATTCTCAATGGCATTTGTCATCACGATGCTCCATGACACCTGTCATCACAATGCTCCATGAGACTTGTCATCACAATGCTCCATGGCCCCTCTCATTACTGTGCTCCATAATAACTTTAATCACATTTCTAGATGACCACTGCCATCACAATGCCCCATGACATTGTCATCACAATTCGCCATGACCATTGTCATCACAATGCTCCATGAACCATGTCATCACAGGGTCCCAGGACACTTGTCATCACAATGATCCATTACCACTTTCATCACAATGCTCCATGACCACTGTCATCTCAATGCTCCATGGCTTTTGTATTCACAATGCTCCATGGCCCCTGTAATCACAGTGCTCCATAACACCTTTCATCATAATGCTCCATGACCACTGCCATCTCAATGCCTCATGACGCCTGTCATCACAATTCTCCAAGGCCCCTCTCATCACAGTGCTCCATGAAACTTGTCATCCTATTGCTCCATAACACCTGTCATCACAGTGTTCCCTGCCCATGTCATCAAAATGCTCCATGTCCCCTATAATCACAATGCTCCATGCCTTTTTCCTCACAAAGCTCCAGAATTTTGTCATCACAATGTTCCATGACCGTGGCATCCCAATGCTCCATGGCCCTTGTCATCACAATGCTCCAGAATTCTTGTCATCACAATGTTCCATGAACGTGTCATCACAATGCTACATGACCCTGGTCATCACAGTTCTCCATGACCTTTGTCATCACAATGCTCTATGTCACTTTTCATCACAATTCTCAATGACCACTTTAATCACTATGCTCGCTGACCATTTTCATCACATTTCTCTATTGTCATTACAATTCCCCATGGCCCCTTTCTTCACAATTCTCCATGATGCCTGTCATCACAATGCTCCATGGCTTTTGTTATCACAATGCTCCAGGACCAGTTTCATCACAATACTCCATCCCCCTTGTCATCACAGTGCACAATGAAAGCTTTCATTACAATGCTCCATGACACTTGTCATCACAATGCTCCATGGCGTTTATCGTCACAATGCTCCCAGGCACTTTTCATCACGATATTCCATGAAAACTTTCATCACATTGCTCCATGACCATTGTCATCAAAATAGTCCATACCCATGTCAACACAATGCTGCATAATCCCTGTCATCCCAATTCTCCATGACTGCTGTCATCACAATAATCCAGGACAATTTTCATTACAATGCTTCATGCCCCCAGTCATCACAGTGCTCCATGATACCTTTCATCACAATTCCTAGATGATCAATGTCATCACAATGCCCCATGACACCTGTTACCACAATTCGCTATGACCCTTGTCATCACAATACTCGATGAACCGTGTCATCACAGTGTTCCAGGACACATGTCATCACAATGATCCATTAATATTTTCATCACAATGCTCCAATACACCTGTCATCACAATGCTCCATGTCCCCTCTTATCATATTGCTCCATGATCTCTTTCATCACAATGCTCCATGACCACTGTCATCACCATACCTCAAGACGCCTGTCATCTCAGTGCTCCATGGCCCCTTTCATCACAAGGCTCCATGAACCCAGTCATCACATGTTCCCTGCCCTCTTCGTCACAATGCTCCATGGGCCCTGTCATCACAATGCTCCATGCCCTTGTCATCAAAATTCTCCAGAACTCTTGTCATCATAATGTTCCATGCCAATGTCATCAAAATGTCCCATGACACTTGTCATCACAATGCTCCATGGCCTTTGTCATCACAATGTTCCATGGCCCCTGTCATCACAGTGCTCCTTGATACCTTTCATCACAATTCTACATGACCACTGTCATCACAATGCCCCATTTCAGATGTCATCACAATTCGCCATGGTCCTTGTCATAACAATGCTCCATGAACCGTGTCATCACAAGGTTTCAGGACACTTGTCATCACAATGATCCATGATCACTTTCATCACAATGCTCCATGAACCCTGTCATCTCAATGCTCCATAGCCTTTGTATTCACAATGCTCCATGGCCCCTGTAATCACAGTGCTCCATGACCCCTTTCATCACAATGCTCCAAGACCGCTGTCATCACAATGCCCCATGACGCCTGCCACCACCAATCTCCAAGGGCTCCCTTACCAAAAAGCTCCATGATCCCTGTCAGTACAATGTTCCATGACACTTTTCATCACAATGCTCCATGACCCCTGTCATCACAAAGTTCTCTGCCCATATCATCACAATGCTACTTGTCACCTTTCATCACAATGCTCCATGCCCTTTCATCACAATGCTCCAGATTTCTTGTCATCACAATGTTCCTTGACCGTGTCATCACAATGCTCCATGACCCGTGTCATCACAAAGCTCCATGACCCCTGGCATCACAATGATCCATGATTCCTTTCCTCACAGTGCTCCAGTACCCTTTTCATCACAATGCTCCATGCCATTGTCAGCACAATGCTACTTGGACACTGTCATCAAAATGCTCCATCCCCTTTTCATCACAATGCTCCAGATATCCTATCATTACAATGCTCCATGCCCGTGTCAACACAATGCTCCATGACCCCTGTCATCAAAATGCTTGATGAAACTTGTTATCAGAATGTTCCATGACCCCTGTCATCAAAATAATCCCTGACCGTTGTCATCGCAATGTTGCATGATACCTTTCATCCCAATCCTCTGTGACCGCTGTCATCACAATGCTCCAGGACAACTTTCATCACAATGCTCCATGCCCTGGTCATCAAAATGCTCCAGAACTCTTGTCATCATAATGCTCCATGCCAATGTCATCAAAATGCCCCATGACACTTGTCATCACAATGCTCCATGGCCTTTGTCATCACAATGTTCCATGGCCCCTGTCATCAGAGTGCTCCATGTTACCTTTCAATACAATTCTACATGACCACTGTCATCACAATGCCCCATGACAGATGATACCACAATTCGCCATGGTCCTTGTCATCACAATGCTCCATGAACTGTGTCATCACAAGGTTCCAGGACACTTGTCATCACAATGATCCATGATCACTTTCATCACAATGCTCCATGAACCCTGTCATCTCAATGCTCCATGGCCTTTGTATTCACAATGCTCCATAGCCCCTGTAATCACAGAGCTCCATGACCCCTTTCATCCCAATGCTCCAAGACCGCTGTCATCACAATGCCCCATGACGCCTGCCTTCACAAATCTCCAAGACATCTCTTACCAAAAAGCTCCATGATCCCTGTCAGTACAATGTTCCATGACACTTTTTATCACAATGCTCCATGACCCGTCATCAAAAAGTTCTCTGCCCATATCGTCACAATGCTCCTTGTCACCTTTCATCACAATGCACCATGCCCTTTCATCACAATGCTCCAGAATTCTTGTCATCGCAATGTTCCTTGACCGTGTCATCACAATGCTCCATGACCCGTGTCATCACAAAGCTCCATGACCCCTGTCATCACAATGATCCATGATTCCTTTCCTCACAGTGCTCCAGTACCCTTTTCATCACAATGCTCCATGCCATTGTCAGCACAATTCTCCTTGGACCCTGTCATCAAAATGCTCCATCCCCTTTTCATCACAATGCTCCAGATATCCTATCATTACAATGCTCCATGCTCGTGTCAACACAATGCTCCATGACCCCTGTCATCAAAATGCTTTATGAACCTTGTTATCAGAATGTTCCATGACCCCTGTCATCCAAATGATCCATGACCGTTGTCATCACAATGCTGCATGATACCTTTCATCCCAATTCTCTGTGACCGCTGTCATCACAATGCTCCAGGACAACTTTCATCACAATGCTCCATGACCCCTGTCATCACAACGTTCCATGAAAGTTGTCATCAAAATGCTCCATGACCCCGGTCACCACAAGGTTCCCTGACCTTGTCATCACAATGGTACATGGCCTGGTCATCACAATGTTCCATGGCCTCTGTCATCACCATGCTCCATGGTCTTTCTCATCACAATGCTCTATGACCCCTGTCATCACAATGCTTGATGACCATTGTCATCACAATGCTCCAAGGCCACTGTCATCACAATGCCTCATGGTCTTTGTAATCACAATGCTCAATGACCAATGTCATCACAGTGCTCCATGCCGTTGTCATCACAATGCTCCATGGTCCCTGTAATCACAATGCTCCATACCCTTGTCATCACAATGCTCCAGAACACTTGTCATCATAATGCTCCATTCCCGTGTCATCACATTGCTGAATGACACTTGTCATCACAATGTTCCTTGGCCTTTGTCATCACTGTGCTCCATGATACCTTTAATCAAAATTCTACATGACCACTCTCATCACAATGCAAGATGACCAATGTCATCACAATGCCCCATGACACGTGTCATCACAATTCGCCTTGGCCCTTGTCATCTCAATGCTGTATGAAACGTGTCATCAGTAGCTCCCAAGACCCTTGTCATCACAATGCTCCATGAACTCTGTTATCTCAATGTTCCATGGCCTTTGTATTCACAATGCTCCATTGTCCCGATAATCGCGTTGCTCCATGAACACTTTCATCACAATGCTCCTTGACCACTGTCACCATAATGCCCCATGACGTCTCTCATCACTGTGCTCCAAGGCCACTCTCATCAAAATGCTCCATGATCTGTGTCAGCACAATATTGCATGACACTTGTCATCACAATGCTCCATGATCCCTCTAATCACAATGATCCCTGCCAATTTCATCACAATGACCCAAGTCTCCTGTAATCACAATGCTCCATGCCCTTGTCATCACAATGCTCCAGGTCTGTTGTCATCACCATGCTTCATGCCTGTGTCATCACAATGCTCCATGAATCTTGTCTTCACAATGCTCCATGGCCCATGTCATCACAATGCTCCATGACCCCTCTCATCACAATGCTCTATGGCCTTTGTCATCACAATGCTCCGTGACCCCCGTCAACACAATGCCTGATGACCCCTGTCATCAAAATGCTAAATGGCACTTGTCATCACAATGCTCTATGATGCCTGTCATCACTATTCTCCATGTCACTTGTTATCACAAGGCTCCATGTCCCCTGTACTCCCAGTACTCCATGACCCCTTTCATCACAATGCCCAATGTCACCTCTGATCACAATTCTCAATGGCATTTGTCATCACGATGCTCCATGACACCTGTCATCACAATGCTCCATGAGACTTGTCATCACAATGCTCCATGGCCCCTCTCATTCCTGTGCTCCATAATAACTTTAATCACATTTCTAGATGACCACTGCCATCACAATGCCCCATGACATTGTCATCACAATTCGCCATGACCATTGTCATCACAATGCTCCATGAACCATGTCTTCACAGGGTCCCAGGACACTTGTCATCACAATGATCCATTACCACTTTCATCACAATGCTCCATGACCACTGTCATCTCAATGCTCCATGGCCTTTGTATTCACAATGCTCCATGGCCCCTGTAATCACAGTGCTCCATAACACCTTTCATCATAATGCTCCATGACCACTGCCATCTCAATGCCTCATGACGCCTGTCATCACAATTCTCCAAGGCCCCTCTCATCACAGTGCTCCATGACACTTGTCATCCCATTGCTCCATAACACCTGTCATCACAGTGTTCCCTGCCCATGTCATCAAAATGCTCCATGTCCCCTATAATCACAATGCTCCATGCCTTTTTCCTCACAAAGCTCCAGAATTTTGTCATCACAATGTTCCATGACCGTGGCATCCCAATGCTCCATGGCCCTTGTCATCACAATGCTCCAGAATTCTTGTCATCACAATGTTCCATGAACGTGTCATCACAATGCTACATGACCCTGGTCATCACAGTTCTCCATGACCTTTGTCATCACAATGCTCTATGTCACTTTTCATCACAATTCTCAATGACCACTTTAATCACTATGCTCGCTGACCATTTTCATCACATTTCTCTATTGTCATTACAATTCCCCATGGCCCCTTTCTTCACAATTCTCCATGATGCCTGTCATCACAATGCTCCATGGCTTTTGTTATCACAATGCTCCAGGACCAGTTTCATCACAATACTCCATCCCCCTTGTCATCACAGTGCACAATGAAAGCTTTCATTACAATGCTCCATGACACTTGTCATCACAATGCTCCATGGCGTTTATCGTCACAATGCTCCCAGGCACTTTTCATCACGATATTCCATGAAAACTTTCATCACATTGCTCCATGACCATTGTCATCACAATAGTCCATACCCATGTCAACACAATGCTGCATAATCCCTGTCATCCCAATTCTCCATGACTGCTGTCATCACAATAATCCAGGACAATTTTCATTACAATGCTTCATGCCCCCAGTCATCACAGTGCTCCATGATACCTTTCATCACAATTCCTAGATGATCAATGTCATCACAATGCCCCATGACACCTGTTACCACAATTCGCTATGACCCTTGTCATCACAATACTCGATGAACCGTGTCATCACAGTGTTCCAGGACACATGTCATCACAATGATCCATCAATATTTTCATCACAATGCTCCAATACACCTGTCATCACAATGCTCCATGTCCCCTCTTATCATATTGCTCCATGATCTCTTTCATCACAATGCTCCATGACCACTGTCATCACCATACCTCAAGACGCCTGTCATCTCAGTGCTCCATGGCCCCTTTCATCACAAGGCTCCATGAACCCAGTCATCACAATGTTCCCTGCCCTCTTCGTCACAATGCTCCATGGGCCCTGTCATCACAATGCTCCATGCCCTTGTCATCAAAATTCTCCAGAACTCTTGTCATCATAATGTTCCATGCCAATGTCATCAAAATGTCCCATGACACTTGTCATCACAATGCTCCATGGCCTTTGTCATCACAATGTTCCATGGCCCCTGTCATCACAGTGCTCCTTGATACCTTTCATCACAATTCTACATGACCACTGTCATCACAATGCCCCATTTCAGATGTCATCACAATTCGCCATGGTCCTTGTCATAACAATGCTCCATGAACCGTGTCATCACAAGGTTTCAGGACACTTGTCATCACAATGATCCATGATCACTTTCATCACAATGCTCCATGAACCCTGTCATCTCAATGCTCCATAGCCTTTGTATTCACAATGCTCCATGGCCCCTGTAATCACAGTGCTCCATGACCCCTTTCATCACAATGCTCCAAGACCGCTGTCATCACAATGCCCCATGACGCCTGCCACCACCAATCTCCAAGGGCTCCCTTACCAAAAAGCTCCATGATCCCTGTCAGTACAATGTTCCATGACACTTTTCATCACAATGCTCCATGACCCCTGTCATCACAAAGTTCTCTGCCCATATCATCACAATGCTACTTGTCACCTTTCATCACAATGCTCCATGCCCTTTCATCACAATGCTCCAGATTTCTTGTCATCACAATGTTCCTTGACCGTGTCATCACAATGCTCCATGACCCGTGTCATCACAAAGCTCCATGACCCCTGGCATCACAATGATCCATGATTCCTTTCCTCACAGTGCTCCAGTACCCTTTTCATCACAATGCTCCATGCCATTGTCAGCACAATGCTACTTGGACACTGTCATCAAAATGCTCCATCCCCTTTTCATCACAATGCTCCAGATATCCTATCATTACAATGCTCCATGCCCGTGTCAACACAATGCTCAATGACCCCTGTCATCAAAATGCTTGATGAAACTTGTTATCAGAATGTTCCATGACCCCTGTCATCAAAATGATCCCTGACCGTTGTCATCGCAATGCTGCATGATACCTTTCATCCCAATCCTCTGTGACCGCTGTCATCACAATGCTCCAGGACAACTTTCATCACAATGTTCCATGCCCTGGTCATCAAAATGCTCCAGAACTCTTGTCATCATAATGCTCCATGCCAATGTCATCAAAATGCCCCATGACACTTGTCATCACAATGCTCCATGGCCTTTGTCATCACAATGTTCCATGGCCCCTGTCATCAGAGTGCTCCATGTTACCTTTCAATACAATTCTACATGACCACTGTCATCACAATGCCCCATGACAGATGATACCACAATTCGCCATGGTCCTTGTCATCACAATGCTCCATGAACTGTGTCATCACAAGGTTCCAGGACACTTGTCATCACAATGATCCATGATCACTTTCATCACAATGCTCCATGAACCCTGTCATCTCAATGCTCCATGGCCTTTGTATTCACAATGCTCCATGGCCCCTGTAATCACAGAGCTCCATGACCCCTTTCATCCCAATGCTCCAAGACCGCTGTCATCACAATGCCCCATGACGCCTGCCTTCACAAATCTCCACGACCTCTCTTACCAAAAAGCTCCATGATCCCTGTCAGTACAATGTTCCATGACACTTTTTATCACAATGCTCCATGACCCCTGTCATCAAAAAGTTCTCTGCCCATATCGTCACAATGCTCCTTGTCACCTTTCATCACAATGCACCATGCCCTTTCATCACAATGCTCCAGAATTCTTGTCATCGCAATGTTCCTTGACCGTGTCATCACAATGCTCCATGACCCTTGTCATCACAAAGCTCCATGACCCCTGGCATCACAATGATCCATGATTCCTTTCCTCACAGTGCTCCAGTACCCTTTTCATCACAATGCTCCATGCCATTGTCAGCACAATTCTCCTTGGACCCTGTCATCAAAATGCTCCATCCCCTTTTCATCACAATGCTCCAGATATCCTATCATTACAATGCTCCATGCTCGTGTCTACACAATGCTCCATGACCCCTGTCATCAAAATGCTTTATGAACCTTGTTATCAGAATGTTCCATGACCCCTGTCATCCAAATGATCCATGACCGTTGTCATCACAATGCTGCATGATACCTTTCATCCCAATTCTCTGTGACCGCTGTCATCACAATGCTCCAGGACAACTTTCATCACAATGCTCCATGACCCCTGTCATCACAACGTTCCATGAAAGTTGTCATCAAAATGCTCCATGACCCCGGTCACCACAAGGTTCCCTGCCCTTGTCATCACAATGGTACATGGCCTGGTCATCACAATGTTCCATGGCCTCTGTCATCACCATGCTCCATGGTCTTTCTCATCACAATGCTCTATGACCCCTGTCATCACAATGCTTGATGACCATTGTCATCACAATGCTCCAAGGCCCCTGTCATCACAATGCCTCATGGTCTTTGTAATCACAATGCTCAATGACCAATGTCATCACAGTGCTCCATGCCGTTGTCATCACAATGCTCCATGGTCCCTGTAATCACAATGCTCCATACCCTTGTCATCACAATGCTCCAGAACACTTGTCATCATAATGCTCCATTCCCGTGTCATCACATTGCTGAATGACACTTGTCATCACAATGTTCCTTGGCCTTTGTCATCACAGTGCTCCATGATACCTTTAATCAAAATTCTACATGACCACTCTCATCACAATGCAAGATGACCAATGTCATCACAATGCCCCATGACACGTGTCATCACAATTCGCCTTGGCCCTTGTCATCTCAATGCTGTATGAAACGTGTCATCAGTAGCTCCCAAGACCCTTGTCATCACAATGCTCCATGAACTCTGTTATCTCAATATTCCATGGCCTTTGTATTCACAATGCTCCATTGTCCCGATAATCGCGTTGCTCCATGAACACTTTCATCACAATGCTCCTTGACCACTGTCACCATAATGCCCCATGACGTCTCTCATCACTGTGCTCCAAGGCCACTCTCATCAAAATGCTCCATGATCTGTGTCAGCACAATATTGCATGACACTTGTCATCACAATGCTCCATGATCCCTCTAATCACAATGATCCCTGCCAATTTCATCACAATGACCCAAGTCTCCTGTAATCACAATGCTCCATGCCCTTGTCATCACAATGCTCCAGGTCTGTTGTCATCACCATGCTTCATGCCCGTGTCATCACAATGCTCCATGAATCTTGTCTTCACAATGCTCCATGGCCCATGTCATCACAATGCTCCATGACCCCTCTCATCACAATGCTCTATGGCCTTTGTCATCACAATGCTCCGTGACCCCCGTCAACACAATGCCTGATGACCCCTGTCATCAAAATGCTAAATGGCACTTGTCATCACAATGCTCTATGATGCCTGTCATCACTATTCTCCATGTCACTTGTTATCACAAGGCTCCATGGCCCCTGTACTCCCAGTACTCCATGACCCCTTTCATCACAATGCCCAATGTCACCTCTGATCACAATTCTCAATGGCATTTGTCATCACGATGCTCCATGACACCTGTCATCACAATGCTCCATGAGACTTGTCATCACAATGCTCCATGGCCCCTCTCATTACTGTGCTCCATAATAACTTTAATCACATTTCTAGATGACCACTGCCATCACAATGCCCCATGACATTGTCATCACAATTCGCCATGACCATTGTCATCACAATGCTCCATGAACCATGTCATCACAGGGTCCCAGGACACTTGTCATCACAATGATCCATTACCACTTTCATCACAATGCTCCATGACCACTGTCATCTCAATGCTCCATGGCTTTTGTATTCACAATGCTCCATGGCCCCTGTAATCACAGTGCTCCATAACACCTTTCATCATAATGCTCCATGACCACTGCCATCTCAATGCCTCATGACGCCTGTCATCACAATTCTCCAAGGCCCCTCTCATCACAGTGCTCCATGAAACTTGTCATCCTATTGCTCCATAACACCTGTCATCACAGTGTTCCCTGCCCATGTCATCAAAATGCTCCATGTCCCCTATAATCACAATGCTCCATGCCTTTTTCCTCACAAAGCTCCAGAATTTTGTCATCACAATGTTCCATGACCGTGGCATCCCAATGCTCCATGGCCCTTGTCATCACAATGCTCCAGAATTCTTGTCATCACAATGTTCCATGAACGTGTCATCACAATGCTACATGACCCTGGTCATCACAGTTCTCCATGACCTTTGTCATCACAATGCTCTATGTCACTTTTCATCACAATTCTCAATGACCACTTTAATCACTATGCTCGCTGACCATTTTCATCACATTTCTCTATTGTCATTACAATTCCCCATGGCCCCTTTCTTCACAATTCTCCATGATGCCTGTCATCACAATGCTCCATGGCTTTTGTTATCACAATGCTCCAGGACCAGTTTCATCACAATACTCCATCCCCCTTGTCATCACAGTGCACAATGAAAGCTTTCATTACAATGCTCCATGACACTTGTCATCACAATGCTCCATGGCGTTTATCGTCACAATGCTCCCAGGCACTTTTCATCACGATATTCCATGAAAACTTTCATCACATTGCTCCATGACCATTGTCATCAAAATAGTCCATACCCATGTCAACACAATGCTGCATAATCCCTGTCATCCCAATTCTCCATGACTGCTGTCATCACAATAATCCAGGACAATTTTCATTACAATGCTTCATGCCCCCAGTCATCACAGTGCTCCATGATACCTTTCATCACAATTCCTAGATGATCAATGTCATCACAATGCCCCATGACACCTGTTACCACAATTCGCTATGACCCTTGTCATCACAATACTCGATGAACCGTGTCATCACAGTGTTCCAGGACACATGTCATCACAATGATCCATTAATATTTTCATCACAATGCTCCAATACACCTGTCATCACAATGCTCCATGTCCCCTCTTATCATATTGCTCCATGATCTCTTTCATCACAATGCTCCATGACCACTGTCATCACCATACCTCAAGACGCCTGTCATCTCAGTGCTCCATGGCCCCTTTCATCACAAGGCTCCATGAACCCAGTCATCACATGTTCCCTGCCCTCTTCGTCACAATGCTCCATGGGCCCTGTCATCACAATGCTCCATGCCCTTGTCATCAAAATTCTCCAGAACTCTTGTCATCATAATGTTCCATGCCAATGTCATCAAAATGTCCCATGACACTTGTCATCACAATGCTCCATGGCCTTTGTCATCACAATGTTCCATGGCCCCTGTCATCACAGTGCTCCTTGATACCTTTCATCACAATTCTACATGACCACTGTCATCACAATGCCCCATTTCAGATGTCATCACAATTCGCCATGGTCCTTGTCATAACAATGCTCCATGAACCGTGTCATCACAAGGTTTCAGGACACTTGTCATCACAATGATCCATGATCACTTTCATCACAATGCTCCATGAACCCTGTCATCTCAATGCTCCATAGCCTTTGTATTCACAATGCTCCATGGCCCCTGTAATCACAGTGCTCCATGACCCCTTTCATCACAATGCTCCAAGACCGCTGTCATCACAATGCCCCATGACGCCTGCCACCACCAATCTCCAAGGGCTCCCTTACCAAAAAGCTCCATGATCCCTGTCAGTACAATGTTCCATGACACTTTTCATCACAATGCTCCATGACCCCTGTCATCACAAAGTTCTCTGCCCATATCATCACAATGCTACTTGTCACCTTTCATCACAATGCTCCATGCCCTTTCATCACAATGCTCCAGATTTCTTGTCATCACAATGTTCCTTGACCGTGTCATCACAATGCTCCATGACCCGTGTCATCACAAAGCTCCATGACCCCTGGCATCACAATGATCCATGATTCCTTTCCTCACAGTGCTCCAGTACCCTTTTCATCACAATGCTCCATGCCATTGTCAGCACAATGCTACTTGGACACTGTCATCAAAATGCTCCATCCCCTTTTCATCACAATGCTCCAGATATCCTATCATTACAATGCTCCATGCCCGTGTCAACACAATGCTCCATGACCCCTGTCATCAAAATGCTTGATGAAACTTGTTATCAGAATGTTCCATGACCCCTGTCATCAAAATAATCCCTGACCGTTGTCATCGCAATGTTGCATGATACCTTTCATCCCAATCCTCTGTGACCGCTGTCATCACAATGCTCCAGGACAACTTTCATCACAATGCTCCATGCCCTGGTCATCAAAATGCTCCAGAACTCTTGTCATCATAATGCTCCATGCCAATGTCATCAAAATGCCCCATGACACTTGTCATCACAATGCTCCATGGCCTTTGTCATCACAATGTTCCATGGCCCCTGTCATCAGAGTGCTCCATGTTACCTTTCAATACAATTCTACATGACCACTGTCATCACAATGCCCCATGACAGATGATACCACAATTCGCCATGGTCCTTGTCATCACAATGCTCCATGAACTGTGTCATCACAAGGTTCCAGGACACTTGTCATCACAATGATCCATGATCACTTTCATCACAATGCTCCATGAACCCTGTCATCTCAATGCTCCATGGCCTTTGTATTCACAATGCTCCATGGCCCCTGTAATCACAGAGCTCCATGACCCCTTTCATCCCAATGCTCCAAGACCGCTGTCATCACAATGCCCCATGACGCCTGCCTTCACAAATCTCCAAGACATCTCTTACCAAAAAGCTCCATGATCCCTGTCAGTACAATGTTCCATGACACTTTTTATCACAATGCTCCATGACCCGTCATCAAAAAGTTCTCTGCCCATATCGTCACAATGCTCCTTGTCACCTTTCATCACAATGCACCATGCCCTTTCATCACAATGCTCCAGAATTCTTGTCATCGCAATGTTCCTTGACCGTGTCATCACAATGCTCCATGACCCGTGTCATCACAAAGCTCCATGACCCCTGTCATCACAATGATCCATGATTCCTTTCCTCACAGTGCTCCAGTACCCTTTTCATCACAATGCTCCATGCCATTGTCAGCACAATTCTCCTTGGACCCTGTCATCAAAATGCTCCATCCCCTTTTCATCACAATGCTCCAGATATCCTATCATTACAATGCTCCATGCTCGTGTCAACACAATGCTCCATGACCCCTGTCATCAAAATGCTTTATGAACCTTGTTATCAGAATGTTCCATGACCCCTGTCATCCAAATGATCCATGACCGTTGTCATCACAATGCTGCATGATACCTTTCATCCCAATTCTCTGTGACCGCTGTCATCACAATGCTCCAGGACAACTTTCATCACAATGCTCCATGACCCCTGTCATCACAACGTTCCATGAAAGTTGTCATCAAAATGCTCCATGACCCCGGTCACCACAAGGTTCCCTGACCTTGTCATCACAATGGTACATGGCCTGGTCATCACAATGTTCCATGGCCTCTGTCATCACCATGCTCCATGGTCTTTCTCATCACAATGCTCTATGACCCCTGTCATCACAATGCTTGATGACCATTGTCATCACAATGCTCCAAGGCCACTGTCATCACAATGCCTCATGGTCTTTGTAATCACAATGCTCAATGACCAATGTCATCACAGTGCTCCATGCCGTTGTCATCACAATGCTCCATGGTCCCTGTAATCACAATGCTCCATACCCTTGTCATCACAATGCTCCAGAACACTTGTCATCATAATGCTCCATTCCCGTGTCATCACATTGCTGAATGACACTTGTCATCACAATGTTCCTTGGCCTTTGTCATCACTGTGCTCCATGATACCTTTAATCAAAATTCTACATGACCACTCTCATCACAATGCAAGATGACCAATGTCATCACAATGCCCCATGACACGTGTCATCACAATTCGCCTTGGCCCTTGTCATCTCAATGCTGTATGAAACGTGTCATCAGTAGCTCCCAAGACCCTTGTCATCACAATGCTCCATGAACTCTGTTATCTCAATGTTCCATGGCCTTTGTATTCACAATGCTCCATTGTCCCGATAATCGCGTTGCTCCATGAACACTTTCATCACAATGCTCCTTGACCACTGTCACCATAATGCCCCATGACGTCTCTCATCACTGTGCTCCAAGGCCACTCTCATCAAAATGCTCCATGATCTGTGTCAGCACAATATTGCATGACACTTGTCATCACAATGCTCCATGATCCCTCTAATCACAATGATCCCTGCCAATTTCATCACAATGACCCAAGTCTCCTGTAATCACAATGCTCCATGCCCTTGTCATCACAATGCTCCAGGTCTGTTGTCATCACCATGCTTCATGCCTGTGTCATCACAATGCTCCATGAATCTTGTCTTCACAATGCTCCATGGCCCATGTCATCACAATGCTCCATGACCCCTCTCATCACAATGCTCTATGGCCTTTGTCATCACAATGCTCCGTGACCCCCGTCAACACAATGCCTGATGACCCCTGTCATCAAAATGCTAAATGGCACTTGTCATCACAATGCTCTATGATGCCTGTCATCACTATTCTCCATGTCACTTGTTATCACAAGGCTCCATGTCCCCTGTACTCCCAGTACTCCATGACCCCTTTCATCACAATGCCCAATGTCACCTCTGATCACAATTCTCAATGGCATTTGTCATCACGATGCTCCATGACACCTGTCATCACAATGCTCCATGAGACTTGTCATCACAATGCTCCATGGCCCCTCTCATTCCTGTGCTCCATAATAACTTTAATCACATTTCTAGATGACCACTGCCATCACAATGCCCCATGACATTGTCATCACAATTCGCCATGACCATTGTCATCACAATGCTCCATGAACCATGTCTTCACAGGGTCCCAGGACACTTGTCATCACAATGATCCATTACCACTTTCATCACAATGCTCCATGACCACTGTCATCTCAATGCTCCATGGCCTTTGTATTCACAATGCTCCATGGCCCCTGTAATCACAGTGCTCCATAACACCTTTCATCATAATGCTCCATGACCACTGCCATCTCAATGCCTCATGACGCCTGTCATCACAATTCTCCAAGGCCCCTCTCATCACAGTGCTCCATGACACTTGTCATCCCATTGCTCCATAACACCTGTCATCACAGTGTTCCCTGCCCATGTCATCAAAATGCTCCATGTCCCCTATAATCACAATGCTCCATGCCTTTTTCCTCACAAAGCTCCAGAATTTTGTCATCACAATGTTCCATGACCGTGGCATCCCAATGCTCCATGGCCCTTGTCATCACAATGCTCCAGAATTCTTGTCATCACAATGTTCCATGAACGTGTCATCACAATGCTACATGACCCTGGTCATCACAGTTCTCCATGACCTTTGTCATCACAATGCTCTATGTCACTTTTCATCACAATTCTCAATGACCACTTTAATCACTATGCTCGCTGACCATTTTCATCACATTTCTCTATTGTCATTACAATTCCCCATGGCCCCTTTCTTCACAATTCTCCATGATGCCTGTCATCACAATGCTCCATGGCTTTTGTTATCACAATGCTCCAGGACCAGTTTCATCACAATACTCCATCCCCCTTGTCATCACAGTGCACAATGAAAGCTTTCATTACAATGCTCCATGACACTTGTCATCACAATGCTCCATGGCGTTTATCGTCACAATGCTCCCAGGCACTTTTCATCACGATATTCCATGAAAACTTTCATCACATTGCTCCATGACCATTGTCATCACAATAGTCCATACCCATGTCAACACAATGCTGCATAATCCCTGTCATCCCAATTCTCCATGACTGCTGTCATCACAATAATCCAGGACAATTTTCATTACAATGCTTCATGCCCCCAGTCATCACAGTGCTCCATGATACCTTTCATCACAATTCCTAGATGATCAATGTCATCACAATGCCCCATGACACCTGTTACCACAATTCGCTATGACCCTTGTCATCACAATACTCGATGAACCGTGTCATCACAGTGTTCCAGGACACATGTCATCACAATGATCCATCAATATTTTCATCACAATGCTCCAATACACCTGTCATCACAATGCTCCATGTCCCCTCTTATCATATTGCTCCATGATCTCTTTCATCACAATGCTCCATGACCACTGTCATCACCATACCTCAAGACGCCTGTCATCTCAGTGCTCCATGGCCCCTTTCATCACAAGGCTCCATGAACCCAGTCATCACAATGTTCCCTGCCCTCTTCGTCACAATGCTCCATGGGCCCTGTCATCACAATGCTCCATGCCCTTGTCATCAAAATTCTCCAGAACTCTTGTCATCATAATGTTCCATGCCAATGTCATCAAAATGTCCCATGACACTTGTCATCACAATGCTCCATGGCCTTTGTCATCACAATGTTCCATGGCCCCTGTCATCACAGTGCTCCTTGATACCTTTCATCACAATTCTACATGACCACTGTCATCACAATGCCCCATTTCAGATGTCATCACAATTCGCCATGGTCCTTGTCATAACAATGCTCCATGAACCGTGTCATCACAAGGTTTCAGGACACTTGTCATCACAATGATCCATGATCACTTTCATCACAATGCTCCATGAACCCTGTCATCTCAATGCTCCATAGCCTTTGTATTCACAATGCTCCATGGCCCCTGTAATCACAGTGCTCCATGACCCCTTTCATCACAATGCTCCAAGACCGCTGTCATCACAATGCCCCATGACGCCTGCCACCACCAATCTCCAAGGGCTCCCTTACCAAAAAGCTCCATGATCCCTGTCAGTACAATGTTCCATGACACTTTTCATCACAATGCTCCATGACCCCTGTCATCACAAAGTTCTCTGCCCATATCATCACAATGCTACTTGTCACCTTTCATCACAATGCTCCATGCCCTTTCATCACAATGCTCCAGATTTCTTGTCATCACAATGTTCCTTGACCGTGTCATCACAATGCTCCATGACCCGTGTCATCACAAAGCTCCATGACCCCTGGCATCACAATGATCCATGATTCCTTTCCTCACAGTGCTCCAGTACCCTTTTCATCACAATGCTCCATGCCATTGTCAGCACAATGCTACTTGGACACTGTCATCAAAATGCTCCATCCCCTTTTCATCACAATGCTCCAGATATCCTATCATTACAATGCTCCATGCCCGTGTCAACACAATGCTCAATGACCCCTGTCATCAAAATGCTTGATGAAACTTGTTATCAGAATGTTCCATGACCCCTGTCATCAAAATGATCCCTGACCGTTGTCATCGCAATGCTGCATGATACCTTTCATCCCAATCCTCTGTGACCGCTGTCATCACAATGCTCCAGGACAACTTTCATCACAATGTTCCATGCCCTGGTCATCAAAATGCTCCAGAACTCTTGTCATCATAATGCTCCATGCCAATGTCATCAAAATGCCCCATGACACTTGTCATCACAATGCTCCATGGCCTTTGTCATCACAATGTTCCATGGCCCCTGTCATCAGAGTGCTCCATGTTACCTTTCAATACAATTCTACATGACCACTGTCATCACAATGCCCCATGACAGATGATACCACAATTCGCCATGGTCCTTGTCATCACAATGCTCCATGAACTGTGTCATCACAAGGTTCCAGGACACTTGTCATCACAATGATCCATGATCACTTTCATCACAATGCTCCATGAACCCTGTCATCTCAATGCTCCATGGCCTTTGTATTCACAATGCTCCATGGCCCCTGTAATCACAGAGCTCCATGACCCCTTTCATCCCAATGCTCCAAGACCGCTGTCATCACAATGCCCCATGACGCCTGCCTTCACAAATCTCCACGACCTCTCTTACCAAAAAGCTCCATGATCCCTGTCAGTACAATGTTCCATGACACTTTTTATCACAATGCTCCATGACCCCTGTCATCAAAAAGTTCTCTGCCCATATCGTCACAATGCTCCTTGTCACCTTTCATCACAATGCACCATGCCCTTTCATCACAATGCTCCAGAATTCTTGTCATCGCAATGTTCCTTGACCGTGTCATCACAATGCTCCATGACCCGTGTCATCACAAAGCTCCATGACCCCTGGCATCACAATGATCCATGATTCCTTTCCTCACAGTGCTCCAGTACCCTTTTCATCACAATGCTCCATGCCATTGTCAGCACAATTCTCCTTGGACCCTGTCATCAAAATGCTCCATCCCCTTTTCATCACAATGCTCCAGATATCCTATCATTACAATGCTCCATGCTCGTGTCTACACAATGCTCCATGACCCCTGTCATCAAAATGCTTTATGAACCTTGTTATCAGAATGTTCCATGACCCCTGTCATCCAAATGATCCATGACCGTTGTCATCACAATGCTGCATGATACCTTTCATCCCAATTCTCTGTGACCGCTGTCATCACAATGCTCCAGGACAACTTTCATCACAATGCTCCATGACCCCTGTCATCACAACGTTCCATGAAAGTTGTCATCAAAATGCTCCATGACCCCGGTCACCACAAGGTTCCCTGCCCTTGTCATCACAATGGTACATGGCCTGGTCATCACAATGTTCCATGGCCTCTGTCATCACCATGCTCCATGGTCTTTCTCATCACAATGCTCTATGACCCCTGTCATCACAATGCTTGATGACCATTGTCATCACAATGCTCCAAGGCCCCTGTCATCACAATGCCTCATGGTCTTTGTAATCACAATGCTCAATGACCAATGTCATCACAGTGCTCCATGCCGTTGTCATCACAATGCTCCATGGTCCCTGTAATCACAATGCTCCATACCCTTGTCATCACAATGCTCCAGAACACTTGTCATCATAATGCTCCATTCCCGTGTCATCACATTGCTGAATGACACTTGTCATCACAATGTTCCTTGGCCTTTGTCATCACAGTGCTCCATGATACCTTTAATCAAAATTCTACATGACCACTCTCATCACAATGCAAGATGACCAATGTCATCACAATGCCCCATGACACGTGTCATCACAATTTGCCTTGGCCCTTGTCATCTCAATGCTGTATGAAACGTGTCATCAGTAGCTCCCAAGACCCTTGTCATCACAATGCTCCATGAACTCTGTTATCTCAATGTTCCATGGCCTTTGTATTCACAATGCTCCATTGTCCCGATAATCGCGTTGCTCCATGAACACTTTCATCACAATGCTCCTTGACCACTGTCACCATAATGCCCCATGACGTCTCTCATCACTGTGCTCCAAGGCCACTCTCATCAAAATGCTCCATGATCTGTGTCAGCACAATATTGCATGACACTTGTCATCACAATGCTCCATGATCCCTCTAATCACAATGATCCCTGCCAATTTCATCACAATGACCCAAGTCTCCTGTAATCACAATGCTCCATGCCCTTGTCATCACAATGCTCCAGGTCTGTTGTCATCACCATGCTTCATGCCCGTGTCATCACAATGCTCCATGAATCTTGTCTTCACAATGCTCCATGGCCCATGTCATCACAATGCTCCATGACCCCTCTCATCACAATGCTCTATGGCCTTTGTCATCACAATGCTCCGTGACCCCCGTCAACACAATGCCTGATGACCCCTGTCATCAAAATGCTAAATGGCACTTGTCATCACAATGCTCTATGATGCCTGTCATCACTATTCTCCATGTCACTTGTTATCACAAGGCTCCATGGCCCCTGTACTCCCAGTACTCCATGACCCCTTTCATCACAATGCCCAATGTCACCTCTGATCACAATTCTCAATGGCATTTGTCATCACGATGCTCCATGACACCTGTCATCACAATGCTCCATGAGACTTGTCATCACAATGCTCCATGGCCCCTCTCATTACTGTGCTCCATAATAACTTTAATCACATTTCTAGATGACCACTGCCATCACAATGCCCCATGACATTGTCATCACAATTCGCCATGACCATTGTCATCACAATGCTCCATGAACCATGTCATCACAGGGTCCCAGGACACTTGTCATCACAATGATCCATTACCACTTTCATCACAATGCTCCATGACCACTGTCATCTCAATGCTCCATGGCTTTTGTATTCACAATGCTCCATGGCCCCTGTAATCACAGTGCTCCATAACACCTTTCATCATAATGCTCCATGACCACTGCCATCTCAATGCCTCATGACGCCTGTCATCACAATTCTCCAAGGCCCCTCTCATCACAGTGCTCCATGACACTTGTCATCCTATTGCTCCATAACACCTGTCATCACAGTGTTCCCTGCCCATGTCATCAAAATGCTCCATGTCCCCTATAATCACAATGCTCCATGCCTTTTTCCTCACAAAGCTCCAGAATTTTGTCATCACAATGTTCCATGACCGTGGCATCCCAATGCTCCATGGCCCTTGTCATCACAATGCTCCAGAATTCTTGTCATCACAATGTTCCATGAACGTGTCATCACAATGCTACATGACCCTGGTCATCACAGTTCTCCATGACCTTTGTCATCACAATGCTCTATGTCACTTTTCATCACAATTCTCAATGACCACTTTAATCACTATGCTCGCTGACCATTTTCATCACATTTCTCTATTGTCATTACAATTCCCCATGGCCCCTTTCTTCACAATTCTCCATGATGCCTGTCATCACAATGCTCCATGGCTTTTGTTATCACAATGCTCCAGGACCAGTTTCATCACAATACTCCATCCCCCTTGTCATCACAGTGCACAATGAAAGCTTTCATTACAATGCTCCATGACACTTGTCATCACAATGCTCCATGGCGTTTATCGTCACAATGCTCCCAGGCACTTTTCATCACGATATTCTATGAAAACTTTCATCACATTGCTCCATGACCATTGTCATCAAAATAGTCCATACCCATGTCAACACAATGCTGCATAATCCCTGTCATCCCAATTCTCCATGACTGCTGTCATCACAATAATCCAGGACAATTTTCATTACAATGCTTCATGCCCCCAGTCATCACAGTGCTCCATGATACCTTTCATCACAATTCCTAGATGATCAATGTCATCACAATGCCCCATGACACCTGTTACCACAATTCGCTATGACCCTTGTCATCACAATACTCGATGAACCGTGTCATCACAGTGTTCCAGGACACATGTCATCACAATGATCCATTAATATTTTCATCACAATGCTCCAATACACCTGTCATCACAATGCTCCATGTCCCCTCTTATCATATTGCTCCATGATCTCTTTCATCACAATGCTCCATGACCACTGTCATCACCATACCTCAAGACGCCTGTCATCTCAGTGCTCCATGGCCCCTTTCATCACAAGGCTCCATGAACCCAGTCATCACATGTTCCCTGCCCTCTTCGTCACAATGCTCCATGGGCCCTGTCATCACAATGCTCCATGCCCTTGTCATCAAAATTCTCCAGAACTCTTGTCATCATAATGTTCCATGCCAATGTCATCAAAATGTCCCATGACACTTGTCATCACAATGCTCCATGGCCTTTGTCATCACAATGTTCCATGGCCCCTGTCATCACAGTGCTCCTTGATACCTTTCATCACAATTCTACATGACCACTGTCATCACAATGCCCCATTTCAGATGTCATCACAATTCGCCATGGTCCTTGTCATAACAATGCTCCATGAACCGTGTCATCACAAGGTTTCAGGACACTTGTCATCACAATGATCCATGATCACTTTCATCACAATGCTCCATGAACCCTGTCATCTCAATGCTCCATAGCCTTTGTATTCACAATGCTCCATGGCCCCTGTAATCACAGTGCTCCATGACCCCTTTCATCACAATGCTCCAAGACCGCTGTCATCACAATGCCCCATGACGCCTGCCACCACCAATCTCCAAGGGCTCCCTTACCAAAAAGCTCCATGATCCCTGTCAGTACAATGTTCCATGACACTTTTCATCACAATGCTCCATGACCCCTGTCATCACAAAGTTCTCTGCCCATATCATCACAATGCTACTTGTCACCTTTCATCACAATGCTCCATGCCCTTTCATCACAATGCTCCAGATTTCTTGTCATCACAATGTTCCTTGACCGTGTCATCACAATGCTCCATGACCCGTGTCATCACAAAGCTCCATGACCCCTGGCATCACAATGATCCATGATTCCTTTCCTCACAGTGCTCCAGTACCCTTTTCATCACAATGCTCCATGCCATTGTCAGCACAATGCTACTTGGACACTGTCATCAAAATGCTCCATCCCCTTTTCATCACAATGCTCCAGATATCCTATCATTACAATGCTCCATGCCCGTGTCAACACAATGCTCCATGACCCCTGTCATCAAAATGCTTGATGAAACTTGTTATCAGAATGTTCCATGACCCCTGTCATCAAAATAATCCCTGACCGTTGTCATCGCAATGTTGCATGATACCTTTCATCCCAATCCTCTGTGACCGCTGTCATCACAATGCTCCAGGACAACTTTCATCACAATGCTCCATGCCCTGGTCATCAAAATGCTCCAGAACTCTTGTCATCATAATGCTCCATGCCAATGTCATCAAAATGCCCCATGACACTTGTCATCACAATGCTCCATGGCCTTTGTCATCACAATGTTCCATGGCCCCTGTCATCAGAGTGCTCCATGTTACCTTTCAATACAATTCTACATGACCACTGTCATCACAATGCCCCATGACAGATGATACCACAATTCGCCATGGTCCTTGTCATCACAATGCTCCATGAACTGTGTCATCACAAGGTTCCAGGACACTTGTCATCACAATGATCCATGATCACTTTCATCACAATGCTCCATGAACCCTGTCATCTCAATGCTCCATGGCCTTTGTATTCACAATGCTCCATGGCCCCTGTAATCACAGAGCTCCATGACCCCTTTCATCCCAATGCTCCAAGACCGCTGTCATCACAATGCCCCATGACGCCTGCCTTCACAAATCTCCAAGACATCTCTTACCAAAAAGCTCCATGATCCCTGTCAGTACAATGTTCCATGACACTTTTTATCACAATGCTCCATGACCCGTCATCAAAAAGTTCTCTGCCCATATCGTCACAATGCTCCTTGTCACCTTTCATCACAATGCACCATGCCCTTTCATCACAATGCTCCAGAATTCTTGTCATCGCAATGTTCCTTGACCGTGTCATCACAATGCTCCATGACCCGTGTCATCACAAAGCTCCATGACCCCTGTCATCACAATGATCCATGATTCCTTTCCTCACAGTGCTCCAGTACCCTTTTCATCACAATGCTCCATGCCATTGTCAGCACAATTCTCCTTGGACCATGTCATCAAAATGCTCCATCCCCTTTTCATCACAATGCTCCAGATATCCTATCATTACAATGCTCCATGCTCGTGTCAACACAATGCTCCATGACCCCTGTCATCAAAATGCTTTATGAACCTTGTTATCAGAATGTTCCATGACCCCTGTCATCAAAATGATCCATGACCGTTGTCATCACAATGCTGCATGATACCTTTCATCCCAATTCTCTGTGACCGCTGTCATCACAATGCTCCAGGACAACTTTCATCACAATGCTCCATGACCCCTGTCATCACAACGTTCCATGAAAGTTGTCATCAAAATGCTCCATGACCCCGGTCACCACAAGGTTCCCTGCCCTTGTCATCACAATGGTACATGGCCTGGTCATCACAATGTTCCATGGCCTCTGTCATCACCATGCTCCATGGTCTTTCTCATCACAATGCTCTATGACCCCTGTCATCACAATGCTTGATGACCATTGTCATCACAATGCTCCAAGGCCCCTGTCATCACAATGCCTCATGGTCTTTGTAATCACAATGCTCAATGACCAATGTCATCACAGTGCTCCATGCCGTTGTCATCACAATGCTCCATGGTCCCTGTAATCACAATGCTCCATACCCTTGTCATCACAATGCTCCAGAACACTTGTCATCATAATGCTCCATTCCCGTGTCATCACATTGCTGAATGACACTTGTCATCACAATGTTCCTTGGCCTTTGTCATCACAGTGCTCCATGATACCTTTAATCAAAATTCTACATGACCACTCTCATCACAATGCAAGATGACCAATGTCATCACAATGCCCCATGACACGTGTCATCACAATTCGCCTTGGCCCTTGTCATCTCAATGCTGTATGAAACGTGTCATCAGTAGCTCCCAAGACCCTTGTCATCACAATGCTCCATGAACTCTGTTATCTCAATATTCCATGGCCTTTGTATTCACAATGCTCCATTGTCCCGATAATCGCGTTGCTCCATGAACACTTTCATCACAATGCTCCTTGACCACTGTCACCATAATGCCCCATGACGTCTCTCATCACTGTGCTCCAAGGCCACTCTCATCAAAATGCTCCATGATCTGTGTCAGCACAATATTGCATGACACTTGTCATCACAATGCTCCATGATCCCTCTAATCACAATGATCCCTGCCAATTTCATCACAATGACCCAAGTATCCTGTAATCACAATGCTCCATGCCCTTGTCATCACAATGCTCCAGGTCTGTTGTCATCACCATGCTTCATGCCCGTGTCATCACAATGCTCCATGAATCTTGTCTTCACAATGCTCCATGGCCCATGTCATCACAATGCTCCATGACCCCTCTCATCACAATGCTCTATGGCCTTTGTCATCACAATGCTCCGTGACCCCCGTCAACACAATGCCTGATGACCCCTGTCATCAAAATGCTAAATGGCACTTGTCATCACAATGCTCTATGATGCCTGTCATCACTATTCTCCATGTCACTTGTTATCACAAGGCTCCATGGCCCCTGTACTCCCAGTACTCCATGACCCCTTTCATCACAATGCCCAATGTCACCTCTGATCACAATTCTCAATGGCATTTGTCATCACGATGCTCCATGACACCTGTCATCACAATGCTCCATGAGACTTGTCATCACAATGCTCCATGGCCCCTCTCATTACTGTGCTCCATAATAACTTTAATCACATTTCTAGATGACCACTGCCATCACAATGCCCCATGACATTGTCATCACAATTCGCCATGACCATTGTCATCACAATGCTCCATGAACCATGTCATCACAGGGTCCCAGGACACTTGTCATCACAATGATCCATTACCACTTTCATCACAATGCTCCATGACCACTGTCATCTCAATGCTCCATGGCCTTTGTATTCACAATGCTCCATGGCCCCTGTAATCACAGTGCTCCATAACACCTTTCATCATAATGCTCCATGACCACTGCCATCTCAATGCCTCATGACGCCTGTCATCACAATTCTCGAAGGCCCCTCTCATCACAGTGCTCCATGACACTTGTCATCCTATTGCTCCATAACACCTGTCATCACAGTGTTCCCTGCCCATGTCATCAAAATGCTCCATGTCCCCTATAATCACAATGCTCCATGCCTTTTTCCTCACAAAGCTCCAGAATTTTGTCATCACAATGTTCCATGACCGTGGCATCCCAATGCTCCATGGCCCTTGTCATCACAATGCTCCAGAATTCTTGTCATCACAATGTTCCATGAACGTGTCATCACAATGCTACATGACCCTGGTCATCACAGTTCTCCATGACCTTTGTCATCACAATGCTCTATGTCACTTTTCATCACAATTCTCAATGACCACTTTAATCACTATGCTCGCTGACCATTTTCATCACATTTCTCTATTGTCATTACAATTCCCCATGGCCCCTTTCTTCACAATTCTCCATGATGCCTGTCATCACAATGCTCCATGGCTTTTGTTATCACAATGCTCCAGGACCAGTTTCATCACAATACTCCATCCCCCTTGTCATCACAGTGCACAATGAAAGCTTTCATTACAATGCTCCATGACACTTGTCATCACAATGCTCCATGGCGTTTATCGTCACAATGCTCCCAGGCACTTTTCATCACGATATTCCATGAAAACTTTCATCACATTGCTCCATGACCATTGTCATCACAATAGTCCATACCCATGTCAACACAATGCTGCATAATCCCTGTCATCCCAATTCTCCATGACTGCTGTCATCACAATAATCCAGGACAATTTTCATTACAATGCTTCATGCCCCCAGTCATCACAGTGCTCCATGATACCTTTCATCACAATTCCTAGATGATCAATGTCATCACAATGCCCCATGACACCTGTTACCACAATTCGCTATGACCCTTGTCATCACAATACTCGATGAACCGTGTCATCACAGTGTTCCAGGACACATGTCATCACAATGATCCATCAATATTTTCATCACAATGCTCCAATACACCTGTCATCACAATGCTCCATGTCCCCTCTTATCATATTGCTCCATGATCTCTTTCATCACAATGCTCCATGACCACTGTCATCACCATACCTCAAGACGCCTGTCATCTCAGTGCTCCATGGCCCCTTTCATCACAAGGCTCCATGAACCCAGTCATCACAATGTTCCCTGCCCTCTTCGTCACAATGCTCCATGGGCCCTGTCATCACAATGCTCCATGCCCTTGTCATCAAAATTCTCCAGAACTCTTGTCATCATAATGTTCCATGCCAATGTCATCAAAATGTCCCATGACACTTGTCATCACAATGCTCCATGGCCTTTGTCATCACAATGTTCCATGGCCCCTGTCATCACAGTGCTCCTTGATACCTTTCATCACAATTCTACATGACCACTGTCATCACAATGCCCCATTTCAGATGTCATCACAATTCGCCATGGTCCTTGTCATAACAATGCTCCATGAACCGTGTCATCACAAGGTTTCAGGACACTTGTCATCACAATGATCCATGATCACTTTCATCACAATGCTCCATGAACCCTGTCATCTCAATGCTCCATAGCCTTTGTATTCACAATGCTCCATGGCCCCTGTAATCACAGTGCTCCATGACCCCTTTCATCACAATGCTCCAAGACCGCTGTCATCACAATGCCCCATGACGCCTGCCTTCACAAATCTCCAAGACATCTCTTACCAAAAAGCTCCATGATCCCTGTCAGTACAATGTTCCATGACACTTTTTATCACAATGCTCCATGACCCCTGTCATCAAAAAGTTCTCTGCCCATATCGTCACAATGCTCCTTGTCACCTTTCATCACAATGCACCATGCCCTTTCATCACAATGCTCCAGAATTCTTGTCATCGCAATGTTCCTTGACCGTGTCATCACAATGCTCCATGACCCGTGTCATCACAAAGCTCCATGACCCCTGGCATCACAATGATCCATGATTCCTTTCCTCACAGTGCTCCAGTACCCTTTTCATCACAATGCTCCATGCCATTGTCAGCACAATTCTCCTTGGACCCTGTCATCAAAATGCTCCATCCCCTTTTCATCACAATGCTCCAGATATCCTATCATTACAATGCTCCATGCTCGTGTCAACACAATGCTCCATGACCCCTGTCATCAAAATGCTTTATGAACCTTGTTATCAGAATGTTCCATGACCCCTGTCATCCAAATGATCCATGACCGTTTTCATCACAATGCTGCATGATACCTTTCATCCCAATTCTCTGTGACCGCTGTCATCACAATGCTCCAGGACAACTTTCATCACAATGCTCCATGACCCCTGTCATCACAACGTTCCATGAAAGTTGTCATCAAAATGCTCCATGACCCCGGTCACCACAAGGTTCCCTGACCTTGTCATCACAATGGTACATGGCCTGGTCATCACAATGTTCCATGGCCTCTGTCATCACCATGCTCCATGGTCTTTCTCATCACAATGCTCTATGACCCCTGTCATCACAATGCTTGATGACCATTGTCATCACAATGCTCCAAGGCCACTGTCATCACAATGCCTCATGGTCTTTGTAATCACAATGCTCAATGACCAATGTCATCACAGTGCTCCATACCCTTGTCATCACAATGCTCCAGAACACTTGTCATTATAATGCTCCATTCCCGTGTCATCACATTGCTGAATGACACTTGTCATCACAATGTTCCTTGGCCTTTGTCATCACAGTGCTCCATGATACCTTTAATCAAAATTCTACATGACCACTCTCATCACAATGCAAGATGACCAATGTCATCACAATGCCCCATGACACATGTCATCACAATTCGCCTTGGCCCTTGTCATCTCAATGCTGTATGAAACGTGTCATCAGTAGCTCCCAAGACCCTTGTCATCACAATGCTCCATGAACTCTGTTATCTCAATGTTCCATGGCCTTTGTATTCACAATGCTCCATTGTCCCGATAATCGCGTTGCTCCATGAACACTTTCATCACAATGCTCCTTGACCACTGTCACCATAATGCCCCATGACGTCTCTCATCACTGTGCTCCAAGGCCACTCTCATCAAAATGCTCCATGATCTGTGTCAGCACAATATTGCATGACACTTGTCATCACAATGCTCCATGATCCCTCTAATCACAATGATCCCTGCCAATTTCATCACAATGACCCAAGTCTCCTGTAATCACAATGCTCCATGCCCTTGTCATCACAATGCTCCAGGTCTGTTGTCATCACCATGCTTCATGCCTGTGTCATCACAATGCTCCATGAATCTTGTCTTCACAATGCTCCATGGCCCATGTCATCACAATGCTCCATGACCCCTCTCATCACAATGCTCTATGGCCTTTGTCATCACAATGCTCCGTGACCCCCGTCAACACAATGCCTGATGACCCCTGTCATCAAAATGCTAAATGGCACTTGTCATCACAATGCTCTATGATGCCTGTCATCACTATTCTCCATGTCACTTGTTATCACAAGGCTCCATGGCCCCTGTACTCCCAGTACTCCATGACCCCTTTCATCACAATGCCCAATGTCACCTCTGATCAGAATTCTCAATGGCATTTGTCATCACGATGCTCCATGACACCTGTCATCACAATGCTCCATGAGACTTGTCATCACAATGCTCCATGGCCCCTCTCATTCCTGTGCTCCATAATAACTTTAATCACATTTCTAGATGACCACTGCCATCACAATGCCCCATGACATTGTCATCACAATTCGCCATGACCATTGTCATCACAATGCTCCATGAACCATGTCTTCACAGGGTCCCAGGACACTTGTCATCACAATGATCCATTACCACTTTCATCACAATGCTCCATGACCACTGTCATCTCAATGCTCCATGGCCTTTGTATTCACAATGCTCCATGGCCCCTGTAATCACAGTGCTCCATAACACCTTTCATCATAATGCTCCATGACCACTGCCATCTCAATGCCTCATGACGCCTGTCATCACAATTCTCCAAGGCCCCTCTCATCACAGTGCTCCATGACACTTGTCATCCCATTGCTCCATAACACCTGTCATCACAGTGTTCCCTGCCCATGTCATCAAAATGCTCCATGTCCCCTATAATCACAATGCTCCATGCCTTTTTCCTCACAAAGCTCCAGAATTTTGTCATCACAATGTTCCATGACCGTGGCATCCCAATGCTCCATGGCCCTTGTCATCACAATGCTCCAGAATTCTTGTCATCACAATGTTCCATGAACGTGTCATCACAATGCTACATGACCCTGGTCATCACAGTTCTCCATGACCTTTGTCATCACAATGCTCTATGTCACTTTTCATCACAATTCTCAATGACCACTTTAATCACTATGCTCGCTGACCATTTTCATCACATTTCTCTATTGTCATTACAATTCCCCATGGCCCCTTTCTTCACAATTCTCCATGATGCCTGTCATCACAATGCTCCATGGCTTTTGTTATCACAATGCTCCAGGACCAGTTTCATCACAATACTCCATCCCCCTTGTCATCACAGTGCACAATGAAAGCTTTCATTACAATGCTCCATGACACTTGTCATCACAATGCTCCATGGCGTTTATCGTCACAATGCTCCCAGGCACTTTTCATCACGATATTCCATGAAAACTTTCATCACATTGCTCCATGACCATTGTCATCACAATAGTCCATACCCATGTCAACACAATGCTGCATAATCCCTGTCATCCCAATTCTCCATGACTGCTGTCATCACAATAATCCAGGACAATTTTCATTACAATGCTTCATGCCCCCAGTCATCACAGTGCTCCATGATACCTTTCATCACAATTCCTAGATGATCAATGTCATCACAATGCCCCATGACACCTGTTACCACAATTCGCTATGACCCTTGTCATCACAATACTCGATGAACCGTGTCATCACAGTGTTCCAGGACACATGTCATCACAATGATCCATCAATATTTTCATCACAATGCTCCAATACACCTGTCATCACAATGCTCCATGTCCCCTCTTATCATATTGCTCCATGATCTCTTTCATCACAATGCTCCATGACCACTGTCATCACCATACCTCAAGACGCCTGTCATCTCAGTGCTCCATGGCCCCTTTCATCACAAGGCTCCATGAACCCAGTCATCACAATGTTCCCTGCCCTCTTCGTCACAATGCTCCATGGGCCCTGTCATCACAATGCTCCATGCCCTTGTCATCAAAATTCTCCAGAACTCTTGTCATCATAATGTTCCATGCCAATGTCATCAAAATGTCCCATGACACTTGTCATCACAATGCTCCATGGCCTTTGTCATCACAATGTTCCATGGCCCCTGTCATCACAGTGCTCCTTGATACCTTTCATCACAATTCTACATGACCACTGTCATCACAATGCCCCATTTCAGATGTCATCACAATTCGCCATGGTCCTTGTCATAACAATGCTCCATGAACCGTGTCATCACAAGGTTTCAGGACACTTGTCATCACAATGATCCATGATCACTTTCATCACAATGCTCCATGAACCCTGTCATCTCAATGCTCCATAGCCTTTGTATTCACAATGCTCCATGGCCCCTGTAATCACAGTGCTCCATGACCCCTTTCATCACAATGCTCCAAGACCGCTGTCATCACAATGCCCCATGACGCCTGCCACCACCAATCTCCAAGGGCTCCCTTACCAAAAAGCTCCATGATCCCTGTCAGTACAATGTTCCATGACACTTTTCATCACAATGCTCCATGACCCCTGTCATCACAAAGTTCTCTGCCCATATCATCACAATGCTACTTGTCACCTTTCATCACAATGCTCCATGCCCTTTCATCACAATGCTCCAGATTTCTTGTCATCACAATGTTCCTTGACCGTGTCATCACAATGCTCCATGACCCGTGTCATCACAAAGCTCCATGACCCCTGGCATCACAATGATCCATGATTCCTTTCCTCACAGTGCTCCAGTACCCTTTTCATCACAATGCTCCATGCCATTGTCAGCACAATGCTACTTGGACACTGTCATCAAAATGCTCCATCCCCTTTTCATCACAATGCTCCAGATATCCTATCATTACAATGCTCCATGCCCGTGTCAACACAATGCTCAATGACCCCTGTCATCAAAATGCTTGATGAAACTTGTTATCAGAATGTTCCATGACCCCTGTCATCAAAATGATCCCTGACCGTTGTCATCGCAATGCTGCATGATACCTTTCATCCCAATCCTCTGTGACCGCTGTCATCACAATGCTCCAGGACAACTTTCATCACAATGTTCCATGCCCTGGTCATCAAAATGCTCCAGAACTCTTGTCATCATAATGCTCCATGCCAATGTCATCAAAATGCCCCATGACACTTGTCATCACAATGCTCCATGGCCTTTGTCATCACAATGTTCCATGGCCCCTGTCATCAGAGTGCTCCATGTTACCTTTCAATACAATTCTACATGACCACTGTCATCACAATGCCCCATGACAGATGATACCACAATTCGCCATGGTCCTTGTCATCACAATGCTCCATGAACTGTGTCATCACAAGGTTCCAGGACACTTGTCATCACAATGATCCATGATCACTTTCATCACAATGCTCCATGAACCCTGTCATCTCAATGCTCCATGGCCTTTGTATTCACAATGCTCCATGGCCCCTGTAATCACAGAGCTCCATGACCCCTTTCATCCCAATGCTCCAAGACCGCTGTCATCACAATGCCCCATGACGCCTGCCTTCACAAATCTCCACGACCTCTCTTACCAAAAAGCTCCATGATCCCTGTCAGTACAATGTTCCATGACACTTTTTATCACAATGCTCCATGACCCCTGTCATCAAAAAGTTCTCTGCCCATATCGTCACAATGCTCCTTGTCACCTTTCATCACAATGCACCATGCCCTTTCATCACAATGCTCCAGAATTCTTGTCATCGCAATGTTCCTTGACCGTGTCATCACAATGCTCCATGACCCTTGTCATCACAAAGCTCCATGACCCCTGGCATCACAATGATCCATGATTCCTTTCCTCACAGTGCTCCAGTACCCTTTTCATCACAATGCTCCATGCCATTGTCAGCACAATTCTCCTTGGACCCTGTCATCAAAATGCTCCATCCCCTTTTCATCACAATGCTCCAGATATCCTATCATTACAATGCTCCATGCTCGTGTCTACACAATGCTCCATGACCCCTGTCATCAAAATGCTTTATGAACCTTGTTATCAGAATGTTCCATGACCCCTGTCATCCAAATGATCCATGACCGTTGTCATCACAATGCTGCATGATACCTTTCATCCCAATTCTCTGTGACCGCTGTCATCACAATGCTCCAGGACAACTTTCATCACAATGCTCCATGACCCCTGTCATCACAACGTTCCATGAAAGTTGTCATCAAAATGCTCCATGACCCCGGTCACCACAAGGTTCCCTGCCCTTGTCATCACAATGGTACATGGCCTGGTCATCACAATGTTCCATGGCCTCTGTCATCACCATGCTCCATGGTCTTTCTCATCACAATGCTCTATGACCCCTGTCATCACAATGCTTGATGACCATTGTCATCACAATGCTCCAAGGCCCCTGTCATCACAATGCCTCATGGTCTTTGTAATCACAATGCTCAATGACCAATGTCATCACAGTGCTCCATGCCGTTGTCATCACAATGCTCCATGGTCCCTGTAATCACAATGCTCCATACCCTTGTCATCACAATGCTCCAGAACACTTGTCATCATAATGCTCCATTCCCGTGTCATCACATTGCTGAATGACACTTGTCATCACAATGTTCCTTGGCCTTTGTCATCACAGTGCTCCATGATACCTTTAATCAAAATTCTACATGACCACTCTCATCACAATGCAAGATGACCAATGTCATCACAATGCCCCATGACACGTGTCATCACAATTCGCCTTGGCCCTTGTCATCTCAATGCTGTATGAAACGTGTCATCAGTAGCTCCCAAGACCCTTGTCATCACAATGCTCCATGAACTCTGTTATCTCAATATTCCATGGCCTTTGTATTCACAATGCTCCATTGTCCCGATAATCGCGTTGCTCCATGAACACTTTCATCACAATGCTCCTTGACCACTGTCACCATAATGCCCCATGACGTCTCTCATCACTGTGCTCCAAGGCCACTCTCATCAAAATGCTCCATGATCTGTGTCAGCACAATATTGCATGACACTTGTCATCACAATGCTCCATGATCCCTCTAATCACAATGATCCCTGCCAATTTCATCACAATGACCCAAGTCTCCTGTAATCACAATGCTCCATGCCCTTGTCATCACAATGCTCCAGGTCTGTTGTCATCACCATGCTTCATGCCCGTGTCATCACAATGCTCCATGAATCTTGTCTTCACAATGCTCCATGGCCCATGTCATCACAATGCTCCATGACCCCTCTCATCACAATGCTCTATGGCCTTTGTCATCACAATGCTCCGTGACCCCCGTCAACACAATGCCTGATGACCCCTGTCATCAAAATGCTAAATGGCACTTGTCATCACAATGCTCTATGATGCCTGTCATCACTATTCTCCATGTCACTTGTTATCACAAGGCTCCATGGCCCCTGTACTCCCAGTACTCCATGACCCCTTTCATCACAATGCCCAATGTCACCTCTGATCACAATTCTCAATGGCATTTGTCATCACGATGCTCCATGACACCTGTCATCACAATGCTCCATGAGACTTGTCATCACAATGCTCCATGGCCCCTCTCATTACTGTGCTCCATAATAACTTTAATCACATTTCTAGATGACCACTGCCATCACAATGCCCCATGACATTGTCATCACAATTCGCCATGACCATTGTCATCACAATGCTCCATGAACCATGTCATCACAGGGTCCCAGGACACTTGTCATCACAATGATCCATTACCACTTTCATCACAATGCTCCATGACCACTGTCATCTCAATGCTCCATGGCTTTTGTATTCACAATGCTCCATGGCCCCTGTAATCACAGTGCTCCATAACACCTTTCATCATAATGCTCCATGACCACTGCCATCTCAATGCCTCATGACGCCTGTCATCACAATTCTCCAAGGCCCCTCTCATCACAGTGCTCCATGAAACTTGTCATCCTATTGCTCCATAACACCTGTCATCACAGTGTTCCCTGCCCATGTCATCAAAATGCTCCATGTCCCCTATAATCACAATGCTCCATGCCTTTTTCCTCACAAAGCTCCAGAATTTTGTCATCACAATGTTCCATGACCGTGGCATCCCAATGCTCCATGGCCCTTGTCATCACAATGCTCCAGAATTCTTGTCATCACAATGTTCCATGAACGTGTCATCACAATGCTACATGACCCTGGTCATCACAGTTCTCCATGACCTTTGTCATCACAATGCTCTATGTCACTTTTCATCACAATTCTCAATGACCACTTTAATCACTATGCTCGCTGACCATTTTCATCACATTTCTCTATTGTCATTACAATTCCCCATGGCCCCTTTCTTCACAATTCTCCATGATGCCTGTCATCACAATGCTCCATGGCTTTTGTTATCACAATGCTCCAGGACCAGTTTCATCACAATACTCCATCCCCCTTGTCATCACAGTGCACAATGAAAGCTTTCATTACAATGCTCCATGACACTTGTCATCACAATGCTCCATGGCGTTTATCGTCACAATGCTCCCAGGCACTTTTCATCACGATATTCCATGAAAACTTTCATCACATTGCTCCATGACCATTGTCATCAAAATAGTCCATACCCATGTCAACACAATGCTGCATAATCCCTGTCATCCCAATTCTCCATGACTGCTGTCATCACAATAATCCAGGACAATTTTCATTACAATGCTTCATGCCCCCAGTCATCACAGTGCTCCATGATACCTTTCATCACAATTCCTAGATGATCAATGTCATCACAATGCCCCATGACACCTGTTACCACAATTCGCTATGACCCTTGTCATCACAATACTCGATGAACCGTGTCATCACAGTGTTCCAGGACACATGTCATCACAATGATCCATTAATATTTTCATCACAATGCTCCAATACACCTGTCATCACAATGCTCCATGTCCCCTCTTATCATATTGCTCCATGATCTCTTTCATCACAATGCTCCATGACCACTGTCATCACCATACCTCAAGACGCCTGTCATCTCAGTGCTCCATGGCCCCTTTCATCACAAGGCTCCATGAACCCAGTCATCACATGTTCCCTGCCCTCTTCGTCACAATGCTCCATGGGCCCTGTCATCACAATGCTCCATGCCCTTGTCATCAAAATTCTCCAGAACTCTTGTCATCATAATGTTCCATGCCAATGTCATCAAAATGTCCCATGACACTTGTCATCACAATGCTCCATGGCCTTTGTCATCACAATGTTCCATGGCCCCTGTCATCACAGTGCTCCTTGATACCTTTCATCACAATTCTACATGACCACTGTCATCACAATGCCCCATTTCAGATGTCATCACAATTCGCCATGGTCCTTGTCATAACAATGCTCCATGAACCGTGTCATCACAAGGTTTCAGGACACTTGTCATCACAATGATCCATGATCACTTTCATCACAATGCTCCATGAACCCTGTCATCTCAATGCTCCATAGCCTTTGTATTCACAATGCTCCATGGCCCCTGTAATCACAGTGCTCCATGACCCCTTTCATCACAATGCTCCAAGACCGCTGTCATCACAATGCCCCATGACGCCTGCCACCACCAATCTCCAAGGGCTCCCTTACCAAAAAGCTCCATGATCCCTGTCAGTACAATGTTCCATGACACTTTTCATCACAATGCTCCATGACCCCTGTCATCACAAAGTTCTCTGCCCATATCATCACAATGCTACTTGTCACCTTTCATCACAATGCTCCATGCCCTTTCATCACAATGCTCCAGATTTCTTGTCATCACAATGTTCCTTGACCGTGTCATCACAATGCTCCATGACCCGTGTCATCACAAAGCTCCATGACCCCTGGCATCACAATGATCCATGATTCCTTTCCTCACAGTGCTCCAGTACCCTTTTCATCACAATGCTCCATGCCATTGTCAGCACAATGCTACTTGGACACTGTCATCAAAATGCTCCATCCCCTTTTCATCACAATGCTCCAGATATCCTATCATTACAATGCTCCATGCCCGTGTCAACACAATGCTCCATGACCCCTGTCATCAAAATGCTTGATGAAACTTGTTATCAGAATGTTCCATGACCCCTGTCATCAAAATAATACCTGACCGTTGTCATCGCAATGTTGCATGATACCTTTCATCCCAATCCTCTGTGACCGCTGTCATCACAATGCTCCAGGACAACTTTCATCACAATGCTCCATGCCCTGGTCATCAAAATGCTCCAGAACTCTTGTCATCATAATGCTCCATGCCAATGTCATCAAAATGCCCCATGACACTTGTCATCACAATGCTCCATGGCCTTTGTCATCACAATGTTCCATGGCCCCTGTCATCAGAGTGCTCCATGTTACCTTTCAATACAATTCTACATGACCACTGTCATCACAATGCCCCATGACAGATGATACCACAATTCGCCATGGTCCTTGTCATCACAATGCTCCATGAACTGTGTCATCACAAGGTTCCAGGACACTTGTCATCACAATGATCCATGATCACTTTCATCACAATGCTCCATGAACCCTGTCATCTCAATGCTCCATGGCCTTTGTATTCACAATGCTCCATGGCCCCTGTAATCACAGAGCTCCATGACCCCTTTCATCCCAATGCTCCAAGACCGCTGTCATCACAATGCCCCATGACGCCTGCCTTCACAAATCTCCAAGACATCTCTTACCAAAAAGCTCCATGATCCCTGTCAGTACAATGTTCCATGACACTTTTTATCACAATGCTCCATGACCCGTCATCAAAAAGTTCTCTGCCCATATCGTCACAATGCTCCTTGTCACCTTTCATCACAATGCACCATGCCCTTTCATCACAATGCTCCAGAATTCTTGTCATCGCAATGTTCCTTGACCATGTCATCACAATGCTCCATGACCCGTGTCATCACAAAGCTCCATGACCCCTGTCATCACAATGATCCATGATTCCTTTCCTCACAGTGCTCCAGTACCCTTTTCATCACAATGCTCCATGCCATTGTCAGCACAATTCTCCTTGGACCCTGTCATCAAAATGCTCCATCCCCTTTTCATCACAATGCTCCAGATATCCTATCATTACAATGCTCCATGCTCGTGTCAACACAATGCTCCATGACCCCTGTCATCAAAATGCTTTATGAACCTTGTTATCAGAATGTTCCATGACCCCTGTCATCCAAATGATCCATGACCGTTGTCATCACAATGCTGCATGATACCTTTCATCCCAATTCTCTGTGACCGCTGTCATCACAATGCTCCAGGACAACTTTCATCACAATGCTCCATGACCCCTGTCATCACAACGTTCCATGAAAGTTGTCATCAAAATGCTCCATGACCCCGGTCACCACAAGGTTCCCTGACCTTGTCATCACAATGGTACATGGCCTGGTCATCACAATGTTCCATGGCCTCTGTCATCACCATGCTCCATGGTCTTTCTCATCACAATGCTCTATGACCCCTGTCATCACAATGCTTGATGACCATTGTCATCACAATGCTCCAAGGCCACTGTCATCACAATGCCTCATGGTCTTTGTAATCACAATGCTCAATGACCAATGTCATCACAGTGCTCCATGCCGTTGTCATCACAATGCTCCATGGTCCCTGTAATCACAATGCTCCATACCCTTGTCATCACAATGCTCCAGAACACTTGTCATCATAATGCTCCATTCCCGTGTCATCACATTGCTGAATGACACTTGTCATCACAATGTTCCTTGGCCTTTGTCATCACTGTGCTCCATGATACCTTTAATCAAAATTCTACATGACCACTCTCATCACAATGCAAGATGACCAATGTCATCACAATGCCCCATGACACGTGTCATCACAATTCGCCTTGGCCCTTGTCATCTCAATGCTGTATGAAACGTGTCATCAGTAGCTCCCAAGACCCTTGTCATCACAATGCTCCATGAACTCTGTTATCTCAATGTTCCATGGCCTTTGTATTCACAATGCTCCATTGTCCCGATAATCGCGTTGCTCCATGAACACTTTCATCACAATGCTCCTTGACCACTGTCACCATAATGCCCCATGACGTCTCTCATCACTGTGCTCCAAGGCCACTCTCATCAAAATGCTCCATGATCTGTGTCAGCACAATATTGCATGACACTTGTCATCACAATGCTCCATGATCCCTCTAATCACAATGATCCCTGCCAATTTCATCACAATGACCCAAGTCTCCTGTAATCACAATGCTCCATGCCCTTGTCATCACAATGCTCCAGGTCTGTTGTCATCACCATGCTTCATGCCTGTGTCATCACAATGCTCCATGAATCTTGTCTTCACAATGCTCCATGGCCCATGTCATCACAATGCTCCATGACCCCTCTCATCACAATGCTCTATGGCCTTTGTCATCACAATGCTCCGTGACCCCCGTCAACACAATGCCTGATGACCCCTGTCATCAAAATGCTAAATGGCACTTGTCATCACAATGCTCTATGATGCCTGTCATCACTATTCTCCATGTCACTTGTTATCACAAGGCTCCATGTCCCCTGTACTCCCAGTACTCCATGACCCCTTTCATCACAATGCCCAATGTCACCTCTGATCACAATTCTCAATGGCATTTGTCATCACGATGCTCCATGACACCTGTCATCACAATGCTCCATGAGACTTGTCATCACAATGCTCCATGGCCCCTCTCATTCCTGTGCTCCATAATAACTTTAATCACATTTCTAGATGACCACTGCCATCACAATGCCCCATGACATTGTCATCACAATTCGCCATGACCATTGTCATCACAATGCTCCATGAACCATGTCTTCACAGGGTCCCAGGACACTTGTCATCACAATGATCCATTACCACTTTCATCACAATGCTCCATGACCACTGTCATCTCAATGCTCCATGGCCTTTGTATTCACAATGCTCCATGGCCCCTGTAATCACAGTGCTCCATAACACCTTTCATCATAATGCTCCATGACCACTGCCATCTCAATGCCTCATGACGCCTGTCATCACAATTCTCCAAGGCCCCTCTCATCACAGTGCTCCATGACACTTGTCATCCCATTGCTCCATAACACCTGTCATCACAGTGTTCCCTGCCCATGTCATCAAAATGCTCCATGTCCCCTATAATCACAATGCTCCATGCCTTTTTCCTCACAAAGCTCCAGAATTTTGTCATCACAATGTTCCATGACCGTGGCATCCCAATGCTCCATGGCCCTTGTCATCACAATGCTCCAGAATTCTTGTCATCACAATGTTCCATGAACGTGTCATCACAATGCTACATGACCCTGGTCATCACAGTTCTCCATGACCTTTGTCATCACAATGCTCTATGTCACTTTTCATCAGAATTCTCAATGACCACTTTAATCACTATGCTCGCTGACCATTTTCATCACATTTCTCTATTGTCATTACAATTCCCCATGGCCCATTTCTTCACAATTCTCCATGATGCCTGTCATCACAATGCTCCATGGCTTTTGTTATCACAATGCTCCAGGACCAGTTTCATCACAATACTCCATCCCCCTTGTCATCACAGTGCACAATGAAAGCTTTCATTACAATGCTCCATGACACTTGTCATCACAATGCTCCATGGCGTTTATCGTCACAATGCTCCCAGGCACTTTTCATCACGATATTCCATGAAAACTTTCATCACATTGCTCCATGACCATTGTCATCAAAATAGTCCATACCCATGTCAACACAATGCTGCATAATCCCTGTCATCCCAATTCTCCATGACTGCTGTCATCACAATAATCCAGGACAATTTTCATAACAATGCTTCATGCCCCCAGTCATCACAGTGCTCCATGATACCTTTCATCACAATTCCTAGATGATCAATGTCATCACAATGCCCCATGACACCTGTTACCACAATTCGCTATGACCCTTGTCATCACAATACTCGATGAACCGTGTCATCACAGTGTTCCAGGACACATGTCATCACAATGATCCATTAATATTTTCATCACAATGCTCCAATACACCTGTCATCACAATGCTCCATGTCCCCTCTTATCATATTGCTCCATGATCTCTTTCATCACAATGCTCCATGACCACTGTCATCACCATACCTCAAGACGCCTGTCATCTCAGTGCTCCATGGCCCCTTTCATCACAAGGCTCCATGAACCCAGTCATCACATGTTCCCTGCCCTCTTCGTCACAATGCTCCATGGGCCCTGTCATCACAATGCTCCATGCCCTTGTCATCAAAATTCTCCAGAACTCTTGTCATCATAATGTTCCATGCCAATGTCATCAAAATGTCCCATGACACTTGTCATCACAATGCTCCATGGCCTTTGTCATCACAATGTTCCATGGCCCCTGTCATCACAGTGCTCCTTGATACCTTTCATCACAATTCTACATGACCACTGTCATCACAATGCCCCATTTCAGATGTCATCACAATTCGCCATGGTCCTTGTCATAACAATGCTCCATGAACCGTGTCATCACAAGGTTTCAGGACACTTGTCATCACAATGATCCATGATCACTTTCATCACAATGCTCCATGAACCCTGTCATCTCAATGCTCCATAGCCTTTGTATTCACAATGCTCCATGGCCCCTGTAATCACAGTGCTCCATGACCCCTTTCATCACAATGCTCCAAGACCGCTGTCATCACAATGCCCCATGACGCCTGCCACCACCAATCTCCAAGGGCTCCCTTACCAAAAAGCTCCATGATCCCTGTCAGTACAATGTTCCATGACACTTTTCATCACAATGCTCCATGACCCCTGTCATCACAAAGTTCTCTGCCCATATCATCACAATGCTACTTGTCACCTTTCATCACAATGCTCCATGCCCTTTCATCACAATGCTCCAGATTTCTTGTCATCACAATGTTCCTTGACCGTGTCATCACAATGCTCCATGACCCGTGTCATCACAAAGCTCCATGACCCCTGGCATCACAATGATCCATGATTCCTTTCCTCACAGTGCTCCAGTACCCTTTTCATCACAATGCTCCATGCCATTGTCAGCACAATGCTACTTGGACACTGTCATCAAAATGCTCCATCCCCTTTTCATCACAATGCTCCAGATATCCTATCATTACAATGCTCCATGCCCGTGTCAACACAATGCTCAATGACCCCTGTCATCAAAATGCTTGATGAAACTTGTTATCAGAATGTTCCATGACCCCTGTCATCAAAATGATCCCTGACCGTTGTCATCGCAATGCTGCATGATACCTTTCATCCCAATCCTCTGTGACCGCTGTCATCACAATGCTCCAGGACAACTTTCATCACAATGTTCCATGCCCTGGTCATCAAAATGCTCCAGAACTCTTGTCATCATAATGCTCCATGCCAATGTCATCAAAATGCCCCATGACACTTGTCATCACAATGCTCCATGGCCTTTGTCATCACAATGTTCCATGGCCCCTGTCATCAGAGTGCTCCATGTTACCTTTCAATACAATTCTACATGACCACTGTCATCGCAATGCCCCATGACAGATGATACCACAATTCGCCATGGTCCTTGTCATCACAATGCTCCATGAACTGTGTCATCACAAGGTTCCAGGACACTTGTCATCACAATGATCCATGATCACTTTCATCACAATGCTCCATGAACCCTGTCATCTCAATGCTCCATGGCCTTTGTATTCACAATGCTCCATGGCCCCTGTAATCACAGAGCTCCATGACCCCTTTCATCCCAATGCTCCAAGACCGCTGTCATCACAATGCCCCATGACGCCTGCCTTCACAAATCTCCACGACCTCTCTTACCAAAAAGCTCCATGATCCCTGTCAGTACAATGTTCCATGACACTTTTTATCACAATGCTCCATGACCCCTGTCATCAAAAAGTTCTCTGCCCATATCGTCACAATGCTCCTTGTCACCTTTCATCACAATGCACCATGCCCTTTCATCACAATGCTCCAGAATTCTTGTCATCGCAATGTTCCTTGACCGTGTCATCACAATGCTCCATGACCCGTGTCATCACAAAGCTCCATGACCCCTGGCATCACAATGATCCATGATTCCTTTCCTCACAGTGCTCCAGTACCCTTTTCATCACAATGCTCCATGCCATTGTCAGCACAATTCTCCTTGGACCCTGTCATCAAAATGCTCCATCCCCTTTTCATCACAATGCTCCAGATATCCTATCATTACAATGCTCCATGCTCGTGTCTACACAATGCTCCATGACCCCTGTCATCAAAATGCTTTATGAACCTTGTTATCAGAATGTTCCATGACCCCTGTCATCCAAATGATCCATGACCGTTGTCATCACAATGCTGCATGATACCTTTCATCCCAATTCTCTGTGACCGCTGTCATCACAATGCTCCAGGACAACTTTCATCACAATGCTCCATGACCCCTGTCATCACAACGTTCCATGAAAGTTGTCATCAAAATGCTCCATGACCCCGGTCACCACAAGGTTCCCTGCCCTTGTCATCACAATGGTACATGGCCTGGTCATCACAATGTTCCATGGCCTCTGTCATCACCATGCTCCATGGTCTTTCTCATCACAATGCTCTATGACCCCTGTCATCACAATGCTTGATGACCATTGTCATCACAATGCTCCAAGGCCCCTGTCATCACAATGCCTCATGGTCTTTGTAATCACAATGCTCAATGACCAATGTCATCACAGTGCTCCATGCCGTTGTCATCACAATGCTCCATGGTCCCTGTAATCACAATGCTCCATACCCTTGTCATCACAATGCTCCAGAACACTTGTCATCATAATGCTCCATTCCCGTGTCATCACATTGCTGAATGACACTTGTCATCACAATGTTCCTTGGCCTTTGTCATCACAGTGCTCCATGATACCTTTAATCAAAATTCTACATGACCACTCTCATCACAATGCAAGATGACCAATGTCATCACAATGCCCCATGACACGTGTCATCACAATTCGCCTTGGCCCTTGTCATCTCAATGCTGTATGAAACGTGTCATCAGTAGCTCCCAAGACCCTTGTCATCACAATGCTCCATGAACTCTGTTATCTCAATGTTCCATGGCCTTTGTATTCACAATGCTCCATTGTCCCGATAATCGCGTTGCTCCATGAACACTTTCATCACAATGCTCCTTGACCACTGTCACCATAATGCCCCATGACGTCTCTCATCACTGTGCTCCAAGGCCACTCTCATCAAAATGCTCCATGATCTGTGTCAGCACAATATTGCATGACACTTGTCATCACAATGCTCCATGATCCCTCTAATCACAATGATCCCTGCCAATTTCATCACAATGACCCAAGTCTCCTGTAATCACAATGCTCCATGCCCTTGTCATCACAATGCTCCAGGTCTGTTGTCATCACCATGCTTCATGCCCGTGTCATCACAATGCTCCATGAATCTTGTCTTCACAATGCTCCATGGCCCATGTCATCACAATGCTCCATGACCCCTCTCATCACAATGCTCTATGGCCTTTGTCATCACAATGCTCCGTGACCCCCGTCAACACAATGCCTGATGACCCCTGTCATCAAAATGCTAAATGGCACTTGTCATCACAATGCTCTATGATGCCTGTCATCACTATTCTCCATGTCACTTGTTATCACAAGGCTCCATGGCCCCTGTACTCCCAGTACTCCATGACCCCTTTCATCACAATGCCCAATGTCACCTCTGATCACAATTCTCAATGGCATTTGTCATCACGATGCTCCATGACACCTGTCATCACAATGCTCCATGAGACTTGTCATCACAATGCTCCATGGCCCCTCTCATTACTGGGCTCCATAATAACTTTAATCACATTTCTAGATGACCACTGCCATCACAATGCCCCATGACATTGTCATCACAATTCGCCATGACCATTGTCATCACAATGCTCCATGAACCATGTCATCACAGGGTCCCAGGACACTTGTCATCACAATGATCCATTACCACTTTCATCACAATGCTCCATGACCACTGTCATCTCAATGCTCCATGGCTTTTGTATTCACAATGCTCCATGGCCCCTGTAATCACAGTGCTCCATAACACCTTTCATCATAATGCTCCATGACCACTGCCATCTCAATGCCTCATGACGCCTGTCATCACAATTCTCCAAGGCCCCTCTCATCACAGTGCTCCATGAAACTTGTCATCCTATTGCTCCATAACACCTGTCATCACAGTGTTCCCTGCCCATGTCATCAAAATGCTCCATGTCCCCTATAATCACAATGCTCCATGCCTTTTTCCTCACAAAGCTCCAGAATTTTGTCATCACAATGTTCCATGACCGTGGCATCCCAATGCTCCATGGCCCTTGTCATCACAATGCTCCAGAATTCTTGTCATCACAATGTTCCATGAATGTGTCATCACAATGCTACATGACCCTGGTCATCACAGTTCTCCATGACCTTTGTCATCACAATGCTCTATGTCACTTTTCATCACAATTCTCAATGACCACTTTAATCACTATGCTCGCTGACCATTTTCATCACATTTCTCTATTGTCATTACAATTCCCCATGGCCCCTTTCTTCACAATTCTCCATGATGCCTGTCATCACAATGCTCCATGGCTTTTGTTATCACAATGCTCCAGGACCAGTTTCATCACAATACTCCATCCCCCTTGTCATCACAGTGCACAATGAAAGCTTTCATTACAATGCTCCATGACACTTGTCATCACAATGCTCCATGGCGTTTATCGTCACAATGCTCCCAGGCACTTTTCATCACGATATTCCATGAAAACTTTCATCACATTGCTCCATGACCATTGTCATCAAAATAGTCCATACCCATGTCAACACAATGCTGCATAATCCCTGTCATCCCAATTCTCCATGACTGCTGTCATCACAATAATCCAGGACAATTTTCATTACAATGCTTCATGCCCCCAGTCATCACAGTGCTCCATGATACCTTTCATCACAATTCCTAGATGATCAATGTCATCACAATGCCCCATGACACCTGTTACCACAATTCGCTATGACCCTTGTCATCACAATACTCGATGAACCGTGTCATCACAGTGTTCCAGGACACATGTCATCACAATGATCCATTAATATTTTCATCACAATGCTCCAATACACCTGTCATCACAATGCTCCATGTCCCCTCTTATCATATTGCTCCATGATCTCTTTCATCACAATGCTCCATGACCACTGTCATCACCATACCTCAAGACGCCTGTCATCTCAGTGCTCCATGGCCCCTTTCATCACAAGGCTCCATGAACCCAGTCATCACATGTTCCCTGCCCTCTTCGTCACAATGCTCCATGGGCCCTGTCATCACAATGCTCCATGCCCTTGTCATCAAAATTCTCCAGAACTCTTGTCATCATAATGTTCCATGCCAATGTCATCAAAATGTCCCATGACACTTGTCATCACAATGCTCCATGGCCTTTGTCATCACAATGTTCCATGGCCCCTGTCATCACAGTGCTCCTTGATACCTTTCATCACAATTCTACATGACCACTGTCATCACAATGCCCCATTTCAGATGTCATCACAATTCGCCATGGTCCTTGTCATAACAATGCTCCATGAACCGTGTCATCACAAGGTTTCAGGACACTTGTCATCACAATGATCCATGATCACTTTCATCACAATGCTCCATGAACCCTGTCATCTCAATGCTCCATAGCCTTTGTATTCACAATGCTCCATGGCCCCTGTAATCACAGTGCTCCATGACCCCTTTCATCACAATGCTCCAAGACCGCTGTCATCACAATGCCCCATGACGCCTGCCACCACCAATCTCCAAGGGCTCCCTTACCAAAAAGCTCCATGATCCCTGTCAGTACAATGTTCCATGACACTTTTCATCACAATGCTCCATGACCCCTGTCATCACAAAGTTCTCTGCCCATATCATCACAATGCTACTTGTCACCTTTCATCACAATGCTCCATGCCCTTTCATCACAATGCTCCAGATTTCTTGTCATCACAATGTTCCTTGACCGTGTCATCACAATGCTCCATGACCCGTGTCATCACAAAGCTCCATGACCCCTGGCATCACAATGATCCATGATTCCTTTCCTCACAGTGCTCCAGTACCCTTTTCATCACAATGCTCCATGCCATTGTCAGCACAATGCTACTTGGACACTGTCATCAAAATGCTCCATCCCCTTTTCATCACAATGCTCCAGATATCCTATCATTACAATGCTCCATGCCCGTGTCAACACAATGCTCCATGACCCCTGTCATCAAAATGCTTGATGAAACTTGTTATCAGAATGTTCCATGACCCCTGTCATCAAAATAATCCCTGACCGTTGTCATCGCAATGTTGCATGATACCTTTCATCCCAATCCTCTGTGACCGCTGTCATCACAATGCTCCAGGACAACTTTCATCACAATGCTCCATGCCCTGGTCATCAAAATGCTCCAGAACTCTTGTCATCATAATGCTCCATGCCAATGTCATCAAAATGCCCCATGACACTTGTCATCACAATGCTCCATGGCCTTTGTCATCACAATGTTCCATGGCCCCTGTCATCAGAGTGCTCCATGTTACCTTTCAATACAATTCTACATGACCACTGTCATCACAATGCCCCATGACAGATGATACCACAATTCGCCATGGTCCTTGTCATCACAATGCTCCATGAACTGTGTCATCACAAGGTTCCAGGACACTTGTCATCACAATGATCCATGATCACTTTCATCACAATGCTCCATGAACCCTGTCATCTCAATGCTCCATGGCCTTTGTATTCACAATGCTCCATGGCCCCTGTAATCACAGAGCTCCATGACCCCTTTCATCCCAATGCTCCAAGACCGCTGTCATCACAATGCCCCATGACGCCTGCCTTCACAAATCTCCAAGACATCTCTTACCAAAAAGCTCCATGATCCCTGTCAGTACAATGTTCCATGACACTTTTTATCACAATGCTCCATGACCCGTCATCAAAAAGTTCTCTGCCCATATCGTCACAATGCTCCTTGTCACCTTTCATCACAATGCACCATGCCCTTTCATCACAATGCTCCAGAATTCTTGTCATCGCAATGTTCCTTGACCGTGTCATCACAATGCTCCATGACCCGTGTCATCACAAAGCTCCATGACCCCTGTCATCACAATGATCCATGATTCCTTTCCTCACAGTGCTCCAGTACCCTTTTCATCACAATGCTCCATGCCATTGTCAGCACAATTCTCCTTGGACCCTGTCATCAAAATGCTCCATCCCCTTTTCATCACAATGCTCCAGATATCCTATCATTACAATGCTCCATGCTCGTGTCAACACAATGCTCCATGACCCCTGTCATCAAAATGCTTTATGAACCTTGTTATCAGAATGTTCCATGACCCCTGTCATCCAAATGATCCATGACCGTTGTCATCACAATGCTGCATGATACCTTTCATCCCAATTCTCTGTGACCGCTGTCATCACAATGCTCCAGGACAACTTTCATCACAATGCTCCATGACCCCTGTCATCACAACGTTCCATGAAAGTTGTCATCAAAATGCTCCATGACCCCGGTCACCACAAGGTTCCCTGACCTTGTCATCACAATGGTACATGGCCTGGTCATCACAATGTTCCATGGCCTCTGTCATCACCATGCTCCATGGTCTTTCTCATCACAATGCTCTATGACCCCTGTCATCACAATGCTTGATGACCATTGTCATCACAATGCTCCAAGGCCACTGTCATCACAATGCCTCATGGTCTTTGTAATCACAATGCTCAATGACCAATGTCATCACAGTGCTCCATGCCGTTGTCATCACAATGCTCCATGGTCCCTGTAATCACAATGCTCCATACCCTTGTCATCACAATGCTCCAGAACACTTGTCATCATAATGCTCCATTCCCGTGTCATCACATTGCTGAATGACACTTGTCATCACAATGTTCCTTGGCCTTTGTCATCACTGTGCTCCATGATACCTTTAATCAAAATTCTACATGACCACTCTCATCACAATGCAAGATGACCAATGTCATCACAATGCCCCATGACACGTGTCATCACAATTCGCCTTGGCCCTTGTCATCTCAATGCTGTATGAAACGTGTCATCAGTAGCTCCCAAGACCCTTGTCATCACAATGCTCCATGAACTCTGTTATCTCAATGTTCCATGGCCTTTGTATTCACAATGCTCCATTGTCCCGATAATCGCGTTGCTCCATGAACACTTTCATCACAATGCTCCTTGACCACTGTCACCATAATGCCCCATGACGTCTCTCATCACTGTGCTCCAAGGCCACTCTCATCAAAATGCTCCATGATCTGTGTCAGCACAATATTGCATGACACTTGTCATCACAATGCTCCATGATCCCTCTAATCACAATGATCCCTGCCAATTTCATCACAATGACCCAAGTCTCCTGTAATCACAATGCTCCATGCCCTTGTCATCACAATGCTCCAGGTCTGTTGTCATCACCATGCTTCATGCCTGTGTCATCACAATGCTCCATGAATCTTGTCTTCACAATGCTCCATGGCCCATGTCATCACAATGCTCCATGACCCCTCTCATCACAATGCTCTATGGCCTTTGTCATCACAATGCTCCGTGACCCCCGTCAACACAATGCCTGATGACCCCTGTCATCAAAATGCTAAATGGCACTTGTCATCACAATGCTCTATGATGCCTGTCATCACTATTCTCCATGTCACTTGTTATCACAAGGCTCCATGTCCCCTGTACTCCCAGTACTCCATGACCCCTTTCATCACAATGCCCAATGTCACCTCTGATCACAATTCTCAATGGCATTTGTCATCACGATGCTCCATGACACCTGTCATCACAATGCTCCATGAGACTTGTCATCACAATGCTCCATGGCCCCTCTCATTCCTGTGCTCCATAATAACTTTAATCACATTTCTAGATGACCACTGCCATCACAATGCCCCATGACATTGTCATCACAATTCGCCATGACCATTGTCATCACAATGCTCCATGAACCATGTCTTCACAGGGTCCCAGGACACTTGTCATCACAATGATCCATTACCACTTTCATCACAATGCTCCATGACCACTGTCATCTCAATGCTCCATGGCCTTTGTATTCACAATGCTCCATGGCCCCTGTAATCACAGTGCTCCATAACACCTTTCATCATAATGCTCCATGACCACTGCCATCTCAATGCCTCATGACGCCTGTCATCACAATTCTCCAAGGCCCCTCTCATCACAGTGCTCCATGACACTTGTCATCCCATTGCTCCATAACACCTGTCATCACAGTGTTCCCTGCCCATGTCATCAAAATGCTCCATGTCCCCTATAATCACAATGTTCCATGCCTTTTTCCTCACAAAGCTCCAGAATTTTGTCATCACAATGTTCCATGACCGTGGCATCCCAATGCTCCATGGCCCTTGTCATCACAATGCTCCAGAATTCTTGTCATCACAATGTTCCATGAACGTGTCATCACAATGCTACATGACCCTGGTCATCACAGTTCTCCATGACCTTTGTCATCACAATGCTCTATGTCACTTTTCATCACAATTCTCAATGACCACTTTAATCACTATGCTCGCTGACCATTTTCATCACATTTCTCTATTGTCATTACAATTCCCCATGGCCCATTTCTTCACAATTCTCCATGATGCCTGTCATCACAATGCTCCATGGCTTTTGTTATCACAATGCTCCAGGACCAGTTTCATCACAATACTCCATCCCCCTTGTCATCACAGTGCACAATGAAAGCTTTCATTACAATGCTCCATGACACTTGTCATCACAATGCTCCATGGCGTTTATCGTCACAATGCTCCCAGGCACTTTTCATCACGATATTCCATGAAAACTTTCATCACATTGCTCCATGACCATTGTCATCACAATAGTCCATACCCATGTCAACACAATGCTGCATAATCCCTGTCATCCCAATTCTCCATGACTGCTGTCATCACAATAATCCAGGACAATTTTCATAACAATGCTTCATGCCCCCAGTCATCACAGTGCTCCATGATACCTTTCATCACAATTCCTAGATGATCAATGTCATCACAATGCCCCATGACACCTGTTACCACAATTCGCTATGACCCTTGTCATCACAATACTCGATGAACCGTGTCATCACAGTGTTCCAGGACACATGTCATCACAATGATCCATTAATATTTTCATCACAATGCTCCAATACACCTGTCATCACAATGCTCCATGTCCCCTCTTATCATATTGCTCCATGATCTCTTTCATCACAATGCTCCATGACCACTGTCATCACCATACCTCAAGACGCCTGTCATCTCAGTGCTCCATGGCCCCTTTCATCACAAGGCTCCATGAACCCAGTCATCACATGTTCCCTGCCCTCTTCGTCACAATGCTCCATGGGCCCTGTCATCACAATGCTCCATGCCCTTGTCATCAAAATTCTCCAGAACTCTTGTCATCATAATGTTCCATGCCAATGTCATCAAAATGTCCCATGACACTTGTCATCACAATGCTCCATGGCCTTTGTCATCACAATGTTCCATGGCCCCTGTCATCACAGTGCTCCTTGATACCTTTCATCACAATTCTACATGACCACTGTCATCACAATGCCCCATTTCAGATGTCATCACAATTCGCCATGGTCCTTGTCATAACAATGCTCCATGAACCGTGTCATCACAAGGTTTCAGGACACTTGTCATCACAATGATCCATGATCACTTTCATCACAATGCTCCATGAACCCTGTCATCTCAATGCTCCATAGCCTTTGTATTCACAATGCTCCATGGCCCCTGTAATCACAGTGCTCCATGACCCCTTTCATCACAATGCTCCAAGACCGCTGTCATCACAATGCCCCATGACGCCTGCCACCACCAATCTCCAAGGGCTCCCTTACCAAAAAGCTCCATGATCCCTGTCAGTACAATGTTCCATGACACTTTTCATCACAATGCTCCATGACCCCTGTCATCACAAAGTTCTCTGCCCATATCATCACAATGCTACTTGTCACCTTTCATCACAATGCTCCATGCCCTTTCATCACAATGCTCCAGATTTCTTGTCATCACAATGTTCCTTGACCGTGTCATCACAATGCTCCATGACCCGTGTCATCACAAAGCTCCATGACCCCTGGCATCACAATGATCCATGATTCCTTTCCTCACAGTGCTCCAGTACCCTTTTCATCACAATGCTCCATGCCATTGTCAGCACAATGCTACTTGGACACTGTCATCAAAATGCTCCATCCCCTTTTCATCACAATGCTCCAGATATCCTATCATTACAATGCTCCATGCCCGTGTCAACACAATGCTCCATGAACCCTGTCATCAAAATGCTTGATGAAACTTGTTATCAGAATGTTCCATGACCCCTGTCATCAAAATGATCCCTGACCGTTGTCATCGCAATGCTGCATGATACCTTTCATCCCAATCCTCTGTGACCGCTGTCATCACAATGCTCCAGGACAACTTTCATCACAATGCTCCATGCCCTGGTCATCAAAATGCTCCAGAACTCTTGTCATCATAATGCTCCATGCCAATGTCATCAAAATGCCCCATGACACTTGTCATCACAATGCTCCATGGCCTTTGTCATCACAATGTTCCATGGCCCCTGTCATCAGAGTGCTCCATGTTACCTTTCAATACAATTCTACATGACCACTGTCATCACAATGCCCCATGACAGATGATACCACAATTCGCCATGGTCCTTGTCATCACAATGCTCCATGAACTGTGTCATCACAAGGTTCCAGGACAGTTGTCATCACAATGATCCATGATCACTTTCATCACAATGCTCCATGAACCCTGTCATCTCAATGCTCCATGGCCTTTGTATTCACAATGCTCCATGGCCCCTGTAATCACAGAGCTCCATGACCCCTTTCATCCCAATGCTCCAAGACCGCTGTCATCAAAATGCCCCATGACGCCTGCCTTCACAAATCTCCAAGACCTCTCTTACCAAAAAGCTCCATGATCCCTGTCAGTACAATGTTCCATGACACTTTTTATCACAATGCTCCATGACCCCTGTCATCAAAAAGTTCTCTGCTCATATCGTCACAATGCTCCTTGTCACCTTTCATCACAATGCACCATGCCCTTTCATCACAATGCTCCAGAATTCTTGTCATCGCAATGTTCCTTGACCGTGTCATCACAATGCTCCATGACCCGTGTCATCACAAAGCTCCATGACCCCTGGCATCACAATGATCCATGATTCCTTTCCTCACAGTGCTCCAGTACCCTTTTCATCACAATGCTCCATGCCATTGTCAGCACAATTCTCCTTGGACCCTGTCATCAAAATGCTCCATCCCCTTTTCATCACAATGCTCCAGATATCCTATCATTACAATGCTCCATGCTCGTGTCAACACAATGCTCCATGACCCCTGTCATCAAAATGCTTTATGAACCTTGTTATCAGAATGTTCCATGACCCCTGTCATCCAAATGATCCATGACCGTTGTCATCACAATGCTGCATGATACCTTTCATCCCAATTCTCTGTGACCGCTGTCATCACAATGCTCCAGGACAACTTTCATCACAATGCTCCATGACCCCTGTCATCACAACGTTCCATGAAAGTTGTCATCAAAATGCTCCATGACCCCGGTCACCACAAGGTTCCCTGCCCTTGTCATCACAATGGTACATGGCCTGGTCATCACAATGTTCCATGGCCTCTGTCATCACCATGCTCCATGGTCTTTCTCATCACAATGCTCTATGACCCCTGTCATCACAATGCTTGATGACCATTGTCATCACAATGCTCCAAGGCCCCTGTCATCACAATGCCTCATGGTCTTTGTAATCACAATGCTCAATGACCAATGTCATCACAGTGCTCCATGCCGTTGTCATCACAATGCTCCATGGTCCCTGTAATCACAATGCTCCATACCCTTGTCATCACAATGCTCCAGAACACTTGTCATCATAATGCTCCATTCCCGTGTCATCACATTGCTGAATGACACTTGTCATCACAATGTTCCTTGGCCTTTGTCATCACAGTGCTCCATGATACCTTTAATCAAAATTCTACATGACCACTCTCATCACAATGCAAGATGACCAATGTCATCACAATGCCCCATGACACGTGTCATCACAATTCGCCTTGGCCCTTGTCATCTCAATGCTGTATGAAACGTGTCATCAGTAGCTCCCAAGACCCTTGTCATCACAATGCTCCATGAACTCTGTTATCTCAATGTTCCATGGCCTTTGTATTCACAATGCTCCATTGTCCCGATAATCGCGTTGCTCCATGAACACTTTCATCACAATGCTCCTTGACCACTGTCACCATAATGCCCCATGACGTCTCTCATCACTGTGCTCCAAGGCCACTCTCATCAAAATGCTCCATGATCTGTGTCAGCACAATATTGCATGACACTTGTCATCACAATGCTCCATGATCCCTCTAATCACAATGATCCCTGCCAATTTCATCACAATGACCCAAGTCTCCTGTAATCACAATGCTCCATGCCCTTGTCATCACAATGCTCCAGGTCTGTTGTCATCACCATGCTTCATGCCTGTGTCATCACAATGCTCCATGAATCTTGTCTTCACAATGCTCCATGGCCCATGTCATCACAATGCTCCATGACCCCTCTCATCACAATGCTCTATGGCCTTTGTCATCACAATGCTCCGTGACCCCCGTCAACACAATGCCTGATGACCCCTGTCATCAAAATGCTAAATGGCACTTGTCATCACAATGCTCTATGATGCCTGTCATCACTGTTCTCCATGTCACTTGTTATCACAAGGCTCCATGGCCCCTGTACTCCCAGTACTCCATGACCCCTTTCATCACAATGCCCAATGTCACCTCTGATCACAATTCTCAATGGCATTTGTCATCACGATGCTCCATGACACCTGTCATCACAATGCTCCTTGAGACTTGTTATCACAATGCTCAATGGCCCCTCTCATTACTGTGCTCCATAATAACTTTAATCACATTTCTAGATGACCACTGCCATCACAATGCCCCATGACATTGTCATCACAATTCGCCATGACCATTGTCATCACAATGCTCCATGAACCATGTCATCACAGGGTCCCAGGACACTTGGCATCACAATGATCCATTACCACTTTCATCACAATGCTCCATGACCACTGTCATCTCAATGCTCCACGGCCTTTGTATTCACAATGCTCCATGGCCCCTGTAATCACAGTGCTCCATAACACCTTTCATCATAATGCTCCATGACCACTGCCATCTCAATGCCTCATGACGCCTGTCATCACAATTCTCCAAGGCCCCTCTCATCACAGTGCTCCATGACACTTGTCATCCCATTGCTCCATAACACCTGTCATCACAGTGTTCCCTGCCCATGTCATCAAAATGCTCCATGTCCCCTATAATCACAATGCTCCATGCCTTTTTCCTCACAAAGCTCCAGAATTTTGTCATCACAATGTTCCATGACCGTGGCATCCCAATGCTCCATGGCCCTTGTCATCACAATGCTCCAGAATTCTTGTCATCACAATGTTCCATGAACGTGTCATCACAATGCTACATGACCCTGGTCATCACAGTTCTCCATGACCTTTGTCATCACAATGCTCTATGTCACTTTTCATCACAATTCTCAATGACCACTTTAATCACTATGCTCGCTGACCATTTTCATCACATTTCTCTATTGTCATTAAAATTCTCCATGGCCCCTTTCTTCACAATTCTCCATGATGCCTGTCATCACAATGCTCCATGGCTTTTGTTATCACAATGTTCCAGGACCAGTTTCATCACAATACTCCATCCCCCTTGTCATCACAGTGCACAATGAAAGCTTTCATTACAATGCTCCATGACACTTGTCATCACAATGCTCCATGGCCTTTATCGTCACAATGCTCCCAGGCACTTTTCATCACGATATTCCATGAAAACTTTCATCACATTGCTCCATGACCATTGTCATCACAATAGTCCATACCCATGTCAACACAATGCTGCATAATCCCTGTCATCCCAATTCTCCATGACTGCTGTCATCACAATAATCCAGGACAATTTTCATAACAATGCTTCATGCCCCCAGTCATCACAGTGCTCCATGATACCTTTCATCACAATTCCTAGATGATCAATGTCATCACAATGCCCCATGACACCTGTTATCACAATTCGCTATGACCCTTGTCATCACAATACTCGATGAACCGTGTCATCACAGTGTTCCAGGACACATGTCATCACAATGATCCATTAATATTTTCATCACAATGCTCCAATACACCTGTCATCACAATGCTCCATGTCCCCTCTTATCATATTGCTCCATGATCTCTTTCATCACAATGCTCCATGACCACTGTCATCACCATACCTCAAGACGCCTGTCATCTCAGTGCTCCATGGCCCCTTTCATCACAAGGCTCCATGAACCCAGTCATCACAATGTTCCCTGCCCTCTTCGTCACAATGCTCCATGGGCCCTGTCATCACAATGCTCCATGCCCTTGTCATCAAAATTCTCCAGAACTCTTGTCATCATAATGTTCCATGCCAATGTCATCAAAATGTCCCATGACATTTGTCATCACAATGCTCCATGGCCTTTGTCATCACAATGTTCCATGGCCCCTGTCATCACAGTGCTCCTTGATACCTTTCATCACAATTCTACATGACCACTGTCATCACAATGTCCCATTTCAGATGTCATCACAATGATCCATGATCACTTTCATCACAATGCTCCATGAACCCTGTCATCTCAATGCTCCATAGCCTTTGTATTCACAATGCTCCTTGGCCCCTGTAATCACAGTGCTCCATGACCCCTTTCATCACAATGCTTCAAGACCGCTGTCATCACAATGCCCCATGACGCCTGCCACCACCAATCTCCAAGGGCTCCCTTACCAAAAAGCTCCATGATCCCTGTCAGTACAATGTTCCATGACACTTTTCATCACAATGCTCCATGACCCCTGTCATCACAAAGTTCTCTGCCCATATCATCACAATGCTACTTGTCACCTTTCATCACAATGCTCCATGCCCTTTCATCACAATGCTCCAGATTTCTTGTCATCACAATGTTCCTTGACCGTGTCATCACAATGCTCCATGACCCGTGTCATCACAAAGCTCCATGACCCCTGGCATCACAATGATCCATGATTCCTTTCCTCACAGTGCTCCAGTACCCTTTTCATCACAATGCTCCATGCCATTGTCAGCATAATGCTACTTGGACACTGTCATCAAAATGCTCCATCCCCTTTTCATCACAATGCTCCAGATATCCTATCATTACAATGCTCCATGCCCGTGTCAACACAATGCTCCATGACCCCTGTCATCAAAATGCTTGATGAAACTTGTTATCAGAATGTTCCATGACCCCTGTCATCAAAATGATCCCTGACCGTTGTCATCGCAATGCTGCATGATACCTTTCATCCCAATCCTCTGTGACCGCTGTCATCACAATGCTCCAGGACAACTTTCATCACAATGCTCCATGCCCTGGTCATCAAAATGCTCCAGAACTCTTGTCATCATAATGCTCCATGCCAATGTCATCAAAATGCCCCATGACACTTGTCATCACAATGCTCCATGGCCTTTGTCATCACAATGTTCCATGGCCCCTGTCATCAGAGTGCTCCATGTTACCTTTCAATACAATTCTACATGACCACTGTCATCACAATGCCCCATGACAGATGATACCACAATTCGCCATGGTCCTTGTCATCACAATGCTCCATGAACTGTGTCATCACAAGGTTCCAGGACAGTTGTCATCACAATGATCCATGATCACTTTCATCACAATGCTCCATGAACCCTGTCATCTCAATGCTCCATGGCCTTTGTATTCACAATGCTCCATGGCCCCTGTAATCACAGAGCTCCATGACCCCTTTCATCCCAATGCTCCAAGACCGCTGTCATCAAAATGCCCCATGACGCCTGCCTTCACAAATCTCCAAGACCTCTCTTACCAAAAAGCTCCATGATCCCTGTCAGTACAATGTTCCATGACACTTTTTATCACAATGCTCCATGACCCCTGTCATCAAAAAGTTCTCTGCCCATATCGTCACAATGCTCCTTGTCACCTTTCATCACAATGCACCATGCCCTTTCATCACAATGCTCCAGAATTCTTGTCATCGCAATGTTCCTTGACCGTGTCATCACAATGCTCCATGACCCGTGTCATCACAAAGCTCCATGACCCCTGGCATCACAATGATCCATGATTCCTTTCCTCACAGTGCTCCAGTACCCTTTTCATCACAATGCTCCATGCCATTGTCAGCACAATTCTCCTTGGACCCTGTCATCAAAATGCTCCATCCCCTTTTCATCACAATGCTCCAGACATCCTATCATTACAATGCTCCATGCTCGTGTCAACACAATGCTCCATGACCCCTGTCATCAAAATGCTTTATGAACCTTGTTATCAGAATGTTCCATGACCCCTGTCATCCAAATGATCCATGACCGTTGTCATCACAATGCTGCATGATACCTTTCATCCCAATTCTCTGTGACCGCTGTCATCACAATGCTCCAGGACAACTTTCATCACAATGCTCCATGACCCCTGTCATCACAACGTTCCATGAAAGTTGTCATCAAAATGCTCCATGACCCCGGTCACCACAAGGTTCCCTGCCCTTGTCATCACAATGGTACATGGCCTGGTCATCACAATGTTCCATGGCCTCTGTCATCACCATGCTCCATGGTCTTTCTCATCACAATGCTCTATGACCCCTGTCATCACAATGCTTGATGACCATTGTCATCACAATGCTCCAAGGCCCCTGTCATCACAATGCCTCATGGTCTTTGTAATCACAATGCTCAATGACCAATGTCATCACAGTGCTCCATGCCGTTGTCATCATAATGCTCCATGGTCCCTGTAATCACAATGCTCCATACCCTTGTCATCACAATGCTCCAGAACACTTGTCATCATAATGCTCCATTCCCGTGTCATCACATTGCTGAATGACACTTGTCATCACAATGTTCCTTGGCCTTTGTCATCACAGTGCTCCATGATACCTTTAATCAAAATTCTACATGACCACTCTCATCACAATGCAAGATGACCAATGTCATCACAATGCCCCATGACACGTGTCATCACAATTCGCCTTGGCCCTTGTCATCTCAATGCTGTATGAAACGTGTCATCAGTAGCTCCCAAGACCCTTGTCATCACAATGCTCCATGAACTCTGTTATCTCAATGTTCCATGGCCTTTGTATTCACAATGCTCCATTGTCCCGATAATCGCGTTGCTCCATGAACACTTTCATCACAATGCTCCTTGACCACTGTCACCATAATGCCCCATGACGTCTCTCATCACTGTGCTCCAAGGCCACTCTCATCAAAATGCTCCATGATCTGTGTCAGCACAATATTGCATGACACTTGTCATCACAATGCTCCATGATCCCTCTAATCACAATGATCCCTGCCAATTTCATCACAATGACCCAAGTCTCCTGTAATCACAATGCTCCATGCCCTTGTCATCACAATGCTCCAGGTCTGTTGTCATCACCATGCTTCATGCCTGTGTCATCACAATGCTCCATGAATCTTGTCTTCACAATGCTCCATGGCCCATGTCATCACAATGCTCCATGACCCCTCTCATCACAATGCTCTATGGCCTTTGTCATCACAATGCTCCATGACCCCCGTCAACACAATGCCTGACCCCTGTCATCAAAATGCTAAATGGCACTTGTCATCACAATGCTCTATGATGCCTGTCATCACTATTCTCCATGTCACTTGTTATCACAAGGCTCCATGGCCCCTGTACTCCCAGTACTCCATGACCCCTTTCATCACAATGCCCAATGTCACCTCTGATCACAATTCTCAATGGCATTTGTCATCACGATGCTCCATGACACCTGTCATCACAATGCTCCATGAGACTTGTCATCACAATGCTCCATGGCCCCTCTCATTACTGTGCTCCATAATAACTTTAATCACATTTCTAGATGACCACTGCCATCACAATGCCCCATGAGATTTGTCATCACAATGCTCCATGGCCCCTCTCATTACTGTGCTCCATAATAACTTTAATCACATTTCTAAATGACCACTGCCATCACAATGTCCCATGACATTGTCATCACAATTTGCCATGACCATTGTCATCACAATGCTCCATGAACCATGTCATCACAGGGTCCCAGGACACTTGTCATCACAATGATCCATTACCACTTTCATCACAATGCTCCATGACCACTGTCATCTCAATGCTCCATGGCCTTTGTATTCACAATGCTCCATGGCCCCTGTAATCACAGTGCTCCATAACACCTTTCATCATAATGCTCCATGACCACTGCCATCTCAATGCCTCATGACGCCTGTCATCACAATTCTCCAAGGCCCCTCTCATCACAGTGCTCCATGACACTTGTCATCCTATTGCTCCATAACACCTGTCATCACAGTGTTCCCTGCCCATGTCATCAAAATGCTCCATGTCCCCTATAATCACAATGCTCCATGCCTTTTTCCTCACAAAGCTCCAGAATTTTGTCATCACAATGTTCCATGACCGTGGCATCCCAATGCTCCATGGCCCTTGTCATCACAATGCTCCAGAATTCTTGTCATCACAATGTTCCATGAACGTGTCATCACAATGCTACATGACCCTGGTCATCACAGTTCTCCATGACCTTTGTCATCACAATGCTCTATGTCACTTTTCATCTCAATTCTCAATGACCACTTTAATCACTATGCTCGCTGACCATTTTCATCACATTTCTCTATTGTCATTACAATTCCCCATGGCCCCTTTCTTCACAATTCTCCATGATGCCTGTCATCACAATGCTCCATGGCTTTTGTTATCACAATGCTCCAGGACCAGTTTCATCACAATACTCCATCCCCCTTGTCATCACAGTGCACAATGAAAGCTTTCATTACAATGCTCCATGACACTTGTCATCACAATGCTCCATGGCGTTTATCGTCACAATGCTCCCAGGCACTTTTCATCACGATATTCCATGAAAACTTTCATCACATTGCTCCATGACCATTGTCATCACAATAGTCCATACCCATGTCAACACAATGCTGCATAATCCCTGTCATCCCAATTCTCCATGACTGCTGTCATCACAATAATCCAGGACAATTTTCATTACAATGCTTCATGCCCCCAGTCATCACAGTGCTCCATGATACCTTTCATCACAATTCCTAGATGATCAATGTCATCACAATGCCCCATGACAGATGATACCACAATTCGCCATGGTCCTTGTCATCACAATGCTCCATGAACTGTGTCATCACAAGGTTCCAGGACACTTGTCATCACAATGATCCATGATCACTTTCATCACAATGCTCCATGAACCCTGTCATCTCAATGCTCCATGGCCTTTGTATTCACAATGCTCCATGGCCCCTGTAATCAGAGAGCTCCATGACCCCTTTCATCCCAATGCTCCAAGACCGCTGTCATCACAATGCCCCATGACGCCTGCCTTCACAAATCTCCAAGACCTCTCTTACCAAAAAGCTCCATGATCCCTGTCAGTACAATGTTCCATGACACTTTTTATCACAATGCTCCATGACCCCTGTCATCAAAAAGTTCTCTGCCCATATCGTCACAATGCTCCTTGTCACCCTTCATCACAATGCACCATGCCCTTTCATCACAATGCTCCAGAATTCTTGTCATCGCAATGTTCCTTGACCGTGTCATCACAATGCTCCATGACCCTTGTCATCACAAAGCTCCATGACCCCTGGCATCACAATGATCCATGATTCCTTTCCTCACAGTGCTCCAGTACCCTTTTCATCACAATGCTCCATGCCATTGTCAGCACAATTCTCCTTGGACCCTGTCATCAAAATGCTCCATCCCCTTTTCATCACAATGCTCCAGATATCCTATCATTACAATGCTCCATGCTCGTGTCAACACAATGCTCCATGACCCCTGTCATCAAAATGCTTTATGAACCTTGTTATCAGAATGTTCCATGACCCCTGTCATCCAAATGATCCATGACCGTTGTCATCACAATGCTGCATGATACCTTTCATCCCAATTCTCTGTGACCGCTGTCATCACAATGCTCCAGGACAACTTTCATCACAATGCTCCATGACCCCTGTCATCACAACGTTCCATGAAAGTTGTCATCAAAATGCTCCATGACCCCGGTCACCACAAGGTTCCCTGCCCTTGTCATCACAATGGTACTTGGCCTGGTCATCACAATGTTCCATGGCCTCTGTCATCACCATGCTCCATGGTCTTTCTCATCACAATGCTCTATGACCCCTGTCATCACAATGCTTGATGACCATTGTCATCACAATGCTCCAAGGCCCCTGTCATCACAATGCCTCATGGTCTTTGTAATCACAATGCTCAATGACCAATGTCATCACAGTGCTCCATGCCGTTGTCATCACAATGCTCCATGGTCCCTGTAATCACAATGCTCCATACCCTTGTCATCACAATGCTCCAGAACACTTGTCATCATAATGCTCCATTCCCGTGTCATCACATTGCTGAATGACACTTGTCATCACAATGTTCCTTGGCCTTTGTCATCACAGTGCTCCATGATACCTTTAATCAAAATTCTACATGACCACTCTCATCACAATGCAAGATGACCAATGTCATCACAATGCCCCATGACACGTGTCATCACAATTCGCCTTGGCCCTTGTCATCTCAATGCTGTATGAAACGTGTCATCAGTAGCTCCCAAGACCCTTGTCATCACAATGCTCCATGAACTCTGTTATCTCAATGTTCCATGGCCTTTGTATTCACAATGCTCCATTGTCCCGATAATCGCGTTGCTCCATGAACACTTTCATCACAATGCTCCTTGACCACTGTCACCATAATGCCCCATGACGTCTCTCATCACTGTGCTCCAAGGCCACTCTCATCAAAATGCTCCATGATCTGTGTCAGCACAATATTGCATGACACTTGTCATCACAATGCTCCATGATCCCACTAATCACAATGATCCCTGCCAATTTCATCACAATGACCCAAGTCTCCTGTAATCACAATGCTCCATGCCCTTGTCATCACAATGCTCCAGGTCTGTTGTCATCACCATGCTTCATGCCCGTGTCATCACAATGCTCCATGAATCTTGTCTTCACAATGCTCCATGGCCCATGTCATCACAATGCTCCATGACCCCTCTCATCACAATGCTCTATGGCCTTTGTCATCACAATGCTCCGTGACCCCCGTCAACACAATGCCTGATGACCCCTGTCATCAAAATGCTAAATGGCACTTGTCATCACAATGCTCTATGATGCCTGTCATCACTATTCTCCATGTCACTTGTTATCACAAGGCTCCATGGCCCCTGTACTCCCAGTACTCCATGACCCCTTTCATCACAATGCCCAATGTCACCTCTGATCACAATTCTCAATGGCATTTGTCATCACGATGCTCCATGACACCTGTCATCACAATGCTCCATGAGACTTGTCATCACAATGCTCCATGGCCCCTCTCATTCCTGTGCTCCATAATAACTTTAATCACATTTCTAGATGACCACTGCCATCACAATGCCCCATGACATTGTCATCACTATTCGCCATGACCATTGTCATCACAATGCTCCATGAACCATGTCATCACAGGGTCCCAGGACACTTGTCATCACAATGATCCATTACCACTTTCATCACAATGCTCCATGACCACTGTCATCTCAATGCTCCATGGCCTTTGTATTCACAATGCTCCATGGCCCCTGTAATCACAGTGCTCCATAACACCTTTCATCATAATGCTCCATGACCACTGCCATCTCAATGCCTCATGACGCCTGTCATCACAATTCTCCAAGGCCCCTCTCATCACAGTGCTCCATGACACTTGTCATCCCATTGCTCCATAACACCTGTCATCACAGTGTTCCCTGCCCATGTCATCAAAATGCTCCATGTCCCCTATAATCACAATGCCCCATGCCTTTTTCCTCACAAAGCTCCAGAATTTTGTCATCACAATGTTCCATGACCGTGGCATCCCAATGCTCCATGGCCCTTGTCATCACAATGCTCCAGAATTCTTGTCATCACAATGGTCCATGAACGTGTCATCACAATGCTACATGACCCTGGTCATCACAGTTCTCCATGACCTTTGTCATCACAATGCTCTATGTCACTTTTCATCACAATTCTCAATGACCACTTTAATCACTATGCTCGCTGAACATTTTCATCACATTTCTCTATTGTCATTACAATTCCCCATGGCCCCTTTCTTCACAATTCTCCATGATGCCTGTCATCACAATGCTCCATGGCTTTTGTTATCACAATGTTCCAGGACCAGTTTCATCACAATACTCCATCCCCCTTGTCATCACAGTGCACAATGAAAGCTTTCATTACAATGCTCCATGACACTTGTCATCACAATGCTCCATGGCCTTTGTCATCACAATGTTCCATGGCCCCTGTCATCACAGTGCTCCTTGATACCTTTCATCACAATTCTACATGACCACTGTCATCACAATGCCCCATTTCAGATGTCATCACAATTCGCCATGGTCCTTGTCATAACAATGCTCCATGAACCGTGTCATCACAAGGTTTCAGGACACTTGTCATCACAATGATCCATGATCACTTTCATCACAATGCTCCATGAACCCTGTCATCTCAATGCTCCATAGCCTTTGTATTCACAATGCTCCATGGCCCCTGTAATCACAGTGCTCCATGACCCCTTTCATCACAATGCTCCAAGACCGCTGTCATCACAATGCACCATGACGCCTGCCACCACCAATCTCCAAGGGCTCCCTTACCAAAAAGCTCCATGATCCCTGTCAGTACAATGTTCCATGACACTTTTCATCACAATGCTCCATGACCCCTGTCATCAAAAAGTTCTCTGCCCATATCATCACAATGCTACTTGTCACCTTTCATCACAATGCTCCATGCCCTTTCATCACAATGCTCCAGATTTCTTGTCATCACAATGTTCCTTGACCGTGTCATCACAATGCTCCATGACCCGTGTCATCACAAAGCTCCATGACCCCTGGCATCACAATGATCCATGATTCCTTTCCTCACAGTGCTCCAGTACCCTTTTCATCACAATGCTCCATGCCATTGTCAGCACAATGCTACTTGGACACTGTCATCAAAATGCTCCATCCCCTTTTCATCACAATGCTCCAGATATCCTCTCATTACAATGCTCCATGCCCGTGTCAACACAATGCTCCATGACCCCTGTCATCAAAATGCTTGATGAAACTTGTTATCAGAATGTTCCATGACCCCTGTCATCAAAATGATCCCTGACCGTTGTCATCGCAATGCTGCATGATACCTTTCATCCCAATCCTCTGTGACCGCTGTCATCACAATGCTCCAGGACAACTTTCATCACAATGCTCCATGCCCTGGTCATCAAAATGCTCCAGAACTCTTGTCATCATAATGCTCCATGCCAATGTCATCAAAATGCCCCATGACACTTGTCATCACAATGCTCCATGGCCTTTGTCATCACAATGTTCCATGGCCCCTGTCATCAGAGTGCTCCATGTTACCTTTCAATACAATTCTACATGACCACTGTCATCACGATGCCCCATGATAGATGTTACCACAATTCGCCATGGTCCTTGTCATCACAATGCTCCATGAACTGTGTCATCACAAGGTTTCAGGACACTTGTCTTCACAATGATCCATGATCACATTCATCACAATGCTCCATGAAACCTGTCATCTCAATGCTCCATGGCCTTTGTATTCACAATGCTCCATGGCCCCTGTAATCACAGAGCTCCATGACCCCTTTCACCCCAATGCTCCAAGACCGCTGTCATCACAATGCCCCATGACGCCTGCCTTCACAAATCTCCAAGACCTCTCTTACCAAAATGCTCCATGATCCCTGTCAGTACAATGTTCCATGACACTTTTTATCACAATGCTCCAAGACCCCTGTCATCAAAAAGTTCTCTGCCCATATCGTCACAATGCTCCTTGTCACCTTTCATCACAATGCACCATGCCCTTTCATCACAATGCTCCAGAATTCTTGTCATCGCAATATTCCTTGACCGTGTCATCACAATGCTCCATGACCCGTGTCATCACAAAGCTCCATGACCCCTGGCATCACAATGATCCATGATTCCTTTCCTCACAGTGCTCCAGTACCCTTTTCATCACAATGCTCCATGCCATTGTCAGCACAATTCTCCTTGGACCCTGTCATCAAAATGCTCCATCCCCTTTTCATCACAATGCTCCAGATATCCTATCATTACAATGCTCCATGCTCGTGTCAACACAATGCTCCATGACCCCTGTCATCAAAATGCTTTATGAACCTTGTTATCAGAATGTTCCATGACCCCTGTCATCCAAATGATCCATGACCGTTGTCATCACAATGCTGCATGATACCTTTCATCCCAATTCTCTGTGACCGCTGTCATCACAATGCTCCAGGACAACTTTCATCACAATGCTCCATGACCCCTGTCATCACAACGTTCCATGAAAGTTGTCATCAAAATGCTCCATGACCCCGGTCACCACAAGGTTCCCTGCCCTTGTCATCACAATGGTACATGGCCTGGTCATCACAATGTTCCATGGCCTCTGTCATCACCATGCTCCATGGTCTTTCTCATCACAATGCTCTATGACCCCTGTCGTCACAATGCTTGATGACCATTGTCATCACAATGCTCCAAGGCCCCTGTCATCACAATGCCTCATGGTCTTTGTAATCACAATGCTCAATGACCAATGTCATCACAGTGCTCCATGCCGTTGTCATCACAATGCTCCATGGTCCCTGTAATCACAATGCTCCATACCCTTGTCATCACAATGCTCCAGAACACTTGTCATCATAATGATCCATTCCCGTGTCATCACATTGCTGAATGACACTTGTCATCACAATGTTCCTTGGCCTTTGTCATCACAGTGCTCCATGATACCTTTAATCAAAATTCTACATGACCACTCTCATCACAATGCAAGATGACCAATGTCATCACAATGCCCCATGACACGTGTCATCACAATTCGCCTTGGCCCTTGTCATCTCAATGCTGTATGAAACGTGTCATCAGTAGCTCCCAAGACCCTTGTCATCACAATGCTCCATGAACTCTGTTATCTCAATGTTCCATGGCCTTTGTATTCACAATGCTCCATTGTCCCGATAATCGCGTTGCTCCATGAACACTTTCATCACAATGCTCCTTGACCACTGTCACCATAATGCCCCATGTCGTCTCTCATCACTGTGCTCCAAGGCCACTCTCATCAAAATGCTCCATGATCTGTGTCAGCACAATATTGCATGACACTTGTCATCACAATGCTCCATGATCCCACTAATCACAATGATCCCTGCCAATTTCATCACAATGACCCAAGTCTCCTGTAATCACAATGCTCCATGCCCTTGTCATCACAATGCTCCAGGTCTGTTGTCATCACCATGCTTCATGCCCGTGTCATCACAATGCTCCATGAATCTTGTCTTCACAATGCTCCATGGCCCATGTCATCACAATGCTCCATGACCCCTCTCATCACAATGCTCTATGGCCTTTGTCATCACAATGCTCCGTGACCCCCGTCAACACAATGCCTGATGACCCCTGTCATCAAAAGGCTAAATGGCACTTGTCATCACAATGCTCTATGATGCCTGTCATCACTATTCTCCATGTCACTTGTTATCACAAGGCTCCATGGCCCCTGTACTCCCAGTACTCCATGACCCCTTTCATCACAATGCCCAATGTCACCTCTGATCACAATTCTCAATGGCATTTGTTATCACGATGCTCCATGACACCTGTCATCACAATGCTCCATGAGACCTGTCATCATAATGCTCCATGGCCCCTCTCATTCCTGTGCTCCATAATAACTTTAATCACATTTCTAGATGACCACTGCCATCACAATGCCCCATGACATTGTCATCACAATTCGCCATGACCATTGTCATCACAATGCTCCATGAACCATGTCATCACAGGGTCCCAGGACACTTGGCATCACAATGATCCATTACCACTTTCATCACAATGCTCCATGACCACTGTCATCTCAATGCTCCATGGCCTTTGTATTCACAATGCTCCATGGCCCCTGTAATCACAGTGCTCCATAACACCTTTCATCATAATGCTCCATGACCACTGCCATCTCAATGCCTCATGACGCCTGTCATCACAATTCTCCAAGGCCCCTCTCATCACAGTGCTCCATGACACTTGTCATCCCATTGCTCCATAACACCTGTCATCACAGTTTTCCCTGCCCATGTCATCAAAATGCTCCATGTCCCCTATAATCACAATGCTCCATGCCTTTTTCCTCACAAAGCTCCAGAATTTTGTCATCACAATGTTCCATGACCGTGGCATCCCAATGCTCCATGGCCCTTGTCATCACAATGCTCCAGAATTCTTGTCATCACAATGTTCCATGAACGTGTCATCACAATGCTACATGACCCTGGTCATCACAGTTCTCCATGACCTTTGTCATCACAATGCTCTATGTCACTTTTCATCACAATTCTCAATGACCACTTTAATCACTATGCTCGCTGACCATTTTCATCACATTTCTCTATTGTCATTACAATTCCCCATGGCCCCTTTCTTCACAATTCTCCATGATGCCTGTCATCACAATGCTCCATGGCTTTTGTTATCACAATGTTCCAGGACCAGTTTCATCACAATACTCCATCCCCCTTGTCATCACAGTGCACAATGAAAGCTTTCATTACAATGCTCCATGACACTTGTCATCACAATGCTCCATGGCCTTTATCGTCACAGTGCTCCCAGGCACTTTTCATCACGATATTCCATGAAAACTTTCATCACATTGCTCCATGACCATTGTCATCACAATAGTCCATACCCATGTCAACACAATGCTGCATAATCCCTGTCATCCCAATTCTCCATGACTGCTGTCATCACAATAATCCAGGACAATTTTCATAACAATGTTTCATGCCCCCAGTCATCACAGTGCTCCATGATACCTTTCATCACAATTCCTAGATGATCAATGTCATCACAATGCCCCATGACACCTGTTACCACAATTCGCTATGACCCTTGTCATCACAATACTCGATGAACCGTGTCATCACAGTGTTCCAGGACACATGTCATCACAATGATCCATTAATATTTTCATCACAATGCTCCAATACACCTGTCATCACAATGCTCCATGTCCCCTCTTATCATATTGCTCCATGATCTCTTTCATCACAATGCTCCATGACCACTGTCATCACCATACCTCAAGACGCCTGTCATCTCAGTGCTCCATGGCCCCTTTCATCACAAGGCTCCATGAACCCAGTCATCACAATGTTCCCTGCCCTCTTCGTCACAATGCTCCATGGGCCCTGTCATCACAATGCTCCATGCCCTTGTCATCAAAATTCTCCAGAACTCTTGTCATCATAATGTTCCATGCCAATGTCATCAAAATGTCCCATGACACTTGTCATCACAATGCTCCATGGCCTTTGTCATCACAATGTTCCATGGCCCCTGTCATCACAGTGCTCCTTGATACCTTTCATCACAATTCTACATGACCACTGTCATCACAATGCCCCATTTCAGATGTCATCACAATTCGCCATGGTCCTTGTCATAACAATGCTCCATGAACCGTGTCATCACAAGGTTTCAGGACACTTGTCATCACAATGATCCATGATCACTTTCATCACAATGCTCCATGAACCCTGTCATCTCAATGCTCCATAGCCTTTGTATTCACAATGCTCCATGGCCCCTGTAATCACAGTGCTCCATGACCCCTTTCATCACAATGCTCCAAGACCGCTGTCATCACAATGCCCCATGACGCCTGCCACCACAAATCTCCAAGGGCTCCCTTACCAAAAAGCTCCATGATCCCTGTCAGTACAATGTTCCATGACACTTTTCATCACAATGCTCCATGACCCCTGTCATCACAAAGTTCTCTGCCCATATCATCACAATGCTACTTGTCACCTTTCATCACAATGCTCCATGCCCTTTCATCACAATGCTCCAGATTTCTTGTCATCACAATGTTCCTTGACCGTGTCATCACAATGCTCCATGACCCGTGTCATCACAAAGCTCCATGACCCCTGGCATCACAATGATCCATGATTCCTTTCCTCACAGTGCTCCAGTACCCTTTTCATCACAATGCTCCATGCCATTGTCAGCACAATGCTACTTGGACACTGTCATCAAAATGCTCCATCCCCTTTTCATCACAATGCTCCAGATATCCTATCATTACAATGCTCCATGCCCGTGTCAACACAATGCTCCATGACCCCTGTCATCAAAATGCTTGATGAAACTTGTTATCAGAATGTTCCATGACCCCTGTCATCAAAATGATCCCTGACCGTTGTCATCGCAATGCTGCATGATACCTTTCATCCCAATCCTCTGTGACCGCTGTCATCACAATGCTCCAGGACAACTTTCATCACAATGCTCCATGCCCTGGTCATCAAAATGCTCCAGAACTCTTGTCATCATAATGCTCCATGCCAATGTCATCAAAATGCCCCATGACACTTGTCATCACAATGCTCCATGGCCTTTGTCATCACAATGTTCCATGGCCCCTGTCATCAGAGTGCTCCATGTTACCTTTCAATACAATTCTACATGACCACTGTCATCACAATGCCCCATGACAGATGTTACCACAATTCGCCATGGTCCTTGTCATCACAATGCTCCATGAACTGTGTCATCACAAGGTTTCAGGACACTTGTCATCACAATGATCCATGATCACTTTCATCACAATGCTCCATGAACCCTGTCATCTCAATGCTCCATGGCCTTTGTATTCACAATGCTCCATGGCCCCTGTAATCACAGAGCTCCATGACCCCTTTCATCCCAATGCTCCAAGACCGCTGTCATCACAATGCCCCATGACGCCTGCCTTCACAAATCTCCAAGACCTCTCTTACCAAAAAGCTCCATGATCCCTGTCAGTACAATGTTCCATGACACTTTTTATCACAATGCTCCATGACACCTGTCATCAAAAAGTTCTCTGCCCATATCGTCACAATGCTCCTTGTCACCTTTCATCACAATGCACCATGCCCTTTCATCACAATGCTCCAGAATTCTTGTCATCGCAATGTTCCTTGACCGTGTCATCACAATGCTCCATGACCCGTGTCATCACAAAGCTCCATGACCCCTGGCATCACAATGATCCATGATTCCTTTCCTCACAGTGCTCCAGTACCCTTTTCATCACAATGCTCCATGCCATTGTCAGCACAATTCTCCTTGGACCCTGTCATCAAAATGCTCCATCCCCTTTTCATCACAATGCTCCAGATATCCTATCATTACAATGCTCCATGCTCGTGTCAACACAATGCTCCATGACCCCTGTCATCAAAATGCTTTATGAACCTTGTTATCAGAATGTTCCATGACCCCTGTCATCCAAATGATCCATGACCTTTGTCATCACAATGCTGCATGATACCTTTCATCCCAATTCTCTGTGACCGCTGTCATCACAATGCTCCAGGACAACTTTCATCACAATGCTCCATGACCCCTGTCATCACAACGTTCCATGAAAGTTGTCATCAAAATGCTCCATGACCCCGGTCACCACAAGTTTCCCTGCCCTTGTCATCACAATGGTACATGGCCTGGTCATCACAATGTTCCATGGCCTCTGTCATCACCATGCTCCATGGTCTTTCTCATCACAATGCTCTATGACCCCTGTCATCACAATGCTTGATGACCATTGTCATCACAATGCTCCAAGGCCCCTGTCATCACAATGCCTCATGGTCTTTGTAATCACAATGCTCAATGACCAATGTCATCACAGTGCTCCATGCCGTTGTCATCACAATGCTCCATGGTCCCTGTAATCACAATGCTCCATACCCTTGTCATCACAATGCTCCAGAACACTTGTCATCATAATGCTCCATTCCCGTGTCATCACATTGCTGAATGACACTTGTCATCACAATGTTCCTTGGCCTTTGTCATCACAGTGCTCCATGATACCTTTAATCAAAATTCTACATGACCACTCTCATCACAATGCAAGATGACCAATGTCATCACAATGCCCCATGACACGTGTCATCACAATTCGCCTTGGCCCTTGTCATCTCAATGCTGTATGAAACGTGTCATCAGTAGCTCCCAAGACCCTTGTCATCACAATGCTCCATGAACTCTGTTATCTCAATGTTCCATGGCCTTTGTATTCACAATGCTCCATTGTCCCGATAATCGCGTTGCTCCATGAACACTTTCATCACAATGCTCCTTGACCACTGTCACCATAATGCCCCATGACGTCTCTCATCACTGTGCTCCAAGGCCACTCTCATCAAAATGCTCCATGATCTGTGTCAGCACAATATTGCATGACACTTGTCATCACAATGCTCCATGATCCCTCTAATCACAATGATCCCTGCCAATTTCATCACAATGACCCAAGTCTCCTGTAATCACAATGCTCCATGCCCTTGTCATCACAATGCTCCAGGTCTGTTGTCATCACCATGCTTCATGCCTGTGTCATCACAATGCTCCATGAATCTTGTCTTCACAATGCTCCATGGCCCATGTCATCACAATGCTCCATGACCCCTCTCATCACAATGCTCTATGGCCTTTGTCATCACAATGCTCCGTGACCCCCGTCAACACAATGCCTGATGACCCCTGTCATCAAAATGCTAAATGGCACTTGTCATCACAATGCTCTATGATGCCTGTCATCACTATTCTCCATGTCACTTGTTATCACAAGGCTCCATGGCCCCTGTACTCCCAGTACTCCATGACCCCTTTCATCACAATGCCCAATGTCACCTCTGATCACAATTCTCAATGGCATTTGTCATCACGATGCTCCATGACACCTGTCATCACAATGCTCCATGAGACTTGTCATCACAATGCTCCATGGCCCCTCTCATTACTGTGCTCCATAATAACTTTAATCACATTTCTAGATGACCACTGCCATCACAATGCCCCATGACATTGTCATCACAATTCGCCATGACCATTGTCATCACAATGCTCCATGAACCATGTCATCACAGGGTCCCAGGACACTTGTCATCACAATGATCCATTACCACTTTCATCACAATGCTCCATGACCACTGTCATCTCAATGCTCCACGGCCTTTGTATTCACAATGCTCCATGGCCCCTGTAATCACAGTGCTCCATAACACCTTTCATCATAATGCTCCATGACCACTGCCATCTCAATGCCTCATGACGCCTGTCATCACAATTCTCCAAGGCCCCTCTCATCACAGTGCTCCATGACACTTGTCATCCCATTGCTCTATAACACCTGTCATCACAGTGTTCCCTGCCCATGTCATCAAAATGCTCCATGTCCCCTATAATCACAATGCTCCATGCCTTTTTCCTCACAAAGCTCCAGAATTTTGTCATCACAATGTTCCATGACCGTGGCATCCCAATGCTCCATGGCCCTTGTCATCACAATGCTCCAGAATTCTTGTCATCACAATGTTCCATGAACGTGTCATCACAATGCTACATGACCCTGGTCATCACAGTTCTCCATGACCTTTGTCATCACAATGCTCTATGTCACTTTTCATCACAATTCTCAATGACCACTTTAATCACTATGCTCGCTGACCATTTTCATCACATTTCTCTATTGTCATTACAATTCCCCATGGCCCCTTTCTTCACAATTCTCCATGATGCCTGTCATCACAATGCTCCATGGCTTTTGTTATCACAATGCTCCAGGACCAGTTTCATCACAATACTCCATCCCCCTTGTCATCACAGTGCACAATGAAAGCTTTCATTACAATGCTCCATGACACTTGTCATCAAAATGCTCCATGGCCTTTATCGTCACAGTGCTCCCAGGCACTTTTCATCACGATATTCCATGAAAACTTTCATCACATTGCTCCATGACCATTGTCATCACAATAGTCCATACCCATGTCAACACAATGCTGCATAATCCCTGTCATCCCAATTCTCCATGACTGCTGTCATCACAATAATCCAGGACAATTTTCATAACAATGCTTCATGCCCCCAGTCATCACAGTGCTCCATGATACCTTTCATCACAATTCCTAGATGATCAATGTCATCACAATGCCCCATGACACCTGTTACCACAATTCGCTATGACCCTTGTCATCGCAATACTCGATGAACCGTGTCATCGCAGTGTTCCAGGACACATGTCATCACAATGATCCATTAATATTTTCATCACAATGCTCCAATACACCTGTCATCACAATGCTCCATGTCCCCTCTTATCATATTGCTCCATGATCTCTTTCATCACAATGCTCCATGACCACTGTCATCACCATACCTCAAGACGCCTGTCATCTCAGTGCTCCATGGCCCCTTTCATCACAAGGCTCCATGAACCCAGTCATCACAATGTTCCCTGCCCTCTTCGTCACAATGCTCCATGGGCCCTGTCATCACAATGCTCCATGCCCTTGTCATCAAAATTCTCCAGAACTCTTGTCATCATAATGTTCCATGCCAATGTCATCAAAATGTCCCATGACACTTGTCATCACAATGCTCCATGGCCCCTGTCATCACAGTGCTCCTTGATACCTTTCATCACAATTCTACATGACCACTGTCATCACAATGCCCCATTTCAGATGTCATCACAATTCGCCATGGTCCTTGTCATAACAATGCTCCATGAACCGTGTCATCACAAGGTTTCAGGACACTTGTCATCACAATGACCCATGAACACTTTCATCACAATGCTCCCTGGACCCTGTCATCTCAATGCTCCTTAGCCTTTGTATTCACAATGCTCCATGGCCCCTGTAATCACAGTGCTCCATGACCCCTTTCATCACAATGCTCCAAGACCGCTGTCATCACAATGCCCCATGACGCCTGCCACCACCAATCTCCAAGGGCTCCCTTACCAAAAAGCTCCATGATCCCTGTCAGTACAATGTTCCATGACACTTTTCATCACAATGCTCCATGACCCCTGTCATCACAAAGTTCTCTGCCCATATCATCACAATGCTCCTTGTCACCTTTCATCACAATGCTCCATGCCCGTTCATCACAATGCTCCAGATTTCTTGTCATCACAATGTTCCTTGACCGTGTCATCACAATGCTCCATGACCCGTGTCATCACAAAGCTCCATGACCCCTGGCATCACAATGATCCATGATTCCTTTCCTCACAGTGCTCCAGTACCCTTTTCATCACAATGCTCCATGCCATTGTCAGCACAATTCTCCTTGGACCCTGTCATCAAAATGCTCCATCCCCTTTTCATCACAATGCTCCAGATATCCTATCATTACAATGCTCCATGCCCGTGTCAACACAATGCTCCATGACCCCTGTCATCAAAATGCTTGATGAAACTTGTTATCAGAATGTTCCATGACCCCGGTCATCAAAATGATCCCTGACCGTTGTCATCAAAATGCTGCATGATACCTTTCATCCCAATCCTCTGTGACCGCTGTCATCACAATGCTCCAGGACAACTTTCATCACAATGCTCCATGCCCTGGTCATCAAAATGCTCCAGAACTCTTGTCATCATAATGCTCCATGCCAATGTCATCAAAATGCCCCATGACACTTGTCATCACAATGCTCCATGGCCTTTGTCATCACAATGTTCCATGGCCCCTGTCATCAGAGTGCTCCATGTTACCTTTCAATACAATTCTACATGACCACTGCCATCACAATGCCCCATGACAGATGATACCACAATTCGCCATGGTCCTTGTCATCACAATGCTCCATGAACTGTGTCATCACAAGGTTCCAGGACACTTGTCATCACAATGATCCATGATCACTTTCATCACAATGCTCCATGAACCCTGTCATCTCAATGCTCCATGGCCTTTGTATTCACAATGCTCCATGGCCCCTGTAATCACAGAGCTCCATGACCCCTTTCATCCCAATGCTCCAAGACCGCTGTCATCAAAAGGCCCCATGACGCCTGCCTTCACAAATCTCCAAGACCTCTCTTACCAAAAAGCTCCATGATCCCTGTCAGTACAATGTTCCATGACACTTTTTATCACAATGCTCCATGACCCCTGTCATCAAAAAGTTCTCTGCCCATATCGTCACAATGCTCCTTGTCACCTTTCATCACAATGCACCATGCCCTTTCATCACAATGCTCCAGAATTCTTGTCATCGCAATGTTCCTTGACCGTGTCATCACAATGCTCCATGACCCGTGTCATCACAAAGCTCCATGACCCCTGGCATCACAATGATCCATGATTCCTTTCCTCACAGTGCTCCAGTACCCTTTTCATCACAATGCTCCATGCCATTGTCAGCACAATTCTCCTTGGACCCTGTCATCAAAATGCTCCATCCCCTTTTCATCACAATGCTCCAGATATCCTATCATTACAATGCTCCATGCTCGTGTCAACACAATGCTCCATGACCCCTGTCATCAAAATGCTTTATGAACCTTGTTATCAGAATGTTCCATGACCCCTGTCATCCAAATGATCCATGACCGTTGTCATCACAATGCTGCATGATACCTTTCATCCCAATTCTCTGTGACCGCTGTCATCACAATGCTCCAGGACAACTTTCATCACAATGCTCCATGACCCCTGTCATCACAACGTTCCATGAAAGTTGTCATCAAAATGCTCCATGACCCCGGTCACCACAAGGTTCCCTGCCCTTGTCATCACAATGGTACATGGCCTGGTCATCACAATGTTCCATGGCCTCTGTCATCACCATGCTCCATGGTCTTTCTCATCACAATGCTCTATGACCCCTGTCATCACAATGCTTGATGACCATTGTCATCACAATGCTCCAAGGCCCCTGTCATCACAATGCCTCATGGTCTTTGTAATCACAATGCTCAATGACCAATGTCATCACAGTGCTCCATGCCGTTGTCATCACAATGCTCCATGGTCCCTGTAATCACAATGCTCCATACCCTTGTCATCACAATGCTCCAGAACACTTGTCATCATAATGCTCCATTCCCGTGTCATCACATTGCTGAATGACACTTGTCATCACAATGTTCCTTGGCCTTTGTCATCACAGTGCTCCATGATACCTTTAATCAAAATTCTACATGACCACTCTCATCACAATGCAAGATGACCAATGTCATCACAATGCCCCATGACACGTGTCATCACAATTCGCCTTGGCCCTTGTCATCTCAATGCTGTATGAAACGTGTCATCAGTAGCTCCCAAGACCCTTGTCATCACAATGCTCCATGAACTCTGTTATCTCAATGTTCCATGGCCTTTGTATTCACAATGCTCCATTGTCCCGATAATCGCGTTGCTCCATGAACACTTTCATCACAATGCTCCTTGACCACTGTCACCATAATGCCCCATGACGTCTCTCATCACTGTGCTCCAAGGCCACTCTCATCAAAATGCTCCATGATCTGTGTCAGCACAATATTGCATGACACTTGTCATCACAATGCTCCATGATCCCTCTAATCACAATGATCCCTGCCAATTTCATCACAATGACCCAAGTCTCCTGTAATCACAATGCTCCATGCCCTTGTCATCACAATGCTCCAGGTCTGTTGTCATCACCATGCTTCATGCCCGTGTCATCACAATGCTCCATGAATCTTGTCTTCACAATGCTCCATGGCCCATGTCATCACAATGCTCCATGACCCCTCTCATCACAATGCTCTATGGCCTTTGTCATCACAATGCTCCGTGACCCCCGTCAACACAATGCCTGATGACCCCTGTCATCAAAATGCTAAATGGCACTTGTCATCACAATGCTCTATGATGCCTGTCATCACTATTCTCCATGTCACTTGTTATCACAAGGCTCCATGGCCCCTGTACTCCCAGTACTCCATGACCCCTTTCATCACAATGCCCAATGTCACCTCTGATCACAATTCTCAATGGCATTTGTCATCACGATGCTCCATGACACCTGTCATCACAATGCTCCATGAGACTTGTCATCACAATGCTCCATGGCCCCTCTCATTACTGGGCTCCATAATAACTTTAATCACATTTCTAGATGACCACTGCCATCACAATGCCCCATGACATTGTCATCACAATTCGCCATGACCATTGTCATCACAATGCTCCATGAACCATGTCATCACAGGGTCCCAGGACACTTGTCATCACAATGATCCATTACCACTTTCATCACAATGCTCCATGACCACTGTCATCTCAATGCTCCATGGCTTTTGTATTCACAATGCTCCATGGCCCCTGTAATCACAGTGCTCCATAACACCTTTCATCATAATGCTCCATGACCACTGCCATCTCAATGCCTCATGACGCCTGTCATCACAATTCTCCAAGGCCCCTCTCATCACAGTGCTCCATGAAACTTGTCATCCTATTGCTCCATAACACCTGTCATCACAGTGTTCCCTGCCCATGTCATCAAAATGCTCCATGTCCCCTATAATCACAATGCTCCATGCCTTTTTCCTCACAAAGCTCCAGAATTTTGTCATCACAATGTTCCATGACCGTGGCATCCCAATGCTCCATGGCCCTTGTCATCACAATGCTCCAGAATTCTTGTCATCACAATGTTCCATGAATGTGTCATCACAATGCTACATGACCCTGGTCATCACAGTTCTCCATGACCTTTGTCATCACAATGCTCTATGTCACTTTTCATCACAATTCTCAATGACCACTTTAATCACTATGCTCGCTGACCATTTTCATCACATTTCTCTATTGTCATTACAATTCCCCATGGCCCCTTTCTTCACAATTCTCCATGATGCCTGTCATCACAATGCTCCATGGCTTTTGTTATCACAATGCTCCAGGACCAGTTTCATCACAATACTCCATCCCCCTTGTCATCACAGTGCACAATGAAAGCTTTCATTACAATGCTCCATGACACTTGTCATCACAATGCTCCATGGCGTTTATCGTCACAATGCTCCCAGGCACTTTTCATCACGATATTCCATGAAAACTTTCATCACATTGCTCCATGACCATTGTCATCAAAATAGTCCATACCCATGTCAACACAATGCTGCATAATCCCTGTCATCCCAATTCTCCATGACTGCTGTCATCACAATAATCCAGGACAATTTTCATTACAATGCTTCATGCCCCCAGTCATCACAGTGCTCCATGATACCTTTCATCACAATTCCTAGATGATCAATGTCATCACAATGCCCCATGACACCTGTTACCACAATTCGCTATGACCCTTGTCATCACAATACTCGATGAACCGTGTCATCACAGTGTTCCAGGACACATGTCATCACAATGATCCATTAATATTTTCATCACAATGCTCCAATACACCTGTCATCACAATGCTCCATGTCCCCTCTTATCATATTGCTCCATGATCTCTTTCATCACAATGCTCCATGACCACTGTCATCACCATACCTCAAGACGCCTGTCATCTCAGTGCTCCATGGCCCCTTTCATCACAAGGCTCCATGAACCCAGTCATCACATGTTCCCTGCCCTCTTCGTCACAATGCTCCATGGGCCCTGTCATCACAATGCTCCATGCCCTTGTCATCAAAATTCTCCAGAACTCTTGTCATCATAATGTTCCATGCCAATGTCATCAAAATGTCCCATGACACTTGTCATCACAATGCTCCATGGCCTTTGTCATCACAATGTTCCATGGCCCCTGTCATCACAGTGCTCCTTGATACCTTTCATCACAATTCTACATGACCACTGTCATCACAATGCCCCATTTCAGATGTCATCACAATTCGCCATGGTCCTTGTCATAACAATGCTCCATGAACCGTGTCATCACAAGGTTTCAGGACACTTGTCATCACAATGATCCATGATCACTTTCATCACAATGCTCCATGAACCCTGTCATCTCAATGCTCCATAGCCTTTGTATTCACAATGCTCCATGGCCCCTGTAATCACAGTGCTCCATGACCCCTTTCATCACAATGCTCCAAGACCGCTGTCATCACAATGCCCCATGACGCCTGCCACCACCAATCTCCAAGGGCTCCCTTACCAAAAAGCTCCATGATCCCTGTCAGTACAATGTTCCATGACACTTTTCATCACAATGCTCCATGACCCCTGTCATCACAAAGTTCTCTGCCCATATCATCACAATGCTACTTGTCACCTTTCATCACAATGCTCCATGCCCTTTCATCACAATGCTCCAGATTTCTTGTCATCACAATGTTCCTTGACCGTGTCATCACAATGCTCCATGACCCGTGTCATCACAAAGCTCCATGACCCCTGGCATCACAATGATCCATGATTCCTTTCCTCACAGTGCTCCAGTACCCTTTTCATCACAATGCTCCATGCCATTGTCAGCACAATGCTACTTGGACACTGTCATCAAAATGCTCCATCCCCTTTTCATCACAATGCTCCAGATATCCTATCATTACAATGCTCCATGCCCGTGTCAACACAATGCTCCATGACCCCTGTCATCAAAATGCTTGATGAAACTTGTTATCAGAATGTTCCATGACCCCTGTCATCAAAATAATCCCTGACCGTTGTCATCGCAATGTTGCATGATACCTTTCATCCCAATCCTCTGTGACCGCTGTCATCACAATGCTCCAGGACAACTTTCATCACAATGCTCCATGCCCTGGTCATCAAAATGCTCCAGAACTCTTGTCATCATAATGCTCCATGCCAATGTCATCAAAATGCCCCATGACACTTGTCATCACAATGCTCCATGGCCTTTGTCATCACAATGTTCCATGGCCCCTGTCATCAGAGTGCTCCATGTTACCTTTCAATACAATTCTACATGACCACTGTCATCACAATGCCCCATGACAGATGATACCACAATTCGCCATGGTCCTTGTCATCACAATGCTCCATGAACTGTGTCATCACAAGGTTCCAGGACACTTGTCATCACAATGATCCATGATCACTTTCATCACAATGCTCCATGAACCCTGTCATCTCAATGCTCCATGGCCTTTGTATTCACAATGCTCCATGGCCCCTGTAATCACAGAGCTCCATGACCCCTTTCATCCCAATGCTCCAAGACCGCTGTCATCACAATGCCCCATGACGCCTGCCTTCACAAATCTCCAAGACATCTCTTACCAAAAAGCTCCATGATCCCTGTCAGTACAATGTTCCATGACACTTTTTATCACAATGCTCCATGACCCGTCATCAAAAAGTTCTCTGCCCATATCGTCACAATGCTCCTTGTCACCTTTCATCACAATGCACCATGCCCTTTCATCACAATGCTCCAGAATTCTTGTCATCGCAATGTTCCTTGACCGTGTCATCACAATGCTCCATGACCCGTGTCATCACAAAGCTCCATGACCCCTGTCATCACAATGATCCATGATTCCTTTCCTCACAGTGCTCCAGTACCCTTTTCATCACAATGCTCCATGCCATTGTCAGCACAATTCTCCTTGGACCCTGTCATCAAAATGCTCCATCCCCTTTTCATCACAATGCTCCAGATATCCTATCATTACAATGCTCCATGCTCGTGTCAACACAATGCTCCATGACCCCTGTCATCAAAATGCTTTATGAACCTTGTTATCAGAATGTTCCATGACCCCTGTCATCCAAATGATCCATGACCGTTGTCATCACAATGCTGCATGATACCTTTCATCCCAATTCTCTGTGACCGCTGTCATCACAATGCTCCAGGACAACTTTCATCACAATGCTCCATGACCCCTGTCATCACAACGTTCCATGAAAGTTGTCATCAAAATGCTCCATGACCCCGGTCACCACAAGGTTCCCTGACCTTGTCATCACAATGGTACATGGCCTGGTCATCACAATGTTCCATGGCCTCTGTCATCACCATGCTCCATGGTCTTTCTCATCACAATGCTCTATGACCCCTGTCATCACAATGCTTGATGACCATTGTCATCACAATGCTCCAAGGCCACTGTCATCACAATGCCTCATGGTCTTTGTAATCACAATGCTCAATGACCAATGTCATCACAGTGCTCCATGCCGTTGTCATCACAATGCTCCATGGTCCCTGTAATCACAATGCTCCATACCCTTGTCATCACAATGCTCCAGAACACTTGTCATCATAATGCTCCATTCCCGTGTCATCACATTGCTGAATGACACTTGTCATCACAATGTTCCTTGGCCTTTGTCATCACTGTGCTCCATGATACCTTTAATCAAAATTCTACATGACCACTCTCATCACAATGCAAGATGACCAATGTCATCACAATGCCCCATGACACGTGTCATCACAATTCGCCTTGGCCCTTGTCATCTCAATGCTGTATGAAACGTGTCATCAGTAGCTCCCAAGACCCTTGTCATCACAATGCTCCATGAACTCTGTTATCTCAATGTTCCATGGCCTTTGTATTCACAATGCTCCATTGTCCCGATAATCGCGTTGCTCCATGAACACTTTCATCACAATGCTCCTTGACCACTGTCACCATAATGCCCCATGACGTCTCTCATCACTGTGCTCCAAGGCCACTCTCATCAAAATGCTCCATGATCTGTGTCAGCACAATATTGCATGACACTTGTCATCACAATGCTCCATGATCCCTCTAATCACAATGATCCCTGCCAATTTCATCACAATGACCCAAGTCTCCTGTAATCACAATGCTCCATGCCCTTGTCATCACAATGCTCCAGGTCTGTTGTCATCACCATGCTTCATGCCTGTGTCATCACAATGCTCCATGAATCTTGTCTTCACAATGCTCCATGGCCCATGTCATCACAATGCTCCATGACCCCTCTCATCACAATGCTCTATGGCCTTTGTCATCACAATGCTCCGTGACCCCCGTCAACACAATGCCTGATGACCCCTGTCATCAAAATGCTAAATGGCACTTGTCATCACAATGCTCTATGATGCCTGTCATCACTATTCTCCATGTCACTTGTTATCACAAGGCTCCATGTCCCCTGTACTCCCAGTACTCCATGACCCCTTTCATCACAATGCCCAATGTCACCTCTGATCACAATTCTCAATGGCATTTGTCATCACGATGCTCCATGACACCTGTCATCACAATGCTCCATGAGACTTGTCATCACAATGCTCCATGGCCCCTCTCATTCCTGTGCTCCATAATAACTTTAATCACATTTCTAGATGACCACTGCCATCACAATGCCCCATGACATTGTCATCACAATTCGCCATGACCATTGTCATCACAATGCTCCATGAACCATGTCTTCACAGGGTCCCAGGACACTTGTCATCACAATGATCCATTACCACTTTCATCACAATGCTCCATGACCACTGTCATCTCAATGCTCCATGGCCTTTGTATTCACAATGCTCCATGGCCCCTGTAATCACAGTGCTCCATAACACCTTTCATCATAATGCTCCATGACCACTGCCATCTCAATGCCTCATGACGCCTGTCATCACAATTCTCCAAGGCCCCTCTCATCACAGTGCTCCATGACACTTGTCATCCCATTGCTCCATAACACCTGTCATCACAGTGTTCCCTGCCCATGTCATCAAAATGCTCCATGTCCCCTATAATCACAATGTTCCATGCCTTTTTCCTCACAAAGCTCCAGAATTTTGTCATCACAATGTTCCATGACCGTGGCATCCCAATGCTCCATGGCCCTTGTCATCACAATGCTCCAGAATTCTTGTCATCACAATGTTCCATGAACGTGTCATCACAATGCTACATGACCCTGGTCATCACAGTTCTCCATGACCTTTGTCATCACAATGCTCTATGTCACTTTTCATCACAATTCTCAATGACCACTTTAATCACTATGCTCGCTGACCATTTTCATCACATTTCTCTATTGTCATTACAATTCCCCATGGCCCATTTCTTCACAATTCTCCATGATGCCTGTCATCACAATGCTCCATGGCTTTTGTTATCACAATGCTCCAGGACCAGTTTCATCACAATACTCCATCCCCCTTGTCATCACAGTGCACAATGAAAGCTTTCATTACAATGCTCCATGACACTTGTCATCACAATGCTCCATGGCGTTTATCGTCACAATGCTCCCAGGCACTTTTCATCACGATATTCCATGAAAACTTTCATCACATTGCTCCATGACCATTGTCATCACAATAGTCCATACCCATGTCAACACAATGCTGCATAATCCCTGTCATCCCAATTCTCCATGACTGCTGTCATCACAATAATCCAGGACAATTTTCATAACAATGCTTCATGCCCCCAGTCATCACAGTGCTCCATGATACCTTTCATCACAATTCCTAGATGATCAATGTCATCACAATGCCCCATGACACCTGTTACCACAATTCGCTATGACCCTTGTCATCACAATACTCGATGAACCGTGTCATCACAGTGTTCCAGGACACATGTCATCACAATGATCCATTAATATTTTCATCACAATGCTCCAATACACCTGTCATCACAATGCTCCATGTCCCCTCTTATCATATTGCTCCATGATCTCTTTCATCACAATGCTCCATGACCACTGTCATCACCATACCTCAAGACGCCTGTCATCTCAGTGCTCCATGGCCCCTTTCATCACAAGGCTCCATGAACCCAGTCATCACATGTTCCCTGCCCTCTTCGTCACAATGCTCCATGGGCCCTGTCATCACAATGCTCCATGCCCTTGTCATCAAAATTCTCCAGAACTCTTGTCATCATAATGTTCCATGCCAATGTCATCAAAATGTCCCATGACACTTGTCATCACAATGCTCCATGGCCTTTGTCATCACAATGTTCCATGGCCCCTGTCATCACAGTGCTCCTTGATACCTTTCATCACAATTCTACATGACCACTGTCATCACAATGCCCCATTTCAGATGTCATCACAATTCGCCATGGTCCTTGTCATAACAATGCTCCATGAACCGTGTCATCACAAGGTTTCAGGACACTTGTCATCACAATGATCCATGATCACTTTCATCACAATGCTCCATGAACCCTGTCATCTCAATGCTCCATAGCCTTTGTATTCACAATGCTCCATGGCCCCTGTAATCACAGTGCTCCATGACCCCTTTCATCACAATGCTCCAAGACCGCTGTCATCACAATGCCCCATGACGCCTGCCACCACCAATCTCCAAGGGCTCCCTTACCAAAAAGCTCCATGATCCCTGTCAGTACAATGTTCCATGACACTTTTCATCACAATGCTCCATGACCCCTGTCATCACAAAGTTCTCTGCCCATATCATCACAATGCTACTTGTCACCTTTCATCACAATGCTCCATGCCCTTTCATCACAATGCTCCAGATTTCTTGTCATCACAATGTTCCTTGACCGTGTCATCACAATGCTCCATGACCCGTGTCATCACAAAGCTCCATGACCCCTGGCATCACAATGATCCATGATTCCTTTCCTCACAGTGCTCCAGTACCCTTTTCATCACAATGCTCCATGCCATTGTCAGCACAATGCTACTTGGACACTGTCATCAAAATGCTCCATCCCCTTTTCATCACAATGCTCCAGATATCCTATCATTACAATGCTCCATGCCCGTGTCAACACAATGCTCAATGACCCCTGTCATCAAAATGCTTGATGAAACTTGTTATCAGAATGTTCCATGACCCCTGTCATCAAAATGATCCCTGACCGTTGTCATCGCAATGCTGCATGATACCTTTCATCCCAATCCTCTGTGACCGCTGTCATCACAATGCTCCAGGACAACTTTCATCACAATGTTCCATGCCCTGGTCATCAAAATGCTCCAGAACTCTTGTCATCATAATGCTCCATGCCAATGTCATCAAAATGCCCCATGACACTTGTCATCACAATGCTCCATGGCCTTTGTCATCACAATGTTCCATGGCCCCTGTCATCAGAGTGCTCCATGTTACCTTTCAATACAATTCTACATGACCACTGTCATCACAATGCCCCATGACAGATGATACCACAATTCGCCATGGTCCTTGTCATCACAATGCTCCATGAACTGTGTCATCACAAGGTTCCAGGACACTTGTCATCACAATGATCCATGATCACTTTCATCACAATGCTCCATGAACCCTGTCATCTCAATGCTCCATGGCCTTTGTATTCACAATGCTCCATGGCCCCTGTAATCACAGAGCTCCATGACCCCTTTCATCCCAATGCTCCAAGACCGCTGTCATCACAATGCCCCATGACGCCTGCCTTCACAAATCTCCACGACCTCTCTTACCAAAAAGCTCCATGATCCCTGTCAGTACAATGTTCCATGACACTTTTTATCACAATGCTCCATGACCCCTGTCATCAAAAAGTTCTCTGCCCATATCGTCACAATGCTCCTTGTCACCTTTCATCACAATGCACCATGCCCTTTCATCACAATGCTCCAGAATTCTTGTCATCGCAATGTTCCTTGACCGTGTCATCACAATGCTCCATGACCCTTGTCATCACAAAGCTCCATGACCCCTGGCATCACAATGATCCATGATTCCTTTCCTCACAGTGCTCCAGTACCCTTTTCATCACAATGCTCCATGCCATTGTCAGCACAATTCTCCTTGGACCCTGTCATCAAAATGCTCCATCCCCTTTTCATCACAATGCTCCAGATATCCTATCATTACAATGCTCCATGCTCGTGTCTACACAATGCTCCATGACCCCTGTCATCAAAATGCTTTATGAACCTTGTTATCAGAATGTTCCATGACCCCTGTCATCCAAATGATCCATGACCGTTGTCATCACAATGCTGCATGATACCTTTCATCCCAATTCTCTGTGACCGCTGTCATCACAATGCTCCAGGACAACTTTCATCACAATGCTCCATGACCCCTGTCATCACAACGTTCCATGAAAGTTGTCATCAAAATGCTCCATGACCCCGGTCACCACAAGGTTCCCTGCCCTTGTCATCACAATGGTACATGGCCTGGTCATCACAATGTTCCATGGCCTCTGTCATCACCATGCTCCATGGTCTTTCTCATCACAATGCTCTATGACCCCTGTCATCACAATGCTTGATGACCATTGTCATCACAATGCTCCAAGGCCCCTGTCATCACAATGCCTCATGGTCTTTGTAATCACAATGCTCAATGACCAATGTCATCACAGTGCTCCATGCCGTTGTCATCACAATGCTCCATGGTCCCTGTAATCACAATGCTCCATACCCTTGTCATCACAATGCTCCAGAACACTTGTCATCATAATGCTCCATTCCCGTGTCATCACATTGCTGAATGACACTTGTCATCACAATGTTCCTTGGCCTTTGTCATCACAGTGCTCCATGATACCTTTAATCAAAATTCTACATGACCACTCTCATCACAATGCAAGATGACCAATGTCATCACAATGCCCCATGACACGTGTCATCACAATTCGCCTTGGCCCTTGTCATCTCAATGCTGTATGAAACGTGTCATCAGTAGCTCCCAAGACCCTTGTCATCACAATGCTCCATGAACTCTGTTATCTCAATATTCCATGGCCTTTGTATTCACAATGCTCCATTGTCCCGATAATCGCGTTGCTCCATGAACACTTTCATCACAATGCTCCTTGACCACTGTCACCATAATGCCCCATGACGTCTCTCATCACTGTGCTCCAAGGCCACTCTCATCAAAATGCTCCATGATCTGTGTCAGCACAATATTGCATGACACTTGTCATCACAATGCTCCATGATCCCTCTAATCACAATGATCCCTGCCAATTTCATCACAATGACCCAAGTCTCCTGTAATCACAATGCTCCATGCCCTTGTCATCACAATGCTCCAGGTCTGTTGTCATCACCATGCTTCATGCCCGTGTCATCACAATGCTCCATGAATCTTGTCTTCACAATGCTCCATGGCCCATGTCATCACAATGCTCCATGACCCCTCTCATCACAATGCTCTATGGCCTTTGTCATCACAATGCTCCGTGACCCCCGTCAACACAATGCCTGATGACCCCTGTCATCAAAATGCTAAATGGCACTTGTCATCACAATGCTCTATGATGCCTGTCATCACTATTCTCCATGTCACTTGTTATCACAAGGCTCCATGGCCCCTGTACTCCCAGTACTCCATGACCCCTTTCATCACAATGCCCAATGTCACCTCTGATCACAATTCTCAATGGCATTTGTCATCACGATGCTCCATGACACCTGTCATCACAATGCTCCATGAGACTTGTCATCACAATGCTCCATGGCCCCTCTCATTACTGTGCTCCATAATAACTTTAATCACATTTCTAGATGACCACTGCCATCACAATGCCCCATGACATTGTCATCACAATTCGCCATGACCATTGTCATCACAATGCTCCATGAACCATGTCATCACAGGGTCCCAGGACACTTGTCATCACAATGATCCATTACCACTTTCATCACAATGCTCCATGACCACTGTCATCTCAATGCTCCATGGCTTTTGTATTCACAATGCTCCATGGCCCCTGTAATCACATTGCTCCATAACACCTTTCATCATAATGCTCCATGACCACTGCCATCTCAATGCCTCATGACGCCTGTCATCACAATTCTCCAAGGCCCCTCTCATCACAGTGCTCCATGAAACTTGTCATCCTATTGCTCCATAACACCTGTCATCACAGTGTTCCCTGCCCATGTCATCAAAATGCTCCATGTCCCCTATAATCACAATGCTCCATGCCTTTTTCCTCACAAAGCTCCAGAATTTTGTCATCACAATGTTCCATGACCGTGGCATCCCAATGCTCCATGGCCCTTGTCATCACAATGCTCCAGAATTCTTGTCATCACAATGTTCCATGAACGTGTCATCACAATGCTACATGACCCTGGTCATCACAGTTCTCCATGACCTTTGTCATCACAATGCTCTATGTCACTTTTCATCACAATTCTCAATGACCACTTTAATCACTATGCTCGCTGACCATTTTCATCACATTTCTCTATTGTCATTACAATTCCCCATGGCCCCTTTCTTCACAATTCTCCATGATGCCTGTCATCACAATGCTCCATGGCTTTTGTTATCACAATGCTCCAGGACCAGTTTCATCACAATACTCCATCCCCCTTGTCATCACAGTGCACAATGAAAGCTTTCATTACAATGCTCCATGACACTTGTCATCACAATGCTCCATGGCGTTTATCGTCACAATGCTCCCAGGCACTTTTCATCACGATATTCCATGAAAACTTTCATCACATTGCTCCATGACCATTGTCATCAAAATAGTCCATACCCATGTCAACACAATGCTGCATAATCCCTGTCATCCCAATTCTCCATGACTGCTGTCATCACAATAATCCAGGACAATTTTCATTACAATGCTTCATGCCCCCAGTCATCACAGTGCTCCATGATACCTTTCATCACAATTCCTAGATGATCAATGTCATCACAATGCCCCATGACACCTGTTACCACAATTCGCTATGACCCTTGTCATCACAATACTCGATGAACCGTGTCATCACAGTGTTCCAGGACACATGTCATCACAATGATCCATTAATATTTTCATCACAATGCTCCAATACACCTGTCATCACAATGCTCCATGTCCCCTCTTATCATATTGCTCCATGATCTCTTTCATCACAATGCTCCATGACCACTGTCATCACCATACCTCAAGACGCCTGTCATCTCAGTGCTCCATGGCCCCTTTCATCACAAGGCTCCATGAACCCAGTCATCACATGTTCCCTGCCCTCTTCGTCACAATGCTCCATGGGCCCTGTCATCACAATGCTCCATGCCCTTGTCATCAAAATTCTCCAGAACTCTTGTCATCATAATGTTCCATGCCAATGTCATCAAAATGTCCCATGACACTTGTCATCACAATGCTCCATGGCCTTTGTCATCACAATGTTCCATGGCCCCTGTCATCACAGTGCTCCTTGATACCTTTCATCACAATTCTACATGACCACTGTCATCACAATGCCCCATTTCAGATGTCATCACAATTCGCCATGGTCCTTGTCATAACAATGCTCCATGAACCGTGTCATCACAAGGTTTCAGGACACTTGTCATCACAATGATCCATGATCACTTTCATCACAATGCTCCATGAACCCTGTCATCTCAATGCTCCATAGCCTTTGTATTCACAATGCTCCATGGCCCCTGTAATCACAGTGCTCCATGACCCCTTTCATCACAATGCTCCAAGACCGCTGTCATCAAAATGCCCCATGACGCCTGCCACCACCAATCTCCAAGGGCTCCCTTACCAAAAAGCTCCATGATCCCTGTCAGTACAATGTTCCATGACACTTTTCATCACAATGCTCCATGACCCCTGTCATCACAAAGTTCTCTGCCCATATCATCACAATGCTACTTGTCACCTTTCATCACAATGCTCCATGCCCTTTCATCACAATGCTCCAGATTTCTTGTCATCACAATGTTCCTTGACCGTGTCATCACAATGCTCCATGACCCGTGTCATCACAAAGCTCCATGACCCCTGGCATCACAATGATCCATGATTCCTTTCCTCACAGTGCTCCAGTACCCTTTTCATCACAATGCTCCATGCCATTGTCAGCACAATGCTACTTGGACACTGTCATCAAAATGCTCCATCCCCTTTTCATCACAATGCTCCAGATATCCTATCATTACAATGCTCCATGCCCGTGTCAACACAATGCTCCATGACCCCTGTCATCAAAATGCTTGATGAAACTTGTTATCAGAATGTTCCATGACCCCTGTCATCAAAATAATCCCTGACCGTTGTCATCGCAATGTTGCATGATACCTTTCATCCCAATCCTCTGTGACCGCTGTCATCACAATGCTCCAGGACAACTTTCATCACAATGCTCCATGCCCTGGTCATCAAAATGCTCCAGAACTCTTGTCATCATAATGCTCCATGCCAATGTCATCAAAATGCCCCATGACACTTGTCATCACAATGCTCCATGGCCTTTGTCATCACAATGTTCCATGGCCCCTGTCATCAGAGTGCTCCATGTTACCTTTCAATACAATTCTACATGACCACTGTCATCACAATGCCCCATGACAGATGATACCACAATTCGCCATGGTCCTTGTCATCACAATGCTCCATGAACTGTGTCATCACAAGGTTCCAGGACACTTGTCATCACAATGATCCATGATCACTTTCATCACAATGCTCCATGAACCCTGTCATCTCAATGCTCCATGGCCTTTGTATTCACAATGCTCCATGGCCCCTGTAATCACAGAGCTCCATGACCCCTTTCATCCCAATGCTCCAAGACCGCTGTCATCACAATGCCCCATGACGCCTGCCTTCACAAATCTCCAAGACATCTCTTACCAAAAAGCTCCATGATCCCTGTCAGTACAATGTTCCATGACACTTTTTATCACAATGCTCCATGACCCGTCATCAAAAAGTTCTCTGCCCATATCGTCACAATGCTCCTTGTCACCTTTCATCACAATGCACCATGCCCTTTCATCACAATGCTCCAGAATTCTTGTCATCGCAATGTTCCTTGACCGTGTCATCACAATGCTCCATGACCCGTGTCATCACAAAGCTCCATGACCCCTGTCATCACAATGATCCATGATTCCTTTCCTCACAGTGCTCCAGTACCCTTTTCATCACAATGCTCCATGCCATTGTCAGCACAATTCTCCTTGGACCCTGTCATCAAAATGCTCCATCCCCTTTTCATCACAATGCTCCAGATATCCTATCATTACAATGCTCCATGCTCGTGTCAACACAATGCTCCATGACCCCTGTCATCAAAATGCTTTATGAACCTTGTTATCAGAATGTTCCATGACCCCTGTCATCCAAATGATCCATGACCGTTGTCATCACAATGCTGCATGATACCTTTCATCCCAATTCTCTGTGACCGCTGTCATCACAATGCTCCAGGACAACTTTCATCACAATGCTCCATGACCCCTGTCATCACAACGTTCCATGAAAGTTGTCATCAAAATGCTCCATGACCCCGGTCACCACAAGGTTCCCTGACCTTGTCATCACAATGGTACATGGCCTGGTCATCACAATGTTCCATGGCCTCTGTCATCACCATGCTCCATGGTCTTTCTCATCACAATGCTCTATGACCCCTGTCATCACAATGCTTGATGACCATTGTCATCACAATGCTCCAAGGCCACTGTCATCACAATGCCTCATGGTCTTTGTAATCACAATGCTCAATGACCAATGTCATCACAGTGCTCCATGCCGTTGTCATCACAATGCTCCATGGTCCCTGTAATCACAATGCTCCATACCCTTGTCATCACAATGCTCCAGAACACTTGTCATCATAATGCTCCATTCCCGTGTCATCACATTGCTGAATGACACTTGTCATCACAATGTTCCTTGGCCTTTGTCATCACTGTGCTCCATGATACCTTTAATCAAAATTCTACATGACCACTCTCATCACAATGCAAGATGACCAATGTCATCACAATGCCCCATGACACGTGTCATCACAATTCGCCTTGGCCCTTGTCATCTCAATGCTGTATGAAACGTGTCATCAGTAGCTCCCAAGACACTTGTCATCACAATGCTCCATGAACTCTGTTATCTCAATGTTCCATGGCCTTTGTATTCACAATGCTCCATTGTCCCGATAATCGCGTTGCTCCATGAACACTTTCATCACAATGCTCCTTGACCACTGTCACCATAATGCCCCATGACGTCTCTCATCACTGTGCTCCAAGGCCACTCTCATCAAAATGCTCCATGATCTGTGTCAGCACAATATTGCATGACACTTGTCATCACAATGCTCCATGATCCCTCTAATCACAATGATCCCTGCCAATTTCATCACAATGACCCAAGTCTCCTGTAATCACAATGCTCCATGCCCTTGTCATCACAATGCTCCAGGTCTGTTGTCATCACCATGCTTCATGCCTGTGTCATCACAATGCTCCATGAATCTTGTCTTCACAATGCTCCATGGCCCATGTCATCACAATGCTCCATGACCCCTCTCATCACAATGCTCTATGGCCTTTGTCATCACAATGCTCCGTGACCCCCGTCAACACAATGCCTGATGACCCCTGTCATCAAAATGCTAAATGGCACTTGTCATCACAATGCTCTATGATGCCTGTCATCACTATTCTCCATGTCACTTGTTATCACAAGGCTCCATGGCCCCTGTACTCCCAGTACTCCATGACCCCTTTCATCACAATGCCCAATGTCACCTCTGATCACAATTCTCAATGGCATTTGTCATCACGATGCTCCATGACACCTGTCATCACAATGCTCCATGAGACTTGTCATCACAATGCTCCATGGCCCCTCTCATTCCTGTGCTCCATAATAACTTTAATCACATTTCTAGATGACCACTGCCATCACAATGCCCCATGACATTGTCATCACAATTCGCCATGACCATTGTCATCACAATGCTCCATGAACCATGTCTTCACAGGGTCCCAGGACACTTGTCATCACAATGATCCATTACCACTTTCATCACAATGCTCCATGACCACTGTCATCTCAATGCTCCATGGCCTTTGTATTCACAATGCTCCATGGCCCCTGTAATCACAGTGCTCCATAACACCTTTCATCATAATGCTCCATGACCACTGCCATCTCAATGCCTCATGACGCCTGTCATCACAATTCTCCAAGGCCCCTCTCATCACAGTGCTCCATGACACTTGTCATCCCATTGCTCCATAACACCTGTCATCACAGTGTTCCCTGCCCATGTCATCAAAATGCTCCATGTCCCCTATAATCACAATGCTCCATGCCTTTTTCCTCACAAAGCTCCAGAATTTTGTCATCACAATGTTCCATGACCGTGGCATCCCAATGCTCCATGGCCCTTGTCATCACAATGCTCCAGAATTCTTGTCATCACAATGTTCCATGAACGTGTCATCACAATGCTACATGACCCTGGTCATCACAGTTCTCCATGACCTTTGTCATCACAATGCTCTATGTCACTTTTCATCAGAATTCTCAATGACCACTTTAATCACTATGCTCGCTGACCATTTTCATCACATTTCTCTATTGTCATTACAATTCCCCATGGCCCATTTCTTCACAATTCTCCATGATGCCTGTCATCACAATGCTCCATGGCTTTTGTTATCACAATGCTCCAGGACCAGTTTCATCACAATACTCCATCCCCCTTGTCATCACAGTGCACAATGAAAGCTTTCATTACAATGCTCCATGACACTTGTCATCACAATGCTCCATGGCGTTTATCGTCACAATGCTCCCAGGCACTTTTCATCACGATATTCCATGAAAACTTTCATCACATTGCTCCATGACCATTGTCATCACAATAGTCCATACCCATGTCAACACAATGCTGCATAATCCCTGTCATCCCAATTCTCCATGACTGCTGTCATCACAATAATCCAGGACAATTTTCATAACAATGCTTCATGCCCCCAGTCATCACAGTGCTCCATGATACCTTTCATCACAATTCCTAGATGATCAATGTCATCACAATGCCCCATGACACCTGTTACCACAATTCGCTATGACCCTTGTCATCACAATACTCGATGAACCGTGTCATCACAGTGTTCCAGGACACATGTCATCACAATGATCCATTAATATTTTCATCACAATGCTCCAATACACCTGTCATCACAATGCTCCATGTCCCCTCTTATCATATTGCTCCATGATCTCTTTCATCACAATGCTCCATGACCACTGTCATCACCATACCTCAAGACGCCTGTCATCTCAGTGCTCCATGGCCCCTTTCATCACAAGGCTCCATGAACCCAGTCATCACATGTTCCCTGCCCTCTTCGTCACAATGCTCCATGGGCCCTGTCATCACAATGCTCCATGCCCTTGTCATCAAAATTCTCCAGAACTCTTGTCATCATAATGTTCCATGCCAATGTCATCAAAATGTCCCATGACACTTGTCATCACAATGCTCCATGGCCTTTGTCATCACAATGTTCCATGGCCCCTGTCATCACAGTGCTCCTTGATACCTTTCATCACAATTCTACATGACCACTGTCATCACAATGCCCCATTTCAGATGTCATCACAATTCGCCATGGTCCTTGTCATAACAATGCTCCATGAACCGTGTCATCACAAGGTTTCAGGACACTTGTCATCACAATGATCCATGATCACTTTCATCACAATGCTCCATGAACCCTGTCATCTCAATGCTCCATAGCCTTTGTATTCACAATGCTCCATGGCCCCTGTAATCACAGTGCTCCATGACCCCTTTCATCACAATGCTCCAAGACCGCTGTCATCACAATGCCCCATGACGCCTGCCACCACCAATCTCCAAGGGCTCCCTTACCAAAAAGCTCCATGATCCCTGTCAGTACAATGTTCCATGACACTTTTCATCACAATGCTCCATGACCCCTGTCATCACAAAGTTCTCTGCCCATATCATCACAATGCTACTTGTCACCTTTCATCACAATGCTCCATGCCCTTTCATCACAATGCTCCAGATTTCTTGTCATCACAATGTTCCTTGACCGTGTCATCACAATGCTCCATGACCCGTGTCATCACAAAGCTCCATGACCCCTGGCATCACAATGATCCATGATTCCTTTCCTCACAGTGCTCCAGTACCCTTTTCATCACAATGCTCCATGCCATTGTCAGCACAATGCTACTTGGACACTGTCATCAAAATGCTCCATCCCCTTTTCATCACAATGCTCCAGATATCCTATCATTACAATGCTCCATGCCCGTGTCAACACAATGCTCCATGACCCCTGTCATCAAAATGCTTGATGAAACTTGTTATCAGAATGTTCCATGACCCCTGTCATCAAAATAATCCCTGACCGTTGTCATCGCAATGTTGCATGATACCTTTCATCCCAATCCTCTGTGACCGCTGTCATCACAATGCTCCAGGACAACTTTCATCACAATGTTCCATGCCCTGGTCATCAAAATGCTCCAGAACTCTTGTCATCATAATGCTCCATGCCAATGTCATCAAAATGCCCCATGACACTTGTCATCACAATGCTCCATGGCCTTTGTCATCACAATGTTCCATGGCCCCTGTCATCAGAGTGCTCCATGTTACCTTTCAATACAATTCTACATGACCACTGTCATCACAATGCCCCATGACAGATGATACCACAATTCGCCATGGTCCTTGTCATCACAATGCTCCATGAACTGTGTCATCACAAGGTTCCAGGACACTTGTCATCACAATGATCCATGATCACTTTCATCACAATGCTCCATGAACCCTGTCATCTCAATGCTCCATGGCCTTTGTATTCACAATGCTCCATGGCCCCTGTAATCACAGAGCTCCATGACCCCTTTCATCCCAATGCTCCAAGACCGCTGTCATCACAATGCCCCATGACGCCTGCCTTCACAAATCTCCACGACCTCTCTTACCAAAAAGCTCCATGATCCCTGTCAGTACAATGTTCCATGACACTTTTTATCACAATGCTCCATGACCCCTGTCATCAAAAAGTTCTCTGCCCATATCGTCACAATGCTCCTTGTCACCTTTCATCACAATGCACCATGCCCTTTCATCACAATGCTCCAGAATTCTTGTCATCGCAATGTTCCTTGACCGTGTCATCACAATGCTCCATGACCCTTGTCATCACAAAGCTCCATGACCCCTGGCATCACAATGATCCATGATTCCTTTCCTCACAGTGCTCCAGTACCCTTTTCATCACAATGCTCCATGCCATTGTCAGCACAATTCTCCTTGGACCCTGTCATCAAAATGCTCCATCCCCTTTTCATCACAATGCTCCAGATATCCTATCATTACAATGCTCCATGCTCGTGTCTACACAATGCTCCATGACCCCTGTCATCAAAATGCTTTATGAACCTTGTTATCAGAATGTTCCATGACCCCTGTCATCCAAATGATCCATGACCGTTGTCATCACAATGCTGCATGATACCTTTCATCCCAATTCTCTGTGACCGCTGTCATCACAATGCTCCAGGACAACTTTCATCACAATGCTCCATGACCCCTGTCATCACAACGTTCCATGAAAGTTGTCATCAAAATGCTCCATGACCCCGGTCACCACAAGGTTCCCTGCCCTTGTCATCACAATGGTACATGGCCTGGTCATCACAATGTTCCATGGCCTCTGTCATCACCATGCTCCATGGTCTTTCTCATCACAATGCTCTATGACCCCTGTCATCACAATGCTTGATGACCATTGTCATCACAATGCTCCAAGGCCCCTGTCATCACAATGCCTCATGGTCTTTGTAATCACAATGCTCAATGACCAATGTCATCACAGTGCTCCATGCCGTTGTCATCACAATGCTCCATGGTCCCTGTAATCACAATGCTCCATACCCTTGTCATCACAATGCTCCAGAACACTTGTCATCATAATGCTCCATTCCCGTGTCATCACATTGCTGAATGACACTTGTCATCACAATGTTCCTTGGCCTTTGTCATCACAGTGCTCCATGATACCTTTAATCAAAATTCTACATGACCACTCTCATCACAATGCAAGATGACCAATGTCATCACAATGCCCCATGACACGTGTCATCACAATTCGCCTTGGCCCTTGTCATCTCAATGCTGTATGAAACGTGTCATCAGTAGCTCCCAAGACCCTTGTCATCACAATGCTCCATGAACTCTGTTATCTCAATATTCCATGGCCTTTGTATTCACAATGCTCCATTGTCCCGATAATCGCGTTGCTCCATGAACACTTTCATCACAATGCTCCTTGACCACTGTCACCATAATGCCCCATGACGTCTCTCATCACTGTGCTCCAAGGCCACTCTCATCAAAATGCTCCATGATCTGTGTCAGCACAATATTGCATGACACTTGTCATCACAATGCTCCATGATCCCTCTAATCACAATGATCCCTGCCAATTTCATCACAATGACCCAAGTCTCCTGTAATCACAATGCTCCATGCCCTTGTCATCACAATGCTCCAGGTCTGTTGTCATCACCATGCTTCATGCCCGTGTCATCACAATGCTCCATGAATCTTGTCTTCACAATGCTCCATGGCCCATGTCATCACAATGCTCCATGACCCCTCTCATCACAATGCTCTATGGCCTTTGTCATCACAATGCTCCGTGACCCCCGTCAACACAATGCCTGATGACCCCTGTCATCAAAATGCTAAATGGCACTTGTCATCACAATGCTCTATGATGCCTGTCATCACTATTCTCCATGTCACTTGTTATCACAAGGCTCCATGGCCCCTGTACTCCCAGTACTCCATGACCCCTTTCATCACAATGCCCAATGTCACCTCTGATCACAATTCTCAATGGCATTTGTCATCACGATGCTCCATGACACCTGTCATCACAATGCTCCATGAGACTTGTCATCACAATGCTCCATGGCCCCTCTCATTACTGTGCTCCATAATAACTTTAATCACATTTCTAGATGACCACTGCCATCACAATGCCCCATGACATTGTCATCACAATTCGCCATGACCATTGTCATCACAATGCTCCATGAACCATGTCATCACAGGGTCCCAGGACACTTGTCATCACAATGATCCATTACCACTTTCATCACAATGCTCCATGACCACTGTCATCTCAATGCTCCATGGCTTTTGTATTCACAATGCTCCATGGCCCCTGTAATCACAGTGCTCCATAACACCTTTCATCATAATGCTCCATGACCACTGCCATCTCAATGCCTCATGACGCCTGTCATCACAATTCTCCAAGGCCCCTCTCATCACAGTGCTCCATGACACTTGTCATCCTATTGCTCCATAACACCTGTCATCACAGTGTTCCCTGCCCATGTCATCAAAATGCTCCATGTCCCCTATAATCACAATGCTCCATGCCTTTTTCCTCACAAAGCTCCAGAATTTTGTCATCACAATGTTCCATGACCGTGGCATCCCAATGCTCCATGGCCCTTGTCATCACAATGCTCCAGAATTCTTGTCATCACAATGTTCCATGAACGTGTCATCACAATGCTACATGACCCTGGTCATCACAGTTCTCCATGACCTTTGTCATCACAATGCTCTATGTCACTTTTCATCACAATTCTCAATGACCACTTTAATCACTATGCTCGCTGACCATTTTCATCACATTTCTCTATTGTCATTACAATTCCCCATGGCCCCTTTCTTCACAATTCTCCATGATGCCTGTCATCACAATGCTCCATGGCTTTTGTTATCACAATGCTCCAGGACCAGTTTCATCACAATACTCCATCCCCCTTGTCATCACAGTGCACAATGAAAGCTTTCATTACAATGCTCCATGACACTTGTCATCACAATGCTCCATGGCGTTTATCGTCACAATGCTCCCAGGCACTTTTCATCACGATATTCCATGAAAACTTTCATCACATTGCTCCATGACCATTGTCATCAAAATAGTCCATACCCATGTCAACACAATGCTGCATAATCCCTGTCATCCCAATTCTCCATGACTGCTGTCATCACAATAATCCAGGACAATTTTCATTACAATGCTTCATGCCCCCAGTCATCACAGTGCTCCATGATACCTTTCATCACAATTCCTAGATGATCAATGTCATCACAATGCCCCATGACACCTGTTACCACAATTCGCTATGACCCTTGTCATCACAATACTCGATGAACCGTGTCATCACAGTGTTCCAGGAGACATGTCATCACAATGATCCATTAATATTTTCATCACAATGCTCCAATACACCTGTCATCACAATGCTCCATGTCCCCTCTTATCATATTGCTCCATGATCTCTTTCATCACAATGCTCCATGACCACTGTCATCACCATACCTCAAGACGCCTGTCATCTCAGTGCTCCATGGCCCCTTTCATCACAAGGCTCCATGAACCCAGTCATCACATGTTCCCTGCCCTCTTCGTCACAATGCTCCATGGGCCCTGTCATCACAATGCTCCATGCCCTTGTCATCAAAATTCTCCAGAACTCTTGTCATCATAATGTTCCATGCCAATGTCATCAAAATGTCCCATGACACTTGTCATCACAATGCTCCATGGCCTTTGTCATCACAATGTTCCATGGCCCCTGTCATCACAGTGCTCCTTGATACCTTTCATCACAATTCTACATGACCACTGTCATCACAATGCCCCATTTCAGATGTCATCACAATTCGCCATGGTCCTTGTCATAACAATGCTCCATGAACCGTGTCATCACAAGGTTTCAGGACACTTGTCATCACAATGATCCATGATCACTTTCATCACAATGCTCCATGAACCCTGTCATCTCAATGCTCCATAGCCTTTGTATTCACAATGCTCCATGGCCCCTGTAATCACAGTGCTCCATGACCCCTTTCATCACAATGCTCCAAGACCGCTGTCATCACAATGCCCCATGACGCCTGCCACCACCAATCTCCAAGGGCTCCCTTACCAAAAAGCTCCATGATCCCTGTCAGTACAATGTTCCATGACACTTTTCATCACAATGCTCCATGACCCCTGTCATCACAAAGTTCTCTGCCCATATCATCACAATGCTACTTGTCACCTTTCATCACAATGCTCCATGCCCTTTCATCACAATGCTCCAGATTTCTTGTCATCACAATGTTCCTTGACCGTGTCATCACAATGCTCCATGACCCGTGTCATCACAAAGCTCCATGACCCCTGGCATCACAATGATCCATGATTCCTTTCCTCACAGTGCTCCAGTACCCTTTTCATCACAATGCTCCATGCCATTGTCAGCACAATGCTACTTGGACACTGTCATCAAAATGCTCCATCCCCTTTTCATCACAATGCTCCAGATATCCTATCATTACAATGCTCCATGCCCGTGTCAACACAATGCTCCATGACCCCTGTCATCAAAATGCTTGATGAAACTTGTTATCAGAATGTTCCATGACCCCTGTCATCAAAATAATCCCTGACCGTTGTCATCGCAATGTTGCATGATACCTTTCATCCCAATCCTCTGTGACCGCTGTCATCACAATGCTCCAGGACAACTTTCATCACAATGCTCCATGCCCTGGTCATCAAAATGCTCCAGAACTCTTGTCATCATAATGCTCCATGCCAATGTCATCAAAATGCCCCATGACACTTGTCATCACAATGCTCCATGGCCTTTGTCATCACAATGTTCCATGGCCCCTGTCATCAGAGTGCTCCATGTTACCTTTCAATACAATTCTACATGACCACTGTCATCACAATGCCCCATGACAGATGATACCACAATTCGCCATGGTCCTTGTCATCACAATGCTCCATGAACTGTGTCATCACAAGGTTCCAGGACACTTGTCATCACAATGATCCATGATCACTTTCATCACAATGCTCCATGAACCCTGTCATCTCAATGCTCCATGGCCTTTGTATTCACAATGCTCCATGGCCCCTGTAATCACAGAGCTCCATGACCCCTTTCATCCCAATGCTCCAAGACCGCTGTCATCACAATGCCCCATGACGCCTGCCTTCACAAATCTCCAAGACATCTCTTACCAAAAAGCTCCATGATCCCTGTCAGTACAATGTTCCATGACACTTTTTATCACAATGCTCCATGACCCGTCATCAAAAAGTTCTCTGCCCATATCGTCACAATGCTCCTTGTCACCTTTCATCACAATGCACCATGCCCTTTCATCACAATGCTCCAGAATTCTTGTCATCGCAATGTTCCTTGACCGTGTCATCACAATGCTCCATGACCCGTGTCATCACAAAGCTCCATGACCCCTGTCATCACAATGATCCATGATTCCTTTCCTCACAGTGCTCCAGTACCCTTTTCATCACAATGCTCCATGCCATTGTCAGCACAATTCTCCTTGGACCCTGTCATCAAAATGCTCCATCCCCTTTTCATCACAATGCTCCAGATATCCTATCATTACAATGCTCCATGCTCGTGTCAACACAATGCTCCATGACCCCTGTCATCAAAATGCTTTATGAACCTTGTTATCAGAATGTTCCATGACCCCTGTCATCCAAATGATCCATGACCGTTGTCATCACAATGCTGCATGATACCTTTCATCCCAATTCTCTGTGACCGCTGTCATCACAATGCTCCAGGACAACTTTCATCACAATGCTCCATGACCCCTGTCATCACAACGTTCCATGAAAGTTGTCATCAAAATGCTCCATGACCCCGGTCACCACAAGGTTCCCTGCCCTTGTCATCACAATGGTACATGGCCTGGTCATCACAATGTTCCATGGCCTCTGTCATCACCATGCTCCATGGTCTTTCTCATCACAATGCTCTATGACCCCTGTCATCACAATGCTTGATGACCATTGTCATCACAATGCTCCAAGGCCCCTGTCATCACAATGCCTCATGGTCTTTGTAATCACAATGCTCAATGACCAATGTCATCACAGTGCTCCATGCCGTTGTCATCACAATGCTCCATGGTCCCTGTAATCACAATGCTCCATACCCTTGTCATCACAATGCTCCAGAACACTTGTCATCATAATGCTCCATTCCCGTGTCATCACATTGCTGAATGACACTTGTCATCACAATGTTCCTTGGCCTTTGTCATCACAGTGCTCCATGATACCTTTAATCAAAATTCTACATGACCACTCTCATCACAATGCAAGATGACCAATGTCATCACAATGCCCCATGACACGTGTCATCACAATTCGCCTTGGCCCTTGTCATCTCAATGCTGTATGAAACGTGTCATCAGTAGCTCCCAAGACCCTTGTCATCACAATGCTCCATGAACTCTGTTATCTCAATATTCCATGGCCTTTGTATTCACAATGCTCCATTGTCCCGATAATCGCGTTGCTCCATGAACACTTTCATCACAATGCTCCTTGACCACTGTCACCATAATGCCCCATGACGTCTCTCATCACTGTGCTCCAAGGCCACTCTCATCAAAATGCTCCATGATCTGTGTCAGCACAATATTGCATGACACTTGTCATCACAATGCTCCATGATCCCTCTAATCACAATGATCCCTGCCAATTTCATCACAATGACCCAAGTCTCCTGTAATCACAATGCTCCATGCCCTTGTCATCACAATGCTCCAGGTCTGTTGTCATCACCATGCTTCATGCCCGTGTCATCACAATGCTCCATGAATCTTGTCTTCACAATGCTCCATGGCCCATGTCATCACAATGCTCCATGACCCCTCTCATCACAATGCTCTATGGCCTTTGTCATCACAATGCTCCGTGACCCCCGTCAACACAATGCCTGATGACCCCTGTCATCAAAATGCTAAATGGCACTTGTCATCACAATGCTCTATGATGCCTGTCATCACTATTCTCCATGTCACTTGTTATCACAAGGCTCCATGGCCCCTGTACTCCCAGTACTCCATGACCCCTTTCATCACAATGCCCAATGTCACCTCTGATCACAATTCTCAATGGCATTTGTCATCACGATGCTCCATGACACCTGTCATCACAATGCTCCATGAGACTTGTCATCACAATGCTCCATGGCCCCTCTCATTACTGTGCTCCATAATAACTTTAATCACATTTCTAGATGACCACTGCCATCACAATGCCCCATGACATTGTCATCACAATTCGCCATGACCATTGTCATCACAATGCTCCATGAACCATGTCATCACAGGGTCCCAGGACACTTGTCATCACAATGATCCATTACCACTTTCATCACAATGCTCCATGACCACTGTCATCTCAATGCTCCATGGCTTTTGTATTCACAATGCTCCATGGCCCCTGTAATCACAGTGCTCCATAACACCTTTCATCATAATGCTCCATGACCACTGCCATCTCAATGCCTCATGACGCCTGTCATCACAATTCTCCAAGGCCCCTCTCATCACAGTGCTCCATGACACTTGTCATCCTATTGCTCCATAACACCTGTCATCACAGTGTTCCCTGCCCATGTCATCAAAATGCTCCATGTCCCCTATAATCACAATGCTCCATGCCTTTTTCCTCACAAAGCTCCAGAATTTTGTCATCACAATGTTCCATGACCGTGGCATCCCAATGCTCCATGGCCCTTGTCATCACAATGCTCCAGAATTCTTGTCATCACAATGTTCCATGAACGTGTCATCACAATGCTACATGACCCTGGTCATCACAGTTCTCCATGACCTTTGTCATCACAATGCTCTATGTCACTTTTCATCAGAATTCTCAATGACCACTTTAATCACTATGCTCGCTGACCATTTTCATCACATTTCTCTATTGTCATTACAATTCCCCATGGCCCCTTTCTTCACAATTCTCCATGATGCCTGTCATCACAATGCTCCATGGCTTTTGTTATCACAATGCTCCAGGACCAGTTTCATCACAATACTCCATCCCCCTTGTCATCACAGTGCACAATGAAAGCTTTCATTACAATGCTCCATGACACTTGTCATCACAATGCTCCATGGCGTTTATCGTCACAATGCTCCCAGGCACTTTTCATCACGATATTCCATGAAAACTTTCATCACATTGCTCCATGACCATTGTCATCAAAATAGTCCATACCCATGTCAACACAATGCTGCATAATCCCTGTCATCCCAATTCTCCATGACTGCTGTCATCACAATAATCCAGGACAATTTTCATTACAATGCTTCATGCCCCCAGGCATCACAGTGCTCCATGATACCTTTCATCACAATTCCTAGATGATCAATGTCATCACAATGCCCCATGACACCTGTTACCACAATTCGCTATGACCCTTGTCATCACAATACTCGATGAACCGTGTCATCACAGTGTTCCAGGAGACATGTCATCACAATGATCCATTAATATTTTCATCACAATGCTCCAATACACCTGTCATCACAATGCTCCATGTCCCCTCTTATCATATTGCTCCATGATCTCTTTCATCACAATGCTCCATGACCACTGTCATCACCATACCTCAAGACGCCTGTCATCTCAGTGCTCCATGGCCCCTTTCATCACAAGGCTCCATGAACCCAGTCATCACATGTTCCCTGCCCTCTTCGTCACAATGCTCCATGGGCCCTGTCATCACAATGCTCCATGCCCTTGTCATCAAAATTCTCCAGAACTCTTGTCATCATAATGTTCCATGCCAATGTCATCAAAATGTCCCATGACACTTGTCATCACAATGCTCCATGGCCTTTGTCATCACAATGTTCCATGGCCCCTGTCATCACAGTGCTCCTTGATACCTTTCATCACAATTCTACATGACCACTGTCATCACAATGCCCCATTTCAGATGTCATCACAATTCGCCATGGTCCTTGTCATAACAATGCTCCATGAACCGTGTCATCACAAGGTTTCAGGACACTTGTCATCACAATGATCCATGATCACTTTCATCACAATGCTCCATGAACCCTGTCATCTCAATGCTCCATAGCCTTTGTATTCACAATGCTCCATGGCCCCTGTAATCACAGTGCTCCATGACCCCTTTCATCACAATGCTCCAAGACCGCTGTCATCACAATGCCCCATGACGCCTGCCACCACCAATCTCCAAGGGCTCCCTTACCAAAAAGCTCCATGATCCCTGTCAGTACAATGTTCCATGACACTTTTCATCACAATGCTCCATGACCCCTGTCATCACAAAGTTCTCTGCCCATATCATCACAATGCTACTTGTCACCTTTCATCACAATGCTCCATGCCCTTTCATCACAATGCTCCAGATTTCTTGTCATCACAATGTTCCTTGACCGTGTCATCACAATGCTCCATGACCCGTGTCATCACAAAGCTCCATGACCCCTGGCATCACAATGATCCATGATTCCTTTCCTCACAGTGCTCCAGTACCCTTTTCATCACAATGCTCCATGCCATTGTCAGCACAATGCTACTTGGACACTGTCATCAAAATGCTCCATCCCCTTTTCATCACAATGCTCCAGATATCCTATCATTACAATGCTCCATGCCCGTCTCAACACAATGCTCCATGACCCCTGTCATCAAAATGCTTGATGAAACTTGTTATCAGAATGTTCCATGACCCCTGTCATCAAAATAATCCCTGACCGTTGTCATCGCAATGTTGCATGATACCTTTCATCCCAATCCTCTGTGACCGCTGTCATCACAATGCTCCAGGACAACTTTCATCACAATGCTCCATGCCCTGGTCATCAAAATGCTCCAGAACTCTTGTCATCATAATGCTCCATGCCAATGTCATCAAAATGCCCCATGACACTTGTCATCACAATGCTCCATGGCCTTTGTCATCACAATGTTCCATGGCCCCTGTCATCAGAGTGCTCCATGTTACCTTTCAATACAATTCTACATGACCACTGTCATCACAATGCCCCATGACAGATGATACCACAATTCGCCATGGTCCTTGTCATCACAATGCTCCATGAACTGTGTCATCACAAGGTTCCAGGACACTTGTCATCACAATGATCCATGATCACTTTCATCACAATGCTCCATGAACCCTGTCATCTCAATGCTCCATGGCCTTTGTATTCACAATGCTCCATGGCCCCTGTAATCACAGAGCTCCATGACCCCTTTCATCCCAATGCTCCAAGACCGCTGTCATCACAATGCCCCATGACGCCTGCCTTCACAAATCTCCAAGACATCTCTTACCAAAAAGCTCCATGATCCCTGTCAGTACAATGTTCCATGACACTTTTTATCACAATGCTCCATGACCCGTCATCAAAAAGTTCTCTGCCCATATCGTCACAATGCTCCTTGTCACCTTTCATCACAATGCACCATGCCCTTTCATCACAATGCTCCAGAATTCTTGTCATCGCAATGTTCCTTGACCGTGTCATCACAATGCTCCATGACCCGTGTCATCACAAAGCTCCATGACCCCTGTCATCACAATGATCCATGATTCCTTTCCTCACAGTGCTCCAGTACCCTTTTCATCACAATGCTCCATGCCATTGTCAGCACAATTCTCCTTGGACCCTGTCATCAAAATGCTCCATCCCCTTTTCATCACAATGCTCCAGATATCCTATCATTACAATGCTCCATGCTCGTGTCAACACAATGCTCCATGACCCCTGTCATCAAAATGCTTTATGAACCTTGTTATCAGAATGTTCCATGACCCCTGTCATCCAAATGATCCATGACCGTTGTCATCACAATGCTGCATGATACCTTTCATCCCAATTCTCTGTGACCGCTGTCATCACAATGCTCCAGGACAACTTTCATCACAATGCTCCATGACCCCTGTCATCACAACGTTCCATGAAAGTTGTCATCAAAATGCTCCATGACCCCGGTCACCACAAGGTTCCCTGCCCTTGTCATCACAATGGTACATGGCCTGGTCATCACAATGTTCCATGGCCTCTGTCATCACCATGCTCCATGGTCTTTCTCATCACAATGCTCTATGACCCCTGTCATCACAATGCTTGATGACCATTGTCATCACAATGCTCCAAGGCCCCTGTCATCACAATGCCTCATGGTCTTTGTAATCACAATGCTCAATGACCAATGTCATCACAGTGCTCCATGCCGTTGTCATCACAATGCTCCATGGTCCCTGTAATCACAATGCTCCATACCCTTGTCATCACAATGCTCCAGAACACTTGTCATCATAATGCTCCATTCCCGTGTCATCACATTGCTGAATGACACTTGTCATCACAATGTTCCTTGGCCTTTGTCATCACTGTGCTCCATGATACCTTTAATCAAAATTCTACATGACCACTCTCATCACAATGCAAGATGACCAATGTCATCACAATGCCCCATGACACGTGTCATCACAATTCGCCTTGGCCCTTGTCATCTCAATGCTGTATGAAACGTGTCATCAGTAGCTCCCAAGACCCTTGTCATCACAATGCTCCATGAACTCTGTTATCTCAATATTCCATGGCCTTTGTATTCACAATGCTCCATTGTCCCGATAATCGCGTTGCTCCATGAACACTTTCATCACAATGCTCCTTGACCACTGTCACCATAATGCCCCATGACGTCTCTCATCACTGTGCTCCAAGGCCACTCTCATCAAAATGCTCCATGATCTGTGTCAGCACAATATTGCATGACACTTGTCATCACAATGCTCCATGATCCCTCTAATCACAATGATCCCTGCCAATTTCATCACAATGACCCAAGTCTCCTGTAATCACAATGCTCCATGCCCTTGTCATCACAATGCTCCAGGTCTGTTGTCATCACCATGCTTCATGCCCGTGTCATCACAATGCTCCATGAATCTTGTCTTCACAATGCTCCATGGCCCATGTCATCACAATGCTCCATGACCCCTCTCATCACAATGCTCTATGGCCTTTGTCATCACAATGCTCCGTGACCCCCGTCAACACAATGCCTGATGACCCCTGTCATCAAAATGCTAAATGGCACTTGTCATCACAATGCTCTATGATGCCTGTCATCACTATTCTCCATGTCACTTGTTATCACAAGGCTCCATGGCCCCTGTACTCCCAGTACTCCATGACCCCTTTCATCACAATGCCCAATGTCACCTCTGATCACAATTCTCAATGGCATTTGTCATCACGATGCTCCATGACACCTGTCATCACAATGCTCCATGAGACTTGTCATCACAATGCTCCATGGCCCCTCTCATTACTGTGCTCCATAATAACTTTAATCACATTTCTAGAGGACCACTGCCATCACAATGCCCCATTTCAGATGTCATCACAATTCGCCATGGTCCTTGTCATAACAATGCTCCATGAACCGTGTCATCACAAGGTTTCAGGACACTTGTCATCACAATGATCCATGATCACTTTCATCACAATGCTCCATGAACCCTGTCATCTCAATGCTCCATGGCCTTTGCATTCAAAATGCTCCATGGCCCCTGTAATCACAGTGCTCCATAACACCTTTCATCATAATGCTCCATGACCACTGCCATCTCAATGCCTCATGACGCCTGTCATCACAATTCTCCAAGGCCCCTCTCATCACAGTGCTCCATGACACTTGTCATCCTATTGCTCCATAACACCTGTCATCACAGTGTTCCCTGCCCATGTCATCAAAATGCTCCATGTCCCCTATAATCACAATGCTCCATGCCTTTTTCCTCACAAAGCTCCAGAATTTTGTCATCACAATGTTCCATGACCGTGGCATCCCAATGCTCCATGGCCCTTGTCATCACAATGCTCCAGAATTCTTGTCATCACAATGTTCCATGAACGTGTCATCACAATGCTACATGACCCTGGTCATCACAGTTCTCCATGACCTTTGTCATCACAATGCTCTATGTCACTTTTCATCACAATTCTCAATGACCACTTTAATCACTATGCTCGCTGACCATTTTCATCACATTTCTCTATTGTCATTACAATTCCCCATGGCCCCTTTCTTCACAATTCTCCATGATGCCTGTCATCACAATGCTCCATGGCTTTTGTTATCACAATGCTCCAGGACCAGTTTCATCACAATACTCCATCCCCCTTGTCATCACAGTGCACAATGAAAGCTTTCATTACAATGCTCCATGACACTTGTCATCACAATGCTCCATGGCGTTTATCGTCACAATGCTCCCAGGCACTTTTCATCACGATATTCCATGAAAACTTTCATCACATTGCTCCATGACCATTGTCATCACAATAGTCCATACCCATGTCAACACAATGCTGCATAATCCCTGTCATCCCAATTCTCCATGACTGCTGTCATCACAATAATCCAGGACAATTTTCATTACAATGCTTCATGCCCCCAGTCATCACAGTGCTCCATGATACCTTTCATCACAATTCCTAGATGATCAATGTCATCACAATGCCCCATGACACCTGTTACCACAATTCGCTATGACCCTTGTCATCACAATACTCGATGAACCGTGTCATCACAGTGTTCCAGGACACATGTCATCACAATGATCCATTAATATTTTCATCACAATGCTCCAATACACCTGTCATCACAATGCTCCATGTCCCCTCTTATCATATTGCTCCATGATCTCTTTCATCACAATGCTCCATGACCACTGTCATCACCATACCTCAAGACGCCTGTCATCTCAGTGCTCCATGGCCCCTTTCATCACAAGGCTCCATGAACCCAGTCATCACAATGTTCCCTGCCCTCTTCGTCACAATGCTCCATGGGCCCTGTCATCACAATGTTCCATGCCCTTGTCATCAAAATTCTCCAGAACTCTTGTCATCATAATGTTCCATGCCAATGTCATCAAAATGTCCCATGACACTTGTCATCACAATGCTCCATGGCCTTTGTCATCACAATGTTCCATGGCCCCTGTCATCACAGTGCTCCTTGATACCTTTCATCACAATTCTACATGACCACTGTCATCACAATGCCCCATTTCAGATGTCATCACAATTCGCCATGGTCCTTGTCATAACAATGCTCCATGAACCGTGTCATCACAAGGTTTCAGGACACTTGTCATCACAATGATCCATGATCACTTTCATCACAATGCTCCATGAACCCTGTCATCTCAATGCTCCATAGCCTTTGTATTCACAATGCTCCATGGCCCCTGTAATCACAGTGCTCCATGACCCCTTTCATCACAATGCTCCAAGACCGCTGTCATCACAATGCCCCATGACGCCTGCCACCACCAATCTCCAAGGGCTCCCTTACCAAAAAGCTCCATGATCCCTGTCAGTACAATGTTCCATGACACTTTTCATCACAATGCTCCATGACCCCTGTCATCACAAAGTTCTCTGCCCATATCATCACAATGCTACTTGTCACCTTTCATCACAATGCTCCATGCCCTTTCATCACAATGCTCCAGATTTCTTGTCATCACAATGTTCCTTGTCCGTGTCATCACAATGCTCCATGACCCGTGTCATCACAAAGCTCCATGACCCCTGGCATCACAATGATCCATGATTCCTTTCCTCACAGTGCTCCAGTACCCTTTTCATCACAATGCTCCATGCCATTGTCAGCACAATGCTACTTGGACACTGTCATCAAAATGCTCCATCCCCTTTTCATCACAATGCTCCAGATATCCTATCATTACAATGCTCCATGCCCGTGTCAACACAATGCTCCATGACCCCTGTCATTAAAATGCTTGATGAAACTTGTTATCAGAATGTTCCATGACCCCTGTCTTCAAAATGATCCCTGACCGTTGTCATCGCAATGCTGCATGATACCTTTCATCCCAATCCTCTGTGACCGCTGTCATCACAATGCTCCAGGACAACTTTCATCACAATGCTCCATGCCCTGGTCATCAAAATGCTCCAGAACTCTTGTCATCATAATGCTCCATGCCAATGTCATCAAAATGCCCCATGACACTTGTCATCACAATGCTCCATGGCCTTTGTCATCACAATGTTCCATGGCCCCTGTCATCAGAGTGCTCCATGTTACCTTTCAATACAATTCTACATGACCACTGTCATCACAATGCCCCATGACAGATGATACCACAATTCGCCATGGTCCTTGTCATCACAATGCTCCATGAACTGTGTCATCACAAGGTTCCAGGACACTTGTCATCACAATGATCCATGATCACTTTCATCACAATGCTCCATGAACCCTGTCATCTCAATGCTCCATGGCCTTTGTATTCACAATGCTCCATGGCCCCTGTAATCACAGAGCTCCATGAACCCTTTCATCCCAATGCTCCAAGACCGCTGTCATCACAATGCCCCATGACGCCTGCCTTCACAAATCTCCAAGACCTCTCTTACCAAAAAGCTCAATGATCCCTGTCAGTACAATGTTCCATGACACTTTTTATCACAATGCTCCATGACCCCTGTCATCAAAAAGTTCTCTGCCCATATTGTCACAATGCTCCTTGTCACCTTTCATCACAATGCACCATGCCCTTTCATCACAATGCTCCAGAATTCTTGTCATCGCAATGTTCCTTGACCGTGTCATCACAATGCTCCATGACCCTTGTCATCACAAAGCTCCATGACCCCTGGCATCACAATGATCCATGATTCCTTTCCTCACAGTGCTCCAGTACCCTTTTCATCACAATGCTCCATGCCATTGTCAGCACAATTCTCCTTGGACCCTGTCATCAAAATGTTCCATCCCCTTTTCATCACAATGCTCCAGATATCCTATCATTACAATGCTCCATGCTCGTGTCAACACAATGCTCGATGACCACTGTCATCAAAATGCTTTATGAACCTTGTTATCAGAATGTTCCATGACCCCTGTCATCAAAATGATCCATGACCGTTGTCATCACAATGCTGCATGATACCTTTCATCCCAATTCTCTGTGACCGCTGTCATCACAATGCTCCAGGACAACTTTCATCACAATGCTCCATGACCCCTGTCATCACAACGTTCCATGAAAGTTGTCATCAAAATGCTCCATGACCCCGGTCACCACAAGGTTCCCTGCCCTTGTCATCACAATGGTACTTGGCCTGGTCATCACAATGTTCCATGGCCTCTGTCATCACCATGCTCCATGGTCTTTCTCATCACAATGCTCTATGACCCCTGTCATCACAATGCTTGATGACCATTGTCATCACAATGCTCCAAGGCCCCTGTCATCACAATGCCTCATGGTCTTTGTAATCACAATGCTCAATGACCAATGTCATCACAGTGCTCCATGCCGTTGTCATCACAATGCTCCATGGTCCCTGTAATCACAATGCTCCATACCCTTGTCATCACAATGCTCCAGAACACTTGTCATCATAATGCTCCATTCCCGTGTCATCACATTGCTGAATGACACTTGTCATCACAATGTTCCTTGGCCTTTGTCATCACTGTGCTCCATGATACCTTTAATCAAAATTCTACATGACCACTCTCATCACAATGCAAGATGACCAATGTCATCACAATGCCCCATGACACGTGTCATCACAATTCGCCTTGGCCCTTGTCATCTCAATGCTGTATGAAACGTGTCATCAGTAGCTCCCAAGACCCTTGTCATCACAATGCTCCATGAACTCTGTTATCTCAATGTTCCATGGCCTTTGTATTCACAATGCTCCATTGTCCCGATAATCGCGTTGCTCCATGAACACTTTCATCACAATGCTCCTTGACCACTGTCACCATAATGCCCCATGACGTCTCTCATCACTGTGCTCCAAGGCCACTCTCATCAAAATGCTCCATGATCTGTGTCAGCACAATATTGCATGACACTTGTCATCACAATGCTCCATGATCCCTCTAATCACAATGATCCCTGCCAATTTCATCACAATGACCCAAGTCTCCTGTAATCACAATGCTCCATGCCCTTGTCATCACAATGCTCCAGGTCTGTTGTCATCACCATGCTTCATGCCCGTGTCATCACAATGCTCCATGAATCTTGTCTTCACAATGCTCCATGGCCCATGTCATCACAATGCTCCATGACCCCTCTCATCACAATGCTCTATGGCCTTTGTCATCACAATGCTCCGTGACCCCCGTCAACACAATGCCTGATGACCCCTGTCATCAAAATGCTAAAAGGCACTTGTCATCACAATGCTCTATGATGCCTGTCATCACTATTCTCCATGTCACTTGTTATCACAAGGCTCCATGGCCCCTGTACTCCCAGTACTCCATGACCCCTTTCATCACAATGCCCAATGTCACCTCTGATCACAATTCTCAATGGCATTTGTCATCACGATGCTCCATGACACCTGTCATCACAATGCTCCATGAGACTTGTCATCACAATGCTCCATGGCCCCTCTCATTACTGTGCTCCATAATAACTTTAATCACATTTCTAGATGACCACTGCCATCACAATGCCCCATGACATTGTCATCACAATTCGCCATGACCATTGTCATCACAATGCTCCATGAACCATGTCATCACAGGGTCCCAGGACACTTGTCATCACAATGATCCATTACCACTTTCATCACAATGCTCCATGAACCCTGTCATCTCAATGCTCCATGGCCTTTGTATTCACAATGCTCCATGGCCCCTGTAATCACAGTGCTCCATAACACCTTTCATCATAATGCTCCATGACCACTGCCATCTCAATGCCTCATGACGCCTGTCATCACAATTCTCCAAGGCCCCTCTCATCACAGTGCTCCATGACACTTGTCATCCTATTGCTCCATAACACCTGTCATCACAGTGTTCCCTGCCCATGTCATCAAAATGCTCCATGTCCCCTATAATCACAATGCTCCATGCCTTTTTCCTCACAAAGCTCCAGAATTTTGTCATCACAATGTTCCATGACCGTGGCATCCCAATGCTCCATGGCCCTTGTCATCACAATGCTCCAGAATTCTTGTCATCACAATGTTCCATGAACGTGTCATCACAATGCTTCATGACCCTGGTCATCACAGTTCTCCATGACCTTTGTCATCACAATGCTCTATGTCACTTTTCATCAGAATTCTCAATGACCACTTTAATCACTATGCTCGCTGACCATTTTCATCACATTTCTCTATTGTCATTACAATTCCCCATGGCCCCTTTCTTCACAATTCTCCATGATGCCTGTCATCACAATGCTCCATGGCTTTTGTTATCACAATGCTCCAGGACCAGTTTCATCACAATACTCCATCCCCCTTGTCATCACAGTGCACAATGAAAGCTTTCATTACAATGCTCCATGACACTTGTCATCACCATGCTCCATGGCGTTTATCGTCACAATGCTCCCAGGCACTTTTCATCACGATATTCCATGAAAACTTTCATCACATTGCTCCATGACCATTGTCATCACAATAGTCCATACCCATGTCAACACAATGCTGCATAATCCCTGTCATCCCAATTCTCCATGACTGCTGTCATCACAATAATCCAGGACAATTTTCATTACAATGCTTCATGCCCCCAGTCATCACAGTGCTCCATGATACCTTTCATCACAATTCCTAGATGATCAATGTCATCACAATGCCCCATGACACCTGTTACCACAATTCGCTATGACCCTTGTCATCACAATACTCAATGAACCGTGTCATCACAGTGTTCCAGGACACATGTCATCACAATGATCCATCAATATTTTCATCACAATGCTCCAATACACCTGTCATCACAATGCTCCATGTCCCCTCTTATCATATTGCTCCATGATCTCTTTCATCACAATGCTCCATGACCACTGTCATCACCATACCTCAAGACGCCTGTCATCTCAGTGCTCCATGGCCCCTTTCATCACAAGGCTCCATGAACCCAGTCATCACAATGTTCCCTGCCCTCTTCGTCACAATGCTCCATGGGCCCTGTCATCACAATGCTCCATGCCCTTGTCATCAAAATTCTCCAGAACTCTTGTCATCATAATGTTCCATGCCAATGTCATCAAAATGTCCCATGACACTTGTCATCACAATGCTCCATGGCCTTTGTCATCACAATGTTCCATGGCCCCTGTCATCACAGTGCTCCTTGATACCTTTCATCACAATTCTACATGACCACTGTCATCACAATGCCCCATTTCAGATGTCATCACAATTCGCCATGGTTCTTGTCATAACAATGCTCCATGAACCGTGTCATCACAAGGTTTCAGGACACTTGTCATCACAATGATCCATGATCACTTTCATCACAATGCTCCATGAACCCTGTCATCTCAATGCTCCATAGCCTTTGTATTCACAATGCTCCATGGCCCCTGTAATCACAGTGCTCCATGACCCCTTTCATCACAATGCTCCAAGACAGCTGTCATCACAATGCCCCATGACGCCTGCCACCACCAATCTCCAAGGGCTCCCTTACCAAAAAGCTCCATGATCCCTGTCAGTACAATGTTCCATGACACTTTTCATCACAATGCTCCATGACCCCTGTCATCACAAAGTTCTCTGCCCATATCATCACAATGCTACTTGTCACCTTTCATCACAATGCTCCATGCCCTTTCATCACAATGCTCCAGATTTCTTGTCATCACAATGTTCCTTGACCGTGTCATCACAATGCTCCCTGACCCCTGTCCTCAAAATGCTTGATGAAACTTGTTATCAGAATGTTCCATGACCCCTGTCATCAAAATGACCCCTGACCGTTGTCATCGCAATGCTGCATGATACCTTTCATCCCAATCCTCTGTGACCGCTGTCATCACAATGCTCCAGGACAACTTTCATCACAATACTCCATGCCCTGGTCATCAAAATGCTCCAGAACTCTTGTCATCATAATGCTCCATGCCAATGTCATCAAAATGCCCCATGACACTTGTCATCACAATGCTCCATGGCCTTTGTCTTCACAATGTTCCATGGCCCCTGTCATCAGAGTGCTCCATGTTACCTTTCAATACAATTCTACATGACCACTGTCATCACAATGCCCCATGACAGATGATACCACAATTCGCCATGGTCCTTGTCATCACAATGCTCCATGAACTGTGTCATCACAAGGTTCCAGGACACTTGTCATCACAATGATCCATGATCACTTTCATCACAATGCTCCATGAAACCTGTCATCTCAATGCTCCATGGCCTTTGTATTCACAATGCTCCATGGCCCCTGTAATCACAGAGCTCCATGACCCCTTTCATCCCAATGCTCCAAGACCGCTGTCATCACAATGCCCCATGACGCCTGCCTTCACAAATCTCCAAGACCTCTCTTACCAAAAAGCTCCATGATCCCTGTCAGTACAATGTTCCATGACACTTTTTATCACAATGCTCCATGACCCCTGTCATCAAAAAGTTCTCTGCCCATATCGTCACAATGCTCCTTGTCACCTTTCATCACAATGCACCATGCCCTTTCATCACAATGCTCCAGAATTCTTGTCATCGCAATGTTCCTTGACCGTGTCATCACAATGCTCCATGACCCTTGTCATCACAAAGCTCCATGACCCCTGTCATCACAATGATCCATGATTCCTTTCCTCACAGTGCTCCAGTACCCTTTTCATCACAATGCTCCATGCCATTGTCAGCACAATTCTCCTTGGACCCTGTCATCAAAATGCTCCATCCCCTTTTCATCACAATGCTCCAGATATCCTATCATTACAATGCTCCATGCTCGTGTCAACACAATGCTCCATGACCCCTGTCATCAAAATGCTTTATGAACCTTGTTATCAGAATGTTCCATGACCCCTGTCATCAAAATGATCCCTGACAGTTGTCATCGCAATGCTGCATGATACCTTTCATCCCAATTCTCTGTGACCGCTGTCATCACAATGCTCCAGGACAACTTTCATCACAATGCTCCATGACCCCTGTCATCACAACGTTCCATGAAAGTTGTCATCAAAATGCTCCATGACCCCGGTCACCACAAGGTTCCCTGCCCTTGTCATCACAATGGTACATGGCCTGGTCATCACAATGTTCCATGGCCTCTGTCATCACCATGCTCCATGGTCTTTCTCATCACAATGCTCTATGACCCCTGTCATCACAATGCTTCATGACCATTGTCATCACAATGCTCCCAGGCCCCTGTCATCACAATGCCTCATGGTCTTTGTAATCACAATGCTCAATGACCAATGTCATCACAGTGCTCCATGCCGTTGTCATCACAATGCTCCATGGTCCCTGTAATCACAATGCTCCATACCCTTGTCATCACAATGCTCCAGAACACTTGTCATCATAATGCTCCATTCCCGTGTCATCACATTGCTGAATGACACTTGTCATCACAATGTTCCTTGGCCTTTGTCATCACAGTGCTCCATGATACCTTTAATCAAAATTCTACATGACCACTCTCATCACAATGCAAGATGACCAATGTCATCACAATGCCCCATGACACGTGTCATCACAATTCGCCTTGGCCCTTGTCATCTCAATGCTGTCTGAAACGTGTCATCAGTAGCTCCCAAGACCCTTGTCATCACAATGCTCCATGAACTCTGTTATCTCAATGTTCCATGGCCTTTGTATTCACAATGCTCCATTGTCCCGATAATCGCGTTGCTCCATGAACACTTTCATCACAATGCTCCTTGACCACTGTCACCATAATGCCCCATGACATCTCTCATCACTGTGCTCCAAGGCCACTCTCATCAAAATGCTCCATGATCTGTGTCAGCACAATATTGCATGACACTTGTCATCACAATGCTCCATGATCCCTCTAATCACAATGATCCCTGCCAATTTCATCACAATGACCCAAGTCTCCTGTAATCACAATGCTCCATGCCCTTGTCATCACAATGCTCCAGGTCTGTTGTCATCACCATGCTTCATGCCCGTGTCATCACAATGCTCCATGAATCTTGTCCTCACAATGCTCCATGGCCCATGTCATCACAATGCTCCATGACCCCTCTCATCACAATGATCTATGGCCTTTGTCATCACAATGCTCCGTGACCCCCGTCAACACAATGCCTGATGACCCCTGTCATCAAAATGCTAAATGGCACTTGTCATCACAATGCTCTATGATGCCTGTCATCACTATTCTCCATGTCACTTGTTATCACAAGGCTCCATGGCCCCTGTACTCCCAGTACTCCATGACCCCTTTCATCACAATGCCCAATGTCACCTCTGATCACAATTCTCAATGGCATTTGTCATCACGATGCTCCATGACACCTGTCATCACAATGCTCCATGAGACTTGTCATCACAATGCTCCATGGCCCCTCTCATTACTGTGCTCCATAATAACTTTAATCACATTTCTAGATGACCACTGCCATCACAATGCCCCATGACATTGTCATCACAATTCGCCATGACCATTGTCATCACAATGCTCCATGAACCATGTCATCACAGGGTCCCAGGACACTTGTCATCACAATGATCCATTACCACTTTCATCACAATGCTCCATGACCACTGTCATCTCAATGCTCCATGGCCTTTGTATTCACAATGCTCCATGGCCCCTGTAATCACAGTGCTCCATAACACCTTTCATCATAATGCTCCATGACCACTGCCATCTCAATGCCTCATGACGCCTGTCATCACAATTCTCCAAGGACCCTCTCATCACAGTTCTCCATGACACTTGTCATCCTATTGCTCCATAACACCTGTCATCACAGTGTTCCCTGCCCATGTCATCAAAATGCTCCATGTCCCCTATAATCACAATGCTCCATGCCTTTTTCCTCACAAAGCTCCAGAATTTTGTCATCACAATGTTCCATGACCGTGGCATCCCAATGCTCCATGGCCCTTGTCATCACAATGCTCCAGAATTCTTGTCATCACAATGTTCCATGAACGTGTCATCACAATGCTTCATGACCCTGGTCATCACAGTTCTCCATGACCTTTGTCATCACAATGCTCTATGTCACTTTTCATCAGAATTCTCAATGACCACTTTAATCACTATGCTCGCTGACCATTTTCATCACATTTCTCTATTGTCATTACAATTCCCCATGGCCCCTTTCTTCACAATTCTCCATGATGCCTGTCATCACAATGCTCCATGGCTTTTGTTATCACAATGCTCCAGGACCAGTTTCATCACAATACTCCATCCCCCTTGTCATCACAGTGCACAATGAAAGCTTTCATTACAATGCTCCATGACACTTGTCATCACAATGCTCCATGGCGTTTATCGTCACAATGCTCCCAGGCACTTTTCATCACGATATTCCATGAAAACTTTCATCACATTGCTCCATGACCATTGTCATCACAATAGTCCATACCCATGTCAACACAATGCTGCATAATCCCTGTCATCCCAATTCTCCATGACTGCTGTCATCACAATAATCCAGGACAATTTTCATTACAATGCTTCATGCCCCCAGTCATCACAGTGCTCCATGATACCTTTCATCACAATTCCTAGATGATCAATGTCATCACAATGCCCCATGACACCTGTTACCACAATTCGCTATGACCCTTGTCATCACAATACTCGATGAACCGTGTCATCACAGTGTTCCAGGACACATGTCATCACAATGATCCATTAATATTTTCATCACAATGCTCCAATACACCTGTCATCACAATGCTCCATGTCCCCTCTTATCATATTGCTCCATGATCTCTTTCATCACAATGCTCCATGACCACTGTCATCACCATACCTCAAGACGCCTGTCATCTCAGTGCTCCATGGCCCCTTTCATCACAAGGCTCCATGAACCCAGTCATCACAATGTTCCCTGCCCTCTTCGTCACAATGCTCCATGGGCCCTGTCATCACAATGCTCCATGCCCTTGTCATCAAAATTCTCCAGAACTCTTGTCATCATAATGTTCCATGCCAATGTCATCAAAATGTCCCATGACACTTGTCATCACAATGCTCCATGGCCTTTGTCATCACAATGTTCCATGGCCCCTGTCATCACAGTGCTCCTTGATACCTTTCATCACAATTCTACATTACCACTGTCATCACAATGCCCCATTTCAGATGTCATCACAATTCGCCATGGTTCTTGTCATAACAATGCTCCATGAACCGTGTCATCACAAGGTTTCAGGACACTTGTCATCACAATGATCCATGATCACTTTCATCACAATGCTCCATGAACCCTGTCATCTCAATGCTCCATAGCCTTTGTATTCACAATGCTCCATGGCCCCTGTAATCACAGTGCTCCATGACCCCTTTCATCACAATGCTCCAAGACCGCTGTCATCACAATGCCCCATGACGCCTGCCACCACCAATCTCCAAGGGCTCCCTTACCAAAAAGCTCCATGATCCCTGTCAGTACAATGTTCCATGACACTTTTCATCACAATGCTCCATGACCCCTGTCATCACAAAGTTCTCTGCCCATATCATCACAATGCTACTTGTCACCTTTCATCACAATGCTCCATGCCCTTTCATCACAATGCTCCAGATTTCTTGTCATCACAATGTTCCTTGACCGTGTCATCACAATGCTCCATGACCCGTGTCATCACAAAGCTCCATGACCCCTGGCATCACAATGATCCATGATTCCTTTCCTCACAGTGCTCCAGTACCCTTTTCATCACAATGCTCCATGCCATTGTCAGCACAATGCTACTTGGACACTGTCATCAAAATGCTCCATCCCCTTTTCATCACAATGCTCCAGATATCCTATCATTACAATGCTCCATGCCCGTGTCAACACAATGCTCCATGACCCCTGTCATTAAAATGCTTGATGAAACTTGTTATCAGAATGTTCCATGACCCCTGTCATCAAAATGATCCCTGACCGTTGTCATCGCAATGCTGCATGATACCTTTCATCCCAATCCTCTGTGACCGCTGTCATCACAATGCTCCAGGACAACTTTCATCACAATGCTCCATGCCCTGGTCATCAAAATGCTCCAGAACTCTTGTCATCATAATGCTCCATGCCAATGTCATCAAAATGCGCCATGACACTTGTCATCACAATGCTCCATGGCCTTTGTCATCACAATGTTCCATGGCCCCTGTCATCAGAGTGCTCCATGTTACCTTTCAATACAATTCTACATGACCACTGTCATCACAATGCCCCATGACAGATGATACCACAATTCGCCATGGTCCTTGTCATCACAATGCTCCATGAACTGTGTCATCACAAGGTTCCAGGACACTTGTCATCACAATGATCCATGATCACTTTCATCACAATGCTCCATGAACCCTGTCATCTCAATGCTCCATGGCCTTTGTATTCACAATGCTCCATGGCCCCTGTAATCACAGAGCTCCATGACCCCTTTCATCCCAATGCTCCAAGACTGCTGTCATCACAATGCCCCATGACGCCTGCCTTCACAAATCTCCAAGACCTCTCTTACCAAAAAGCTCCATGATCCCTGTCAGTACAATGTTCCATGACACTTTTTATCACAATGCTCCATGACCCCTGTCATCAAAAAGTTCTCTGCCCATATCGTCACAATGCTCCTTGTCACCTTTCATCACAATGCACCATGCCCTTTCATCACAATGCTCCAGAATTCTTGTCATCGCAATGTTCCTTGACCGTGTCATCACAATGCTCCATGACCCTTGTCATCACAAAGCTCCATGACCCCTGGCATCACAATGATCCATGATTCCTTTCCTCACAGTGCTCCAGTACCCTTTTCATCACAATGCTCCATGCCATTGTCAGCACAATTCTCCTTGGACCCTGTCATCAAAATGTTCCATCCCCTTTTCATCACAATGCTCCAGATATCCTATCATTACAATGCTCCATGCTCGTGTCAACACAATGCTCCATGACCCCTGTCATCAAAATGCTTTATGAACCTTGTTATCAGAATGTTCCATGACCCCTGTCATCGAAATGATCCATGACCGTTGTCATCACAATGCTGCATGATACCTTTCATCCCAATTCTCTGTGACCGCTGTCATCACAATGCTCCAGGACAACTTTCATCACAATGCTCCATGACCCCTGTCATCACAACGTTCCATGAAAGTTGTCATCAAAATGCTCCATGACCCCGGTCACCACAAGGTTCCCTGCCCTTGTCATCACAATGGTACTTGGCCTGGTCATCACAATGTTCCATGGCCTCTGTCATCACCATGCTCCATGGTCTTTCTCATCACAATGCTCTATGACCCCTGTCATCACAATGCTTGATGACCATTGTCATCACAATGCTCCAAGGCCCCTGACATCACAATGCCTCATGGTCTTTGTAATCACAATGCTCAATGACCAATGTCATCACAGTGCTCCATGCCGTTGTCATCACAATGCTCCATGGTCCCTGTAATCACAATGCTCCATACCCTTGTTATCACAAGGCTCCAGAACACTTGTCATCATAATGCTCCATTCCCGTGTCATCACATTGCTGAATGACACTTGTCATCACAATGTTCCTTGGCCTTTGTCATCACTGTGCTCCATGATACCTTTAATCAAAATTCTACATGACCACTCTCATCACAATGCAAGATGACCAATGTCATCACAATGCCCCATGACACGTGTCATCACAATTCGCCTTGGCTCTTGTCATCTCAATGCTGTATGAAACGTGTCATCAGTAGCTCCCATGACCCTTGTCATCACAATGCTCCATGAACTCTGTTATCTCAATGTTCCATGGCCTTTGTATTCACAATGCTCCATTGTCCCGATAATCGCGTTGCTCCATGAACACTTTCATCACAATGCTCCTTGACCACTGTCACCATAATGCCCCATGACGTCTCTCATCACTGTGCTCCAAGGCCACTCTCATCAAAATGCTCCATGATCTGTGTCAGCACAATATTGCATGACACTTGTCATCACAATGCTCCATGATCCCTCTAATCACAATGATCCCTGCCAATTTCATCACAATGACCCAAGTCTCCTGTAATCACAATGCTCCATGCCCTTGTCATCACAATGCTCCAGGTCTGTTGTCATCACCATGCTTCATGCCCGTGTCATCACAATGCTCCATGAATCTTGTCTTCACAATGCTCAATGGCCCATGTCATCACAATGCTCCATGACCCCTCTCATCACAATGCTCTATGGCCTTTGTCATCACAATGCTCCGTGACCCCCGTCAACACAATGCCTGATGACCCCTGTCATCAAAATGCTAAATGGCACTTGTCATCACAATGCTCTATGATGCCTGTCATCACTATTCTCCATGTCACTTGTTATCACAAGGCTCCATGGCCCCTGTACTCCCAGTACTCCATGACCCCTTTCATCACAATGCCCAATGTCACCTCTGATCACAATTCTCAATGGCATTTGTCATCACGATGCTCCATGACACCTGTCATCACAATGCTCCATGAGACTTGTCATCACAATGCTCCATGGCCCCTCTCATTACTGTGCTCCATAATAACTTTAATCACATTTCTAGATGACCACTGCCATCACAATGCCCCATGACATTGTCATCACAATTCGCCATGACCATTGTCATCACAATGCTCCATGAACCATGTCATCACAGGGTCCCAGGACACTTGTCATCACAATGATCCATTACCACTTTCATCACAATGCTCCATGACCACTGTCATCTCAATGCTCCATGGCCTTTGTATTCACAATGCTCCATGGCCCCTGTAATCACAGTGCTCCATAACACCTTTCATCATAATGCTCCATGACCACTGCCATCTCAATGCCTCATGACGCCTGTCATCACAATTCTCCAAGGCCCCTCTCATCACAGTGCTCCATGACACTTGTCATCCTATTGCTCCATAACACCTGTCATCACAGTGTTCCCTGCCCATGTCATCAAAATGCTCCATGTCCCCTATAATCACAATGCTCCATGCCTTTTTCCTCACAAAGCTCCAGAATTTTGTCATCACAATGTTCCATGACCGTGGCATCCCAATGCTCCATGGCCCTTGTCATCACAATGCTCCAGAATTCTTGTCATCACAATGTTCCATGAACGTGTCATCACAATGCTTCATGACCCTGGTCATCACAGTTCTCCATGACCTTTGTCATCACAATGCTCTATGTCACTTTTCATCAGAATTCTCAATGACCACTTTAATCACTATGCTCGCTGACCATTTTCATCACATTTCTCTATTGTCATTACAATTCCCCATGGCCCCTTTCTTCACAATTCTCCATGATGCCTGTCATCACAATGCTCCATGGCTTTTGTTATCACAATGCTCCAGGACCAGTTTCATCACAATACTCCATCCCCCTTGTCATCACAGTGCACAATGAAAGCTTTCATTACAATGCTCCATGACACTTGTCATCACAATGCTCCATGGCGTTTATCGTCACAATGCTCCCAGGCACTTTTCATCACGATATTCCATGAAAACTTTCATCACATTGCTCCATGACCATTGTCATCACAATAGTCCATACCCATGTCAACACAATGCTGCATAATCCCTGTCATCCCAATTCTCCATGACTGCTGTCATCACAATAATCCAGGACAATTTTCATTACAATGCTTCATGCCCCCAGTCATCACAGTGCTCCATGATACCTTTCATCACAATTCCTAGATGATCAATGTCATCACAATGCCCCATGACACCTGTTACCACAATTCGCTATGACCCTTGTCATCACAATACTCGATGAACCGTGTCATCACAGTGTTCCAGGACACATGTCATCACAATGATCCATTAATATTTTCATCACAATGCTCCAATACACCTGTCATCACAATGCTCCATGTCCCCTCTTATCATATTGCTCCATGATCTCTTTCATCACAATGCTCCATGACCACTGTCATCACCATACCTCAAGACGCCTGTCATCTCAGTGCTCCATGGCCCCTTTCATCACAAGGCTCCATGAACCCAGTCATCACAATGTTCCCTGCCCTCTTCGTCACAATGCTCCATGGGCCCTGTCATCACAATGCTCCATGCCCTTGTCATCAAAATTCTCCAGAACTCTTGTCATCATAATGTTCCATGCCAATGTCATCAAAATGTCCCATGACACTTGTCATCACAATGCTCCATGGCCTTTGTCATCACAATGTTCCATGGCCCCTGTCATCACAGTGCTCCTTGATACCTTTCATCACAATTCTACATGACCACTGTCATCACAATGCCCCATTTCAGATGTCATCACAATTCGCCATGGTCCTTGTCATAACAATGCTCCATGAACCGTGTCATCACAAGGTTTCAGGACACTTGTCATCACAATGATCCATGATCACTTTCATCACAATGCTCCATGAACCCTGTCATCTCAATGCTCCATAGCCTTTGTATTCACAATGCTCCATGGCCCCTGTAATCACAGTGCTCCATGACCCCTTTCATCACAATGCTCCAAGACCGCTGTCATCACAATGCCCCATGACGCCTGCCACCACCAATCTCCAAGGGCTCCCTTACCAAAAAGCTCCATGATCCCTGTCAGTACAATGTTCCATGACACTTTTCATCACAATGCTCCATGACCCCTGTCATCACAAAGTTCTCTGCCCATATCATCACAATGCTACTTGTCACCTTTCATCACAATGCTCCATGCCCTTTCATCACAATGCTCCAGATTTCTTGTCATCACAATGTTCCTTGACCGTGTCATCAAAATGCTCCATGACCCGTGTCATCACAAAGCTCCATGACCCCTGGCATCACAATGATCCATGATTCCTTTCCTCACAGTGCTCCAGTACCCTTTTCATCACAATGCTCCATGCCATTGTCAGCACAATGCTACTTGGACACTGTCATCAAAATGCTCCATCCCCTTTTCATCACAATGCTCCAGATATCCTATCATTACAATGCTCCATGCCCGTGTCAACACAATGCTCCATGACCCCTGTCATCAAAATGCTTGATGAAACTTGTTATCAGAATGTTCCATGACCCCTGTCATCAAAATAATCCCTGACCGTTGTCATCGCAATGCTGCATGATACCTTTCATCCCAATCCTCTGTGACCGCTGTCATCACAATGCTCCAGGACAACTTTCATCACAATGCTCCATGCCCTGGTCATCAAAATGCTCCAGAACTCTTGTCATCATAATGCTCCATGCCAATGTCATCAAAATGCCCCATGACACTTGTCATCACAATGCTCCATGGCCTTTGTTATCACAATGTTCCATGGCCCCTGTCATCAGAGTGCTCCATGTTACCTTTCAATACAATTCTACATGACCACTGTCATCACAATGCCCCATGACAGATGATACCACAATTCGCCATGGTCCTTGTCATCACAATGCTCCATGAACTGTGTCATCACAAGGTTCCAGGACACTTGTCATCACAATGATCCATGATCACTTTCATCACAATGCTCCATGAACCCTGTCATCTCAATGCTCCATGGCCTTTGTATTCACAATGCTCCATGGCCCCTGTAATCACAGAGCTCCATGACCCCTTTCATCCCAATGCTCCAAGACCGCTGTCATCACAATGCCCCATGACGCCTGCCTTCACAAATCTCCAAGACCTCTCTTACCAAAAAGTTCCATGATCCCTGTCAGTACAATGTTCCATGACAATTTTTATCACAATGCTCCATGACCCCTGTCATCAAAAAGTTCTCTGCCCATATCGTCACAATGCTCCTTGTCACCTTTCATCACAATGCACCATGCCCTTTCATCACAATGCTCCAGAATTCTTGTCATCGCAATGTTCCTTGACCGTGTCATCACAATGCTCCATGACCCTTGTCATCACAAAGCTCCATGACCCCTGGCATCACAATGATCCATGATTCCTTTCCTCACAGTGCTCCAGTACCCTTTTCATCACAATGCTCCATGCCATTGCCAGCACAATTCTCCTTGGACCCTGTCATCAAAATGCTCCATCCCCTTTTCATCACAATGCTCCAGATATCCTATCATTACAATGCTCCATGCTCGTGTCAACACAATGCTCCATGACCCCTGTCATCAAAATGCTTTATGAACCTTGTTATCAGAATGTTCCATGACCCCTGTCATCAAAATGATCCATGACCGTTGTCATCACAATGCTGCATGATACCTTTCATCCCAATTCTCTGTGACCGCTGTCATCACAATGCTCCAGGACAACTTTCATCACAATGCTCCATGACCCCTGTCATCACAACGTTCCATGAAAGTTGTCATCAAAATGCTCCATGACCCCGGTCACCACAAGGTTCCCTGCCCTTGTCATCACAATGGTACATGGCCTGGTCATCACAATGTTCCATGGCCTCTGTCATCACCATGCTCCATGGTCTTTCTCATCACAATGCTCTATGACCCCTGTCATCACAATGCTTGATGACCATTGTCATCACAATGCTCCAAGGCCCCTGTCATCACAATGCCTCATGGTCTTTGTAATCACAATGCTCAATGACCAATGTCATCACAGTGCTCCATGCCGTTGTCATCACAATGCTCCATGGTCCCTGTAATCACAATGCTCCATACCCTTGTCATCACAATGCTCCAGAACACTTGTCATCATAATGCTCCATTCCCGTGTCATCACATTGCTGAATGACACTTGTCATCACAATGTTCCTTGGCCTTTGTCATCACTGTGCTCCATGATACCTTTAATCAAAATTCTACATGACCACTCTCATCACAATGCAAGATGACCAATGTCATCACAATGCCCCATGACACGTGTCATCACAATTCGCCTTGGCCCTTGTCATCTCAATGCTGTATGAAACGTGTCATCAGTAGCTCCCAAGACCCTTGTCATCACAATGCTCCATGAACTCTGTTATCTCAATGTTCCATGGCCTTTGTATTCACAATGCTCCATTGTCCCGATAATCGCGTTGCTCCATGAACACTTTCATCACAATGCTCCTTGACCACTGTCACCATAATGCCCCATGACGTCTCTCATCACTGTGCTCCAAGGCCACTCTCATCAAAATGCTCCATGATCTGTGTCAGCACAATATTGCATGACACTTGTCATCACAATGCTCCATGATCCCTCTAATCACAATGATCCCTGCCAATTTCATCACAATGACCCAAGTCTCCTGTAATCACAATGCTCCATGCCCTTGTCATCACAATGCTCCAGGTCTGTTGTCATCACCATGCTTCATGCCCGTGTCATCACAATGCTCCATGAATCTTGTCTTCACAATGCTCCATGGCCCATGTCATCACAATGCTCCATGACCCCTCTCATCACAATGCTCTATGGCCTTTGTCATCACAATGCTCCGTGACCCCCGTCAACACAATGCCTGATGACCCCTGTCATCAAAATGCTAAATGGCACTTGTCATCACAATGCTCTATGATGCCTGTCATCACTATTCTCCATGTCACTTGTTATCACAAGGCTCCATGGCCCCTGTACTCCCAGTACTCCATGACCCCTTTCATCACAATGCCCAATGTCACCTCTGATCACAATTCTCAATGGCATTTGTCATCACGATGCTCCATGACACCTGTCATCACAATGCTCCATGAGACTTGTCATCACAATGCTCCATGGCCCCTCTCATTACTGTGCTCCATAATAACTTTAATCACATTTCTAGATGACCACTGCCATCACAATGCCCCATGACATTGTCATCACAATTCGCCATGACCATTGTCATCACAATGCTCCATGAACCATGTCATCACAGGGTCCCAGGACACTTGTCATCACAATGATCCATTACCACTTTCATCACAATGCTCCATGACCACTGTCATCTCAATGCTCCATGGCCTTTGTATTCACAATGCTCCATGGCCCCTGTAATCACAGTGCTCCATAACACCTTTCATCATAATGCTCCATGACCACTGCCATCTCAATGCCTCATGACGCCTGTCATCACAATTCTCCAAGGCCCCTCTCATCACAGTGCTCCATGACACTTGTCATCCTATTGCTCCATAACACCTGTCATCACAGTGTTCCCTGCCCATGTCATCAAAATGCTCCATGTCCCCTATAATCACAATGCTCCATGCCTTTTTCCTCACAAAGCTCCAGAATTTTGTCATCACAATGTTCCATGACCGTGGCATCCCAATGCTCCATGGCCCTTGTCATCACAATGCTCCAGAATTCTTGTCATCACAATGTTCCATGAACGTGTCATCACAATGCTTCATGACCCTGGTCATCACAGTTCTCCATGACCTTTGTCATCACAATGCTCTATGTCACTTTTCATCAGAATTCTCAATGACCACTTTAATCACTATGCTCGCTGACCATTTTCATCACATTTCTCTATTGTCATTACAATTCCCCATGGCCCCTTTCTTCACAATTCTCCATGATGCCTGTCATCACAATGCTCCATGGCTTTTGTTATCACAATGCTCCAGGACCAGTTTCATCACAATACTCCATCCCCCTTGTCATCACAGTGCACAATGAAAGCTTTCATTACAATGCTCCATGACACTTGTCATCACAATGCTCCATGGCGTTTATCGTCACAATGCTCCCAGGCACTTTTCATCACGATATTCCATGAAAACTTTCATCACATTGCTCCATGACCATTGTCATCACAATAGTCCATACCCATGTCAACACAATGCTGCATAATCCCTGTCATCCCAATTCTCCATGACTGCTGTCATCACAATAATCCAGGACAATTTTCATTACAATGCTTCATGCCCCCAGTCATCACAGTGCTCCATGATACCTTTCATCACAATTCCTAGATGATCAATGTCATCACAATGCCCCATGACACCTGTTACCACAATTCGCTATGACCCTTGTCATCACAATACTCGATGAACCGTGTCATCACAGTGTTCCAGGACACATGTCATCACAATGATCCATTAATATTTTCATCACAATGCTCCAATACACCTGTCATCACAATGCTCCATGTCCCCTCTTATCATATTGCTCCATGATCTCTTTCATCACAATGCTCCATGACCACTGTCATCACCATACCTCAAGACGCCTGTCATCTCAGTGCTCCATGGCCCCTTTCATCACAAGGCTCCATGAACCCAGTCATCACAATGTTCCCTGCCCTCTTCGTCACAATGCTCCATGGGCCCTGTCATCACAATGCTCCATGCCCTTGTCATCAAAATTCTCCAGAACTCTTGTCATCATAATGTTCCATGCCAATGTCATCAAAATGTCCCATGACACTTGTCATCACAATGCTCCATGGCCTTTGTCATCACAATGTTCCATGGCCCCTGTCATCACAGTGCTCCTTGATACTTTTCATCACAATTCTACATTACCACTGTCATCACAATGCCCCATTTCAGATGTCATCACAATTCGCCATGGTTCTTGTCATAACAATGCTCCATGAACCGTGTCATCACAAGGTTTCAGGACACTTGTCATCACAATGATCCATGATCACTTTCATCACAATGCTCCATGAACCCTGTCATCTCAATGCTCCATAGCCTTTGTATTCACAATGCTCCATGGCCCCTGTAATCACAGTGCTCCATGACCCCTTTCATCACAATGCTCCAAGACCGCTGTCATCACAATGCCCCATGACGCCTGCCACCACCAATCTCCAAGGGCTCCCTTACCAAAAAGCTCCATGATCCCTGTCAGTACAATGTTCCATGACACTTTTCATCACAATGCTCCATGACCCCTGTCATCACAAAGTTCTCTGCCCATATCATCACAATGCTACTTGTCACCTTTCATCACAATGCTCCATGCCCTTTCATCACAATGCTCCAGATTTCTTGTCATCACAATGTTCCTTGACCGTGTCATCACAATGCTCCATGACCCGTGTCATCACAAAGCTCCATGACCCCTGGCATCACAATGATCCATGATTCCTTTCCTCACAGTGCTCCAGTACCCTTTTCATCACAATGCTCCATGCCATTGTCAGCACAATGCTACTTGGACACTGTCATCAAAATGCTCCATCCCCTTTTCATCACAATGCTCCAGATATCCTATCATTACAATGCTCCATGCCCGTGTCAACACAATGCTCCATGACCCCTGTCATTAAAATGCTTGATGAAACTTGTTATCAGAATGTTCCATGACCCCTGTCATCAAAATGATCCCTGACCGTTGTCATCGCAATGCTGCATGATACCTTTCATCCCAATCCTCTGTGACCGCTGTCATCACAATGCTCCAGGACAACTTTCATCACAATGCTCCATGCCCTGGTCATCAAAATGCTCCAGAACTCTTGTCATCATAATGCTCCATGCCAATGTCATCAAAATGCGCCATGACACTTGTCATCACAATGCTCCATGGCCTTTGTCATCACAATGTTCCATGGCCCCTGTCATCAGAGTGCTCCATGTTACCTTTCAATACAATTCTACATGACCACTGTCATCACAATGCCCCATGACAGATGATACCACAATTCGCCATGGTCCTTGTCATCACAATGCTCCATGAACTGTGTCATCACAAGGTTCCAGGACACTTGTCATCACAATGATCCATGATCACTTTCATCACAATGCTCCATGAACCCTGTCATCTCAATGCTCCATGGCCTTTGTATTCACAATGCTCCATGGCCCCTGTAATCACAGAGCTCCATGACCCCTTTCATCCCAATGCTCCAAGACTGCTGTCATCACAATGCCCCATGACGCCTGCCTTCACAAATCTCCAAGACCTCTCTTACCAAAAAGCTCCATGATCCCTGTCAGTACAATGTTCCATGACACTTTTTATCACAATGCTCCATGACCCCTGTCATCAAAAAGTTCTCTGCCCATATCGTCACAATGCTCCTTGTCACCTTTCATCACAATGCACCATGCCCTTTCATCACAATGCTCCAGAATTCTTGTCATCGCAATGTTCCTTGACCGTGTCATCACAATGCTCCATGACCCTTGTCATCACAAAGCTCCATGACCCCTGGCATCACAATGATCCATGATTCCTTTCCTCACAGTGCTCCAGTACCCTTTTCATCACAATGCTCCATGCCATTGTCAGCACAATTCTCCTTGGACCCTGTCATCAAAATGTTCCATCCCCTTTTCATCACAATGCTCCAGATATCCTATCATTACAATGCTCCATGCTCGTGTCAACACAATGCTCCATGACCCCTGTCATCAAAATGCTTTATGAACCTTGTTATCAGAATGTTCCATGACCCCTGTCATCGAAATGATCCATGACCGTTGTCATCACAATGCTGCATGATACCTTTCATCCCAATTCTCTGTGACCGCTGTCATCACAATGCTCCAGGACAACTTTCATCACAATGCTCCATGACCCCTGTCATCACAACGTTCCATGAAAGTTGTCATCAAAATGCTCCATGACCCCGGTCACCACAAGGTTCCCTGCCCTTGTCATCACAATGGTACTTGGCCTGGTCATCACAATGTTCCATGGCCTCTGTCATCACCATGCTCCATGGTCTTTCTCATCACAATGCTCTATGACCCCTGTCATCACAATGCTTGATGACCATTGTCATCACAATGCTCCAAGGCCCCTGACATCACAATGCCTCATGGTCTTTGTAATCACAATGCTCAATGACCAATGTCATCACAGTGCTCCATGCCGTTGTCATCACAATGCTCCATGGTCCCTGTAATCACAATGCTCCATACCCTTGTTATCACAAGGCTCCAGAACACTTGTCATCATAATGCTCCATTCCCGTGTCATCACATTGCTGAATGACACTTGTCATCACAATGTTCCTTGGCCTTTGTCATCACTGTGCTCCATGATACCTTTAATCAAAATTCTACATGACCACTCTCATCACAATGCAAGATGACCAATGTCATCACAATGCCCCATGACACGTGTCATCACAATTCGCCTTGGCCCTTGTCATCTCAATGCTGTATGAAACGTGTCATCAGTAGCTCCCATGACCCTTGTCATCACAATGCTCCATGAACTCTGTTATCTCAATGTTCCATGGCCTTTGTATTCACAATGCTCCATTGTCCCGATAATCGCGTTGCTCCATGAACACTTTCATCACAATGCTCCTTGACCACTGTCACCATAATGCCCCATGACGTCTCTCATCACTGTGCTCCAAGGCCACTCTCATCAAAATGCTCCATGATCTGTGTCAGCACAATATTGCATGACACTTGTCATCACAATGCTCCATGATCCCTCTAATCACAATGATCCCTGCCAATTTCATCACAATGACCCAAGTCTCCTGTAATCACAATGCTCCATGCCCTTGTCATCACAATGCTCCAGGTCTGTTGTCATCACCATGCTTCATGCCCGTGTCATCACAATGCTCCATGAATCTTGTCTTCACAATGCTCAATGGCCCATGTCATCACAATGCTCCATGACCCCTCTCATCACAATGCTCTATGGCCTTTGTCATCACAATGCTCCGTGACCCCCGTCAACACAATGCCTGATGACCCCTGTCATCAAAATGCTAAATGGCACTTGTCATCACAATGCTCTATGATGCCTGTCATCACTATTCTCCATGTCACTTGTTATCACAAGGCTCCATGGCCCCTGTACTCCCAGTACTCCATGACCCCTTTCATCACAATGCCCAATGTCACCTCTGATCACAATTCTCAATGGCATTTGTCATCACGATGCTCCATGACACCTGTCATCACAATGCTCCATGAGACTTGTCATCACAATGCTCCATGGCCCCTCTCATTACTGTGCTCCATAATAACTTTAATCACATTTCTAGATGACCACTGCCATCACAATGCCCCATGACATTGTCATCACAATTCGCCATGACCATTGTCATCACAATGCTCCATGAACCATGTCATCACAGGGTCCCAGGACACTTGTCATCACAATGATCCATTACCACTTTCATCACAATGCTCCATGACCACTGTCATCTCAATGCTCCATGGCCTTTGTATTCACAATGCTCCATGGCCCCTGTAATCACAGTGCTCCATAACACCTTTCATCATAATGCTCCATGACCACTGCCATCTCAATGCCTCATGACGCCTGTCATCACAATTCTCCAAGGCCCCTCTCATCACAGTGCTCCATGACACTTGTCATCCTATTGCTCCATAACACCTGTCATCACAGTGTTCCCTGCCCATGTCATCAAAATGCTCCATGTCCCCTATAATCACAATGCTCCATGCCTTTTTCCTCACAAAGCTCCAGAATTTTGTCATCACAATGTTCCATGACCGTGGCATCCCAATGCTCCATGGCCCTTGTCATCACAATGCTCCAGAATTCTTGTCATCACAATGTTCCATGAACGTGTCATCACAATGCTTCATGACCCTGGTCATCACAGTTCTCCATGACCTTTGTCATCACAATGCTCTATGTCACTTTTCATCAGAATTCTCAATGACCACTTTAATCACTATGCTCGCTGACCATTTTCATCACATTTCTCTATTGTCATTACAATTCCCCATGGCCCCTTTCTTCACAATTCTCCATGATGCCTGTCATCACAATGCTCCATGGCTTTTGTTATCACAATGCTCCAGGACCAGTTTCATCACAATACTCCATCCCCCTTGTCATCACAGTGCACAATGAAAGCTTTCATTACAATGCTCCATGACACTTGTCATCACAATGCTCCATGGCGTTTATCGTCACAATGCTCCCAGGCACTTTTCATCACGATATTCCATGAAAACTTTCATCACATTGCTCCATGACCATTGTCATCACAATAGTCCATACCCATGTCAACACAATGCTGCATAATCCCTGTCATCCCAATTCTCCATGACTGCTGTCATCACAATAATCCAGGACAATTTTCATTACAATGCTTCATGCCCCCAGTCATCACAGTGCTCCATGATACCTTTCATCACAATTCCTAGATGATCAATGTCATCACAATGCCCCATGACACCTGTTACCACAATTCGCTATGACCCTTGTCATCACAATACTCGATGAACCGTGTCATCACAGTGTTCCAGGACACATGTCATCACAATGATCCATTAATATTTTCATCACAATGCTCCAATACACCTGTCATCACAATGCTCCATGTCCCCTCTTATCATATTGCTCCATGATCTCTTTCATCACAATGCTCCATGACCACTGTCATCACCATACCTCAAGACGCCTGTCATCTCAGTGCTCCATGGCCCCTTTCATCACAAGGCTCCATGAACCCAGTCATCACAATGTTCCCTGCCCTCTTCGTCACAATGCTCCATGGGCCCTGTCATCACAATGCTCCATGCCCTTGTCATCAAAATTCTCCAGAACTCTTGTCATCATAATGTTCCATGCCAATGTCATCAAAATGTCCCATGACACTTGTCATCACAATGCTCCATGGCCTTTGTCATCACAATGTTCCATGGCCCCTGTCATCACAGTGCTCCTTGATACCTTTCATCACAATTCTACATGACCACTGTCATCACAATGCCCCATTTCAGATGTCATCACAATTCGCCATGGTCCTTGTCATAACAATGCTCCATGAACCGTGTCATCACAAGGTTTCAGGACACTTGTCATCACAATGATCCATGATCACTTTCATCACAATGCTCCATGAACCCTGTCATCTCAATGCTCCATAGCCTTTGTATTCACAATGCTCCATGGCCCCTGTAATCACAGTGCTCCATGACCCCTTTCATCACAATGCTCCAAGACCGCTGTCATCACAATGCCCCATGACGCCTGCCACCACCAATCTCCAAGGGCTCCCTTACCAAAAAGCTCCATGATCCCTGTCAGTACAATGTTCCATGACACTTTTCATCACAATGCTCCATGACCCCTGTCATCACAAAGTTCTCTGCCCATATCATCACAATGCTACTTGTCACCTTTCATCACAATGCTCCATGCCCTTTCATCACAATGCTCCAGATTTCTTGTCATCACAATGTTCCTTGACCGTGTCATCAAAATGCTCCATGACCCGTGTCATCACAAAGCTCCATGACCCCTGGCATCACAATGATCCATGATTCCTTTCCTCACAGTGCTCCAGTACCCTTTTCATCACAATGCTCCATGCCATTGTCAGCACAATGCTACTTGGACACTGTCATCAAAATGCTCCATCCCCTTTTCATCACAATGCTCCAGATATCCTATCATTACAATGCTCCATGCCCGTGTCAACACAATGCTCCATGACCCCTGTCATCAAAATGCTTGATGAAACTTGTTATCAGAATGTTCCATGACCCCTGTCATCAAAATAATCCCTGACCGTTGTCATCGCAATGCTGCATGATACCTTTCATCCCAATCCTCTGTGACCGCTGTCATCACAATGCTCCAGGACAACTTTCATCACAATGCTCCATGCCCTGGTCATCAAAATGCTCCAGAACTCTTGTCATCATAATGCTCCATGCCAATGTCATCAAAATGCCCCATGACACTTGTCATCACAATGCTCCATGGCCTTTGTTATCACAATGTTCCATGGCCCCTGTCATCAGAGTGCTCCATGTTACCTTTCAATACAATTCTACATGACCACTGTCATCACAATGCCCCATGACAGATGATACCACAATTCGCCATGGTCCTTGTCATCACAATGCTCCATGAACTGTGTCATCACAAGGTTCCAGGACACTTGTCATCACAATGATCCATGATCACTTTCATCACAATGCTCCATGAACCCTGTCATCTCAATGCTCCATGGCCTTTGTATTCACAATGCTCCATGGCCCCTGTAATCACAGAGCTCCATGACCCCTTTCATCCCAATGCTCCAAGACCGCTGTCATCACAATGCCCCATGACGCCTGCCTTCACAAATCTCCAAGACCTCTCTTACCAAAAAGTTCCATGATCCCTGTCAGTACAATGTTCCATGACAATTTTTATCACAATGCTCCATGACCCCTGTCATCAAAAAGTTCTCTGCCCATATCGTCACAATGCTCCTTGTCACCTTTCATCACAATGCACCATGCCCTTTCATCACAATGCTCCAGAATTCTTGTCATCGCAATGTTCCTTGACCGTGTCATCACAATGCTCCATGACCCTTGTCATCACAAAGCTCCATGACCCCTGGCATCACAATGATCCATGATTCCTTTCCTCACAGTGCTCCAGTACCCTTTTCATCACAATGCTCCATGCCATTGCCAGCACAATTCTCCTTGGACCCTGTCATCAAAATGCTCCATCCCCTTTTCATCACAATGCTCCAGATATCCTATCATTACAATGCTCCATGCTCGTGTCAACACAATGCTCCATGACCCCTGTCATCAAAATGCTTTATGAACCTTGTTATCAGAATGTTCCATGACCCCTGTCATCAAAATGATCCATGACCGTTGTCATCACAATGCTGCATGATACCTTTCATCCCAATTCTCTGTGACCGCTGTCATCACAATGCTCCAGGACAACTTTCATCACAATGCTCCATGACCCCTGTCATCACAACGTTCCATGAAAGTTGTCATCAAAATGCTCCATGACCCCGGTCACCACAAGGTTCCCTGCCCTTGTCATCACAATGGTACATGGCCTGGTCATCACAATGTTCCATGGCCTCTGTCATCACCATGCTCCATGGTCTTTCTCATCACAATGCTCTATGACCCCTGTCATCACAATGCTTGATGACCATTGTCATCACAATGCTCCAAGGCCCCTGTCATCACAATGCCTCATGGTCTTTGTAATCACAATGCTCAATGACCAATGTCATCACAGTGCTCCATGCCGTTGTCATCACAATGCTCCATGGTCCCTGTAATCACAATGCTCCATACCCTTGTCATCACAATGCTCCAGAACACTTGTCATCATAATGCTCCATTCCCGTGTCATCACATTGCTGAATGACACTTGTCATCACAATGTTCCTTGGCCTTTGTCATCACTGTGCTCCATGATACCTTTAATCAAAATTCTACATGACCACTCTCATCACAATGCAAGATGACCAATGTCATCACAATGCCCCATGACACGTGTCATCACAATTCGCCTTGGCCCTTGTCATCTCAATGCTGTATGAAACGTGTCATCAGTAGCTCCCAAGACCCTTGTCATCACAATGCTCCATGAACTCTGTTATCTCAATGTTCCATGGCCTTTGTATTCACAATGCTCCATTGTCCCGATAATCGCGTTGCTCCATGAACACTTTCATCACAATGCTCCTTGACCACTGTCACCATAATGCCCCATGACGTCTCTCATCACTGTGCTCCAAGGCCACTCTCATCAAAATGCTCCATGATCTGTGTCAGCACAATATTGCATGACACTTGTCATCACAATGCTCCATGATCCCTCTAATCACAATGATCCCTGCCAATTTCATCACAATGACCCAAGTCTCCTGTAATCACAATGCTCCATGCCCTTGTCATCACAATGCTCCAGGTCTGTTGTCATCACCATGCTTCATGCCCGTGTCATCACAATGCTCCATGAATCTTGTCTTCACAATGCTCCATGGCCCATGTCATCACAATGCTCCATGACCCCTCTCATCACAATGCTCTATGGCCTTTGTCATCACAATGCTCCGTGACCCCCGTCAACACAATGCCTGATGACCCCTGTCATCAAAATGCTAAATGGCACTTGTCATCACAATGCTCTATGATGCCTGTCATCACTATTCTCCATGTCACTTGTTATCACAAGGCTCCATGGCCCCTGTACTCCCAGTACTCCATGACCCCTTTCATCACAATGCCCAATGTCACCTCTGATCACAATTCTCAATGGCATTTGTCATCACGATGCTCCATGACACCTGTCATCACAATGCTCCATGAGACTTGTCATCACAATGCTCCATGGCCCCTCTCATTACTGTGCTCCATAATAACTTTAATCACATTTCTAGATGACCACTGCCATCACAATGCCCCATGACATTGTCATCACAATTCGCCATGACCATTGTCATCACAATGCTCCATGAACCATGTCATCACAGGGTCCCAGGACACTTGTCATCACAATGATCCATTACCACTTTCATCACAATGCTCCATGACCACTGTCATCTCAATGCTCCATGGCCTTTGTATTCACAATGCTCCATGGCCCCTGTAATCACAGTGCTCCATAACACCTTTCATCATAATGCTCCATGACCACTGCCATCTCAATGCCTCATGACGCCTGTCATCACAATTCTCCAAGGCCCCTCTCATCACAGTGCTCCATGACACTTGTCATCCTATTGCTCCATAACACCTGTCATCACAGTGTTCCCTGCCCATGTCATCAAAATGCTCCATGTCCCCTATAATCACAATGCTCCATGCCTTTTTCCTCACAAAGCTCCAGAATTTTGTCATCACAATGTTCCATGACCGTGGCATCCCAATGCTCCATGGCCCTTGTCATCACAATGCTCCAGAATTCTTGTCATCACAATGTTCCATGAACGTGTCATCACAATGCTTCATGACCCTGGTCATCACAGTTCTCCATGACCTTTGTCATCACAATGCTCTATGTCACTTTTCATCAGAATTCTCAATGACCACTTTAATCACTATGCTCGCTGACCATTTTCATCACATTTCTCTATTGTCATTACAATTCCCCATGGCCCCTTTCTTCACAATTCTCCATGATGCCTGTCATCACAATGCTCCATGGCTTTTGTTATCACAATGCTCCAGGACCAGTTTCATCACAATACTCCATCCCCCTTGTCATCACAGTGCACAATGAAAGCTTTCATTACAATGCTCCATGACACTTGTCATCACAATGCTCCATGGCGTTTATCGTCACAATGCTCCCAGGCACTTTTCATCACGATATTCCATGAAAACTTTCATCACATTGCTCCATGACCATTGTCATCACAATAGTCCATACCCATGTCAACACAATGCTGCATAATCCCTGTCATCCCAATTCTCCATGACTGCTGTCATCACAATAATCCAGGACAATTTTCATTACAATGCTTCATGCCCCCAGTCATCACAGTGCTCCATGATACCTTTCATCACAATTCCTAGATGATCAATGTCATCACAATGCCCCATGACACCTGTTACCACAATTCGCTATGACCCTTGTCATCACAATACTCGATGAACCGTGTCATCACAGTGTTCCAGGACACATGTCATCACAATGATCCATTAATATTTTCATCACAATGCTCCAATACACCTGTCATCACAATGCTCCATGTCCCCTCTTATCATATTGCTCCATGATCTCTTTCATCACAATGCTCCATGACCACTGTCATCACCATACCTCAAGACGCCTGTCATCTCAGTGCTCCATGGCCCCTTTCATCACAAGGCTCCATGAACCCAGTCATCACAATGTTCCCTGCCCTCTTCGTCACAATGCTCCATGGGCCCTGTCATCACAATGCTCCATGCCCTTGTCATCAAAATTCTCCAGAACTCTTGTCATCATAATGTTCCATGCCAATGTCATCAAAATGTCCCATGACACTTGTCATCACAATGCTCCATGGCCTTTGTCATCACAATGTTCCATGGCCCCTGTCATCACAGTGCTCCTTGATACCTTTCATCACAATTCTACATGACCACTGTCATCACAATGCCCCATTTCAGATGTCATCACAATTCGCCATGGTCCTTGTCATAACAATGCTCCATGAACCGTGTCATCACAAGGTTTCAGGACACTTGTCATCACAATGATCCATGATCACTTTCATCACAATGCTCCATGAACCCTGTCATCTCAATGCTCCATAGCCTTTGTATTCACAATGCTCCATGGCCCCTGTAATCACAGTGCTCCATGACCCCTTTCATCACAATGCTCCAAGACCGCTGTCATCACAATGCCCCATGACGCCTGCCACCACCAATCTCCAAGGGCTCCCTTACCAAAAAGCTCCATGATCCCTGTCAGTACAATGTTCCATGACACTTTTCATCACAAAGCTCCATGACCCCTGTCATCACAAAGTTCTCTGCCCATATCATCACAATGCTACTTGTCACCTTTCATCACAATGCTCCATGCCCTTTCATCACAATGCTCCAGATTTCTTGTCATCACAATGTTCCTTGACCGTGTCATCACAATGCTCCATGACCCGTGTCATCACAAAGCTCCATGACCCCTGGCATCACAATGATCCATGATTCCTTTCCTCACAGTGCTCCAGTACCCTTTTCATCACAATGCTCCATGCCATTGTCAGCACAATGCTACTTGGACACTGTCATCAAAATGCTCCATCCCCTTTTCATCACAATGCTCCAGATATCCTATCATTACAATGCTCCATGCCCGTGTCAACACAATGCTCCATGACCCCTGTCATCAAAATGCTTGATGAAACTTGTTATCAGAATGTTCCATGACCCCTGTCATCAAAATAATCCCTGACCGTTGTCATCGCAATGCTGCATGATACCTTTCATCCCAATCCTCTGTGACCGCTGTCATCACAATGCTCCAGGACAACTTTCATCACAATGCTCCATGCCCTGGTCATCAAAATGCTCCAGAACTCTTGTCATCATAATGCTCCATGCCAATGTCATCAAAATGCCCCATGACACTTGTCATCACAATGCTCCATGGCCTTTGTTATCACAATGTTCCATGGCCCCTGTCATCAGAGTGCTCCATGTTACCTTTCAATACAATTCTACATGACCACTGTCATCACAATGCCCCATGACAGATGATACCACAATTCGCCATGGTCCTTGTCATCACAATGCTCCATGAACTGTGTCATCACAAGGTTCCAGGACACTTGTCATCACAATGATCCATGATCACTTTCATCACAATGCTCCATGAACCCTGTCATCTCAATGCTCCATGGCCTTTGTATTCACAATGCTCCATGGCCCCTGTAATCACAGAGCTTCATGACCCCTTTCATCCCAATGCTCCAAGACCGCTGTCATCACAATGCCCCATGACGCCTGCCTTCACAAATCTCCAAGACCTCTCTTACCAAAAAGCTCCATGATCCCTGTCAGTACAATGTTCCATGACACTTTTTATCACAATGCTCCATGACCCCTGTCATCAAAAAGTTCTCTGCCCATATCGTCACAATGCTCCTTGTCACCTTTCATCACAATGCACCATGCCCTTTCATCACAATGCTCCAGAATTCTTGTCATCGCAATGTTCCTTGACCGTGTCATCACAATGCTCCATGACCCTTGTCATCACAAAGCTCCATGACCCCTGGCATCACAATGATCCATGATTCCTTTCCTCACAGTGCTCCAGTACCCTTTTCATCACAATGCTCCATGCCATTGTCAGCACAATTCTCCTTGGACCCTGTCATCAAAATGCTCCATCCCCTTTTCATCACAATGCTCCAGATATCCTATCATTACAATGCTCCATGCTCGTGTCAACACAATGCTCCATGACCCCTGTCATCAAAATGCTTTATGAACCTTGTTATCAGAATGTTCCATGACCCCTGTCATCCAAATGATCCATGACCGTTGTCATCACAATGCTGCATGATACCTTTCATCCCAATTCTCTGTGACTGCTGTCATCACAATGCTCCAGGACAACTTTCATCACAATGCTCCATGACCCCTGTCATCACAACGTTCCATGAAAGTTGTCATCAAAATGCTCCATGACCCCGGTCACCACAAGGTTCCCTGCCCTTGTCATCACAATGGTACATGGCCTGGTCATCACAATGTTCCATGGCCTCTGTCATCACCATGCTCCATGGTCTTTCTCATCACAATGCTCTATGACCCCTGTCATCACAATGCTTGATGACCATTGTCATCACAATGCTCCAAGGCCCCTGTCATCACAATGCCTCATGGTCTTTGTAATCACAATGCTCAATGACCAATGTCATCACAGTGCTCCATGCCGTTGTCATCACAATGCTCCATGGTCCCTGTAATCACAATGCTCCATACCCTTGTCATCACAATGCTCCAGAACACTTGTCATCATAATGCTCCATTCCCGTGTCATCACATTGCTGAATGACACTTGTCATCACAATGTTCCTTGGCCTTTGTCATCACAGTGCTCCATGATACCTTTAATCAAAATTCTACATGACCACTCTCATCACAATGCAAGATGACCAATGTCATCACAATGCCCCATGACACGTGTCATCACAATTCGCCTTGGCCCTTGTCATCTCAATGCTGTATGAAACGTGTCATCAGTAGCTCCCAAGACCCTTGTCATCACAATGCTCCATGAACTCTGTTATCTCAATGTTCCATGGCCTTTGTATTCACAATGCTCCATTGTCCCGATAATCGCGTTGCTCCATGAACACTTTCATCACAATGCTCCTTGACCACTGTCACCATAATGCCCCATGACGTCTCTCATCACTGTGCTCCAAGGCCACTCTCATCAAAATGCTCCATGATCTGTGTCAGCACAATATTGCATGACACTTGTCATCACAATGCTCCATGATCCCTCTAATCACAATGATCCCTGCCAATTTCATCACAATGACCCAAGTCTCCTGTAATCACAATGCTCCATGCCCTTGTCATCACAATGCTCCAGGTCTGTTGTCATCACCATGCTTCATGCCCGTGTCATCACAATGCTCCATGAATCTTGTCTTCACAATGCTCCATGGCCCATGTCATCACAATGCTCCATGACCCCTCTCATCACAATGCTCTATGGCCTTTGTCATCACAATGCTCCGTGACCCCCGTCAACACAATGCCTGATGACCCCTGTCATCAAAATGCTAAATGGCACTTGTCATCACAATGCTCTATGATGCCTGTCATCACTATTCTCCATGTCACTTGTTATCAGAAGGCTCCATGGCCCCTGTACTCCCAGTACTCCATGACCCCTTTCATCACAATGCACAATGTCACCTCTGATCACAATTCTCAATGGCATTTGTCATCACGATGCTCCATGACACCTGTCATCACAATGCTCCATGAGACTTGTCATCACAATGCTCCATGGCCCCTCTCATTACTGTGCTCCATAATAACTTTAATCACATTTCTAGATGACCACTGCCATCACAATGCCCCATGACATTGTCATCACAATTCGCCATGACCATTGTCATCACAATGCTCCATGAACCATGTCATCACAGGGTCCCAGGACACTTGTCATCACAATGATCCATTACCACTTTCATCACAATGCTCCATGACCACTGTCATCTCAATGCTCCATGGCCTTTGTATTCACAATGCTCCATGGCCCCTGTAATCACAGTGCTCCATAACACCTTTCATCATAATGCTCCATGACCACTGCCATCTCAATGCCTCATGACGCCTGTCATCACAATTCTCCAAGGCCCCTCTCATCACAGTGCTCCATGACACTTGTCATCCTATTGCTCCATAACACCTGTCATCACAGTGTTCCCTGCCCATGTCATCAAAATGCTCCATGTCCCCTATAATCACAATGCTCCATGCCTTTTTCCTCACAAAGCTCCAGAATTTTGTCATCACAATGTTCCATGACCGTGGCATCCCAATGCTCCATGGCCCTTGTCATCACAATGCTCCAGAATTCTTGTCATCACAATGTTCCAAGAACGTGTCATCACAATGCTACATGACCCTGGTCATCACAGTTCTCCATGACCTTTGTCATCACAATGCTCTATGTCACTTTTCATCAGAATTCTCAATGACCACTTTAATCACTATGCTCGCTGACCATTTTCATCACATTTCTCTATTGTCATTACAATTCCCCATGGCCCCTTTCTTCACAATTCTCCATGATGCCTGTCATCACAATGCTCCATGGCTTTTGTTATCACAATGCTCCAGGACCAGTTTCATCACAATACTCCATCCCCCTTGTCATCACAGTGCACAATGAAAGCTTTCATTACAATGCTCCATGACACTTGTCATCACAATGCTCCATGGCGTTTATCGTCTCAATGCTCCCAGGCACTTTTCATCACGATATTCCATGAAAACTTTCATCACATTGCTCCATGACCATTGTCATCACAATAGTCCATACCCATGTCAACACAATGCTGCATAATCCCTGTCATCCCAATTCTCCATGACTGCTGTCATCACAATAATCCAGGACAATTTTCATTACAATGCTTCATGCCCCCAGTCATCACAGTGCTCCATGATACCTTTCATCACAATTCCTAGATGATCAATGTCATCACAATGCCCCATGACACCTGTTACCACAATTCGCTATGACCCTTGTCATCACAATACTCGATGAACCGTGTCATCACAGTGTTCCAGGACACATGTCATCACAATGATCCATTAATATTTTCATCACAATGCTCCAATACACCTGTCATCACAATGCTCCATGTCCCCTCTTATCATATTGCTCCATGATCTCTTTCATCACAATGCTCCATGACCACTGTCATCACCATACCTCAAGACGCCTGTCATCTCAGTGCTCCATGGCCCCTTTCATCACAAGGCTCCATGAACCCAGTCATCACAATGTTCCCTGCCCTCTTCGTCACAATGCTCCATGGGCCCTGTCATCACAATGCTCCATGCCCTTGTCATCAAAATTCTCCAGAACTCTTGTCATCATAATGTTCCATGCCAATGTCATCAAAATGTCCCATGACACTTGTCATCACAATGCTCCATGGCCTTTGTCATCACAATGTTCCATGGCCCCTGTCATCACAGTGCTCCTTGATACCTTTCATCACAATTCTACATGACCACTGTCATCGCAATGCCCCATTTCAGATGTCATCACAATTCGCCATGGTCCTTGTCATAACAATGCTCCATGAACCGTGTCATCACAAGGTTTCAGGACACTTGTCATCACAATGATCCATGATCACTTTCATCACAATGCTCCATGAAACCTGTCATCTCAATGCTCCATAGCCTTTGTATTCACAATGCTCCATGGACCCTGTAATCACAGTGCTCCATGACCCCTTTCATCACAATGCTCCAAGACCGCTGTCATTACAATGCCCCATGATGCCTGCCACCACCAATCTCCAAGGGCTCCCTTACCAAAAAGCTCCATGATCCCTGTCAGTACAATGTTCCATGACACTTTTCATCACAATGCTCCATGACCCCTGTCATCACAAAGTTCTCTGCCCATATCATCACAATGCTACTTGTCACCTTTCATCACAATGCTCCATGCCCTTTCATCACAATGCTCCAGATTTCTTGTCATCACAATGTTCCTTGACCGTGTCATCACAATGCTCCATGACCCGTGTCATCACAAAGCTCCATGACCCCTGGCATCACAATGATCCATGATTCCTTTCCTCACAGTGCTCCAGTACCCTTTTCATCACAATGCTCCATGCCATTGTCAGCACAATGCTACTCGGACACTGTCATCAAAATGCTCCATCCCCTTTTCATCACAATGCTCCAGATATCCTATCATTACAATGCTCCATGCCCGTGTCAACACAATGCTCCATGACCCCTGTCATCAAAATGCTTGATGAAACTTGTTATCAGAATGTTCCATGACCCCTGTCATCAAAATGATCCCTGACCGTTGTCATCGCAATGCTGCATGATACCTTTCATCCCAATCCTCTGTGACCGCTGTCATCACAATGCTCCAGGACAACTTTCATCAAATGCTCCAAGCCCTGGTCATCAAAATGCTCCAGAACTCTTGTCATCATAATGCTCCATGCCAATGTCATCAAAATGCCCCATGACACTTGTCATCACAATGCTCCATGGCCTTTGTCATCACAATGTTCCATGGCCCCTGTCATCAGAGTGCTCCATGTTACCTTTCAATACAATTCTACATGACCACTGTCATCACAATGCCCCATGACAGATGATACCACAATTCGCCATGGTCCTTGTCATCACAATGCTCCATGAACTGTGTCATCACAAGGTTCCAGGACACTTGTCATCACAATGATCCATGATCACTTTCATCACAATGCTCCATGAACCCTGTCATCTCAATGCTCCATGGCCTTTGTATTCACAATGCTCCATGGCCCCTGTAATCACAGAGCTCCATGACCCCTTTCATCCCAATGCTCCAAGACCGCTGTCATCACAATGCCCCAGGACGCCTGCCTTCACAAATCTCCAAGACCTCTCTTACCAAAAAGCTCCATGATCCCTGTCAGTACAATGTTCCATGACACTTTTTATCACAATGCTCCATGACCCCTGTCATCAAAAAGTTCTCTGCCCATATCGTCACAATGCTCCTTGTCACCCTTCATCACAATGCACCATGCCCTTTCATCACAATGCCCCAGAATTCTTGTCATCGCAATGTTCCTTGACCGTGTCATCACAATGCTCCATGACCCTTGTCATCACAAATCTCCATGACCCCTGGCATCACAATGATCCATGATTCCTTTCCTCACAGTGCTCCAGTACCCTTTTCATCACAATGCTCCATGCCATTGTCAGCACAATTCTCCTTGGACCCTGTCATCAAAATGCTCCATCCCCTTTTCATCACAATGCTCCAGATATCCTATCATTACAATGCTCCATGCTCGTGTCAACACAATGCTCCATGACCCCTGTCATCAAAATGCTTTATGAACCTTGTTATCAGAATGTTCCATGACCCCTGTCATCCAAATGATCCATGACCGTTGTCATCACAATGCTGCATGACACCTTTCATCCCAATTCTCTGTGACCGCTGTCATCACAATGCTCCAGGACAACTTCCATCACAATGCTCCATGACCCCTGTCATCACAACGTTCCATGAAAGTTATCATCAAAATGCTCCATGACCCCGGTCACCACAAGGTTCCCTGCCCTTGTCATCACAATGGTACTTGGCCTGGTCATCACAATGTTCCATGGCCTCTGTCATCACCATGCTCCATGGTCTTTCTCATCACAATGCTCTATGACCCCTGTCATCACAATGCTTGATGACCATTGTCATCACAATGCTCCAAGGCCCCTGTCATCACAATGCCTCATGGTCTTTGTAATCACAATGCTCAATGACCAATGTCATCACAGTGCTCCATGCCGTTGTCATCACAATGCTCCATGGTCCCTGTAATCACAATGCTCCATACCCTTGTCATCACAATGCTCCAGAACACTTGTCATCATAATGCTCCATTCCCGTGTCATCACATTGCTGAATGACACTTGTCATCACAATGTTCCTTGGCCTTTGTCATCACTGTGCTCCATGATACCTTTAATCAAAATTCTACATGACCACTCTCATCACAATGCAAGATGACCAATGTCATCACAATGCCCCATGACACGTGTCATCACAATTCGCCTTGGCCCTTGTCATCTCAATGCTGTATGAAACGTGTCATCAGTAGCTCCCAAGACCCTTGTCATCACAATGCTCCATGAACTCTGTTATCTCAATGTTCCATGGCCTTTGTATTCACAATGCTCCATTGTCCCGATAATCGCGTTGCTCCATGAACACTTTCATCACAATGCTCCTTGACCACTGTCACCATAATGCCCCATGACGTCTCTCATCACTGTGCTCCAAGGCCACTCTCATCAAAATGCTCCATGATCTGTGTCAGCACAATATTGCATGACACTTGTCATCACAATGCTCCATGATCCCTCTAATCACAATGATCCCTGCCAATTTCATCACAATGACCCAAGTCTCCTGTAATCACAATGCTCCATGCCCTTGTCATCACAATGCTCCAGGTCTGTTGTCATCACCATGCTTCATGCCCGTGTCATCACAATGCTCCATGAATCTTGTCTTCACAATGCTCCATGGCCCATGTCATCACAATGCTCCATGACCCCTCTCATCACAATGCTCTATGGCCTTTGTCATCACAATTCTCCGTGACCCCCGTCAACACAATGCCTGATGACCCCTGTCATCAAAATGCTAAATGGCACTTGTCATCACAATGCTCTATGATGCCTGTCATCACTATTCTCCATGTCACTTGTTATCACAAGGCTCCATGGCCCCTGTACTCCCAGTACTCCATGACCCCTTTCATCACAATGCCCAATGTCACCTCTGATCACAATTCTCAATGGCATTTGTCATCACGATGCTCCATGACACCTGTCATCACAATGCTCCATGAGACTTGTCATCAAATTGCTCCATGGCCCCTCTCATTACTGTGCTCCATAATAACTTTAATCACATTTCTAGATGACCACTGCCATCACAATGCCCCATGACATTGTCATCACAATTCGCCATGACCATTGTCATCACAATGCTCCATGAACCATGTCATCACAGGGTCCCAGGACACTTGTCATCACAATGATCCATTACCACTTTCATCACAATGCTCCATGACCACTGTCATCTCAATGCTCCATGGCCTTTGCATTCAAAATGCTCCATGGCCCCTGTAATCACAGTGCTCCATAACACCTTTCATCATAATGCTCCATGACCACTGCCATCTCAATGCCTCATGACGCCTGTCATCACAATTCTCCAAGGCCCCTCTCATCACAGTGCTCCATGACACTTGTCATCCTATTGCTCCATAACACCTGTCATCACAGTGTTCCCTGCCCATGTCATCAAAATGCTCCATGTCCCCTATAATCACAATGCTCCATGCCTTTTTCCTCACAAAGCTCCAGAATTTTGTCATCACAATGTTCCATGACCGTGGCATCCCAATGCTCCATGGCCCTTGTCATCACAATGCTCCAGAATTCTTGTCATCACAATGTTCCATGAACGTGTCATCACAATGCTACATGACCCTGGTCATCACAGTTCTCCATGACCTTTGTCATCACAATGCTCTATGTCACTTTTCATCAGAATTCTCAATGACCACTTTAATCACTATGCTCGCTGACCATTTTCATCACATTTCTCTATTGTCATTACAATTCCCCATGGCCCCTTTCTTCACAATTCTCCATGATGCCTGTCATCACAATGCTCCATGGCTTTTGTTATCACAATGCTCCAGGACCAGTTTCATCACAATACTCCATCCCCCTTGTCATCACAGTGCACAATGAAAGCTTTCATTACAATGCTCCATGACACTTGTCATCACAATGCTCCATGGCGTTTATCGTCACAATGCTCCCAGGCACTTTTCATCACGATATTCCATGAAAACTTTCATCACATTGCTCCATGACCATTGTCATCACAATAGTCCATACCCATGTCAACACAATGCTGCATAATCCCTGTCATCCCAATTCTCCATGACTGCTGTCATCACAATAATCCAGGACAATTTTCATTACAATGCTTCATGCCCCCAGGCATCACAGTGCTCCATGATACCTTTCATCACAATTCCTAGATGATCAATGTCATCACAATGCCCCATGACACCTGTTACCACAATTCGCTATGACACTTGTCATCACAATACTCGATGAACCGTGTCATCACAGTGTTCCAGGACACATGTCATCACAATGATCCATTAATATTTTCATCACAATGCTCCAATACACCTGTCATCACAATGCTCCATGTCCCCTCTTATCATATTGCTCCATGATCTCTTTCATCACAAAGCTCCATGACCCCTGTCATCACAATGATCCATGATTCCTTTCCTCACAGTGCTCCAGTACCCTTTTCATCACAATGCTCCATGCCATTGTCAGCACAATTCTCCTTGGACCCTGTCATCAAAATGCTCCATCCCCTTTTCATCACAATGCTCCAGATATCCTATCATTACAATGCTCCATGCTCGTGTCAACACAATGCTCCATGACCCCTGTCATCAAAATGCTTTATGAACCTTGTTATCAGAATGTTCCATGACCCCTGTCATCAAAATGATCCATGACCGTTGTCATCACAATGCTGCATGATACCTTTCATCCCAATTCTCTGTGACCGCTGTCATCACAATGCTCCAGGACAACTTTCATCACAATGCTCCATGACCCCTGTCATCACAACGTTCCATGAAAGTTGTCATCAAAATGCTCCATGACCCCGGTCACCACAAGGTTCCCTGCCCTTGTCATCACAATGGTACATGGCCTGGTCATCACAATGTTCCATGGCCTCTGTCATCACCATGCTCCATGGTCTTTCTCATCACAATGCTCTATGACCCCTGTCATCACAATGCTTGATGACCATTGTCATCACAATGCTCCAAGGCCCCTGTCATCACAATGCCTCATGGTCTTTGTAATCACAATGCTCAATGACCAATGTCATCACAGTGCTCCATGCCGTTGTCATCACAATGCTCCATGGTCCCTGTAATCACAATGCTCCATACCCTTGTCATCACAATGCTCCAGAACACTTGTCATCATAATGCTCCATTCCCGTGTCATCACATTGCTGAATGACACTTGTCATCACAATGTTCCTTGGCCTTTGTCATCACAGTGCTCCATGATACCTTTAATCAAAATTCTACATGACCACTCTCATCACAATGCAAGATGACCAATGTCATCACAATGCCCCATGACACGTGTCATCACAATTTGCCTTGGCCCTTGTCATCTCAATGCTGTATGAAACGTGTCATCAGTAGCTCCCAAGACCCTTGTCATCACAATGCTCCATGAACTCTGTTATCTCAATGTTCCATGGCCTTTGTATTCACAATGCTCCATTGTCCCGATAATCGCGTTGCTCCATGAACACTTTCATCACAATGCTCCTTGACCACTGTCACCATAATGCCCCATGACGTCTCTCATCACTGTGCTCCAAGGCCACTCTCATCAAAATGCTCCATGATCTGTGTCAGCACAATATTGCATGACACTTGTCATCACAATGCTCCATGATCCCTCTAATCACAATGATCCCTGCCAATTTCATCACAATGACCCAAGTCTCCTGTAATCACAATGCTCCATGCCCTTGTCATCACAATGCTCCAGGTCTGTTGTCATCACCATGCTTCATGCCCGTGTCATCACAATGCTCCATGAATCTTGTCTTCACAATGCTCCATGGCCCATGTCATCACAATGCTCCATGACCCCTCTCATCACAATGCTCTATGGCCTTTGTCATCACAATGCTCCGTGACCCCCGTCAACACAATGCCTGATGACCCCTGTCATCAAAATGCTAAATGGCACTTGTCATCACAATGCTCTATGATGCCTGTCATCACTATTCTCCATGTCACTTGTTATCACAAGGCTCCATGGCCCCTGTACTCCCAGTACTCCATGACCCCTTTCATCACAATGCCCAATGTCACCTCTGATCACAATTCTCAATGGCATTTGTCATCACGATGCTCCATGACACCTGTCATCACAATGCTCCATGAGACTTGTCATCACAATGCTCCATGGCCCCTCTCATTACTGTGCTCCATAATAACTTTAATCACATTTCTAGATGACCACTGCCATCACAATGCCCCATGACATTGTCATCACAATTCGCCATGACCATTGTCATCACAATGCTCCATGAACCATGTCATCACAGGGTCCCAGGACACTTGTCATCACAATGATCCATTACCACTTTCATCACAATGCTCCATGACCACTGTCATCTCAATGCTCCATGGCCTTTGCATTCAAAATGCTCCATGGCCCCTGTAATCACAGTGCTCCATAACACCTTTCATCATAATGCTCCATGACCACTGCCATCTCAATGCCTCATGACGCCTGTCATCACAATTCTCCAAGGCCCCTCTCATCACAGTGCTCCATGACACTTGTCATCCTATTGCTCCATAACACCTGTCATCACAGTGTTCCCTGCCCATGTCATCAAAATGCTCCATGTCCCCTATAATCACAATGCTCCATGCCTTTTTCCTCACAAAGCTCCAGAATTTTGTCATCACAATGTTCCATGACCGTGGCATCCCAATGCTCCATGGCCCTTGTCATCACAATGCTCCAGAATTCTTGTCATCACAATGTTCCATGAACGTGTCATCACAATGCTACATGACCCTGGTCATCACAGTTCTCCATGACCTTTGTCATCACAATGCTCTATGTCACTTTTCATCAGAATTCTCAATGACCACTTTAATCACTATGCTCGCTGACCATTTTCATCACATTTCTCTATTGTCATTACAATTCCCCATGGCCCCTTTCTTCACAATTCTCCATGATGCCTGTCATCACAATGCTCCATGGCTTTTGTTATCACAATGCTCCAGGACCAGTTTCATCACAATACTCCATCCCCCTTGTCATCACAGTGCACAATGAAAGCTTTCATTACAATGCTCCATGACACTTGTCATCACAATGCTCCATGGCGTTTATCGTCACAATGCTCCCAGGCACTTTTCATCACGATATTCCATGAAAACTTTCATCACATTGCTCCATGACCATTGTCATCACAATAGTCCATACCCATGTCAACACAATGCTGCATAATCCCTGTCATCCCAATTCTCCATGACTGCTGTCATCACAATAATCCAGGACAATTTTCATTACAATGCTTCATGCCCCCAGGCATCACAGTGCTCCATGATACCTTTCATCACAATTCCTAGATGATCAATGTCATCACAATGCCCCATGACACCTGTTACCACAATTCGCTATGACCCTTGTCATCACAATACTCGATGAACCGTGTCATCACAGTGTTCCAGGACACATGTCATCACAATGATCCATTAATATTTTCATCACAATGCTCCAATACACCTGTCATCACAATGCTCCATGTCCCCTCTTATCATATTGCTCCATGATCTCTTTCATCACAAAGCTCCATGACCCCTGTCATCACAATGATCCATGATTCCTTTCCTCACAGTGCTCCAGTACCCTTTTCATCACAATGCTCCATGCCATTGTCAGCACAATTCTCCTTGGACCCTGTCATCAAAATGCTCCATCCCCTTTTCATCACAATGCTCCAGATATCCTATCATTACAATGCTCCATGCTCGTGTCAACACAATGCTCCATGACCCCTGTCATCAAAATGCTTTATGAACCTTGTTATCAGAATGTTCCATGACCCCTGTCATCAAAATGATCCATGACCGTTGTCATCACAATGCTGCATGATACCTTTCATCCCAATTCTCTGTGACCGCTGTCATCACAATGCTCCAGGACAACTTTCATCACAGTGCTCCATGACCCCTGTCATCACAACGTTCCATGAAAGTTGTCATCAAAATGCTCCATGACCCCGGTCACCACAAGGTTCCCTGCCCTTGTCATCACAATGGTACATGGCCTGGTCATCACAATGTTCCATGGCCTCTGTCATCACCATGCTCCATGGTCTTTCTCATCACAATGCTCTATGACCCCTGTCATCACAATGCTTGATGACCATTGTCATCACAATGCTCCAAGGCCACTGTCATCACAATGCCTCATGGTCTTTGTAATCACAATGCTCAATGACCAATGTCATCACAGTGCTCCATGCCGTTGTCATCACAATGCTCCATGGTCCCTGTAATCACAATGCTCCATACCCTTGTCATCACAATGCTCCAGAACACTTGTCATCATAATGCTCCATTCCCGTGTCATCACATTGCTGAATGACACTTGTCATCACAATGTTCCTTGGCCTTTGTCATCACAGTGCTCCATGATACCTTTAATCAAAATTCTACATGACCACTCTCATCACAATGCAAGATGACCAATGTCATCACAATGCCCCATGACACGTGTCATCACAATTCGCCTTGGCCCTTGTCATCTCAATGCTGTATGAAACGTGTCATCAGTAGCTCCCAAGACCCTTGTCATCACAATGCTCCATGAACTCTGTTATCTCAATGTTCCATGGCCTTTGTATTCACAATGCTCCATTGTCCCGATAATCGCGTTGCTCCATGAACACTTTCATCACAATGCTCCTTGACCACTGTCACCATAATGCCCCATGACGTCTCTCATCACTGTGCTCCAAGGCCACTCTCATCAAAATGCTCCATGATCTGTGTCAGCACAATATTGCATGACACTTGTCATCACAATGCTCCATGATCCCTCTAATCACAATGATCCCTGCCAATTTCATCACAATGACCCAAGTCTCCTGTAATCACAATGCTCCATGCCCTTGTCATCACAATGCTCCAGGTCTGTTGTCATCACCATGCTTCATGCCCGTGTCATCACAATGCTCCATGAATCTTGTCTTCACAATGCTCCATGGCCCATGTCATCACAATGCTCCATGACCCCTCTCATCACAATGCTCTATGGCCTTTGTCATCACAATGCTCCGTGACCCCCGTCAACACAATGCCTGATGACCCCTGTCATCAAAATGCTAAATGGCACTTGTCATCACAATGCTCTATGATGCCTGTCATCACTATTCTCCATGTCACTTGTTATCACAAGGCTCCATGGCCCCTGTACTCCCAGTACTCCATGACCCCTTTCATCACAATGCCCAATGTCACCTCTGATCACAATTCTCAATGGCATTTGTCATCACGATGCTCCATGACACCTGTCATCACAATGCTCCATGAGACTTGTCATCACAATGCTCCATGGCCCCTCTCATTACTGTGCTCCATAATAACTTTAATCACATTTCTAGATGACCACTGCCATCACAATGCCCCATGACATTGTCATCACAATTCGCCATGACCATTGTCATCACAATGCTCCATGAACCATGTCATCACAGGGTCCCAGGACACTTGTCATCACAATGATCCATTACCACTTTCATCACAATGCTCCATGACCACTGTCATCTCAATGCTCCATGGCCTTTGCATTCAAAATGCTCCATGGCCCCTGTAATCACAGTGCTCCATAACACCTTTCATCATAATGCTCCATGACCACTGCCATCTCAATGCCTCATGACGCCTGTCATCACAATTCTCCAAGGCCCCTCTCATCACAGTGCTCCATGACACTTGTCATCCTATTGCTCCATAACACCTGTCATCACAGTGTTCCCTGCCCATGTCATCAAAATGCTCCATGTCCCCTATAATCACAATGCTCCATGCCTTTTTCCTCACAAAGCTCCAGAATTTTGTCATCACAATGTTCCATGACCGTGGCATCCCAATGCTCCATGGCCCTTGTCATCACAATGCTCCAGAATTCTTGTCATCACAATGTTCCATGAACGTGTCATCACAATGCTACATGACCCTGGTCATCACAGTTCTCCATGACCTTTGTCATCACAATGCTCTATGTCACTTTTCATCAGAATTCTCAATGACCACTTTAATCACTATGCTCGCTGACCATTTTCATCACGTTTCTCTATTGTCATTACAATTCCCCATGGCCCCTTTCTTCACAATTCTCCATGATGCCTGTCATCACAATGCTCCATGGCTTTTTTTATCACAATGCTCCAGCACCAGTTTCATCACAATACTCCATCCCCCTTGTCATCACAGTGCACAATGAAAGCTTTCATTACAATGCTCCATGACACTTGTCATCACAATGCTCCATGGCGTTTATCGTCACAATGCTCCCAGGCACTTTTCATCACGATATTCCATGAAAACTTTCATCACATTGCTCCATGACCATTGTCATCACAATAGTCCATACCCATGTCAACACAATGCTGCATAATCCCTGTCATCCCAATTCTCCATGACTGCTGTCATCACAATAATCCAGGACAATTTTCATTACAATGCTTCATGCCCCCAGGCATCACAGTGCTCCATGATACCTTTCATCACAATTCCTAGATGATCAATGTCATCACAATGCCCCATGACACCTGTTACCACAATTCGCTATGACCCTTGTCATCACAATACTCGATGAACCGTGTCATCACAGTGTTCCAGGACACATGTCATCACAATGATCCATTAATATTTTCATCACAATGCTCCAATACACCTGTCATCACAATGCTCCATGTCCCCTCTTATCATATTGCTCCATGATCTCTTTCATCACAAAGCTCCATGACCCCTGTCATCACAATGATCCATGATTCCTTTCCTCACAGTGCTCCAGTACCCTTTTCATCACAATGCTCCATGCCATTGTCAGCACAATTCTCCTTGGACCCTGTCATCAAAATGCTCCATCCCCTTTTCATCACAATGCTCCAGATATCCTATCATTACAATGCTCCATGCTCGTGTCAACACAATGCTCCATGACCCCTGTCATCAAAATGCTTTATGAACCTTGTTATCAGAATGTTCCATGACCCCTGTCATCAAAATGATCCATGACCGTTGTCATCACAATGCTGCATGATACCTTTCATCCCAATTCTCTGTGACCGCTGTCATCACAATGCTCCAGGACAACTTTCATCACAATGCTCCATGACCCCTGTCATCACAACGTTCCATGAAAGTTGTCATCAAAATGCTCCATGACCCCGGTCACCACAAGGTTCCCTGCCCTTGTCATCACAATGGTACATGGCCTGGTCATCACAATGTTCCATGGCCTCTGTCATCACCATGCTCCATGGTCTTTCTCATCACAATGCTCTATGACCCCTGTCATCACAATGCTTGATGACCATTGTCATCACAATGCTCCAAGGCCCCTGTCATCACAATGCCTCATGGTCTTTGTAATCACAATGCTCAATGACCAATGTCATCACAGTGCTCCATGCCGTTGTCATCACAATGCTCCATGGTCCCTGTAATCACAATGCTCCATACCCTTGTCATCACAATGCTCCAGAACACTTGTCATCATAATGCTCCATTCCCGTGTCATCACATTGCTGAATGACACTTGTCATCACAATGTTCCTTGGCCTTTGTCATCACAGTGCTCCATGATACCTTTAATCAAAATTCTACATGACCACTCTCATCACAATGCAAGATGACCAATGTCATCACAATGCCCCATGACACGTGTCATCACAATTCGCCTTGGCCCTTGTCATCTCAATGCTGTATGAAACGTGTCATCAGTAGCTCCCAAGACCCTTGTCATCACAATGCTCCATGAACTCTGTTATCTCAATGTTCCATGGCCTTTGTATTCACAATGCTCCATTGTCCCGATAATCGCGTTGCTCCATGAACACTTTCATCACAATGCTCCTTGACCACTGTCACCATAATGCCCCATGACGTCTCTCATCACTGTGCTCCAAGGCCACTCTCATCAAAATGCTCCATGATCTGTGTCAGCACAATATTGCATGACACTTGTCATCACAATGCTCCATGATCCCTCTAATCACAATGATCCCTGCCAATTTCATCACAATGACCCAAGTCTCCTGTAATCACAATGCTCCATGCCCTTGTCATCACAATGCTCCAGGTCTGTTGTCATCACCATGCTTCATGCCCGTGTCATCACAATGCTCCATGAATCTTGTCTTCACAATGCTCCATGGCCCATGTCATCACAATGCTCCATGACCCCTCTCATCACAATGCTCTATGGCCTTTGTCATCACAATGCTCCGTGACCCCCGTCAACACAATGCCTGATGACCCCTGTCATCAAAATGCTAAATGGCACTTGTCATCACAATGCTCTATGATGCCTGTCATCACTATTCTCCATGTCACTTGTTATCACAAGGCTCCATGGCCCCTGTACTCCCAGTACTCCATGACCCCTTTCATCACAATGCCCAATGTCACCTCTGATCACAATTCTCAATGGCATTTGTCATCACGATGCTCCATGACACCTGTCATCACAATGCTCCATGAGACTTGTCATCACAATGCTCCATGGCCCCTCTCATTACTGTGCTCCATAATAACTTTAATCACATTTCTAGATGACCACTGCCATCACAATGCCCCATGAGACTTGTCATCACAATGCTCCATGGCCCCTCTCATTACTGTGCTCCATAGTAACTTTAATCACATTTCTAAATGACCACTGCCATCACAATGTCCCATGACATTGTCATCACAATTCGCCATGACCATTGTCATCACAATGCTCCATGAACCATGTCATCACAGGGTCCCAGGACACTTGTCATCACAATGATCCATTACCACTTTCATCACAATGCTCCATGACCACTGTCATCTCAATGCTCCATGGCCTTTGTATTCACAATGCTCCATGGCCCCTGTAATCACAGTGCTCCATAACACCTTTCATCATAATGCTCCATGACCACTGCCATCTCAATGCCTCATGACGCCTGTCATCACAATTCTCCAAGGCCCCTCTCATCACAGTGCTCCATGACACTTGTCATCCTATTGCTCCATAACACCTGTCATCACAGTGTTCCCTGCCCATGTCATCAAAATGCTCCATGTCCCCTATAATCACAATGCTCCATGCCTTTTTCCTCACAAAGCTCCAGAATTTTGTCATCACAATGTTCCATGACCGTGGCATCCCAATGCTCCATGGCCCTTGTCATCACAATGCTCCAGAATTCTTGTCATCACAATGTTCCATGAACGTGTCATCACAATGCTACATGACCCTGGTCATCACAGTTCTCCATGACCTTTGTCATCACAATGCTCTATGTCACTTTTCATCTCAATTCTCAATGACCACTTTAATCACTATGCTCGCTGACCATTTTCATCACATTTCTCTATTGTCATTACAATTCCCCATGGCCCCTTTCTTCACAATTCTCCATGATGCCTGTCATCACAATGCTCCATGGCTTTTGTTATCACAATGCTCCAGGACCAGTTTCATCACAATACTCCATCCCCCTTGTCATCACAGTGCACAATGAAAGCTTTCATTACAATGCTCCATGACACTTGTCATCACAATGCTCCATGGCGTTTATCGTCACAATGCTCCCAGGCACTTTTCATCACGATATTCCATGAAAACTTTCATCACATTGCTCCATGACCATTGTCATCACAATAGTCCATACCCATGTCAACACAATGCTGCATAATCCCTGTCATCCCAATTCTCCATGACTGCTGTCATCACAATAATCCAGGACAATTTTCATTACAATGCTTCATGCCCCCAGTCATCACAGTGCTCCATGATACCTTTCATCACAATTCCTAGATGATCAATGTCATCACAATGCCCCATGACAGATGATACCACAATTCGCCATGGTCCTTGTCATCACAATGCTCCATGAACTGTGTCATCACAGTGTTCCAGGACACTTGTCATCACAATGATCCATGATCACTTTCATCACAATGCTCCATGAACCCTGTCATCTCAATGCTCCATGCTCTTTGTATTCACAATGCTCCATGGCCCCTGTAATCAGAGAGCTCCATGACCCCTTTCATCCCAATGCTCCAAGACCGCTGTCATCACAATGCCCCATGACGCCTGCCTTCACAAATCTCCAAGACCTCTCTTACCAAAAAGCTCCATGTTCCCTGTCAGTACAATGTTCCATGACACTTTTTATCACAATGCTCCATGACCCCTGTCATCAAAAAGTTCTCTGCCCATATCGTCACAATGCTCCTTGTCACCTTTCATCACAATGCACCATGCCCTTTCATCACAATGCTCCAGAATTCTTGTCATCGCAATGTTCCTTGACCGTGTCATCACAATGCTCCATGACCCGTGTCATCACAAAGCTCCATGACCCCTGGCATCACAATGATCCATGATTCCTTTCCTCACAGTGCTCCAGTACCCTTTTCATCACAATGCTCCATGCCATTGTCAGCACAATTCTCCTTGGACCCTGTCATCAAAATGCTCCATCCCCTTTTCATCACAATGCTCCAGATATCCTATCATTACAATGCTCCATGCTCGTGTCAACACAATGCTCCATGACCCCTGTCATCAAAATGCTTTATGAACCTTGTTATCAGAATGTTCCATGACCCCTGTCATCCAAATGATCCATGACCGTTGTCATCACAATGCTGCATGATACCTTTCATCCCAATTCTCTGTGACCGCTGTCATCACAATGCTCCAGGACAACTTTCATCACAATGCTCCATGACCCCTGTCATCACAACGTTCCATGAAAGTTGTCATCAAAATGCTCCATGACCCCGGTCACCACAAGGTTCCCTGCCCTTGTCATCACAATGGTACTTGGCCTGGTCATCACAATGTTCCATGGCCTCTGTCATCACCATGCTCCATGGTCTTTCTCATCACAATGCTCTATGACCCCTGTCATCACAATGCTTGATGACCATTGTCATCACAATGCTCCAAGGCCCCTGTCATCACAATGCCTCATGGTCTTTGTAATCACAATGCTCAATGACCAATGTCATCACAGTGCTCCATGCCGTTGTCATCACAATGCTCCATGGTCCCTGTAATCACAATGCTCCATACCCTTGTCATCACATTGCTCCATGGTCCCTGTAATCACAATGCTCCATACCCTTGTCATCACAATGCTCCAGAACACTTGTCATCATAATGCTCCATTCCCGTGTCATCACATTGCTGAATGACACTTGTCATCACAATGTTCCTTGGCCTTTGTCATCACAGTGCTCCATGATACCTTTAATCAAAATTCTACATGACCACTCTCATCACAATGCAAGATGACCAATGTCATCACAATGCCCCATGACACGTGTCATCACAATTCGCCTTGGCCCTTGTCATCTCAATGCTGTATGAAACGTGTCATCAGTAGCTCCCAAGACCCTTGTCATCACAATGCTCCATGAACTCTGTTATCTCAATGTTCCATGGCCTTTGTATTCACAATGCTCCATTGTCCCGATAATCGCGTTGCTCCATGAACACTTTCATCACAATGCTCCTTGACCACTGTCACCATAATGCCCCATGACGTCTCTCATCACTGTGCTCCAAGGCCACTCTCATCAAAATGCTCCATGATCTGTGTCAGCACAATATTGCATGACACTTGTCATCACAATGCTCCATGATCCCTCTAATCACAATGATCCCTGCCAATTTCATCACAATGACCCAAGTCTCCTGTAATCACAATGCTCCATGCCCTTGTCATCACAATGCTCCAGGTCTGTTGTCATCACCATGCTTCATGCCCGTGTCATCACAATGCTCCATGAATCTTGTCTTCACAATGCTCCATGGCCCATGTCATCACAATGCTCCATGACCCCTCTCATCACAATGCTCTATGGCCTTTGTCATCACAATGCTCCGTGACCCCCGTCAACACAATGCCTGATGACCCCTGTCATCAAAATGCTAAATGGCACTTGTCATCACAATGCTCTATGATGCCTGTCATCACTATTCTCCATGTCACTTGTTATCACAAGGCTCCATGGCCCCTGTACTCCCAGTACTCCATGACCCCTTTCATCACAATGCCCAATGTCACCTCTGATCACAATTCTCAATGGCATTTGTCATCACGATGCTCCATGACACCTGTCATCACAATGCTCCATGAGACTTGTCATCACAATGCTCCATGGCCCCTCTCATTACTGTGCTCCATAATAACTTTAATCACATTTCTAGATGACCACTGCCATCACAATGCCCCATGACATTGTCATCACAATTCGCCATGACCATTGTCATCACAATGCTCCATGAACCATGTCATCACAGGGTCCCAGGACACTTGTCATCACAATGATCCATTACCACTTTCATCACAATGCTCCATGACCACTGTCATCTCAATGCTCCATGGCCTTTGTATTCACAATGCTCCATGGCCCCTGTAATCACAGTGCTCCATAACACCTTTCATCATAATGCTCCATGACCACTGCCATCTCAATGCCTCATGACGCCTGTCATCACAATTCTCCAAGGCCCCTCTCATCACAGTGCTCCATGACACTTGTCATCCTATTGCTCCATAACACCTGTCATCACAGTGTTCCCTGCCCATGTCATCAAAATGCTCCATGTCCCCTATAATCACTATGCCCCATGCCTTTTTCCTCACAAAGCTCCAGAATTTTGTCATCACAATGTTCCATGACCGTGGCATCCCAATGCTCCATGGCCCTTGTCATCACAATGCTCCAGAATTCTTGTCATCACAATGTTCCATGAACGTGTCATCACAATGCTACATGACCCTGGTCATCACAGTTCTCCATGACCTTTGTCATCACAATGCTCTATGTCACTTTTCATCACAATTCTCAATGACCACTTTAATCACTATGCTCGCTGACCATTTTCATCACATTTCTCTATTGTCATTACAATTCCCCATGGCCCCTTTCTTCACAATTCTCCATGATGCCTGTCATCACAATGCTCCATGGCTTTTGTTATCACAATGTTCCAGGACCAGTTTCATCACAATACTCCATCCCCCTTGTCATCACAGTGCACAATGAAAGCTTTCATTACAATGCTCCATGACACTTGTCATCACAATGCTCCATGGCCTTTGTCATCACAATGTTCCATGGCCCCTGTCATCACAGTGCTCCTTGATACCTTTCATCACAATTCTACATGACCACTGTCATCACAATGCCCCATTTCAGATGTCATCACAATTCGCCATGGTCCTTGTCATAACAATGCTCCATGAACCGTGTCATCACAATGTTTCAGGACACTTGTCATCACAATGATCCATGATCACTTTCATCACAATGCTCCATGAACCCTGTCATCTCAATGCTCCATAGCCTTTGTATTCACAATGCTCCATGGCCCCTGTAATCACAGTGCTCCATGACCCCTTTCATCACAATGCTCCAAGACCGCTGTCATCACAATGCCCCATGACGCCTGCCACCACCAATCTCCAAGGGCTCCCTTACCAAAAAGCTCCATGATCCCTGTCAGTACAATGTTCCATGACACTTTTCATCACAATGCTCCATGACCCCTGTCATCACAAAGTTCTCTGCCTATATCATCACAATGCTACTTGTCACCTTTCCTCACAATGCTCCATGCCCTTTCATCACAATGCTCCAGATTTCTTGTCATCACAATGTTCCTTGACCGTGTCATCACAAAGCTCCATGACCCCTGGCATCACAATGATCCATGATTCCTTTCCTCACAGTGCTCCAGTACCCTTTTCATCACAATGCTCCATGCCATTGTCAGCACAATGCTACTTGGACACTGTCATCAAAATGCTCCATCCCCTTTTCATCACAATGCTCTAGATATCCTCTCATTACAATGCTCCATGCCCGTGTCAACACAATGCTCCATGACCCCTGTCATCAAAATGCTTGATGAAACTTGTTATCAGAATGTTCCATGACCCCTGTCATCAAAATGATCCCTGACCGTTGTCATCGCAATGCTGCATGATACCTTTCATCCCAATCCTCTGTGACCGCTGTCATCACAATGCTCCAGGACAACTTTCATCACAATGCTCCATGCCCTGGTCATCAAAATGCTCCAGAACTCTTGTCATCATAATGCTCCATGCCAATGTCATCAAAATGCCCCATGACACTTGTCATCACAATGCTCCATGGCCTTTGTCATCACAATGTTCCATGGCCCCTGTCATCAGAGTGCTCCATGTTACCTTTCAATACAATTCTACATGACCACTGTCATCACGATGCCCCATGATAGATGATACCACAATTCGCCATGGTCCTTGTCATCACAATGCTCCATGAACTGTGTCATCACAAGGTTTCAGGACACTTGTCTTCACAATGATCCATGATCACATTCATCACAATGCTCCATGAACCCTGTCATCTCAATGCTCCATGGCCTTTGTATTCACAATGCTCCATGGCCCCTGTAATCACAGAGCTCCATGACCCCTTTCATCCCAATGCTCCAAGACCGCTGTCATCACAATGCCCCATGACGCCTGCCTTCACAAATCTCCAAGACCTCTCTTACCAAAATGCTCCATGATCCCTGTCAGTACAATGTTCCATGACACTTTTTATCACAATGCTCCATGACCCCTGTCATCAAAAAGTTCTCTGCCCATATCGTCACAATGCTCCTTGTCACCTTTCATCACAATGCACCATGCCCTTTCATCACAATGCTCCAGAATTCTTGTCATCGCAATGTTCCTTGACCGTGTCATCACAATGCTCCATGACCCGTGTCATCACAAAGCTCCATGACCCCTGGCATCACAATGATCCATGATTCCTTTCCTCACAGTGCTCCAGTACCCTTTTCATCACAATGCTCCATGCCATTGTCAGCACAATTCTCCTTGGACCCTGTCATCAAAATGCTCCATCCCCTTTTCATCACAATGCTCCAGATATCCTATCATTACAATGCTCCATGCTCGTGTCAACACAATGCTCCATGACCCCTGTCATCAAAATGCTTTATGAACCTTGTTATCAGAATGTTCCATGACCCCTGTCATCCAAATGATCCATGACCGTTGTCATCACAATGCTGCATGATACCTTTCATCCCAATTCTCTGTGACCGCTGTCATCACAATGCTCCAGGACAACTTTCATCACAATGCTCCATGACCCCTGTCATCACAACATTCCATGAAAGTTGTCATCAAAATGCTCCATGACCCCGGTCACCACAAGGTTCCCTGCCCTTGTCATCACAATGGTACTTGGCCTGGTCATCACAATGTTCCATGGCCTCTGTCATCACCATGCTCCATGGTCTTTCTCATCACAATGCTCTATGACCCCTGTCATCACAATGCTTGATGACCATTGTCATCACAATGCTCCAAGGCCCCTGTCATCACAATGCCTCATGGTCTTTGTAATCACAATGCTCAATGACCAATGTCATCACAGTGCTCCATGCCGTTGTCATCACAATGCTCCATGGTCCCTGTAATCACAATGCTCCATACCCTTGTCATCACAATGCTCCAGAACACTTGTCATCATAATGCTCCATTCCCGTGTCATCACATTGCTGAATGACACTTGTCATCACAATGTTCCTTGGCCTTTGTCATCACTGTGCTCCATGATACCTTTAATCAAAATTCTACATGACCACTCTCATCACAATGCAAGATGACCAATGTCATCACAATGCCCCATGACACGTGTCATCACAATTCGCCTTGGCCCTTGTCATCTCAATGCTGTATGAAACGTGTCATCAGTAGCTCCCAAGACCCTTGTCATCACAATGCTCCATGAACTCTGTTATCTCAATGTTCCATGGCCTTTGTATTCACAATGCTCCATTGTCCCGATAATCGCGTTGCTCCATGAACACTTTCATCACAATGCTCCTTGACCACTGTCACCATAATGCCCCATGACGTCTCTCATCACTGTGCTCCAAGGCCACTCTCATCAAAATGCTCCATGATCTGTGTCAGCACAATATTGCATGACACTTGTCATCACAATGCTCCATGATCCCTCTAATCACAATGATCCCTGCCAATTTCATCACAATGACCCAAGTCTCCTGTAATCACAATGCTCCATGCCCTTGTCATCACAATGCTCCAGGTCTGTTGTCATCACCATGCTTCATGCCCGTGTCATCACAATGCTCCATGAATCTTGTCTTCACAATGCTCCATGGCCCATGTCATCACAATGCTCCATGACCCCTCTCATCACAATGCTCTATGGCCTTTGTCATCACAATGCTCCGTGACCCCCGTCAACACAATGCCTGATGACCCCTGTCATCAAAATGCTAAATGGCACTTGTCATCACAATGCTCTATGATGCCTGTCATCACTATTCTCCATGTCACTTGTTATCACAAGGCTCCATGGCCCCTGTACTCCCAGTACTCCATGACCCCTTTCATCACAATGCCCAATGTCACCTCTGATCACAATTCTCAATGGCATTTGTCATCACGATGCTCCATGACACCTGTCATCACAATGCTCCATGAGACTTGTCATCACAATGCTCCATGGCCCCTCTCATTACTGTGCTCCATAATAACTTTAATCACATTTCTAGATGACCACTGCCATCACAATGCCCCATGACATTGTCATCACAATTCGCCATGACCATTGTCATCACAATGCTCCATGAACCATGTCATCACAGGGTCCCAGGACACTTGTCATCACAATGATCCATTACCACTTTCATCACAATGCTCCATGACCACTGTCATCTCAATGCTCCATGGCCTTTGTATTCACAATGCTCCATGGCCCCTGTAATCACAGTGCTCCATAACACCTTTCATCATAATGCTCCATGACCACTGCCATCTCAATGCCTCATGACGCCTGTCATCACAATTCTCCAAGGCCCCTCTCATCACAGTGCTCCATGACACTTGTCATCCTATTGCTCCATAACACCTGTCATCACAGTGTTCCCTGCCCATGTCATCAAAATGCTCCATGTCCCCTATAATCACAATGCTCCATGCCTTTTTCCTCACAAAGCTCCAGAATTTTGTCATCACAATGTTCCATGACCATGGCATCCCAATGCTCCATGGCCCTTGTCATCACAATGCTCCAGAATTCTTGTCATCACAATGTTCCATGAACGTGTCATCACAATGCTACATGACCCTGGTCATCACAGTTCTCCATGACCTTTGTCATCACAATGCTCTATGTCACTTTTCATCACAATTCTCAATGACCACTTTAATCACTATGCTCGCTGACCATTTTCATCACATTTCTCTATTGTCATTACAATTCCCCATGGCCCCTTTCTTCACAATTCTCCATGATGCCTGTCATCACAATGCTCCATGGCTTTTGTTATCACAATGCTCCAGGACCAGTTTCATCACAATACTCCATCCCCCTTGTCATCACAGTGCACAATGAAAGCTTTCATTACAATGCTCCATGACACTTGTCATCACAATGCTCCATGGCGTTTATCGTCACAATGCTCCCAGGCACTTTTCATCACGATATTCCATGAAAACTTTCATCACATTGCTCCATGACCATTGTCATCACAATAGTCCATACCCATGTCAACACAATGCTGCATAATCCCTGTCATCCCAATTCTCAATGACTGCTGTCATCACAATAATCCAGGACAATTTTCATTACAATGCTTCATGCCCCCAGTCATCACAGTGCTCCATGATACCTTTCATCACAATTCCTAGATGATCAATGTCATCACAATGCCCCATGACACCTGTTACCACAATTCGCTATGACCCTTGTCATCACAATACTCGATGAACCGTGTCATCACAGTGTTCCAGGACACATGTCATCACAATGATCCATTAATATTTTCATCACAATGCTCCAATACACCTGTCATCACAATGCTCCATGTCCCCTCTTATCATATTGCTCCATGATCTCTTTCATCACAATGCTCCATGACCACTGTCATCACCATACCTCAAGACGCCTGTCATCTCAGTGCTCCATGGCCCCTTTCATCACAAGGCTCCATGAACCCAGTCATCACAATGTTCCCTGCCCTCTTCGTCACAATGCTCCATGGGCCCTGTCATCACAATGCTCCATGCCCTTGTCATCAAAATTCTCCAGAACTCTTGTCATCATAATGTTCCATGCCAATGTCATCAAAATGTCCCATGACACTTGTCATCACAATGCTCCATGGCCTTTGTCATCACAATGTTCCATGGCCCCTGTCATCACAGTGCTCCTTGATACCTTTCATCACAATTCTACATGACCACTGTCATCACAATGCCCCATTTCAGATGTCATCACAATTCGCCATGGTCCTTGTCATAACAATGCTCCATGAACCGTGTCATCACAAGGTTTCAGGACACTTGTCATCACAATGATCCATGATCACTTTCATCACAATGCTCCATGAACCCTGTCATCTCAATGCTCCATAGCCTTTGTATTCACAATGCTCCATGGCCCCTGTAATCACAGTGCTCCATGACCCCTTTCATCACAATGCTCCAAGACCGCTGTCATCACAATGCCCCATGACGCCTGCCACCACCAATCTCCAAGGGCTCCCTTACCAAAAAGCTCCATGATCCCTGTCAGTACAATGTTCCATGACACTTTTCATCACAATGCTCCATGACCCCTGTCATCACAAAGTTCTCTGCCCATATCATCACAATGCTACTTGTCACCTTTCATCACAATGCTCCATGCCCTTTCATCACAATGCTCCAGATTTCTTGTCATCACAATGTTCCTTGACCGTGTCATCACAATGCTCCATGACCCGTGTCATCACAAAGCTCCATGACCCCTGGCATCACAATGATCCATGATTCCTTTCCTCACAGTGCTCCAGTACCCTTTTCATCACAATGCTCCATGCCATTGTCAGCACAATGCTACTTGGACACTGTCATCAAAATGCTCCATCCCCTTTTCATCACAATGCTCTAGATATCCTCTCATTACAATGCTCCATGCCCGTGTCAACACAATGCTCCATGACCCCTGTCATCAAAATGCTTGATGAAACTTGTTATCAGAATGTTCCATGACCCCTGTCATCAAAATGATCCCTGACCGTTGTCATCGCAATGCTGCATGATACCTTTCATCCCAATCCTCTGTGACCGCTGTCATCACAATGCTCCAGGACAACTTTCATCACAATGCTCCATGCCCTGGTCATCAAAATGCTCCAGAACTCTTGTCATCATAATGCTCCATGCCAATGTCATCAAAATGCCCCATGACACTTGTCATCACAATGCTCCATGGCCTTTGTCATCACAATGTTCCATGGCCCCTGTCATCAGAGTGCTCCATGTTACCTTTCAATACAATTCTACATGACCACTGTCATCACGATGCCCCATGATAGATGATACCACAATTCGCCATGGTCCTTGTCATCACAATGCTCCATGAACTGTGTCATCACAAGGTTTCAGGACACTTGTCTTCACAATGATCCATGATCACATTCATCACAATGCTCCATGAACCCTGTCATCTCAATGCTCCATGGCCTTTGTATTCACAATGCTCCATGGCCCCTGTAATCACAGAGCTCCATGACCCCTTTCATCCCAATGCTCCAAGACCGCTGTCATCACAATGCCCCATGACGCCTGCCTTCACAAATCTCCAAGACCTCTCTTACCAAAATGCTCCATGATCCCTGTCAGTACAATGTTCCATGACACTTTTTATCACAATGCTCCATGACCCCTGTCATCAAAAAGTTCTCTGCCCATATCGTCACAATGCTCCTTGTCACCTTTCATCACAATGCACCATGCCCTTTCATCACAATGCTCCAGAATTCTTGTCATCGCAATGTTCCTTGACCATGTCATCACAATGCTCCATGACCCGTGTCATCACAAAGCTCCATGACCCCTGGCATCACAATGATCCATGATTCCTTTCCTCACAGTGCTCCAGTACCCTTTTCATCACAATGCTCCATGCCATTGTCAGCACAATTCTCCTTGGACCCTGTCATCAAAATGCTCCATCCCCTTTTCATCACAATGCTCCAGATATCCTATCATTACAATGCTCCATGCTCGTGTCAACACAATGCTCCATGACCCCTGTCATCAAAATGCTTTATGAACCTTGTTATCAGAATGTTCCATGACCCCTGTCATCCAAATGATCCATGACCGTTGTCATCACAATGCTGCATGATACCTTTCATCCCAATTCTCTGTGACCGCTGTCATCACAATGCTCCAGGACAACTTTCATCACAATGCTCCATGACCCCTGTCATCACAACGTTCCATGAAAGTTGTCATCAAAATGCTCCATGACCCCGGTCACCACAAGGTTCCCTGCCCTTGTCATCACAATGGTACTTGGCCTGGTCATCACAATGTTCCATGGCCTCTGTCATCACCATGCTCCATGGTCTTTCTCATCACAATGCTCTATGACCCCTGTCATCACAATGCTTGATGACCATTGTCATCACAATGCTCCAAGGCCCCTGTCATCACAATGCCTCATGGTCTTTGTAATCACAATGCTCAATGACCAATGTCATCACAGTGCTCCATGCCGTTGTCATCACAATGCTCCATGGTCCCTGTAATCACAATGCTCCATACCCTTGTCATCACAATGCTCCAGAACACTTGTCATCATAATGCTCCATTCCCGTGTCATCACATTGCTGAATGACACTTGTCATCACAATGTTCCTTGGCCTTTGTCATCACTGTGCTCCATGATACCTTTAATCAAAATTCTACATGACCACTCTCATCACAATGCAAGATGACCAATGTCATCACAATGCCCCATGACACGTGTCATCACAATTCGCCTTGGCCCTTGTCATCTCAATGCTGTATGAAACGTGTCATCAGTAGCTCCCAAGACCCTTGTCATCACAATGCTCCATGAACTCTGTTATCTCAATGTTCCATGGCCTTTGTATTCACAATGCTCCATTGTCCCGATAATCGCGTTGCTCCATGAACACTTTCATCACAATGCTCCTTGACCACTGTCACCATAATGCCCCATGACGTCTCTCATCACTGTGCTCCAAGGCCACTCTCATCAAAATGCTCCATGATCTGTGTCAGCACAATATTGCATGACACTTGTCATCACAATGCTCCATGATCCCTCTAATCACAATGATCCCTGCCAATTTCATCACAATGACCCAAGTCTCCTGTAATCACAATGCTCCATGCCCTTGTCATCACAATGCTCCAGGTCTGTTGTCATCACCATGCTTCATGCCCGTGTCATCACAATGCTCCATGAATCTTGTCTTCACAATGCTCCATGGCCCATGTCATCACAATGCTCCATGACCCCTCTCATCACAATGCTCTATGGCCTTTGTCATCACAATGCTCCGTGACCCCCGTCAACACAATGCCTGATGACCCCTGTCATCAAAATGCTAAATGGCACTTGTCATCACAATGCTCTATGATGCCTGTCATCACTATTCTCCATGTCACTTGTTATCACAAGGCTCCATGGCCCCTGTACTCCCAGTACTCCATGACCCCTTTCATCACAATGCCCAATGTCACCTCTGATCACAATTCTCAATGGCATTTGTCATCACGATGCTCCATGACACCTGTCATCACAATGCTCCATGAGACTTGTCATCACAATGCTCCATGGCCCCTCTCATTACTGTGCTCCATAATAACTTTAATCACATTTCTAGATGACCACTGCCATCACAATGCCCCATGACATTGTCATCACAATTCGCCATGACCATTGTCATCACAATGCTCCATGAACCATGTCATCACAGGGTCCCAGGACACTTGTCATCACAATGATCCATTACCACTTTCATCACAATGCTCCATGACCACTGTCATCTCAATGCTCCATGGCCTTTGTATTCACAATGCTCCATGGCCCCTGTAATCACAGTGCTCCATAACACCTTTCATCATAATGCTCCATGACCACTGCCATCTCAATGCCTCATGACGCCTGTCATCACAATTCTCCAAGGCCCCTCTCATCACAGTGCTCCATGACACTTGTCATCCTATTGCTCCATAACACCTGTCATCACAGTGTTCCCTGCCCATGTCATCAAAATGCTCCATGTCCCCTATAATCACAATGCTCCATGCCTTTTTCCTCACAAAGCTCCAGAATTTTGTCATCACAATGTTCCATGACCGTGGCATCCCAATGCTCCATGGCCCTTGTCATCACAATGCTCCAGAATTCTTGTCATCACAATGTTCCATGAACGTGTCATCACAATGCTACATGACCCTGGTCATCACAGTTCTCCATGACCTTTGTCATCACAATGCTCTATGTCACTTTTCATCACAATTCTCAATGACCACTTTAATCACTATGCTCGCTGACCATTTTCATCACATTTCTCTATTGTCATTACAATTCCCCATGGCCCCTTTCTTCCCAATTCTCCATGATGCCTGTCATCACAATGCTCCATGGCTTTTGTTATCACAATGCTCCAGGACCAGTTTCATCACAATACTCCATCCCCCTTGTCATCACAGTGCACAATGAAAGCTTTCATTACAATGCTCCATGACACTTGTCATCACAATGCTCCATGGCGTTTATCGTCACAATGCTCCCAGGCACTTTTCATCACGATATTCCATGAAAACTTTCATCACATTGCTCCATGACCATTGTCATCACAATAGTCCATACCCATGTCAACACAATGCTGCATAATCCCTGTCATCCCAATTCTCCATGACTGCTGTCATCACAATAATCCAGGACAATTTTCATTACAATGCTTCATGCCCCCAGTCATCACAGTGCTCCATGATACCTTTCATCACAATTCCTAGATGATCAATGTCATCACAATGCCCCATGACAGATGATACCACAATTCGCCATGGTCCTTGTCATCACAATGCTCCATGAACTGTGTCATCACAGTGTTCCAGGACACTTGTCATCACAATGATCCATGATCACTTTCATCACAATGCTCCATGAACCCTGTCATCTCAATGCTCCATGCTCTTTGTATTCACAATGCTCCATGGCCCCTGTAATCAGAGAGCTCCATGACCCCTTTCATCCCAATGCTCCAAGACCGCTGTCATCACAATGCCCCATGACGCCTGCCTTCACAAATCTCCAAGACCTCTCTTACCAAAAAGCTCCATGTTCCCTGTCAGTACAATGTTCCATGACACTTTTTATCACAATGCTCCATGACCCCTGTCATCAAAAAGTTCTCTGCCCATATCGTCACAATGCTCCTTGTCACCTTTCATCACAATGCACCATGCCCTTTCATCACAATGCTCCAGAATTCTTGTCATCGCAATGTTCCTTGACCGTGTCATCACAATGCTCCATGACCCGTGTCATCACAAAGCTCCATGACCCCTGGCATCACAATGATCCATGATTCCTTTCCTCACAGTGCTCCAGTACCCTTTTCATCACAATGCTCCATGCCATTGTCAGCACAATTCTCCTTGGACCCTGTCATCAAAATGCTCCATCCCCTTTTCATCACAATGCTCCAGATATCGTATCATTACAATGCTCCATGCTCGTGTCAACACAATGCTCCATGACCCCTGTCATCAAAATGCTTTATGAACCTTGTTATCAGAATGTTCCATGACCCCTGTCATCCAAATGATCCATGACCGTTGTCATCACAATGCTGCATGATACCTTTCATCCCAATTCTCTGTGACCGCTGTCATCACAATGCTCCAGGACAACTTTCATCACAATGCTCCATGACCCCTGTCATCACAACGTTCCATGAAAGTTGTCATCAAAATGCTCCATGACCCCGGTCACCACAAGGTTCCCTGCCCTTGTCATCACAATGGTACTTGGCCTGGTCATCACAATGTTCCATGGCCTCTGTCATCACCATGCTCCATGGTCTTTCTCATCACAATGCTCTATGACCCCTGTCATCACAATGCTTGATGACCATTGTCATCACAATGCTCCAAGGCCCCTGTCATCACAATGCCTCATGGTCTTTGTAATCACAATGCTCAATGACCAATGTCATCACAGTGCTCCATGCCGTTGTCATCACAATGCTCCATGGTCCCTGTAATCACAATGCTCCATACCCTTGTCATCACAATGCTCCAGAACACTTGTCATCATAATGCTCCATTCCCGTGTCATCACATTGCTGAATGACACTTGTCATCACAATGTTCCTTGGCCTTTGTCATCACAGTGCTCCATGATACCTTTAATCAAAATTCTACATGACCACTCTCATCACAATGCAAGATGACCAATGTCATCACAATGCCCCATGACACGTGTCATCACAATTCGCCTTGGCCCTTGTCATCTCAATGCTGTATGAAACGTGTCATCAGTAGCTCCCAAGACCCTTGTCATCACAATGCTCCATGAACTCTGTTATCTCAATGTTCCATGGCCTTTGTATTCACAATGCTCCATTGTCCCGATAATCGCGTTGCTCCATGAACACTTTCATCACAATGCTCCTTGACCACTGTCACCATAATGCCCCATGACGTCTCTCATCACTGTGCTCCAAGGCCACTCTCATCAAAATGCTCCATGATCTGTGTCAGCACAATATTGCATGACACTTGTCATCACAATGCTCCATGATCCCTCTAATCACAATGATCCCTGCCAATTTCATCACAATGACCCAAGTCTCCTGTAATCACAATGCTCCATGCCCTTGTCATCACAATGCTCCAGGTCTGTTGTCATCACCATGCTTCATGCCCGTGTCATCACAATGCTCCATGAATCTTGTCTTCACAATGCTCCATGGCCCATGTCATCACAATGCTCCATGACCCCTCTCATCACAATGCTCTATGGCCTTTGTCATCACAATGCTCCGTGACCCCCGTCAACACAATGCCTGATGACCCCTGTCATCAAAATGCTAAATGGCACTTGTCATCACAATGCTCTATGATGCCTGTCATCACTATTCTCCATGTCACTTGTTATCACAAGGCTCCATGGCCCCTGTACTCCCAGTACTCCATGACCCCTTTCATCACAATGCCCAATGTCACCTCTGATCACAATTCTCAATGGCATTTGTCATCACGATGCTCCATGACACCTGTCATCACAATGCTCCATGAGACTTGTCATCACAATGCTCCATGGCCCCTCTCATTACTGTGCTCCATAATAACTTTAATCACATTTCTAGATGACCACTGCCATCACAATGCCCCATGACATTGTCATCACAATTCGCCATGACCATTGTCATCACAATGCTCCATGAACCATGTCATCACAGGGTCCCAGGACACTTGTCATCACAATGATCCATTACCACTTTCATCACAATGCTCCATGACCACTGTCATCTCAATGCTCCATGGCCTTTGTATTCACAATGCTCCATGGCCCCTGTAATCACAGTGCTCCATAACACCTTTCATCATAATGCTCCATGACCACTGCCATCTCAATGCCTCATGACGCCTGTCATCACAATTCTCCAAGGCCCCTCTCATCACAGTGCTCCATGACACTTGTCATCCTATTGCTCCATAACACCTGTCATCACAGTGTTCCCTGCCCATGTCATCAAAATGCTCCATGTCCCCTATAATCACTATGCCCCATGCCTTTTTCCTCACAAAGCTCCAGAATTTTGTCATCACAATGTTCCATGACCGTGGCATCCCAATGCTCCATGGCCCTTGTCATCACAATGCTCCAGAATTCTTGTCATCACAATGTTCCATGAACGTGTCATCACAATGCTACATGACCCTGGTCATCACAGTTCTCCATGACCTTTGTCATCACAATGCTCTATGTCACTTTTCATCACAATTCTCAATGACCACTTTAATCACTATGCTCGCTGACCATTTTCATCACATTTCTCTATTGTCATTACAATTCCCCATGGCCCCTTTCTTCACAATTCTCCATGATGCCTGTCATCACAATGCTCCATGGCTTTTGTTATCACAATGTTCCAGGACCAGTTTCATCACAATACTCCATCCCCCTTGTCATCACAGTGCACAATGAAAGCTTTCATTACAATGCTCCATGACACTTGTCATCACAATGCTCCATGGCCTTTGTCATCACAATGTTCCATGGCCCCTGTCATCACAGTGCTCCTTGATACCTTTCATCACAATTCTACATGACCACTGTCATCACAATGCCCCATTTCAGATGTCATCACAATTCGCCATGGTCCTTGTCATAACAATGCTCCATGAACCGTGTCATCACAATGTTTCAGGACACTTGTCATCACAATGATCCATGATCACTTTCATCACAATGCTCCATGAACCCTGTCATCTCAATGCTCCATAGCCTTTGTATTCACAATGCTCCATGGCCCCTGTAATCACAGTGCTCCATGACCCCTTTCATCACAATGCTCCAAGACCGCTGTCATCACAATGCCCCATGACGCCTGCCACCACCAATCTCCAAGGGCTCCCTTACCAAAAAGCTCCATGATCCCTGTCAGTACAATGTTCCATGACACTTTTCATCACAATGCTCCATGACCCCTGTCATCACAAAGTTCTCTGCCTATATCATCACAATGCTACTTGTCACCTTTCCTCACAATGCTCCATGCCCTTTCATCACAATGCTCCAGATTTCTTGTCATCACAATGTTCCTTGACCGTGTCATCACAAAGCTCCATGACCCCTGGCATCACAATGATCCATGATTCCTTTCCTCACAGTGCTCCAGTACCCTTTTCATCACAATGCTCCATGCCATTGTCAGCACAATGCTACTTGGACACTGTCATCAAAATGCTCCATCCCCTTTTCATCACAATGCTCTAGATATCCTCTCATTACAATGCTCCATGCCCGTGTCAACACAATGCTCCATGACCCCTGTCATCAAAATGCTTGATGAAACTTGTTATCAGAATGTTCCATGACCCCTGTCATCAAAATGATCCCTGACCGTTGTCATCGCAATGCTGCATGATACCTTTCATCCCAATCCTCTGTGACCGCTGTCATCACAATGCTCCAGGACAACTTTCATCACAATGCTCCATGCCCTGGTCATCAAAATGCTCCAGAACTCTTGTCATCATAATGCTCCATGCCAATGTCATCAAAATGCCCCATGACACTTGTCATCACAATGCTCCATGGCCTTTGTCATCACAATGTTCCATGGCCCCTGTCATCAGAGTGCTCCATGTTACCTTTCAATACAATTCTACATGACCACTGTCATCACGATGCCCCATGATAGATGATACCACAATTCGCCATGGTCCTTGTCATCACAATGCTCCATGAACTGTGTCATCACAAGGTTTCAGGACACTTGTCTTCACAATGATCCATGATCACATTCATCACAATGCTCCATGAACCCTGTCATCTCAATGCTCCATGGCCTTTGTATTCACAATGCTCCATGGCCCCTGTAATCACAGAGCTCCATGACCCCTTTCATCCCAATGCTCCAAGACCGCTGTCATCACAATGCCCCATGACGCCTGCCTTCACAAATCTCCAAGACCTCTCTTACCAAAATGCTCCATGATCCCTGTCAGTACAATGTTCCATGACACTTTTTATCACAATGCTCCATGACCCCTGTCATCAAAAAGTTCTCTGCCCATATCGTCACAATGCTCCTTGTCACCTTTCATCACAATGCACCATGCCCTTTCATCACAATGCTCCAGAATTCTTGTCATCGCAATGTTCCTTGACCGTGTCATCACAATGCTCCATGACCCGTGTCATCACAAAGCTCCATGACCCCTGGCATCACAATGATCCATGATTCCTTTCCTCACAGTGCTCCAGTACCCTTTTCATCACAATGCTCCATGCCATTGTCAGCACAATTCTCCTTGGACCCTGTCATCAAAATGCTCCATCCCCTTTTCATCACAATGCTCCAGATATCCTATCATTACAATGCTCCATGCTCGTGTCAACACAATGCTCCATGACCCCTGTCATCAAAATGCTTTATGAACCTTGTTATCAGAATGTTCCATGACCCCTGTCATCCAAATGATCCATGACCGTTGTCATCACAATGCTGCATGATACCTTTCATCCCAATTCTCTGTGACCGCTGTCATCACAATGCTCCAGGACAACTTTCATCACAATGCTCCATGACCCCTGTCATCACAACGTTCCATGAAAGTTGTCATCAAAATGCTCCATGACCCCGGTCACCACAAGGTTCCCTGCCCTTGTCATCACAATGGTACTTGGCCTGGTCATCACAATGTTCCATGGCCTCTGTCATCACCATGCTCCATGGTCTTTCTCATCACAATGCTCTATGACCCCTGTCATCACAATGCTTGATGACCATTGTCATCACAATGCTCCAAGGCCCCTGTCATCACAATGCCTCATGGTCTTTGTAATCACAATGCTCAATGACCAATGTCATCACAGTGCTCCATGCCGTTGTCATCACAATGCTCCATGGTCCCTGTAATCACAATGCTCCATACCCTTGTCATCACAATGCTCCAGAACACTTGTCATCATAATGCTCCATTCCCGTGTCATCACATTGCTGAATGACACTTGTCATCACAATGTTCCTTGGCCTTTGTCATCACTGTGCTCCATGATACCTTTAATCAAAATTCTACATGACCACTCTCATCACAATGCAAGATGACCAATGTCATCACAATGCCCCATGACACGTGTCATCACAATTCGCCTTGGCCCTTGTCATCTCAATGCTGTATGAAACGTGTCATCAGTAGCTCCCAAGACCCTTGTCATCACAATGCTCCATGAACTCTGTTATCTCAATGTTCCATGGCCTTTGTATTCACAATGCTCCATTGTCCCGATAATCGCGTTGCTCCATGAACACTTTCATCACAATGCTCCTTGACCACTGTCACCATAATGCCCCATGACGTCTCTCATCACTGTGCTCCAAGGCCACTCTCATCAAAATGCTCCATGATCTGTGTCAGCACAATATTGCATGACACTTGTCATCACAATGCTCCATGATCCCTCTAATCACAATGATCCCTGCCAATTTCATCACAATGACCCAAGTCTCCTGTAATCACAATGCTCCATGCCCTTGTCATCACAATGCTCCAGGTCTGTTGTCATCACCATGCTTCATGCCCGTGTCATCACAATGCTCCATGAATCTTGTCTTCACAATGCTCCATGGCCCATGTCATCACAATGCTCCATGACCCCTCTCATCACAATGCTCTATGGCCTTTGTCATCACAATGCTCCGTGACCCCCGTCAACACAATGCCTGATGACCCCTGTCATCAAAATGCTAAATGGCACTTGTCATCACAATGCTCTATGATGCCTGTCATCACTATTCTCCATGTCACTTGTTATCACAAGGCTCCATGGCCCCTGTACTCCCAGTACTCCATGACCCCTTTCATCACAATGCCCAATGTCACCTCTGATCACAATTCTCAATGGCATTTGTCATCACGATGCTCCATGACACCTGTCATCACAATGCTCCATGAGACTTGTCATCACAATGCTCCATGGCCCCTCTCATTACTGTGCTCCATAATAACTTTAATCACATTTCTAGATGACCACTGCCATCACAATGCCCCATGACATTGTCATCACAATTCGCCATGACCATTGTCATCACAATGCTCCATGAACCATGTCATCACAGGGTCCCAGGACACTTGTCATCACAATGATCCATTACCACTTTCATCACAATGCTCCATGACCACTGTCATCTCAATGCTCCATGGCCTTTGTATTCACAATGCTCCATGGCCCCTGTAATCACAGTGCTCCATAACACCTTTCATCATAATGCTCCATGACCACTGCCATCTCAATGCCTCATGACGCCTGTCATCACAATTCTCCAAGGCCCCTCTCATCACAGTGCTCCATGACACTTGTCATCCTATTGCTCCATAACACCTGTCATCACAGTGTTCCCTGCCCATGTCATCAAAATGCTCCATGTCCCCTATAATCACAATGCTCCATGCCTTTTTCCTCACAAAGCTCCAGAATTTTGTCATCACAATGTTCCATGACCATGGCATCCCAATGCTCCATGGCCCTTGTCATCACAATGCTCCAGAATTCTTGTCATCACAATGTTCCATGAACGTGTCATCACAATGCTACATGACCCTGGTCATCACAGTTCTCCATGACCTTTGTCATCACAATGCTCTATGTCACTTTTCATCACAATTCTCAATGACCACTTTAATCACTATGCTCGCTGACCATTTTCATCACATTTCTCTATTGTCATTACAATTCCCCATGGCCCCTTTCTTCACAATTCTCCATGATGCCTGTCATCACAATGCTCCATGGCTTTTGTTATCACAATGCTCCAGGACCAGTTTCATCACAATACTCCATCCCCCTTGTCATCACAGTGCACAATGAAAGCTTTCATTACAATGCTCCATGACACTTGTCATCACAATGCTCCATGGCGTTTATCGTCACAATGCTCCCAGGCACTTTTCATCACGATATTCCATGAAAACTTTCATCACATTGCTCCATGACCATTGTCATCACAATAGTCCATACCCATGTCAACACAATGCTGCATAATCCCTGTCATCCCAATTCTCAATGACTGCTGTCATCACAATAATCCAGGACAATTTTCATTACAATGCTTCATGCCCCCAGTCATCACAGTGCTCCATGATACCTTTCATCACAATTCCTAGATGATCAATGTCATCACAATGCCCCATGACACCTGTTACCACAATTCGCTATGACCCTTGTCATCACAATACTCGATGAACCGTGTCATCACAGTGTTCCAGGACACATGTCATCACAATGATCCATTAATATTTTCATCACAATGCTCCAATACACCTGTCATCACAATGCTCCATGTCCCCTCTTATCATATTGCTCCATGATCTCTTTCATCACAATGCTCCATGACCACTGTCATCACCATACCTCAAGACGCCTGTCATCTCAGTGCTCCATGGCCCCTTTCATCACAAGGCTCCATGAACCCAGTCATCACAATGTTCCCTGCCCTCTTCGTCACAATGCTCCATGGGCCCTGTCATCACAATGCTCCATGCCCTTGTCATCAAAATTCTCCAGAACTCTTGTCATCATAATGTTCCATGCCAATGTCATCAAAATGTCCCATGACACTTGTCATCACAATGCTCCATGGCCTTTGTCATCACAATGTTCCATGGCCCCTGTCATCACAGTGCTCCTTGATACCTTTCATCACAATTCTACATGACCACTGTCATCACAATGCCCCATTTCAGATGTCATCACAATTCGCCATGGTCCTTGTCATAACAATGCTCCATGAACCGTGTCATCACAAGGTTTCAGGACACTTGTCATCACAATGATCCATGATCACTTTCATCACAATGCTCCATGAACCCTGTCATCTCAATGCTCCATAGCCTTTGTATTCACAATGCTCCATGGCCCCTGTAATCACAGTGCTCCATGACCCCTTTCATCACAATGCTCCAAGACCGCTGTCATCACAATGCCCCATGACGCCTGCCACCACCAATCTCCAAGGGCTCCCTTACCAAAAAGCTCCATGATCCCTGTCAGTACAATGTTCCATGACACTTTTCATCACAATGCTCCATGACCCCTGTCATCACAAAGTTCTCTGCCCATATCATCACAATGCTACTTGTCACCTTTCATCACAATGCTCCATGCCCTTTCATCACAATGCTCCAGATTTCTTGTCATCACAATGTTCCTTGACCGTGTCATCACAATGCTCCATGACCCGTGTCATCACAAAGCTCCATGACCCCTGGCATCACAATGATCCATGATTCCTTTCCTCACAGTGCTCCAGTACCCTTTTCATCACAATGCTCCATGCCATTGTCAGCACAATGCTACTTGGACACTGTCATCAAAATGCTCCATCCCCTTTTCATCACAATGCTCTAGATATCCTCTCATTACAATGCTCCATGCCCGTGTCAACACAATGCTCCATGACCCCTGTCATCAAAATGCTTGATGAAACTTGTTATCAGAATGTTCCATGACCCCTGTCATCAAAATGATCCCTGACCGTTGTCATCGCAATGCTGCATGATACCTTTCATCCCAATCCTCTGTGACCGCTGTCATCACAATGCTCCAGGACAACTTTCATCACAATGCTCCATGCCCTGGTCATCAAAATGCTCCAGAACTCTTGTCATCATAATGCTCCATGCCAATGTCATCAAAATGCCCCATGACACTTGTCATCACAATGCTCCATGGCCTTTGTCATCACAATGTTCCATGGCCCCTGTCATCAGAGTGCTCCATGTTACCTTTCAATACAATTCTACATGACCACTGTCATCACGATGCCCCATGATAGATGATACCACAATTCGCCATGGTCCTTGTCATCACAATGCTCCATGAACTGTGTCATCACAAGGTTTCAGGACACTTGTCTTCACAATGATCCATGATCACATTCATCACAATGCTCCATGAACCCTGTCATCTCAATGCTCCATGGCCTTTGTATTCACAATGCTCCATGGCCCCTGTAATCACAGAGCTCCATGACCCCTTTCATCCCAATGCTCCAAGACCGCTGTCATCACAATGCCCCATGACGCCTGCCTTCACAAATCTCCAAGACCTCTCTTACCAAAATGCTCCATGATCCCTGTCAGTACAATGTTCCATGACACTTTTTATCACAATGCTCCATGACCCCTGTCATCAAAAAGTTCTCTGCCCATATCGTCACAATGCTCCTTGTCACCTTTCATCACAATGCACCATGCCCTTTCATCACAATGCTCCAGAATTCTTGTCATCGCAATGTTCCTTGACCATGTCATCACAATGCTCCATGACCCGTGTCATCACAAAGCTCCATGACCCCTGGCATCACAATGATCCATGATTCCTTTCCTCACAGTGCTCCAGTACCCTTTTCATCACAATGCTCCATGCCATTGTCAGCACAATTCTCCTTGGACCCTGTCATCAAAATGCTCCATCCCCTTTTCATCACAATGCTCCAGATATCCTATCATTACAATGCTCCATGCTCGTGTCAACACAATGCTCCATGACCCCTGTCATCAAAATGCTTTATGAACCTTGTTATCAGAATGTTCCATGACCCCTGTCATCCAAATGATCCATGACCGTTGTCATCACAATGCTGCATGATACCTTTCATCCCAATTCTCTGTGACCGCTGTCATCACAATGCTCCAGGACAACTTTCATCACAATGCTCCATGACCCCTGTCATCACAACGTTCCATGAAAGTTGTCATCAAAATGCTCCATGACCCCGGTCACCACAAGGTTCCCTGCCCTTGTCATCACAATGGTACTTGGCCTGGTCATCACAATGTTCCATGGCCTCTGTCATCACCATGCTCCATGGTCTTTCTCATCACAATGCTCTATGACCCCTGTCATCACAATGCTTGATGACCATTGTCATCACAATGCTCCAAGGCCCCTGTCATCACAATGCCTCATGGTCTTTGTAATCACAATGCTCAATGACCAATGTCATCACAGTGCTCCATGCCGTTGTCATCACAATGCTCCATGGTCCCTGTAATCACAATGCTCCATACCCTTGTCATCACAATGCTCCAGAACACTTGTCATCATAATGCTCCATTCCCGTGTCATCACATTGCTGAATGACACTTGTCATCACAATGTTCCTTGGCCTTTGTCATCACTGTGCTCCATGATACCTTTAATCAAAATTCTACATGACCACTCTCATCACAATGCAAGATGACCAATGTCATCACAATGCCCCATGACACGTGTCATCACAATTCGCCTTGGCCCTTGTCATCTCAATGCTGTATGAAACGTGTCATCAGTAGCTCCCAAGACCCTTGTCATCACAATGCTCCATGAACTCTGTTATCTCAATGTTCCATGGCCTTTGTATTCACAATGCTCCATTGTCCCGATAATCGCGTTGCTCCATGAACACTTTCATCACAATGCTCCTTGACCACTGTCACCATAATGCCCCATGACGTCTCTCATCACTGTGCTCCAAGGCCACTCTCATCAAAATGCTCCATGATCTGTGTCAGCACAATATTGCATGACACTTGTCATCACAATGCTCCATGATCCCTCTAATCACAATGATCCCTGCCAATTTCATCACAATGACCCAAGTCTCCTGTAATCACAATGCTCCATGCCCTTGTCATCACAATGCTCCAGGTCTGTTGTCATCACCATGCTTCATGCCCGTGTCATCACAATGCTCCATGAATCTTGTCTTCACAATGCTCCATGGCCCATGTCATCACAATGCTCCATGACCCCTCTCATCACAATGCTCTATGGCCTTTGTCATCACAATGCTCCGTGACCCCCGTCAACACAATGCCTGATGACCCCTGTCATCAAAATGCTAAATGGCACTTGTCATCACAATGCTCTATGATGCCTGTCATCACTATTCTCCATGTCACTTGTTATCACAAGGCTCCATGGCCCCTGTACTCCCAGTACTCCATGACCCCTTTCATCACAATGCCCAATGTCACCTCTGATCACAATTCTCAATGGCATTTGTCATCACGATGCTCCATGACACCTGTCATCACAATGCTCCATGAGACTTGTCATCACAATGCTCCATGGCCCCTCTCATTACTGGGCTCCATAATAACTTTAATCACATTTCTAGATGACCACTGCCATCACAATGCCCCATGACATTGTCATCACAATTCGCCATGACCATTGTCATCACAATGCTCCATGAACCATGTCATCACAGGGTCCCAGGACACTTGTCATCACAATGATCCATTACCACTTTCATCACAATGCTCCATGACCACTGTCATCTCAATGCTCCATGGCCTTTGCATTCAAAATGCTCCATGGCCCCTGTAATCACAGTGCTCCATAACACCTTTCATCATAATGCTCCATGACCACTGCCATCTCAATGCCTCATGACGCCTGTCATCACAATTCTCCAAGGCCCCTCTCATCACAGTGCTCCATGACACTTGTCATCCTATTGCTCCATAACACCTGTCATCACAGTGTTCCCTGCCCATGTCATCAAAATGCTCCATGTCCCCTATAATCACAATGCTCCATGCCTTTTTCCTCACAAAGCTCCAGAATTTTGTCATCACAATGTTCCATGACCGTGGCATCCCAATGCTCCATGGCCCTTGTCATCACAATGCTCCAGAATTCTTGTCATCACAATGTTCCATGAACGTGTCATCACAATGCTACATGACCCTGGTCATCACAGTTCTCCATGACCTTTGTCATCACAATGCTCTATGTCACTTTTCATCAGAATTCTCAATGACCACTTTAATCACTATGCTCGCTGACCATTTTCATCACATTTCTCTATTGTCATTACAATTCCCCATGGCCCCTTTCTTCACAATTCTCCATGATGCCTGTCATCACAATGCTCCATGGCTTTTGTTATCACAATGCTCCAGGACCAGTTTCATCACAATACTCCATCCCCCTTGTCATCACAGTGCACAATGAAAGCTTTCATTACAATGCTCCATGACACTTGTCATCACAATGCTCCATGGCGTTTATCGTCACAATGCTCCCAGGCACTTTTCATCACGATATTCCATGAAAACTTTCATCACATTGCTCCATGACCATTGTCATCACAATAGTCCATACCCATGTCAACACAATGCTGCATAATCCCTGTCATCCCAATTCTCCATGACTGCTGTCATCACAATAATCCAGGACAATTTTCATTACAATGCTTCATGCCCCCAGTCATCACAGTGCTCCATGATACCTTTCATCACAATTCCTAGATGATCAATGTCATCACAATGCCCCATGACACCTGTTACCACAATTCGCTATGACCCTTGTCATCACAATACTCGATGAACCGTGTCATCACAGTGTTCCAGGACACATGTCATCACAATGATCCATTAATATTTTCATCACAATGCTCCAATACACCTGTCATCACAATGCTCCATGTCCCCTCTTATCATATTGCTCCATGATCTCTTTCATCACAAAGCTCCATGACCCCTGTCATCACAATGATCCATGATTCCTTTCCTCACAGTGCTCCAGTACCCTTTTCATCACAATGCTCCATGCCATTGTCAGCACAATTCTCCTTGGACCCTGTCATCAAAATGCTCCATCCCCTTTTCATCACAATGCTCCAGATATCCTATCATTACAATGCTCCATGCTCGTGTCAACACAATGCTCCATGACCCCTGTCAGCAAAATGCTTTACGAACCTTGTTATCAGAATGTTCCATGACCCCTGTCATCCAAATGATCCATGACCGTTGTCATCACAATGCTGCATGATACCTTTCATCCCAATTCTCTGTGACCGCTGTCATCACAATGCTCCAGGACAACTTTCATCACAATGCTCCATGACCCCTGTCATCACAACGTTCCATGAAAGTTGTCATCAAAATGCTCCATGACCCCGGTCACCACAAGGTTCCCTGCCCTTGTCATCACAATGGTACTTGGCCTGGTCATCACAATGTTCCATGGCCTCTGTCATCACCATGCTCCATGGTCTTTCTCATCACAATGCTCTATGACCCCTGTCATCACAATGCTTGATGACCATTGTCATCACAATGCTCCAAGGCCCCTGTCATCACAATGCCTCATGGTCTTTGTAATCACAATGCTCAATGACCAATGTCATCACAGTGCTCCATGCCGTTGTCATCACAATGCTCCATGGTCCCTGTAATCACAATGCTCCATACCCTTGTCATCACAATGCTCCAGAACACTTGTCATCATAATGCTCCATTCCCGTGTCATCACATTGCTGAATGACACTTGTCATCACAATGTTCCTTGGCCTTTGTCATCACTGTGCTCCATGATACCTTTAATCAAAATTCTACATGACCACTCTCATCACAATGCAAGATGACCAATGTCATCACAATGCCCCATGACACGTGTCATCACAATTCGCCTTGGCCCTTGTCATCTCAATGCTGTATGAAACGTGTCATCAGTAGCTCCCAAGACCCTTGTCATCACAATGCTCCATGAACTCTGTTATCTCAATGTTCCATGGCCTTTGTATTCACAATGCTCCATTGTCCCGATAATCGCGTTGCTCCATGAACACTTTCATCACAATGCTCCTTGACCACTGTCACCATAATGCCCCATGACGTCTCTCATCACTGTGCTCCAAGGCCACTCTCATCAAAATGCTCCATGATCTGTGTCAGCACAATATTGCATGACACTTGTCATCACAATGCTCCATGATCCCTCTAATCACAATGATCCCTGCCAATTTCATCACAATGACCCAAGTCTCCTGTAATCACAATGCTCCATGCCCTTGTCATCACAATGCTCCAGGTCTGTTGTCATCACCATGCTTCATGCCCGTGTCATCACAATGCTCCATGAATCTTGTCTTCACAATGCTCCATGGCCCATGTCATCACAATGCTCCATGACCCCTCTCATCACAATGCTCTATGGCCTTTGTCATCACAATGCTCCGTGACCCCCGTCAACACAATGCCTGATGACCCCTGTCATCAAAATGCTAAATGGCACTTGTCATCACAATGCTCTATGATGCCTGTCATCACTATTCTCCATGTCACTTGTTATCACAAGGCTCCATGGCCCCTGTACTCCCAGTACTCCATGACCCCTTTCATCACAATGCCCAATGTCACCTCTGATCACAATTCTCAATGGCATTTGTCATCACGATGCTCCATGACACCTGTCATCACAATGCTCCATGAGACTTGTCATCACAATGCTCCATGGCCCCTCTCATTACTGGGCTCCATAATAACTTTAATCACATTTCTAGATGACCACTGCCATCACAATGCCCCATGACATTGTCATCACAATTCGCCATGACCATTGTCATCACAATGCTCCATGAACCATGTCATCACAGGGTCCCAGGACACTTGTCATCACAATGATCCATTACCACTTTCATCACAATGCTCCATGACCACTGTCATCTCAATGCTCCATGGCCTTTGCATTCAAAATGCTCCATGGCCCCTGTAATCACAGTGCTCCATAACACCTTTCATCATAATGCTCCATGACCACTGCCATCTCAATGCCTCATGACGCCTGTCATCACAATTCTCCAAGGCCCCTCTCATCACAGTGCTCCATGACACTTGTCATCCTATTGCTCCATAACACCTGTCATCACAGTGTTCCCTGCCCATGTCATCAAAATGCTCCATGTCCCCTATAATCACAATGCTCCATGCCTTTTTCCTCACAAAGCTCCAGAATTTTGTCATCACAATGTTCCATGACCGTGGCATCCCAATGCTCCATGGCCCTTGTCATCACAATGCTCCAGAATTCTTGTCATCACAATGTTCCATGAACGTGTCATCACAATGCTACATGACCCTGGTCATCACAGTTCTCCATGACCTTTGTCATCACAATGCTCTATGTCACTTTTCATCAGAATTCTCAATGACCACTTTAATCACTATGCTCGCTGACCATTTTCATCACATTTCTCTATTGTCATTACAATTCCCCATGGCCCCTTTCTTCCCAATTCTCCATGATGCCTGTCATCACAATGCTCCATGGCTTTTGTTATCACAATGCTCCAGGACCAGTTTCATCACAATACTCCATCCCCCTTGTCATCACTGTGCACAATGAAAGCTTTCATTACAATGCTCCATGACACTTGTCATCACAATGCTCCATGGCGTTTATCGTCACAATGCTCCCAGGCACTTTTCATCACGATATTCCATGAAAACTTTCATCACATTGCTCCATGACCATTGTCATCACAATAGTCCATACCCATGTCAACACAATGCTGCATAATCCCTGTCATCCCAATTCTCCATGACTGCTGTCATCACAATAATCCAGGACAATTTTCATTACAATGCTTCATGCCCCCAGTCATCACAGTGCTCCATGATACCTTTCATCACAATTCCTAGATGATCAATGTCATCACAATGCCCCATGACACCTGTTACCACAATTCGCTATGACCCTTGTCATCACAATACTCGATGAACCGTGTCATCACAGTGTTCCAGGACACATGTCATCACAATGATCCATTAATATTTTCATCACAATGCTCCAATACACCTGTCATCACAATGCTCCATGTCCCCTCTTATCATATTGCTCCATGATCTCTTTCATCACAAAGCTCCATGACCCCTGTCATCACAATGATCCATGATTCCTTTCCTCACAGTGCTCCAGTACCCTTTTCATCACAATGCTCCATGCCATTGTCAGCACAATTCTCCTTGGACCCTGTCATCAAAATGCTCCATCCCCTTTTCATCACAATGCTCCAGATATCCTATCATTACAATGCTCCATGCTCGTGTCAACACAATGCTCCATGACCCCTGTCATCAAAATGCTTTATGAACCTTGTTATCAGAATGTTCCATGACCCCTGTCATCAAAATGATCCATGACCGTTGTCATCACAATGCTGCATGATACCTTTCATCCCAATTCTCTGTGACCGCTGTCATCACAATGCTCCAGGACAACTTTCATCACAATGCTCCATGACCCCTGTCATCACAACGTTCCATGAAAGTTGTCATCAAAATGCTCCATGACCCCGGTCACCACAAGGTTCCCTGCCCTTGTCATCACAATGGTACATGGCCTGGTCATCACAATGTTCCATGGCCTCTGTCATCACCATGCTCCATGGTCTTTCTCATCACAATGCTCTATGATCCCTGTCATCACAATGCTTGATGACCATTGTCATCACAATGCTCCAAGGCCACTGTCATCACAATGCCTCATGGTCTTTGTAATCACAATGCTCAATGACCAATGTCATCACAGTGCTCCATGCCGTTGTCATCACAATGCTCCATGGTCCCTGTAATCACAATGCTCCATACCCTTGTCATCACAATGCTCCAGAACACTTGTCATCATAATGCTCCATTCCCGTGTCATCACATTGCTGAATGACACTTGTCATCACAATGTTCCTTGGCCTTTGTCATCACAGTGCTCCATGATACCTTTAATCAAAATTCTACATGACCACTCTCATCACAATGCAAGATGACCAATGTCATCACAATGCCCCATGACACGTGTCATCACAATTCGCCTTGGCCCTTGTCATCTCAATGCTGTATGAAACGTGTCATCAGTAGCTCCCAAGACCCTTGTCATCACAATGCTCCATGAACTCTGTTATCTCAATGTTCCATGGCCTTTGTATTCACAATGCTCCATTGTCCCGATAATCGCGTTGCTCCATGAACACTTTCATCACAATGCTCCTTGACCACTGTCACCATAATGCCCCATGACGTCTCTCATCACTGTGCTCCAAGGCCACTCTCATCAAAATGCTCCATGATCTGTGTCAGCACAATATTGCATGACACTTGTCATCACAATGCTCCATGATCCCTCTAATCACAATGATCCCTGCCAATTTCATCACAATGACCCAAGTCTCCTGTAATCACAATGCTCCATGCCCTTGTCATCACAATGCTCCAGGTCTGTTGTCATCACCATGCTTCATGCCCGTGTCATCACAATGCTCCATGAATCTTGTCTTCACAATGCTCCATGGCCCATGTCATCACAATGCTCCATGACCCCTCTCATCACAATGCTCTATGGCCTTTGTCATCACAATGCTCCGTGACCCCCGTCAACACAATGCCTGATGACCCCTGTCATCAAAATGCTAAATGGCACTTGTCATCACAATGCTCTATGATGCCTGTCATCACTATTCTCCATGTCACTTGTTATCACAAGGCTCCATGGCCCCTGTACTCCCAGTACTCCATGACCCCTTTCATCACAATGCACAATGTCACCTCTGATCACAATTCTCAATGGCATTTGTCATCACGATGCTCCATGACACCTGTCATCACAATGCTCCATGAGACTTGTCATCACAATGCTCCATGGCCCCTCTCATTACTGGGCTCCATAATAACTTTAATCACATTTCTAGATGACCACTGCCATCACAATGCCCCATGACATTGTCATCACAATTCGCCATGACCATTGTCATCACAATGCTCCATGAACCATGTCATCACAGGGTCCCAGGACACTTGTCATCACAATGATCCATTACCACTTTCATCACAATGCTCCATGACCACTGTCATCTCAATGCTCCATGGCCTTTGCATTCAAAATGCTCCATGGCCCCTGTAATCACAGTGCTCCATAACACCTTTCATCATAATGCTCCATGACCACTGCCATCTCAATGCCTCATGACGCCTGTCATCACAATTCTCCAAGGCCCCTCTCATCACAGTGCTCCATGACACTTGTCATCCTATTGCTCCATAACACCTGTCATCACAGTGTTCCCTGCCCATGTCATCAAAATGCTCCATGTCCCCTATAATCACAATGCTCCATGCCTTTTTCCTCACAAAGCTCCAGAATTTTGTCATCACAATGTTCCATGACCGTGGCATCCCAATGCTCCATGGCCCTTGTCATCACAATGCTCCAGAATTCTTGTCATCACAATGTTCCATGAACGTGTCATCACAATGCTACATGACCCTGGTCATCACAGTTCTCCATGACCTTTGTCATCACAATGCTCTATGTCACTTTTTATCAGAATTCTCAATGACCACTTTAATCACTATGCTCGCTGACCATTTTCATCACATTTCTCTATTGTCATTACAATTCCCCATGGCCCCTTTCTTCACAATTCTCCATGATGCCTGTCATCACAATGCTCCATGGCTTTTGTTATCACAATGCTCCAGGACCAGTTTCATCACAATACTCCATCCCCCTTGTCATCACAGTGCACAATGAAAGCTTTCATTACAATGCTCCATGACACTTGTCATCACAATGCTCCATGGCGTTTATCGTCACAATGCTCCCAGGCACTTTTCATCACGATATTCCATGAAAACTTTCATCACATTGCTCCATGACCATTGTCATCACAATAGTCCATACCCATGTCAACACAATGCTGCATAATCCCTGTCATCCCAATTCTCCATGACTGCTGTCATCACAATAATCCAGGACAATTTTCATTACAATGCTTCATGCCCCCAGTCATCACAGTGCTCCATGATACCTTTCATCACAATTCCTAGATGATCAATGTCATCACAATGCCCCATGACACCTGTTACCACAATTCGCTATGACCCTTGTCATCACAATACTCAATGAACCGTGTCATCACAGTGTTCCAGGACACATGTCATCACAATGATCCATTAATATTTTCATCACAATGCTCCAATACACCTGTCATCACAATGCTCCATGTCCCCTCTTATCATATTGCTCCATGATCTCTTTCATCACAAAGCTCCATGACCCCTGTCATCACAATGATCCATGATTCCTTTCCTCACAGTGCTCCAGTACCCTTTTCATCACAATGCTCCATGCCATTGTCAGCACAATTCTCCTTGGACCCTGTCATCAAAATGCTCCATCCCCTTTTCATCACAATGCTCCAGATATCCTATCATTACAATGCTCCATGCTCGTGTCAACACAATGCTCCATGACCCCTGTCATCAAAATGCTTTATGAACCTTGTTATCAGAATGTTCCATGACCCCTGTCATCCAAATGATCCATGACCGTTGTCATCACAATGCTGCATGATACCTTTCATCCCAATTCTCTGTGACCGCTGTCATCACAATGCTCCAGGACAACTTTCATCACAATGCTCCATGACCCCTGTCATCACAACGTTCCATGAAAGTTGTCATCAAAATGCTCCATGACCCCGGTCACCACAAGGTTCCCTGCCCTTGTCATCACAATGGTACTTGGCCTGGTCATCACAATGTTCCATGGCCTCTGTCATCACCATGCTCCATGGTCTTTCTCATCACAATGCTCTATGACCCCTGTCATCACAATGCTTGATGACCATTGTCATCACAATGCTCCAAGGCCCCTGTCATCACAATGCCTCATGGTCTTTGTAATCACAATGCTCAATGACCAATGTCATCACAGTGCTCCATGCCGTTGTCATCACAATGCTCCATGGTCCCTGTAATCACAATGCTCCATACCCTTGTCATCACAATGCTCCAGAACACTTGTCATCATAATGCTCCATTCCCGTGTCATCACATTGCTGAATGACACTTGTCATCACAATGTTCCTTGGCCTTTGTCATCACTGTGCTCCATGATACCTTTAATCAAAATTCTACATGACCACTCTCATCACAATGCAAGATGACCAATGTCATCACAATGCCCCATGACACGTGTCATCACAATTCGCCTTGGCCCTTGTCATCTCAATGCTGTATGAAACGTGTCATCAGTAGCTCCCAAGACCCTTGTCATCACAATGCTCCATGAACTCTGTTATCTCAATGTTCCATGGCCTTTGTATTCACAATGCTCCATTGTCCCGATAATCGCGTTGCTCCATGAACACTTTCATCACAATGCTCCTTGACCACTGTCACCATAATGCCCCATGACGTCTCTCATCACTGTGCTCCAAGGCCACTCTCATCAAAATGCTCCATGATCTGTGTCAGCACAATATTGCATGACACTTGTCATCACAATGCTCCATGATCCCTCTAATCACAATGATCCCTGCCAATTTCATCACAATGACCCAAGTCTCCTGTAATCACAATGCTCCATGCCCTTGTCATCACAATGCTCCAGGTCTGTTGTCATCACCATGCTTCATGCCCGTGTCATCACAATGCTCCATGAATCTTGTCTTCACAATGCTCCATGGCCCATGTCATCACAATGCTCCATGACCCCTCTCATCACAATGCTCTATGGCCTTTGTCATCACAATGCTCCGTGACCCCCGTCAACACAATGCCTGATGACCCCTGTCATCAAAATGCTAAATGGCACTTGTCATCACAATGCTCTATGATGCCTGTCATCACTATTCTCCATGTCACTTGTTATCACAAGGCTCCATGGCCCCTGTACTCCCAGTACTCCATGACCCCTTTCATCACAATGCCCAATGTCACCTCTGATCACAATTCTCAATGGCATTTGTCATCACGATGCTCCATGACACCTGTCATCACAATGCTCCATGAGACTTGTCATCACAATGCTCCATGGCCCCTCTCATTACTGGGCTCCATAATAACTTTAATCACATTTCTAGATGACCACTGCCATCACAATGCCCCATGACATTGTCATCACAATTCGCCATGACCATTGTCATCACAATGCTCCATGAACCATGTCATCACAGGGTCCCAGGACACTTGTCATCACAATGATCCATTACCACTTTCATCACAATGCTCCATGACCACTGTCATCTCAATGCTCCATGGCCTTTGCATTCAAAATGCTCCATGGCCCCTGTAATCACAGTGCTCCATAACACCTTTCATCATAATGCTCCATGACCACTGCCATCTCAATGCCTCATGACGCCTGTCATCACAATTCTCCAAGGCCCCTCTCATCACAGTGCTCCATGACACTTGTCATCCTATTGCTCCATAACACCTGTCATCACAGTGTTCCCTGCCCATGTCATCAAAATGCTCCATGTCCCCTATAATCACAATGCTCCATGCCTTTTTCCTCACAAAGCTCCAGAATTTTGTCATCACAATGTTCCATGACCGTGGCATCCCAATGCTCCATGGCCCTTGTCATCACAATGCTCCAGAATTCTTGTCATCACAATGTTCCATGAACGTGTCATCACAATGCTACATGACCCTGGTCATCACAGTTCTCCATGACCTTTGTCATCACAATGCTCTATGTCACTTTTCATCTCAATTCTCAATGACCACTTTAATCACTATGCTCGCTGACCGTCTTCATCACATTTCTCTATTGTCATTACAATTCCCCATGGCCCCTTTCTTCACAATTCTCCATGATGCCTGTCATCACAATGCTCCATGGCTTTTGTTATCACAATGCTCCAGGACCACTTTCATCACAATACTCCATCCCCCTTGTCATCACAGTGCACAATGAAAGCTTTCATTACAATGCTCCATGACACTTGTCATCACAATGCTCCATGGCGTTTATCGTCACAATGCTCCCAGGCACTTTTCATCACGATATTCCATGAAAACTTTCATCACATTGCTCCATGACCATTGTCATCACAATAGTCCATACCCATGTCAACACAATGCTGCATAATCCCTGTCATCCCAATTCTCCATGACTGCTGTCATCACAATAATCCAGGACAATTTTCATTACAATGCTTCATGCCCCCAGGCATCACAGTGCTCCATGATACCTTTCATCACAATTCCTAGATGATCAATGTCATCACAATGCCCCATGACACCTGTTACCACAATTCGCTATGACCCTTGTCATCACAATACTCGATGAACCGTGTCATCACAGTGTTCCAGGACACATGTCATCACAATGATCCATTAATATTTTCATCACAATGCTCCAATACACCTGTCATCACAATGCTCCATGTCCCCTCTTATCATATTGCTCCATGATCTCTTTCATCACAAAGCTCCATGACCCCTGTCATCACAATGATCCATGATTCCTTTCCTCACAGTGCTCCAGTACCCTTTTCATCACAATGCTCCATGCCATTGTCAGCACAATTCTCCTTGGACCCTGTCATCAAAATGCTCCATCCCCTTTTCATCACAATGCTCCAGATATCCTATCATTACAATGCTCCATGCTCGTGTCAACACAATGCTCCATGACCCCTGTCATCAAAATGCTTTATGAACCTTGTTATCAGAATGTTCCATGACCCCTGTCATCAAAATGATCCATGACCGTTGTCATCACAATGCTGCATGATACCTTTCATCCCAATTCTCTGTGACCGCTGTCATCACAATGCTCCAGGACAACTTTCATCACAATGCTCCATGACCCCTGTCATCACAACGTTCCATGAAAGTTGTCATCAAAATGCTCCATGACCCCGGTCACCACAAGGTTCCCTGCCCTTGTCATCACAATGGTACTTGGCCTGGTCATCACAATGTTCCATGGCCTCTGTCATCACCATGCTCCATGGTCTTTCTCATCACAATGCTCTATGACCCCTGTCATCACAATGCTTGATGACCATTGTCATCACAATGCTCCAAGGCCCCTGTCATCACAATGCCTCATGGTCTTTGTAATCACAATGCTCAATGACCAATGTCATCACAGTGCTCCATGCCGTTGTCATCACAATGCTCCATGGTCCCTGTAATCACAATGCTCCATACCCTTGTCATCACAATGCTCCAGAACACTTGTCATCATAATGCTCCATTCCCGTGTCATCACATTGCTGAATGACACTTGTCATCACAATGTTCCTTGGCCTTTGTCATCACTGTGCTCCATGATACCTTTAATCAAAATTCTACATGACCACTCTCATCACAATGCAAGATGACCAATGTCATCACAATGCCCCATGACACGTGTCATCACAATTCGCCTTGGCCCTTGTCATCTCAATGCTGTATGAAACGTGTCATCAGTAGCTCCCAAGACCCTTGTCATCACAATGCTCCATGAACTCTGTTATCTCAATGTTCCATGGCCTTTGTATTCACAATGCTCCATTGTCCCGATAATCGCGTTGCTCCATGAACACTTTCATCACAATGCTCCTTGACCACTGTCACCATAATGCCCCATGACGTCTCTCATCACTGTGCTCCAAGGCCACTCTCATCAAAATGCTCCATGATCTGTGTCAGCACAATATTGCATGACACTTGTCATCACAATGCTCCATGATCCCTCTAATCACAATGATCCCTGCCAATTTCATCACAATGACCCAAGTCTCCTGTAATCACAATGCTCCATGCCCTTGTCATCACAATGCTCCAGGTCTGTTGTCATCACCATGCTTCATGCCCGTGTCATCACAATGCTCCATGAATCTTGTCTTCACAATGCTCCATGGCCCATGTCATCACAATGCTCCATGACCCCTCTCATCACAATGCTCTATGGCCTTTGTCATCACAATGCTCCGTGACCCCCGTCAACACAATGCCTGATGACCCCTGTCATCAAAATGCTAAATGGCACTTGTCATCACAATGCTCTATGATGCCTGTCATCACTATTCTCCATGTCACTTGTTATCACAAGGCTCCATGGCCCCTGTACTCCCAGTACTCCATGACCCCTTTCATCACAATGCCCAATGTCACCTCTGATCACAATTCTCAATGGCATTTGTCATCACGATGCTCCATGACACCTGTCATCACAATGCTCCATGAGACTTGTCATCACAATGCTCCATGGCCCCTCTCATTACTGGGCTCCATAATAACTTTAATCACATTTCTAGATGACCACTGCCATCACAATGCCCCATGACATTGTCATCACAATTCGCCATGACCATTGTCATCACAATGCTCCATGAACCATGTCATCACAGGGTCCCAGGACACTTGTCATCACAATGATCCATTACCACTTTCATCACAATGCTCCATGACCACTGTCATCTCAATGCTCCATGGCCTTTGCATTCAAAATGCTCCATGGCCCCTGTAATCACAGTGCTCCATAACACCTTTCATCATAATGCTCCATGACCACTGCCATCTCAATGCCTCATGACGCCTGTCATCACAATTCTCCAAGGCCCCTCTCATCACAGTGCTCCATGACACTTGTCATCCTATTGCTCCATAACACCTGTCATCACAGTGTTCCCTGCCCATGTCATCAAAATGCTCCATGTCCCCTATAATCACAATGCTCCATGCCTTTTTCCTCACAAAGCTCCAGAATTTTGTCATCACAATGTTCCATGACCGTGGCATCCCAATGCTCCATGGCCCTTGTCATCACAATGCTCCAGAATTCTTGTCATCACAATGTTCCATGAACGTGTCATCACAATGCTACATGACCCTGGTCATCACAGTTCTCCATGACCTTTGTCATCACAATGCTCTATGTCACTTTTCATCTCAATTCTCAATGACCACTTTAATCACTATGCTCGCTGACCGTCTTCATCACATTTCTCTATTGTCATTACAATTCCCCATGGCCCCTTTCTTCACAATTCTCCATGATGCCTGTCATCACAATGCTCCATGGCTTTTGTTATCACAATGCTCCAGGACCACTTTCATCACAATACTCCATCCCCCTTGTCATCACAGTGCACAATGAAAGCTTTCATTACAATGCTCCATGACACTTGTCATCACAATGCTCCATGGCGTTTATCGTCACAATGCTCCCAGGCACTTTTCATCACGATATTCCATGAAAACTTTCATCACATTGCTCCATGACCATTGTCATCACAATAGTCCATACCCATGTCAACACAATGCTGCATAATCCCTGTCATCCCAATTCTCCATGACTGCTGTCATCACAATAATCCAGGACAATTTTCATTACAATGCTTCATGCCCCCAGGCATCACAGTGCTCCATGATACCTTTCATCACAATTCCTAGATGATCAATGTCATCACAATGCCCCATGACACCTGTTACCACAATTCGCTATGACCCTTGTCATCACAATACTCGATGAACCGTGTCATCACAGTGTTCCAGGACACATGTCATCACAATGATCCATTAATATTTTCATCACAATGCTCCAATACACCTGTCATCACAATGCTCCATGTCCCCTCTTATCATATTGCTCCATGATCTCTTTCATCACAAAGCTCCATGACCCCTGTCATCACAATGATCCATGATTCCTTTCCTCACAGTGCTCCAGTACCCTTTTCATCACAATGCTCCATGCCATTGTCAGCACAATTCTCCTTGGACCCTGTCATCAAAATGCTCCATCCCCTTTTCATCACAATGCTCCAGATATCCTATCATTACAATGCTCCATGCTCGTGTCAACACAATGCTCCATGACCCCTGTCATCAAAATGCTTTATGAACCTTGTTATCAGAATGTTCCATGACCCCTGTCATCCAAATGATCCATGACCGTTGTCATCACAATGCTGCATGATACCTTTCATCCCAATTCTCTGTGACCGCTGTCATCACAATGCTCCAGGACAACTTTCATCACAATGCTCCATGACCCCTGTCATCACAACGTTCCATGAAAGTTGTCATCAAAATGCTCCATGACCCCGGTCACCACAAGGTTCCCTGCCCTTGTCATCACAATGGTACATGGCCTGGTCATCACAATGTTCCATGGCCTCTGTCATCACCATGCTCCATGGTCTTTCTCATCACAATGCTCTATGACCCCTGTCATCACAATGCTTGATGACCATTGTCATCACAATGCTCCAAGGCCACTGTCATCACAATGCCTCATGGTCTTTGTAATCACAATGCTCAATGACCAATGTCATCACAGTGCTCCATGCCGTTGTCATCACAATGCTCCATGGTCCCTGTAATCACAATGCTCCATACCCTTGTCATCACAATGCTCCAGAACACTTGTCATCATAATGCTCCATTCCCGTGTCATCACATTGCTGAATGACACTTGTCATCACAATGTTCCTTGGCCTTTGTCATCACAGTGCTCCATGATACCTTTAATCAAAATTCTACATGACCACTCTCATCACAATGCAAGATGACCAATGTCATCACAATGCCCCATGACACGTGTCATCACAATTCGCCTTGGCCCTTGTCATCTCAATGCTGTATGAAACGTGTCATCAGTAGCTCCCAAGACCCTTGTCATCACAATGCTCCATGAACTCTGTTATCTCAATGTTCCATGGCCTTTGTATTCACAATGCTCCATTGTCCCGATAATCGCGTTGCTCCATGAACACTTTCATCACAATGCTCCTTGACCACTGTCACCATAATGCCCCATGACGTCTCTCATCACTGTGCTCCAAGGCCACTCTCATCAAAATGCTCCATGATCTGTGTCAGCACAATATTGCATGACACTTGTCATCACAATGCTCCATGATCCCTCTAATCACAATGATCCCTGCCAATTTCATCACAATGACCCAAGTCTCCTGTAATCACAATGCTCCATGCCCTTGTCATCACAATGCTCCAGGTCTGTTGTCATCACCATGCTTCATGCCCGTGTCATCACAATGCTCCATGAATCTTGTCTTCACAATGCTCCATGGCCCATGTCATCACAATGCTCCATGACCCCTCTCATCACAATGCTCTATGGCCTTTGTCATCACAATGCTCCGTGACCCCCGTCAACACAATGCCTGATGACCCCTGTCATCAAAATGCTAAATGGCACTTGTCATCACAATGCTCTATGATGCCTGTCATCACTATTCTCCATGTCACTTGTTATCACAAGGCTCCATGGCCCCTGTACTCCCAGTACTCCATGACCCCTTTCATCACAATGCCCAATGTCACCTCTGATCACAATTCTCAATGGCATTTGTCATCACGATGCTCCATGACACCTGTCATCACAATGCTCCATGAGACTTGTCATCACAATGCTCCATGGCCCCTCTCATTACTGGGCTCCATAATAACTTTAATCACATTTCTAGATGACCACTGCCATCACAATGCCCCATGACATTGTCATCACAATTCGCCATGACCATTGTCATCACAATGCTCCATGAACCATGTCATCACAGGGTCCCAGGACACTTGTCATCACAATGATCCATTACCACTTTCATCACAATGCTCCATGACCACTGTCATCTCAATGCTCCATGGCCTTTGCATTCAAAATGCTCCATGGCCCCTGTAATCACAGTGCTCCATAACACCTTTCATCATAATGCTCCATGACCACTGCCATCTCAATGCCTCATGACGCCTGTCATCACAATTCTCCAAGGCCCCTCTCATCACAGTGCTCCATGACACTTGTCATCCTATTGCTCCATAACACCTGTCATCACAGTGTTCCCTGCCCATGTCATCAAAATGCTCCATGTCCCCTATAATCACAATGCTCCATGCCTTTTTCCTCACAAAGCTCCAGAATTTTGTCATCACAATGTTCCATGACCGTGGCATCCCAATGCTCCATGGCCCTTGTCATCACAATGCTCCAGAATTCTTGTCATCACAATGTTCCATGAACGTGTCATCACAATGCTACATGACCCTGGTCATCACAGTTCTCCATGACCTTTGTCATCACAATGCTCTATGTCACTTTTCATCAGAATTCTCAATGACCACTTTAATCACTATGCTCGCTGACCATTTTCATCACATTTCTCTATTGTCATTACAATTCCCCATGGCCCCTTTCTTCACAATTCTCCATGATGCCTGTCATCACAATGCTCCATGGCTTTTGTTATCACAATGCTCCAGGACCAGTTTCATCACAATACTCCATCCCCCTTGTCATCACAGTGCACAATGAAAGCTTTCATTACAATGCTCCATGACACTTGTCATCACAATGCTCCATGGCGTTTATCGTCACAATGCTCCCAGGCACTTTTCATCACGATATTCCATGAAAACTTTCATCACATTGCTCCATGACCATTGTCATCACAATAGTCCATACCCATGTCAACACAATGCTGCATAATCCCTGTCATCCCAATTCTCCATGACTGCTGTCATCACAATAATCCAGGACAATTTTCATTACAATGCTTCATGCCCCCAGTCATCACAGTGCTCCATGATACCTTTCATCACAATTCCTAGATGATCAATGTCATCACAATGCCCCATGACACCTGTTACCACAATTCGCTATGACCCTTGTCATCACAATACTCGATGAACCGTGTCATCACAGTGTTCCAGGACACATGTCATCACAATGATCCATTAATATTTTCATCACAATGCTCCAATACACCTGTCATCACAATGCTCCATGTCCCCTCTTATCATATTGCTCCATGATCTCTTTCATCACAAAGCTCCATGACCCCTGTCATCACAATGATCCATGATTCCTTTCCTCACAGTGCTCCAGTACCCTTTTCATCACAATGCTCCATGCCATTGTCAGCACAATTCTCCTTGGACCCTGTCATCAAAATGCTCCATCCCCTTTTCATCACAATGCTCCAGATATCCTATCATTACAATGCTCCATGCTCGTGTCAACACAATGCTCCATGACCCCTGTCATCAAAATGCTTTATGAACCTTGTTATCAGAATGTTCCATGACCCCTGTCATCCAAATGATCCATGACCGTTGTCATCACAATGCTGCATGATACCTTTCATCCCAATTCTCTGTGACCGCTGTCATCACAATGCTCCAGGACAACTTTCATCACAATGCTCCATGACCCCTGTCATCACAACGTTCCATGAAAGTTGTCATCAAAATGCTCCATGACCCCGGTCACCACAAGGTTCCCTGCCCTTGTCATCACAATGGTACTTGGCCTGGTCATCACAATGTTCCATGGCCTCTGTCATCACCATGCTCCATGGTCTTTCTCATCACAATGCTCTATGACCCCTGTCATCACAATGCTTGATGACCATTGTCATCACAATGCTCCAAGGCCCCTGTCATCACAATGCCTCATGGTCTTTGTAATCACAATGCTCAATGACCAATGTCATCACAGTGCTCCATGCCGTTGTCATCACAATGCTCCATGGTCCCTGTAATCACAATGCTCCATACCCTTGTCATCACAATGCTCCAGAACACTTGTCATCATAATGCTCCATTCCCGTGTCATCACATTGCTGAATGACACTTGTCATCACAATGTTCCTTGGCCTTTGTCATCACTGTGCTCCATGATACCTTTAATCAAAATTCTACATGACCACTCTCATCACAATGCAAGATGACCAATGTCATCACAATGCCCCATGACACGTGTCATCACAATTCGCCTTGGCCCTTGTCATCTCAATGCTGTATGAAACGTGTCATCAGTAGCTCCCAAGACCCTTGTCATCACAATGCTCCATGAACTCTGTTATCTCAATGTTCCATGGCCTTTGTATTCACAATGCTCCATTGTCCCGATAATCGCGTTGCTCCATGAACACTTTCATCACAATGCTCCTTGACCACTGTCACCATAATGCCCCATGACGTCTCTCATCACTGTGCTCCAAGGCCACTCTCATCAAAATGCTCCATGATCTGTGTCAGCACAATATTGCATGACACTTGTCATCACAATGCTCCATGATCCCTCTAATCACAATGATCCCTGCCAATTTCATCACAATGACCCAAGTCTCCTGTAATCACAATGCTCCATGCCCTTGTCATCACAATGCTCCAGGTCTGTTGTCATCACCATGCTTCATGCCCGTGTCATCACAATGCTCCATGAATCTTGTCTTCACAATGCTCCATGGCCCATGTTATCACAATGCTCCATGACCCCTCTCATCACAATGCTCTATGGCCTTTGTCATCACAATGCTCCGTGACCCCCGTCAACACAATGCCTGATGACCCCTGTCATCAAAATGCTAAATGGCACTTGTCATCACAATGCTCTATGATGCCTGTCATCACTATTCTCCATGTCACTTGTTATCACAAGGCTCCATGGCCCCTGTACTCCCAGTACTCCATGACCCCTTTCATCACAATGCCCAATGTCACCTCTGATCACAATTCTCAATGGCATTTGTCATCACGATGCTCCATGACACCTGTCATCACAATGCTCCATGAGACTTGTCATCACAATGCTCCATGGCCCCTCTCATTACTGTGCTCCATAATAACTTTAATCACATTTCTAGATGACCACTGCCATCACAATGCCCCATGACATTGTCATCACAATTCGCCATGACCATTGTCATCACAATGCTCCATGAACCATGTCATCACAGGGTCCCAGGACACTTGTCATCACAATGATCCATTACCACTTTCATCACAATGCTCCATGACCACTGTCATCTCAATGCTCCATGGCCTTTGCATTCAAAATGCTCCATGGCCCCTGTAATCAGAGTGCTCCGTAACACCTTTCATCATAATGCTCCATGACCACTGCCATCTCAATGCCTCATGACGCCTGTCATCACAATTCTCCAAGGCCCCTCTCATCACAGTGCTCCATGACACTTGTCATCCTATTGCTCCATAACACCTGTCATCACAGTGTTCCCTGCCCATGTCATCAAAATGCTCCATGTCCCCTATAATCACAATGCTCCATGCCTTTTTCCTCACAAAGCTCCAGAATTTTGTCATCACAATGTTCCATGACCGTGGCATCCCAATGCTCCATGGCCCTTGTCATCACAATGCTCCAGAATTCTTGTCATCACAATGTTCCATGAACGTGTCATCACAATGCTACATGACCCTGGTCATCACAGTTCTCCATGACCTTTGTCATCACAATGCTCTATGTCACTTTTCATCTCAATTCTCAATGACCACTTTAATCACTATGCTCGCTGACCGTCTTCATCACATTTCTCTATTGTCATTACAATTCCCCATGGCCCCTTTCTTCACAATTCTCCATGATGCCTGTCATCACAATGCTCCATGGCTTTTGTTATCACAATGCTCCAGGACCACTTTCATCACAATACTCCATCCCCCTTGTCATCACAGTGCACAATGAAAGCTTTCATTACAATGCTCCATGACACTTGTCATCACAATGCTCCATGGCGTTTATCGTCACAATGCTCCCAGGCACTTTTCATCACGATATTCCATGAAAACTTTCATCACATTGCTCCATGACCATTGTCATCACAATAGTCCATACCCATGTCAACACAATGCTGCATAATCCCTGTCATCCCAATTCTCCATGACTGCTGTCATCACAATAATCCAGGACAATTTTCATTACAATGCTTCATGCCCCCAGTCATCACAGTGCTCCATGATACCTTTCATCACAATTCCTAGATGATCAATGTCATCACAATGCCCCATGACACCTGTTACCACAATTCGCTATGACCCTTGTCATCACAATACTCGATGAACCGTGTCATCACAGTGTTCCAGAACACATGTCATCACAATGATCCATTAATATTTTCATCACAATGCTCCAATACACCTGTCATCACAATGCTCCATGTCCCCTCTTATCATATTGCTCCATGATCTCTTTCATCACAAAGCTCCATGACCCCTGTCATCACAATGATCCATGATTCCTTTCCTCACAGTGCTCCAGTACCCTTTTCATCACAATGCTCCATGCCATTGTCAGCACAATTCTCCTTGGACCCTGTCATCAAAATGCTCCATCCCCTTTTCATCACAATGCTCCAGATATCCTATCATTACAATGCTCCATGCTCGTGTCAACACAATGCTCCATGACCCCTGTCATCAAAATGCTTTATGAACCTTGTTATCAGAATGTTCCATGACCCCTGTCATCAAAATGATCCATGACCGTTGTCATCACAATGCTGCATGATACCTTTCATCCCAATTCTCTGTGACCGCTGTCATCACAATGCTCCAGGACAACTTTCATCACAATGCTCCATGACCCCTGTCATCACAACGTTCCATGAAAGTTGTCATCAAAATGCTCCATGACCCCGGTCACCACAAGGTTCCCTGCCCTTGTCATCACAATGGTACATGGCCTGGTCATCACAATGTTCCATGGCCTCTGTCATCACCATGCTCCATGGTCTTTCTCATCACAATGCTCTATGACCCCTGTCATCACAATGCTTGATGACCATTGTCATCACAATGCTCCAAGGCCACTGTCATCACAATGCCTCATGGTCTTTGTAATCACAATGCTCAATGACCAATGTCATCACAGTGCTCCATGCCGTTGTCATCACAATGCTCCATGGTCCCTGTAATCACAATGCTCCATACCCTTGTCATCACAATGCTCCAGAACACTTGTCATCATAATGCTCCATTCCCGTGTCATCACATTGCTGAATGACACTTGTCATCACAATGTTCCTTGGCCTTTGTCATCACAGTGCTCCATGATACCTTTAATCAAAATTCTACATGACCACTCTCATCACAATGCAAGATGACCAATGTCATCACAATGCCCCATGACACATGTCATCACAATTCGCCTTGGCCCTTGTCATCTCAATGCTGTATGAAACGTGTCATCAGTAGCTCCCAAGACCCTTGTCATCACAATGCTCCATGAACTCTGTTATCTCAATGTTCCATGGCCTTTGTATTCACAATGCTCCATTGTCCCGATAATCGCGTTGCTCCATGAACACTTTCATCACAATGCTCCTTGACCACTGTCACCATAATGCCCCATGACGTCTCTCATCACTGTGCTCCAAGGCCACTCTCATCAAAATGCTCCATGATCTGTGTCAGCACAATATTTCATGACACTTGTCATCACAATGCTCCATGATCCCTCTAATCACAATGATCCCTGCCAATTTCATCACAATGACCCAAGTCTCCTGTAATCACAATGCTCCATGCCCTTGTCATCACAATGCTCCAGGTCTGTTGTCATCACCATGCTTCATGCCCGTGTCATCACAATGCTCCATGAATCTTGTCTTCACAATGCTCCATGGCCCATGTCATCACAATGCTCCATGACCCCTCTCATCACAATGCTCTATGGCCTTTGTCATCACAATGCTCCGTGACCCCCGTCAACACAATGCCTGATGACCCCTGTCATCAAAATGCTAAATGGCACTTGTCATCACAATGCTCTATGATGCCTGTCATCACTATTCTCCATGTCACTTGTTATCACAAGGCTCCATGGCCCCTGTACTCCCAGTACTCCATGACCCCTTTCATCACAATGCCCAATGTCACCTCTGATCACAATTCTCAATGGCATTTGTCATCACGATGCTCCATGACACCTGTCATCACAATGCTCCATGAGACTTGTCATCACAATGCTCCATGGCCCCTCTCATTACTGTGCTCCATAATAACTTTAATCACATTTCTAGATGACCACTGCCATCACAATGCCCCATGACATTGTCATCACAATTCGCCATGACCATTGTCATCACAATGCTCCATGAACCATGTCATCACAGGGTCCCAGGACACTTGTCATCACAATGATCCATTACCACTTTCATCACAATGCTCCATGACCACTGTCATCTCAATGCTCCATGGCCTTTGCATTCAAAATGCTCCATGGCCCCTGTAATCACAGTGCTCCATAACACCTTTCATCATAATGCTCCATGACCACTGCCATCTCAATGCCTCATGACGCCTGTCATCACAATTCTCCAAGGCCCCTCTCATCACAGTGCTCCATGACACTTGTCATCCTATTGCTCCATAACACCTGTCATCACAGTGTTCCCTGCCCATGTCATCAAAATGCTCCATGTCCCCTATAATCACAATGCTCCATGCCTTTTTCCTCACAAAGCTCCAGAATTTTGTCATCACAATGTTCCATGACCGTGGCATCCCAATGCTCCATGGCCCTTGTCATCACAATGCTCCAGAATTCTTGTCATCACAATGTTCCATGAACGTGTCATCACAATGCTACATGACCCTGGTCATCACAGTTCTCCATGACCTTTGTCATCACAATGCTCTATGTCACTTTTCATCAGAATTCTCAATGACCACTTTAATCACTATGCTCGCTGACCATTTTCATCACGTTTCTCTATTGTCATTACAATTCCCCATGGCCCCTTTCTTCACAATTCTCCATGATGCCTGTCATCACAATGCTCCATGGCTTTTGTTATCACAATGCTCCAGCACCAGTTTCATCACAATACTCCATCCCCCTTGTCATCACAGTGCACAATGAAAGCTTTCATTACAATGCTCCATGACACTTGTCATCACAATGCTCCATGGCCTTTATCGTCACAATGCTCCCAGGCACTTTTCATCACGATATTCCATGAAAACTTTCATCACATTGCTCCATGACCATTGTCATCACAATAGTCCATACCCATGTCAACACAATGCTGCATAATCCCTGTCATCCCAATTCTCCATGACTGCTGTCATCACAATAATCCAGGACAATTTTCATTACAATGCTTCATGCCCCCAGGCATCACAGTGCTCCATGATACCTTTCATCACAATTCCTAGATGATCAATGTCATCACAATGCCCCATGACACCTGTTACCACAATTCGCTATGACCCTTGTCATCACAATACTCGATGAACCGTGTCATCACAGTGTTTCAGGACACATGTCATCACAATGATCCATTAATATTTTCATCACAATGCTCCAATACACCTGTCATCACAATACTCCATGTCCCCTCTTATCATATTGCTCCATGATCTCTTTCATCACAAAGCTCCATGACCCCTGTCATCACAATGATCCATGATTCCTTTCCTCACAGTGCTCCAGTACCCTTTTCATCACAATGCTCCATGCCATTGTCAGCACAATTCTCCTTGGACCCTGTCATCAAAATGCTCCATCCCCTTTTCATCACAATGCTCCAGATATCCTATCATTACAATGCTCCATGCTCGTGTCAACACAATGCTCCATGACCCCTGTCATCAAAATGCTTTATGAACCTTGTTATCAGAATGTTCCATGACCCCTGTCATCAAAATGATCCCTGACCGTTGTCATCGCAATGCTGCATGATACCTTTCATCCCAATTCTCTGTGACCGCTGTCATCACAATGCTCCAGGACAACTTTCATCACAATGCTCCATGACCCCTGTCATCACAACGTTCCATGAAAGTTGTCATCAAAATGCTCCATGACCCCGGTCACCACAAGGTTCCCTGCCCTTGTCATCACAATGGTACATGGCCTGGTCATCACAATGTTCCATGGCCTCTGTCATCACCATGCTCCATGGTCTTTCTCATCACAATGCTCTATGACCCCTGTCATCACAATGCTTGATGACCATTGTCATCACAATGCTCCAAGGCCCCTGTCATCACAATGCCTCATGGTCTTTGTAATCCCAATGCTCAATGACCAATGTCATCACAGTGCTCCATGCCGTTGTCATCACAATGCTCCATGGTCCCTGTAATCACAATGCTCCATACCCTTGTCATCACAATGCTCCAGAACACTTGTCATCATAATGCTCCATTCCCGTGTCATCACATTGCTGAATGACACTTGTCATCACAATGTTCCTTGGCCTTTGTCATCACTGTGCTCCATGATACCTTTAATCAAAATTCTACATGACCACTCTCATCACAATGCAAGATGACCAATGTCATCACAATGCCCCATGACACGTGTCATCACAATTCGCCTTGGCCCTTGTCATCTCAATGCTGTATGAAACGTGTCATCAATAGCTCCCAAGACCCTTGTCATCACAATGCTCCATGAACTCTGTTATCTCAATGTTCCATGGCCTTTGTATTCACAATGCTCCATTGTCCCGATAATCGCGTTGCTCCATGAACACTTTCATCACAATGCTCCTTGACCACTGTCACCATAATGCCCCATGACGTCTCTCATCACTGTGCTCCAAGGCCACTCTCATCAAAATGCTCCATGATCTGTGTCAGCACAATATTGCATGACACTTGTCATCACAATGCTCCATGATCCCTCTAATCACAATGATCCCTGCCAATTTCATCACAATGACCCAAGTCTCCTGTAATCACAATGCTCCATGCCCTTGTCATCACAATGCTCCAGGTCTGTTGTCATCACCATGCTTCATGCCCGTGTCATCACAATGCTCCATGAATCTTGTCTTCACAATGCTCCATGGCCCATGTCATCACAATGCTCCATGACCCCTCTCATCACAATGCTCTATGGCCTTTGTCATCACAATGCTCCGTGACCCCCGTCAACACAATGCCTGATGACCCCTGTCATCAAAATGCTAAATGGCACTTGTCATCACAATGCTCTATGATGCCTGTCATCACTATTCTCCATGTCACTTGTTATCACAAGGCTCCATGGCCCCTGTACTCCCAGTACTCCATGACCCCTTTCATCACAATGCCCAATGTCACCTCTGATCACAATTCTCAATGGCATTTTTCATCACGATGCTCCATGACACCTGTCATCACAATGCTCCATGAGACTTGTCATCACAATGCTCCATGGCCCCTCTCATTCCTGTGCTCCATAATAACTTTAATCACATTTCTAGATGACCACTGCCATCACAATGCCCCATGACATTGTCATCACTATTCGCCATGACCATTGTCATCACAATGCTCCATGAACCATGTCATCACAGGGTCCCAGGACACTTGTCATCACAATGATCCATTACCACTTTCATCACAATGCTCCATGACCACTGTCATCTCAATGCTCCATGGCCTTTGTATTCACAATGCTCCATGGCCCCTGTAATCACAGTGCTCCATAACACCTTTCATCATAATGCTCCATGACCACTGCCATCTCAATGCCTCATGACGCCTGTCATCACAATTCTCCAAGGCCCCTCTCATCACAGTGCTCCATGACACTTGTCATCCTATTGCTCCATAACACCTGTCATCACAGTGTTCCCTGCCCATGTCATCAAAATGCTCCATGTCCCCTATAATCACAATGCTCCATGCCTTTTTCCTCACAAAGCTCCAGAATTTTGTCATCACAATGTTCCATGACCGTGGCATCCCAATGCTCCATGGCCCTTGTCATCACAATGCTCCAGAATTCTTGTCATCACAATGTTCCATGAACGTGTCATCACAATGCTACATGACCCTGGTCATCACAGTTCTCCATGACCTTTGTCATCACAATGCTCTATGTCACTTTTCATCTCAATTCTCAATGACCACTTTAATCACTATGCTCGCTGACCATTTTCATCACATTTCTCTATTGTCATTACAATTCCCCATGGCCCCTTTCTTCACAATTCTCCATGATGCCTGTCATCACAATGCTCCATGGCTTTTGTTATCACAATGCTCCAGGACCAGTTTCATCACAATACTCCATCCCCCTTGTCATCACAGTGCACAATGAAAGCTTTCATTACAATGCTCCATGACACTTGTCATCACAATGCTCCATGGCGTTTATCGTCACAATGCTCCCAGGCACTTTTCATCACGATATTCCATGAAAACTTTCATCACATTGCTCCATGACCATTGTCATCACAATAGTCCATACCCATGTCAACACAATGCTGCATAATCCCTGTCATCCCAATTCTCCATGACTGCTGTCATCACAATAATCCAGGACAATTTTCATTACAATGCTTCATGCCCCCAGTCATCACAGTGCTCCATGATACCTTTCATCACAATTCCTAGATGATCAATGTCATCACAATGCCCCATGACAGATGATACCACAATTCGGCATGGTCCTTGTCATCACAATGCTCCATGAACTGTGTCATCACAAGGTTCCAGGACACTTGTCATCACAATGATCCATGATCACTTTCATCACAATGCTCCATGAACCCTGTCATCTCAATGCTCCATGGCCTTTGTATTCACAATGCTCCATGGCCCCTGTAATCAGAGAGCTCCATGACCCCTTTCATCCCAATGCTCCAAGACCGCTGTCATCACAATGCCCCATGACGCCTGCCTTCACAAATCTCCAAGACCTCTCTTACCAAAAAGCTCCATGATCCCTGTCAGTACAATGTTCCATGACACTTTTTATCACAATGCTCCATGACCCCTGTCATCAAAAAGTTCTCTGCCCATATCGTCACAATGCTCCTTGTCACCCTTCATCACAATGCACCATGCCCTTTCATCACAATGCTCCAGAATTCTTGTCATCGCAATGTTCCTTGACCGTGTCATCACAATGCTCCATGACCCTTGTCATCACAAAGCTCCATGACCCCTGGCATCACAATGATCCATGATTCCTTTCCTCACAGTGCTCCAGTACCCTTTTCATCACAATGCTCCATGCCATTGTCAGCACAATTCTCCTTGGACCCTGTCATCAAAATGCTCCATCCCCTTTTCATCACAATGCTCCAGATATCCTATCATTACAATGCTCCATGCTCGTGTCAACACAATGCTCCATGACCCCTGTCATCAAAATGCTTTATGAACCTTGTTATCAGAATGTTCCATGACCCCTGTCATCCAAATGATCCATGACCGTTGTCATCACAATGCTGCATGATACCTTTCATCCCAATTCTCTGTGACCGCTGTCATCACAATGCTCCAGGACAACTTTCATCACAATGCTCCATGACCCCTGTCATCACAACGTTCCATGAAAGTTGTCATCAAAATGCTCCATGACCCCGGTCACCACAAGGTTCCCTGCCCTTGTCATCACAATGGTACTTGGCCTGGTCATCACAATGTTCCATGGCCTCTGTCATCACCATGCTCCATGGTCTTTCTCATCACAATGCTCTATGACCCCTGTCATCACAATGCTTGATGACCATTGTCATCACAATGCTCCAAGGCCCCTGTCATCACAATGCCTCATGGTCTTTGTAATCACAATGCTCAATGACCAATGTCATCACAGTGCTCCATGCCGTTGTCATCACAATGCTCCATGGTCCCTGTAATCACAATGCTCCATACCCTTGTCATCACAATGCTCCAGAACACTTGTCATCATAATGCTCCATTCCCGTGTCATCACATTGCTGAATGACACTTGTCATCACAATGTTCCTTGGCCTTTGTCATCACTGTGCTCCATGATACCTTTAATCAAAATTCTACATGACCACTCTCATCACAATGCAAGATGACCAATGTCATCACAATGCCCCATGACACGTGTCATCACAATTCGCCTTGGCCCTTGTCATCTCAATGCTGTATGAAACGTGTCATCAGTAGCTCCCAAGACCCTTGTCATCACAATGCTCCATGAACTCTGTTATCTCAATGTTCCATGGCCTTTGTATTCACAATGCTCCATTGTCCCGATAATCGCGTTGCTCCATGAACACTTTCATCACAATGCTCCTTGACCACTCTCACCATAATGCCCCATGACGTCTCTCATCACTGTGCTCCAAGGCCACTCTCATCAAAATGCTCCATGATCTGTGTCAGCACAATATTGCATGACACTTGTCATCACAATGCTCCATGATCCCACTAATCACAATGATCCCTGCCAATTTCATCACAATGACCCAAGTCTCCTGTAATCACAATGCTCCATGCCCTTGTCATCACAATGCTCCAGGTCTGTTGTCATCACCATGCTTCATGCCCGTGTCATCACAATGCTCCATGAATCTTGTCTTCACAATGCTCCATGGCCCATGTCATCACAATGCTCCATGACCCCTCTCATCACAATGCTCTATGGCCTTTGTCATCACAATGCTCCGTGACCCCCGTCAACACAATGCCTGATGACCCCTGTCATCAAAATGCTAAATGGCACTTGTCATCACAATGCTCTATGATGCCTGTCATCACTATTCTCCATGTCACTTGTTATCACAAGGCTCCATGGCCCCTGTACTCCCAGTACTCCATGACCCCTTTCATCACAATGCCCAATGTCACCTCTGATCACAATTCTCAATGGCATTTGTCATCACGATGCTCCATGACACCTGTCATCACAATGCTCCATGAGACTTGTCATCACAATGCTCCATGGCCCCTCTCATTCCTGTGCTCCATAATAACTTTAATCACATTTCTAGATGACCACTGCCATCACAATGCCCCATGACATTGTCATCACTATTCGCCATGACCATTGTCATCACAATGCTCCATGAACCATGTCATCACAGGGTCCCAGGACACTTGTCATCACAATGATCCATTACCACTTTCATCACAATGCTCCATGACCACTGTCATCTCAATGCTCCATGGCCTTTGTATTCACAATGCTCCATGGCCCCTGTAATCACAGTGCTCCATAACACCTTTCATCATAATGCTCCATGACCACTGCCATCTCAATGCCTCATGACGCCTGTCATCACAATTCTCCAAGGCCCCTCTCATCACAGTGCTCCATGACACTTGTCATCCTATTGCTCCATAACACCTGTCATCACAGTGTTCCCTGCCCATGTCATCAAAATGCTCCATGTCCCCTATAATCACAATGCCCCATGCCTTTTTCCTCACAAAGCTCCAGAATTTTGTCATCACAATGTTCCATGACCGTGGCATCCCAATGCTCCATGGCCCTTGTCATCACAATGCTCCAGAATTCTTGTCATCACAATGGTCCATGAACGTGTCATCACAATGCTACATGACCCTGGTCATCACAGTTCTCCATGACCTTTGTCATCACAATGCTCTATGTCACTTTTCATCACAATTCTCAATGACCACTTTAATCACTATGCTCGCTGACCATTTTCATCACATTTCTCTATTGTCATTACAATTCCCCATGGCCCCTTTCTTCACAATTCTCCATGATGCCTGTCATCACAATGCTCCATGGCTTTTGTTATTCACAATGTTCCAGGACCAGTTTCATCACAATACTCCATCCCCCTTGTCATCACAGTGCACAATGAAAGCTTTCATTACAATGCTCCATGACACTTGTCATCACAATGCTCCATGGCCTTTGTCATCACAATGTTCCATGGCCCCTGTCATCACAGTGCTCCTTGATACCTTTCATCACAATTCTACATGACCACTGTCATCACAATGCCCCATTTCAGATGTCATCACAATTCGCCATGGTCCTTGTCATAACAATGCTCCATGAACCGTGTCATCACAAGGTTTCAGGACACTTGTCATCACAATGATCCATGATCACTTTCATCACAATGCTCCATGAACCCTGTCATCTCAATGCTCCATAGCCTTTGTATTCACAATGCTCCATGGCCCCTGTAATCACAGTGCTCCATGACCCCTTTCATCACAATGCTCCAAGACCGCTGTCATCACAATGCCCCATGACGCCTGCCACCACCAATCTCCAAGGGCTCCCTTACCAAAAGCTCCATGATCCCTGTCAGTACAATGTTCCATGACACTTTTCATCACAATGCTCCATGACCCCTGTCATCACAAAGTTCTCTGCCCATATCATCACAATGCTACTTGTCACCTTTCCTCACAATGCTCCATGCCCTTTCATCACAATGCTCCAGATTTCTTGTCATCACAATGTTCCTTGACCGTGTCATCACAAAGCTCCATGACCCCTGGCATCACAATGATCCATGATTCCTTTCCTCACAGTGCTCCAGTACCCTTTTCATCACAATGCTCCATGCCATTGTCAGCACAATGCTACTTGGACCCTGTCATCAAAATGCTCCATCCCCTTTTCATCACAATGCTCCAGATATCCTATCATTACAATGCTCCATGTCCGTGTCAACACAATGCTCCATGACCCCTGTCATCAAAATGCTTGATGAAACTTGTTATCAGAATGTTCCATGACCCCTGTCATCAAAATGATCCCTGACCGTTGTCATCGCAATGCTGCATGATACCTTTCATCCCAATCCTCTGTGACCGCTGTCATCACAATGCTCCAGGACAACTTTCATCACAATGTTCCATGCCCTGGTCATCAAAATGCTCCAGAACTCTTGTCATCATAATGCTCCATGCCAATGTCATCAAAATGCCCCATGACACTTGTCATCACAATGCTCCATGGCCTTTGTCATCACAATGTTCCATGGCCCCTGTCATCAGAGTGCTCCATGTTACCTTTCAATACAATTCTACATGACCACTGTCATCACAATGCCCCATGACTGATGATACCACAATTCGCTATGGTCCTTGTCATCACAATGCTCCATGAACTGTGTCATCACAAGGTTCCAGGACACTTGTCATCACAATGATCCATGATCACTTTCATCACAATGCTCCATGAACCCTGTCATCTCAATGCTCCATGGCCTTTGTATTCACAATGCTCCATGGCCCCTGTAATCACAGAGCTCCATGACCCCTTTCATCCCAATGCTCCAAGACCGCTGTCATCACAATGCCCCAGGACGCCTGCCTTCACAAATCTCCACGACCTCTCTTACCAAAAAGCTCCATGATCCCTGTCAGTACAATGTTCCATGACACTTTTTATCACAATGCTCCATGACCCCTGTCATCAAAAAGTTCTCTGCCCATATCGTCACAATGCTCCTTGTCACCTTTCATCACAATGCACCATGCCCTTTCATCACAATGCTCCAGAATTCTTGTCATCGCAATGTTCCTTGACCGTGTCATCACAATGCTCCATGACCCTTGTCATCACAAAGCTCCATGACCCCTGGCATCACAATGATCCATGATTCCTTTCCTCACAGTGCTCCAGTACCCTTTTCATCACAATGTTGCATGCCATTGTCAGCACAATTCTCCTTGGACCCTGTCATCAAAATGCTCCATCCCCTTTTCATCACAATGCTCTAGATATCCTATCATTACAATGCTCCATGCTCGTGTCAACACAATGCTCCATGAACCCTGTCATCAAAATGCTTTATGAACCTTGTTATCAGAATGTTCCATGACCCCTGTCATCAAAATGATCCATAACCGTTGTCATCACAATGCTGCATGATACCTTTCATCCCAATTCTCTGTGACCGCTGTCATCACAATGCTCCAGGACAACTTTCATCACAATGCTCCATGACCCCTGTCATCACAACGTTCCATGAAAGTTGTCATCAAAATGCTCCATGACCCCGGTCACCACAAGGTTCCCTGCCCTTGTCATCACAATGGTACATGGCCTGGTCATCACAATGTTCCATGGCCTCTGTCATCACCATGCTCCATGGTCTTTCTCATCACAATGCTCTATGACCCCTGTCATCACAATGCTTGATGACCATTGTCATCACAATGCTCCAAGGCCCCTGTCATCACAATGCCTCATGGTCTTTGTAATCACAATGCTCAATGACCAATGTCATCACAGTGCTCCATGCCGTTGTCATCACAATGCTCCATGGTCCCTGTAATCACAATGCTCCATACCCTTGTCATCACAATGCTCCAGAACACTTGTCATCATAATGCTCCATTCCCGTGTCATCACATTGCTGAATGACACTTGTCATCACAATGTTCCTTGGCCTTTGTCATCACAGTGCTCCATGATACCTTTAATCAAAATTCTACATGACCACTCTCATCACAATGCAAGATGACCAATGTCATCACAATGCCCCATGACACGTGTCATCACAATTCGCCTTGGCCCTTGTCATCTCAATGCTGTATGAAACGTGTCATCAGTAGCTCCCAAGACCCTTGTCATCACAATGCTCCATGAACTCTGTTATCTCAATATTCCATGGCCTTTGTATTCACAATGCTCCATTGTCCCGATAATCGCGTTGCTCCATGAACACTTTCATCACAATGCTCCTTGACCACTGTCACCATAATGCCCCATGACGTCTCTCATCACTGTGCTCCAAGGCCACTCTCATCAAAATGCTCCATGATCTGTGTCAGCACAATATTGCATGACACTTGTCATCACAATGCTCCATGATCCCTCTAATCACAATGATCCCTGCCAATTTCATCACAATGACCCAAGTCTCCTGTAATCACAGTGCTCCATGCCCTTGTCATCACAATGCTCCAGGTCTGTTGTCATCACCATGCTTCATGCCCGTGTCATCACAATGCTCCATGAATCTTGTCTTCACAATGCTCCATGGCCCATGTCATCACAATGCTCCATGACCCCTCTCATCACAATGCTCTATGGCCTTTGTCATCACAATGCTCCGTGACCCCCGTCAACACAATGTCTGATGACCCCTGTCATCAAAATGCTAAATGGCACTTGTCATCACAATGCTCTATGATGCCTGTCATCACTATTCTCCATGTCACTTGTTATCACAAGGCTCCATGGCCCCTGTACTCCCAGTACTCCATGACCCCTTTCATCACAATGCCCAATGTCACCTCTGATCACAATTCTCAATGGCATTTGTCATCACGATGCTCCATGACACCTGTCATCACAATGCTCCATGAGACTTGTCATCACAATGCTCCATGGCCCCTCTCATTCCTGTGCTCCATAATAACTTTAATCACATTTCTAGATGACCACTGCCATCACAATGCCCCATGACATTGTCATCACAATTCGCCATGACCATTGTCATCACAATGCTCCATGAACCATGTCATCACAGGGTCCCAGGACACTTGTCATCACAATGATCCATTACCACTTTCATCACAATGCTCCATGACCACTGTCATCTCAATGCTCCATGGCCTTTGTATTCACAACGCTCCATGGCCCCTGTAATCACAGTGCTCCATAACACCTTTCATCATAATGCTCCATGACCACTGCCATCTCAATGCCTCATGACGCCTGTCATCACAATTCTCCAAGGCCCCTCTCATCACAGTGCTCCATGACACTTGTCATCCCATTGCTCCATAACACCTGTCATCACAGTGTTCCCTGCCCATGTCATCAAAATGCTCCATGTCCCTTATAATCACAATGCTCCATGCCTTTTTCCTCACAAAGCTCCAGAATTTTGTCATCACAATGTTCCATGACCGTGGCATCCCAATGCTCCATGGCCCTTGTCATCACAATGCTCCAGAATTCTTGTCATCACAATGTTCCATGAACGTGTCATCACAATGCTACATGACCCTGGTCATCACAGTTCTCCATGACCTTTGTCATCACAATGCTCTATGTCACTTTTCATCACAATTCTCAATGACCACTTTAATCACTATGCTCGCTGACCATTTTCATCACATTTCTCTATTGTCATTACAATTCCCCATGGCCCCTTTCTTCACAATTCTCCATGATGCCTGTCATCACAATGCTCCATGGCTTTTGTTATCACAATGCTCCAGGACCAGTTTCATCACAATACTCCATCCCCCTTGTCATCACAGTGCACAATGAAAGCTTTCATTACAATGCTCCATGACACTTGTCATCACAATGCTCCATGGCGTTTATCGTCACAATGCTCCCAGGCACTTTTCATCACGATATTCCATGAAAACGTTCATCACATTGCTCCATGACCATTGTCATCACAATAGTCCATACCCATGTCAACACAATGCTGCATAATCCCTGTCATCCCAATTCTCCATGACTGCTGTCATCACAATAATCCAGGACAATTTTCATTACAATGCTTCATGCCCCCAGGCATCACAGTGCTCCATGATACCTTTCATCACAATTCCTAGATGATCAATGTCATCACAATGCCCCATGACACCTGTTACCACAATTCGCTATGACCCTTGTCATCACAATACTCGATGAACCGTCTCATCACAGTGTTCCAGGACACATGTCATCACAATGATCCATTAATATTTTCATCACAATGCTCCAATACACCTGTCATCACAATGCTCCATGTCCCCTCTTATCATATTGCTCCATGATCTCTTTCATCACAAAGCTCCATGACCCCTGTCATCACAATGATCCATGATTCCTTTCCTCACAGTGCTCCAGTACCCTTTTCATCACAATGCTCCATGCCATTGTCAGCACAATTCTCCTTGGACCCTGTCATCAAAATGCTCCATCCCCTTTTCATCACAATGCTCCAGATATCCTATCATTACAATGCTCCATGCTCGTGTGAACACAATGCTCCATGACCCCTGTCATCAAAATGCTTTATGAACCTTTTATCAGAATGTTCCATGACCCCTGTCATCAAAATGATCCCTGACCGTTGTCATCGCAATGCTGCATGATACCTTTCATCCCAATTCTCTGTGACCGCTGTCATCACAATGCTCCAGGACAACTTTCATCACAATGCTCCATGACCCCTGTCATCACAACGTTCCATGAAAGTTGTCATCAAAATGCTCCATGACCCCGGTCACCACAAGGTTCCCTGCCCTTGTCATCACAATGGTACATGGCCTGGTCATCACAATGTTCCATGGCCTCTGTCATCACCATGCTCCATGGTCTTTCTCATCACAATGCTCTATGACCCCTGTCATCACAATGCTTGATGACCATTGTCATCACAATGCTCCAAGGCCCCTGTCATCACAATGCCTCATGGTCTTTGTAATCACAATGCTCAATGACCAATGTCATCACAGTGCTCCATGCCGTTGTCATCACAATGCTCCATGGTCCCTGTAATCACAATGCTCCATACCCTTGTCATCACAATGCTCCAGAACACTTGTCATCATAATGCTCCATTCCCGTGTCATCACATTGCTGAATGACACTTGTCATCACAATGTTCCTTGGCCTTTGTCATCACAGTGCTCCATGATACCTTTAATCAAAATTCTACATGACCACTCTCATCACAATGCAAGATGACCAATGTCATCACAATGCCCCATGACACGTGTCATCACAATTCGCCTTGGCCCTTGTCATCTCAATGCTGTATGAAACGTGTCATCAGTAGCTCCCAAGACCCTTGTCATCACAATGCTCCATGAACTCTGTTATCTCAATATTCCATGGCCTTTGTATTCACAATGCTCCATTGTCCCGATAATCGCGTTGCTCCATGAACACTTTCATCACAATGCTCCTTGACCACTGTCACCATAATGCCCCATGACGTCTCTCATCACTGTGCTCCAAGGCCACTCTCATCAAAATGCTCCATGATCTGTGTCAGCACAATATTGCATGACACTTGTCATCACAATGCTCCATGATCCCTCTAATCACAATGATCCCTGCCAATTTCATCACAATGACCCAAGTCTCCTGTAATCACAGTGCTCCATGCCCTTGTCATCACAATGCTCCAGGTCTGTTGTCATCACCATGCTTCATGCCCGTGTCATCACAATGCTCCATGAATCTTGTCTTCACAATGCTCCATGGCCCATGTCATCACAATGCTCCATGACCCCTCTCATCACAATGCTCTATGGCCTTTGTCATCACAATGCTCCGTGACCCCCGTCAACACAATGTCTGATGACCCCTGTCATCAAAATGCTAAATGGCACTTGTCATCACAATGCTCTATGATGCCTGTCATCACTATTCTCCATGTCACTTATTATCACAAGGCTCCATGGCCCCTGTACTCCCAGTACTCCATGACCCCTTTCATCACAATGCCCAATGTCACCTCTGATCACAATTCTCAATGGCATTTGTCATCACGATGCTCCATGACACCTGTCATCACAATGCTCCATGAGACTTGTCATCACAATGCTCCATGGCCCCTCTCATTCCTGTGCTCCATAATAACTTTAATCACATTTCTAGATGACCACTGCCATCACAATGCCCCATGACATTGTCATCACAATTCGCCATGACCATTGTCATCACAATGCTCCATGAACCATGTCATCACAGGGTCCCAGGACACTTGTCATCACAATGATCCATTACCACTTTCATCACAATGCTCCATGACCACTGTCATCTCAATGCTCCATGGCCTTTGTATTCACAACGCTCCATGGCCCCTGTAATCACAGTGCTCCATAACACCTTTCATCATAATGCTCCATGACCACTGCCATCTCAATGCCTCATGACGCCTGTCATCACAATTCTCCAAGGCCCCTCTCATCACAGTGCTCCATGACACTTGTCATCCCATTGCTCCATAACACCTGTCATCACAGTGTTCCCTGCCCATGTCATCAAAATGCTCCATGTCCCCTATAATCACAATGCTCCATGCCTTTTTCCTCACAAAGCTCCAGAATTTTGTCATCACAATGTTCCATGACCGTGGCATCCCAATGCTCCATGGCCCTTGTCATCACAATGCTCCAGAATTCTTGTCATCACAATGTTCCATGAACGTGTCATCACAATGCTACATGACCCTGGTCATCACAGTTCTCCATGACCTTTGTCATCACAATGCTCTATGTCACTTTTCATCAGAATTCTCAATGACCACTTTAATCACTATGCTCGCTGACCATTTTCATCACATTTCTCTATTGTCATTACAATTCCCCATGGCCCCTTTCTTCACAATTCTCCATGATGCCTGTCATCACAATGCTCCATGGCTTTTGTTATCACAATGCTCCAGGACCAGTTTCATCACAATACTCCATCCCCCTTGTCATCACAGTGCACAATGAAAGCTTTCATTACAATGCTCCATGACACTTGTCATCACAATGCTCCATGGCGTTTATCGTCACAATGCTCCCAGGCACTTTTCATCACGATATTCCATGAAAACTTTCATCACATTGCTCCATGACCATTGTCATCACAATAGTCCATACCCATGTCAACACAATGCTGCATAATCCCTGTCATCCCAATTCTCCATGACTGCTGTCATCACAATAATCCAGGACAATTTTCATTACAATGCTTCATGCCCCCAGTCATCACAGTGCTCCATGATACCTTTCATCACAATTCCTAGATGATCAATGTCATCACAATGCCCCATGACACCTGTTACCACAATTCGCTATGACCCTTGTCATCACAATACTCGATGAACCGTGTCATCACAGTGTTCCAGGACACATGTCATCACAATGATCCATTAATATTTTCATCACAATGCTCCAATACACCTGTCATCACAATGCTCCATGTCCCCTCTTATCATATTGCTCCATGATCTCTTTCATCACAATGCTCCATGACCACTGTCATCACCATACCTCAAGACGCCTGTCATCTCAGTGCTCCATGGCCCCTTTCATCACAAGGCTCCATGAACCCAGTCATCACAATGTTCCCTGCCCTCTTCGTCACAATGCTCCATGGGCCCTGTCATCACAATGCTCCATGCCCTTGTCATCAAAATTCTCCAGAACTCTTGTCATCATAATGTTCCATGCCAATGTCATCAAAATGTCCCATGACACTTGTCATCACAATGCTCCATGGCCTTTGTCATCACAATGTTCCATGGCCCCTGTCATCACAGTGCTCCTTGATACCTTTCATCACAATTCTACATGACCACTGTCATCACAATGCCCCATTTCAGATGTCATCACAATTCGCCATGGTCCTTGTCATAACAATGCTCCATGAACCGTGTCATCACAAGGTTTCAGGACACTTGTCATCACAATGATCCATGATCACTTTCATCACAATGCTCCATAGCCTTTGTATTCACAATGCTCCATGGCCCCTGTAATCACAGTGCTCCATGACCCCTTTCATCACAATGCTCCAAGACCGCTGTCATCACAATGCCCCATGACGCCTGCCACCACCAATCTCCAAGGGCTCCCTTACCAAAAAGCTCCATGATCCCTGTCAGTACAATGTTCCATGACACTTTTCATCACAATGCTCCATGACCCCTGTCATCACAAAGTTCTCTGCCCATATCATCACAATGCTACTTGTCACCTTTCATCACAATGCTCCATGCCCTTTCATCACAATGCTCCAGATTTCTTGTCATCACAATGTTCCTTGACCGTGTCATCACAATGCTCCATGACCCGTGTCATCACAAAGCTCCATGACCCCTGGCATCACAATGATCCATGATTCCTTTCCTCACAGTGCTCCAGTACCCTTTTCATCACAATGCTCCATGCCATTGTCAGCACAATGCTACTTGGACACTGTCATCAAAATGCTCCATCCCCTTTTCATCACAATGCTCCAGATATCCTATCATTACAATGCTCCATGCCCGTGTCAACACAATGCTCCATGACCCCTGTCATCAAAATGCTTGATGAAACTTGTTATCAGAATGTTCCATGACCCCTGTCATCAAAATGATCCCTGACCGTTGTCATCGCAATGCTGCATGATACCTTTCATCCCAATTCTCTGTGACCGCTGTCATCACAATGCTCCAGGACAACTTTCATCACAATGCTCCATGACCCCTGTCATCACAACGTTCCATGAAAGTTGTCATCAAAATGCTCCATGACCCCGGTCACCACAAGATTCCCTGCCCTTGTCATCACAATGGTACTTGGCCTGGTCATCACAATGTTCCATGGCCTCTGTCATCACCATGCTCCATGGTCTTTCTCATCACAATGCTCTATGACCCCTGTCATCACAATGCTTGATGACCATTGTCATCACAATGCTCCAAGGCCCCTGTCATCACAATGCCTCATGGTCTTTGTAATCACAATGCTCAATGACCAATGTCATCACAGTGCTCCATGCCGTTGTCATCACAATGCTCCATGGTCCCTGTAATCACAATGCTCCATACCCTTGTCATCACAATGCTCCAGAACACTTGTCATCATAATGCTCCATTCCCGTGTCATCACATTGCTGAATGACACTTGTCATCACAATGTTCCTTGGCCTTTGTCATCACTGTGCTCCATGATACCTTTAATCAAAATTCTACATGACCACTCTCATCACAATGCAAGATGACCAATGTCATCACAATGCCCCATGACACGTGTCATCACAATTCGCCTTGGCCCTTGTCATCTCAATGCTGTATGAAACGTGTCATCAGTAGCTCCCAAGACCCTTGTCATCACAATGCTCCATGAACTCTGTTATCTCAATGTTCCATGGCCTTTGTATTCACAATGCTCCATTGTCCCGATAATCGCGTTGCTCCATGAACACTTTCATCACAATGCTCCTTGACCACTGTCACCATAATGCCCCATGACGTCTCTCATCACTGTGCTCCAAGGCCACTCTCATCAAAATGCTCCATGATCTGTGTCAGCACAATATTGCATGACACTTGTCATCACAATGCTCCATGATCCCTCTAATCACAATGATCCCTGCCAATTTCATCACAATGACCCAAGTCTCCTGTAATCACAATGCTCCATGCCCTTGTCATCACAATGCTCCAGGTCTGTTGTCATCACCATGCTTCATGCCCGTGTCATCACAATGCTCCATGAATCTTGTCTTCACAATGCTCCATGGCCCATGTCATCACAATGCTCCATGACCCCTCTCATCACAATGCTCTATGGCCTTTGTCATCACAATGCTCCGTGACCCCCGTCAACACAATGCCTGATGACCCCTGTCATCAAAATGCTAAATGGCACTTGTCATCACAATGCTCTATGATGCCTGTCATCACTATTCTCCATGTCACTTGTTATCACAAGGCTCCATGGCCCCTGTACTCCCAGTACTCCATGACCCCTTTCATCACAATGCACAATGTCACCTCTGATCACAATTCTCAATGGCATTTGTCATCACGATGCTCCATGACACCTGTCATCACAATGCTCCATGAGACTTATCATCACAATGCTCCATGGCCCCTCTCATTACTGTGCTCCATAATAACTTTAATCACATTTCTAGATGACCACTGCCATCACAATGCCCCATGACATTGTCATCACAATTCGCCATGACCATTGTCATCACAATGCTCCATGAACCATGTCATCACAGGGTCCCAGGACACTTGTCATCACAATGATCCATTACCACTTTCATCACAATGCTCCATGACCACTGTCATCTCAATGCTCCATGGCCTTTGTATTCACAATGCTCCATGGCCCCTGTAATCACAGTGCTCCATAACACCTTTCATCATAATGCTCCATGACCACTGCCATCTCAATGCCTCATGACGCCTGTCATCACAATTCTCCAAGGCCCCTCTCATCACAGTGCTCCATGACACTTGTCATCCTATTGCTCCATAACACCTGTCATCACAGTGTTCCCTGCCCATGTCATCAAAATGCTCCATGTCCCCTATAATCACAATGCTCCATGCCTTTTTCCTCACAAAGCTCCAGAATTTTGTCATCACAATGTTCCATGACCGTGGCATCACAATGCTCCATGGCCCTTGTCATCACAATGCTCCAGAATTCTTGTCATCACAATGTTCCATGAACGTGTCATCACAATGCTACATGACCCTGGTCATCACAGTTCTCCATGACCTTTGTCATCACAATGCTCTATGTCACTTTTCATCAGAATTCTCAATGACCACTTTAATCACTATGCTCGCTGACCATTTTCATCACATTTCTCTATTGTCATTACAATTCCCCATGGCCCCTTTCTTCACAATTCTCCATGATGCCTGTCATCACAATGCTCCATGGCTTTTGTTATCACAATGCTCCAGGACCAGTTTCATCACAATACTCCATCCCCCTTGTCATCACAGTGCACAATGAAAGCTTTCATTACAATGCTCCATGACACTTGTCATCACAATGCTCCATGGCGTTTATCGTCACAATGCTCCCAGGCACTTTTCATCACGATATTCCATGAAAACTTTCATCACATTGCTCCATGACCATTGTCATCACAATAGTCCATACCCATGTCAACACAATGCTGCATAATCCCTGTCATCCCAATTCTCCATGACTGCTGTCATCACAATAATCCAGGACAATTTTCATTACAATGCTTCATGCCCCCAGTCATCACAGTGCTCCATGATACCTTTCATCACAATTCCTAGATGATCAATGTCATCACAATGCCCCATGACACCTGTTACCACAATTCGCTATGACCCTTGTCATCACAATACTCGATGAACCGTGCCATCACAGTGTTCCAGGACACATGTCATCACAATGATCCATTAATATTTTCATCACAATGCTCCAATACACCTGTCATCACAATGCTCCATGTCCCCTCTTATCATATTGCTCCATGATCTCTTTCATCACAATGCTCCATGACCACTGTCATCACCATACCTCAAGACGCCTGTCATCTCAGTGCTCCATGGCCCCTTTCATCACAAGGCTCCATGAACCCAGTCATCACAATGTTCCCTGCCCTCTTCGTCACAATGCTCCATGGGCCCTGTCATCACAATGCTCCATGCCCTTGTCATCAAAATTCTCCAGAACTCTTGTCATCATAATGTTCCATGCCAATGTCATCAAAATGTCCCATGACACTTGTCATCACAATGCTCCATGGCCTTTGTCATCACAATGTTCCATGGCCCCTGTCATCACAGTGCTCCTTGATACCTTTCATCACAATTCTACATGACCACTGTCATCGCAATGCCCCACTTCAGATGTCATCACAATTCGCCATGGTCCTTGTCATAACAATGCTCCATGAACCGTGTCATCACAAGGTTTCAGGACACTTGTCATCACAATGATCCATGATCACTTTCATCACAATGCTCCATGAACCCTGTCATCTCAATGCTCCATAGCCTTTGTATTCACAATGCTCCATGGACCCTGTAATCACAGTGCTCCATGACCCCTTTCATCACAATGCTCCAAGACCGCTGTCATTACAATGCCCCATGACGCCTGCCACCACCAATCTCCAAGGGCTCCCTTACCAAAAAGCTCCATGATCCCTGTCAGTACAATGTTCCATGACACTTTTCATCACAATGCTCCATGACCCCTGTCATCACAAAGTTCTCTGCCCATATCATCACAATGCTACTTGTCACCTTTCATCACAATGCTCCATGCCCTTTCATCACAATGCTCCAGATTTCTTGTCATCACAATGTTCCTTGACCGTGTCATCACAATGCTCCATGACCCGTGTCATCACAAAGCTCCATGACCCCTGGCATCACAATGATCCATGATTCCTTTCCTCACAGTGCTCCAGTACCCTTTTCATCACAATGCTCCATGCCATTGTCAGCACAATGCTACTTGGACACTGTCATCAAAATGCTCCATCCCCTTTTCATCACAATGCTCCAGATATCCTATCATTACAATGCTCCATGCTCGTGTCAACACAATGCTCCATGACCCCTGTCATCAAAATGCTTTATGAACCTTGTTATCAGAATGTTCCATGACCCCTGTCATCCAAATGATCCATGACCGTTGTCATCACAATGCTGCATGATACCTTTCATCCCAATTCTCTGTGACCGCTGTCATCACAATGCTCCAGGACAACTTTCATCACAATGCTCCATGACCCCTGTCATCACAACGTTCCATGAAAGTTGTCATCAAAATGCTCCATGACCCCGGTCACCACAAGGTTCCCTGCCCTTGTCATCACAATGGTACTTGGCCTGGTCATCACAATGTTCCATGGCCTCTGTCATCACCATGCTCCATGGTCTTTCTCATCACAATGCTCTATGACCCCTGTCATCACAATGCTTGATGACCATTGTCATCACAATGCTCCAAGGCCCCTGTCATCACAATGCCTCATGGTCTTTGTAATCACAATGCTCAATGACCAATGTCATCACAGTGCTCCATGCCGTTGTCATCACAATGCTCCATGGTCCCTGTAATCACAATGCTCCATACCCTTGTCATCACAATGCTCCAGAACACTTGTCATCATAATGCTCCATTCCCGTGTCATCACATTGCTGAATGACACTTGTCATCACAATGTTCCTTGGCCTTTGTCATCACTGTGCTCCATGATACCTTTAATCAAAATTCTACATGACCACTCTCATCACAATGCAAGATGACCAATGTCATCACAATGCCCCATGACACGTGTCATCACAATTCGCCTTGGCCCTTGTCATCTCAATGCTGTATGAAACGTGTCATCAGTAGCTCCCAAGACCCTTGTCATCACAATGCTCCATGAACTCTGTTATCTCAATGTTCCATGGCCTTTGTATTCACAATGCTCCATTGTCCCGATAATCGCGTTGCTCCATGAACACTTTCATCACAATGCTCCTTGACCACTGTCACCATAATGCCCCATGACGTCTCTCATCACTGTGCTCCAAGGCCACTCTCATCAAAATGCTCCATGATCTGTGTCAGCACAATATTGCATGACACTTGTCATCACAATGCTCCATGATCCCTCTAATCACAATGATCCCTGCCAATTTCATCACAATGACCCAAGTCTCCTGTAATCACAATGCTCCATGCCCTTGTCATCACAATGCTCCAGGTCTGTTGTCATCACCATGCTTCATGCCCGTGTCATCACAATGCTCCATGAATCTTGTCTTCACAATGCTCCATGGCCCATGTCATCACAATGCTCCATGACCCCTCTCATCACAATGCTCTATGGCCTTTGTCATCACAATGCTCCGTGACCCCCGTCAACACAATGCCTGATGACCCCTGTCATCAAAATGCTAAATGGCACTTGTCATCACAATGCTCTATGATGCCTGTCATCACTATTCTCCATGTCACTTGTTATCACAAGGCTCCATGGCCCCTGTACTCCCAGTACTCCATGACCCCTTTCATCACAATGCACAATGTCACCTCTGATCACAATTCTCAATGGCATTTGTCATCACGATGCTCCATGACACCTGTCATCACAATGCTCCATGAGACTTATCATCACAATGCTCCATGGCCCCTCTCATTACTGTGCTCCATAATAACTTTAATCACATTTCTAGATGACCACTGCCATCACAATGCCCCATGACATTGTCATCACAATTCGCCATGACCATTGTCATCACAATGCTCCATGAACCATGTCATCACAGGGTCCCAGGACACTTGTCATCACAATGATCCATTACCACTTTCATCACAATGCTCCATGACCACTGTCATCTCAATGCTCCATGGCCTTTGTATTCACAATGCTCCATGGCCCCTGTAATCACAGTGCTCCATAACACCTTTCATCATAATGCTCCATGACCACTGCCATCTCAATGCCTCATGACGCCTGTCATCACAATTCTCCAAGGCCCCTCTCATCACAGTGCTCCATGACACTTGTCATCCTATTGCTCCATAACACCTGTCATCACAGTGTTCCCTGCCCATGTCATCAAAATGCTCCATGTCCCCTATAATCACAATGCTCCATGCCTTTTTCCTCACAAAGCTCCAGAATTTTGTCATCACAATGTTCCATGACCGTGGCATCACAATGCTCCATGGCCCTTGTCATCACAATGCTCCAGAATTCTTGTCATCACAATGTTCCATGAACGTGTCATCACAATGCTACATGACCCTGGTCATCACAGTTCTCCATGACCTTTGTCATCACAATGCTCTATGTCACTTTTCATCAGAATTCTCAATGACCACTTTAATCACTATGCTCGCTGACCATTTTCATCACATTTCTCTATTGTCATTACAATTCCCCATGGCCCCTTTCTTCACAATTCTCCATGATGCCTGTCATCACAATGCTCCATGGCTTTTGTTATCACAATGCTCCAGGACCAGTTTCATCACAATACTCCATCCCCCTTGTCATCACAGTGCACAATGAAAGCTTTCATTACAATGCTCCATGACACTTGTCATCACAATGCTCCATGGCGTTTATCGTCACAATGCTCCCAGGCACTTTTCATCACGATATTCCATGAAAACTTTCATCACATTGCTCCATGACCATTGTCATCACAATAGTCCATACCCATGTCAACACAATGCTGCATAATCCCTGTCATCCCAATTCTCCATGACTGCTGTCATCACAATAATCCAGGACAATTTTCATTACAATGCTTCATGCCCCCAGTCATCACAGTGCTCCATGATACCTTTCATCACAATTCCTAGATGATCAATGTCATCACAATGCCCCATGACACCTGTTACCACAATTCGCTATGACCCTTGTCATCACAATACTCGATGAACCGTGCCATCACAGTGTTCCAGGACACATGTCATCACAATGATCCATTAATATTTTCATCACAATGCTCCAATACACCTGTCATCACAATGCTCCATGTCCCCTCTTATCATATTGCTCCATGATCTCTTTCATCACAATGCTCCATGACCACTGTCATCACCATACCTCAAGACGCCTGTCATCTCAGTGCTCCATGGCCCCTTTCATCACAAGGCTCCATGAACCCAGTCATCACAATGTTCCCTGCCCTCTTCGTCACAATGCTCCATGGGCCCTGTCATCACAATGCTCCATGCCCTTGTCATCAAAATTCTCCAGAACTCTTGTCATCATAATGTTCCATGCCAATGTCATCAAAATGTCCCATGACACTTGTCATCACAATGCTCCATGGCCTTTGTCATCACAATGTTCCATGGCCCCTGTCATCACAGTGCTCCTTGATACCTTTCATCACAATTCTACATGACCACTGTCATCGCAATGCCCCACTTCAGATGTCATCACAATTCGCCATGGTCCTTGTCATAACAATGCTCCATGAACCGTGTCATCACAAGGTTTCAGGACACTTGTCATCACAATGATCCATGATCACTTTCATCACAATGCTCCATGAACCCTGTCATCTCAATGCTCCATAGCCTTTGTATTCACAATGCTCCATGGACCCTGTAATCACAGTGCTCCATGACCCCTTTCATCACAATGCTCCAAGACCGCTGTCATTACAATGCCCCATGACGCCTGCCACCACCAATCTCCAAGGGCTCCCTTACCAAAAAGCTCCATGATCCCTGTCAGTACAATGTTCCATGACACTTTTCATCACAATGCTCCATGACCCCTGTCATCACAAAGTTCTCTGCCCATATCATCACAATGCTACTTGTCACCTTTCATCACAATGCTCCATGCCCTTTCATCACAATGCTCCAGATTTCTTGTCATCACAATGTTCCTTGACCGTGTCATCACAATGCTCCATGACCCGTGTCATCACAAAGCTCCATGACCCCTGGCATCACAATGATCCATGATTCCTTTCCTCACAGTGCTCCAGTACCCTTTTCATCACAATGCTCCATGCCATTGTCAGCACAATGCTACTTGGACACTGTCATCAAAATGCTCCATCCCCTTTTCATCACAATGCTCCAGATATCCTATCATTACAATGCTCCATGCCCGTGTCAACACAATGCTCCATGACCCCTGTCATCAAAATGCTTGATGAAACTTGTTATCAGAATGTTCCATGACCCCTGTCATCAAAATGATCCCTGACCGTTGTCATCGCAATGCTGCATGATACCTTTCATCCCAATCCTCTGTGACCGCTGTCATCACAATGCTCCAGGACAACTTTCATCACAATGCTCCAAGCCCTGGTCATCAAAATGCTCCAGAACTCTTGTCATCATAATGCTCCATGCCAATGTCATCAAAATGCCCCATGACACTTGTCATCACAATGCTCCATGGCCTTTGTCATCACAATGTTCCATGGCCCCTGTCATCAGAGTGCTCCATGTTACCTTTCAATACAATTCTACATGACCACTGTCATCACAATGCCCCATGACAGATGATACCACAATTCGCCATGGTCCTTGTCATCACAATGCTCCATGAACTGTGTCATCACAAGGTTCCAGGACACTTGTCATCACAATGATCCATGATCACTTTCATCACAATGCTCCATGAACCCTGTCATCTCAATGCTCCATGGCCTTTGTATTCACAATGCTCCATGGCCCCTGTAATCACAGAGCTCCATGACCCCTTTCATCCCAATGCTCCAAGACCGCTGTCATCACAATGCCCCAGGACGCCTGCCTTCACAAATCTCCAAGACCTCTCTTACCAAAAAGCTCCATGATCCCTGTCAGTACAATGTTCCATGACACTTTTTATCACAATGCTCCATGACCCCTGTCATCAAAAAGTTCTCTGCCCATATCGTCACAATGCTCCTTGTCACCCTTCATCACAATGCACCATACCCTTTCATCACAATGCTCCAGAATTCTTGTCATCGCAATGTTCCTTGACCGTGTCATCACAATGCTCCATGACCCTTGTCATCACAAAGCTCCATGACCCCTGGCATCACAATGATCCATGATTCCTTTCCTCACAGTGCTCCAGTACCCTTTTCATCACAATGCTCCATGCCATTGTCAGCACAATTCTCCTTGGACCCTGTCATCAAAATGCTCCATCCCCTTTTCATCACAATGCTCCAGATATCCTATCATTACAATGCTCCATGCTCGTGTCAACACAATGCTCCATGACCCCTGTCATCAAAATGCTTTATGAACCTTGTTATCAGAATGTTCCATGACCCCTGTCATCCAAATGATCCATGACCGTTGTCATCACAATGCTGCATGATACCTTTCATCCCAATTCTCTGTGACCGCTGTCATCACAATGCTCCAGGACAACTTTCATCACAATGCTCCATGACCCCTGTCATCACAACGTTCCATGAAAGTTGTCATCAAAATGCTCCATGACCCCGGTCACCACAAGGTTCCCTGCCCTTGTCATTACAATGGTACTTGGCCTGGTCATCACAATGTTCCATGGCCTCTGTCATCACCATGCTCCATGGTCTTTCTCATCACAATGCTCTATGACCCCTGTCATCACAATGCTTGATGACCATTGTCATCACAATGCTCCAAGGCCCCTGTCATCACAATGCCTCATGGTCTTTGTAATCACAATGCTCAATGACCAATGTCATCACAGTGCTCCATGCCGTTGTCATCACAATGCTCCATGGTCCCTGTAATCACAATGCTCCATACCCTTGTCATCACAATGCTCCAGAACACTTGTCATCATAATGCTCCATTCCCGTGTCATCACATTGCTGAATGACACTTGTCATCACAATGTTCCTTGGCCTTTGTCATCACTGTGCTCCATGATACCTTTAATCAAAATTCTACATGACCACTCTCATCACAATGCAAGATGACCAATGTCATCACAATGCCCCATGACACGTGTCATCACAATTCGCCTTGGCCCTTGTCATCTCAATGCTGTATGAAACGTGTCATCAGTAGCTCCCAAGACCCTTGTCATCACAATGCTCCATGAACTCTGTTATCTCAATGTTCCATGGCCTTTGTATTCACAATGCTCCATTGTCCCGATAATCGCGTTGCTCCATGAACACTTTCATCACAATGCTCCTTGACCACTGTCACCATAATGCCCCATGACGTCTCTCATCACTGTGCTCCAAGGCCACTCTCATCAAAATGCTCCATGATCTGTGTCAGCACAATATTGCATGACACTTGTCATCACAATGCTCCATGATCCCTCTAATCACAATGATCCCTGCCAATTTCATCACAATGACCCAAGTCTCCTGTAATCACAATGCTCCATGCCCTTGTCATCACAATGCTCCAGGTCTGTTGTCATCACCATGCTTCATGCCCGTGTCATCACAATGCTCCATGAATCTTGTCTTCACAATGCTCCATGGCCCATGTCATCACAATGCTCCATGACCCCTCTCATCACAATGCTCTATGGCCTTTGTCATCACAATGCTCCGTGACCCCCATCAACACAATGCCTGATGACCCCTGTCATCAAAATGCTAAATGGCACTTGTCATCACAATGCTCTATGATGCCTGTCATCACTATTCTCCATGTCACTTGTTATCACAAGGCTCCATGGCCCCTGTACTCCCATTACTCCATGACCCCTTTCATCACAATGCCCAATGTCACCTCTGATCACAATTCTCAATGGCATTTGTCATCACGATGCTCCATGACACCTGTCATCACAATGCTCCATGAGACTTGTCATCACAATGCTCCATGGCCCCTCTCATTACTGGGCTCCATAATAACTTTAATCACATTTCTAGATGACCACTGCCATCACAATGCCCCATGACATTGTCATCACAATTCGCCATGACCATTGTCATCACAATGCTCCATGAACCATGTCATCACAGGGTCCCAGGACACTTGTCATCACAATGATCCATTACCACTTTCATCACAATGCTCCATGACCACTGTCATCTCAATGCTCCATGGCCTTTGCATTCAAAATGCTCCATGGCCCCTGTAATCACAGTGCTCCATAACACCTTTCATCATAATGCTCCATGACCACTGCCATCTCAATGCCTCATGACGCCTGTCATCACAATTCTCCAAGGCCCCTCTCATCACAGTGCTCCATGACACTTGTCATCCTATTGCTCCATAACACCTGTCATCACAGTGTTCCCTGCCCATGTCATCAAAATGCTCCATGTCCCCTATAATCACAATGCTCCATGCCTTTTTCCTCACAAAGCTCCAGAATTTTGTCATCACAATGTTCCATGACCGTGGCATCCCAATGCTCCATGGCCCTTGTCATCACAATGCTCCAGAATTCTTGTCATCACAATGTTCCATGAACGTGTCATCACAATGCTACATGACCCTGGTCATCACAGTTCTCCATGACCTTTGTCATCACAATGCTCTATGTCACTTTTCATCAGAATTCTCAATGACCACTTTAATCACTATGCTCGCTGACCATTTTCATCACATTTCTCTATTGTCATTACAATTCCCCATGGCCCCTTTCTTCACAATTCTCCATGATGCCTGTCATCACAATGCTCCATGGCTTTTGTTATCACAATGCTCCAGGACCAGTTTCATCACAATACTCCATCCCCCTTGTCATCACAGTGCACAATGAAAGCTTTCATTACAATGCTCCATGACACTTGTCATCACAATGCTCCATGGCGTTTATCGTCACAATGCTCCCAGGCACTTTTCATCACGATATTCCATGAAAACTTTCATCACATTGCTCCATGACCATTGTCATCACAATAGTCCATACCCATGTCAACACAATGCTGCATAATCCCTGTCATCCCAATTCTCCATGACTGCTGTCATCACAATAATCCAGGACAATTTTCATTACAATGCTTCATGCCCCCAGTCATCACAGTGCTCCATGATACCTTTCATCACAATTCCTAGATGATCAATGTCATCACAATGCCCCATGACACCTGTTACCACAATTCGCTATGACCCTTGTCATCACAATACTCGATGAACCGTGTCATCACAGTGTTCCAGGACACATGTCATCACAATGATCCATTAATATTTTCATCACAATGCTCCAATACACCTGTCATCACAATGCTCCATGTCCCCTCTTATCATATTGCTCCATGATCTCTTTCATCACAAAGCTCCATGACCCCTGTCATCACAATGATCCATGATTCCTTTCCTCACAGTGCTCCAGTACCCTTTTCATCACAATGCTCCATGCCATTGTCAGCACAATTCTCCTTGGACCCTGTCATCAAAATGCTCCATCCCCTTTTCATCACAATGCTCCAGATATCCTATCATTACAATGCTCCATGCTCGTGTCAACACAATGCTCCATGACCCCTGTCATCAAAATGCTTTATGAACCTTGTTATCAGAATGTTCCATGACCCCTGTCATCCAAATGATCCATGACCGTTGTCATCACAATGCTGCATGATACCTTTCATCCCAATTCTCTGTGACCGCTGTCATCACAATGCTCCAGGACAACTTTCATCACAATGCTCCATGACCCCTGTCATCACAACGTTCCATGAAAGTTGTCATCAAAATGCTCCATGACCCCGGTCACCACAAGGTTCCCTGCCCTTGTCATCACAATGGTACTTGGCCTGGTCATCACAATGTTCCATGGCCTCTGTCATCACCATGCTCCATGGTCTTTCTCATCACAATGCTCTATGACCCCTGTCATCACAATGCTTGATGACCATTGTCATCACAATGCTCCAAGGCCCCTGTCATCACAATGCCTCATGGTCTTTGTAATCACAATGCTCAATGACCAATGTCATCACAGTGCTCCATGCCGTTGTCATCACAATGCTCCATGGTCCCTGTAATCACAATGCTCCATACCCTTGTCATCACAATGCTCCAGAACACTTGTCATCATAATGCTCCATTCCCGTGTCATCACATTGCTGAATGACACTTGTCATCACAATGTTCCTTGGCCTTTGTCATCACTGTGCTCCATGATACCTTTAATCAAAATTCTACATGACCACTCTCATCACAATGCAAGATGACCAATGTCATCACAATGCCCCATGACACGTGTCATCACAATTCGCCTTGGCCCTTGTCATCTCAATGCTGTATGAAACGTGTCATCAGTAGCTCCCAAGACCCTTGTCATCACAATGCTCCATGAACTCTGTTATCTCAATGTTCCATGGCCTTTGTATTCACAATGCTCCATTGTCCCGATAATCGCGTTGCTCCATGAACACTTTCATCACAATGCTCCTTGACCACTGTCACCATAATGCCCCATGACGTCTCTCATCACTGTGCTCCAAGGCCACTCTCATCAAAATGCTCCATGATCTGTGTCAGCACAATATTGCATGACACTTGTCATCACAATGCTCCATGATCCCTCTAATCACAATGATCCCTGCCAATTTCATCACAATGACCCAAGTCTCCTGTAATCACAATGCTCCATGCCCTTGTCATCACAATGCTCCAGGTCTGTTGTCATCACCATGCTTCATGCCCGTGTCATCACAATGCTCCATGAATCTTGTCTTCACAATGCTCCATGGCCCATGTCATCACAATGCTCCATGACCCCTCTCATCACAATGCTCTATGGCCTTTGTCATCACAATGCTCCGTGACCCCCGTCAACACAATGCCTGATGACCCCTGTCATCAAAATGCTAAATGGCACTTGTCATCACAATGCTCTATGATGCCTGTCATCACTATTCTCCATGTCACTTGTTATCACAAGGCTCCATGGCCCCTGTACTCCCAGTACTCCATGACCCCTTTCATCACAATGCCCAATGTCACCTCTGATCACAATTCTCAATGGCATTTGTCATCACGATGCTCCATGACACCTGTCATCACAATGCTCCATGAGACTTGTCATCACAATGCTCCATGGCCCCTCTCATTACTGGGCTCCATAATAACTTTAATCACATTTCTAGATGACCACTGCCATCACAATGCCCCATGACATTGTCATCACAATTCGCCATGACCATTGTCATCACAATGCTCCATGAACCATGTCATCACAGGGTCCCAGGACACTTGTCATCACAATGATCCATTACCACTTTCATCACAATGCTCCATGACCACTGTCATCTCAATGCTCCATGGCCTTTGCATTCAAAATGCTCCATGGCCCCTGTAATCACAGTGCTCCATAACACCTTTCATCATAATGCTCCATGACCACTGCCATCTCAATGCCTCATGACGCCTGTCATCACAATTCTCCAAGGCCCCTCTCATCACAGTGCTCCATGACACTTGTCATCCTATTGCTCCATAACACCTGTCATCACAGTGTTCCCTGCCCATGTCATCAAAATGCTCCATGTCCCCTATAATCACAATGCTCCATGCCTTTTTCCTCACAAAGCTCCAGAATTTTGTCATCACAATGTTCCATGACCGTGGCATCCCAATGCTCCATGGCCCTTGTCATCACAATGCTCCAGAATTCTTGTCATCACAATGTTCCATGAACGTGTCATCACAATGCTACATGACCCTGGTCATCACAGTTCTCCATGACCTTTGTCATCACAATGCTCTATGTCACTTTTCATCAGAATTCTCAATGACCACTTTAATCACTATGCTCGCTGACCATTTTCATCACATTTCTCTATTGTCATTACAATTCCCCATGGCCCCTTTCTTCCCAATTCTCCATGATGCCTGTCATCACAATGCTCCATGGCTTTTGTTATCACAATGCTCCAGGACCAGTTTCATCACAATACTCCATCCCCCTTGTCATCACTGTGCACAATGAAAGCTTTCATTACAATGCTCCATGACACTTGTCATCACAATGCTCCATGGCGTTTATCGTCACAATGCTCCCAGGCACTTTTCATCACGATATTCCATGAAAACTTTCATCACATTGCTCCATGACCATTGTCATCACAATAGTCCATACCCATGTCAACACAATGCTGCATAATCCCTGTCATCCCAATTCTCCATGACTGCTGTCATCACAATAATCCAGGACAATTTTCATTACAATGCTTCATGCCCCCAGTCATCACAGTGCTCCATGATACCTTTCATCACAATTCCTAGATGATCAATGTCATCACAATGCCCCATGACACCTGTTACCACAATTCGCTATGACCCTTGTCATCACAATACTCGATGAACCGTGTCATCACAGTGTTCCAGGACACATGTCATCACAATGATCCATTAATATTTTCATCACAATGCTCCAATACACCTGTCATCACAATGCTCCATGTCCCCTCTTATCATATTGCTCCATGATCTCTTTCATCACAAAGCTCCATGACCCCTGTCATCACAATGATCCATGATTCCTTTCCTCACAGTGCTCCAGTACCCTTTTCATCACAATGCTCCATGCCATTGTCAGCACAATTCTCCTTGGACCCTGTCATCAAAATGCTCCATCCCCTTTTCATCACAATGCTCCAGATATCCTATCATTACAATGCTCCATGCTCGTGTCAACACAATGCTCCATGACCCCTGTCATCAAAATGCTTTATGAACCTTGTTATCAGAATGTTCCATGACCCCTGTCATCAAAATGATCCATGACCGTTGTCATCACAATGCTGCATGATACCTTTCATCCCAATTCTCTGTGACCGCTGTCATCACAATGCTCCAGGACAACTTTCATCACAATGCTCCATGACCCCTGTCATCACAACGTTCCATGAAAGTTGTCATCAAAATGCTCCATGACCCCGGTCACCACAAGGTTCCCTGCCCTTGTCATCACAATGGTACATGGCCTGGTCATCACAATGTTCCATGGCCTCTGTCATCACCATGCTCCATGGTCTTTCTCATCACAATGCTCTATGATCCCTGTCATCACAATGCTTGATGACCATTGTCATCACAATGCTCCAAGGCCACTGTCATCACAATGCCTCATGGTCTTTGTAATCACAATGCTCAATGACCAATGTCATCACAGTGCTCCATGCCGTTGTCATCACAATGCTCCATGGTCCCTGTAATCACAATGCTCCATACCCTTGTCATCACAATGCTCCAGAACACTTGTCATCATAATGCTCCATTCCCGTGTCATCACATTGCTGAATGACACTTGTCATCACAATGTTCCTTGGCCTTTGTCATCACAGTGCTCCATGATACCTTTAATCAAAATTCTACATGACCACTCTCATCACAATGCAAGATGACCAATGTCATCACAATGCCCCATGACACGTGTCATCACAATTCGCCTTGGCCCTTGTCATCTCAATGCTGTATGAAACGTGTCATCAGTAGCTCCCAAGACCCTTGTCATCACAATGCTCCATGAACTCTGTTATCTCAATGTTCCATGGCCTTTGTATTCACAATGCTCCATTGTCCCGATAATCGCGTTGCTCCATGAACACTTTCATCACAATGCTCCTTGACCACTGTCACCATAATGCCCCATGACGTCTCTCATCACTGTGCTCCAAGGCCACTCTCATCAAAATGCTCCATGATCTGTGTCAGCACAATATTGCATGACACTTGTCATCACAATGCTCCATGATCCCTCTAATCACAATGATCCCTGCCAATTTCATCACAATGACCCAAGTCTCCTGTAATCACAATGCTCCATGCCCTTGTCATCACAATGCTCCAGGTCTGTTGTCATCACCATGCTTCATGCCCGTGTCATCACAATGCTCCATGAATCTTGTCTTCACAATGCTCCATGGCCCATGTCATCACAATGCTCCATGACCCCTCTCATCACAATGCTCTATGGCCTTTGTCATCACAATGCTCCGTGACCCCCGTCAACACAATGCCTGATGACCCCTGTCATCAAAATGCTAAATGGCACTTGTCATCACAATGCTCTATGATGCCTGTCATCACTATTCTCCATGTCACTTGTTATCACAAGGCTCCATGGCCCCTGTACTCCCAGTACTCCATGACCCCTTTCATCACAATGCACAATGTCACCTCTGATCACAATTCTCAATGGCATTTGTCATCACGATGCTCCATGACACCTGTCATCACAATGCTCCATGAGACTTGTCATCACAATGCTCCATGGCCCCTCTCATTACTGGGCTCCATAATAACTTTAATCACATTTCTAGATGACCACTGCCATCACAATGCCCCATGACATTGTCATCACAATTCGCCATGACCATTGTCATCACAATGCTCCATGAACCATGTCATCACAGGGTCCCAGGACACTTGTCATCACAATGATCCATTACCACTTTCATCACAATGCTCCATGACCACTGTCATCTCAATGCTCCATGGCCTTTGCATTCAAAATGCTCCATGGCCCCTGTAATCACAGTGCTCCATAACACCTTTCATCATAATGCTCCATGACCACTGCCATCTCAATGCCTCATGACGCCTGTCATCACAATTCTCCAAGGCCCCTCTCATCACAGTGCTCCATGACACTTGTCATCCTATTGCTCCATAACACCTGTCATCACAGTGTTCCCTGCCCATGTCATCAAAATGCTCCATGTCCCCTATAATCACAATGCTCCATGCCTTTTTCCTCACAAAGCTCCAGAATTTTGTCATCACAATGTTCCATGACCGTGGCATCCCAATGCTCCATGGCCCTTGTCATCACAATGCTCCAGAATTCTTGTCATCACAATGTTCCATGAACGTGTCATCACAATGCTACATGACCCTGGTCATCACAGTTCTCCATGACCTTTGTCATCACAATGCTCTATGTCACTTTTTATCAGAATTCTCAATGACCACTTTAATCACTATGCTCGCTGACCATTTTCATCACATTTCTCTATTGTCATTACAATTCCCCATGGCCCCTTTCTTCACAATTCTCCATGATGCCTGTCATCACAATGCTCCATGGCTTTTGTTATCACAATGCTCCAGGACCAGTTTCATCACAATACTCCATCCCCCTTGTCATCACAGTGCACAATGAAAGCTTTCATTACAATGCTCCATGACACTTGTCATCACAATGCTCCATGGCGTTTATCGTCACAATGCTCCCAGGCACTTTTCATCACGATATTCCATGAAAACTTTCATCACATTGCTCCATGACCATTGTCATCACAATAGTCCATACCCATGTCAACACAATGCTGCATAATCCCTGTCATCCCAATTCTCCATGACTGCTGTCATCACAATAATCCAGGACAATTTTCATTACAATGCTTCATGCCCCCAGTCATCACAGTGCTCCATGATACCTTTCATCACAATTCCTAGATGATCAATGTCATCACAATGCCCCATGACACCTGTTACCACAATTCGCTATGACCCTTGTCATCACAATACTCAATGAACCGTGTCATCACAGTGTTCCAGGACACATGTCATCACAATGATCCATTAATATTTTCATCACAATGCTCCAATACACCTGTCATCACAATGCTCCATGTCCCCTCTTATCATATTGCTCCATGATCTCTTTCATCACAAAGCTCCATGACCCCTGTCATCACAATGATCCATGATTCCTTTCCTCACAGTGCTCCAGTACCCTTTTCATCACAATGCTCCATGCCATTGTCAGCACAATTCTCCTTGGACCCTGTCATCAAAATGCTCCATCCCCTTTTCATCACAATGCTCCAGATATCCTATCATTACAATGCTCCATGCTCGTGTCAACACAATGCTCCATGACCCCTGTCATCAAAATGCTTTATGAACCTTGTTATCAGAATGTTCCATGACCCCTGTCATCCAAATGATCCATGACCGTTGTCATCACAATGCTGCATGATACCTTTCATCCCAATTCTCTGTGACCGCTGTCATCACAATGCTCCAGGACAACTTTCATCACAATGCTCCATGACCCCTGTCATCACAACGTTCCATGAAAGTTGTCATCAAAATGCTCCATGACCCCGGTCACCACAAGGTTCCCTGCCCTTGTCATCACAATGGTACTTGGCCTGGTCATCACAATGTTCCATGGCCTCTGTCATCACCATGCTCCATGGTCTTTCTCATCACAATGCTCTATGACCCCTGTCATCACAATGCTTGATGACCATTGTCATCACAATGCTCCAAGGCCCCTGTCATCACAATGCCTCATGGTCTTTGTAATCACAATGCTCAATGACCAATGTCATCACAGTGCTCCATGCCGTTGTCATCACAATGCTCCATGGTCCCTGTAATCACAATGCTCCATACCCTTGTCATCACAATGCTCCAGAACACTTGTCATCATAATGCTCCATTCCCGTGTCATCACATTGCTGAATGACACTTGTCATCACAATGTTCCTTGGCCTTTGTCATCACTGTGCTCCATGATACCTTTAATCAAAATTCTACATGACCACTCTCATCACAATGCAAGATGACCAATGTCATCACAATGCCCCATGACACGTGTCATCACAATTCGCCTTGGCCCTTGTCATCTCAATGCTGTATGAAACGTGTCATCAGTAGCTCCCAAGACCCTTGTCATCACAATGCTCCATGAACTCTGTTATCTCAATGTTCCATGGCCTTTGTATTCACAATGCTCCATTGTCCCGATAATCGCGTTGCTCCATGAACACTTTCATCACAATGCTCCTTGACCACTGTCACCATAATGCCCCATGACGTCTCTCATCACTGTGCTCCAAGGCCACTCTCATCAAAATGCTCCATGATCTGTGTCAGCACAATATTGCATGACACTTGTCATCACAATGCTCCATGATCCCTCTAATCACAATGATCCCTGCCAATTTCATCACAATGACCCAAGTCTCCTGTAATCACAATGCTCCATGCCCTTGTCATCACAATGCTCCAGGTCTGTTGTCATCACCATGCTTCATGCCCGTGTCATCACAATGCTCCATGAATCTTGTCTTCACAATGCTCCATGGCCCATGTCATCACAATGCTCCATGACCCCTCTCATCACAATGCTCTATGGCCTTTGTCATCACAATGCTCCGTGACCCCCGTCAACACAATGCCTGATGACCCCTGTCATCAAAATGCTAAATGGCACTTGTCATCACAATGCTCTATGATGCCTGTCATCACTATTCTCCATGTCACTTGTTATCACAAGGCTCCATGGCCCCTGTACTCCCAGTACTCCATGACCCCTTTCATCACAATGCCCAATGTCACCTCTGATCACAATTCTCAATGGCATTTGTCATCACGATGCTCCATGACACCTGTCATCACAATGCTCCATGAGACTTGTCATCACAATGCTCCATGGCCCCTCTCATTACTGGGCTCCATAATAACTTTAATCACATTTCTAGATGACCACTGCCATCACAATGCCCCATGACATTGTCATCACAATTCGCCATGACCATTGTCATCACAATGCTCCATGAACCATGTCATCACAGGGTCCCAGGACACTTGTCATCACAATGATCCATTACCACTTTCATCACAATGCTCCATGACCACTGTCATCTCAATGCTCCATGGCCTTTGCATTCAAAATGCTCCATGGCCCCTGTAATCACAGTGCTCCATAACACCTTTCATCATAATGCTCCATGACCACTGCCATCTCAATGCCTCATGACGCCTGTCATCACAATTCTCCAAGGCCCCTCTCATCACAGTGCTCCATGACACTTGTCATCCTATTGCTCCATAACACCTGTCATCACAGTGTTCCCTGCCCATGTCATCAAAATGCTCCATGTCCCCTATAATCACAATGCTCCATGCCTTTTTCCTCACAAAGCTCCAGAATTTTGTCATCACAATGTTCCATGACCGTGGCATCCCAATGCTCCATGGCCCTTGTCATCACAATGCTCCAGAATTCTTGTCATCACAATGTTCCATGAACGTGTCATCACAATGCTACATGACCCTGGTCATCACAGTTCTCCATGACCTTTGTCATCACAATGCTCTATGTCACTTTTCATCTCAATTCTCAATGACCACTTTAATCACTATGCTCGCTGACCGTCTTCATCACATTTCTCTATTGTCATTACAATTCCCCATGGCCCCTTTCTTCACAATTCTCCATGATGCCTGTCATCACAATGCTCCATGGCTTTTGTTATCACAATGCTCCAGGACCACTTTCATCACAATACTCCATCCCCCTTGTCATCACAGTGCACAATGAAAGCTTTCATTACAATGCTCCATGACACTTGTCATCACAATGCTCCATGGCGTTTATCGTCACAATGCTCCCAGGCACTTTTCATCACGATATTCCATGAAAACTTTCATCACATTGCTCCATGACCATTGTCATCACAATAGTCCATACCCATGTCAACACAATGCTGCATAATCCCTGTCATCCCAATTCTCCATGACTGCTGTCATCACAATAATCCAGGACAATTTTCATTACAATGCTTCATGCCCCCAGGCATCACAGTGCTCCATGATACCTTTCATCACAATTCCTAGATGATCAATGTCATCACAATGCCCCATGACACCTGTTACCACAATTCGCTATGACCCTTGTCATCACAATACTCGATGAACCGTGTCATCACAGTGTTCCAGGACACATGTCATCACAATGATCCATTAATATTTTCATCACAATGCTCCAATACACCTGTCATCACAATGCTCCATGTCCCCTCTTATCATATTGCTCCATGATCTCTTTCATCACAAAGCTCCATGACCCCTGTCATCACAATGATCCATGATTCCTTTCCTCACAGTGCTCCAGTACCCTTTTCATCACAATGCTCCATGCCATTGTCAGCACAATTCTCCTTGGACCCTGTCATCAAAATGCTCCATCCCCTTTTCATCACAATGCTCCAGATATCCTATCATTACAATGCTCCATGCTCGTGTCAACACAATGCTCCATGACCCCTGTCATCAAAATGCTTTATGAACCTTGTTATCAGAATGTTCCATGACCCCTGTCATCAAAATGATCCATGACCGTTGTCATCACAATGCTGCATGATACCTTTCATCCCAATTCTCTGTGACCGCTGTCATCACAATGCTCCAGGACAACTTTCATCACAATGCTCCATGACCCCTGTCATCACAACGTTCCATGAAAGTTGTCATCAAAATGCTCCATGACCCCGGTCACCACAAGGTTCCCTGCCCTTGTCATCACAATGGTACATGGCCTGGTCATCACAATGTTCCATGGCCTCTGTCATCACCATGCTCCATGGTCTTTCTCATCACAATGCTCTATGACCCCTGTCATCACAATGCTTGATGACCATTGTCATCACAATGCTCCAAGGCCACTGTCATCACAATGCCTCATGGTCTTTGTAATCACAATGCTCAATGACCAATGTCATCACAGTGCTCCATGCCGTTGTCATCACAATGCTCCATGGTCCCTGTAATCACAATGCTCCATACCCTTGTCATCACAATGCTCCAGAACACTTGTCATCATAATGCTCCATTCCCGTGTCATCACATTGCTGAATGACACTTGTCATCACAATGTTCCTTGGCCTTTGTCATCACAGTGCTCCATGATACCTTTAATCAAAATTCTACATGACCACTCTCATCACAATGCAAGATGACCAATGTCATCACAATGCCCCATGACACGTGTCATCACAATTCGCCTTGGCCCTTGTCATCTCAATGCTGTATGAAACGTGTCATCAGTAGCTCCCAAGACCCTTGTCATCACAATGCTCCATGAACTCTGTTATCTCAATGTTCCATGGCCTTTGTATTCACAATGCTCCATTGTCCCGATAATCGCGTTGCTCCATGAACACTTTCATCACAATGCTCCTTGACCACTGTCACCATAATGCCCCATGACGTCTCTCATCACTGTGCTCCAAGGCCACTCTCATCAAAATGCTCCATGATCTGTGTCAGCACAATATTGCATGACACTTGTCATCACAATGCTCCATGATCCCTCTAATCACAATGATCCCTGCCAATTTCATCACAATGACCCAAGTCTCCTGTAATCACAATGCTCCATGCCCTTGTCATCACAATGCTCCAGGTCTGTTGTCATCACCATGCTTCATGCCCGTGTCATCACAATGCTCCATGAATCTTGTCTTCACAATGCTCCATGGCCCATGTCATCACAATGCTCCATGACCCCTCTCATCACAATGCTCTATGGCCTTTGTCATCACAATGCTCCGTGACCCCCGTCAACACAATGCCTGATGACCCCTGTCATCAAAATGCTAAATGGCACTTGTCATCACAATGCTCTATGATGCCTGTCATCACTATTCTCCATGTCACTTGTTATCACAAGGCTCCATGGCCCCTGTACTCCCAGTACTCCATGACCCCTTTCATCACAATGCCCAATGTCACCTCTGATCACAATTCTCAATGGCATTTGTCATCACGATGCTCCATGACACCTGTCATCACAATGCTCCATGAGACTTGTCATCACAATGCTCCATGGCCCCTCTCATTACTGGGCTCCATAATAACTTTAATCACATTTCTAGATGACCACTGCCATCACAATGCCCCATGACATTGTCATCACAATTCGCCATGACCATTGTCATCACAATGCTCCATGAACCATGTCATCACAGGGTCCCAGGACACTTGTCATCACAATGATCCATTACCACTTTCATCACAATGCTCCATGACCACTGTCATCTCAATGCTCCATGGCCTTTGCATTCAAAATGCTCCATGGCCCCTGTAATCACAGTGCTCCATAACACCTTTCATCATAATGCTCCATGACCACTGCCATCTCAATGCCTCATGACGCCTGTCATCACAATTCTCCAAGGCCCCTCTCATCACAGTGCTCCATGACACTTGTCATCCTATTGCTCCATAACACCTGTCATCACAGTGTTCCCTGCCCATGTCATCAAAATGCTCCATGTCCCCTATAATCACAATGCTCCATGCCTTTTTCCTCACAAAGCTCCAGAATTTTGTCATCACAATGTTCCATGACCGTGGCATCCCAATGCTCCATGGCCCTTGTCATCACAATGCTCCAGAATTCTTGTCATCACAATGTTCCATGAACGTGTCATCACAATGCTACATGACCCTGGTCATCACAGTTCTCCATGACCTTTGTCATCACAATGCTCTATGTCACTTTTCATCAGAATTCTCAATGACCACTTTAATCACTATGCTCGCTGACCATTTTCATCACATTTCTCTATTGTCATTACAATTCCCCATGGCCCCTTTCTTCACAATTCTCCATGATGCCTGTCATCACAATGCTCCATGGCTTTTGTTATCACAATGCTCCAGGACCAGTTTCATCACAATACTCCATCCCCCTTGTCATCACAGTGCACAATGAAAGCTTTCATTACAATGCTCCATGACACTTGTCATCACAATGCTCCATGGCGTTTATCGTCACAATGCTCCCAGGCACTTTTCATCACGATATTCCATGAAAACTTTCATCACATTGCTCCATGACCATTGTCATCACAATAGTCCATACCCATGTCAACACAATGCTGCATAATCCCTGTCATCCCAATTCTCCATGACTGCTGTCATCACAATAATCCAGGACAATTTTCATTACAATGCTTCATGCCCCCAGTCATCACAGTGCTCCATGATACCTTTCATCACAATTCCTAGATGATCAATGTCATCACAATGCCCCATGACACCTGTTACCACAATTCGCTATGACCCTTGTCATCACAATACTCGATGAACCGTGTCATCACAGTGTTCCAGGACACATGTCATCACAATGATCCATTAATATTTTCATCACAATGCTCCAATACACCTGTCATCACAATGCTCCATGTCCCCTCTTATCATATTGCTCCATGATCTCTTTCATCACAAAGCTCCATGACCCCTGTCATCACAATGATCCATGATTCCTTTCCTCACAGTGCTCCAGTACCCTTTTCATCACAATGCTCCATGCCATTGTCAGCACAATTCTCCTTGGACCCTGTCATCAAAATGCTCCATCCCCTTTTCATCACAATGCTCCAGATATCCTATCATTACAATGCTCCATGCTCGTGTCAACACAATGCTCCATGACCCCTGTCATCAAAATGCTTTATGAACCTTGTTATCAGAATGTTCCATGACCCCTGTCATCCAAATGATCCATGACCGTTGTCATCACAATGCTGCATGATACCTTTCATCCCAATTCTCTGTGACCGCTGTCATCACAATGCTCCAGGACAACTTTCATCACAATGCTCCATGACCCCTGTCATCACAACGTTCCATGAAAGTTGTCATCAAAATGCTCCATGACCCCGGTCACCACAAGGTTCCCTGCCCTTGTCATCACAATGGTACTTGGCCTGGTCATCACAATGTTCCATGGCCTCTGTCATCACCATGCTCCATGGTCTTTCTCATCACAATGCTCTATGACCCCTGTCATCACAATGCTTGATGACCATTGTCATCACAATGCTCCAAGGCCCCTGTCATCACAATGCCTCATGGTCTTTGTAATCACAATGCTCAATGACCAATGTCATCACAGTGCTCCATGCCGTTGTCATCACAATGCTCCATGGTCCCTGTAATCACAATGCTCCATACCCTTGTCATCACAATGCTCCAGAACACTTGTCATCATAATGCTCCATTCCCGTGTCATCACATTGCTGAATGACACTTGTCATCACAATGTTCCTTGGCCTTTGTCATCACTGTGCTCCATGATACCTTTAATCAAAATTCTACATGACCACTCTCATCACAATGCAAGATGACCAATGTCATCACAATGCCCCATGACACGTGTCATCACAATTCGCCTTGGCCCTTGTCATCTCAATGCTGTATGAAACGTGTCATCAGTAGCTCCCAAGACCCTTGTCATCACAATGCTCCATGAACTCTGTTATCTCAATGTTCCATGGCCTTTGTATTCACAATGCTCCATTGTCCCGATAATCGCGTTGCTCCATGAACACTTTCATCACAATGCTCCTTGACCACTGTCACCATAATGCCCCATGACGTCTCTCATCACTGTGCTCCAAGGCCACTCTCATCAAAATGCTCCATGATCTGTGTCAGCACAATATTGCATGACACTTGTCATCACAATGCTCCATGATCCCTCTAATCACAATGATCCCTGCCAATTTCATCACAATGACCCAAGTCTCCTGTAATCACAATGCTCCATGCCCTTGTCATCACAATGCTCCAGGTCTGTTGTCATCACCATGCTTCATGCCCGTGTCATCACAATGCTCCATGAATCTTGTCTTCACAATGCTCCATGGCCCATGTTATCACAATGCTCCATGACCCCTCTCATCACAATGCTCTATGGCCTTTGTCATCACAATGCTCCGTGACCCCCGTCAACACAATGCCTGATGACCCCTGTCATCAAAATGCTAAATGGCACTTGTCATCACAATGCTCTATGATGCCTGTCATCACTATTCTCCATGTCACTTGTTATCACAAGGCTCCATGGCCCCTGTACTCCCAGTACTCCATGACCCCTTTCATCACAATGCCCAATGTCACCTCTGATCACAATTCTCAATGGCATTTGTCATCACGATGCTCCATGACACCTGTCATCACAATGCTCCATGAGACTTGTCATCACAATGCTCCATGGCCCCTCTCATTACTGTGCTCCATAATAACTTTAATCACATTTCTAGATGACCACTGCCATCACAATGCCCCATGACATTGTCATCACAATTCGCCATGACCATTGTCATCACAATGCTCCATGAACCATGTCATCACAGGGTCCCAGGACACTTGTCATCACAATGATCCATTACCACTTTCATCACAATGCTCCATGACCACTGTCATCTCAATGCTCCATGGCCTTTGCATTCAAAATGCTCCATGGCCCCTGTAATCACAGTGCTCCGTAACACCTTTCATCATAATGCTCCATGACCACTGCCATCTCAATGCCTCATGACGCCTGTCATCACAATTCTCCAAGGCCCCTCTCATCACAGTGCTCCATGACACTTGTCATCCTATTGCTCCATAACACCTGTCATCACAGTGTTCCCTGCCCATGTCATCAAAATGCTCCATGTCCCCTATAATCACAATGCTCCATGCCTTTTTCCTCACAAAGCTCCAGAATTTTGTCATCACAATGTTCCATGACCGTGGCATCCCAATGCTCCATGGCCCTTGTCATCACAATGCTCCAGAATTCTTGTCATCACAATGTTCCATGAACGTGTCATCACAATGCTACATGACCCTGGTCATCACAGTTCTCCATGACCTTTGTCATCACAATGCTCTATGTCACTTTTCATCTCAATTCTCAATGACCACTTTAATCACTATGCTCGCTGACCGTCTTCATCACATTTCTCTATTGTCATTACAATTCCCCATGGCCCCTTTCTTCACAATTCTCCATGATGCCTGTCATCACAATGCTCCATGGCTTTTGTTATCACAATGCTCCAGGACCACTTTCATCACAATACTCCATCCCCCTTGTCATCACAGTGCACAATGAAAGCTTTCATTACAATGCTCCATGACACTTGTCATCACAATGCTCCATGGCGTTTATCGTCACAATGCTCCCAGGCACTTTTCATCACGATATTCCATGAAAACTTTCATCACATTGCTCCATGACCATTGTCATCACAATAGTCCATACCCATGTCAACACAATGCTGCATAATCCCTGTCATCCCAATTCTCCATGACTGCTGTCATCACAATAATCCAGGACAATTTTCATTACAATGCTTCATGCCCCCAGTCATCACAGTGCTCCATGATACCTTTCATCACAATTACTAGATGATCAATGTCATCACAATGCCACATGACACCTGTTACCACAATTCGCTATGACCCTTGTCATCACAATACTCGATGAACCGTGTCATCACAGTGTTCCAGGACACATGTCATCACAATGATCCATTAATATTTTCATCACAATGCTCCAATACACCTGTCATCACAATGCTCCATGTCCCCTCTTATCATATTGCTCCATGATCTCTTTCATCACAAAGCTCCATGACCCCTGTCATCACAATGATCCATGATTCCTTTCCTCACAGTGCTCCAGTACCCTTTTCATCACAATGCTCCATGCCATTGTCAGCACAATTCTCCTTGGACCCTGTCATCAAAATGCTCCATCCCCTTTTCATCACAATGCTCCAGATATCCTATCATTACAATGCTCCATGCTCGTGTCAACACAATGCTCCATGACCCCTGTCATCAAAATGCTTTATGAACCTTGTTATCAGAATGTTCCATGACCCCTGTCATCAAAATGATCCATGACCGTTGTCATCACAATGCTGCATGATACCTTTCATCCCAATTCTCTGTGACCGCTGTCATCACAATGCTCCAGGACAACTTTCATCACAATGCTCCATGACCCCTGTCATCACAACGTTCCATGAAAGTTGTCATCAAAATGCTCCATGACCCCGGTCACCACAAGGTTCCCTGCCCTTGTCATCACAATGGTACATGGCCTGGTCATCACAATGTTCCATGGCCTCTGTCATCACCATGCTCCATGGTCTTTCTCATCACAATGCTCTATGACCCCTGTCATCACAATGCTTGATGACCATTGTCATCACAATGCTCCAAGGCCACTGTCATCACAATGCCTCATGGTCTTTGTAATCACAATGCTCAATGACCAATGTCATCACAGTGCTCCATGCCGTTGTCATCACAATGCTCCATGGTCCCTGTAATCACAATGCTCCATACCCTTGTCATCACAATGCTCCAGAACACTTGTCATCATAATGCTCCATTCCCGTGTCATCACATTGCTGAATGACACTTGTCATCACAATGTTCCTTGGCCTTTGTCATCACAGTGCTCCATGATACCTTTAATCAAAATTCTACATGACCACTCTCATCACAATGCAAGATGACCAATGTCATCACAATGCCCCATGACACATGTCATCACAATTCGCCTTGGCCCTTGTCATCTCAATGCTGTATGAAACGTGTCATCAGTAGCTCCCAAGACCCTTGTCATCACAATGCTCCATGAACTCTGTTATCTCAATGTTCCATGGCCTTTGTATTCACAATGCTCCATTGTCCCGATAATCGCGTTGCTCCATGAACACTTTCATCACAATGCTCCTTGACCACTGTCACCATAATGCCCCATGACGTCTCTCATCACTGTGCTCCAAGGCCACTCTCATCAAAATGCTCCATGATCTGTGTCAGCACAATATTTCATGACACTTGTCATCACAATGCTCCATGATCCCTCTAATCACAATGATCCCTGCCAATTTCATCACAATGACCCAAGTCTCCTGTAATCACAATGCTCCATGCCCTTGTCATCACAATGCTCCAGGTCTGTTGTCATCACCATGCTTCATGCCCGTGTCATCACAATGCTCCATGAATCTTGTCTTCACAATGCTCCATGGCCCATGTCATCACAATGCTCCATGACCCCTCTCATCACAATGCTCTATGGCCTTTGTCATCACAATGCTCCGTGACCCCCGTCAACACAATGCCTGATGACCCCTGTCATCAAAATGCTAAATGGCACTTGTCATCACAATGCTCTATGATGCCTGTCATCACTATTCTCCATGTCACTTGTTATCACAAGGCTCCATGGCCCCTGTACTCCCAGTACTCCATGACCCCTTTCATCACAATGCCCAATGTCACCTCTGATCACAATTCTCAATGGCATTTGTCATCACGATGCTCCATGACACCTGTCATCACAATGCTCCATGAGACTTGTCATCACAATGCTCCATGGCCCCTCTCATTACTGTGCTCCATAATAACTTTAATCACATTTCTAGATGACCACTGCCATCACAATGCCCCATGACATTGTCATCACAATTCGCCATGACCATTGTCATCACAATGCTCCATGAACCATGTCATCACAGGGTCCCAGGACACTTGTCATCACAATGATCCATTACCACTTTCATCACAATGCTCCATGACCACTGTCATCTCAATGCTCCATGGCCTTTGCATTCAAAATGCTCCATGGCCCCTGTAATCACAGTGCTCCATAACACCTTTCATCATAATGCTCCATGACCACTGCCATCTCAATGCCTCATGACGCCTGTCATCACAATTCTCCAAGGCCCCTCTCATCACAGTGCTCCATGACACTTGTCATCCTATTGCTCCATAACACCTGTCATCACAGTGTTCCCTGCCCATGTCATCAAAATGCTCCATGTCCCCTATAATCACAATGCTCCATGCCTTTTTCCTCACAAAGCTCCAGAATTTTGTCATCACAATGTTCCATGACCGTGGCATCCCAATGCTCCATGGCCCTTGTCATCACAATGCTCCAGAATTCTTGTCATCACAATGTTCCATGAACGTGTCATCACAATGCTACATGACCCTGGTCATCACAGTTCTCCATGACCTTTGTCATCACAATGCTCTATGTCACTTTTCATCAGAATTCTCAATGACCACTTTAATCACTATGCTCGCTGACCATTTTCATCACGTTTCTCTATTGTCATTACAATTCCCCATGGCCCCTTTCTTCACAATTCTCCATGATGCCTGTCATCACAATGCTCCATGGCTTTTGTTATCACAATGCTCCAGCACCAGTTTCATCACAATACTCCATCCCCCTTGTCATCACAGTGCACAATGAAAGCTTTCATTACAATGCTCCATGACACTTGTCATCACAATGCTCCATGGCCTTTATCGTCACAATGCTCCCAGGCACTTTTCATCACGATATTCCATGAAAACTTTCATCACATTGCTCCATGACCATTGTCATCACAATAGTCCATACCCATGTCAACACAATGCTGCATAATCCCTGTCATCCCAATTCTCCATGACTGCTGTCATCACAATAATCCAGGACAATTTTCATTACAATGCTTCATGCCCCCAGGCATCACAGTGCTCCATGATACCTTTCATCACAATTCCTAGATGATCAATGTCATCACAATGCCCCATGACACCTGTTACCACAATTCGCTATGACCCTTGTCATCACAATACTCGATGAACCGTGTCATCACAGTGTTTCAGGACACATGTCATCACAATGATCCATTAATATTTTCATCACAATGCTCCAATACACCTGTCATCACAATACTCCATGTCCCCTCTTATCATATTGCTCCATGATCTCTTTCATCACAAAGCTCCATGACCCCTGTCATCACAATGATCCATGATTCCTTTCCTCACAGTGCTCCAGTACCCTTTTCATCACAATGCTCCATGCCATTGTCAGCACAATTCTCCTTGGACCCTGTCATCAAAATGCTCCATCCCCTTTTCATCACAATGCTCCAGATATCCTATCATTACAATGCTCCATGCTCGTGTCAACACAATGCTCCATGACCCCTGTCATCAAAATGCTTTATGAACCTTGTTATCAGAATGTTCCATGACCCCTGTCATCAAAATGATCCCTGACCGTTGTCATCGCAATGCTGCATGATACCTTTCATCCCAATTCTCTGTGACCGCTGTCATCACAATGCTCCAGGACAACTTTCATCACAATGCTCCATGACCCCTGTCATCACAACGTTCCATGAAAGTTGTCATCAAAATGCTCCATGACCCCGGTCACCACAAGGTTCCCTGCCCTTGTCATCACAATGGTACATGGCCTGGTCATCACAATGTTCCATGGCCTCTGTCATCACCATGCTCCATGGTCTTTCTCATCACAATGCTCTATGACCCCTGTCATCACAATGCTTGATGACCATTGTCATCACAATGCTCCAAGGCCCCTGTCATCACAATGCCTCATGGTCTTTGTAATCCCAATGCTCAATGACCAATGTCATCACAGTGCTCCATGCCGTTGTCATCACAATGCTCCATGGTCCCTGTAATCACAATGCTCCATACCCTTGTCATCACAATGCTCCAGAACACTTGTCATCATAATGCTCCATTCCCGTGTCATCACATTGCTGAATGACACTTGTCATCACAATGTTCCTTGGCCTTTGTCATCACTGTGCTCCATGATACCTTTAATCAAAATTCTACATGACCACTCTCATCACAATGCAAGATGACCAATGTCATCACAATGCCCCATGACACGTGTCATCACAATTCGCCTTGGCCCTTGTCATCTCAATGCTGTATGAAACGTGTCATCAATAGCTCCCAAGACCCTTGTCATCACAATGCTCCATGAACTCTGTTATCTCAATGTTCCATGGCCTTTGTATTCACAATGCTCCATTGTCCCGATAATCGCGTTGCTCCATGAACACTTTCATCACAATGCTCCTTGACCACTGTCACCATAATGCCCCATGACGTCTCTCATCACTGTGCTCCAAGGCCACTCTCATCAAAATGCTCCATGATCTGTGTCAGCACAATATTGCATGACACTTGTCATCACAATGCTCCATGATCCCTCTAATCACAATGATCCCTGCCAATTTCATCACAATGACCCAAGTCTCCTGTAATCACAATGCTCCATGCCCTTGTCATCACAATGCTCCAGGTCTGTTGTCATCACCATGCTTCATGCCCGTGTCATCACAATGCTCCATGAATCTTGTCTTCACAATGCTCCATGGCCCATGTCATCACAATGCTCCATGACCCCTCTCATCACAATGCTCTATGGCCTTTGTCATCACAATGCTCCGTGACCCCCGTCAACACAATGCCTGATGACCCCTGTCATCAAAATGCTAAATGGCACTTGTCATCACAATGCTCTATGATGCCTGTCATCACTATTCTCCATGTCACTTGTTATCACAAGGCTCCATGGCCCCTGTACTCCCAGTACTCCATGACCCCTTTCATCACAATGCCCAATGTCACCTCTGATCACAATTCTCAATGGCATTTTTCATCACGATGCTCCATGACACCTGTCATCACAATGCTCCATGAGACTTGTCATCACAATGCTCCATGGCCCCTCTCATTCCTGTGCTCCATAATAACTTTAATCACATTTCTAGATGACCACTGCCATCACAATGCCCCATGACATTGTCATCACTATTCGCCATGACCATTGTCATCACAATGCTCCATGAACCATGTCATCACAGGGTCCCAGGACACTTGTCATCACAATGATCCATTACCACTTTCATCACAATGCTCCATGACCACTGTCATCTCAATGCTCCATGGCCTTTGTATTCACAATGCTCCATGGCCCCTGTAATCACAGTGCTCCATAACACCTTTCATCATAATGCTCCATGACCACTGCCATCTCAATGCCTCATGACGCCTGTCATCACAATTCTCCAAGGCCCCTCTCATCACAGTGCTCCATGACACTTGTCATCCTATTGCTCCATAACACCTGTCATCACAGTGTTCCCTGCCCATGTCATCAAAATGCTCCATGTCCCCTATAATCACAATGCTCCATGCCTTTTTCCTCACAAAGCTCCAGAATTTTGTCATCACAATGTTCCATGACCGTGGCATCCCAATGCTCCATGGCCCTTGTCATCACAATGCTCCAGAATTCTTGTCATCACAATGTTCCATGAACGTGTCATCACAATGCTACATGACCCTGGTCATCACAGTTCTCCATGACCTTTGTCATCACAATGCTCTATGTCACTTTTCATCTCAATTCTCAATGACCACTTTAATCACTATGCTCGCTGACCATTTTCATCACATTTCTCTATTGTCATTACAATTCCCCATGGCCCCTTTCTTCACAATTCTCCATGATGCCTGTCATCACAATGCTCCATGGCTTTTGTTATCACAATGCTCCAGGACCAGTTTCATCACAATACTCCATCCCCCTTGTCATCACAGTGCACAATGAAAGCTTTCATTACAATGCTCCATGACACTTGTCATCACAATGCTCCATGGCGTTTATCGTCACAATGCTCCCAGGCACTTTTCATCACGATATTCCATGAAAACTTTCATCACATTGCTCCATGACCATTGTCATCACAATAGTCCATACCCATGTCAACACAATGCTGCATAATCCCTGTCATCCCAATTCTCCATGACTGCTGTCATCACAATAATCCAGGACAATTTTCATTACAATGCTTCATGCCCCCAGTCATCACAGTGCTCCATGATACCTTTCATCACAATTCCTAGATGATCAATGTCATCACAATGCCCCATGACAGATGATACCACAATTCGGCATGGTCCTTGTCATCACAATGCTCCATGAACTGTGTCATCACAAGGTTCCAGGACACTTGTCATCACAATGATCCATGATCACTTTCATCACAATGCTCCATGAACCCTGTCATCTCAATGCTCCATGGCCTTTGTATTCACAATGCTCCATGGCCCCTGTAATCAGAGAGCTCCATGACCCCTTTCATCCCAATGCTCCAAGACCGCTGTCATCACAATGCCCCATGACGCCTGCCTTCACAAATCTCCAAGACCTCTCTTACCAAAAAGCTCCATGATCCCTGTCAGTACAATGTTCCATGACACTTTTTATCACAATGCTCCATGACCCCTGTCATCAAAAAGTTCTCTGCCCATATCGTCACAATGCTCCTTGTCACCCTTCATCACAATGCACCATGCCCTTTCATCACAATGCTCCAGAATTCTTGTCATCGCAATGTTCCTTGACCGTGTCATCACAATGCTCCATGACCCTTGTCATCACAAAGCTCCATGACCCCTGGCATCACAATGATCCATGATTCCTTTCCTCACAGTGCTCCAGTACCCTTTTCATCACAATGCTCCATGCCATTGTCAGCACAATTCTCCTTGGACCCTGTCATCAAAATGCTCCATCCCCTTTTCATCACAATGCTCCAGATATCCTATCATTACAATGCTCCATGCTCGTGTCAACACAATGCTCCATGACCCCTGTCATCAAAATGCTTTATGAACCTTGTTATCAGAATGTTCCATGACCCCTGTCATCCAAATGATCCATGACCGTTGTCATCACAATGCTGCATGATACCTTTCATCCCAATTCTCTGTGACCGCTGTCATCACAATGCTCCAGGACAACTTTCATCACAATGCTCCATGACCCCTGTCATCACAACGTTCCATGAAAGTTGTCATCAAAATGCTCCATGACCCCGGTCACCACAAGGTTCCCTGCCCTTGTCATCACAATGGTACTTGGCCTGGTCATCACAATGTTCCATGGCCTCTGTCATCACCATGCTCCATGGTCTTTCTCATCACAATGCTCTATGACCCCTGTCATCACAATGCTTGATGACCATTGTCATCACAATGCTCCAAGGCCCCTGTCATCACAATGCCTCATGGTCTTTGTAATCACAATGCTCAATGACCAATGTCATCACAGTGCTCCATGCCGTTGTCATCACAATGCTCCATGGTCCCTGTAATCACAATGCTCCATACCCTTGTCATCACAATGCTCCAGAACACTTGTCATCATAATGCTCCATTCCCGTGTCATCACATTGCTGAATGACACTTGTCATCACAATGTTCCTTGGCCTTTGTCATCACTGTGCTCCATGATACCTTTAATCAAAATTCTACATGACCACTCTCATCACAATGCAAGATGACCAATGTCATCACAATGCCCCATGACACGTGTCATCACAATTCGCCTTGGCCCTTGTCATCTCAATGCTGTATGAAACGTGTCATCAGTAGCTCCCAAGACCCTTGTCATCACAATGCTCCATGAACTCTGTTATCTCAATGTTCCATGGCCTTTGTATTCACAATGCTCCATTGTCCCGATAATCGCGTTGCTCCATGAACACTTTCATCACAATGCTCCTTGACCACTCTCACCATAATGCCCCATGACGTCTCTCATCACTGTGCTCCAAGGCCACTCTCATCAAAATGCTCCATGATCTGTGTCAGCACAATATTGCATGACACTTGTCATCACAATGCTCCATGATCCCACTAATCACAATGATCCCTGCCAATTTCATCACAATGACCCAAGTCTCCTGTAATCACAATGCTCCATGCCCTTGTCATCACAATGCTCCAGGTCTGTTGTCATCACCATGCTTCATGCCCGTGTCATCACAATGCTCCATGAATCTTGTCTTCACAATGCTCCATGGCCCATGTCATCACAATGCTCCATGACCCCTCTCATCACAATGCTCTATGGCCTTTGTCATCACAATGCTCCGTGACCCCCGTCAACACAATGCCTGATGACCCCTGTCATCAAAATGCTAAATGGCACTTGTCATCACAATGCTCTATGATGCCTGTCATCACTATTCTCCATGTCACTTGTTATCACAAGGCTCCATGGCCCCTGTACTCCCAGTACTCCATGACCCCTTTCATCACAATGCCCAATGTCACCTCTGATCACAATTCTCAATGGCATTTGTCATCACGATGCTCCATGACACCTGTCATCACAATGCTCCATGAGACTTGTCATCACAATGCTCCATGGCCCCTCTCATTCCTGTGCTCCATAATAACTTTAATCACATTTCTAGATGACCACTGCCATCACAATGCCCCATGACATTGTCATCACTATTCGCCATGACCATTGTCATCACAATGCTCCATGAACCATGTCATCACAGGGTCCCAGGACACTTGTCATCACAATGATCCATTACCACTTTCATCACAATGCTCCATGACCACTGTCATCTCAATGCTCCATGGCCTTTGTATTCACAATGCTCCATGGCCCCTGTAATCACAGTGCTCCATAACACCTTTCATCATAATGCTCCATGACCACTGCCATCTCAATGCCTCATGACGCCTGTCATCACAATTCTCCAAGGCCCCTCTCATCACAGTGCTCCATGACACTTGTCATCCTATTGCTCCATAACACCTGTCATCACAGTGTTCCCTGCCCATGTCATCAAAATGCTCCATGTCCCCTATAATCACAATGCCCCATGCCTTTTTCCTCACAAAGCTCCAGAATTTTGTCATCACAATGTTCCATGACCGTGGCATCCCAATGCTCCATGGCCCTTGTCATCACAATGCTCCAGAATTCTTGTCATCACAATGGTCCATGAACGTGTCATCACAATGCTACATGACCCTGGTCATCACAGTTCTCCATGACCTTTGTCATCACAATGCTCTATGTCACTTTTCATCACAATTCTCAATGACCACTTTAATCACTATGCTCGCTGAACATTTTCATCACATTTCTCTATTGTCATTACAATTCCCCATGGCCCCTTTCTTCACAATTCTCCATGATGCCTGTCATCACAATGCTCCATGGCTTTTGTTATTCACAATGTTCCAGGACCAGTTTCATCACAATACTCCATCCCCCTTGTCATCACAGTGCACAATGAAAGCTTTCATTACAATGCTCCATGACACTTGTCATCACAATGCTCCATGGCCTTTGTCATCACAATGTTCCATGGCCCCTGTCATCACAGTGCTCCTTGATACCTTTCATCACAATTCTACATGACCACTGTCATCACAATGCCCCATTTCAGATGTCATCACAATTCGCCATGGTCCTTGTCATAACAATGCTCCATGAACCGTGTCATCACAAGGTTTCAGGACACTTGTCATCACAATGATCCATGATCACTTTCATCACAATGCTCCATGAACCCTGTCATCTCAATGCTCCATAGCCTTTGTATTCACAATGCTCCATGGCCCCTGTAATCACAGTGCTCCATGACCCCTTTCATCACAATGCTCCAAGACCGCTGTCATCACAATGCCCCATGACGCCTGCCACCACCAATCTCCAAGGGCTCCCTTACCAAAAGCTCCATGATCCCTGTCAGTACAATGTTCCATGACACTTTTCATCACAATGCTCCATGACCCCTGTCATCACAAAGTTCTCTGCCCATATCATCACAATGCTACTTGTCACCTTTCCTCACAATGCTCCATGCCCTTTCATCACAATGCTCCAGATTTCTTGTCATCACAATGTTCCTTGACCGTGTCATCACAAAGCTCCATGACCCCTGGCATCACAATGATCCATGATTCCTTTCCTCACAGTGCTCCAGTACCCTTTTCATCACAATGCTCCATGCCATTGTCAGCACAATGCTACTTGGACCCTGTCATCAAAATGCTCCATCCCCTTTTCATCACAATGCTCCAGATATCCTATCATTACAATGCTCCATGTCCGTGTCAACACAATGCTCCATGACCCCTGTCATCAAAATGCTTGATGAAACTTGTTATCAGAATGTTCCATGACCCCTGTCATCAAAATGATCCCTGACCGTTGTCATCGCAATGCTGCATGATACCTTTCATCCCAATCCTCTGTGACCGCTGTCATCACAATGCTCCAGGACAACTTTCATCACAATGTTCCATGCCCTGGTCATCAAAATGCTCCAGAACTCTTGTCATCATAATGCTCCATGCCAATGTCATCAAAATGCCCCATGACACTTGTCATCACAATGCTCCATGGCCTTTGTCATCACAATGTTCCATGGCCCCTGTCATCAGAGTGCTCCATGTTACCTTTCAATACAATTCTACATGACCACTGTCATCACAATGCCCCATGACTGATGATACCACAATTCGCTATGGTCCTTGTCATCACAATGCTCCATGAACTGTGTCATCACAAGGTTCCAGGACACTTGTCATCACAATGATCCATGATCACTTTCATCACAATGCTCCATGAACCCTGTCATCTCAATGCTCCATGGCCTTTGTATTCACAATGCTCCATGGCCCCTGTAATCACAGAGCTCCATGACCCCTTTCATCCCAATGCTCCAAGACCGCTGTCATCACAATGCCCCAGGACGCCTGCCTTCACAAATCTCCACGACCTCTCTTACCAAAAAGCTCCATGATCCCTGTCAGTACAATGTTCCATGACACTTTTTATCACAATGCTCCATGACCCCTGTCATCAAAAAGTTCTCTGCCCATATCGTCACAATGCTCCTTGTCACCTTTCATCACAATGCACCATGCCCTTTCATCACAATGCTCCAGAATTCTTGTCATCGCAATGTTCCTTGACCGTGTCATCACAATGCTCCATGACCCTTGTCATCACAAAGCTCCATGACCCCTGGCATCACAATGATCCATGATTCCTTTCCTCACAGTGCTCCAGTACCCTTTTCATCACAATGTTGCATGCCATTGTCAGCACAATTCTCCTTGGACCCTGTCATCAAAATGCTCCATCCCCTTTTCATCACAATGCTCCAGATATCCTATCATTACAATGCTCCATGCTCGTGTCAACACAATGCTCCATGAACCCTGTCATCAAAATGCTTTATGAACCTTGTTATCAGAATGTTCCATGACCCCTGTCATCAAAATGATCCATAACCGTTGTCATCACAATGCTGCATGATACCTTTCATCCCAATTCTCTGTGACCGCTGTCATCACAATGCTCCAGGACAACTTTCATCACAATGCTCCATGACCCCTGTCATCACAACGTTCCATGAAAGTTGTCATCAAAATGCTCCATGACCCCGGTCACCACAAGGTTCCCTGCCCTTGTCATCACAATGGTACATGGCCTGGTCATCACAATGTTCCATGGCCTCTGTCATCACCATGCTCCATGGTCTTTCTCATCACAATGCTCTATGACCCCTGTCATCACAATGCTTGATGACCATTGTCATCACAATGCTCCAAGGCCCCTGTCATCACAATGCCTCATGGTCTTTGTAATCACAATGCTCAATGACCAATGTCATCACAGTGCTCCATGCCGTTGTCATCACAATGCTCCATGGTCCCTGTAATCACAATGCTCCATACCCTTGTCATCACAATGCTCCAGAACACTTGTCATCATAATGCTCCATTCCCGTGTCATCACATTGCTGAATGACACTTGTCATCACAATGTTCCTTGGCCTTTGTCATCACAGTGCTCCATGATACCTTTAATCAAAATTCTACATGACCACTCTCATCACAATGCAAGATGACCAATGTCATCACAATGCCCCATGACACGTGTCATCACAATTCGCCTTGGCCCTTGTCATCTCAATGCTGTATGAAACGTGTCATCAGTAGCTCCCAAGACCCTTGTCATCACAATGCTCCATGAACTCTGTTATCTCAATATTCCATGGCCTTTGTATTCACAATGCTCCATTGTCCCGATAATCGCGTTGCTCCATGAACACTTTCATCACAATGCTCCTTGACCACTGTCACCATAATGCCCCATGACGTCTCTCATCACTGTGCTCCAAGGCCACTCTCATCAAAATGCTCCATGATCTGTGTCAGCACAATATTGCATGACACTTGTCATCACAATGCTCCATGATCCCTCTAATCACAATGATCCCTGCCAATTTCATCACAATGACCCAAGTCTCCTGTAATCACAGTGCTCCATGCCCTTGTCATCACAATGCTCCAGGTCTGTTGTCATCACCATGCTTCATGCCCGTGTCATCACAATGCTCCATGAATCTTGTCTTCACAATGCTCCATGGCCCATGTCATCACAATGCTCCATGACCCCTCTCATCACAATGCTCTATGGCCTTTGTCATCACAATGCTCCGTGACCCCCGTCAACACAATGTCTGATGACCCCTGTCATCAAAATGCTAAATGGCACTTGTCATCACAATGCTCTATGATGCCTGTCATCACTATTCTCCATGTCACTTGTTATCACAAGGCTCCATGGCCCCTGTACTCCCAGTACTCCATGACCCCTTTCATCACAATGCCCAATGTCACCTCTGATCACAATTCTCAATGGCATTTGTCATCACGATGCTCCATGACACCTGTCATCACAATGCTCCATGAGACTTGTCATCACAATGCTCCATGGCCCCTCTCATTCCTGTGCTCCATAATAACTTTAATCACATTTCTAGATGACCACTGCCATCACAATGCCCCATGACATTGTCATCACAATTCGCCATGACCATTGTCATCACAATGCTCCATGAACCATGTCATCACAGGGTCCCAGGACACTTGTCATCACAATGATCCATTACCACTTTCATCACAATGCTCCATGACCACTGTCATCTCAATGCTCCATGGCCTTTGTATTCACAACGCTCCATGGCCCCTGTAATCACAGTGCTCCATAACACCTTTCATCATAATGCTCCATGACCACTGCCATCTCAATGCCTCATGACGCCTGTCATCACAATTCTCCAAGGCCCCTCTCATCACAGTGCTCCATGACACTTGTCATCCCATTGCTCCATAACACCTGTCATCACAGTGTTCCCTGCCCATGTCATCAAAATGCTCCATGTCCCTTATAATCACAATGCTCCATGCCTTTTTCCTCACAAAGCTCCAGAATTTTGTCATCACAATGTTCCATGACCGTGGCATCCCAATGCTCCATGGCCCTTGTCATCACAATGCTCCAGAATTCTTGTCATCACAATGTTCCATGAACGTGTCATCACAATGCTACATGACCCTGGTCATCACAGTTCTCCATGACCTTTGTCATCACAATGCTCTATGTCACTTTTCATCACAATTCTCAATGACCACTTTAATCACTATGCTCGCTGACCATTTTCATCACATTTCTCTATTGTCATTACAATTCCCCATGGCCCCTTTCTTCACAATTCTCCATGATGCCTGTCATCACAATGCTCCATGGCTTTTGTTATCACAATGCTCCAGGACCAGTTTCATCACAATACTCCATCCCCCTTGTCATCACAGTGCACAATGAAAGCTTTCATTACAATGCTCCATGACACTTGTCATCACAATGCTCCATGGCGTTTATCGTCACAATGCTCCCAGGCACTTTTCATCACGATATTCCATGAAAACGTTCATCACATTGCTCCATGACCATTGTCATCACAATAGTCCATACCCATGTCAACACAATGCTGCATAATCCCTGTCATCCCAATTCTCCATGACTGCTGTCATCACAATAATCCAGGACAATTTTCATTACAATGCTTCATGCCCCCAGGCATCACAGTGCTCCATGATACCTTTCATCACAATTCCTAGATGATCAATGTCATCACAATGCCCCATGACACCTGTTACCACAATTCGCTATGACCCTTGTCATCACAATACTCGATGAACCGTCTCATCACAGTGTTCCAGGACACATGTCATCACAATGATCCATTAATATTTTCATCACAATGCTCCAATACACCTGTCATCACAATGCTCCATGTCCCCTCTTATCATATTGCTCCATGATCTCTTTCATCACAAAGCTCCATGACCCCTGTCATCACAATGATCCATGATTCCTTTCCTCACAGTGCTCCAGTACCCTTTTCATCACAATGCTCCATGCCATTGTCAGCACAATTCTCCTTGGACCCTGTCATCAAAATGCTCCATCCCCTTTTCATCACAATGCTCCAGATATCCTATCATTACAATGCTCCATGCTCGTGTGAACACAATGCTCCATGACCCCTGTCATCAAAATGCTTTATGAACCTTTTATCAGAATGTTCCATGACCCCTGTCATCAAAATGATCCCTGACCGTTGTCATCGCAATGCTGCATGATACCTTTCATCCCAATTCTCTGTGACCGCTGTCATCACAATGCTCCAGGACAACTTTCATCACAATGCTCCATGACCCCTGTCATCACAACGTTCCATGAAAGTTGTCATCAAAATGCTCCATGACCCCGGTCACCACAAGGTTCCCTGCCCTTGTCATCACAATGGTACATGGCCTGGTCATCACAATGTTCCATGGCCTCTGTCATCACCATGCTCCATGGTCTTTCTCATCACAATGCTCTATGACCCCTGTCATCACAATGCTTGATGACCATTGTCATCACAATGCTCCAAGGCCCCTGTCATCACAATGCCTCATGGTCTTTGTAATCACAATGCTCAATGACCAATGTCATCACAGTGCTCCATGCCGTTGTCATCACAATGCTCCATGGTCCCTGTAATCACAATGCTCCATACCCTTGTCATCACAATGCTCCAGAACACTTGTCATCATAATGCTCCATTCCCGTGTCATCACATTGCTGAATGACACTTGTCATCACAATGTTCCTTGGCCTTTGTCATCACAGTGCTCCATGATACCTTTAATCAAAATTCTACATGACCACTCTCATCACAATGCAAGATGACCAATGTCATCACAATGCCCCATGACACGTGTCATCACAATTCGCCTTGGCCCTTGTCATCTCAATGCTGTATGAAACGTGTCATCAGTAGCTCCCAAGACCCTTGTCATCACAATGCTCCATGAACTCTGTTATCTCAATATTCCATGGCCTTTGTATTCACAATGCTCCATTGTCCCGATAATCGCGTTGCTCCATGAACACTTTCATCACAATGCTCCTTGACCACTGTCACCATAATGCCCCATGACGTCTCTCATCACTGTGCTCCAAGGCCACTCTCATCAAAATGCTCCATGATCTGTGTCAGCACAATATTGCATGACACTTGTCATCACAATGCTCCATGATCCCTCTAATCACAATGATCCCTGCCAATTTCATCACAATGACCCAAGTCTCCTGTAATCACAGTGCTCCATGCCCTTGTCATCACAATGCTCCAGGTCTGTTGTCATCACCATGCTTCATGCCCGTGTCATCACAATGCTCCATGAATCTTGTCTTCACAATGCTCCATGGCCCATGTCATCACAATGCTCCATGACCCCTCTCATCACAATGCTCTATGGCCTTTGTCATCACAATGCTCCGTGACCCCCGTCAACACAATGTCTGATGACCCCTGTCATCAAAATGCTAAATGGCACTTGTCATCACAATGCTCTATGATGCCTGTCATCACTATTCTCCATGTCACTTATTATCACAAGGCTCCATGGCCCCTGTACTCCCAGTACTCCATGACCCCTTTCATCACAATGCCCAATGTCACCTCTGATCACAATTCTCAATGGCATTTGTCATCACGATGCTCCATGACACCTGTCATCACAATGCTCCATGAGACTTGTCATCACAATGCTCCATGGCCCCTCTCATTCCTGTGCTCCATAATAACTTTAATCACATTTCTAGATGACCACTGCCATCACAATGCCCCATGACATTGTCATCACAATTCGCCATGACCATTGTCATCACAATGCTCCATGAACCATGTCATCACAGGGTCCCAGGACACTTGTCATCACAATGATCCATTACCACTTTCATCACAATGCTCCATGACCACTGTCATCTCAATGCTCCATGGCCTTTGTATTCACAACGCTCCATGGCCCCTGTAATCACAGTGCTCCATAACACCTTTCATCATAATGCTCCATGACCACTGCCATCTCAATGCCTCATGACGCCTGTCATCACAATTCTCCAAGGCCCCTCTCATCACAGTGCTCCATGACACTTGTCATCCCATTGCTCCATAACACCTGTCATCACAGTGTTCCCTGCCCATGTCATCAAAATGCTCCATGTCCCCTATAATCACAATGCTCCATGCCTTTTTCCTCACAAAGCTCCAGAATTTTGTCATCACAATGTTCCATGACCGTGGCATCCCAATGCTCCATGGCCCTTGTCATCACAATGCTCCAGAATTCTTGTCATCACAATGTTCCATGAACGTGTCATCACAATGCTACATGACCCTGGTCATCACAGTTCTCCATGACCTTTGTCATCACAATGCTCTATGTCACTTTTCATCACAATTCTCAATGACCACTTTAATCACTATGCTCGCTGACCATTTTCATCACATTTCTCTATTGTCATTACAATTCCCCATGGCCCCTTTCTTCACAATTCTCCATGATGCCTGTCATCACAATGCTCCATGGCTTTTGTTATCACAATGCTCCAGGACCAGTTTCATCACAATACTCCATCCCCCTTGTCATCACAGTGCACAATGAAAGCTTTCATTACAATGCTCCATGACACTTGTCATCACCATGCTCCATGGCGTTTATCGTCACAATGCTCCCAGGCACTTTTCATCACGATATTCCATGAAAACGTTCATCACATTGCTCCATGACCATTGTCATCACAATAGTCCATACCCATGTCAACACAATGCTGCATAATCCCTGTCATCCCAATTCTCCATGACTGCTGTCATCACAATAATCCAGGACAATTTTCATTACAATGCTTCATGCCCCCAGGCATCACAGTGCTCCATGATACCTTTCATCACAATTCCTAGATGATCAATGTCATCACAATGCCCCATGACACCTGTTACCACAATTCGCTATGACCCTTGTCATCACAATACTCGATGAACCGTCTCATCACAGTGTTCCAGGACACATGTCATCACAATGATCCATTAATATTTTCATCACAATGCTCCAATACACCTGTCATCACAATGCTCCATGTCCCCTCTTATCATATTGCTCCATGATCTCTTTCATCACAAAGCTCCATGACCCCTGTCATCACAATGATCCATGATTCCTTTCCTCACAGTGCTCCAGTACCCTTTTCATCACAATGCTCCATGCCATTGTCAGCACAATTCTCCTTGGACCCTGTCATCAAAATGCTCCATCCCCTTTTCATCACAATGCTCCAGATATCCTATCATTACAATGCTCCATGCTCGTGTCAACACAATGCTCCATGACCCCTGTCATCAAAATGCTTTATGAACCTTTTATCAGAATGTTCCATGACCCCTGTCATCAAAATGATCCCTGACCGTTGTCATCGCAATGCTGCATGATACCTTTCATCCCAATTCTCTGTGACCGCTGTCATCACAATGCTCCAGGACAACTTTCATCACAATGCTCCATGACCCCTGTCATCACAACGTTCCATGAAAGTTGTCATCAAAATGCTCCATGACCCCGGTCACCACAAGGTTCCCTGCCCTTGTCATCACAATGGTACATGGCCTGGTCATCACAATGTTCCATGGCCTCTGTCATCACCATGCTCCATGGTCTTTCTCATCACAATGCTCTATGACCCCTGTCATCACAATGCTTGATGACCATTGTCATCACAATGCTCCAAGGCCCCTGTCATCACAATGCCTCATGGTCTTTGTAATCACAATGCTCAATGACCAATGTCATCACAGTGCTCCATGCCGTTGTCATCACAATGCTCCATGGTCCCTGTAATCACAATGCTCCATACCCTTGTCATCACAATGCTCCAGAACACTTGTCATCATAATGCTCCATTCCCGTGTCATCACATTGCTGAATGACACTTGTCATCACAATGTTCCTTGGCCTTTGTCATCACAGTGCTCCATGATACCTTTAATCAAAATTCTACATGACCACTCTCATCACAATGCAAGATGACCAATGTCATCACAATGCCCCATGACACGTGTCATCACAATTCGCCTTGGCCCTTGTCATCTCAATGCTGTATGAAACGTGTCATCAGTAGCTCCCAAGACCCTTGTCATCACAATGCTCCATGAACTCTGTTATCTCAATGTTCCATGGCCTTTGTATTCACAATGCTCCATTGTCCCGATAATCGCGTTGCTCCATGAACACTTTCATCACAATGCTCCTTGACCACTGTCACCATAATGCCCCATGACGTCTCTCATCACTGTGCTCCAAGGCCACTCTCATCAAAATGCTCCATGATCTGTGTCAGCACAATATTGCATGACACTTGTCATCACAATGCTCCATGATCCCTCTAATCACAATGATCCCTGCCAATTTCATCACAATGACCCAAGTCTCCTGTAATCACAATGCTCCATGCCCTTGTCATCACAATGCTCCAGGTCTGTTGTCATCACCATGCTTCATGCCCGTGTCATCACAATGCTCCATGAATCTTGTCTTCACAATGCTCCATGGCCCATGTCATCACAATGCTCCATGACCCCTCTCATCACAATGCTCTATGGCCTTTGTCATCACAATGCTCCGTGACCCCCGTCAACACAATGCCTGATGACCCCTGTCATCAAAATGCTAAATGGCACTTGTCATCACAATGCTCTATGATGCTTGTCATCACTATTCTCCATGTCACTTGTTATCACAAGGCTCCATGGCCCCTGTACTCCCAGTACTCCATGACCCCTTTCATCACAATGCCCAATGTCACCTCTGATCACAATTCTCAATGGCATTTGTCATCACGATGCTCCATGACACCTGTCATCACAATGCTCCATGAGACTTGTCATCACAATGCTCCATGGCCCCTCTCATTACTGTGCTCCATAATAACTTTAATCACATTTCTAGATGACCACTGCCATCACAATGCCCCATGAGATTTGTCATCACAATGCTCCATGGCCCCTCTCATTACTGTGCTCCATAATAACTTTAATCACATTTCTAAATGACCACTGCCATCACAATGTCCCATGACATTGTCATCACAATTTGCCATGACCATTGTCATCACAATGCTCCATGAACCATGTCATCACAGGGTCCCAGGACACTTGTCATCACAATGATCCATTACCACTTTCATCACAATGCTCCATGACCACTGTCATCTCAATGCTCCATGGCCTTTGTATTCACAATGCTCCATGGCCCCTGTAATCACAGTGCTCCATAACACCTTTCATCATAATGCTCCATGACCACTGCCATCTCAATGCCTCATGACGCCTGTCATCACAATTCTCCAAGGCCCCTCTCATCACAGTGCTCCATGACACTTGTCATCCTATTGCTCCATAACACCTGTCATCACAGTGTTCCCTGCCCATGTCATCAAAATGCTCCATGTCCCCTATAATCACAATGCTCCATGCCTTTTTCCTCACAAAGCTCCAGAATTTTGTCATCACAATGTTCCATGACCGTGGCATCCCAATGCTCCATGGCCCTTGTCATCACAATGCTCCAGAATTCTTGTCATCACAATGTTCCATGAACGTGTCATCACAATGCTACATGACCCTGGTCATCACAGTTCTCCATGACCTTTGTCATCACAATGCTCTATGTCACTTTTCATCTCAATTCTCAATGACCACTTTAATCACTATGCTCGCTGACCATTTTCATCACATTTCTCTATTGTCATTACAATTCCCCATGGCCCCTTTCTTCACAATTCTCCATGATGCCTGTCATCACAATGCTCCATGGCTTTTGTTATCACAATGCTCCAGGACCAGTTTCATCACAATACTCCATCCCCCTTGTCATCACAGTGCACAATGAAAGCTTTCATTACAATGCTCCATGACACTTGTCATCACAATGCTCCATGGCGTTTATCGTCACAATGCTCCCAGGCACTTTTCATCACGATATTCCATGAAAACTTTCATCACATTGCTCCATGACCATTGTCATCACAATAGTCTATACCCATGTCAACACAATGCTGCATAATCCCTGTCATCCCAATTCTCCATGACTGCTGTCATCACAATAATCCAGGACAATTTTCATTACAATGCTTCATGCCCCCAGTCATCACAGTGCTCCATGATACCTTTCATCACAATTCCTAGATGATCAATGTCATCACAATGCCCCATGACAGATGATACCACAATTCGCCATGGTCCTTGTCATCACAATGCTCCATGAACTGTGTCATCACAAGGTTCCAGGACACTTGTCATCACAATGATCCATGATCACTTTCATCACAATGCTCCATGAACCCTGTCATCTCAATGCTCCATGGCCTTTGTATTCACAATGCTCCATGGCCCCTGTAATCAGAGAGCTCCATGACCCCTTTCATCCCAATGCTCCAAGACCGCTGTCATCACAATGCCCCATGACGCCTGCCTTCACAAATCTCCAAGACCTCTCTTACCAAAAAGCTCCATGATCCCTGTCAGTACAATGTTCCATGACACTTTTTATCACAATGCTCCATGACCCCTGTCATGAAAAAGTTCTCTGCCCATATCGTCACAATGCTCCTTGTCACCCTTCATCACAATGCACCATGCCCTTTCATCACAATGCTCCAGAATTCTTGTCATCGCAATGTTCTTTTACCGTGTCATCACAATGCTCCATGACCCTTGTCATCACAAAGCTCCATGACCCCTGGCATCACAATGATCCATGATTCCTTTCCTCACAGTGCTCCAGTACCCTTTTCATCACAATGCTCCATGCCATTGTCAGCACAATTCTCCTTGGACCCTGTCATCAAAATGCTCCATCCCCTTTTCATCACAATGCTCCAGATATCCTATCATTACAATGCTCCATGCTCGTGTCAACACAATGCTCCATGACCCCTGTCATCAAAATGCTTTATGAACCTTGTTATCAGAATGTTCCATGACCCCTGTCATCCAAATGATCCATGACCGTTGTCATCACAATGCTGCATGATACCTTTCATCCCAATTCTCTGTGACCGCTGTCATCACAATGCTCCAGGACAACTTTCATCACAATGCTCCATGACCCCTGTCATCACAACGTTCCATGAAAGTTGTCATCAAAATGCTCCATGACCCCGGTCACCACAAGGTTCCCTGCCCTTGTCATCACAATGGTACTTGGCCTGGTCATCACAATGTTCCATGGCCTCTGTCATCACCATGCTCCATGGTCTTTCTCATCACAATGCTCTATGACCCCTGTCATCACAATGCTTGATGACCATTGTCATCACAATGCTCCAAGGCCCCTGTCATCACAATGCCTCATGGTCTTTGTAATCACAATGCTCAATGACCAATGTCATCACAGTGCTCCATGCCGTTGTCATCACAATGCTCCATGGTCCCTGTAATCACAATGCTCCATACCCTTGTCATCACAATGCTCCAGAACACTTGTCATCATAATGCTCCATTCCCGTGTCATCACATTGCTGAATGACACTTGTCATCACAATGTTCCTTGGCCTTTGTCATCACAGTGCTCCATGATACCTTTAATCAAAATTCTACATGACCACTCTCATCACAATGCAAGATGACCAATGTCATCACAATGCCCCATGACACGTGTCATCACAATTCGCCTTGGCCCTTGTCATCTCAATGCTGTATGAAACGTGTCATCAGTAGCTCCCAAGACCCTTGTCATCACAATGCTCCATGAACTCTGTTATCTCAATGTTCCATGGCCTTTGTATTCACAATGCTCCATTGTCCCGATAATCGCGTTGCTCCATGAACACTTTCATCACAATGCTCCTTGACCACTGTCACCATAATGCCCCATGACGTCTCTCATCACTGTGCTCCAAGGCCACTCTCATCAAAATGCTCCATGATCTGTGTCAGCACAATATTGCATGACACTTGTCATCACAATGCTCCATGATCCCACTAATCACAATGATCCCTGCCAATTTCATCACAATGACCCAAGTCTCCTGTAATCACAATGCTCCATGCCCTTGTCATCACAATGCTCCAGGTCTGTTGTCATCACCATGCTTCATGCCCGTGTCATCACAATGCTCCATGAATCTTGTCTTCACAATGCTCCATGGCCCATGTCATCACAATGCTCCATGACCCCTCTCATCACAATGCTCTATGGCCTTTGTCATCACAATGCTCCGTGACCCCCGTCAACACAATGCCTGATGACCCCTGTCATCAAAATGCTAAATGGCACTTGTCATCACAATGCTCTATGATGCCTGTCATCACTATTCTCCATGTCACTTGTTATCACAAGGCTCCATGGCCCCTGTACTCCCAGTACTCCATGACCCCTTTCATCACAATGCCCAATGTCACCTCTGATCACAATTCTCAATGGCATTTGTCATCACGATGCTCCATGACACCTGTCATCACAATGCTCCATGAGACTTGTCATCACAATGCTCCATGGCCCCTCTCATTCCTGTGCTCCATAATAACTTTAATCACATTTCTAGATGACCACTGCCATCACAATGCCCCATGACATTGTCATCACTATTCGCCATGACCATTGTCATCACAATGCTCCATGAACCATGTCATCACAGGGTCCCAGGACACTTGTCATCACAATGATCCATTACCACTTTCATCACAATGCTCCATGACCACTGTCATCTCAATGCTCCATGGCCTTTGTATTCACAATGCTCCATGGCCCCTGTAATCACAGTGCTCCATAACACCTTTCATCATAATGCTCCATGACCACTGCCATCTCAATGCCTCATGACGCCTGTCATCACAATTCTCCAAGGCCCCTCTCATCACAGTGCTCCATGACACTTGTCATCCTATTGCTCCATAACACCTGTCATCACAGTGTTCCCTGCCCATGTCATCAAAATGCTCCATGTCCCCTATAATCACAATGCCCCATGCCTTTTTCCTCACAAAGCTCCAGAATTTTGTCATCACAATGTTCCATGACCGTGGCATCCCAATGCTCCATGGCCCTTGTCATCACAATGCTCCAGAATTCTTGTCATCCCAATGGTCCATGAACGTGTCATCACAATGCTACATGACCCTGGTCATCACAGTTCTCCATGACCTTTGTCATCACAATGCTCTATGTCACTTTTCATCACAATTCTCAATGACCACTTTAATCACTATGCTCGCTGAACATTTTCATCACATTTCTCTATTGTCATTACAATTCCCCATGGCCCCTTTCTTCACAATTCTCCATGATGCCTGTCATCACAATGCTCCATGGCTTTTGTTATCACAATGTTCCAGGACCAGTTTCATCACAATACTCCATCCCCCTTGTCATCACAGTGCACAATGAAAGCTTTCATTACAATGCTCCATGACACTTGTCATCACAATGCTCCATGGCCTTTGTCATCACAATGTTCCATGGCCCCTGTCATCACAGTGCTCCTTGATACCTTTCATCACAATTCTACATGACCACTGTCATCACAATGCCCCATTTCAGATGTCATCACAATTCGCCATGGTCCTTGTCATAACAATGCTCCATGAACCGTGTCATCACAAGGTTTCAGGACACTTGTCATCACAATGATCCATGATCACTTTCATCACAATGCTCCATGAACCCTGTCATCTCAATGCTCCATAGCCTTTGTATTCACAATGCTCCATGGCCCCTGTAATCACAGTGCTCCATGACCCCTTTCATCACAATGCTCCAAGACCGCTGTCATCACAATGCCCCATGACGCCTGCCACCACCAATCTCCAAGGGCTCCCTTACCAAAAAGCTCCATGATCCCTGTCAGTACAATGTTCCATGACACTTTTCATCACAATGCTCCATGACCCCTGTCATCACAAAGTTCTCTGCCCATATCATCACAATGCTACTTGTCACCTTTCCTCACAATGCTCCATGCCCTTTCATCACAATGCTCCAGATTTCTTGTCATCACAATGTTCCTTGACCGTGTCATCACAAAGCTCCATGACCCCTGGCATCACAATGATCCATGATTCCTTTCCTCACAGTGCTCCAGTACCCTTTTCATCACAATGCTCCATGCCATTGTCAGCACAATGCTACTTGGACCCTGTCATCAAAATGCTCCATCCCCTTTTCATCACAATGCTCCAGATATCCTATCATTACAATGCTCCATGTCCGTGTCAACACAATGCTCCATGACCCCTGTCATCAAAATGCTTGATGAAACTTGTTATCAGAATGTTCCATGACCCCTGTCATCAAAATGATCCCTGACCGTTGTCATCGCAATGCTGCATGATACCTTTCATCCCAATCCTCTGTGACCGCTGTCATCACAATGCTCCAGGACAACTTTCATCACAATGTTCCATGCCCTGGTCATCAAAATGCTCCAGAACTCTTGTCATCATAATGCTCCATGCCAATGTCATCAAAATGCCCCATGACACTTGTCATCACAATGCTCCATGGCCTTTGTCATCACAATGTTCCATGGCCCCTGTCATCAGAGTGCTCCATGTTACCTTTCAATACAATTCTACATGACCACTGTCATCACAATGCCCCATGACTGATGATACCACAATTCGCTATGGTCCTTGTCATCACAATGCTCCATGAACTGTGTCATCACAAGGTTCCAGGACACTTGTCATCACAATGATCCATGATCACTTTCATCACAATGCTCCATGAACCCTGTCATCTCAATGCTCCATGGCCTTTGTATTCACAATGCTCCATGGCCCCTGTAATCACAGAGCTCCATGACCCCTTTCATCCCAATGCTCCAAGACCGCTGTCATCACAATGCCCCATGACGCCTGCCTTCACAAATCTCCAAGACCTCTCTTACCAAAAAGCTCCATGATCCCTGTCAGTACAATGTTCCATGACACTTTTTATCACAATGCTCCATGACCCCTGTCATCAAAAAGTTCTCTGCCCATATCGTCACAATGCTCCTTGTCACCTTTCATCACAATGCACCATGCCCTTTCATCACAATGCTCCAGAATTCTTGTCATCGCAATGTTCCTTGACCGTGTCATCACAATGCTCCATGACCCTTGTCATCACAAAGCTCCATGACCCCTGGCATCACAATGATCCATGATTCCTTTCCTCACAGTGCTCCAGTACCCTTTTCATCACAATGTTGCATGCCATTGTCAGCACAATTCTCCTTGGACCCTGTCATCAAAATGCTCCATCCCCTTTTCATCACAATGCTCTAGATATCCTATCATTACAATGCTCCATGCTCGTGTCAACACAATGCTCCATGAACCCTGTCATCAAAATGCTTTATGAACCTTGTTATCAGAATGTTCCATGACCCCTGTCATCAAAATGATCCATGACCGTTGTCATCACAATGCTGCATGATACCTTTCATCCCAATTCTCTGTGACCGCTGTCATCACAATGCTCCAGGACAACTTTCATCACAATGCTCCATGACCCCTGTCATCACAACGTTCCATGAAAGTTGTCATCAAAATGCTCCATGACCCCGGTCACCACAAGGTTCCCTGCCCTTGTCATCACAATGGTACATGGCCTGGTCATCACAATGTTCCATGGCCTCTGTCATCACCATGCTCCATGGTCTTTCTCATCACAATGCTCTATGACCCCTGTCATCACAATGCTTGATGACCATTGTCATCACAATGCTCCAAGGCCCCTGTCATCACAATGCCTCATGGTCTTTGTAATCACAATGCTCAATGACCAATGTCATCACAGTGCTCCATGCCGTTGTCATCACAATGCTCCATGGTCCCTGTAATCACAATGCTCCATACCCTTGTCATCACAATGCTCCAGAACACTTGTCATCATAATGCTCCATTCCCGTGTCATCACATTGCTGAATGACACTTGTCATCACAATGTTCCTTGGCCTTTGTCATCACAGTGCTCCATGATACCTTTAATCAAAATTCTACATGACCACTCTCATCACAATGCAAGATGACCAATGTCATCACAATGCCCCATGACACGTGTCATCACAATTCGCCTTGGCCCTTGTCATCTCAATGCTGTATGAAACGTGTCATCAGTAGCTCCCAAGACCCTTGTCATCACAATGCTCCATGAACTCTGTTATCTCAATATTCCATGGCCTTTGTATTCACAATGCTCCATTGTCCCGATAATCGCGTTGCTCCATGAACACTTTCATCACAATGCTCCTTGACCACTGTCACCATAATGCCCCATGACGTCTCTCATCACTGTGCTCCAAGGCCACTCTCATCAAAATGCTCCATGATCTGTGTCAGCACAATATTGCATGACACTTGTCATCACAATGCTCCATGATCCCTCTAATCACAATGATCCCTGCCAATTTCATCACAATGACCCAAGTCTCCTGTAATCACAGTGCTCCATGCCCTTGTCATCACAATGCTCCAGGTCTGTTGTCATCACCATGCTTCATGCCCGTGTCATCACAATGCTCCATGAATCTTGTCTTCACAATGCTCCATGGCCCATGTCATCACAATGCTCCATGACCCCTCTCATCACAATGCTCTATGGCCTTTGTCATCACAATGCTCCGTGACCCCCGTCAACACAATGTCTGATGACCCCTGTCATCAAAATGCTAAATGGCACTTGTCATCACAATGCTCTATGATGCCTGTCATCACTATTCTCCATGTCACTTGTTATCACAAGGCTCCATGGCCCCTGTACTCCCAGTACTCCATGACCCCTTTCATCACAATGCCCAATGTCACCTCTGATCACAATTCTCAATGGCATTTGTCATCACGATGCTCCATGACACCTGTCATCACAATGCTCCATGAGACTTGTCATCACAATGCTCCATGGCCCCTCTCATTCCTGTGCTCCATAATAACTTTAATCACATTTCTAGATGACCACTGCCATCACAATGCCCCATGACATTGTCATCACAATTCGCCATGACCATTGTCATCACAATGCTCCATGAACCATGTCATCACAGGGTCCCAGGACACTTGTCATCACAATGATCCATTACCACTTTCATCACAATGCTCCATGACCACTGTCATCTCAATGCTCCATGGCCTTTGTATTCACAACGCTCCATGGCCCCTGTAATCACAGTGCTCCATAACACCTTTCATCATAATGCTCCATGACCACTGCCATCTCAATGCCTCATGACGCCTGTCATCACAATTCTCCAAGGCCCCTCTCATCACAGTGCTCCATGACACTTGTCATCCCATTGCTCCATAACACCTGTCATCACAGTGTTCCCTGCCCATGTCATCAAAATGCTCCATGTCCCCTATAATCACAATGCTCCATGCCTTTTTCCTCACAAAGCTCCAGAATTTTGTCATCACAATGTTCCATGACCGTGGCATCCCAATGCTCCATGGCCCTTGTCATCACAATGCTCCAGAATTCTTGTCATCACAATGTTCCATGAACGTGTCATCACAATGCTACATGACCCTGGTCATCACAGTTCTCCATGACCTTTGTCATCACAATGCTCTATGTCACTTTTCATCAGAATTCTCAATGACCACTTTAATCACTATGCTCGCTGACCGTTTTCATCACATTTCTCTATTGTCATTACAATTCCCCATGGCCCCTTTCTTCACAATTCTCCATGATGCCTGTCATCACAATGCTCCATGGCTTTTGTTATCACAATGCTCCAGGACCAGTTTCATCACAATACTCCATCCCCCTTGTCATCACAGTGCACAATGAAAGCTTTCATTACAATGCTCCATGACACTTGTCATCACAATGCTCCATGGCGTTTATCGTCACAATGCTCCCAGGCACTTTTCATCACGATATTCCATGAAAACGTTCATCACATTGCTCCATGACCATTGTCATCACAATAGTCCATACCCATGTCAACACAATGCTGCATAATCCCTGTCATCCCAATTCTCCATGACTGCTGTCATCACAATAATCCAGGACAATTTTCATTACAATGCTTCATGCCCCCAGGCATCACAGTGCTCCATGATACCTTTCATCACAATTCCTAGATGATCAATGTCATCACAATGCCCCATGACACCTGTTACCACAATTCGCTATGACCCTTGTCATCACAATACTCGATGAACCGTGTCATCACAGTGTTCCAGGACACATGTCATCACAATGATCCATTAATATTTTCATCACAATGCTCCAGGACAACTTTCATCACAATGCTCCATGACCCCTGTCATCACAACGTTCCATGAAAGTTGTCATCAAAATGCTCCATGACCCCGGTCACCACAAGGTTCCCTGCCCTTGTCATCACAATGGTACATGGCCTGGTCATCACAATGTTCCATGGCCTCTGTCATCACCATGCTCCATGGTCTTTCTCATCACAATGCTCTATGACCCCTGTCATCACAATGCTTGATGACCATTGTCATCACAATGCTCCAAGGCCCCTGTCATCACAATGCCTCATGGTCTTTGTAATCACAATGCTCAATGACCAATGTCATCACAGTGCTCCATGCCGTTGTCATCACAATGCTCCATGGTCCCTGTAATCACAATGCTCCATACCCTTGTCATCACAATGCTCCAGAACACTTGTCATCATAATGCTCCATTCCCGTGTCATCACATTGCTGAATGACACTTGTCATCACAATGTTCCTTGGCCTTTGTCATCACAGTGCTCCATGATACCTTTAATCAAAATTCTACATGACCACTCTCATCACAATGCAAGATGACCAATGTCATCACAATGCCCCATGACACGTGTCATCACAATTCGCCTTGGCCCTTGTCATCTCAATGCTGTATGAAACGTGTCATCAGTAGCTCCCAAGACCCTTGTCATCACAATGCTCCATGAACTCTGTTATCTCAATATTCCATGGCCTTTGTATTCACAATGCTCCATTGTCCCGATAATCGCGTTGCTCCATGAACACTTTCATCACAATGCTCCTTGACCACTGTCACCATAATGCCCCATGACGTCTCTCATCACTGTGCTCCAAGGCCACTCTCATCAAAATGCTCCATGATCTGTGTCAGCACAATATTGCATGACACTTGTCATCACAATGCTCCATGATCCCTCTAATCACAATGATCCCTGCCAATTTCATCACAATGACCCAAGTCTCCTGTAATCACAGTGCTCCATGCCCTTGTCATCACAATGCTCCAGGTCTGTTGTCATCACCATGCTTCATGCCCGTGTCATCACAATGCTCCATGAATCTTGTCTTCACAATGCTCCATGGCCCATGTCATCACAATGCTCCATGACCCCTCTCATCACAATGCTCTATGGCCTTTGTCATCACAATGCTCCGTGACCCCCGTCAACACAATGTCTGATGACCCCTGTCATCAAAATGCTAAATGGCACTTGTCATCACAATGCTCTATGATGCCTGTCATCACTATTCTCCATGTCACTTGTTATCACAAGGCTCCATGGCCCCTGTACTCCCAGTACTCCATGACCCCTTTCATCACAATGCCCAATGTCACCTCTGATCACAATTCTCAATGGCATTTGTCATCACGATGCTCCATGACACCTGTCATCACAATGCTCCATGAGACTTGTCATCACAATGCTCCATGGCCCCTCTCATTCCTGTGCTCCATAATAACTTTAATCACATTTCTAGATGACCACTGCCATCACAATGCCCCATGACATTGTCATCACAATTCGCCATGACCATTGTCATCACAATGCTCCATGAACCATGTCATCACAGGGTCCCAGGACACTTGTCATCACAATGATCCATTACCACTTTCATCACAATGCTCCATGACCACTGTCATCTCAATGCTCCATGGCCTTTGTATTCACAACGCTCCATGGCCCCTGTAATCACAGTGCTCCATAACACCTTTCATCATAATGCTCCATGACCACTGCCATCTCAATGCCTCATGACGCCTGTCATCACAATTCTCCAAGGCCCCTCTCATCACAGTGCTCCATGACACTTGTCATCCCATTGCTCCATAACACCTGTCATCACAGTGTTCCCTGCCCATGTCATCAAAATGCTCCATGTCCCCTATAATCACAATGCTCCATGCCTTTTTCCTCACAAAGCTCCAGAATTTTGTCATCACAATGTTCCATGACCGTGGCATCCCAATGCTCCATGGCCCTTGTCATCACAATGCTCCAGAATTCTTGTCATCACAATGTTCCATGAACGTGTCATCACAATGCTACATGACCCTGGTCATCACAGTTCTCCATGACCTTTGTCATCACAATGCTCTATGTCACTTTTCATCAGAATTCTCAATGACCACTTTAATCACTATGCTCGCTGACCGTTTTCATCACATTTCTCTATTGTCATTACAATTCCCCATGGCCCCTTTCTTCACAATTCTCCATGATGCCTGTCATCACAATGCTCCATGGCTTTTGTTATCACAATGCTCCAGGACCAGTTTCATCACAATACTCCATCCCCCTTGTCATCACAGTGCACAATGAAAGCTTTCATTACAATGCTCCATGACACTTGTCATCACAATGCTCCATGGCGTTTATCGTCACAATGCTCCCAGGCACTTTTCATCACGATATTCCATGAAAACGTTCATCACATTGCTCCATGACCATTGTCATCACAATAGTCCATACCCATGTCAACACAATGCTGCATAATCCCTGTCATCCCAATTCTCCATGACTGCTGTCATCACAATAATCCAGGACAATTTTCATTACAATGCTTCATGCCCCCAGGCATCACAGTGCTCCATGATACCTTTCATCACAATTCCTAGATGATCAATGTCATCACAATGCCCCATGACACCTGTTACCACAATTCGCTATGACCCTTGTCATCACAATACTCGATGAACCGTGTCATCACAGTGTTCCAGGACACATGTCATCACAATGATCCATTAATATTTTCATCACAATGCTCCAATACACCTGTCATCACAATGCTCCATGTCCCCTCTTATCATATTGCTCCATGATCTCTTTCATCACAAAGCTCCATGACCCCTGTCATCACAATGATCCATGATTCCTTTCCTCACAGTGCTCCAGTACCCTTTTCATCACAATGCTCCATGACCCCTGTCATCAAAAAGTTCTCTGCCCATATCGTCACAATGCTCCTTGTCACCTTTCATCACAATGCACCATGCCCTTTCATCACAATGCTCCAGAATTCTTGTCATCGCAATGATCCTTGCCCGTGTCATCACAATGCTCCATGACCCCTGTCATCACAAAGCTCCATGACCCCTGTCATCACAATGATCCATGATTCCTTTCCTCACAGTGCTCCAGTACCCGTTTCATCACAATGCTCCATGCCATTGTCAGCACAATTCTCCTTGGACCCTGTCATCAAAATGCTCCATCCCCTTTTCATCACAATGCTCCAGATATCCTATCATTACCAATGCTCCATGCTCGTGTGAACACAATGCTCCATGACCCCTGTCATCAAAATGCTTTATGAACCTTTTTATCAGAATGTTCCATGACCCCTGTCATCCAAATGATCCATGACCGTTGTCATCACAATGCTGCATGATACCTTTCATCCCAATTCTCTGTGACCGCTGTCATCACAATGCTCCAGGACAACTTTCATCACAATGCTCCATGACCCCTGTCATCACAACGTTCCATGAAAGTTGTCATCAAAATGCTCCATGACCCCGGTCACCACAAGGTTCCCTGCCCTTGTCATCACAATGGTACATGGCCTGGTCATCACAATGTTCCATGGCCTCTGTCATCACCATGCTCCATGGTCTTTCTCATCACAATGCTCTATGACCCCTGTCATCACAATGCTTGATGACCATTGTCATCACAATGCTCCAAGGCCCCTGTCATCACAATGCCTCATGGTCTTTGTAATCACAATGCTCAATGACCAATGTCATCACAGTGCTCCATGCCGTTGTCATCACAATGCTCCATGGTCCCTGTAATCACAATGCTCCATACCCTTGTCATCACAATGCTCCAGAACACTTGTCATCATAATGCTCCATTCCCGTGTCATCACATTGCTGAATGACACTTGTCATCACAATGTTCCTTGGCCTTTGTCATCACAGTGCTCCATGATACCTTTAATCAAAATTCTACATGACCACTCTCATCACAATGCAAGATGACCAATGTCATCACAATGCCCCATGACACGTGTCATCACAATTCGCCTTGGCCCTTGTCATCTCAATGCTGTATGAAACGTGTCATCAGTAGCTCCCAAGACCCTTGTCATCACAATGCTCCATGAACTCTGTTATCTCAATGTTCCATGGCCTTTGTATTCACAATGCTCCATTGTCCCGATAATCGCGTTGCTCCATGAACACTTTCATCACAATGCTCCTTGACCACTGTCACCATAATGCCCCATGACGTCTCTCATCACTGTGCTCCAAGGCCACTCTCATCAAAATGCTCCATGATCTGTGTCAGCACAATATTGCATGACACTTGTCATCACAATGCTCCATGATCCCTCTAATCACAATGATCCCTGCCAATTTCATCACAATGACCCAAGTCTCCTGTAATCACAATGCTCCATGCCCTTGTCATCACAATGCTCCAGGTCTGTTGTCATCACCATGCTTCATGCCCGTGTCATCACAATGCTCCATGAATCTTGTCTTCACAATGCTCCATGGCCCATGTCATCACAATGCTCCATGACCCCTCTCATCACAATGCTCTATGGCCTTTGTCATCACAATGCTCCGTGACCCCCGTCAACACAATGCCTGATGACCCCTGTCATCAAAATGCTAAATGGCACTTGTCATCACAATGCTCTATGATGCCTGTCATCACTATTCTCCATGTCACTTGTTATCACAAGGCTCCATGGCCCCTGTACTCCCAGTACTCCATGACCCCTTTCATCACAATGCCCAATGTCACCTCTGATCACAATTCTCAATGGCATTTGTCATCACGATGCTCCATGACACCTGTCATCACAATGCTCCATGAGACTTGTCATCACAATGCTCCATGGCCCCTCTCATTACTGTGCTCCATAATAACTTTAATCACATTTCTAGATGACCACTGCCATCACAATGCCCCATGAGATTTGTCATCACAATGCTCCATGGCCCCTCTCATTACTGTGCTCCATAATAACTTTAATCACATTTCTAAATGACCACTGCCATCACAATGTCCCATGACATTGTCATCACAATTTGCCATGACCATTGTCATCACAATGCTCCATGAACCATGTCATCACAGGGTCCCAGGACACTTGTCATCACAATGATCCATTACCACTTTCATCACAATGCTCCATGACCACTGTCATCTCAATGCTCCATGGCCTTTGTATTCACAATGCTCCATGGCCCCTGTAATCACAGTGCTCCATAACACCTTTCATCATAATGCTCCATGACCACTGCCATCTCAATGCCTCATGACGCCTGTCATCACAATTCTCCAAGGCCCCTCTCATCACAGTGCTCCATGACACTTGTCATCCTATTGCTCCATAACACCTGTCATCACAGTGTTCCCTGCCCATGTCATCAAAATGCTCCATGTCCCCTATAATCACAATGCTCCATGCCTTTTTCCTCACAAAGCTCCAGAATTTTGTCATCACAATGTTCCATGACCGTGGCATCCCAATGCTCCATGGCCCTTGTCATCACAATGCTCCAGAATTCTTGTCATCACAATGTTCCATGAACGTGTCATCACAATGCTACATGACCCTGGTCATCACAGTTCTCCATGACCTTTGTCATCACAATGCTCTATGTCACTTTTCATCTCAATTCTCAATGACCACTTTAATCACTATGCTCGCTGACCATTTTCATCACATTTCTCTATTGTCATTACAATTCCCCATGGCCCCTTTCTTCACAATTCTCCATGATGCCTGTCATCACAATGCTCCATGGCTTTTGTTATCACAATGCTCCAGGACCAGTTTCATCACAATACTCCATCCCCCTTGTCATCACAGTGCACAATGAAAGCTTTCATTACAATGCTCCATGACACTTGTCATCACAATGCTCCATGGCGTTTATCGTCACAATGCTCCCAGGCACTTTTCATCACGATATTCCATGAAAACTTTCATCACATTGCTCCATGACCATTGTCATCACAATAGTCCATACCCATGTCAACACAATGCTGCATAATCCCTGTCATCCCAATTCTCCATGACTGCTGTCATCACAATAATCCAGGACAATTTTCATTACAATGCTTCATGCCCCCAGTCATCACAGTGCTCCATGATACCTTTCATCACAATTCCTAGATGATCAATGTCATCACAATGCCCCATGACAGATGATACCACAATTCGCCATGGTCCTTGTCATCACAATGCTCCATGAACTGTGTCATCACAAGGTTCCAGGACACTTGTCATCACAATGATCCATGATCACTTTCATCACAATGCTCCATGAACCCTGTCATCTCAATGCTCCATGGCCTTTGTATTCACAATGCTCCATGGCCCCTGTAATCAGAGAGCTCCATGACCCCTTTCATCCCAATGCTCCAAGACCGCTGTCATCACAATGCCCCATGACGCCTGCCTTCACAAATCTCCAAGACCTCTCTTACCAAAAAGCTCCATGATCCCTGTCAGTACAATGTTCCATGACACTTTTTATCACAATGCTCCATGACCCCTGTCATCAAAAAGTTCTCTGCCCATATCGTCACAATGCTCCTTGTCACCCTTCATCACAATGCACCATGCCCTTTCATCACAATGCTCCAGAATTCTTGTCATCGCAATGTTCCTTGACCGTGTCATCACAATGCTCCATGACCCTTGTCATCACAAAGCTCCATGACCCCTGGCATCACAATGATCCATGATTCCTTTCCTCACAGTGCTCCAGTACCCTTTTCATCACAATGCTCCATGCCATTGTCAGCACAATTCTCCTTGGACCCTGTCATCAAAATGCTCCATCCCCTTTTCATCACAATGCTCCAGATATCCTATCATTACAATGCTCCATGCTCGTGTCAACACAATGCTCCATGACCCCTGTCATCAAAATGCTTTATGAACCTTGTTATCAGAATGTTCCATGACCCCTGTCATCCAAATGATCCATGACCGTTGTCATCACAATGCTGCATGATACCTTTCATCCCAATTCTCTGTGACCGCTGTCATCACAATGCTCCAGGACAACTTTCATCACAATGCTCCATGACCCCTGTCATCACAACGTTCCATGAAAGTTGTCATCAAAATGCTCCATGACCCCGGTCACCACAAGGTTCCCTGCCCTTGTCATCACAATGGTACTTGGCCTGGTCATCACAATGTTCCATGGCCTCTGTCATCACCATGCTCCATGGTCTTTCTCATCACAATGCTCTATGACCCCTGTCATCACAATGCTTGATGACCATTGTCATCACAATGCTCCAAGGCCCCTGTCATCACAATGCCTCATGGTCTTTGTAATCACAATGCTCAATGACCAATGTCATCACAGTGCTCCATGCCGTTGTCATCACAATGCTCCATGGTCCCTGTAATCACAATGCTCCATACCCTTGTCATCACAATGCTCCAGAACACTTGTCATCATAATGCTCCATTCCCGTGTCATCACATTGCTGAATGACACTTGTCATCACAATGTTCCTTGGCCTTTGTCATCACAGTGCTCCATGATACCTTTAATCAAAATTCTACATGACCACTCTCATCACAATGCAAGATGACCAATGTCATCACAATGCCCCATGACACGTGTCATCACAATTCGCCTTGGCCCTTGTCATCTCAATGCTGTATGAAACGTGTCATCAGTAGCTCCCAAGACCCTTGTCATCACAATGCTCCATGAACTCTGTTATCTCAATGTTCCATGGCCTTTGTATTCACAATGCTCCATTGTCCCGATAATCGCGTTGCTCCATGAACACTTTCATCACAATGCTCCTTGACCACTGTCACCATAATGCCCCATGACGTCTCTCATCACTGTGCTCCAAGGCCACTCTCATCAAAATGCTCCATGATCTGTGTCAGCACAATATTGCATGACACTTGTCATCACAATGCTCCATGATCCCACTAATCACAATGATCCCTGCCAATTTCATCACAATGACCCAAGTCTCCTGTAATCACAATGCTCCATGCCCTTGTCATCACAATGCTCCAGGTCTGTTGTCATCACCATGCTTCATGCCCGTGTCATCACAATGCTCCATGAATCTTGTCTTCACAATGCTCCATGGCCCATGTCATCACAATGCTCCATGACCCCTCTCATCACAATGCTCTATGGCCTTTGTCATCACAATGCTCCGTGACCCCCGTCAACACAATGCCTGATGACCCCTGTCATCAAAATGCTAAATGGCACTTGTCATCACAATGCTCTATGATGCCTGTCATCACTATTCTCCATGTCACTTGTTATCACAAGGCTCCATGGCCCCTGTACTCCCAGTACTCCATGACCCCTTTCATCACAATGCCCAATGTCACCTCTGATCACAATTCTCAATGGCATTTGTCATCACGATGCTCCATGACACCTGTCATCACAATGCTCCATGAGACTTGTCATCACAATGCTCCATGGCCCCTCTCATTCCTGTGCTCCATAATAACTTTAATCACATTTCTAGATGACCACTGCCATCACAATGCCCCATGACATTGTCATCACTATTCGCCATGACCATTGTCATCACAATGCTCCATGAACCATGTCATCACAGGGTCCCAGGACACTTGTCATCACAATGATCCATTACCACTTTCATCACAATGCTCCATGACCACTGTCATCTCAATGCTCCATGGCCTTTGTATTCACAATGCTCCATGGCCCCTGTAATCACAGTGCTCCATAACACCTTTCATCATAATGCTCCATGACCACTGCCATCTCAATGCCTCATGACGCCTGTCATCACAATTCTCCAAGGCCCCTCTCATCACAGTGCTCCATGACACTTGTCATCCCATTGCTCCATAACACCTGTCATCACAGTGTTCCCTGCCCATGTCATCAAAATGCTCCATGTCCCCTATAATCACAATGCCCCATGCCTTTTTCCTCACAAAGCTCCAGAATTTTGTCATCACAATGTTCCATGACCGTGGCATCCCAATGCTCCATGGCCCTTGTCATCACAATGCTCCAGAATTCTTGTCATCACAATGGTCCATGAACGTGTCATCACAATGCTACATGACCCTGGTCATCACAGTTCTCCATGACCTTTGTCATCACAATGCTCTATGTCACTTTTCATCACAATTCTCAATGACCACTTTAATCACTATGCTCGCTGAACATTTTCATCACATTTCTCTATTGTCATTACAATTCCCCATGGCCCCTTTCTTCACAATTCTCCATGATGCCTGTCATCACAATGCTCCATGGCTTTTGTTATCACAATGTTCCAGGACCAGTTTCATCACAATACTCCATCCCCCTTGTCATCACAGTGCACAATGAAAGCTTTCATTACAATGCTCCATGACACTTGTCATCACAATGCTCCATGGCCTTTGTCATCACAATGTTCCATGGCCCCTGTCATCACAGTGCTCCTTGATACCTTTCATCACAATTCTACATGACCACTGTCATCACAATGCCCCATTTCAGATGTCATCACAATTCGCCATGGTCCTTGTCATAACAATGCTCCATGAACCGTGTCATCACAAGGTTTCAGGACACTTGTCATCACAATGATCCATGATCACTTTCATCACAATGCTCCATGAACCCTGTCATCTCAATGCTCCATAGCCTTTGTATTCACAATGCTCCATGGCCCCTGTAATCACAGTGCTCCATGACCCCTTTCATCACAATGCTCCAAGACCGCTGTCATCACAATGCACCATGACGCCTGCCACCACCAATCTCCAAGGGCTCCCTTACCAAAAAGCTCCATGATCCCTGTCAGTACAATGTTCCATGACACTTTTCATCACAATGCTCCATGACCCCTGTCATCAAAAAGTTCTCTGCCCATATCATCACAATGCTACTTGTCACCTTTCATCACAATGCTCCATGCCCTTTCATCACAATGCTCCAGATTTCTTGTCATCACAATGTTCCTTGACCGTGTCATCACAATGCTCCATGACCCGTGTCATCACAAAGCTCCATGACCCCTGGCATCACAATGATCCATGATTCCTTTCCTCACAGTGCTCCAGTACCCTTTTCATCACAATGCTCCATGCCATTGTCAGCACAATGCTACTTGGACACTGTCATCAAAATGCTCCATCCCCTTTTCATCACAATGCTCCAGATATCCTCTCATTACAATGCTCCATGCCCGTGTCAACACAATGCTCCATGACCCCTGTCATCAAAATGCTTGATGAAACTTGTTATCAGAATGTTCCATGACCCCTGTCATCAAAATGATCCCTGACCGTTGTCATCGCAATGCTGCATGATACCTTTCATCCCAATCCTCTGTGACCGCTGTCATCACAATGCTCCAGGACAACTTTCATCACAATGCTCCATGCCCTGGTCATCAAAATGCTCCAGAACTCTTGTCATCATAATGCTCCATGCCAATGTCATCAAAATGCCCCATGACACTTGTCATCACAATGCTCCATGGCCTTTGTCATCACAATGTTCCATGGCCCCTGTCATCAGAGTGCTCCATGTTACCTTTCAATACAATTCTACATGACCACTGTCATCACGATGCCCCATGATAGATGTTACCACAATTCGCCATGGTCCTTGTCATCACAATGCTCCATGAACTGTGTCATCACAAGGTTTCAGGACACTTGTCTTCACAATGATCCATGATCACATTCATCACAATGCTCCATGAAACCTGTCATCTCAATGCTCCATGGCCTTTGTATTCACAATGCTCCATGGCCCCTGTAATCACAGAGCTCCATGACCCCTTTCACCCCAATGCTCCAAGACCGCTGTCATCACAATGCCCCATGACGCCTGCCTTCACAAATCTCCAAGACCTCTCTTACCAAAATGCTCCATGATCCCTGTCAGTACAATGTTCCATGACACTTTTTATCACAATGCTCCAAGACCCCTGTCATCAAAAAGTTCTCTGCCCATATCGTCACAATGCTCCTTGTCACCTTTCATCACAATGCACCATGCCCTTTCATCACAATGCTCCAGAATTCTTGTCATCGCAATATTCCTTGACCGTGTCATCACAATGCTCCATGACCCGTGTCATCACAAAGCTCCATGACCCCTGGCATCACAATGATCCATGATTCCTTTCCTCACAGTGCTCCAGTACCCTTTTCATCACAATGCTCCATGCCATTGTCAGCACAATTCTCCTTGGACCCTGTCATCAAAATGCTCCATCCCCTTTTCATCACAATGCTCCAGATATCCTATCATTACAATGCTCCATGCTCGTGTCAACACAATGCTCCATGACCCCTGTCATCAAAATGCTTTATGAACCTTGTTATCAGAATGTTCCATGACCCCTGTCATCCAAATGATCCATGACCGTTGTCATCACAATGCTGCATGATACCTTTCATCCCAATTCTCTGTCACCGCTGTCATCACAATGCTCCAGGACAACTTTCATCACAATGCTCCATGACCCCTGTCATCACAACGTTCCATGAAAGTTGTCATCAAAATGCTCCATGACCCCGGTCACCACAAGGTTCCCTGCCCTTGTCATCACAATGGTACATGGCCTGGTCATCACAATGTTCCATGGCCTCTGTCATCACCATGCTCCATGGTCTTTCTCATCACAATGCTCTATGACCCCTGTCGTCACAATGCTTGATGACCATTGTCATCACAATGCTCCAAGGCCCCTGTCATCACAATGCCTCATGGTCTTTGTAATCACAATGCTCAATGACCAATGTCATCACAGTGCTCCATGCCGTTGTCATCACAATGCTCCATGGTCCCTGTAATCACAATGCTCCATACCCTTGTCATCACAATGCTCCAGAACACTTGTCATCATAATGATCCATTCCCGTGTCATCACATTGCTGAATGACACTTGTCATCACAATGTTCCTTGGCCTTTGTCATCACAGTGCTCCATGATACCTTTAATCAAAATTCTACATGACCACTCTCATCACAATGCAAGATGACCAATGTCATCACAATGCCCCATGACACGTGTCATCACAATTCGCCTTGGCCCTTGTCATCTCAATGCTGTATGAAACGTGTCATCAGTAGCTCCCAAGACCCTTGTCATCACAATGCTCCATGAACTCTGTTATCTCAATGTTCCATGGCCTTTGTATTCACAATGCTCCATTGTCCCGATAATCGCGTTGCTCCATGAACACTTTCATCACAATGCTCCTTGACCACTGTCACCATAATGCCCCATGTCGTCTCTCATCACTGTGCTCCAAGGCCACTCTCATCAAAATGCTCCATGATCTGTGTCAGCACAATATTGCATGACACTTGTCATCACAATGCTCCATGATCCCACTAATCACAATGATCCCTGCCAATTTCATCACAATGACCCAAGTCTCCTGTAATCACAATGCTCCATGCCCTTGTCATCACAATGCTCCAGGTCTGTTGTCATCACCATGCTTCATGCCCGTGTCATCACAATGCTCCATGAATCTTGTCTTCACAATGCTCCATGGCCCATGTCATCACAATGCTCCATGACCCCTCTCATCACAATGCTCTATGGCCTTTGTCATCACAATGCTCCGTGACCCCCGTCAACACAATGCCTGATGACCCCTGTCATCAAAAGGCTAAATGGCACTTGTCATCACAATGCTCTATGATGCCTGTCATCACTATTCTCCATGTCACTTGTTATCACAAGGCTCCATGGCCCCTGTACTCCCAGTACTCCATGACCCCTTTCATCACAATGCCCAATGTCACCTCTGATCACAATTCTCAATGGCATTTGTTATCACGATGCTCCATGACACCTGTCATCACAATGCTCCATGAGACCTGTCATCATAATGCTCCATGGCCCCTCTCATTCCTGTGCTCCATAATAACTTTAATCACATTTCTAGATGACCACTGCCATCACAATGCCCCATGACATTGTCATCACAATTCGCCATGACCATTGTCATCACAATGCTCCATGAACCATGTCATCACAGGGTCCCAGGACACTTGGCATCACAATGATCCATTACCACTTTCATCACAATGCTCCATGACCACTGTCATCTCAATGCTCCATGGCCTTTGTATTCACAATGCTCCATGGCCCCTGTAATCACAGTGCTCCATAACACCTTTCATCATAATGCTCCATGACCACTGCCATCTCAATGCCTCATGACGCCTGTCATCACAATTCTCCAAGGCCCCTCTCATCACAGTGCTCCATGACACTTGTCATCCCATTGCTCCATAACACCTGTCATCACAGTTTTCCCTGCCCATGTCATCAAAATGCTCCATGTCCCCTATAATCACAATGCTCCATGCCTTTTTCCTCACAAAGCTCCAGAATTTTGTCATCACAATGTTCCATGACCGTGGCATCCCAATGCTCCATGGCCCTTGTCATCACAATGCTCCAGAATTCTTGTCATCACAATGTTCCATGAACGTGTCATCACAATGCTACATGACCCTGGTCATCACAGTTCTCCATGACCTTTGTCATCACAATGCTCTATGTCACTTTTCATCACAATTCTCAATGACCACTTTAATCACTATGCTCGCTGACCATTTTCATCACATTTCTCTATTGTCATTACAATTCCCCATGGCCCCTTTCTTCACAATTCTCCATGATGCCTGTCATCACAATGCTCCATGGCTTTTGTTATCACAATGTTCCAGGACCAGTTTCATCACAATACTCCATCCCCCTTGTCATCACAGTGCACAATGAAAGCTTTCATTACAATGCTCCATGACACTTGTCATCACAATGCTCCATGGCCTTTATCGTCACAGTGCTCCCAGGCACTTTTCATCACGATATTCCATGAAAACTTTCATCACATTGCTCCATGACCATTGTCATCACAATAGTCCATACCCATGTCAACACAATGCTGCATAATCCCTGTCATCCCAATTCTCCATGACTGCTGTCATCACAATAATCCAGGACAATTTTCATAACAATGTTTCATGCCCCCAGTCATCACAGTGCTCCATGATACCTTTCATCACAATTCCTAGATGATCAATGTCATCACAATGCCCCATGACACCTGTTACCACAATTCGCTATGACCCTTGTCATCACAATACTCGATGAACCGTGTCATCACAGTGTTCCAGGACACATGTCATCACAATGATCCATTAATATTTTCATCACAATGCTCCAATACACCTGTCATCACAATGCTCCATGTCCCCTCTTATCATATTGCTCCATGATCTCTTTCATCACAATGCTCCATGACCACTGTCATCACCATACCTCAAGACGCCTGTCATCTCAGTGCTCCATGGCCCCTTTCATCACAAGGCTCCATGAACCCAGTCATCACAATGTTCCCTGCCCTCTTCGTCACAATGCTCCATGGGCCCTGTCATCACAATGCTCCATGCCCTTGTCATCAAAATTCTCCAGAACTCTTGTCATCATAATGTTCCATGCCAATGTCATCAAAATGTCCCATGACACTTGTCATCACAATGCTCCATGGCCTTTGTCATCACAATGTTCCATGGCCCCTGTCATCACAGTGCTCCTTGATACCTTTCATCACAATTCTACATGACCACTGTCATCACAATGCCCCATTTCAGATGTCATCACAATTCGCCATGGTCCTTGTCATAACAATGCTCCATGAACCGTGTCATCACAAGGTTTCAGGACACTTGTCATCACAATGATCCATGATCACTTTCATCACAATGCTCCATGAACCCTGTCATCTCAATGCTCCATAGCCTTTGTATTCACAATGCTCCATGGCCCCTGTAATCACAGTGCTCCATGACCCCTTTCATCACAATGCTCCAAGACCGCTGTCATCACAATGCCCCATGACGCCTGCCACCACAAATCTCCAAGGGCTCCCTTACCAAAAAGCTCCATGATCCCTGTCAGTACAATGTTCCATGACACTTTTCATCACAATGCTCCATGACCCCTGTCATCACAAAGTTCTCTGCCCATATCATCACAATGCTACTTGTCACCTTTCATCACAATGCTCCATGCCCTTTCATCACAATGCTCCAGATTTCTTGTCATCACAATGTTCCTTGACCGTGTCATCACAATGCTCCATGACCCGTGTCATCACAAAGCTCCATGACCCCTGGCATCACAATGATCCATGATTCCTTTCCTCACAGTGCTCCAGTACCCTTTTCATCACAATGCTCCATGCCATTGTCAGCACAATGCTACTTGGACACTGTCATCAAAATGCTCCATCCCCTTTTCATCACAATGCTCCAGATATCCTATCATTACAATGCTCCATGCCCGTGTCAACACAATGCTCCATGACCCCTGTCATCAAAATGCTTGATGAAACTTGTTATCAGAATGTTCCATGACCCCTGTCATCAAAATGATCCCTGACCGTTGTCATCGCAATGCTGCATGATACCTTTCATCCCAATCCTCTGTGACCGCTGTCATCACAATGCTCCAGGACAACTTTCATCACAATGCTCCATGCCCTGGTCATCAAAATGCTCCAGAACTCTTGTCATCATAATGCTCCATGCCAATGTCATCAAAATGCCCCATGACACTTGTCATCACAATGCTCCATGGCCTTTGTCATCACAATGTTCCATGGCCCCTGTCATCAGAGTGCTCCATGTTACCTTTCAATACAATTCTACATGACCACTGTCATCACAATGCCCCATGACAGATGTTACCACAATTCGCCATGGTCCTTGTCATCACAATGCTCCATGAACTGTGTCATCACAAGGTTTCAGGACACTTGTCATCACAATGATCCATGATCACTTTCATCACAATGCTCCATGAACCCTGTCATCTCAATGCTCCATGGCCTTTGTATTCACAATGCTCCATGGCCCCTGTAATCACAGAGCTCCATGACCCCTTTCATCCCAATGCTCCAAGACCGCTGTCATCACAATGCCCCATGACGCCTGCCTTCACAAATCTCCAAGACCTCTCTTACCAAAAAGCTCCATGATCCCTGTCAGTACAATGTTCCATGACACTTTTTATCACAATGCTCCATGACACCTGTCATCAAAAAGTTCTCTGCCCATATCGTCACAATGCTCCTTGTCACCTTTCATCACAATGCACCATGCCCTTTCATCACAATGCTCCAGAATTCTTGTCATCGCAATGTTCCTTGACCGTGTCATCACAATGCTCCATGACCCGTGTCATCACAAAGCTCCATGACCCCTGGCATCACAATGATCCATGATTCCTTTCCTCACAGTGCTCCAGTACCCTTTTCATCACAATGCTCCATGCCATTGTCAGCACAATTCTCCTTGGACCCTGTCATCAAAATGCTCCATCCCCTTTTCATCACAATGCTCCAGATATCCTATCATTACAATGCTCCATGCTCGTGTCAACACAATGCTCCATGACCCCTGTCATCAAAATGCTTTATGAACCTTGTTATCAGAATGTTCCATGACCCCTGTCATCCAAATGATCCATGACCTTTGTCATCACAATGCTGCATGATACCTTTCATCCCAATTCTCTGTGACCGCTGTCATCACAATGCTCCAGGACAACTTTCATCACAATGCTCCATGACCCCTGTCATCACAACGTTCCATGAAAGTTGTCATCAAAATGCTCCATGACCCCGGTCACCACAAGTTTCCCTGCCCTTGTCATCACAATGGTACATGGCCTGGTCATCACAATGTTCCATGGCCTCTGTCATCACCATGCTCCATGGTCTTTCTCATCACAATGCTCTATGACCCCTGTCATCACAATGCTTGATGACCATTGTCATCACAATGCTCCAAGGCCCCTGTCATCACAATGCCTCATGGTCTTTGTAATCACAATGCTCAATGACCAATGTCATCACAGTGCTCCATGCCGTTGTCATCACAATGCTCCATGGTCCCTGTAATCACAATGCTCCATACCCTTGTCATCACAATGCTCCAGAACACTTGTCATCATAATGCTCCATTCCCGTGTCATCACATTGCTGAATGACACTTGTCATCACAATGTTCCTTGGCCTTTGTCATCACAGTGCTCCATGATACCTTTAATCAAAATTCTACATGACCACTCTCATCACAATGCAAGATGACCAATGTCATCACAATGCCCCATGACACGTGTCATCACAATTCGCCTTGGCCCTTGTCATCTCAATGCTGTATGAAACGTGTCATCAGTAGCTCCCAAGACCCTTGTCATCACAATGCTCCATGAACTCTGTTATCTCAATGTTCCATGGCCTTTGTATTCACAATGCTCCATTGTCCCGATAATCGCGTTGCTCCATGAACACTTTCATCACAATGCTCCTTGACCACTGTCACCATAATGCCCCATGACGTCTCTCATCACTGTGCTCCAAGGCCACTCTCATCAAAATGCTCCATGATCTGTGTCAGCACAATATTGCATGACACTTGTCATCACAATGCTCCATGATCCCTCTAATCACAATGATCCCTGCCAATTTCATCACAATGACCCAAGTCTCCTGTAATCACAATGCTCCATGCCCTTGTCATCACAATGCTCCAGGTCTGTTGTCATCACCATGCTTCATGCCTGTGTCATCACAATGCTCCATGAATCTTGTCTTCACAATGCTCCATGGCCCATGTCATCACAATGCTCCATGACCCCTCTCATCACAATGCTCTATGGCCTTTGTCATCACAATGCTCCGTGACCCCCGTCAACACAATGCCTGATGACCCCTGTCATCAAAATGCTAAATGGCACTTGTCATCACAATGCTCTATGATGCCTGTCATCACTATTCTCCATGTCACTTGTTATCACAAGGCTCCATGGCCCCTGTACTCCCAGTACTCCATGACCCCTTTCATCACAATGCCCAATGTCACCTCTGATCACAATTCTCAATGGCATTTGTCATCACGATGCTCCATGACACCTGTCATCACAATGCTCCATGAGACTTGTCATCACAATGCTCCATGGCCCCTCTCATTACTGTGCTCCATAATAACTTTAATCACATTTCTAGATGACCACTGCCATCACAATGCCCCATGACATTGTCATCACAATTCGCCATGACCATTGTCATCACAATGCTCCATGAACCATGTCATCACAGGGTCCCAGGACACTTGTCATCACAATGATCCATTACCACTTTCATCACAATGCTCCATGACCACTGTCATCTCAATGCTCCACGGCCTTTGTATTCACAATGCTCCATGGCCCCTGTAATCACAGTGCTCCATAACACCTTTCATCATAATGCTCCATGACCACTGCCATCTCAATGCCTCATGACGCCTGTCATCACAATTCTCCAAGGCCCCTCTCATCACAGTGCTCCATGACACTTGTCATCCCATTGCTCTATAACACCTGTCATCACAGTGTTCCCTGCCCATGTCATCAAAATGCTCCATGTCCCCTATAATCACAATGCTCCATGCCTTTTTCCTCACAAAGCTCCAGAATTTTGTCATCACAATGTTCCATGACCGTGGCATCCCAATGCTCCATGGCCCTTGTCATCACAATGCTCCAGAATTCTTGTCATCACAATGTTCCATGAACGTGTCATCACAATGCTACATGACCCTGGTCATCACAGTTCTCCATGACCTTTGTCATCACAATGCTCTATGTCACTTTTCATCACAATTCTCAATGACCACTTTAATCACTATGCTCGCTGACCATTTTCATCACATTTCTCTATTGTCATTACAATTCCCCATGGCCCCTTTCTTCACAATTCTCCATGATGCCTGTCATCACAATGCTCCATGGCTTTTGTTATCACAATGCTCCAGGACCAGTTTCATCACAATACTCCATCCCCCTTGTCATCACAGTGCACAATGAAAGCTTTCATTACAATGCTCCATGACACTTGTCATCAAAATGCTCCATGGCCTTTATCGTCACAGTGCTCCCAGGCACTTTTCATCACGATATTCCATGAAAACTTTCATCACATTGCTCCATGACCATTGTCATCACAATAGTCCATACCCATGTCAACACAATGCTGCATAATCCCTGTCATCCCAATTCTCCATGACTGCTGTCATCACAATAATCCAGGACAATTTTCATAACAATGCTTCATGCCCCCAGTCATCACAGTGCTCCATGATACCTTTCATCACAATTCCTAGATGATCAATGTCATCACAATGCCCCATGACACCTGTTACCACAATTCGCTATGACCCTTGTCATCGCAATACTCGATGAACCGTGTCATCGCAGTGTTCCAGGACACATGTCATCACAATGATCCATTAATATTTTCATCACAATGCTCCAATACACCTGTCATCACAATGCTCCATGTCCCCTCTTATCATATTGCTCCATGATCTCTTTCATCACAATGCTCCATGACCACTGTCATCACCATACCTCAAGACGCCTGTCATCTCAGTGCTCCATGGCCCCTTTCATCACAAGGCTCCATGAACCCAGTCATCACAATGTTCCCTGCCCTCTTCGTCACAATGCTCCATGGGCCCTGTCATCACAATGCTCCATGCCCTTGTCATCAAAATTCTCCAGAACTCTTGTCATCATAATGTTCCATGCCAATGTCATCAAAATGTCCCATGACACTTGTCATCACAATGCTCCATGGCCTTTGTCATCACAATGTTCCATGGCCCCTGTCATCACAGTGCTCCTTGATACCTTTCATCACAATTCTACATGACCACTGTCATCACAATGCCCCATTTCAGATGTCATCACAATTCGCCATGGTCCTTGTCATAACAATGCTCCATGAACCGTGTCATCACAAGGTTTCAGGACACTTGTCATCACAATGATCCATGATCACTTTCATCACAATGCTCCATGAACCCTGTCATCTCAATGCTCCATAGCCTTTGTATTCACAATGCTCCATGGCCCCTGTAATCACAGTGCTCCATGACCCCTTTCATCACAATGCTCCAAGACCGCTGTCATCACAATGCCCCATGACGCCTGCCACCACCAATCTCCAAGGGCCCCCTTACCAAAAAGCTCCATGATCCCTGTCAGTACAATGTTCCATGACACTTTTCATCACAATGCTCCATGACCCCTGTCATCACAAAGTTCTCTGCCCATATCATCACAATGCTACTTGTCACCTTTCATCACAATGCTCCATGCCCTTTCATCACAATGCTCCAGATTTCTTGTCATCACAATGTTCCTTGACCGTGTCATCACAATGCTCCATGACTCGTGTCATCACAAAGCTCCATGACCCCTGGCATCACAATGATCCATGATTCCTTTCCTCACAGTGCTCCAGTACCCTTTTCATCACAATGCTCCATGCCATTGTCAGCACAATGCTACTTGGACACTGTCATCAAAATGCTCCATCCCCTTTTCATCACAATGCTCCAGATATCCTATCATTACAATGCTCCATGCCCGTGTCAACACAATGCTCCATGACCCCTGTCATCAAAATGCTTGATGAAACTTGTTATCAGAATGTTCCATGACCCCTGTCATCAAAATGATCCCTGACCGTTGTCATCGCAATGCTGCATGATACCTTTCATCCCAATCCTCTGTGACCGCTGTCATCACAATGCTCCAGGACAACTTTCATCACAATGCTCCATGCCCTGGTCATCAAAATGCTCCAGAACTCTTGTCATCATAATGCTCCATGCCAATGTCATCAAAATGCCCCATGACACTTGTCATCACAATGCTCCATGGCCTTTGTCATCACAATGTTCCATGGCCCCTGTCATCAGAGTGCTCCATGTTACCTTTCAATACAATTCTACATGACCACTGTCATCACAATGCCCCATGACAGATGATACCACAATTCGCCATGGTCCTTGTCATCACAATGCTCCATGAACTGTGTCATCACAAGGTTCCAGGACACTTGTCATCACAATGATCCATGATCTCTTTCATCACAATGCTCCATGAACCCTGTCATCTCAATGCTCCATGGCCTTTGTATTCACAATGCTCCATGGCCCCTGTAATCACAGAGCTCCATGACCCCTTTCATCCCAATGCTCCAAGACCGCTCTCATCACAATGCCCCATGACGCCTGCCTTCACAAATCTCCAAGACCTCTCTTACCAAAAAGCTCCATGATCCCTGTCAGTACAATGTTCCATGACACTTTTTATCACAATGCTCCATGACCCCTGTCATCAAAAAGTTCTCTGCCCATATCGTCACAATGCTCCTTGTCACCTTTCATCACAATGCACCATGCCCTTTCATCACAATGCTCCAGAATTCTTGTCATCGCAATGTTCCTTGACCGTGTCATCACAATGCTCCATGACCCGTGTCATCACAAAGCTCCATGACCCCTGGCATCACAATGATCCATGATTCCTTTCCTCACAGTGCTCCAGTACCCTTTTCATCACAATGCTCCATGCCATTGTCAGCACAATTCTCCTTGGACCCTGTCATCAAAATGCTCCATCCCCTTTTCATCACAATGCTCCAGATATCCTATCATTACAATGCTCCATGCTCGTGTCAACACAATGCTCCATGACCCCTGTCATCAAAATGCTTTATGAACCTTGTTATCAGAATGTTCCATGACCCCTGTCATCCAAATGATCCATGACCGTTGTCATCACAATGCTGCATGATACCTTTCATCCCAATTCTCTGTGACCGCTGTCATCACAATGCTCCAGGACAACTTTCATCACAATGCTCCATGACCCCTGTCATCACAACGTTCCATGAAAGTTGTCATCAAAATGCTCCATGACCCCGGTCACCACAAGGTTCCCTGCCCTTGTCATCACAATGGTACATGGCCTGGTCATCACAATGTTCCATGGCCTCTGTCATCACCATGCTCCATGGTCTTTCTCATCACAATGCTCTATGACCCCTGTCATCACAATGCTTGATGACCATTGTCATCACAATGCTCCAAGGCCCCTGTCATCACAATGCCTCATGGTCTTTGTAATCACAATGCTCAATGACCAATGTCATCACAGTGCTCCATGCCGTTGTCATCACAATGCTCCATGGTCCCTGTAATCACAATGCTCCATACCCTTGTCATCACAATGCTCCAGAACACTTGTCATCATAATGCTCCATTCCCGTGTCATCACATTGCTGAATGACACTTGTCATCACAATGTTCCTTGGCCTTTGTCATCACAGTGCTCCATGATACCTTTAATCAAAATTCTACATGACCACTCTCATCACAATGCAAGATGACCAATGTCATCACAATGCCCCATGACACGTGTCATCACAATTCGCCTTGGCCCTTGTCATCTCAATGCTGTATGAAACGTGTCATCAGTAGCTCCCAAGACCCTTGTCATCACAATGCTCCATGAACTCTGTTATCTCAATGTTCCATGGCCTTTGTATTCACAATGCTCCATTGTCCCGATAATCGCGTTGCTCCATGAACACTTTCATCACAATGCTCCTTGACCACTGTCACCATAATGCCCCATGACGTCTCTCATCACTGTGCTCCAAGGCCACTCTCATCAAAATGCTCCATGATCTGTGTCAGCACAATATTGCATGACACTTGTCATCACAATGCTCCATGATCCCACTAATCACAATGATCCCTGCCAATTTCATCACAATGACCCAAGTCTCCTGTAATCACAATGCTCCATGCCCTTGTCATCACAATGCTCCAGGTCTGTTGTCATCACCATGCTTCATGCCCGTGTCATCACAATGCTCCATGAATCTTGTCTTCACAATGCTCCATGGCCCATGTCATCACAATGCTCCATGACCCCTCTCATCACAATGCTCTATGGCCTTTGTCATCACAATGCTCCGTGACCCCCGTCAACACAATGCCTGATGACCCCTGTCATCAAAATGCTAAATGGCACTTGTCATCACAATGCTCTATGATGCCTGTCATCACTATTCTCCATGTCACTTGTTATCACAAGGCTCCATGGCCCCTGTACTCCCAGTACTCCATGACCCCTTTCATCACAATGCCCAATGTCACCTCTGATCACAATTCTCAATGGCATTTGTCATCACGATGCTCCATGACACCTGTCATCACAATGCTCCATGAGACTTGTCATCACAATGCTCCATGGCCCCTCTCATTCCTGTGCTCCATAATAACTTTAATCACATTTCCAGATGACCACTGCCATCACAATGCCCCATGACATTGTCATCACAATTCGCCATGACCATTGTCATCACAATGCTCCATGAACCATGTCATCACAGGGTCTCAGGACACTTGGCATCACAATGATCCATTACCACTTTCATCACAATGCTCCATGACCACTGTCATCTCAATGCTCCATGGCCTTTGTATTCACAATGCTCCATGGCCCCTGTAATCACAGTGCTCCATAACACCTTTCATCATAATGCTCCATGACCACTGCCATCTCAATGCCTCATGACGCCTGTCATCACAATTCTCCAAGGCCCCTCTCATCACAGTGCTCCATGACACTTGTCATCCCATTGCTCCATAACACCTGTCATCACAGTGTTCCCTGCCCATGTCATCAAAATGCTCCATGTCCCCTATAATCACAATGCTCCATGCCTTTTTCCTCACAAAGCTCCAGAATTTTGTCATCACAATGTTCCATGACCGTGGCATCACAATGCTCCATGGCCCTTGTCATCACAATGCTCCAGAATTCTTGTCATCACAATGTTCCATGAACGTGTCATCACAATGCTACATGACCCTGGTCATCACAGTTCTCCATGACCTTTGTCATCACAATGCTCTATGTCACTTTTCATCACAATTCTCAATGACCACTTTAATCACTATGCTCGCTGACCATTTTCATCACATTTCTCTATTGTCATTACAATTCCCCATGGCCCCTTTCTTCACAATTCTCCATGATGCCTGTCATCACAATGCTCCATGGCTTTTGTTATCACAATGCTCCAGGACCAGTTTCATCACAATACTCCATCCCCCTTGTCATCACAGTGCACAATGAAAGCTTTCATTACAATGCTCCATGACACTTGTCATCACCATGCTCCATGGCGTTTATCGTCACAATGCTCCCAGGCACTTTTCATCACGATATTCCATGAAAACTTTCATCACATTGCTCCATGACCATTGTCATCACAATAGTCCATACCCATGTCAACACAATGCTGCATAATCCCTGTCATCCCAATTCTCCATGACTGCTGTCATCACAATAATCCAGGACAATTTTCATAACAATGCTTCATGCCCCCAGTCATCACAGTGCTCCATGATACCTTTCATCACAATTCCTAGATGATCAATGTCATCACAATGCCCCATGACACCTGTTACCACAATTCGCTATGACCCTTGTCATCACAATACTCGATGAACCGTGTCATCACAGTGTTCCAGGACACATGTCATCACAATGATCCATTAATATTTTCATCACAATGCTCCAATACACCTGTCATCACAATGCTCCATGTCCCCTCTTATCATATTGCTCCATGATCTCTTTCATCACAATGCTCCATGACCACTGTCATCACCATACCTCAAGACGCCTGTCATCTCAGTGCTCCATGGCCCCTTTCATCACAAGGCTCCATGAACCCAGTCATCACAATGTTCCCTGCCCTCTTCGTCACAATGCTCCATGGGCCCTGTCATCACAATGCTCCATGCCCTTGTCATCAAAATTCTCCAGAACTCTTGTCATCATAATGTTCCATGCCAATGTCATCAAAATGTCCCATGACACTTGTCATCACAATGCTCCATGGCCTTTGTCATCACAATGTTCCATGGCCCCTGTCATCACAGTGCTCCTTGATACCTTTCATCACAATTCTACATGACCACTGTCATCACAATGCCCCATTTCAGATGTCATCAAATTCGCCATGGTCCTTGTCATAACAATGCTCCATGAACCGTGTCATCACAAGGTTTCAGGACACTTGTCATCACAATGATCCATGATCACTTTCATCACAATGCTCCATGAACCCTGTCATCTCAATGCTCCATAGCCTTTGTATTCACAATGCTCCATGGCCCCTGTAATCACAGTGCTCCATGACCCCTTTCATCACAATGCTCCAAGACCGCTGTCATCACAATGCCCCATGACGCCTGCCACCACCAATCTCCAAGGGCCCCCTTACCAAAAAGCTCCATGATCCCTGTCAGTACAATGTTCCATGACACTTTTCATCACAATGCTCCATGACCCCTGTCATCACAAAGTTCTCTGCCCATATCATCACAATGCTACTTGTCACCTTTCATCACAATGCTCCATGCCCTTTCATCACAATGCTCCAGATTTCTTGTCATCACAATGTTCCTTGACCGTGTCATCACAATGCTCCATGACTCGTGTCATCACAAAGCTCCATGACCCCTGGCATCACAATGATCCATGATTCCTTTCCTCACAGTGCTCCAGTACCCTTTTCATCACAATGCTCCATGCCATTGTCAGCACAATGCTACTTGGACACTGTCATCAAAATGCTCCATCCCCTTTTCATCACAATGCTCCAGATATCCTATCATTACAATGCTCCATGCCCGTGTCAACACAATGCTCCATGACCCCTGTCATCAAAATGCTTGATGAAACTTGTTATCAGAATGTTCCATGACCCCTGTCATCAAAATGATCCCTGACCGTTGTCATCGCAATGCTGCATGATACCTTTCATCCCAATCCTCTGTGACCGCTGTCATCACAATGCTCCAGGACAACTTTCATCACAATGCTCCATGCCCTGGTCATCAAAATGCTCCAGAACTCTTGTCATCATAATGCTCCATGCCAATGTCATCAAAATGCCCCATGACACTTGTCATCACAATGCTCCATGGCCTTTGTCATCACAATGTTCCATGGCCCCTGTCATCAGAGTGCTCCATGTTACCTTTCAATACAATTCTACATGACCACTGTCATCACAATGCCCCATGACAGATGATACCACAATTCGCCATGGTCCTTGTCATCACAATGCTCCATGAACTGTGTCATCACAAGGTTCCAGGACACTTGTCATCACAATGATCCATGATCTCTTTCATCACAATGCTCCATGAACCCTGTCATCTCAATGCTCCATGGCCTTTGTATTCACAATGCTCCATGGCCCCTGTAATCACAGAGCTCCATGACCCCTTTCATCCCAATGCTCCAAGACCGCTCTCATCACAATGCCCCATGACGCCTGCCTTCACAAATCTCCAAGACCTCTCTTACCAAAAAGCTCCATGATCCCTGTCAGTACAATGTTCCATGACACTTTTTATCACAATGCTCCATGACCCCTGTCATCAAAAAGTTCTCTGCCCATATCGTCACAATGCTCCTTGTCACCTTTCATCACAATGCACCATGCCCTTTCATCACAATGCTCCAGAATTCTTGTCATCGCAATGTTCCTTGACCGTGTCATCACAATGCTCCATGACCCGTGTCATCACAAAGCTCCAGGACCCCTGGCATCACAATGATCCATGATTCCTTTCCTCACAGTGCTCCAGTACCCTTTTCATCACAATGCTCCATGCCATTGTCAGCACAATTCTCCTTGGACCCTGTCATCAAAATGCTCCATCCCCTTTTCATCACAATGCTCCAGATATCCTATCATTACAATGCTCCATGCTCGTGTCAACACAATGCTCCATGACCCCTGTCATCAAAATGCTTTATGAACCTTGTTATCAGAATGTTCCATGACCCCTGTCATCCAAATGATCCATGACCGTTGTCATCACAATGCTGCATGATACCTTTCATCCCAATTCTCTGTGACCGCTGTCATCACAATGCTCCAGGACAACTTTCATCACAATGCTCCATGACCCCTGTCATCACAACGTTCCATGAAAGTTGTCATCAAAATGCTCCATGACCCCGGTCACCACAAGGTTCCCTGCCCTTGTCATCACAATGGTACATGGCCTGGTCATCACAATGTTCCATGGCCTCTGTCATCACCATGCTCCATGGTCTTTCTCATCACAATGCTCTATGACCCCTGTCATCACAATGCTTGATGACCATTGTCATCACAATGCTCCAAGGCCCCTGTCATCACAATGCCTCATGGTCTTTGTAATCACAATGCTCAATGACCAATGTCATCACAGTGCTCCATGCCGTTGTCATCACAATGCTCCATGGTCCCTGTAATCACAATGCTCCATACCCTTGTCATCACAATGCTCCAGAACACTTGTCATCATAATGCTCCATTCCCGTGTCATCACATTGCTGAATGACACTTGTCATCACAATGTTCCTTGGCCTTTGTCATCACAGTGCTCCATGATACCTTTAATCAAAATTCTACATGACCACTCTCATCACAATGCAAGATGACCAATGTCATCACAATGCCCCATGACACGTGTCATCACAATTCGCCTTGGCCCTTGTCATCTCAATGCTGTATGAAACGTGTCATCAGTAGCTCCCAAGACCCTTGTCATCACAATGCTCCATGAACTCTGTTATCTCAATGTTCCATGGCCTTTGTATTCACAATGCTCCATTGTCCCGATAATCGCGTTGCTCCATGAACACTTTCATCACAATGCTCCTTGACCACTGTCACCATAATGCCCCATGACGTCTCTCATCACTGTGCTCCAAGGCCACTCTCATCAAAATGCTCCATGATCTGTGTCAGCACAATATTGCATGACACTTGTCATCACAATGCTCCATGATCCCACTAATCACAATGATCCCTGCCAATTTCATCACAATGACCCAAGTCTCCTGTAATCACAATGCTCCATGCCCTTGTCATCACAATGCTCCAGGTCTGTTGTCATCACCATGCTTCATGCCCGTGTCATCACAATGCTCCATGAATCTTGTCTTCACAATGCTCCATGGCCCATGTCATCACAATGCTCCATGACCCCTCTCATCACAATGCTCTATGGCCTTTGTCATCACAATGCTCCGTGACCCCCGTCAACACAATGCCTGATGACCCCTGTCATCAAAATGCTAAATGGCACTTGTCATCACAATGCTCTATGATGCCTGTCATCACTATTCTCCATGTCACTTGTTATCACAAGGCTCCATGGCCCCTGTACTCCCAGTACTCCATGACCCCTTTCATCACAATGCCCAATGTCACCTCTGATCACAATTCTCAATGGCATTTGTCATCACGATGCTCCATGACACCTGTCATCACAATGCTCCATGAGACTTGTCATCACAATGCTCCATGGCCCCTCTCATTCCTGTGCTCCATAATAACTTTAATCACATTTCCAGATGACCACTGCCATCACAATGCCCCATGACATTGTCATCACAATTCGCCATGACCATTGTCATCACAATGCTCCATGAACCATGTCATCACAGGGTCTCAGGACACTTGGCATCACAATGATCCATTACCACTTTCATCACAATGCTCCATGACCACTGTCATCTCAATGCTCCATGGCCTTTGTATTCACAATGCTCCATGGCCCCTGTAATCACAGTGCTCCATAACACCTTTCATCATAATGCTCCATGACCACTGCCATCTCAATGCCTCATGACGCCTGTCATCACAATTCTCCAAGGCCCCTCTCATCACAGTGCTCCATGACACTTGTCATCCCATTGCTCCATAACACCTGTCATCACAGTGTTCCCTGCCCATGTCATCAAAATGCTCCATGTCCCCTATAATCACAATGCTCCATGCCTTTTTCCTCACAAAGCTCCAGAATTTTGTCATCACAATGTTCCATGACCGTGGCATCACAATGCTCCATGGCCCTTGTCATCACAATGCTCCAGAATTCTTGTCATCACAATGTTCCATGAACGTGTCATCACAATGCTACATGACCCTGGTCATCACAGTTCTCCATGACCTTTGTCATCACAATGCTCTATGTCACTTTTCATCACAATTCTCAATGACCACTTTAATCACTATGCTCGCTGACCATTTTCATCACATTTCTCTATTGTCATTACAATTCCCCATGGCCCCTTTCTTCACAATTCTCCATGATGCCTGTCATCACAATGCTCCATGGCTTTTGTTATCACAATGCTCCAGGACCAGTTTCATCACAATACTCCATCCCCCTTGTCATCACAGTGCACAATGAAAGCTTTCATTACAATGCTCCATGACACTTGTCATCACCATGCTCCATGGCGTTTATCGTCACAATGCTCCCAGGCACTTTTCATCACGATATTCCATGAAAACTTTCATCACATTGCTCCATGACCATTGTCATCACAATAGTCCATACCCATGTCAACACAATGCTGCATAATCCCTGTCATCCCAATTCTCCATGACTGCTGTCATCACAATAATCCAGGACAATTTTCATAACAATGCTTCATGCCCCCAGTCATCACAGTGCTCCATGATACCTTTCATCACAATTCCTAGATGATCAATGTCATCACAATGCCCCATGACACCTGTTACCACAATTCGCTATGACCCTTGTCATCACAATACTCGATGAACCGTGTCATCACAGTGTTCCAGGACACATGTCATCACAATGATCCATTAATATTTTCATCACAATGCTCCAATACACCTGTCATCACAATGCTCCATGTCCCCTCTTATCATATTGCTCCATGATCTCTTTCATCACAATGCTCCATGACCACTGTCATCACCATACCTCAAGACGCCTGTCATCTCAGTGCTCCATGGCCCCTTTCATCACAAGGCTCCATGAACCCAGTCATCACAATGTTCCCTGCCCTCTTCGTCACAATGCTCCATGGGCCCTGTCATCACAATGCTCCATGCCCTTGTCATCAAAATTCTCCAGAACTCTTGTCATCATAATGTTCCATGCCAATGTCATCAAAATGTCCCATGACACTTGTCATCACAATGCTCCATGGCCTTTGTCATCACAATGTTCCATGGCCCCTGTCATCACAGTGCTCCTTGATACCTTTCATCACAATTCTACATGACCACTGTCATCACAATGCCCCATTTCAGATGTCATCAAATTCGCCATGGTCCTTGTCATAACAATGCTCCATGAACCGTGTCATCACAAGGTTTCAGGACACTTGTCATCACAATGATCCATGATCACTTTCATCACAATGCTCCATGAACCCTGTCATCTCAATGCTCCATAGCCTTTGTATTCACAATGCTCCATGGCCCCTGTAATCACAGTGCTCCATGACCCCTTTCATCACAATGCTCCAAGACCGCTGTCATCACAATGCCCCATGACGCCTGCCACCACAAATCTCCAAGGGCTCCCTTACCAAAAAGCTCCATGATCCCTGTCAGTACAATGTTCCATGACACTTTTCATCACAATGCTCCATGACCCCTGTCATCACAAAGTTCTCTGCCCATATCATCACAATGCTACTTGTCACCTTTCATCACAATGCTCCATGCCCTTTCATCACAATGCTCCAGATTTCTTGTCATCACAATGTTCCTTGACCGTGTCATCACAATGCTCCATGACCCGTGTCATCACAAAGCTCCATGACCCCTGGCATCACAATGATCCATGATTCCTTTCCTCACAGTGCTCCAGTACCCTTTTCATCACAATGCTCCATGCCATTGTCAGCACAATGCTACTTGGACACTGTCATCAAAATGCTCCATCCCCTTTTCATCACAATGCTCCAGATATCCTATCATTACAATGCTCCATGCCCGTGTCAACACAATGCTCCATGACCCCTGTCATCAAAATGCTTGATGAAACTTGTTATCAGAATGTTCCATGACCCCTGTCATCAAAATGATCCCTGACCGTTGTCATCGCAATGCTGCATGATACCTTTCATCCCAATCCTCTGTGACCGCTGTCATCACAATGCTCCAGGACAACTTTCATCACAATGCTCCATGCCCTGGTCATCAAAATGCTCCAGAACTCTTGTCATCATAATGCTCCATGCCAATGTCATCAAAATGCCCCATGACACTTGTCATCACAATGCTCCATGGCCTTTGTCATCACAATGTTCCATGGCCCCTGTCATCAGAGTGCTCCATGTTACCTTTCAATACAATTCTACATGACCACTGTCATCACAATGCCCCATGACAGATGATACCACAATTCGCCATGGTCCTTGTCATCACAATGCTCCATGAACTGTGTCATCACAAGGTTCCAGGACACTTGTCATCACAATGATCCATGATCTCTTTCATCACAATGCTCCATGAACCCTGTCATCTCAATGCTCCATGGCCTTTGTATTCACAATGCTCCATGGCCCCTGTAATCACAGAGCTCCATGACCCCTTTCATCCCAATGCTCCAAGACCGCTGTCATCACAATGCCCCATGACGCCTGCCTTCACAAATCTCCAAGACCTCTCTTACCAAAAAGCTCCATGATCCCTGTCAGTACAATGTTCCATGACACTTTTTATCACAATGCTCCATGACCCCTGTCATCAAAAAGTTCTCTGCCCATATCGTCACAATGCTCCTTGTCACCTTTCATCACAATGCACCATGCCCTTTCATCACAATGCTCCAGAATTCTTGTCATCGCAATGTTCCTTGACCGTGTCATCACAATGCTCCATGACCCTTGTCATCACAAAGCTCCATGACCCCTGGCATCACAATGATCCATGATTCCTTTCCTCACAGTGCTCCAGTACCCTTTTCATCACAATGCTCCATGCCATTGTCAGCACAATTCTCCTTGGACCCTCTCATCAAAATGCTCCATCCCCTTTTCATCACAATGCTCCAGATATCCTATCATTACAATGCTCCATGCTCGTGTCAACACAATGCTCCATGACCCCTGTCATCAAAATGCTTTATGAACCTTGTTATCAGAATGTTCCATGACCAATGTCATCCAAATGATCCATGACCGTTGTCATCACAATGCTGCATGATACCTTTCATCCCAATTCTCTGTGACCGCTGTCATCACAATGCTCCAGGACAACTTTCATCACAATGCTCCATGACCCCTGTCATCACAACGTTCCATGAAAGTTGTCATCAAAATGCTCCATGACCCCGGTCACCACAAGGTTCCCTGCCCTTGTAATCACAATGGTACATGGCCTGGTCATCACAATGTTCCATGGCCTCTGTCATCACCATGCTCCATGGTCTTTCTCATCACAATGCTCTATGACCCCTGTCATCACAATGCTTGATGACCATTGTCATCACAATGCTCCAAGGCCCCTGTCATCACAATGCCTCATGGTCTTTGTAATCACAATGCTCAATGACCAATGTCATCACAGTGCTCCATGCCATTGTCATCACAATGCTCCATGGTCCCTGTAATCACAATGCTCCATAACCTTGTCATCACAATGCTCCAGAACACTTGTCATCATAATGCTCCATTCCCGTGTCATCACATTGCTGAATGACACTTGTCATCACAATGTTCCTTGGCCTTTGTCATCACAGTGCTCCATGATACCTTTAATCAAAATTCTACATGACCACTCTCATCACAATGCAAGATGACCAATGTCATCACAATGCCCCATGACACGTGTCATCACAATTCGCCTTGGCCCTTGTCATCTCAATGCTGTATGAAACGTGTCATCAGTAGCTCCCAAGACCCTTGTCATCACAATGCTCCATGAACTCTGTTATCTCAATGTTCCATGGCCTTTGTATTCACAATGCTCCATTGTCCCGATACTCGCGTTGCTCCATGAACACTTTCATCACAATGCTCCTTGACCACTGTCACCATAATGCCCCATGACGTCTCTCATCACTGTGCTCCAAGGCCACTCTCATCAAAATGCTCCATGATCTGTGTCAGCACAATATTGCATGACACTTGTCATCACAATGCTCCATGATCCCACTAATCACAATGATCCCTGCCAATTTCATCACAATGACCCAAGTCTCCTGTAATCACAATGCTCCATGCCCTTGTCATCACAATGCTCCAGGTCTGTTGTCATCACCATGCTTCATGCCCGTGTCATCACAATGCTCCATGAATCTTGTCTTCACAATGCTCCATGGCCCATGTCATCACAATGCTCCATGACCCCTCTCATCACAATGCTCTATGGCCTTTGTCATCACAATGCTCCGTGACCCCCGTCAACACAATGCCTGATGACCCCTGTCATCAAAATGCTAAATGGCACTTGTCATCACAATGCTCTATGATGCCTGTCATCACTATTCTCCATGTCACTTGTTATCACAAGGCTCCATGGCCCCTGTACTCCCAGTACTCCATGACCCCTTTCATCACAATGCCCAATGTCACCTCTGATCACAATTCTCAATGGCATTTGTCATCACGATGCTCCATGACACCTGTCATCACAATGCTCCATGAGACTTGTCATCACAATGCTCCATGGCCCCTCTCATTCCTGTGCTCCATAATAACTTTAATCACATTTCTAGATGACCACTGCCATCACAATGCCCCATGACATTGTCATCACAATTCGCCATGACCATTGTCATCACAATGCTCCATGAACCATGTCATCACAGGGTCCCAGGACACTTGGCATCACAATGATCCATTACCACTTTCATCACAATGCTCCATGACCACTGTCATCTCAATGCTCCACGGCCTTTGTATTCACAATGCTCCATGGCCCCTGTAATCACAGTGCTCCATAACACTTTTCATCATAATGCTCCATGACCACTGCCATCTCAATGCCTCATGACGCCTGTCATCACAATTCTCCAAGGCCCCTCTCATCACAGTGCTCCATGAAACTTGTCATCCCATTGCTCCATAACACCTGTCATCACAGTGTTCCCTGCCCATGTCATCAAAATGCTCCATGTCCCCTATAATCACAATGCTCCATGCCTTTTTCCTCACAAAGCTCCAGAATTTTGTCATCACAATGTTCCATGACCGTGGCATCACAATGCTCCATGGCCCTTGTCATCACAATGCTCCAGAATTCTTGTCATCACAATGTTCCATGAACGTGTCATCACAATGCTACATGACCCTGGTCATCACAGTTCTCCATGACCTTTGTCATCACAATGCTCTATGTCACTTTTCATCACAATTCTCAATGACCACTTTAATCACTATGCTCGCTGACCATTTTCATCACATTTCTCTATTGTCATTACAATTCCCCATGGCCCCTTTCTTCACAATTCTCCATGATGCCTGTCATCACAATGCTCCATGGCTTTTGTTATCACAATGCTCCAGGACCAGTTTCATCACAATACTCCATCCCCCTTGTCATCACAGTGCACAATGAAAGCTTTCATTACAATGCTCCATGACACTTGTCATCACCATGCTCCATGGCGTTTATCGTCACAATGCTCCCAGGCACTTTTCATCACGATATTCCATGAAAACTTTCATCACATTGCTCCATGACCATTGTCATCACAATAGTCCATACCCATGTCAACACAATGCTGCATAATCCCTGTCATCCCAATTCTCCATGACTGCTGTCATCACAATAATCCAGGACAATTTTCATAACAATGCTTCATGCCCCCAGTCATCATAGTGCTCCATGATACCTTTCATCACAATTCCTAGATGATCAATGTCATCACAATGCCCCATGACACCTGTTACCACAATTCGCTATGACCCTTGTCATCACAATACTCGATGAACCGTGTCATCACAGTGTTCCAGGACACATGTCATCACAATGATCCATTAATATTTTCATCACAATGCTCCAATACAGCTGTCATCACAATGCTCCATGTCCCCTCTTATCATATTGCTCCATGATCTCTTTCATCACAATGCTCCATGACCACTGTCATCACCATACCTCAAGACGCCTGTCATCTCAGTGCTCCATGGCCCCTTTCATCACAAGGCTCCATGAACCCAGTCATCACAATGTTCCCTGCCCTCTTCGTCACAATGCTCCATGGGCCCTGTCATCACAATGCTCCATGCCCTTGTCATCAAAATTCTCCAGAACTCTTGTCATCATAATGTTCCATGCCAATGTCATCAAAATGTCCCATGACACTTGTCATCACAATGCTCCATGGCCTTTGTCATCACAATGTTCCATGGCCCCTGTCATCACAGTGCTCCTTGATACCTTTCATCACAATTCTACATGACCACTGTCATCACAATGCCCCATTTCAGATGTCATCAAATTCGCCATGGTCCTTGTCATAACAATGCTCCATGAACCGTGTCATCACAAGGTTTCAGGACACTTGTCATCACAATGATCCATGATCACTTTCATCACAATGCTCCATGAACCCTGTCATCTCAATGCTCCATAGCCTTTGTATTCACAATGCTCCATGGCCCCTGTAATCACAGTGCTCCATGACCCCTTTCATCACAATGCTCCAAGACCGCTGTCATCACAATGCCCCATGACGCCTGCCACCACAAATCTCCAAGGGCTCCCTTACCAAAAAGCTCCATGATCCCTGTCAGTACAATGTTCCATGACACTTTTCATCACAATGCTCCATGACCCCTGTCATCACAAAGTTCTCTGCCCATATCATCACAATGCTACTTGTCACCTTTCATCACAATGCTCCATGCCCTTTCATCACAATGCTCCAGATTTCTTGTCATCACAATGTTCCTTGACCGTGTCATCACAATGCTCCATGACCCGTGTCATCACAAAGCTCCATGACCCCTGGCATCACAATGATCCATGATTCCTTTCCTCACAGTGCTCCAGTACCCTTTTCATCACAATGCTCCATGCCATTGTCAGCACAATGCTACTTGGACACTGTCATCAAAATGTTCCATCCCCTTTTCATCACAATGCTCCAGATATCCTATCATTACAATGTTCCATGCCCGTGTCAACACAATGCTCCATGACCCCTGTCATCAAAATGCTTGATGAAACTTGTTATCAGAATGTTCCATGACCCCTGTCATCAAAATGATCCCTGACCGTTGTCATCGCAATGCTGCATGATACCTTTCATCCCAATCCTCTGTGACCGCTGTCATCACAATGCTCCAGGACAACTTTCATCACAATGCTCCATGCCCTGGTCATCAAAATGCTCCAGAACTCTTGTCATCATAATGCTCCATGCCTATGTCATCAAAATGCCCCATGACACTTGTCATCACAATGCTCCATGGCCTTTGTCATCACAATGTTCCATGGCCCCTGTCATCAGAGTGCTCCATGTTACCTTTCAATACAATTCTACATGACCACTGTCATCACAATGCCCCATGACAGATGATACCACAATTCGCCATGGTCCTTGTCATCACAATGCTCCATGAACTGTGTCATCACAAGGTTCCAGGACACTTGTCATCACAATGATCCATGATCTCTTTCATCACAATGCTCCATGAACCCTGTCATCTCAATGCTCCATGGCCTTTGTATTCACAATGCTCCATGGCCCCTGTAATCACAGAGCTCCATGACCCCTTTCATCCCAATGCTCCAAGACCGCTGTCATCACAATGCCCCATGACGCCTGCCTTCACAAATCTCCAAGACCTCTCTTACCAAAAAGCTCCATGATCCCTGTCAGTACAATGTTCCATGACACTTTTTATCACAATGCTCCATGACCCCTGTCATCAAAAAGTTCTCTGCCCATATCGTCACAATGCTCCTTGTCACCTTTCATCACAATGCACCATGCCCTTTCATCACAATGCTCCAGAATTCTTGTCATCGCAATGTTCCTTGACCGTGTCATCACAATGCTCCATGACCCTTGTCATCACAAAGCTCCATGACCCCTGGCATCACAATGATCCATGATTCCTTTCCTCACAGTGCTCCAGTACCCTTTTCATCACAATGCTCCATGCCATTGTCAGCACAATTCTCCTTGGACCCTCTCATCAAAATGCTCCATCCCCTTTTCATCACAATGCTCCAGATATCCTATCATTACAATGCTCCATGCTCGTGTCAACACAATGCTCCATGACCCCTGTCATCAAAATGCTTTATGAACCTTGTTATCAGAATGTTCCATGACCCCTGTCATCCAAATGATCCATGACCGTTGTCATCACAATGCTGCATGATACCTTTCATCCCAATTCTCTGTGACCGCTGTCATCACAATGCTCCAGGACAACTTTCATCACAATGCTCCATGACCCCTGTCATCACAACGTTCCATGAAAGTTGTCATCAAAATGCTCCATGACCCCGGTCACCACAAGGTTCCCTGCCCTTGTCATCACAATGGTACATGGCCTGGTCATCACAATGTTCCATGGCCTCTGTCATCACCATGCTCCATGGTCTTTCTCATCACAATGCTCTATGACCCCTGTCATCACAATGCTTGATGACCATTGTCATCACAATGCTCCAAGGCCCCTGTCATCACAATGCCTCATGGTCTTTGTAATCACAATGCTCAATGACCAATGTCATCACAGTGCTCCATGCCATTGTCATCACAATGCTCCATGGTCCCTGTAATCACAATGCTCCATAACCTTGTCATCACAATGCTCCAGAACACTTGTCATCATAATGCTCCATTCCCGTGTCATCACATTGCTGAATGACACTTGTCATCACAATGTTCCTTGGCCTTTGTCATCACAGTGCTCCATGATACCTTTAATCAAAATTCTACATGACCACTCTCATCACAATGCAAGATGACCAATGTCATCACAATGCCCCATGACACGTGTCATCACAATTCGCCTTGGCCCTTGTCATCTCAATGCTGTATGAAACGTGTCATCAGTAGCTCCCAAGACCCTTGTCATCACAATGCTCCATGAACTCTGTTATCTCAATGTTCCATGGCCTTTGTATTCACAATGCTCCATTGTCCCGATACTCGCGTTGCTCCATGAACACTTTCATCACAATGCTCCTTGACCACTGTCACCATAATGCCCCATGACGTCTCTCATCACTGTGCTCCAAGGCCACTCTCATCAAAATGCTCCATGATCTGTGTCAGCACAATATTGCATGACACTTGTCATCACAATGCTCCATGATCCCACTAATCACAATGATCCCTGCCAATTTCATCACAATGACCCAAGTCTCCTGTAATCACAATGCTCCATGCCCTTGTCATCACAATGCTCCAGGTCTGTTGTCATCACCATGCTTCATGCCCGTGTCATCACAATGCTCCATGAATCTTGTCTTCACAATGCTCCATGGCCCATGTCATCACAATGCTCCATGACCCCTCTCATCACAATGCTCTATGGCCTTTGTCATCACAATGCTCCGTGACCCCCGTCAACACAATGCCTGATGACCCCTGTCATCAAAATGCTAAATGGCACTTGTCATCACAATGCTCTATGATGCCTGTCATCACTATTCTCCATGTCACTTGTTATCACAAGGCTCCATGGCCCCTGTACTCCCAGTACTCCATGACCCCTTTCATCACAATGCCCAATGTCACCTCTGATCACAATTCTCAATGGCATTTGTCATCACGATGCTCCATGACACCTGTCATCACAATGCTCCATGAGACTTGTCATCACAATGCTCCATGGCCCCTCTCATTCCTGTGCTCCATAATAACTTTAATCACATTTCTAGATGACCACTGCCATCACAATGCCCCATGACATTGTCATCACAATTCGCCATGACCATTGTCATCACAATGCTCCATGAACCATGTCATCACAGGGTCCCAGGACACTTGGCATCACAATGATCCATTACCACTTTCATCACAATGCTCCATGACCACTGTCATCTCAATGCTCCACGGCCTTTGTATTCACAATGCTCCATGGCCCCTGTAATCACAGTGCTCCATAACACTTTTCATCATAATGCTCCATGACCACTGCCATCTCAATGCCTCATGACGCCTGTCATCACAATTCTCCAAGGCCCCTCTCATCACAGTGCTCCATGAAACTTGTCATCCCATTGCTCCATAACACCTGTCATCACAGTGTTCCCTGCCCATGTCATCAAAATGCTCCATGTCCCCTATAATCACAATGCTCCATGCCTTTTTCCTCACAAAGCTCCAGAATTTTGTCATCACAATGTTCCATGACCGTGGCATCCCAATGCTCCATGGCCCTTGTCATCACAATGCTCCAGAATTCTTGTCATCACAATGTTCCATGAACGTGTCATCACAATGCTACATGACCCTGGTCATCACAGTTCTCCATGACCTTTGTCATCACAATGCTCTATGTCACTTTTCATCACAATTCTCAATGACCACTTTAATCACTATGCTCGCTGACCATTTTCATCACATTTCTCTATTGTCATTACAATTCCCCATGGCCCCTTTCTTCACAATTCTCCATGATGCCTGTCATCACAATGCTCCATGGCTTTTGTTATCACAATGCTCCAGGACCAGTTTCATCACAATACTCCATCCCCCTTGTCATCACAGTGCACAATGAAAGCTTTCATTACAATGCTCCATGACACTTGTCATCACCATGCTCCATGGCGTTTATCGTCACAATGCTCCCAGGCACTTTTCATCACGATATTCCATGAAAACTTTCATCACATTGCTCCATGACCATTGTCATCACAATAGTCCATACCCATGTCAACACAATGCTGCATAATCCCTGTCATCACAATAATGCATGACTGCTGTCATCACAATAATCCAGGACAATTTTCATAACAATGCTTCATGCCCCCAGTCATCACAGTGCTCCATGATACCTTTCATCACAATTCCTAGATGATCAATGTCATCACAATGCCCCATGACACCTGTTATCACAATTCGCTATGACCCTTGTCATCACAATACTCGATGAACCGTGTCATCACAGTGTTCCAGGACACATGTCATCACAATGATCCATTAATAATTTCATCACAATGCTCCAATACACCTGTCATCACAATGCTCCATGTCCCCTCTTATCATATTGCTCCATGATCTCTTTCATCACAATGCTCCATGACCACTGTCATCACCATACCTCAAGACGCCTGTCATCTCAGTGCTCCATGGCCCCTTTCATCACAAGGCTCCATGAACCCAGTCATCACAATGTTCCCTGCCCTCTTCGTCACAATGCTCCATGGGCCCTGTCATCACAATGCTCCATGCCCTTGTCATCAAAATTCTCCAGAACTCTTGTCATCATAATGTTCCATGCCAATGTCATCAAAATGTCCCATGACACTTGTCATCACAATGCTCCATGGCCTTTGTCATCACAATGTTCCATGGCCCCTGTCATCACAGTGCTCCTTGATACCTTTCATCACAATTCTACATGACCACTGTCATCACAATGCCCCATTTCAGATGTCATCAAATTCGCCATGGTCCTTGTCATAACAATGCTCCATGAACCGTGTCATCACAAGGTTTCAGGACACTTGTCATCACAATGATCCATGATCACTTTCATCACAATGCTCCATGAACCCTGTCATCTCAATGCTCCATAGCCTTTGTATTCACAATGCTCCATGGCCCCTGTAATCACAGTGCTCCATGACCCCTTTCATCACAATGCTCCAAGACCGCTGTCATCACAATGCCCCATGACGCCTGCCACCACAAATCTCCAAGGGCTCCCTTACCAAAAAGCTCCATGATCCCTGTCAGTACAATGTTCCATGACACTTTTCATCACAATGCTCCATGACCCCTGTCATCACAAAGTTCTCTGCCCATATCATCACAATGCTACTTGTCACCTTTCATCACAATGCTCCATGCCCTTTCATCACAATGCTCCAGATTTCTTGTCATCACAATGTTCCTTGACCGTGTCATCACAATGCTCCATGACCCGTGTCATCACAAAGCTCCATGACCCCTGGCATCACAATGATCCATGATTCCTTTCCTCACAGTGCTCCAGTACCCTTTTCATCACAATGCTCCATGCCATTGTCAGCACAATGCTACTTGGACACTGTCATCAAAATGCTCCATCCCCTTTTCATCACAATGCTCCAGATATCCTATCATTACAATGCTCCATGCCCGTGTCAACACAATGCTCCATGACCCCTGTCATCAAAATGCTTGATGAAACTTGTTATCAGAATGTTCCATGACCCCTGTCATCAAAATGATCCCTGACCGTTGTCATCGCAATGCTGCATGATACCTTTCATCCCAATCCTCTGTGACCGCTGTCATCACAATGCTCCAGGACAACTTTCATCACAATGCTCCATGCCCTGGTCATCAAAATGCTCCAGAACTCTTGTCATCATAATGCTCCATGCCAATGTCATCAAAATGCCCCATGACACTTGTCATCACAATGCTCCATGGCCTTTGTCATCACAATGTTCCATGGCCCCTGTCATCAGAGTGCTCCATGTTACCTTTCAATACAATTCTACATGACCACTGTCATCACAATGCCCCATGACAGATGATACCACAATTCGCCATGGTCCTTGTCATCACAATGCTCCATGAACTGTGTCATCACAAGGTTCCAGGACACTTGTCATCACAATGATCCATGATCTCTTTCATCACAATGCTCCATGAACCCTGTCATCTCAATGCTCCATGGCCTTTGTATTCACAATGCTCCATGGCCCCTGTAATCACAGAGCTCCATGACCCCTTTCATCCCAATGCTCCAAGACCGCTGTCATCACAATGCCCCATGACGCCTGCCTTCACAAATCTCCAAGACCTCTCTTACCAAAAAGCTCCATGATCCCTGTCAGTACAATGTTCCATGACACTTTTTATCACAATGCTCCATGACCCCTGTCATCAAAAAGTTCTCTGCCCATATCGTCACAATGCTCCTTGTCACCTTTCATCACAATGCACCATGCCCTTTCATCACAATGCTCCAGAATTCTTGTCATCGCAATGTTCCTTGACCGTGTCATCACAATGCTCCATGACCCTTGTCATCACAAAGCTCCATGACCCCTGGCATCACAATGATCCATGATTCCTTTCCTCACAGTGCTCCAGTACCCTTTTCATCACAATGCTCCATGCCATTGTCAGCACAATTCTCCTTGGACCCTCTCATCAAAATGCTCCATCCCCTTTTCATCACAATGCTCCAGATATCCTATCATTACAATGCTCCATGCTCGTGTCAACACAATGCTCCATGACCCCTGTCATCAAAATGCTTTATGAACCTTGTTATCAGAATGTTCCATGACCAATGTCATCCAAATGATCCATGACCGTTGTCATCACAATGCTGCATGATACCTTTCATCCCAATTCTCTGTGACCGCTGTCATCACAATGCTCCAGGACAACTTTCATCACAATGCTCCATGACCCCTGTCATCACAACGTTCCATGAAAGTTGTCATCAAAATGCTCCATGACCCCGGTCACCACAAGGTTCCCTGCCCTTGTCATCACAATGGTACATGGCCTGGTCATCACAATGTTCCATGGCCTCTGTCATCACCATGCTCCATGGTCTTTCTCATCACAATGCTCTATGACCCCTGTCATCACAATGCTTGATGACCATTGTCATCACAATGCTCCAAGGCCCCTGTCATCACAATGCCTCATGGTCTTTGTAATCACAATGCTCAATGACCAATGTCATCACAGTGCTCCATGCCATTGTCATCACAATGCTCCATGGTCCCTGTAATCACAATGCTCCATAACCTTGTCATCACAATGCTCCAGAACACTTGTCATCATAATGCTCCATTCCCGTGTCATCACATTGCTGAATGACACTTGTCATCACAATGTTCCTTGGCCTTTGTCATCACAGTGCTCCATGATACCTTTAATCAAAATTCTACATGACCACTCTCATCACAATGCAAGATGACCAATGTCATCACAATGCCCCATGACACGTGTCATCACAATTCGCCTTGGCCCTTGTCATCTCAATGCTGTATGAAACGTGTCATCAGTAGCTCCCAAGACCCTTGTCATCACAATGCTCCATGAACTCTGTTATCTCAATGTTCCATGGCCTTTGTATTCACAATGCTCCATTGTCCCGATACTCGCGTTGCTCCATGAACACTTTCATCACAATGCTCCTTGACCACTGTCACCATAATGCCCCATGACGTCTCTCATCACTGTGCTCCAAGGCCACTCTCATCAAAATGCTCCATGATCTGTGTCAGCACAATATTGCATGACACTTGTCATCACAATGCTCCATGATCCCACTAATCACAATGATCCCTGCCAATTTCATCACAATGACCCAAGTCTCCTGTAATCACAATGCTCCATGCCCTTGTCATCACAATGCTCCAGGTCTGTTGTCATCACCATGCTTCATGCCCGTGTCATCACAATGCTCCATGAATCTTGTCTTCACAATGCTCCATGGCCCATGTCATCACAATGCTCCATGACCCCTCTCATCACAATGCTCTATGGCCTTTGTCATCACAATGCTCCGTGACCCCCGTCAACACAATGCCTGATGACCCCTGTCATCAAAATGCTAAATGGCACTTGTCATCACAATGCTCTATGATGCCTGTCATCACTATTCTCCATGTCACTTGTTATCACAAGGCTCCATGGCCCCTGTACTCCCAGTACTCCATGACCCCTTTCATCACAATGCCCAATGTCACCTCTGATCACAATTCTCAATGGCATTTGTCATCACGATGCTCCATGACACCTGTCATCACAATGCTCCATGAGACTTGTCATCACAATGCTCCATGGCCCCTCTCATTCCTGTGCTCCATAATAACTTTAATCACATTTCTAGATGACCACTGCCATCACAATGCCCCATGACATTGTCATCACAATTCGCCATGACCATTGTCATCACAATGCTCCATGAACCATGTCATCACAGGGTCCCAGGACACTTGGCATCACAATGATCCATTACCACTTTCATCACAATGCTCCATGACCACTGTCATCTCAATGCTCCACGGCCTTTGTATTCACAATGCTCCATGGCCCCTGTAATCACAGTGCTCCATAACACTTTTCATCATAATGCTCCATGACCACTGCCATCTCAATGCCTCATGACGCCTGTCATCACAATTCTCCAAGGCCCCTCTCATCACAGTGCTCCATGAAACTTGTCATCCCATTGCTCCATAACACCTGTCATCACAGTGTTCCCTGCCCATGTCATCAAAATGCTCCATGTCCCCTATAATCACAATGCTCCATGCCTTTTTCCTCACAAAGCTCCAGAATTTTGTCATCACAATGTTCCATGACCGTGGCATCACAATGCTCCATGGCCCTTGTCATCACAATGCTCCAGAATTCTTGTCATCACAATGTTCCATGAACGTGTCATCACAATGCTACATGACCCTGGTCATCACAGTTCTCCATGACCTTTGTCATCACAATGCTCTATGTCACTTTTCATCACAATTCTCAATGACCACTTTAATCACTATGCTCGCTGACCATTTTCATCACATTTCTCTATTGTCATTACAATTCCCCATGGCCCCTTTCTTCACAATTCTCCATGATGCCTGTCATCACAATGCTCCATGGCTTTTGTTATCACAATGCTCCAGGACCAGTTTCATCACAATACTCCATCCCCCTTGTCATCACAGTGCACAATGAAAGCTTTCATTACAATGCTCCATGACATTTGTCATCACCATGCTCCATGGCGTTTATCGTCACAATGCTCCCAGGCACTTTTCATCACGATATTCCATGAAAACTTTCATCACATTGCTCCATGACCATTGTCATCACAATAGTCCATACCCATGTCAACACAATGCTGCATAATCCCTGTCATCACAATAATGCATGACTGCTGTCATCACAATAATCCAGGACAATTTTCATAACAATGCTTCATGCCCCCAGTCATCACAGTGCTCCATGATACCTTTCATCACAATTCCTAGATGATCAATGTCATCACAATGCCCCATGACACCTGTTACCACAATTCGCTATGACCCTTGTCATCACAATACTCGATGAACCGTGTCATCACAGTGTTCCAGGACACATGTCATCACAATGATCCATTAATATTTTCATCACAATGCTCCAATACAGCTGTCATCACAATGCTCCATGTCCCCTCTTATCATATTGCTCCATGATCTCTTTCATCACAATGCTCCATGACCACTGTCATCACCATACCTCAAGACGCCTGTCATCTCAGTGCTCCATGGCCCCTTTCATCACAAGGCTCCATGAACCCAGTCATCACAATGTTCCCTGCCCTCTTCGTCACAATGCTCCATGGGCCCTGTCATCACAATGCTCCATGCCCTTGTCATCAAAATTCTCCAGAACTCTTGTCATCATAATGTTCCATGCCAATGTCATCAAAATGTCCCATGACACTTGTCATCACAATGCTCCATGGCCTTTGTCATCACAATGTTCCATGGCCCCTGTCATCACAGTGCTCCTTGATACCTTTCATCACAATTCTACATGACCACTGTCATCACAATGCCCCATTTCAGATGTCATCAAATTCGCCATGGTCCTTGTCATAACAATGCTCCATGAACCGTGTCATCACAAGGTTTCAGGACACTTGTCATCACAATGATCCATGATCACTTTCATCACAATGCTCCATGAACCCTGTCATCTCAATGCTCCATAGCCTTTGTATTCACAATGCTCCATGGCCCCTGTAATCACAGTGCTCCATGACCCCTTTCATCACAATGCTCCAAGACCGCTGTCATCACAATGCCCCATGACGCCTGCCACCACCAATCTCCAAGGGCTCCCTTACCAAAAAGCTCCATGATCCCTGTCAGTACAATGTTCCATGACACTTTTCATCACAATGCTCCATGACCCCTGTCATCACAAAGTTCTCTGCCCATATCATCACAATGCTACTTGTCACCTTTCATCACAATGCTCCATGCCCTTTCATCACAATGCTCCAGATTTCTTGTCATCACAATGTTCCTTGACCGTGTCATCACAATGCTCCATGACCCGTGTCATCACAAAGCTCCATGACCCCTGGCATCACAATGATCCATGATTCCTTTCCTCACAGTGCTCCAGTACCCTTTTCATCACAATGCTCCATGCCATTGTCAGCACAATGCTACTTGGACACTGTCATCAAAATGTTCCATCCCCTTTTCATCACAATGCTCCAGATATCCTATCATTACAATGTTCCATGCCCGTGTCAACACAATGCTCCATGACCCCTGTCATCAAAATGCTTGATGAAACTTGTTATCAGAATGTTCCATGACCCCTGTCATCAAAATGATCCCTGACCGTTGTCATCGCAATGCTGCATGATACCTTTCATCCCAATCCTCTGTGACCGCTGTCATCACAATGCTCCAGGACAACTTTCATCACAATGCTCCATGCCCTGGTCATCAAAATGCTCCAGAACTCTTGTCATCATAATGCTCCATGCCTATGTCATCAAAATGCCCCATGACACTTGTCATCACAATGCTCCATGGCCTTTGTCATCACAATGTTCCATGGCCCCTGTCATCAGAGTGCTCCATGTTACCTTTCAATACAATTCTACATGACCACTGTCATCACAATGCCCCATGACAGATGATACCACAATTCGCCATGGTCCTTGTCATCACAATGCTCCATGAACTGTGTCATCACAAGGTTCCAGGACACTTGTCATCACAATGATCCATGATCTCTTTCATCACAATGCTCCATGAACCCTGTCATCTCAATGCTCCATGGCCTTTGTATTCACAATGCTCCATGGCCCCTGTAATCACAGAGCTCCATGACCCCTTTCATCCCAATGCTCCAAGACCGCTGTCATCACAATGCCCCATGACGCCTGCCTTCACAAATCTCCAAGACCTCTCTTACCAAAAAGCTCCATGATCCCTGTCAGTACAATGTTCCATGACACTTTTTATCACAATGCTCCATGACCCCTGTCATCAAAAAGTTCTCTGCCCATATCGTCACAATGCTCCTTGTCACCTTTCATCACAATGCACCATGCCCTTTCATCACAATGCTCCAGAATTCTTGTCATCGCAATGTTCCTTGACCGTGTCATCACAATGCTCCATGACCCTTGTCATCACAAAGCTCCATGACCCCTGGCATCACAATGATCCATGATTCCTTTCCTCACAGTGCTCCAGTACCCTTTTCATCACAATGCTCCATGCCATTGTCAGCACAATTCTCCTTGGACCCTCTCATCAAAATGCTCCATCCCCTTTTCATCACAATGCTCCAGATATCCTATCATTACAATGCTCCATGCTCGTGTCAACACAATGCTCCATGACCCCTGTCATCAAAATGCTTTATGAACCTTGTTATCAGAATGTTCCATGACCCCTGTCATCCAAATGATCCATGACCGTTGTCATCACAATGCTGCATGATACCTTTCATCCCAATTCTCTGTGACCGCTGTCATCACAATGCTCCAGGACAACTTTCATCACAATGCTCCATGACCCCTGTCATCACAACGTTCCATGAAAGTTGTCATCAAAATGCTCCATGACCCCGGTCACCACAAGGTTCCCTGCCCTTGTCATCACAATGGTACATGGCCTGGTCATCACAATGTTCCATGGCCTCTGTCATCACCATGCTCCATGGTCTTTCTCATCACAATGCTCTATGACCCCTGTCATCACAATGCTTGATGACCATTGTCATCACAATGCTCCAAGGCCCCTGTCATCACAATGCCTCATGGTCTTTGTAATCACAATGCTCAATGACCAATGTCATCACAGTGCTCCATGCCATTGTCATCACAATGCTCCATGGTCCCTGTAATCACAATGCTCCATAACCTTGTCATCACAATGCTCCAGAACACTTGTCATCATAATGCTCCATTCCCGTGTCATCACATTGCTGAATGACACTTGTCATCACAATGTTCCTTGGCCTTTGTCATCACAGTGCTCCATGATACCTTTAATCAAAATTCTACATGACCACTCTCATCACAATGCAAGATGACCAATGTCATCACAATGCCCCATTACACGTGTCATCACAATTCGCCTTGGCCCTTGTCATCTCAATGCTGTATGAAACGTGTCATCAGTAGCTCCCAAGACCCTTGTCATCACAATGCTCCATGAACTCTGTTATCTCAATGTTCCATGGCCTTTGTATTCACAATGCTCCATTGTCCCGATACTCGCGTTGCTCCATGAACACTTTCATCACAATGCTCCTTGACCACTGTCACCATAATGCCCCATGACGTCTCTCATCACTGTGCTCCAAGGCCACTCTCATCAAAATGCTCCATGATCTGTGTCAGCACAATATTGCATGACACTTGTCATCACAATGCTCCATGATCCCACTAATCACAATGATCCCTGCCAATTTCATCACAATGACCCAAGTCTCCTGTAATCACAATGCTCCATGCCCTTGTCATCACAATGCTCCAGGTCTGTTGTCATCACCATGCTTCATGCCCGTGTCATCACAATGCTCCATGAATCTTGTCTTCACAATGCTCCATGGCCCATGTCATCACAATGCTCCATGACCCCTCTCATCACAATGCTCTATGGCCTTTGTCATCACAATGCTCCGTGACCCCCGTCAACACAATGCCTGATGACCCCTGTCATCAAAATGCTAAATGGCACTTGTCATCACAATGCTCTATGATGCCTGTCATCACTATTCTCCATGTCACTTGTTATCACAAGGCTCCATGGCCCCTGTACTCCCAGTACTCCATGACCCCTTTCATCACAATGCCCAATGTCACCTCTGATCACAATTCTCAATGGCATTTGTCATCACGATGCTCCATGACACCTGTCATCACAATGCTCCATGAGACTTGTCATCACAATGCTCCATGGCCCCTCTCATTCCTGTGCTCCATAATAACTTTAATCACATTTCTAGATGACCACTGCCATCACAATGCCCCATGACATTGTCATCACAATTCGCCATGACCATTGTCATCACAATGCTCCATGAACCATGTCATCACAGGGTCCCAGGACACTTGGCATCACAATGATCCATTACCACTTTCATCACAATGCTCCATGACCACTGTCATCTCAATGCTCCACGGCCTTTGTATTCACAATGCTCCATGGCCCCTGTAATCACAGTGCTCCATAACACTTTTCATCATAATGCTCCATGACCACTGCCATCTCAATGCCTCATGACGCCTGTCATCACAATTCTCCAAGGCCCCTCTCATCACAGTGCTCCATGAAACTTGTCATCCCATTGCTCCATAACACCTGTCATCACAGTGTTCCCTGCCCATGTCATCAAAATGCTCCATGTCCCCTATAATCACAATGCTCCATGCCTTTTTCCTCACAAAGCTCCAGAATTTTGTCATCACAATGTTCCATGACCGTGGCATCCCAATGCTCCATGGCCCTTGTCATCACAATGCTCCAGAATTCTTGTCATCACAATGTTCCATGAACGTGTCATCACAATGCTACATGACCCTGGTCATCACAGTTCTCCATGACCTTTGTCATCACAATGCTCTATGTCACTTTTCATCACAATTCTCAATGACCACTTTAATCACTATGCTCGCTGACCATTTTCATCACATTTCTCTATTGTCATTACAATTCCCCATGGCCCCTTTCTTCACAATTCTCCATGATGCCTGTCATCACAATGCTCCATGGCTTTTGTTATCACAATGCTCCAGGACCAGTTTCATCACAATACTCCATCCCCCTTGTCATCACAGTGCACAATGAAAGCTTTCATTACAATGCTCCATGACACTTGTCATCACCATGCTCCATGGCGTTTATCGTCACAATGCTCCCAGGCACTTTTCATCACGATATTCCATGAAAACTTTCATCACATTGCTCCATGACCATTGTCATCACAATAGTCCATACCCATGTCAACACAATGCTGCATAATCCCTGTCATCACAATAATGCATGACTGCTGTCATCACAATAATCCAGGACAATTTTCATAACAATGCTTCATGCCCCCAGTCATCACAGTGCTCCATGATACCTTTCATCACAATTCCTAGATGATCAATGTCATCACAATGCCCCATGACACCTGTTATCACAATTCGCTATGACCCTTGTCATCACAATACTCGATGAACCGTGTCATCACAGTGTTCCAGGACACATGTCATCACAATGATCCATTAATAATTTCATCACAATGCTCCAATACACCTGTCATCACAATGCTCCATGTCCCCTCTTATCATATTGCTCCATGATCTCTTTCATCACAATGCTCCATGACCACTGTCATCACCATACCTCAAGACGCCTGTCATCTCAGTGCTCCATGGCCCCTTTCATCACAAGGCTCCATGAACCCAGTCATCACAATGTTCCCTGCCCTCTTCGTCACAATGCTCCATGGGCCCTGTCATCACAATGCTCCATGCCCTTGTCATCAAAATTCTCCAGAACTCTTGTCATCATAATGTTCCATGCCAATGTCATCAAAATGTCCCATGACACTTGTCATCACAATGCTCCATGGCCTTTGTCATCACAATGTTCCATGGCCCCTGTCATCACAGTGCTCCTTGATACCTTTCATCACAATTCTACATGACCACTGTCATCACAATGCCCCATTTCAGATGTCATCAAATTCGCCATGGTCCTTGTCATAACAATGCTCCATGAACCGTGTCATCACAAGGTTTCAGGACACTTGTCATCACAATGATCCATGATCACTTTCATCACAATGCTCCATGAACCCTGTCATCTCAATGCTCCATAGCCTTTGTATTCACAATGCTCCATGGCCCCTGTAATCACAGTGCTCCATGACCCCTTTCATCACAATGCTCCAAGACCGCTGTCATCACAATGCCCCATGACGCCTGCCACCACAAATCTCCAAGGGCTCCCTTACCAAAAAGCTCCATGATCCCTGTCAGTACAATGTTCCATGACACTTTTCATCACAATGCTCCATGACCCCTGTCATCACAAAGTTCTCTGCCCATATCATCACAATGCTACTTGTCACCTTTCATCACAATGCTCCATGCCCTTTCATCACAATGCTCCAGATTTCTTGTCATCACAATGTTCCTTGACCGTGTCATCACAATGCTCCATGACCCGTGTCATCACAAAGCTCCATGACCCCTGGCATCACAATGATCCATGATTCCTTTCCTCACAGTGCTCCAGTACCCTTTTCATCACAATGCTCCATGCCATTGTCAGCACAATGCTACTTGGACACTGTCATCAAAATGTTCCATCCCCTTTTCATCACAATGCTCCAGATATCCTATCATTACAATGCTCCATGCCCGTGTCAACACAATGCTCCATGACCCCTGTCATCAAAATGCTTGATGAAACTTGTTATCAGAATGTTCCATGACCCCTGTCATCAAAATGATCCCTGACCGTTGTCATCGCAATGCTGCATGATACCTTTCATCCCAATCCTCTGTGACCGCTGTCATCACAATGCTCCAGGACAACTTTCATCACAATGCTCCATGCCCTGGTCATCAAAATGCTCCAGAACTCTTGTCATCATAATGCTCCATGCCAATGTCATCAAAATGCCCCATGACACTTGTCATCACAATGCTCCATGGCCTTTGTCATCACAATGTTCCATGGCCCCTGTCATCAGAGTGCTCCATGTTACCTTTCAATACAATTCTACATGACCACTGTCATCACAATGCCCCATGACAGATGATACCACAATTCGCCATGGTCCTTGTCATCACAATGCTCCATGAACTGTGTCATCACAAGGTTCCAGGACACTTGTCATCACAATGATCCATGATCTCTTTCATCACAATGCTCCATGAACCCTGTCATCTCAATGCTCCATGGCCTTTGTATTCACAATGCTCCATGGCCCCTGTAATCACAGAGCTCCATGACCCCTTTCATCCCAATGCTCCAAGACCGCTGTCATCACAATGCCCCATGACGCCTGCCTTCACAAATCTCCAAGACCTCTCTTACCAAAAAGCTCCATGATCCCTGTCAGTACAATGTTCCATGACACTTTTTATCACAATGCTCCATGACCCCTGTCATCAAAAAGTTCTCTGCCCATATCGTCACAATGCTCCTTGTCACCTTTCATCACAATGCACCATGCCCTTTCATCACAATGCTCCAGAATTCTTGTCATCGCAATGTTCCTTGACCGTGTCATCACAATGCTCCATGACCCTTGTCATCACAAAGCTCCATGACCCCTGGCATCACAATGATCCATGATTCCTTTCCTCACAGTGCTCCAGTACCCTTTTCATCACAATGCTCCATGCCATTGTCAGCACAATTCTCCTTGGACCCTCTCATCAAAATGCTCCATCCCCTTTTCATCACAATGCTCCAGATATCCTATCATTACAATGCTCCATGCTCGTGTCAACACAATGCTCCATGACCCCTGTCATCAAAATGCTTTATGAACCTTGTTATCAGAATGTTCCATGACCCCTGTCATCCAAATGATCCATGACCGTTGTCATCACAATGCTGCATGATACCTTTCATCCCAATTCTCTGTGACCACTGTCATCACAATGCTCCAGGACAACTTTCATCACAATGCTCCATGACCCCTGTCATCACAACGTTCCATGAAAGTTGTCATCAAAATGCTCCATGACCCCGGTCACCACAAGGTTCCCTGCCCTTGTCATCACAATGGTACATGGCCTGGTCATCACAATGTTCCATGGCCTCTGTCATCACCATGCTCCATGGTCTTTCTCATCACAATGCTCTATGACCCCTGTCATCACAATGCTTGATGACCATTGTCATCACAATGCTCCAAGGCCCCTGTCATCACAATGCCTCATGGTCTTTGTAATCACAATGCTCAATGACCAATGTCATCACAGTGCTCCATGCCCTTGTCATCACAATGCTCCAGGTCTGTTGTCATCACCATGCTTCATGCCCGTGTCATCACAATGCTCCATGAATCTTGTCTTCACAATGCTCCATGGCCCATGTCATCACAATGCTCCATGACCCCTCTCATCACAATGCTCTATGGCCTTTGTCATCACAATGCTCCGTGACCCCCGTCAACACAATGCCTGATGACCCCTGTCATCAAAATGCTAAATGGCACTTGTCATCACAATGCTCTATGATGCCTGTCATCACTATTCTCCATGTCACTTGTTATCACAAGGCTCCATGGCCCCTGTACTCCCAGTACTCCATGACCCCTTTCATCACAATGCCCAATGTCACCTCTGATCACAATTCTCAATGGCATTTGTCATCACGATGCTCCATGACACCTGTCATCACAATGCTCCATGAGACTTGTCATCACAATGCTCCATGGCCCCTCTCATTCCTGTGCTCCATAATAACTTTAATCACATTTCCAGATGACCACTGCCATCACAATGCCCCATGACATTGTCATCACAATTCGCCATGACCATTGTCATCACAATGCTCCATGAACCATGTCATCACAGGGTCCCAGGACACTTGGCATCACAATGATCCATTACCACTTTCATCACAATGCTCCATGACCACTGTCATCTCAATGCTCCATGGCCTTTGTATTCACAATGCTCCATGGCCCCTGTAATCACAGTGCTCCATAACACCTTTCATCATAATGCTCCATGACCACTGCCATCTCAATGCCTCATGACGCCTGTCATCACAATTCTCCAAGGCCCCTCTCATCACAGTGCTCCATGACACTTGTCATCCCATTGCTCCATAACACCTGTCATCACAGTGTTCCCTGCCCATGTCATCAAAATGCTCCATGTCCCCTATAATCACAATGCTCCATGCCTTTTTCCTCACAAAGCTCCAGAATTTTGTCATCACAATGTTCCATGACCGTGGCATCACAATGCTCCATGGCCCTTGTCATCACAATGCTCCAGAATTCTTGTCATCACAATGTTCCATGAACGTGTCATCACAATGCTACATGACCCTGGTCATCACAGTTCTCCATGACCTTTGTCATCACAATGCTCTATGTCACTTTTCATCACAATTCTCAATGACCACTTTAATCACTATGCTCGCTGACCATTTTCATCACATTTCTCTATTGTCATTACAATTCCCCATGGCCCCTTTCTTCACAATTCTCCATGATGCCTGTCATCACAATGCTCCATGGCTTTTGTTATCACAATGCTCCAGGACCAGTTTCATCACAATACTCCATCCCCCTTGTCATCACAGTGCACAATGAAAGCTTTCATTACAATGCTCCATGACACTTGTCATCACCATGCTCCATGGCGTTTATCGTCACAATGCTCCCAGGCACTTTTCATCACGATATTCCATGAAAACTTTCATCACATTGCTCCATGACCATTGTCATCACAATAGTCCATACCCATGTCAACACAATGCTGCATAATCCCTGTCATCACAATAATGCATGACTGCTGTCATCACAATAATCCAGGACAATTTTCATAACAATGCTTCATGCCCCCAGTCATCACAGTGCTCCATGATACCTTTCATCACAATTCCTAGATGATCAATGTCATCACAATGCCCCATGACACCTGTTACCACAATTCGCTATGACCCTTGTCATCACAATACTCGATGAACCGTGTCATCACAGTGTTCCAGGACACATGTCATCACAATGATCCATTAATATTTTCATCACAATGCTCCAATACACCTGTCATCACAATGCTCCATGTCCCCTCTTATCATATTGCTCCATGATCTCTTTCATCACAATGCTCCATGACCACTGTCATCACCATACCTCAAGATGCCTGTCATCTCAGTGCTCCATGGCCCCTTTCATCACAAGGCTCCATGAACCCAGTCATCACAATGTTCCCTGCCCTCTTCGTCACAATGCTCCATGGGCCCTGTCATCACAATGCTCCATGCCCTTTTCATCACAATGCTCCAGATACCCTATCATTACCATGCTCCATGCCCGTGTCAACACAATGCTCCATGACCCCTGTCATCAAAATGCTTGATGAAACTTGTTATCAGAATGTTCCATGACCCCTGTCATCAAAATGATCCCTGACCGTTGTCATCGCAATGCTGCATGATACCTTTCATCCCAATCCTCTGTGACCGCTGTCATCACAATGCTCCAGGACAACTTTCATCACAATGCTCCATGCCCTGGTCATCAAAATGCTCCAGAACTCTTGTCATCATAATGCTCCATGCCAATGTCATCAAAATGCCCCATGACACTTGTCATCACAATGCTCCATGGCCTTTGTCATCACAATGTTCCATGGCCCCTGTCATCAGAGTGCTCCATGTTACCTTTCAATACAATTCTACATGACCACTGTCATCACAATGCCCCATGACAGATGATACCACAATTCGCCATGGTCCTTGTCATCACAATGCTCCATGAACTGTGTCATCACAATGTTCCAAGACACTTGTCATCACAATGATCCATGATCTCTTTCATCACAATGCTCCATGAACCCTGTCATCTCAATGCTCCATGGCCGTTGTATTCACAATGCTCCATGGCCCCTGTAATCACAGAGCTCCATGACCCTTTTCATCCCAATGCTCCAAGACCGCTGTCATCACAATGCCCCATGACGCCTGCCTTCACAAATCTCCAAGACCTCTCTTACCAAAAAGCTCCATGATCCCTGTCAGTACAATGTTCCATGACACTTTTTATCACAATGCTCCATGACCCCTGTCATCAAAAAGTTCTCTGCCCATATCGTCACAATGCTCCTTGTCACCTTTCATCACAATGCTCCATGCCCTTTCATCACAATGCTCCAGAATTCTTGTCATCGCAATGTTCCTTGACCGTGTCATCACAATGCTCCATGACCCGTGTCATCACAAAGCTCCATGACCCCTGGCATCACAATGATCCATGATTCCTTTCCTCACAGTGCTCCAGTACCCTTTTCATCACAATGCTCCATGCCATTGTCAGCACAATTCTCCTTGGACCCTGTCATCAAAATGCTCCATCCCCTTTTCATCACAATGCTCCAGATATCCTATCATTACAATGCTCCATGCTCGTGTCAACACAATGCTCCATGACCCCTGTCATCAAAATGCTTTATGAACCTTGTTATCAGAATGTTCCATGACCCCTGTCATCCAAATGATCCATGACCGTTGTCATCACAATGCTGCATGATACCTTTCATCCCAATTCTCTGTGACCGCTGTCATCACAATGCTCCAGGACAACTTTCATCACAATGCTCCATGACCCCTGTCATCACAACGTTCCATGAAAGTTGTCATCAAAATGCTCCATGACCCCGGTCACCACAAGGTTCCCTGCCCTTGTCATCACAATGGTACATGGCCTGGTCATCACAATGTTCCATGGCCTCTGTCATCACCATGCTCCATGGTCTTTCTCATCACAATGCTCTATGACCCCTGTCATCACAATGCTTGATGACCATTGTCATCACAATGCTCCAAGGCCCCTGTCATCACAATGCCTCATGGTCTTTGTAATCACAATGCTCAATGACCAATGTCATCACAGTGCTCCATGCCGTTGTCATCACAATGCTCCATGGTCCCTGTAATCACAATGCTCCATACCCTTGTCATCACAATGCTCCAGAACACTTGTCATCATAATGCTCCATTCCCGTGTCATCACATTGCTGAATGACACTTGTCATCACAATGTTCCTTGGCCTTTGTCATCACAGTGCTCCATGATACCTTTAATCAAAATTCTACATGACCACTCTCATCACAATGCAAGATGACCAATGTCATCACAATGCCCCATGACACGTGTCATCACAATTCGCCTTGGCCCTTGTCATCTCAATGCTGTATGAAACGTGTCATCAGTAGCTCCCAAGACCCTTGTCATCACAATGCTCCATGAACTCTGTTATCTCAATGTTCCATGGCCTTTGTATTCACAATGCTCCATTGTCCCGATAATCGCGTTGCTCCATGAACACTTTCATCACAATGCTCCTTGACCACTGTCACCATAATGCCCCATGACGTCTCTCATCACTGTGCTCCAAGGCCACTCTCATCAAAATGCTCCATGATCTGTGTCAGCACAATATTGCATGACACTTGTCATCACAATGCTCCATGATCCCTCTAATCACAATGATCCCTGCCAGTTTCATCACAATGACCCAAGTCTCCTGTAATCACAATGCTCCATGCCCTTGTCATCACAATGCTCCAGGTCTGTTGTCATCACCATGCTTCATGCCCGTGTCATCACAATGCTCCATGAATCTTGTCTTCACAATGCTCCATGGCCCATGTCATCACAATGCTCCATGACCCCTCTCATCACAATGCTCTATGGCCTTTGTCATCACAATGCTCCATGACCCCCGTCAACACAATGCCTGATGACCCCTGTCATCAAAATGCTAAATGGCACTTGTCATCACAATGCTCTATGATGCCTGTCATCACTATTCTCCATGTCACTTGTTATCACAAGGCTCCATGGCCCCTGTACTCCCAGTACTCCATGACCCCTTTCATCACAATGCCCAATGTCACCTCTGATCACAATTCTCAATGGCATTTGTCATCACGATGCTCCATGACACCTGTCATCACAATGCTCCATGAGACTTGTCATCACAATGCTCCATGGTCCCTCTCATTCCTGTGCTCCATAATAACTTTAATCACATTTCCAGATGACCACTGCCATCACAATGCCCCATGACATTGTCATCACAATTCGCCATGACCATTGTCATCACAATGCTCCATGAACCATGTCATCACAGGGTCCCAGGACACTTGGCATCACAATGATCCATTACCACTTTCATCACAATGCTCCATGACCACTGTCATCTCAATGCTCCATGGCCTTTGTATTCACAATGCTCCATGGCCCCTGTAATCACAGTGCTCCATAACACCTTTCATCATAATGCTCCATGACCACTGCCATCTCAATGCCTCATGACGCCTGTCATCACAATTCTCCAAGGCCCCTCTCATCACAGTGCTCCATGACACTTGTCATCCCATTGCTCCATAACACCTGTCATCACAGTGTTCCCTGCCCATGTCATCAAAATGCTCCATGTCCCCTATAATCACAATGCTCCATGCCTTTTTCCTCACAAAGCTCCAGAATTTTGTCATCACAATGTTCCATGACCGTGGCATCCCAATGCTCCATGGCCCTTGTCATCACAATGCTCCAGAATTCTTGTCATCACAATGTTCCATGAACGTGTCATCACAATGCTACATGACCCTGGTCATCACAGTTCTCCATGACCTTTGTCATCACAATGCTCTATGTCACTTTTCATCACAATTCTCAATGACCACTTTAATCACTATGCTCGCTGACCATTTTCATCACATTTCTCTATTGTCATTACAATTCCCCATGGCCCCTTTCTTCACAATTCTCCATGATGCCTGTCATCACAATGCTCCATGGCTTTTGTTATCACAATGCTCCAGGACCAGTTTCATCACAATACTCCATCCCCCTTGTCATCACAGTGCACAATGAAAGCTTTCATTACAATGCTCCATGACACTTGTCATCACCATGCTCCATGGCGTTTATCGTCACAATGCTCCCAGGCACTTTTCATCACGATATTCCATGAAAACTTTCATCACATTGCTCCATGACCATTGTCATCACAATAGTCCATACCCATGTCAACACAATGCTGCATAATCCCTGTCATCACAATAATGCATGACTGCTGTCATCACAATAATCCAGGACAATTTTCATAACAATGCTTCATGCCCCCAGTCATCACAGTGCTCCATGATACCTTTCATCACAATTCCTAGATGATCAATGTCATCACAATGCCCCATGACACCTGTTACCACAATTCGCTATGACCCTTGTCATCACAATACTCGATGAACCGTGTCATCACAGTGTTCCAGGACACATGTCATCACAATGATCCATTAATATTTTCATCACAATGCTCCAATACACCTGTCATCACAATGCTCCATGTCCCCTCTTATCATATTGCTCCATGATCTCTTTCATCACAATGCTCCATGACCACTGTCATCACCATACCTCAAGACGCCTGTCATCTCAGTGCTCCATGGCCCCTTTCATCACAAGGCTCCATGAACCCAGTCATCACAATGTTCCCTGCCCTCTTCGTCACAATGCTCCATGGGCCCTGTCATCACAATGCTCCATGCCCTTGTCATCAAAATTCTCCAGAACTCTTGTCATCATAATGTTCCATGCCAATGTCATCAAAATGTCCCATGACACTTGTCATCACAATGCTCCATGGCCTTTGTCATCACAATGTTCCATGGCCCCTGTCATCACAGTGCTCCTTGATACCTTTCATCACAATTCTACATGACCACTGTCATCACAATGCCCCATTTCAGATGTCATCACAATTCGCCATGGTCCTTGTCATAACAATGCTCCATGAACCGTGTCATCACAAGGTTTCAGGACACTTGTCATCACAATGATCCATGATCACTTTCATCACAATGCTCCATGAACCCTGTCATCTCAATGCTCCATAGCCTTTGTATTCACAATGCTCCATGGCCCCTGTAATCACAGTGCTCCATGACCCCTTTCATCACAATGCTCCAAGACCGCTGTCATCACAATGCCCCATGACGCCTGCCACCACCAATCTCCAAGGGCTCCCTTACCAAAAAGCTCCATGATCCCTGTCAGTACAATGTTCCATGACACTTTTCATCACAATGCTCCATGACCCCTGTCATCACAAAGTTCTCTGCCCATATCATCACAATGCTACTTGTCACCTTTCCTCACAATGCTCCATGCCCTTTCATCACAATGCTCCAGATTTCTTGTCATCACAATGTTCCTTGACCGTGTCATCACAATGCTCCATGACCCGTGTCATCACAAAGCTCCATGACCCCTGGCATCACAATGATCCATGATTCCTTTCCTCACAGTGCTCCAGTACCCTTTTCATCACAATGCTCCATGCCATTGTCAGCACAATGCTACTTGGACACTGTCATCAAAATGCTCCATCCCCTTTTCATCACAATGCTCCAGATATCCTATCATTACAATGCTCCATGCCCGTGTCAACACAATGCTCCATGACCCCTGTCATCAAAATGCTTGATGAAACTTGTTATCAGAATGTTCCATGACCCCTGTCATCAAAATGATCCCTGACCGTTGTCATCGCAATGCTGCATGATACCTTTCATCCCAATCCTCTGTGACCGCTGTCATCACAATGCTCCAGGACAACTTTCATCACAATGCTCCATGCCCTGGTCATCAAAATGCTCCAGAACTCTTGTCATCATAATGGTCCATGCCAATGTCATCAAAATGCCCCATGACACTTGTCATCACAATGCTCCATGGCCTTTGTCATCACAATGTTCCATGGCCCCTGTCATCAGAGTGCTCCATGTTACCTTTCAATACAATTCTACATGACCACTGTCATCACGATGCCCCATGACAGATGATACCACAATTCGCCATGGTCCTTGTCATCACAATGCTCCATGAATTGTGTCATCACAAGGTTCCAGGACACTTGTCATCACAATGATCCATGATCACTTTCATCACAATGCTCCATGAACCCTGTCATCTCAATGCTCCATGGCCTTTGTATTCACAATGCTCCATGGCCCCTGTAATCACAGAGCTCCATGACCCCTTTCATCCCAATGCTCCAAGACCGCTGTCATCACAATGCCCCATGACGCCTGCCTTCACAAATCTCCAAGACCTCTCTTACCAAAAAGCTCCATGATCCCTGTCAGTACAATGTTCCATGACACTTTTTATCACAATGCTCCATGACCCCTGTCATCAAAAAGTTCTCTGCCCATATCGTCACAATGCTCCTTGTCACCTTTCATCACAATGCACCATGCCCTTTCATCACAATGCTCCAGAATTCTTGTCATCGCAATGTTCCTTGACCGTGTCATCACAATGCTCCATGACCCTTGTCATCACAAAGCTCCATGACCCCTGGCATCACAATGATCCATGATTCCTTTCCTCACAGTGCTCCAGTACCCTTTTCATCACAATGCTCCATGCCATTGTCAGCACAATTCTCCTTGGACCCTGTCATCAAAATGCTCCATCCCCTTTTCATCACAATGCTCCAGATATCCTATCATTACAATGCTCCATGCTCGTGTCAACACAATGCTCCATGACCCCTGTCATCAAAATGCTTTATGAACCTTGTTATCAGAATGTTCCATGACCCCTGTCATCCAAATGATCCATGACCGTTGTCATCACAATGCTGCATGATACCTTTCATCCCAATTCTCTGTGACCGCTGTCATCACAATGCTCCAGGACAACTTTCATCACAATGCTCCATGACCCCTGTCATCACAACGTTCCATGAAAGTTGTCATCAAAATGCTCCATGACCCTGGTCACCACAAGGTTCCCTGCCCTTGTCATCACAATGGTACATGGCCTGGTCATCACAATGTTCCATGGCCTCTGTCATCACCATGCTCCATGGTCTTTCTCATCACAATGCTCTATGACCCCTGTCATCACAATGCTTGATGACCATTGTCATCACAATGCTCCAAGGCCCCTGTCATCACAATGCCTCATGGTCTTTGTAATCACAATGCTCAATGACCAATGTCATCACAGTGCTCCATGCCGTTGTCATCACAATGCTCCATGGTCCCTGTAATCACAATGCTCCATACCCTTGTCATCACAATGCTCCAGAACACTTGTCATCATAATGCTCCATTCCCGTGTCATCACATTGCTGAATGACACTTGTCATCACAATGTTCCTTGGCCTTTGTCATCACAGTGCTCCATGATACCTTTAATCAAAATTCTACATGACCACTCTCATCACAATGCAAGATGACCAATGTCATCACAATGCCCCATGACACGTGTCATCACAATTCGCCTTGGCCCTTGTCATCTCAATGCTGTATGAAACGTGTCATCAGTAGCTCCCAAGACCCTTGTCATCACAATGCTCCATGAACTCTGTTATCTCAATGTTCCATGGCCTTTGTATTCACAATGCTCCATTGTCCCGATAATCGCGTTGCTCCATGAACACTTTCATCACAATGCTCCTTGACCACTGTCACCATAATGCCCCATGACGTCTCTCATCACTGTGCTCCAAGGCCACTCTCATCAAAATGCTCCATGATCTGTGTCAGCACAATATTGCATGACACTTGTCATCACAATGCTCCATGATCCCTCTCATCACAATGATCCCTGCCAATTTCATCACAATGACCCAAGTCTCCTGTAATCACAATGCTCCATGCCCTTGTCATCACAATGCTCCAGGTCTGTTGTCATCACCATGCTTCATGCCTGTGTCATCACAATGCTCCATGAATCTTGTCTTCACAATGCTCCATGGCCCATGTCATCACAATGCTCCATGACCCCTCTCATCACAATGCTCTATGGCCTTTGTCATCACAATGCTCCGTGACCCCAGTCAACACAATGCCTGATGACCCCTGTCATCAAAATGCTAAATGGCACTTGTCATCACAATGCTCTATGATGCCTGTCATCACTATTCTCCATGTCACTTGTTATCACAAGGCTCCATGGCCCCTGTACTCCCAGTACTCCATGACCCCTTTCATCACAATGCCCAATGTCACCTCTGATCACAATTCTCAATGGCATTTGTCATCATGATGCTCCATGACACCTGTCATCACAATGCTCCATGAGACTTGTCATCACAATGCTCCATGGCCCCTCTCATTACTGTGCTCCATAATAACTTTAATCACATTTCTAGATGACCACTGCCATCACAATACCCCATGACATTGTCATCACAATTCGCCATGACCATTGTCATCACAATGCTCCATGAACCATGTCATCACAGGGTCCCAGGACACTTGTCATCACAATGATCCATTACCACTTTCATCACAATGCTCCATGACCACTGTCATCTCAATGCTCCATGGCCTTTGCATTCAAAATGCTCCATGGCCCCTGTAATCACAGTGCTCCATAACACCTTTCATCATAATGCTCCATGACCACTGCCATCTCAATGCCTCATGACGCCTGTCATCACAATTCTCCAAGGCCCCTCTCATCACAGTGCTCCATGACACTTGTCATCCCATTGCTCCATAACACCTGTCATCACAGTGTTCCCTGCCCATGTCATCAAAATGCTCCATGTCCCCTATAATCACAATGCTCCATGCCTTTTTCCTCACAAAGCTCCAGAATTTTGTCATCACAATGTTCCATGACCGTGGCATCCCAATGCTCCATGGCCCTTGTCATCACAATGCTCCAGAATTCTTGTCATCACAATGTTCCATGAACGTGTCATCACAATGCTACATGACCCTGGTCATCACAGTTCTCCATGACCTTTGTCATCACAATGCTCTATGTCACTTTTCATCACAATTCTCAATGACCACTTTAATCACTATGCTCGCTGACCATTTTCATCACATTTCTCTATTGTCATTACAATTCCCCATGGCCCCTTTCTTCACAATTCTCCATGATGCCTGTCATCACAATGCTCCATGGCTTTTGTTATCACAATGCTCCAGGACCAGTTTCATCACAATACTCCATCCCCCTTGTCATCACAGTGCACAATGAAAGCTTTCATTACAATGCTCCATGACACTTTTCATCACAATGCTCCATGACCCCTGTCATCACAAAGTTCTCTGCCCATATCATCACAATGCTACTTGTCACCTTTCATCACAATGCTCCATGCCCTTTCATCACAATGCTCCAGATTTCTTGTCATCACAATGTTCCTTGACCGTGTCATCACAATGCTCCATGACCCGTGTCATCACAAAGCTCCATGACCCATGGCATCACAATGATCCATGAATCCTTTCCTCACAGTGCTCCGGTACCCTTTTCATCACAATGCTCCATGCCATTGTCAGCACAATTCTCCTTGGACCCTGTCATCAAAATGCTCCATCCCCTTTTCATCACAATGCTCCAGATATCCTATCATTACAATGCTCCATGCTCGTGTCAACACAATGCTCCATGACCCCTGTCATCAAAATGCTTTATGAACCTTGTTATCAGAATGTTCCATGACCCCTGTCATCCAAATGATCCATGACCGTTGTCATCACAATGCTGCATGATACCTTTCATCCCAATTCTCTGTGACCGCTGTCATCACAATGCTCCAGGACAACTTTCATCACAATGCTCCATGACCCCTGTCATCACAACGTTCCATGAAAGTTGTCATCAAAATGCTCCATGACCCCGGTCACCACAAGGTTCCCTGCCCTTGTCATCACAATGGTACATGGCCTGGTCATCACAATGTTCCATGGCCTCTGTCATCACCATGCTCCATGGTCTTTCTCATCACAATGCTCTATGACCCCTGTCATCACAATGCTTGATGACCATTGTCATCACAATGCTCCAAGGCCCCTGTCATCACAATGCCTCATGGTCTTTGTAATCACAATGCTCAATGACCAATGTCATCACAGTGCTCCATGCCATTGTCATCACAATGCTCCATGGTCCCTGTAATCACAATGCTCCATACCCTTGTCATCACAATGCTCCAGAACACTTGTCATCATAATGCTCCATTCCCGTGTCATCACATTGCTGAATGACACTTGTCATCACAATGTTCCTTGGCCTTTGTCATCACAGTGCTCCATGATACATTTAATCAAAATTCTACATGACCACTCTCATCACAATGCAAGATGACCAATGTCATCACAATGCCCCATGACACGTGTCATCACAATTCGCCTTGGCCCTTGTCATCTCAATGCTGTATGAAACGTGTCATCAGTAGCTCCCAAGACCCTTGTCATCACAATGCTCCATGAACTCTGTTATCTCAATGTTCCATGGCCTTTGTATTCACAATGCTCCACTGTCCCGATAATCGCGTTGCTCCATGAACACTTTCATCACAATGCTCCTTGACCACTGTCACCATAATGCCCCATGACGTCTCTCATCACTGTGCTCCAAGGCCACTCTCATCAAAATGCCCCATGATCTGTGTCAGCACAATATTGCATGACACTTGTCATCACAATGCTCCATGATCCCTCTAATCACAATGAACCCTGCCAATTTCATCACAATTACCCAAGTCTCCTGTAATCACAATGCTCCATGCCCTTGTCATCACAATGCTCCAGGTCTGTTGTCATCACCATGCTTTATGCCCGTGTCATCACAATGCTCCATGAATCTTGTCTTCACAATGCTCCATGGCCCATGTCATCACAATGCTCCATGACCCCTCTCATCACAATGCTCTATGGCCTTTGTCATCACAATGCTCCGTGACCCCCGTCAACACAATGCCTGATGACCCCTGTCATCAAAATGCTAAATGGCACTTGTCATCACAATGCTCTATGATGCCTGTCATCACTATTCTCCATGTCACTTGTTATCACAAGGCTCCATGGCCCCTGTACTCCCAGTACTCCATGACCCCTTTCATCACAATGCCCAATGTCACCTCTGATCACAATTCTCAATGGCATTTGTCATCACGATGCTCCATGACACCTGTCATCACAATGCTCCATGAGACTTGTCATCACAATGCTCCATGGCCCCTCTCATTCCTGTGCTCCATAATAACTTTAATCACATTTCTAGATGACCACTGCCATCACAATGCCCCATGACATTGTCATCACAATTCGCCATGACCATTGTCATCACAATGCTCCATGAACCATGTCATCACAGGGTCCCAGGACACTTGTCCTCACAATGATCCATTACCACTTTCATCACAATGCTCCATGACCACTGTCATCTCAATGCTCCATGGCCTTTGTATTCACAATGCTCCATGGCCCCTGTAATCACAGTGCTCCATAACACCTTTCATCATAATGCTCCATGACCACTGCCATCTCAATGCCTCATGACGCCTGTCATCACAATTCTCCAAGGCCCCTCTCATCACAGTGCTCCATGACACTTGTCATCCCATTGCTCCATAACACCTGTCATCACAGTGTTCCCTGCCCATGTCATCAAAATGCTCCATGTCCCCTATAATCACAATGCTCCATGCCTTTTTCCTCACAAAGCTCCAGAATTTTGTCATCACAATGTTCCATGACCGTGGCATCCCAATGCTCCATGGCCCTTGTCATCACAATGCTCCAGAATTCTTGTCATCACAATGTTCCATGAACGTGTCATCACAATGCTACATGACCCTGGTCATCACAGTTCTCCATGACCTTTGTCATCACAATGCTCTATGTCACTTTTCATCACAATTCTCAATGACCACTTTAATCACTATGCTCGCTGATCATTTTCATCACATTTCTCTATTGTCATGACAATTCCCCATGGCCCCTTTCTTCACAATTCTCCATGATGCCTGTCATCACAATGCTCCATGGCTTTTGTTATCACAATGCTCCAGGACCAGTTTCATCACAATACTCCATCCCCCTTGTCATCACAGTGCACAGTGAAAGCTTTCATTACAATGCTCCATGACACTTGTCATCACAATGCTCCATGGCCTTTATCGTCACAATGCTCCCAGGCACTTTTCATCACGATATTCCATGAAAACTTTCATCACATTGCTCCATGACCATTGTCATCACAATAGTCCGTACCCATGTCAACACAATGCTGCATAATCCCTGTCATCCCAATTCTCCATGACTGCTGTCATCACAATAATCCAGGACAATTTTCATAACAATGCTTCATGCCCCCAGTCATCACAGTGCTCCATGATACCTTCCATCACAATTCCTAGATGATCAATGTCATCACAATGCCCCATGACACCTGTTATCACAATTCGCTATGACCCTTGTCATCACAATACTCGATGAACCGTGTCATCACAGTGTTCCAGGACACATGTCATCACAATGATCCTTTAATATTTTCATCACAATGCTCCAATACACCTGTCATCACAATGCTCCATGTCCCCTCATATCATATTGCTCCATGATCTCTTTCATCACAATGCTCCATGACCACTGTCATCACCATACCTCAAGACGCCTGTCATCTCAGTGCTCCATGGCCCCTTGCATCACAAGGCTCCATGAACCCAGTCATCACAATGTTCCCTGCCCTCTTCGTCACAATGCTCCATGGGCCCTGTCATCACAATGCTCCATGCCCTTGTCATCAAAATTCTCCAGAACTCTTGTCATCATAATGTTCCATGCCAATGTCATCAAAATGTCCCATGACACTTGTCATCACAATGCTCCATGGCCTTTGTCATCACAATGTTCCATGGCCCCTGTCATCACAGTGCTCCTTGATACCTTTCATCACAATTCTACATGACCACTGTCATCACAATGCCCCATTTCAGATGACATCACAATTCGCCATGGTCCTTGTCATAACAATGCTCCATGAACCGTGTCATCACAAGGTTTCAGGACACTTGTCAGCACAATGATCCATGATCACTTTCATCACAATGCTCCATGAACCCTGTCATCTCAATGCTCCATAGCCTTTGTATTCACAATGCTCCATGGCCCCTGTAATCACAGTGCTCCATGACCCCTTTCATCACAATGCTCCAAGACCGCTGTCATCACAATGCCCCATGACGCCTGCCACCACAAATCTCCAAGGGCTCCCTTACCAAAAAGCTCCATGATCCCTGTCAGTACAATGTTCCATGACACTTTTCATCACAATGCTCCATGACCCCTGTCATCACAAAGTTCTCTGCCCATATCATCACAATGCTACTTGTCACCTTTCATCACAATGCTCCATGCCCTTTCATCACAATGCTCCAGATTTCTTGTCATCACAATGTTCCTTGACCGTGTCATCACAATGCTCCATGACCCGTGTCATCACAAAGCTCCATGACCCCTGGCATCACAATGATCCATGATTCCTTTCCTCAGAGTGCTCCAGTACCCTTTTCATCACAATGCTGCATGCCATTGTCAGCACAATTCTCCTTGGACCCTGTCATCAAAATGCTCCATCCCCTTTTCATCACAATGCTCCAGATATCCTATCATTACGATGCTCCATGCCCGTGTCAACACAATGCTCCATGACCCCTGTCATCAAAATGCTTGATGAAACTTGTTATCAGAATGTTCCATGACCCCTGTCATCAAAATGATCCCTGACCGTTGTCATCGCAATGCTGCATGATACCTTTCATCCCAATCCTCTGTGACCGCTGTCATCACAATGCTCCAGGACAACTTTCATCACAATGCTCCATGACCCCTGTCATCACAACGTTCCATGAAAGTTGTCATCAAAATGCTCCATGACCCCGGTCACCACAAGGTTCCCTGCCCTTGTCATCACAATGGTACATGGCCTGGTCATCACAATGTTCCATGGCCTCTGTCATCACCATGCTCCATGGTCTTTCTCATCACATTGCTCTATGACCCCTGTCATCACAATGCTTGATGACCATTGTCATCACAATGCTCCAAGGCCCCTGTCATCACAATGCCTCATGGTCTTTGTAATCACAATGCTCAATGACCAATGTCATCACAGTGCTCCATGCCGTTGTCATCACAATGCTCCATGGTCCCTGTAATCACAATGCTCCATACTCTTGTCATCACAATGTTCCTTGGCCTTTGTCATCACAGTGCTCCATGATACCTTTAATCAAAATTCTACATGACCACTCTCATCACAATTCAAGATGACCAATGTCATCACAATGCCCCATGACACGTGTCATCACAATTCACCTTGGCCCTTGTCATCTCAATGCTGTATGAAACGTGTCATCAGTAGCTCCCAAGACCCTTGTCATCACAATGCTCCATGATCCCTCTAATCACAATGAACCCTGCCAATTTCATCACAATTACCCAAGTCTCCTGTAATCACAATGCTCCATGCCCTTGTCATCACAATGCTCCAGGTCTGTTGTCATCACCATGCTTTATGCCCGTGTCATCACAATGCTCCATGAATCTTGTCTTCACAATGCTCCATGGCCCATGTCATCACAATGCTCCATGACCCCTCTCATCACAATGCTCTATGGCCTTTGTCATCACAATGCTCCGTGACCCCCGTCAACACAATGCCTGATGACCCCTGTCATCAAAATGCTAAATGGCACTTGTCATCACAATGCTCTATGATGCCTGTCATCACTATTCTCCATGTCACTTGTTATCACAAGGCTCCATGGCCCCTGTACTCCCAGTACTCCATGACCCCTTTCATCACAATGCCCAATGTCACCTCTGATCACAATTCTCAATGGCATTTGTCATCACGATGCTCCATGACACCTGTCATCACAATGCTCCATGAGACTTGTCATCACAATGCTCCATGGCCCCTCTCATTCCTGTGCTCCATAATAACTTTAATCACATTTCTAGATGACCACTGCCATCACAATGCCCCATGACATTGTCATCACAATTCGCCATGACCATTGTCATCACAATGCTCCATGAACCATGTCATCACAGGGTCCCAGGACACTTGTCCTCACAATGATCCATTACCACTTTCATCACAATGCTCCATGACCACTGTCATCTCAATGCTCCATGGCCTTTGTATTCACAATGCTCCATGGCCCCTGTAATCACAGTGCTCCATAACACCTTTCATCATAATGCTCCATGACCACTGCCATCTCAATGCCTCATGACCCCTGTCATCACAATTCTCCAAGGCCCCTCTCATCACAGTGCTCCATGACACTTGTCATCCCATTGCTCCATAACACCTGTCATCACAGTGTTCCCTGCCCATGTCATCAAAATGCTCCATGTCCCCTATAATCACAATGCTCCATGCCTTTTTCCTCACAAAGCTCCAGAATTTTGTCATCACAATGTTCCATGACCGTGGCATCCCAATGCTCCATGGCCCTTGTCATCACAATGCTCCAGAATTCTTGTCATCACAATGTTCCATGAACGTGTCATCACAATGCTACATGACCCTGGTCATCACAGTTCTCCATGACCTTTGTCATCACAATGCTCTATGTCACTTTTCATCACAATTCTCAATGACCACTTTAATCACTATGCTCGCTGACCATTTTCATCACATTTCTCTATTGTCATTACAATTCCCCATGGCCCCTTTCTTCACAATTCTCCATGATGCCTGTCATCACAATGCTCCATGGCTTTTGTTATCACAATGCTCCAGGACCAGTTTCATCACAATACTCCATCCCCCTTGTCATCACAGTGCACAGTGAAAGCTTTCATTACAATGCTCCATGACACTTGTCATCACAATGCTCCATGGCCTTTATCGTCACAATGCTCCCAGGCACTTTTCATCACGATATTCCATGAAAACTTTCATCACATTGCTCCATGACCATTGTCATCACAATAGTCCGTACCCATGTCAACACAATGCTGCATAATCCCTGTCATCCCAATTCTCCATGACTGCTGTCATCACAATAATCCAGGACAATTTTCATAACAATGCTTCATGCCCCCAGTCATCACAGTGCTCCATGATACCTTCCATCACAATTCCTAGATGATCAATGTCATCACAATGCCCCATGACACCTGTTATCACAATTCGCTATGACCCTTGTCATCACAATACTCGATGAACCGTGTCATCACAGTGTTCCAGGACACATGTCATCACAATGATCCTTTAATATTTTCATCACAATGCTCCAATACACCTGTCATCACAATGCTCCATGTCCCCTCATATCATATTGCTCCATGATCTCTTTCATCACAATGCTCCATGACCACTGTCATCACCATACCTCAAGACGCCTGTCATCTCAGTGCTCCATGGCCCCTTGCATCACAAGGCTCCATGAACCCAGTCATCACAATGTTCCCTGCCCTCTTCGTCACAATGCTCCATGGGCCCTGTCATCACAATGCTCCATGCCCTTGTCATCAAAATTCTCCAGAACTCTTGTCATCATAATGTTCCATGCCAATGTCATCAAAATGTCCCATGACACTTGTCATCACAATGCTCCATGGCCTTTGTCATCACAATGTTCCATGGCCTCTGTCATCACAGTGCTCCTTGATACCTTTCATCACAATTCTACATGACCACTGTCATCACAATGCCCCATTTCAGATGACATCACAATTCGCCATGGTCCTTGTCATAACAATGCTCCATGAACCGTGTCATCACAAGGTTTCAGGACACTTGTCAGCACAATGATCCATGATCACTTTCATCACAATGCTCCATGAACCCTGTCATCTCAATGCTCCATAGCCTTTGTATTCACAATGCTCCATGGCCCCTGTAATCACAGTGCTCCATGACCCCTTTCATCACAATGCTCCAAGACCGCTGTCATCACAATGCCCCATGACGCCTGCCACCACCAATCTCCAAGGGCTCCCTTACCAAAAAGCTCCATGATCCCTGTCAGTACAATGTTCCATGACACTTTTCATCACAATGCTCCATGACCCCTGTCATCACAAAGTTCTCTGCCCATATCATCACAATGCTACTTGTCACCTTTCATCACAATGCTCCATGCCCTTTCATCACAATGCTCCAGATTTCTTGTCATCACAATGTTCCTTGACCGTGTCATCACAATGCTCCATGACCCGTGTCATCACAAAGCTCCATGACCCCTGGCATCACAATGATCCATGATTCCTTTCCTCAGAGTGCTCCAGTACCCTTTTCATCACAATGCTGCATGCCATTGTCAGCACAATTCTCCTTGGACCCTGTCATCAAAATGCTCCATCCCCTTTTCATCACAATGCTCCAGATATCCTATCATTACGATGCTCCATGCCCGTGTCAACACAATGCTCCATGACCCCTGTCATCAAAATGCTTGATGAAACTTGTTATCAGAATGTTCCATGACCCCTGTCATCAAAATGATCCCTGACCGTTGTCATCGCAATGCTGCATGATACCTTTCATCCCAATCCTCTGTGACCGCTGTCATCACAATGCTGCAGGACAACTTTCATCACAATGCTCCATGACCCCTGTCATCACAACGTTCCATGAAAGTTGTCATCAAAATGCTCCATGACCCCGGTCACCACAAGGTTCCCTGCCCTTGTCATCACAATGGTACATGGCCTGGTCATCACAATGTTCCATGGCCTCTGTCATCACCATGCTCCATGGTCTTTCTCATCACAATGCTCTATGACCCCTGTCATCACAATGCTTGATGACCATTGTCATCACAATGCTCCAAGGCCCCTGTCATCACAATGCCTCATGGTCTTTGTAATCACAATGCTCAATGACCAATGTCATCACAGTGCTCCATGCCGTTGTCATCACAATGCTCCATGGTCCCTGTAATCACAATGCTCCATACTCTTGTCATCACAATGTTCCTTGGCCTTTGTCATCACAGTGCTCCATGATACCTTTAATCAAAATTCTACATGACCACTCTCATCACAATTCAAGATGACCAATGTCATCACAATGCCCCATGACACGTGTCATCACAATTCACCTTGGCCCTTGTCATCTCAATGCTGTATGAAACGTGTCATCAGTAGCTCCCAAGACCCTTGTCATCACAATGCTCCATGAACTCTGTTATCTCAATGTTCCATGGCCTTTGTATTCACAATGCTCCATTGTCCCGATAATCGCGTTGCTCCATGAACACTTTCATCACAATGCTCCTTGACCACTCTCACCATAATGCCCCATGACGTCTCTCATCACTGTGCTCCAAGGCCACTCTCATCAAAATGCTCCATGAGCTGTGTCAGCACAATATTGCATGACACTTGTCATCACAATGCTCCATGATCCCTCTAATCACAATGATCCTTGCCAATTTCATCACAATGACCCAAGTCTCCTGTAATCACAATGCTCCATGCCCTTGTCATCACAATGCTCCAGGTCTGTTGTCATCACCATGCTTCATGCCCGTGTCATCACAATGCTCCATGAATCTTGTCTTCACAATGCTCCATGGCCCATGTCATCACAATGCTCCATGACCCCTCTCATCACAATGCTCTATGGCCTTTGTCATCACAATGCTCCGTGACCCCCGTCAACACAATGCCTGATGACCCCTGTCATCAAAATGCTAAATGGCACTTGTCATCACAATGCTCTATGATGCCTGTCATCACTATTCTCCATGTCACTTGTTATCACAAGGCTCCATGGCCCCTGTACTCCCAGTACTCCATGACCCCTTTCATCACAATGCCCAATGTCACCTCTGATCACAATTCTCAATGGCATTTGTCATCACGATTCTCCATGACACCTGTCATCACAATGCTCCATGACACTTGTCATCACAATGCTCCATGGCCCCTCTCATTCCTGTGCTCCATAATAACTTTAATCACATTTCTAGATGACCACTGCCATCACAATGCCCCATGACATTGTCTTCACAATTCGCCATGACCATTGTCATCACAATGCTCCATGAACCATGTCATCACAGGGTCCCAGGACACTTGGCATCACAATGATCCATTACCACTTTCATCACAATGCTCCATGACCACTGTCATCTCAATGCTCCATGGCCTTTGTATTCACAATGCTCCATGGCCCCTGTAATCACAGTGCTCCATAACACCTTTCATCATAATGCTCCATGACCACTGCCATCTCAATGCCTCATGACACCTGTCATCACAATTCTCCAAGGCCCCTCTCATCACAGTGCTCCATGACACTTGTCATCCCATTGCTCCATAACACCTGTCATCACAGTGTTCCCTGCCCATGTCATCAAAATGCTCCATGTCCCCTATAATCACAATGCTCCATGCCTTTTTCCTCACAAAGCTCCAGAATTTTGTCATCACAATGTTCCATGACCGTGGCATCCCAATGCTCCATGGCCCTTGTCATCACAATGCTCCAGAATTCTTGTCATCACAATGTTCCATGAACGTGTCATCACAATGCTACATGACCCTGGTCATCACAGTTCTCCATGACCTTTGTCATCACAATGCTCTATGTCACTTTTCATCACAATTCTCAATGACCACTTTAATCACTATGCTCGCTGATCATTTTCATCACATTTCTCTATTGTCATTACAATTCCCCATGGCCCCTTTCTTCACAATTCTCCATGATGCCTGTCATCACAATGCTCCATGGCTTTTGTTATCACAATGCTCCAGGACCAGTTTCATCACAATACTCCATCCCCCTTGTCATCACAGTGCACAATGAAAGCTTTCATTACAATGCTCCATGACACTTGTCATCACAATGCTCCATGGCCTTTATCGTCACAGTGCTCCCAGGCACTTTTCATCACGATATTCCATGAAAACTTTCATCACATTGCTCCATGACCATTGTCATCACAATAGTCCGTACCCATGTCAACACAATGCTGCATAATCCCTGTCATCCCAATTCTCCATGACTGCTGTCATCACAATAATCCAGGACAATTTTCATAACAATGCTTCATGCCCCCAGTCATCACAGTGCTCCATGATACCTTCCATCACAATTCCTAGATGATCAATGTCATCACAATGCCCCATGACACCTGTTATCACAATTCGCTATGACCCTTGTCATCACAATACTCGATGAACCGTGTCATCACAGTGTTCCAGGACACATGTCATCACAATGATCCTTTAATATTTTCATCACAATGCTCCAATACACCTGTCATCACAATGCTCCATGTCCCCTCATATCATATTGCTCCATGATCTCTTTCATCACAATGCTCCATGACCACTGTCATCACCATACCTCAAGACGCCTGTCATCTCAGTGCTCCATGGCCCCTTGCATCACAAGGCTCCATGAACCCAGTCATCACAATGTTCCCTGCCCTCTTCGTCACAATGCTCCATGGGCCCTGTCATCACAATGCTCCATGCCCTTGTCATCAAAATTCTCCAGAACTCTTGTCATCATAATGTTCCATGCCAATGTCATCAAAATGTCCCATGACACTTGTCATCACAATGCTCCATGGCCTTTGTCATCACAATGTTCCATGGCCTCTGTCATCACAGTGCTCCTTGATACCTTTCATCACAATTCTACATGACCACTGTCATCACAATGCCCCATTTCAGATGACATCACAATTCGCCATGGTCCTTGTCATAACAATGCTCCATGAACCGTGTCATCACAAGGTTTCAGGACACTTGTCAGCACAATGATCCATGATCACTTTCATCACAATGCTCCATGAACCCTGTCATCTCAATGCTCCATAGCCTTTGTATTCACAATGCTCCATGGCCCCTGTAATCACAGTGCTCCATGACCCCTTTCATCACAATGCTCCAAGACCGCTGTCATCACAATGCCCCATGACGCCTGCCACCACCAATCTCCAAGGGCTCCCTTACCAAAAAGCTCCATGATCCCTGTCAGTACAATGTTCCATGACACTTTTCATCACAATGCTCCATGACCCCTGTCATCACAAAGTTCTCTGCCCATATCATCACAATGCTACTTGTCACCTTTCATCACAATGCTCCATGCCCTTTCATCACAATGCTCCAGATTTCTTGTCATCACAATGTTCCTTGACCGTGTCATCACAATGCTCCATGACCCGTGTCATCACAAAGCTCCATGACCCCTGGCATCACAATGATCCATGATTCCTTTCCTCAGAGTGCTCCAGTACCCTTTTCATCACAATGCTGCATGCCATTGTCAGCACAATTCTCCTTGGACCCTGTCATCAAAATGCTCCATCCCCTTTTCATCACAATGCTCCAGATATCCTATCATTACGATGCTCCATGCCCGTGTCAACACAATGCTCCATGACCCCTGTCATCAAAATGCTTGATGAAACTTGTTATCAGAATGTTCCATGACCCCTGTCATCAAAATGATCCCTGACCGTTGTCATCGCAATGCTGCATGATACCTTTCATCCCAATCCTCTGTGACCGCTGTCATCACAATGCTGCAGGACAACTTTCATCACAATGCTCCATGACCCCTGTCATCACAACGTTCCATGAAAGTTGTCATCAAAATGCTCCATGACCCCGGTCACCACAAGGTTCCCTGCCCTTGTCATCACAATGGTACATGGCCTGGTCATCACAATGTTCCATGGCCTCTGTCATCACCATGCTCCATGGTCTTTCTCATCACAATGCTCTATGACCCCTGTCATCACAATGCTTGATGACCATTGTCATCACAATGCTCCAAGGCCCCTGTCATCACAATGCCTCATGGTCTTTGTAATCACAATGCTCAATGACCAATGTCATCACAGTGCTCCATGCCGTTGTCATCACAATGCTCCATGGTCCCTGTAATCACAATGCTCCATACTCTTGTCATCACAATGTTCCTTGGCCTTTGTCATCACAGTGCTCCATGATACCTTTAATCAAAATTCTACATGACCACTCTCATCACAATTCAAGATGACCAATGTCATCACAATGCCCCATGACACGTGTCATCACAATTCACCTTGGCCCTTGTCATCTCAATGCTGTATGAAACGTGTCATCAGTAGCTCCCAAGACCCTTGTCATCACAATGCTCCATGAACTCTGTTATCTCAATGTTCCATGGCCTTTGTATTCACAATGCTCCATTGTCCCGATAATCGCGTTGCTCCATGAACACTTTCATCACAATGCTCCTTGACCACTCTCACCATAATGCCCCATGACGTCTCTCATCACTGTGCTCCAAGGCCACTCTCATCAAAATGCTCCATGAGCTGTGTCAGCACAATATTGCATGACACTTGTCATCACAATGCTCCATGATCCCTCTAATCACAATGATCCTTGCCAATTTCATCACAATGACCCAAGTCTCCTGTAATCACAATGCTCCATGCCCTTGTCATCACAATGCTCCAGGTCTGTTGTCATCACCATGCTTCATGCCCGTGTCATCACAATGCTCCATGAATCTTGTCTTCACAATGCTCCATGGCCCATGTCATCACAATGCTCCATGACCCCTCTCATCACAATGCTCTATGGCCTTTGTCATCACAATGCTCCGTGACCCCCGTCAACACAATGCCTGATGACCCCTGTCATCAAAATGCTAAATGGCACTTGTCATCACAATGCTCTATGATGCCTGTCATCACTATTCTCCATGTCACTTGTTATCACAAGGCTCCATGGCCCCTGTACTCCCAGTACTCCATGACCCCTTTCATCACAATGCCCAATGTCACCTCTGATCACAATTCTCAATGGCATTTGTCATCACGATTCTCCATGACACCTGTCATCACAATGCTCCATGACACTTGTCATCACAATGCTCCATGGCCCCTCTCATTCCTGTGCTCCATAATAACTTTAATCACATTTCTAGATGACCACTGCCATCACAATGCCCCATGACATTGTCTTCACAATTCGCCATGACCATTGTCATCACAATGCTCCATGAACCATGTCATCACAGGGTCCCAGGACACTTGGCATCACAATGATCCATTACCACTTTCATCACAATGCTCCATGACCACTGTCATCTCAATGCTCCATGGCCTTTGTATTCACAATGCTCCATGGCCCCTGTAATCACAGTGCTCCATAACACCTTTCATCATAATGCTCCATGACCACTGCCATCTCAATGCCTCATGACACCTGTCATCACAATTCTCCAAGGCCCCTCTCATCACAGTGCTCCATGACACTTGTCATCCCATTGCTCCATAACACCTGTCATCACAGTGTTCCCTGCCCATGTCATCAAAATGCTCCATGTCCCCTATAATCACAATGCTCCATGCCTTTTTCCTCACAAAGCTCCAGAATTTTGTCATCACAATGTTCCATGACCGTGGCATCCCAATGCTCCATGGCCCTTGTCATCACAATGCTCCAGAATTCTTGTCATCACAATGTTCCATGAACGTGTCATCACAATGCTACATGACCCTGGTCATCACAGTTCTCCATGACCTTTGTCATCACAATGCTCTATGTCACTTTTCATCACAATTCTCAATGACCACTTTAATCACTATGCTCGCTGATCATTTTCATCACATTTCTCTATTGTCATTACAATTCCCCATGGCCCCTTTCTTCACAATTCTCCATGATGCCTGTCATCACAATGCTCCATGGCTTTTGTTATCACAATGCTCCAGGACCAGTTTCATCACAATACTCCATCCCCCTTGTCATCACAGTGCACAATGAAAGCTTTCATTACAATGCTCCATGACACTTGTCATCACAATGCTCCATGGCCTTTATCGTCACAGTGCTCCCAGGCACTTTTCATCACGATATTCCATGAAAACTTTCATCACATTGCTCCATGACCATTGTCATCACAATAGTCCATACCCATGTCAACACAATGCTGCATAATCCCTGTCATCCCAATTCTCCATGACTGCTGTCATCACAATAATCCAGGACAATTTTCATAACAATGCTTCATGCCCCCAGTCATCACAGTGCTCCATGATACCTTTCATCACAATTCCTAGATGATCAATGTCATCACAATGCCCCATGACACCTGTTATCACAATTCGCTATGACCCTTGTCATCAAAATACTCGATGAACCGTGTCATCACAGTGTTCCAGGACACATGTCATCACAATGATCCATTAATATTTTCATCACAATGCTCCAATACACCTGTCATCACAATGCTCCATGTCCCCTCTTATCATATTGCTCCATGATCTCTTTCATCACAATGCTCCATGACCACTGTCATCACCATACCTCAAGACACCTGTCATCTCAGTGCTCCATGGCCCCTTTCATCACAAGGCTCCATGAACCCAGTCATCACAATGTTCCCTGCCCTCTTCGTCACAATGCTCCATGGGCCCTGTCATCACAATGCTCCATGCCCTTGTCATCAAAATTCTCCAGAACTCTTGTCATCATAATGTTCCATGCCAATGTCATCAAAATGTCCCATGACACTTGTCATCACAATGCTCCATGGCCTTTGTCATCACAATGTTCCATGGCCCCTGTCATCACAGTGCTCCTTGATACCTTTCATCACAATTCTACATGACCACTGTCATCACAATGCCCCATTTCAGATGTCATCACAATTCGCCATGGTCCTTGTCATAACAATGCTCCATGAACCGTGTCATCACAAGGTTTCAGGACACTTGTCATCACAATGATCCATGATCACTTTCATCACAATGCTCCATGAACCCTGTCATCTCAATGCTCCATAGCCTTTGTATTCACAATGCTCCATGGCCCCTGTAATCACAGTGCTCCATGACCCCTTTCATCACAATGCTCCAAGACCGCTGTCATCACAATGCTCCAGGACAACTTTCATCACAATGCTCCATGCCCTGGTCATCAAAATGCTCCAGAACTCTTGTCATCATAATGCTCCATGCCAATGTCATCAAAATTGCCCCATGACACTTGTCATCACAATGCTCCATGGCCTTTGTCATCACAAATGTTCCATGGCCCCTGTCATCAGAGTGCTCCATGTTACCTTTCAATACAATTCTACATTACCACTGTCATCACAATGCCCCATGACAGATGATACCACAGTTCGGCATGGTCCTTGTCATCACAATGCTCCCTTGAACTGTGTCATCACAAGGTTCCAGGACACTTGTCATCACAATGATCCATTGATCACTTTCATCACAATGTTCCATGAACCCTGTCATCTCAATGCTCCATGGCCTTTGTATTCACAATGCTCCATGGCCCCTGTAATCACAGAGCTCCATGACCCCTTTCATCCCAATGCTCCAAGACCGCTGTCATCACAATGCCCCATGACGCCTGCCTTCACAAATCTCCAAGACCTCTCCTTACCAAAAAGCTCCCATGATCCCTGTCAGTACAATGTTCCATGACACTTTTTATCACAATGCTCCATGACCCCTCTCATCAAAAAGTTCTCTGCCCATATCGTCACAATGCTCCCTTGTCACCTTTCATCACAATGCACCATGCCCTTTCATCACAATGCTCCAGAATTCTTGTCATCGCCATGTTCCTTGACCGTGTCATCACAATGCTCCATGACCCTTGTCATCACAAAGCTCCATGACCCCCTGGCATCACAATGATCCATGATTCCTTTCCTCACAGTGCTCCAGTACCCTTTCATCACAATGCTCCATGCCATTGTCAGCACAATTCTCCTTGGACCCTCTCATCAAAATGCTCCATCCCCTTTTCATCACAATCCTCCAGATATCCTATCATTACAATGCTCCATGCTCGTGTCAACACAATGCTCCATGACCCCTGTCATCAAAATGCTTTATGAACCTTGTTATCAGAATGTTCCTTGACCCCTGTCATCCAAATGATCCATGACCGTTGTCATCACAATGCTGCATGATACCTTTCATCCCCAATTCTCTGTGACCCGCTGTCATCACAATGCTCCAGGACAACTTTCATCACAATGCTCCATGACCCCTGTCATCACAACGTTCCATGAAAGTTGTCATTCAAAATGCTCCATGACCCCGGTCACCACAATGTTCCCTGCCTTTTTCATCACAATGGTACATGGCCTGGTCATCACAATGTTCCATGGCCTCTGTCATCACCATGCTCCATGGTCTTTCTCATCACAATGCTCTGTGACCCCTGTCATCACAATGCTTGATGATCATTGTCATCACAATGCTCCAAGGCCCCCTGTCATCACAATGCCTCATGGTCTTTGTAATCACAATGCTCAATGACCAATGTCATCACAGTGCTCCATGCCGTTGTCCATCACAATGCTCCATGGTCCCTGTAATCACAATGCTCCATACCCTTGTCATCACAATGCTCCAGAACACTTGTCATCATAATGCTCCATTCCCGTGTCATCACATTGGCTGAATGGACACTTGTCATCACAATGTTCCTTGGCCTTTGTCATCACAGTGCTCCATTGATACCTTTAATCAAAATTCTACATGACCACTCTCATCACAATGCAAGATGACCAATGTCATCACAATGCCCCATGACACGTGTCATCACAATTCGCCTTGGCCCTTGTCATCTCAATGATGTATGAAACGTGTCATCAGTAGCTCCCAAGACCCTTGTCATCACAATGCTCCATGAACTCTGTTATCTCAATGTTCCATGGCCTTTGTATTCACAATGCTCCATTGTCCCGATAATCGCGTTGCTCCATGAACACTTTCATCACAATGCTCCTTGACCACTGTCACCATAATGCCCCATGACGTCTCTCATCACTGTGCTCCAAGGCCACTCTCATCAAAATGCTCCATGATCTGTGTCAGCACAATATTGCATGACACTTGTCATCACAATGCTCCATGATCCCACTAATCACAATGATCCCTGCCAATTTCATCACAATGACCCAAGTCTCCTGTAATCACAATGCTCCATGCCCTTGTCATCACAATGCTCCAGGTCTGTTGTCATCACCATGCTTCATGCCCGTGTCATCACAATGCTCCATGAATCTTGTCTTCACAATGCTCCATGGCCCATGTCATCACAATGCTCCATGACCCCTCTCATCACAATGCTCTAAGGCCTTTGTCATCACAATGCTCCCGTGACCCCCGTCAACACAATGCCTTGATGACCCCTGTCATCAAAATGCTAAATGGCACTTGTCATCACAATGCTCTATGATGCCTGTCATCACTATTCTCCATGTCACTTGTTATCACAAGGCTCCATGGCCCCTGTACTACTTTCATCACAATGCCCAATGTCACCTCTGATCACAATTCTCAATGGCATTTGTCATCACGATGCTCCATGACACCTGTCATCACAATGCTCCATGAGACTTGTCATCACAATGCTCCATGGCCCCTCTCATTCCTGTGCTCCATAATAACTTTAATCACATTTCCAGATGACCACTGCCATCACAATGCCCCATGACATTGTCATCACAATTCGCCATGACCATTGTCATCACAATGCTCCATGAACCATGTCATCACAGGGTCCCAGGACACTTGGCATCACAATGATCCATTACCACTTTCATCACAATGCTCCATGACCACTGTCATCTCAATGCTCCATGGCCTTTGTATTCACAATGCTCCATGGCCCCTGTAATCACAGTGCTCCATAACACCTTTCATCATAATGCTCCATGACCACTGCCATCTCAATGCCTCATGACGCCTGTCATCACAATTCTCCAAGGCCCCTCTCATCACAGTGCTCCATGACACTTGTCATCCCATTGCTCCATAACACCTGTCATCACAGTGTTCCCTGCCCATGTCATCAAAATGCTCCATGTCCCCTATAATCACAATGCTCCATGCCTTTTTCCTCACAAAGCTCCAGAATTTTGTCATCACAATGTTCCATGACCGTGGCATCACAATGCTCCATGGCCCTTGTCATCACAATGCTCCAGAATTCTTGTCATCACAATGTTCCATGAACGTGTCATCACAATGCTACATGACCCTGGTCATCACAGTTCTCCATGACCTTTGTCATCACAATGCTCTATGTCACTTTTCATCACAATTCTCAATGACCACTTTAATCACTATGCTCGCTGACCATTTTCATCACATTTCTCTATTGTCATTACAATTCCCCATGGCCCCTTTCTTCACAATTCTCCATGATGCCTGTCATCACAATGCTCCATGGCTTTTGTTATCACAATGCTCCAGGACCAGTTTCATCACAATACTCCATCCCCCTTGTCATCACAGTGCACAATGAAAGCTTTCATTACAATGCTCCATGACACTTGTCATCACCATGCTCCATGGTGTTTATCGTCACAATGCTCCCAGGCACTTTTCATCACGATATTCCATGAAAACTTTCATCACATTGCTCCATGACCATTGTCATCACAATAGTCCATACCCATGTCAACACAATGCTGCATAATCCCTGTCATCCCAATTCTCCATGACTGCTGTCATCACAATAATCCAGGACAATTTTCATAACAATGCTTCATGCCCCCAGTCATCACAGTGCTCCATGATACCTTTCATCACAATTCCTAGATGATCAATGTCATCACAATGCCCCATGACACCTGTTACCACAATTCGCTATGACCCTTGTCATCACAATACTCGATGAACCGTGTCATCACAGTGTTCCAGGACACATGTCATCACAATGATCCATTAATAATTTCATCACAATGCTCCAATACACCTGTCATCACAATGCTCCATGTCCCCTCTTATCATATTGCTCCATGATCTCTTTCATCACAATGCTCCATGACCACTGTCATCACCATACCTCAAGACACCTGTCATCTCAGTGCTCCATGGCCCCTTTCATCACAAGGCTCCATGAACCCAGTCATCACAATGTTCCCTGCCCTCTTCGTCACAATGCTCCATGGGCCCTGTCATCACAATGCTCCATGCCCTTGTCATCAAAATTCTCCAGAACTCTTGTCATCATAATGTTCCATGCCAATGTCATCAAAATGTCCCATGACACTTGTCATCACAATGCTCCATGGCCTTTGTCATCACAATGTTCCATGGCCCCTGTCATCACAGTGCTCCTTGATACCTTTCATCACAATTCTACATGACCACTGTCATCACAATGCCCCATTTCAGATGTCATCACAATTCGCCATGGTCCTTGTCATAACAATGCTCCATGAACCGTGTCATCACAAGGTTTCAGGACACTTGTCATCACAATGATCCATGATCACTTTCATCACAATGCTCCATGAACCCTGTCATCTCAATGCTCCATAGCCTTTGTATTCACAATGCTCCATGGCCCCTGTAATCACAGTGCTCCATGACCCCTTTCATCACAATGCTCCAAGACCGCTGTAATCACAATGCTCCAGGACAACTTTCATCACAATGCTCCATGCCCTGGTCATCAAAATGCTCCAGAACTCTTGTCATCATAATGCTCCATGCCAATGTCATCAAAATGCCCCATGACACTTGTCATCACAATGCTCCATGGCCTTTGTCATCACAATGTTCCATGGCCCCTGTCATCAGAGTGCTCCATGTTACCTTTCAATACAATTCTACATTACCACTGTCATCACAATGCCCCATGACAGATGATACCACAGTTCGGCATGGTCCTTGTCATCACAATGCTCCATGAACTGTGTCATCACAAGGTTCCAGGACACTTGTCATCACAATGATCCATGATCACTTTCATCACAATGTTCCATGAACCCTGTCATCTCAATGCTCCATGGCCTTTGTATTCACAATGCTCCATGGCCCCTGTAATCACAGAGCTCCATGACCCCTTTCATCCCAATGCTCCAAGACCGCTGTCATCACAATGCCCCATGACGCCTGCCTTCACAAATCTCCAAGACCTCTCTTACCAAAAAGCTCCATGATCCCTGTCAGTACAATGTTCCATGACACTTTTTATCACAATGCTCCATGACCCCTCTCATCAAAAAGTTCTCTGCCCATATCGTCACAATGCTCCTTGTCACCTTTCATCACAATGCACCATGCCCTTTCATCACAATGCTCCAGAATTCTTGTCATCGCCATGTTCCTTGACCGTGTCATCACAATGCTCCATGACCCTTGTCATCACAAAGCTCCATGACCCCTGGCATCACAATGATCCATGATTCCTTTCCTCACAGTGCTCCAGTACCCTTTTCATCACAATGCTCCATGCCATTGTCAGCACAATTCTCCTTGGACCCTCTCATCAAAATGCTCCATCCCCTTTTCATCACAATCCTCCAGATATCCTATCATTACAATGCTCCATGCTCGTGTCAACACAATGCTCCATGACCCCTGTCATCAAAATGCTTTATGAACCTTGTTATCAGAATGTTCCTTGACCCCTGTCATCCAAATGATCCATGACCGTTGTCATCACAATGCTGCATGATACCTTTCATCCCAATTCTCTGTGACCGCTGTCATCACAATGCTCCAGGACAACTTTCATCACAATGCTCCATGACCCCTGTCATCACAACGTTCCATGAAAGTTGTCATCAAAATGCTCCATGACCCCGGTCACCACAATGTTCCCTGCCTTTTTCATCACAATGGTACATGGCCTGGTCATCACAATGTTCCATGGCCTCTGTCATCACCATGCTCCATGGTCTTTCTCATCACAATGCTCTGTGACCCCTGTCATCACAATGCTTGATGATCATTGTCATCACAATGCTCCAAGGCCCCTGTCATCACAATGCCTCATGGTCTTTGTAATCACAATGCTCAATGACCAATGTCATCACAGTGCTCCATGCCGTTGTCATCACAATGCTCCATGGTCCCTGTAATCACAATGCTCCATACCCTTGTCATCACAATGCTCCAGAACACTTGTCATCATAATGCTCCATTCCCGTGTCATCACATTGCTGAATGACACTTGTCATCACAATGTTCCTTGGCCTTTGTCATCACAGTGCTCCATGATACCTTTAATCAAAATTCTACATGACCACTCTCATCACAATGCAAGATGACCAATGTCATCACAATGCCCCATGACACGTGTCATCACAATTCGCCTTGGCCCTTGTCATCTCAATGCTGTATGAAACGTGTCATCAGTAGCTCCCAAGACCCTTGTCATCACAATGCTCCATGAACTCTGTTATCTCAATGTTCCATGGCCTTTGTATTCACAATGCTCCATTGTCCCGATAATCGCGTTGCTCCATGAACACTTTCATCACAATGCTCCTTGACCACTGTCACCATAATGCCCCATGACGTCTCTCATCACTGTGCTCCAAGGCCACTCTCATCAAAATGCTCCATGATCTGTGTCAGCACAATATTGCATGACACTTGTCATCACAATGCTCCATGATCCCACTAATCACAATGATCCCTGCCAATTTCATCACAATGACCCAAGTCTCCTGTAATCACAATGCTCCATGCCCTTGTCATCACAATGCTCCAGGTCTGTTGTCATCACCATGCTTCATGCCCGTGTCATCACAATGCTCCATGAATCTTGTCTTCACAATGCTCCATGGCCCATGTCATCACAATGCTCCATGACCCCTCTCATCACAATGCTCTAAGGCCTTTGTCATCACAATGCTCCGTGACCCCCGTCAACACAATGCCTGATGACCCCTGTCATCAAAATGCTAAATGGCACTTGTCATCACAATGCTCTATGATGCCTGTCATCACTATTCTCCATGTCACTTGTTATCACAAGGCTCCATGGCCCCTGTACTCCCAGTACTCCATGACCCCTTTCATCACAATGCCCAATGTCACCTCTGATCACAATTCTCAATGGCATTTGTCATCACGATGCTCCATGACACCTGTCATCACAATGCTCCATGAGACTTGTCATCACAATGCTCCATGGCCCCTCTCATTCCTGTGCTCCATAATAACTTTAATCACATTTCCAGATGACCACTGCCATCACAATGCCCCATGACATTGTCATCACAATTCGCCATGACCATTGTCATCACAATGCTCCATGAACCATGTCATCACAGGGTCCCAGGACACTTGGCATCACAATGATCCATTACCACTTTCATCACAATGCTCCATGACCACTGTCATCTCAATGCTCCATGGCCTTTGTATTCACAATGCTCCATGGCCCCTGTAATCACAGTGCTCCATAACACCTTTCATCATAATGCTCCATGACCACTGCCATCTCAATGCCTCATGACGCCTGTCATCACAATTCTCCAAGGCCCCTCTCATCACAGTGCTCCATGACACTTGTCATCCCATTGCTCCATAACACCTGTCATCACAGTGTTCCCTGCCCATGTCATCAAAATGCTCCATGTCCCCTATAATCACAATGCTCCATGCCTTTTTCCTCACAAAGCTCCAGAATTTTGTCATCACAATGTTCCATGACCGTGGCATCACAATGCTCCATGGCCCTTGTCATCACAATGCTCCAGAATTCTTGTCATCACAATGTTCCATGAACGTGTCATCACAATGCTACATGACCCTGGTCATCACAGTTCTCCATGACCTTTGTCATCACAATGCTCTATGTCACTTTTCATCACAATTCTCAATGACCACTTTAATCACTATGCTCGCTGACCATTTTCATCACATTTCTCTATTGTCATTACAATTCCCCATGGCCCCTTTCTTCACAATTCTCCATGATGCCTGTCATCACAATGCTCCATGGCTTTTGTTATCACAATGCTCCAGGACCAGTTTCATCACAATACTCCATCCCCCTTGTCATCACAGTGCACAATGAAAGCTTTCATTACAATGCTCCATGACACTTGTCATCACCATGCTCCATGGTGTTTATCGTCACAATGCTCCCAGGCACTTTTCATCACGATATTCCATGAAAACTTTCATCACATTGCTCCATGACCATTGTCATCACAATAGTCCATACCCATGTCAACACAATGCTGCATAATCCCTGTCATCCCAATTCTCCATGACTGCTGTCATCACAATAATCCAGGACAATTTTCATAACAATGCTTCATGCCCCCAGTCATCACAGTGCTCCATGATACCTTTCATCACAATTCCTAGATGATCAATGTCATCACAATGCCCCATGACACCTGTTACCACAATTCGCTATGACCCTTGTCATCACAATACTCGATGAACCGTGTCATCACAGTGTTCCAGGACACATGTCATCACAATGATCCATTAATAATTTCATCACAATGCTCCAATACACCTGTCATCACAATGCTCCATGTCCCCTCTTATCATATTGCTCCATGATCTCTTTCATCACAATGCTCCATGACCACTGTCATCACCATACCTCAAGACGCCTGTCATCTCAGTGCTCCATGGCCCCTTTCATCACAAGGCTCCATGAACCCAGTCATCACAATGTTCCCTGCCCTCTTCGTCACAATGCTCCATGGGCCCTGTCATCACAATGCTCCATGCCCTTGTCATCAAAATTCTCCAGAACTCTTGTCATCATAATGTTCCATGCCAATGTCATCAAAATGTCCCATGACACTTGTCATCACAATGCTCCATGGCCTTTGTCATCACAATGTTCCATGGCCCCTGTCATCACAGTGCTCCTTGATACCTTTCATCACAATTCTACATGACCACTGTCATCACAATGCCCCATTTCAGATGTCATCACAATTCGCCATGGTCCTTGTCATAACAATGCTCCATGAACCGTGTCATCACAAGGTTTCAGGACACTTGTCATCACAATGATCCATGATCACTTTCATCACAATGCTCCATGAACCCTGTCATCTCAATGCTCCATAGCCTTTGTATTCACAATGCTCCATGGCCCCTGTAATCACAGTGCTCCATGACCACTTTCATCACAATGCTCCAAGACCGCTGTCATCACAATGCCCCATGACGCCTGCCACCACCAATCTCCAAGGGCTCCCTTACCAAAAAGCTCCATGATCCCTGTCAGTACAATGTTCCATGACACTTTTCATCACAATGCTCCATGACCCCTGTCATCACAAAGTTCTCTGCCCATATCATCACAATGCTACTTGTCACCTTTCATCACAATGCTCCATGCCCTTTCATCACAATGCTCCAGATTTCTTGTCATCACAATGTTCCTTGACCGTGTCATCACAATGCTCCATGACCCGTGTCATCACAAAGCTCCATGACCCCTGGCATCACAATGATCCATGATTCCTTTCCTCACAGTGCTCCAGTACCCTTTTCATCACAATGCTCCATGCCATTGTCAGCACAATGCTACTTGGACACTGTCATCAAAATGCTCCATCCCATTTTCATCACAATGCTCCAGATATCCTATCATTACAATGCTCCATGCCCGTGTCAACACAATGCTCCATGACCCCTGTCATCAAAATGCTTGATGAAACTTGTTATCAGAATGTTCCATGACCCCTGTCATCAAAATAATCCCTGACCGTTGTCATCGCAATGCTGCATGATACCTTTCATCCCAATCCTCTGTGACCGCTGTCATCACAATGCTCCAGGACAACTTTCATCACAATGCTCCATGCCCTGGTCATCAAAATGCTCCAGAACTCTTGTCATCATAATGCTCCATGCCAATGTCATCAAAATGCCCCATGACACTTGTCATCACAATGCTCCATGGCCTTTGTCATCACAATGTTCCATGGCCCCTGTCATCAGAGTGCTCCATGTTACCTTTCAATACAATTCTACATGACCACTGTCATCACGATGCCCCATGACAGATGATACCACAATTCGCCATGGTCCTTGTCATCACAATGCTCCATGAACTGTGTCATCACAAGGTTCCAGGACACTTGTCATCACAATGATCCATGATCACTTTCATCACAATGCTCCATGAACCCTGTCATCTCAATGCTCCATGGCCTTTGTATTCACAATGCTCCATGGCCCCTGTAATCACAGAGCTCCATGACCCCTTTCATCCCAATGCTCCAAGACCGCTGTCATCACAATGCCCCATGACGCCTGCCTTCACAAATCTCCAAGACCTCTCTTACCAAAAAGCTCCATGATCCCTGTCAGTACAATGTTCCATGACACTTTTTATCACAATGCTCCATGACCCCTGTCATCAAAAAGTTCTCTGCCCATATCGTCACAATGCTCCTTGTCACCTTTCATCACAATGCACCATGCCCTTTCATCACAATGCTCCAGAATTCTTGTCATCGCAATGTTCCTTGACCGTGTCATCACAATGCTCCATGACCCTTGTCATCACAAAGCTCCATGACCCCTGGCATCACAATGATCCATGATTCCTTTCCTCACAGTGCTCCAGTACCCTTTTCATCACAATGCTCCATGCCATTGTCAGCACAATTCTCCTTGGACCCTGTCATCAAAATGCTCCATCCCCTTTTCATCACAATGCTCCAGATATCCTATCATTACAATGCTCCATGCTCGTGTCAACACAATGCTCCATGACCCCTGTCATCAAAATGCTTTATGAACCTTGTTATCAGAATGTTCCATGACCCCTGTCATCCAAATGATCCATGACCGTTGTCATCACAATGCTGCATGATACCTTTCATCCCAATTCTCTGTGACCGCTGTCATCACAATGCTCCAGGACAACTTTCATCACAATGCTCCATGACCCCTGTCATCACAACGTTCCATGAAAGTTGTCATCAAAATGCTCCATGACCCCGGTCACCACAAGGTTCCCTGCCCTTGTCATCACAATGGTACATGGCCTGGTCATCACAATGTTCCATGGCCTCTGTCATCACCATGCTCCATGGTCTTTCTCATCACAATGCTCTATGACCCCTGTCATCACAATGCTTGATGACCATTGTCATCACAATGCTCCCAGGCCCCTGTCATCACAATGCCTCATGGTCTTTGTAATCACAATGCTCAATGACCAATGTCATCACAGTGCTCCATGCCATTGTCATCACAATGCTCCATGGTCCCTGTAATCACAATGCTCCATACCCTTGTCATCACAATGCTCCAGAACACTTGTCATCATAATGCTCCATTCCCGTGTCATCACATTGCTGAATGACACTTGTCATCACAATGTTCCTTGGCCTTTGTCATCACAGTGCTCCATGATACCTTTAATCAAAATTCTACATGACCACTCTCATCACAATGCAAGATGACCAATGTCATCACAATGCCCCATGACACGTGTCATCACAATTCGCCTTGGCCCTTGTCATCTCAATGCTGTATGAAACGTGTCATCAGTAGCTCCCAAGACCCTTGTCATCACAATGCTCCATGAACTCTGTTATCTCAATGTTCCATGGCCTTTGTATTCACAATGCTCCATTGTCCCGATAATCGCGTTGCTCCCTGAACACTTTCATCACAATGCTCCTTGACCACTGTCACCATAATGCCCCATGACGTCTCTCATCACTGTGCTCCAAGGCCACTCTCATCAAAATGCTCCATGATCTGTGTCAGCACAATATTGCATGACACTTGTCATCACAATGCTCCATGATCCCACTAATCACAATGATCCCTGCCAATTTCATCACAATGACCCAAGTCTCCTGTAATCACAATGCTCCATGCCCTTGTCATCACAATGCTCCAGGTCTGTTGTCATCACCATGCTTCATGCCCGTGTCATCACAATGCTCCATGAATCTTGTCTTCACAATGCTCCATGGCCCATGTCATCACAATGCTCCATGACCCCTCTCATCACAATGCTCTATGGCCTTTGTCATCACAATGCTCCGTGACCCCCGTCAACACAATGCCTGATGACCCCTGTCATCAAAATGCTAAATGGCACTTGTCATCACAATGCTCTATGATGCCTGTCATCACTATTCTCCATGTCACTTGTTATCACAAGGCTCCATGGCCCCTGTACTCCCAGTACTCCATGACCCCTTTCATCACAATGCCCAATGTCACCTCTGATCACAATTCTCAATGGCATTTGTCATCACGATGCTCCATGACACCTGTCATCACAATGCTCCATGAGACTTGTCATCACAATGCTCCATGGCCCCTCTCATTCCTGTGCTCCATAATAACTTTAATCACATTTCCAGATGACCACTGCCATCACAATGCCCCATGACATTGTCATCACAATTCGCCATGACCATTGTCATCACAATGCTCCATGAACCATGTCATCACAGGGTCCCAGGACACTTGGCATCACAATGATCCATTACCACTTTCATCACAATGCTCCATGACCACTGTCATCTCAATGCTCCATGGCCTTTGTATTCACAATGCTCCATGGCCCCTGTAATCACAGTGCTCCATAACACCTTTCATCATAATGCTCCATGACCACTGCCATCTCAATGCCTCATGACGCCTGTCATCACAATTCTCCAAGGCCCCTCTCATCACAGTGCTCCATGACACTTGTCATCCCATTGCTCCATAACACCTGTCATCACAGTGTTCCCTGCCCATGTCATCAAAATGCTCCATGTCCCCTATAATCACAATGCTCCATGCCTTTTTCCTCACAAAGCTCCAGAATTTTGTCATCACAATGTTCCATGACCGTGGCATCCCAATGCTCCATGGCCCTTGTCATCACAATGCTCCAGAATTCTTGTCATCACAATGTTCCATGAACGTGTCATCACAATGCTACATGACCCTGGTCATCACAGTTCTCCATGACCTTTGTCATCACAATGCTCTATGTCACTTTTCATCACAATTCTCAATGACCACTTTAATCACTATGCTCGCTGACCATTTTCATCACATTTCTCTATTGTCATTACAATTCCCCATGGCCCCTTTCTTCACAATTCTCCATGATGCCTGTCATCACAATGCTCCATGGCTTTTGTTATCACAATGCTCCAGGACCAGTTTCATCACAATACTCCATCCCCCTTGTCATCACAGTGCACAATGAAAGCTTTCATTACAATGCTCCATGACACTTGTCATCACCATGCTCCATGGTGTTTATCGTCACAATGCTCCCAGGCACTTTTCATCACGATATTCCATGAAAACTTTCATCACATTGCTCCATGACCATTGTCATCACAATAGTCCATACCCATGTCAACACAATGCTGCATAATCCCTGTCATCACAATAATGCATGACTGCTGTCATCACAATAATCCAGGACAATTTTCATAACAATGCTTCATGCCCCCAGTCATCACAGTGCTCCATGATACCTTTCATCACAATTCCTAGATGATCAATGTCATCACAATGCCCCATGACACCTGTTACCACAATTCGCTATGACCCTTGTCATCACAATACTCGATGAACCGTGTCATCACAGTGTTCCAGGACACATGTCATCACAATGATCCATTAATAATTTCATCACAATGCTCCAATACACCTGTCATCACAATGCTCCATGTCCCCTTTTATCATATTGCTCCATGATCTCTTTCATCACAATGCTCCATGACCACTGTCATCACCATACCTCAAGACGCCTGTCATCTCAGTGCTCCATGGCCCCTTTCATCACAAGGCTCCATGAACCCAGTCATCACAATGTTCCCTGCCCTCTTCGTCACAATGCTCCATGGGCCCTGTCATCACAATGCTCCATGCCCTTGTCATCAAAATTCTCCAGAACTCTTGTCATCATAATGTTCCATGCCAATGTCATCAAAATGTCCCATGACACTTGTCATCACAATGCTCCATGGCCTTTGTCATCACAATGTTCCATGGCCCCTGTCATCACAGTGCTCCTTGATACCTTTCATCACAATTCTACATGACCACTGTCATCACAATGCCCCATTTCAGATGTCATCACAATTCTCCATGGTCCTTGTCATAACAATGCTCCATGAACCGTGTCATCACAAGGTTTCAGGACACTTGTCATCACAATGATCCATGATCACTTTCATCACAATGCTCCATGAACCCTGTCATCTCAATGCTCCATAGCCTTTGTATTCACAATGCTCCATGGCCCCTGTAATCACAGTGCTCCATGACCCCTTTCATCACAATGCTCCAAGACCGCTGTCATCACAATGCCCCATGACGCCTGCCACCACCAATCTCCAAGGGCTCCCTTACCAAAAAGCTCCATGATCCCTGTCAGTACAATGTTCCATGACACTTTTCATCACAATGCTCCATGACCCCTGTCATCACAAAGTTCTCTGCCCATATCATCACAATGCTACTTGTCACCTTTCATCACAATGCTCCATGCCCTTTCATCACAATGCTCCAGATTTCTTGTCATCACAATGTTCCTTGACCGTGTCATCACAATGCTCCATGACCCGTGTCATCACAAAGCTCCATGACCCCTGGCATCACAATGATCCATGATTCCTTTCCTCACAGTGCTCCAGTACCCTTTTCATCACAATGCTCCATGCCATTGTCAGCACAATGCTACTTGGACACTGTCATCAAAATGCTCCATCCCATTTTCATCACAATGCTCCAGATATCCTATCATTACAATGCTCCATGCCCGTGTCAACACAATGCTCCATGACCCCTGTCATCAAAATGCTTGATGAAACTTGTTATCAGAATGTTCCATGACCCCTGTCATCAAAATGATCCCTGACCGTTGTCATCGCAATGCTGCATGATACATTTCATCCCAATCCTCTGTGACCGCTGTCATCACAATGCTCCAGGACAACTTTCATCACAATGCTCCATGCCCTGGTCATCAAAATGCTCCAGAACTCTTGTCATCATAATGCTCCATGCCAATGTCATCAAAATGCCCCATGACACTTGTCATCACAATGCTCCATGGCCTTTGTCATCACAATGTTCCATGGCCCCTGTCATCACAGTGCTCCTTGATACCTTTCATCACAATTCTACATGACCACTGTCATCACAATGCCCCATTTCAGATGTCATCATAATTCGCCATGGTCCTTGTCATAACAATGCTCCATGAACCGTGTCATCACAAGGTTTCAGGACACTTGTCATCACAATGATCCATGATCACTTTCATCACAATGCTCCATGAACCCTGTCATCTCAATGCTCCATGGCCTTTGTATTCACAATGCTCCATGGCCCCTGTAATCACAGAGCTCCATGACCCCTTTCATCCCAATGCTCCAAGACCGCTGTCATCACAATGCCCCATGACGCCTGCCTTCACAAATCTCCAAGACCTCTCTTACCAAAAAGCTCCATGATCCCTGTCAGTACAATGTTCCATGACACTTTTTATCACAATGCTCCATGACCCCTGTCATCAAAAAGTTCTCTGCCCATATCGTCACAATGCTCCTTGTCACCTTTCATCACAATGCACCATGCCCTTTCATCACAATGCTCCAGAATTCTTGTCATCGCAATGTTCCTTGACCGTGTCATCACAATGCTCCATGACCCGTGTCATCACAAAGCTCCATGACCCCTGGCATCACAATGATCCATGATTCCTTTCCTCACAGTGCTCCAGTACCCTTTTCATCACAATGCTCCATGCCATTGTCAGCACAATTCTCCTTGGACCCTGTCATCAAAATGCTCCATCCCCTTTTCATCACAATGCTCCAGATATCCTATCATTACAATGCTCCATGCTCGTGTCAACACAATGCTCCATGACCCCTGTCATCAAAATGCTTTATGAACCTTGTTATCAGAATGTTCCATGACCCCTGTCATCCAAATGATCCATGACCGTTGTCATCACAATGCTGCATGATACCTTTCATCCCAATTCTCTGTGACCGCTGTCATCACAATGCTCCAGGACAACTTTCATCACAATGCTCCATGACCCCTGTCATCACAACGTTCCATGAAAGTTGTCATCAAAATGCTCCATGACCCCGGTCACCACAAGGTTCCCTGCCCTTGTCATCACAATGGTACATGGCCTGGTCATCACAATGTTCCATGGCCTCTGTCATCACCATGCTCCATGGTCTTTCTCATCACAATGCTCTATGACCCCTGTCATCACAATGCTTGATGACCATTGTCATCACAATGCTCCAAGGCCCCTGTCATCACAATGCCTCATGGTCTTTGTAATCACAATGCTCAATGACCAATGTCATCACAGTGCTCCATGCCGTTGTCATCACAATGCTCCATGGTCCCTGTAATCACAATGCTCCATACCCTTGTCATCACAATGCTCCAGAACACTTGTCATCATAATGCTCCATTCCCGTGTCATCACATTGCTGAATGACACTTGTCATCACAATGTTCCTTGGCCTTTGTCATCACAGTGCTCCATGATACATTTAATCAAAATTCTACATGACCACTCTCATCACAATGCAAGATGACCAATGTCATCACAATGCCCCATGACACGTGTCATCACAATTCGCCTTGGCCCTTGTCATCTCAATGCTGTATGAAACGTGTCATCAGTAGCTCCCAAGACCCTTGTCATCACAATGCTCCATGAACTCTGTTATCTCAATGTTCCATGGCCTTTGTATTCACAATGCTCCATTGTCCCGATAATCGCGTTGCTCCATGAACACTTTCATCACAATGCTCCTTGACCACTGTCACCATAATGCCCCATGACGTCTCTCATCACTGTGCTCCAAGGCCACTCTCATCAAAATGCTCCATGATCTGTGTCAGCACAATATTGCATGACACTTGTCATCACAATGCTCCATGATCCCTCTAATCACAATGATCCTTGCCAATTTCATCACAATGACGCAAGTCTCCTGTAATCACAATGCTCCATGCCCTTGTCATCACAATGCTCCAGGTCTGTTGTCATCACCATGCTTCATGCCTGTGTCATCACAATGCTCCATGAATCTTGTCTTCACAATGCTCCATGGCCCATGTCATCACAATGCTCCATGGCCCCTCTCATCACAATGCTCTATGGCCTTTGTCATCACAATGCTCCGTGACCCCCGTCAACACAGTGCCTGATGACCCCTGTCATCAAAATGCTAAATGGCACTTGTCATCACAATGCTCTATGATGCCTGTCATCACTATTCTCCATGTCACTTGTTATCACAAGGCTCCATGGCCCCTGTACTCCCAGTACTCCATGACCCCTTTCATCACAATGCCCAATGTCACCTCTGATCACAATTCTCAATGGCATTTGTCATCACGATGCTCCATGACACCTGTCATCACAATGCTCCATGAGACTTGTCATCACAATGCTCCATGGCCCCTCTCATTCCTGTGCTCCATAATAACTTTAATCACATTTCTAGATGACCACTGCCATCACAATGCCCCATGACATTGTCATCACAATTCGCCATGACCATTGTCATCACAATGCTCCATGAACCATGTCATCACAGGGTCCCAGGACACTTGTCCTCACAATGATCCATTACCACTTTCATCACAATGCTCCATGACCACTGTCATCTCAATGCTCCATGGCCTTTGTATTCACAATGCTCCATGGCCCCTGTAATCACAGTGCTCCATAACACCTTTCATCATAATGCTCCATGACCACTGCCATCTCAATGCCTCATGACGCCTATCATCACAATTCTCCAAGGCCCCTCTCATCACAGTGCTCCATGACACTTGTCATCCCATTGCTCCATAACACCTGTCATCACAGTGTTCCCTGCCCATGTCATCAAAATGCTCCATGTCCCCTATAATCACAATGCTCCATGCCTTTTTCCTCACAAAGCTCCAGAATTTTGTCATCACAATGTTCCATGACCGTGGCATCCCAATGCTCCATGGCCCTTGTCATCACAATGCTCCAGAATTCTTGTCATCACAATGTTCCATGAACGTGTCATCACAATGCTACATGACCCTGGTCATCACAGTTCTCCATGACCTTTGTCATCACAATGCTCTATGTCACTTTTCATCACAATTCTCAATGACCACTTTAATCACTATGCTCGCTGACCATTTTCATCACATTTCTCTATTGTCATTACAATTCCCCATGGCCCCTTTCTTCACAATTCTCCATGATGCCTGTCATCACAATGCTCCATGGCTTTTGTTATCACAATGCTCCAGGACCAGTTTCATCACAATACTCCATCCCCCTTGTCATCAGAGTGCACAATGAAAGCTTTCATTTCAATGCTCTATGACACTTGTCATCACCATGCTCCATGGCCTTTATCGTCACAATGCTCCCAGGCACTTTTCATCACGATATTCCATGAAAACTTTCATCACATTGCTCCATGACCATTGTCATCACAATAGTCCATACCCATGTCAACACAATGCTGCATAATCCCTGTCATCCCAATTCTCCATGACTGCTGTCATCACAATAATCCAGGACAATTTTCATTACAATGCTTCATGCCCCCAGTCATCACAGTGCTCCATGATACCTTTCATCACAATTCCTAGATGATCAATGTCATCACAATGCCCCATGACACCTATCACCACAATTCGCTATGACCCTTGTCATCACAATACTCGATGAACCGTGTCATCACAGTGTTCCAGGACACATGTCATCACAATCATCCATTAATATTTTCATCACAATGCTCCAATACACCTGTCATCACAATGCTCCATGTCCCCTCTTATCATATTGCTCCATGATCTCTTTCATCACAATGCTCCATGACCACTGTCATCACCATACCTCAAGACGCCTGTCATCTCAGTGCTCCATGGCCCCTTTCATCACAAGGCTCCATGAACCCAGTCATCACAATGTTCCCTGCCCTCTTCGTCACAATGCTCCATGGGCCCTGTCATCACAATGCTCCATGCCCTTGTCATCAAAATTCTCCAGAACTCTTGTCATCATAATGTTCCATGCCAATGTCATCAAAATGTCCCATGACACTTGTCATCACAATGCTCCATGGCCTTTGTCATCACAATGTTCCATGGCCCCTGTCATCACAGTGCTCCTTGATACCTTTCATCACAATTCTACATGACCACTGTCATCACAATGCCCCATTTCAGATGTCATCACAATTCGCCATGGTCCTTGTCATAACAATGCTCCATGAACCGTGTCATCACAAGGTTTCAGGACACTTGTCATCACAATGATCCATGATCACTTTCATCACAATGCTCCATGAACCCTGTCATCTCAATGCTCCATAGCCTTTGTATTCACAATGCTCCATGGCCCCTGTAATCACAGTGCTCCATGACCCCTTTCATCACAATGCTCCAAGACCGCTGTCATCACAATGCCCCATGACGCCTGCCACCACCAATCTCCAAGGGCTCCCTTACCAAAAAGCTCCATGATCCCTGTCAGTACAATGTTCCATGACACTTTTCATCACAATGCTCCATGACCCCTGTCATCACAAAGTTCTCTGCCCATATCATCACAATGCTACTTGTCACCTTTCATCACAATGCTCCATGCCCTTTCATCACAATGCTCCAGATTTCTTGTCATCACAATGTTCCTTGACCGTGTCATCACAATGCTCCATGACCCGTGTCATCACAAAGCTCCATGACCCCTGGCATCACAATGATCCATGATTCCTTTCCTCACAGTGCTCCAGTACCCTTTTCATCACAATGCTCCATGCCATTGTCAGCACAATGCTACTTGGACACTGTCATCAAAATGCTCCATCCCCTTTTCATCACAATGCTCCAGATATCCTATCATTACAATGCTCCATGCCCGTGTCAACACAATGCTCCATGACCCCTGTCATCAAAATGCTTGATGAAACTTGTTATCAGAATGTTCCATGACCCCTGTCATCAAAATGATCCCTGACCGTTGTCATCGCAATGCTGCATGATACCTTTCATCCCAATCCTCTGTGACCGCTGTCATCACAATGCTCCAGGACAACTTTCATCACAATGCTCCATGCCCTGGTCATCAAAATGCTCCAGAACTCTTGTCATCATAATGCTCCATGCCAATGTCATCAAAATGCCCCATGACACTTGTCATCACAATGCTCCATGGCCTTTGTCATCACAATGTTCCATGGCCCCTGTCATCAGAGTGCTCCATGTTACCTTTCAATACAATTCTACATGACCACTGTCATCACAATGCCCCATGACAGATGATACCACAATTCGCCATGGTCCTTGTCATCACAATGCTCCATGAACTGTGTCATCACAAGGTTCCAGGACACTTGTCATCACAATGATCCATGATCTCTTTCATCACAATGCTCCATGAACCCTGTCATCTCAATGCTCCATGGCCTTTGTATTCACAATGCTCCATGGCCCCTGTAATCACAGAGCTCCATGACCCCTTTCATCCCAATGCTCCAAGACCGCTGTCATCACAATGCCCCATGACGCCTGCCTTCACAAATCTCCAAGACTTCTCTTACCAAAAAGCTCCATGATCCCTGTCAGTACAATGTTCCATGACACTTTTTATCACAATGCTCCATGACCCCTGTCATCAAAAAGTTCTCTGCCCATATCGTCACAATGCTCCTTGTCACCTTTCATCACAATGCACCATGCCCTTTCATCACAATGCTCCAGAATTCTTGTCATCGCAATGTTCCTTGACCGTGTCATCACAATGCTCCATGACCCTTGTCATCACAAAGCTCCATGACCCCTGGCATCACAATGATCCATGATTCCTTTCCTCACAGTGCTCCAGTACCCTTTTCATCACAATGCTCCATGCCATTGTCAGCACAATTCTCCTTGGACCCTGTCATCAAAATGCTCCATCCCCTTTTCATCACAATGCTCCAGATATCCTATCATTACAATGCTCCATGCTCGTGTCAACACAATGCTCCATGACCCCTGTCATCAAAATGCTTTATGAACCTTGTTATCAGAATGTTCCATGACCCCTGTCATCCAAATGATCCATGACCGTTGTCATCACAATGCTGCATGATACCTTTCATCCCAATTCTCTGTGACCGCTGTCATCACAATGCTCCAGGACAACTTTCATCACAATGCTCCATGACCCCTGTCATCACAACGTTCCATGAAAGTTGTCATCAAAATGCTCCATGACCCCGGTCACCACAAGGTTCCCTGCCCTTGTCATCACAATGGTACATGGCCTGGTCATCACAATGTTCCATGGCCTCTGTCATCACCATGCTCCATGGTCTTTCTCATCACAATGCTCTATGACCCCTGTCATCACAATGCTTGATGACCATTGTCATCACAATGCTCCAAGGCCCCTGTCATCACAATGCCTCATGGTCTTTGTAATCACAATGCTCAATGACCAATGTCATCACAGTGCTCCATGCCGTTGTCATCACAATGCTCCATGGTCCCTGTAATCACAATGCTCCATACCCTTGTCATCACAATGCTCCAGAACACTTGTCATCATAATGCTCCATTCCCGTGTCATCACATTGCTGAATGACACTTGTCATCACAATGTTCCTTGGCCTTTGTCATCACAGTGCTCCATGATACCTTTAATCAAAATTCTACATGACCACTCTCATCACAATGCAAGATGACCAATGTCATCACAATGCCCCATGACACGTGTCATCACAATTCGCCTTGGCCCTTGTCATCTCAATGCTGTATGAAACGTGTCATCAGTAGCTCCCAAGACCCTTGTCATCACAATGCTCCATGAACTCTGTTATCTCAATGTTCCATGGCCTTTGTATTCACAATGCTCCATTGTCCCGATAATCGCGTTGCTCCATGAACACTTTCATCACAATGCTCCTTGACCACTGTCACCATAATGCCCCATGACGTCTCTCATCACTGTGCTCCAAGGCCACTCTCATCAAAATGCTCCATGATCTGTGTCAGCACAATATTGCATGACACTTGTCATCACAATGCTCCATGATCCCTCTAATCACAATGATCCCTGCCAATTTCATCACAATGACCCAAGTCTCCTGTAATCACAATGCTCCATGCCCTTGTCATCACAATGCTCCAGGTCTGTTGTCATCACCATGCTTCATGCCCGTGTCATCACAATGCTCCATGAATCTTGTCTTCACAATGCTCCATGGCCCATGTCATCACAATGCTCCATGGCCCCTCTCATCACAATGCTCTATGGCCTTTGTCATCACAATGCTCCGTGACCCCCGTCAACACAATGCCTGATGACCCCTGTCATCAAAATGCTAAATGGCACTTGTCATCACAATGCTCTATGATGCCTGTCATCACTATTCTCCATGTCACTTGTTATCACAAGGCTCCATGGCCCCTGTACTCCCAGTACTCCATGACCCCTTTCATCACAATGCCCAATGTCACCTCTGATCACAATTCTCAATGGCATTTGTCATCACGATGCTCCATGACACCTGTCATCACAATGCTCCATGAGACTTGTCATCACAATGCTCCATGGCCCCTCTCATTCCTGTGCTCCATAATAACTTTAATCACATTTCCAGATGACCACTGCCATCACAATGCCCCATGACATTGTCATCACAATTCGCCATGACCATTGTCATCACAATGCTCCATGAACCATGTCATCACAGGGTCCCAGGACACTTGGCATCACAATGATCCATTACCACTTTCATCACAATGCTCCATGACCACTGTCATCTCAATGCTCCATGGCCTTTGTATTCACAATGCTCCATGGCCCCTGTAATCACAGTGCTCCATAACACCTTTCATCATAATGCTCCATGACCACTGCCATCTCAATGCCTCATGACGCCTGTCATCACAATTCTCCAAGGCCCCTCTCATCACAGTGCTCCATGACACTTGTCATCCCATTGCTCCATAACACCTGTCATCACAGTGTTCCCTGCCCATGTCATCAAAATGCTCCATGTCCCCTATAATCACAATGCTCCATGCCTTTTTCCTCACAAAGCTCCAGAATTTTGTCATCACAATGTTCCATGACCGTGGCATCACAATGCTCCATGGCCCTTGTCATCACAATGCTCCAGAATTCTTGTCATCACAATGTTCCATGAACGTGTCATCACAATGCTACATGACCCTGGTCATCACAGTTCTCCATGACCTTTGTCATCACAATGCTCTATGTCACTTTTCATCACAATTCTCAATGACCACTTTAATCACTATGCTCGCTGACCATTTTCATCACATTTCTCTATTGTCATTACAATTCCCCATGGCCCCTTTCTTCACAATTCTCCATGATGCCTGTCATCACAATGCTCCATGGCTTTTGTTATCACAATGCTCCAGGACCAGTTTCATCACAATACTCCATCCCCCTTGTCATCACAGTGCACAATGAAAGCTTTCATTACAATGCTCCATGACACTTGTCATCACCATGCTCCATGGCATTTATCGTCACAATGCTCCCAGGCACTTTTCATCACGATATTCCATGAAAACGTTCATCACATTGCTCCATGACCATTGTCATCACAATAGTCCATACCCATGTCAACACAATGCTGCATAATCCCTGTCATCACAATAATGCATGACTGCTGTCATCACAATAATCCAGGACAATTTTCATAACAATGCTTCATGCCCCCAGTCATCACAGTGCTCCATGATACCTTTCATCACAATTCCTAGATGATCAATGTCATCACAATGCCCCATGACACCTGTTACCACAATTCGCTATGACCCTTGTCATCACAATACTCGATGAACCGTGTCATCACAGTGTTCCAGGACACATGTCATCACAATGATCCATTAATAATTTCATCACAATGCTCCAATACACCTGTCATCACAATGCTCCATGTCCCCTCTTATCATATTGCTCCATGATCTCTTTCATCACAATGCTCCATGACCACTGTCATCACCATACCTCAAGACGCCTGTCATCTCAGTGCTCCATGGCCCCTTTCATCACAAGGCTCCATGAACCCAGTCATCACAATGTTCCCTGCCCTCTTCGTCACAATGCTCCATGGGCCCTGTCATCACAATGCTCCATGCCCTTGTCATCAAAATTCTCCAGAACTCTTGTCATCATAATGTTCCATGCCAATGTCATCAAAATGTCCCATGACACTTGTCATCACAATGCTCCATGGCCTTTGTCATCACAATGTTCCATGGCCCCTGTCATCACAGTGCTCCTTGATACCTTTCATCACAATTCTACATGACCACTGTCATCACAATGCCCCATTTCAGATGTCATCACAATTCGCCATGGTCCTTGTCATAACAATGCTCCATGAACCGTGTCATCACAAGGTTTCAGGACACTTGTCATCACAATGATCCATGATCACTTTCATCACAATGCTCCATGAACCCTGTCATCTCAATGCTCCATAGCCTCTGTATTCACAATGCTCCATGGCCCCTGTAATCACAGTGCTCCATGACCCCTTTCATCACAATGCTCCAAGACCGCTCTCATCACAATGCCCCATGACGCCTGCCACCACCAATCTCCAAGGGCTCCCTTACCAAAAAGCTCCATGATCCCTGTCAGTACAATGTTCCATGACACTTTTCATCACAATGCTCCATGACCCCTGTCATCACAAAGTTCTCTGCCCATATCATCACAATGCTACTTGTCACCTTTCATCACAATGCTCCATGCCCTTTCATCACAATGCTCCAGATTTCTTGTCATCACAATGTTCCTTGACCGTGTCATCACAATGCTCCATGACCCGTGTCATCACAAAGCTCCATGACCCCTGGCATCACAATGATCCGTGATTCCTTTCCTCACAGTGCTCCAGTACCCTTTTCATCACAATGCTCCATGCCATTGTCAGCACAATGCTACTTGGACACTGTCATCAAAATGCTCCATCCCCTTTTCATCACAATGCTCCAGATATCCTATCATTACAATGCTCCATGCCCGTGTCAACACAATGCTCCATGACCCCTGTCATCAAAATGCTTGATGAAACTTGTTATCAGAATGTTCCATGACCCCTGTCATCAAAATGATCCCGACCGTTGTCATCGCAATGCTGCATGATACCTTTCATCCCAATCCTCTGTGACCGCTGTCATCACAATGCTCCAGGACAACTTTCATCACAATGCTCCATGCCCTGGTCATCAAAATGCTCCAGAACTCTTGTCATCATAATGCTCCATGCCAATGTCATCAAAATGCCCCATGACACTTGTCATCACAATGCTCCATGGCCTTTGTCATCACAATGTTCCATGGCCCCTGTCATCAGAGTGCTCCATGTTACCTTTCAATACAATTCTACATGACCACTGTCATCACAATGCCCCATGACAGATGATACCACAATTCGCCATGGTCCTTGTCATCACAATGCTCCATGAACTGTGTCATCACAAGGTTCCAGGACACTTGTCATCACAATGATCCATGATCTCTTTCATCACAATGCTCCATGAACCCTGTCATCTCAATGCTCCATGGCCTTTGTATTCACAATGCTCCATGGCCCCTGTAATCACAGAGCTCCATGACCCCTTTCATCCCAATGCTCCAAGACCGCTGTCATCACAATGCCCCATGACGCCTGCCTTCACAAATCTCCAAGACTTCTCTTACCAAAAAGCTCCATGATCCCTGTCAGTACAATGTTCCATGACACTTTTTATCACAATGCTCCATGACCCCTGTCATCAAAAAGTTCTCTGCCCATATCGTCACAATGCTCCTTGTCACCTTTCATCACAATGCACCATGCCCTTTCATCACAATGCTCCAGAATTCTTGTCATCGCAATGTTCCTTGACCGTGTCATCACAATGCTCCATGACCCTTGTCATCACAAAGCTCCATGACCCCTGGCATCACAATGATCCATGATTCCTTTCCTCACAGTGCTCCAGTACCCTTTTCATCACAATGCTCCATGCCATTGTCAGCACAATTCTCCTTGGACCCTGTCATCAAAATGCTCCATCCCCTTTTCATCACAATGCTCCAGATATCCTATCATTACAATGCTCCATGCTCGTGTCAACACAATGCTCCATGACCCCTGTCATCAAAATGCTTTATGAACCTTGTTATCAGAATGTTCCATGACCCCTGTCATCCAAATGATCCATGACCGTTGTCATCACAATGCTGCATGATACCTTTCATCCCAATTCTCTTGTGACCGCTGTCATCACAATGCTCCAGGACAACTTTCATCACAATGCTCCATGACCCCTGTCATCACAACGTTCCATGAAAGTTGTCATCAAAATGCTCCATGACCCCGGTCACCACAAGGTTCCCTGCCCTTGTCATCACAATGGTACATGGCCTGGTCATCACAATGTTCCATGGCCTCTGTCATCACCATGCTCCATGGTCTTTCTCATCACAATGCTCTATGACCCCTGTCATCACAATGCTTGATGACCATTGTCATCACAATGCTCCAAGGCCCCTGTCATCACAATGCCTCATGGTCTTTGTAATCACAATGCTCAATGACCAATGTCATCACAGTGCTCCATGCCGTTGTCATCACAATGCTCCATGGTCCCTGTAATCACAATGCTCCATACCCTTGTCATCACAATGCTCCAGAACACTTGTCATCATAATGCTCCATTCCCGTGTCATCACATTGCTGAATGACACTTGTCATCACAATGTTCCTTGGCCTTTGTCATCACAGTGCTCCATGATACCTTTAATCAAAATTCTACATGACCACTCTCATCACAATGCAAGATGACCAATGTCATCACAATGCCCCATGACACGTGTCATCACAATTCGCCTTGGCCCTTGTCATCTCAATGCTGTATGAAACGTGTCATCAGTAGCTCCCAAGACCCTTGTCATCACAATGCTCCATGAACTCTGTTATCTCAATGTTCCATGGCCTTTGTATTCACAATGCTCCATTGTCCCGATAATCGCGTTGCTCCATGAACACTTTCATCACAATGCTCCTTGACCACTGTCACCATAATGCCCCATGACGTCTCTCATCACTGTGCTCCAAGGCCACTCTCATCAAAATGCTCCATGATCTGTGTCAGCACAATATTGCATGACACTTGTCATCACAATGCTCCATGATCCCACTAATCACAATGATCCCTGCCAATTTCATCACAATGACCCAAGTCTCCTGTAATCACAATGCTCCATGCCCTTGTCATCACAATGCTCCAGGTCTGTTGTCATCACCATGCTTCATGCCCGTGTCATCACAATGCTCCATGAATCTTGTCTTCACAATGCTCCATGGCCCATGTCATCACAATGCTCCATGGCCCCTCTCATCACAATGCTCTATGGCCTTTGTCATCACAATGCTCCGTGACCCCCGTCAACACAATGCCTGATGACCCCTGTCATCAAAATGCTAAATGGCACTTGTCATCACAATGCTCTATGATGCCTGTCATCACTATTCTCCATGTCACTTGTTATCACAAGGCTCCATGGCCCCTGTACTCCCAGTACTCCATGACCCCTTTCATCACAATGCCCAATGTCACCTCTGATCACAATTCTCAATGGCATTTGTCATCACGATGCTCCATGACACCTGTCATCACAATGCTCCATGAGACTTGTCATCACAATGCTCCATGGCCCCTCTCATTCCTGTGCTCCATAATAACTTTAATCACATTTCCAGATGACCACTGCCATCACAATGCCCCATGACATTGTCATCACAATTCGCCATGACCATTGTCATCACAATGCTCCATGAACCATGTCATCACAGGGTCCCAGGACACTTGGCATCACAATGATCCATTACCACTTTCATCACAATGCTCCATGACCACTGTCATCTCAATGCTCCATGGCCTTTGTATTCACAATGCTCCATGGCCCCTGTAATCACAGTGCTCCATAACACCTTTCATCATAATGCTCCATGACCACTGCCATCTCAATGCCTCATGACGCCTGTCATCACAATTCTCCAAGGCCCCTCTCATCACAGTGCTCCATGACACTTGTCATCCCATTGCTCCATAACACCTGTCATCACAGTGTTCCCTGCCCATGTCATCAAAATGCTCCATGTCCCCTATAATCACAATGCTCCATGCCTTTTTCCTCACAAAGCTCCAGAATTTTGTCATCACAATGTTCCATGACCGTGGCATCACAATGCTCCATGGCCCTTGTCATCACAATGCTCCAGAATTCTTGTCATCACAATGTTCCATGAACGTGTCATCACAATGCTACATGACCCTGGTCATCACAGTTCTCCATGACCTTTGTCATCACAATGCTCTATGTCACTTTTCATCACAATTCTCAATGACCACTTTAATCACTATGCTCGCTGACCATTTTCATCACATTTCTCTATTGTCATTACAATTCCCCATGGCCCCTTTCTTCACAATTCTCCATGATGCCTGTCATCACAATGCTCCATGGCTTTTGTTATCACAATGCTCCAGGACCAGTTTCATCACAATACTCCATCCCCCTTGTCATCACAGTGCACAATGAAAGCTTTCATTAAAATGCTCCATGACACTTGTCATCACCATGCTCCATGGCGTTTATCGTCACAATGCTCCCAGGCACTTTTCATCACGATATTCCATGAAAACGTTCATCACATTGCTCCATGACCATTGTCATCACAATAGTCCATACCCATGTCAACACAATGCTGCATAATCCCTGTCATCACAATAATGCATGACTGCTGTCATCACAATAATCCAGGACAATTTTCATAATAATGCTTCATGCCCCCAGTCATCACAGTGCTCCATGATACCTTTCATCACAATTCCTAGATGATCAATGTCATCACAATGCCCCATGACACCTGTTACCACAATTCGCTATGACCCTTGTCATCACAATACTCGATGAACCGTGTCATCACAGTGTTCCAGGACACATGTCATCACAATGATCCATTAATAATTTCATCACAATGCTCCAATACACCTGTCATCACAATGCTCCATGTCCCCTCTTATCATATTGCTCCATGATCTCTTTCATCACAATGCTCCATGACCACTGTCATCACCATACCTCAAGACGCCTGTCATCTCAGTGCTCCATGGCCCCTTTCATCACAAGGCTCCATGAACCCAGTCATCACAATGTTCCCTGCCCTCTTCGTCACAATGCTCCATGGGCCCTGTCATCACAATGCTCCATGCCCTTGTCATCAAAATTCTCCAGAACTCTTGTCATCATAATGTTCCATGCCAATGTCATCAAAATGTCCCATGACACTTGTCATCACAATGCTCCATGGCCTTTGTCATCACAATGTTCCATTGCCCCTGTCATCACAGTGCTCCTTGATACCTTTCATCACAATTCTACATGACCACTGTCATCACAATGCCCCATTTCAGATGTCATCACAATTCGCCATGGTCCTTGTCATAACAATGCTCCATGAACCGTGTCATCACAAGGTTTCAGGACACTTGTCATCACAATGATCCATGATCACTTTCATCACAATGCTCCATGAACCCTGTCATCTCAATGCTCCATAGCCTTTGTATTCACAATGCTCCATGGCCCCTGTAATCACAGTGCTCCATGACCCCTTTCATCACAATGCTCCAAGACCGCTGTCATCACAATGCCCCATGACGCCTGCCACCACCAATCTCCAAGGGCTCCCTTACCAAAAAGCTCCATGATCCCTGTCAGTACAATGTTCCATGACACTTTTCATCACAATGCTCCATGACCCCTGTCATCACAAAGTTCTCTGCCCATATCATCACAATGCTACTTGTCACCTTTCATCACAATGCTCCATGCCCTTTCATCACAATGCTCCAGATTTCTTGTCATCACAATGTTCCTTGACCGTGTCATCACAATGCTCCATGACCCGTGTCATCACAAAGCTCCATGACCCCTAGCATCACAATGATCCATGATTCCTTTCCTCACAGTGCTCCAGTACCCTTTTCATCACAATGCTCCATGCCATTGTCAGCACAATGCTACTTGGACACTGTCATCAAAATGCTCCATCCCCTTTTCATCACAATGCTCCAGATATCCTATCATTACAATGCTCCATGCCCGTGTCAACACAATGCTCCATGACCCCTGTCATCAAAATGCTTGATGAAACTTGTTGTCAGAATGTTCCATGACCCCTGTCATCAAAATGATCCCTGACCGTTGTCATCGCAATGCTGCATGATACATTTCATCCCAATCCTCTGTGACCGCTGTCATCACAATGCTCCAGGACAACTTTCATCACAATGCTCCATGCCCTGGTCATCAAAATGCTCCAGAACTCTTGTCATCATAATGCTCCATGCCAATGTCATCAAAATGCCCCATGACACTTGTCATCACAATGCTCCATGGCCTTTGTCATCACAATGTTCCATTGCCCCTGTCATCAGAGTGCTCCATGTTACCTTTCAATACAATTCTACATGACCACTGTCATCACGATGCCCCATGACAGATGATACCACAATTCGCCATGGTCCTTGTCATCACAATGCTCCATGAACTGTGTCATCACAAGGTTCCAGGACACTTGTCATCACAATGATCCATGATCACTTTCATCACAATGCTCCATGAACCCTGTCATCTCAATGCTCCATGGCCTTTGTATTCACAATGCTCCATGGCCCCTGTAATCACAGAGCTCCATGACCCCTTTCATCCCAATGCTCCAAGACCGCTGTCATCACAATGCCCCATGACGCCTGCCTTCACAAATCTCCACGACCTCTCTTACCAAAAAGCTCCATGATCCCTGTCAGTACAATGTTCCATGACACTTTTTATCACAATGCTCCATGACCCCTGTCATCAAAAAGTTCTCTGCCCATATCGTCACAATGCTCCTTGTCACCTTTCATCACAATGCACCATGCCCTTTCATCACAATGCTCCAGAATTCTTGTCATCGCAATGTTCCTTGACCGTGTCATCACAATGCTCCATGACCCGTGTCATCACAAAGCTCCATGACCCCTGGCATCACAATGATCCATGATTCCTTTCCTCACAGTGCTCCAGTACCCTTTTCATCACAATGCTCCATGCCATTGTCAGCACAATTCTCCTTGGACCCTGTCATCAAAATGCTCCATCCCCTTTTCATCACAATGCTCCAGATATCCTATCATTACAATGCTCCATGCTCGTGTCAACACAATGCTCCATGACCCCTGTCATCAAAATGCTTTATGAACCTTGTTATCAGAATGTTCCATGACCCCTGTCATCCAAATGATCCATGACCGTTGTCATCACAATGCTGCATGATACCTTTCATCCCAATTCTCTGTGACCGCTGTCATCACAATGCTCCAGGACAACTTTCATCACAATGCTCCATGACCCCTGTCATCACAACGTTCCATGAAAGTTGTCATCAAAATGCTCCATGACCCCGGTCACCACAAGGTTCCCTGCCCTTGTCATCACAATGGTACATGGCCTGGTCATCACAATGTTCCATGGCCTCTGTCATCACCATGCTCCATGGTCTTTCTCATCACAATGCTCTATGACCCCTGTCATCACAATGCTTGATGACCATTGTCATCACAATGCTCCAAGGCCCCTGTCATCACAATGCCTCATGGTCTTTGTAATCACAATGCTCAATGACCAATGTCATCACAGTGCTCCATGCCGTTGTCATCACAATGCTCCATGGTCCCTGTAATCACAATGCTCCATACCCTTGTCATCACAATGCTCCAGAACACTTGTCATCATAATGCTCCATTCCCGTGTCATCACATTGCTGAATGACACTTGTCATCACAATGTTCCTTGGCCTTTGTCATCACAGTGCTCCATGATACCTTTAATCAAAATTCTACATGACCACTCTCATCACAATGCAAGATGACCAATGTCATCACAATGCCCCATGACACGTGTCATCACAATTCGCCTTGGCCCTTGTCATCTCAATGCTGTATGAAACGTGTCATCAGTAGCTCCCAAGACCCTTGTCATCACAATGCTCCATGAACTCTGTTATCTCAATGTTCCATGGCCTTTGTATTCACAATGCTCCATTGTCCCGATAATCGCGTTGCTCCATGAACACTTTCATCACAATGCTCCTTGACCACTGTCACCATAATGCCCCATGACGTCTCTCATCACTGTGCTCCAAGGCCACTCTCATCAAAATGCTCCATGATCTGTGTCAGCACAATATTGCATGACACTTGTCATCACAATGCTCCATGATCCCTCTAATCACAATGATCCCTGCCAATGTCATCACAATGACCCAAGTCTCCTGTAATCACAATGCTCCATGCCCTTGTCATCACAATGCTCCAGGTCTGTTGTCATCACCATGCTTCATGCCCGTGTCATCACAATGCTCCATGAATCTTGTCTTCACAATGCTCCATGGCCCATGTCATCACAATGCTCCATGGCCCCTCTCATCACAATGCTCTATGGCCTTTGTCATCACAATGCTCCGTGACCCCCGTCAACACAGTGCCTGATGACCCCTGTCATCAAAATGCTAAATGGCACTTGTCATCACAATGCTCTATGATGCCTGTCATCACTATTCTCCATGTCACTTGTTATCACAAGGCTCCATGGCCCCTGTACTCCCAGTACTCCATGACCCCTTTCATCACAATGCCCAATGTCACCTGTGATCACAATTCTCAATGGCATTTGTCATCACGATGCTCCATGACACCTGTCATCACAATGCTCCATGAGACTTGTCATCACAATGCTCCATGGCCCCTCTCATTCCTGTGCTCCATAATAACTTTAATCACATTTCTAGATGACCACTGCCATCACAATGCCCCATGACATTGTCATCACAATTCGCCATGACCATTGTCATCACAATGCTCCATGAACCATGTCATCACAGGGTCCCAGGACACTTGTCCTCACAATGATCCATTACCACTTTCATCACAATGCTCCATGACCACTGTCATCTCAATGCTCCATGGCCTTTGTATTCACAATGCTCCATGGCCCCTGTAATCACAGTGCTCCATAACACCTTTCATCATAATGCTCCATGACCACTGCCATCTCAATGCCTCATGACGCCTGTCATCACAATTCTCCAAGGCCCCTCTCATCACAGTGCTCCATGACACTTGTCATCCCATTGCTCCATAACACCTGTCATCACAGTGTTCCCTGCCCATGTCATCAAAATGCTCCATGTCCCCTATAATCACAATGCTCCATGCCTTTTTCCTCACAAAGCTCCAGAATTTTGTCATCACAATGTTCCATGACCATGGCATCACAATGCTCCATGGCCCTTGTCATCACAATGCTCCAGAATTCTTGTCATCACAATGTTCCATGAACGTGTCATCACAATGCTACATGACCCTGGTCATCACAGTTCTCCATGACCTTTGTCATCACAATGCTCTATGTCACTTTTCATCACAATTCTCAATGACCACTTTAATCACTATGCTCGCTGACCATTTTCATCACATTTCTCTATTGTCATTACAATTCCCCATGGCCCCTTTCTTCACAATTCTCCATGATGCCTGTCATCACAATGCTCCATGGCTTTTGTTATCACAATGCTCCAGGACCAGTTTCATCACAATACTCCATCCCCCTTGTCATCACAGTGCACAATGAAAGCTTTCATTACAATGCTCCATGACACTTGTCATCACCATGCTCCATGGCGTTTATCGTCACAATGCTCCCAGGCACTTTTCATCACGATATTCCATGAAAACTTTCATCACATTGCTCCATGACCATTGTCATCACAATAGTCCATACCCATGTCAACACAATGCTGCATAATCCCTGTCATCCCAATTCTCCATGACTGCTGTCATCACAATAATCCAGGACAATTTTCATTACAATGCTTCATGCCCCCAGTCATCACAGTGCTCCATGATACCTTTCATCACAATTCCTAGATGATCAATGTCATCACAATGCCCCATGACACCTGTCACCACAATTCGCTATGACCCTTGTCATCACAATACTCGATGAACCGTGTCATCACAGTGTTCCAGGACACATGTCATCACAATCATCCATTAATATTTTCATCACAATGCTCCAATACACCTGTCATCACAATGCTCCATGTCCCCTCTTATCATATTGCTCCATGATCTCTTTCATCACAATGCTCCATGACCACTGTCATCACCATACCTCAAGACGCCTGTCATCTCAGTGCTCCATGGCCCCTTTCATCACAAGGCTCCATGAACCCAGTCATCACAATGTTCCCTGCCCTCTTCATCACAATGCTCCATGGGCCCTGTCATCACAATGCTCCATGCCCTTGTCATCAAAATTCTCCAGAACTCTTGTCATCATAATGTTCCATGCCAATGTCATCAAAATGTCCCATGACACTTGTCATCACAATGCTCCATGGCCTTTGTCATCACAATGTTCCATGGCCCCTGTCATCACAGTGCTCCTTGATACCTTTCATCACAATTCTACATGACCACTGTCATCACAATGTCCCATTTCAGATGTCATCACAATTCGCCATGGGCCTTGTCATAACAATGCTCCATGAACCGTGTCATCACAAGGTTTCAGGACACTTGTCATCACAATGATCCATGATCACTTTCATCACAATGCTCCATGAACCCTGTCATCTCAATGCTCCATAGCCTTTGTATTCACAATGCTCCATGGCCCCTATAATCACAGTGCTCCATGACCCCTTTCATCACAATGCTCCAAGACCGCTGTCATCACAATGCCCCATGATGCCTGCCACCACCAATCTCCAAGGGCTCCCTTACCAAAAAGCTCCATGATCCCTGTCAGTACAATGTTCCATGACACTTTTCATCACAATGCTCCATGACCCCTGTCATCACAAAGTTCTCTGCCCATATCATCACAATGCTACTTGTCACCTTTCATCACAATGCTCCATGCCCTTTCATCACAATGCTCCAGATTTCTTGTCATCACAATGTTCCTTGACCGTGTCATCACAATGCTCCATGACCCGTGTCATCACAAAGCTCCATGACCCCTGGCATCACAATGATCCATGATTCCTTTCCTCACAGTGCTCCAGTACCCTTTTCATCACAGTGCTCCATGCCATTGTCAGCACAATGCTACTTGGACACTGTCATCAAAATGCTCCATCCCCTTTTCATCACAATGCTCCAGATATCCTATCATTACAATGCTCCATGCCCGTGTCAACACAATGCTCCATGACCCCTGTCATCAAAATGCTTGATGAAACTTGTTATCAGAATGTTCCATGACCCCTGTCATCAAAATGATCCCTGACCGTTGTCATCGCAATGCTGCATGATACCTTTCATCCCAATCCTCTGTGACCGCTGTCATCACAATGCTCCAGGACAACTTTCATCACAATACTCCATGCCCTGGTCATCAAAATGCTCCAGAACTCTTGTCATCATAATGCTCCATGCCAATGTCATCAAAATGCCCCATGACACTTGTCATCACAATGCTCCATGGCCTTTGTCATCACAATGTTCCATGGCCCCTGTCATCAGAGTGCTCCATGTTACCTTTCAATACAATTCTACATGACCACTGTCATCACAATGCCCCATGACAGATGATACCACAATTCGCCATGGTCCTTGTCATCACAATGCTCCATGAACTGTGTCATCACAAGGTTCCAGGACACTTGTCATCACAATGATCCATGATCACTTTCATCACAATGCTCCATGAACCCTGTCATCTCAATGCTCCATTGCCTTTGTATTCACAATGCTCCATGGCCCCTGTAATCACAGAGCTCCATGACCCCTTTCATCCCAATGCTCCAAGACCGCTGTCATCACAATGCCCCATGACGCCTGCCTTCACAAATCTCCAAGACCTCTCTTACCAAAAAGCTCCATGATCCCTGTCAGTACAATGTTCCATGACACTTTTTATCACAATGCTCCATGACCCCTGTCATCAAAAAGTTCTCTGCCCATATCGTCACAATGCTCCTTGTCACCTTTCATCACAATGCACCATGCCCTTTCATCACAATGCTCCAGAATTCTTGTCATCGCAATGTTCCTTGACCGTGTCATCACAATGCTCCATGACCCTTGTCATCACAAAGCTCCATGACCCCTGGCATCACAATGATCCATGATTCCTTTCCTCACAGTGCTCCAGTACCCTTTTCATCACAATGCTCCATGCCATTGTCAGCACAATTCTCCTTGGACCCTGTCATCAAAATGCTCCATCCCCTTTTCATCACAATGCTCCAGATATCCTATCATTACAATGCTCCATGCTCGTGTCTACACAATGCTCCATGACCCCTGTCATCAAAATGCTTTATGAACCTTGTTATCAGAATGTTCCATGACCCCTGTCATCCAAATGATCCATGACCGTTGTCATCACAATGCTGCATGATACCTTTCATCCCAATTCTCTGTGACCGCTGTCATCACAATGCTCCAGGACAACTTTCATCACAATGCTCCATGACCCCTGTCATCACAACGTTCCATGAAAGTTGTCATCAAAATGCTCCATGACCCCGGTCACCACAAGGTTCCCTGCCCTTGTCATCACAATGGTACATGGCCTGGTCATCACAATGTTCCATGGCCTCTGTCATCACCATGCTCCATGGTCTTTCTCATCACAATGCTCTATGACCCCTGTCATCACAATGCTTGATGACCATTGTCATCACAATGCTCCAAGGCCCGTGTCATCACAATGCCTCATGGTCTTTGTAATCACAATGCTCAATGACCAATGTCATCACAGTGCTCCATGCCGTTGTCATCACAATGCTCCATGGTCCCTGTAATCACAATGCTCCATACCCTTGTCATCACAATGCTCCAGAACACTTGTCATCATAATGCTCCATTCCCGTGTCATCACATTGCTGAATGACACTTGTCATCACAATGTTCCTTGGCCTTTGTCATCACAGTGCTCCATGATACCTTTAATCAAAATTCTACATGACCACTCTCATCACAATGCAAGATGACCAATGTCATCACAATGCCCCATGACACGTGTCATCACAATTCGCCTTGGCCCTTGTCATCTCAATGCTGTATGAAACGTGTCATCAGTAGCTCCCAAGACCCTTGTCATCACAATGCTCCATGAACTCTGTTATCTCAATGTTCCATGGCCTTTGTATTCACAATGCTCCATTGTCCCGATAATCGCGTTGCTCCATGAACACTTTCATCACAATGCTCCTTGACCACTGTCACCATAATGCCCCATGACGTCTCTCATCACTGTGCTCCAAGGCCACTCTCATCAAAATGCTCCATGATCTGTGTCAGCACAATATTGCATGACACTTGTCATCACAATGCTCCATGATCCCTCTAATCACAATGATCCCTGCCAATTTCATCACAATGACCCAAGTCTCCTGTAATCACAATGCTCCATGCCCTTGTCATCACAATGCTCCAGGTCTGTTGTCATCACCATGCTTCATGCCTGTGTCATCACAATGCTCCATGAATCTTGTCTTCACAATGCTCCATGGCCCATGTCATCACAATGCTCCATGGCCCCTCTCATCACAATGCTCTATGGCCTTTGTCATCACAATGCTCCGTGACCCCCGTCAACACAGTGCCTGATGACCCCTGTCATCAAAATGCTAAATGGCACTTGTCATCACAATGCTCTATGATGCCTGTCATCACTATTCTCCATGTCACTTGTTATCACAAGGCTCCATGGCCCCTGTACTCCCAGTACTCCATGACCCCTTTCATCACAATGCCCAATGTCACCTCTGATCACAATTCTCAATGGCATTTGTCATCACGATGCTCCATGACACCTGTCATCACAATGCTCCATGAGACTTGTCATCACAATGCTCCATGGCCCCTCTCATTCCTGTGCTCCATAATAACTTTAATCACATTTCTAGATGACCACTGCCATCACAATGCCCCATGACATTGTCATCACAATTCGCCATGACCATTGTCATCACAATGCTCCATGAACCATGTCATCACAGGGTCCCAGGACACTTGTCCTCACAATGATCCATTACCACTTTCATCACAATGCTCCATGACCACTGTCATCTCAATGCTCCATGGCCTTTGTATTCACAATGCTCCATGGCCCCTGTAATCACAGTGCTCCATAACACCTTTCATCATAATGCTCCATGACCACTGCCATCTCAATGCCTCATGACGCCTATCATCACAATTCTCCAAGGCCCCTCTCATCACAGTGCTCCATGACACTTGTCATCCCATTGCTCCATAACACCTGTCATCACAGTGTTCCCTGCCCATGTCATCAAAATGCTCCATGTCCCCTATAATCACAATGCTCCATGCCTTTTTTCTCACAAAGCTCCAGAATTTTGTCATCACAATGTTCCATGACCGTGGCATCCCAATGCTCCATGGCCCTTGTCATCACAATGCTCCAGAATTCTTGTCATCACAATGTTCCATGAACGTGTCATCACAATGCTACATGACCCTGGTCATCACAGTTCTCCATGACCTTTGTCATCACAATGCTCTATGTCACTTTTCATCACAATTCTCAATGACCACTTTAATCACTATGCTCGCTGACCATTTTCATCACATTTCTCTATTGTCATTACAATTCCCCATGGCCCCTTTCTTCACAATTCTCCATGATGCCTGTCATCACAATGATCCATGGCTTTTGTTATCACAATGCTCCAGGACCAGTTTCATCACAATACTCCATCCCCCTTGTCATCAGAGTGCACAATGAAAGCTTTCATTACAATGCTCCATGACACTTGTCATCACAATGCTCCATGGCCTTTATCGTCACAATGCTCCCAGGCACTTTTCATCACGATATTCCATGAAAACTTTCATCACATTGCTCCATGACCATTGTCATCACAATAGTCCATACCCATGTCAACACAATGCTGCATAATCCCTGTCATCCCAATTCTCCATGACTGCTGTCATCACAATAATCCAGGACAATTTTCATTACAATGCTTCATGCCCCCAGTCATCACAGTGCTCCATGATACCTTTCATCACAATTCCTAGATGATCAATGTCATCACAATGCCCCATGACACCTGTCACCACAATTCGCTATGACCCTTGTCATCACAATACTCGATGAACCGTGTCATCACAGTGTTCCAGGACACATGTCATCACAATGATCCATTAATATTTTCATCACAATGCTCCAATACACCTGTCATCCCAATGCTCCATGTCCCGTCTTATCATATTGCTCCATGATCTCTTTCATCACAATGCTCCATGACCACTGTCATCACCATACCTCAAGACGCCTGTCATCTCAGTGCTCCATGGCCCCTTTCATCACAAAGCTCCATGAACCCAGTCATCACAATGTTCCCTGCCCTCTTCGTCACAATGCTCCATGGGCCCTGTCATCACAATGCTCCATGCCCTTGTCATCAAAATTCTCCAGAACTCTTGTCATCATAATGTTCCATGCCAATGTCATCAAAATGTCCCATGACACTTGTCATCACAATGCTCCATGGCCTTTGTCATCACAATGTTCCATGGCCCCTGTCATCACAGTGCTCCTTGATACCTTTCATCACAATTCTACATGACCACTGTCATCACAATGCCCCATTTCAGATGTCATCACAATTCGCCATGGTCCTTGTCATAACAATGCTCCATGAACCGTGTCATCACAAGGTTTCAGGACACTTGTCATCACAATGATCCATGATCACTTTCATCACAATGCTCCATGAACCCTGTCATCTCAATGCTCCATAGCCTTTGTATTCACAATGCTCCATGGCCCCTGTAATCACAGTGCTCCATGACCCCTTTCATCACAATGCTCCAAGACCGCTGTCATCACAATGCCCCATGACGCCTGCCACCACCAATCTCCAAGGGCTCCCTTACCAAAAAGCTCCATGATCCCTCTCAGTACAATGTTCCATGACACTTTTCATCACAATGCTCCATGACCCCTGTCATCACAAAGTTCTCTGCCCATATCATCACAATGCTACTTGTCACCTTTCATCACAATGCTCCATGCCCTTTCATCACAATGCTCCAGATTTCTTGTCATCACAATGTTCCTTGACCGTGTCATCACAATGCTCCATGACCCGTGTCATCACAAAGCTCCATGACCCCTGGCATCACAATGATCCATGATTCCTTTCCTCACAGTGCTCCAGTACCCTTTTCATCACAATGCTCCATGCCATTGTCAGCACAATGCTACTTGGACACTGTCATCAAAATGCTCCATCCCCTTTTCATCACAATGCTCCAGATATCCTATCATTACAATGCTCCATGCCCGTGTCAACACAATGCTCCATGACCCCTGTCATCAAAATGCTTGATGAAACTTGTTATCAGAATGTTCCATGACCCCTGTCATCAAAATGATCCCTGACCGTTGTCATCGCAATGCTGCATGATACCTTTCATCCCAATCCTCTGTGACCGCTGTCATCACAATGCTCCAGGACAACTTTCATCACAATGCTCCATGCCCTGGTCATCAAAATGCTCCAGAACTCTTGTCATCATAATGCTCCATGCCTATGTCATCAAAATGCCCCATGACACTTGTCATCACAATGCTCCATGGCCTTTGTCATCACAATGTTCCATGGCCCCTGTCATCAGAGTGCTCCATGTTACCTTTCAATACAATTCTACATGACCACTGTCATCACAATGCCCCATGACAGATGATACCACAATTCGCCATGGTCCTTGTCATCACAATGCTCCATGAACTGTGTCATCACAAGGTTCCAGGACACTTGTCATCACAATGATCCATGATCACTTTCATCACAATGCTCCATGAACCCTGTCATCTCAATGCTCCATGGCCTTTGTATTCACAATGCTCCATGGCCCCTGTAATCACAGAGCTCCATGACCCCTTTCATCCCAATGCTCCAAGACCGCTGTCATCACAATGCCCCATGACGCCTGCCTTCACAAATCTCCAAGACCTCTCTTACCAAAAAGCTCCATGATCCCTGTCAGTACAATGTTCCATGACACTTTTTATCACAATGCTCCATGACCCCTGTCATCAAAAAGTTCTCTGCCCATATCGTCACAATGCTCCTTGTCACCTTTCATCACAATGCACCATGCCCTTTCATCACAATGCTCCAGAATTCTTGTCATCGCAATGTTCCTTGACCGTGTCATCACAATGCTCCATGACCCTTGTCATCACAAAGCTCCATGACCCCTGGCATCACAATGATCCATGATTCCTTTCCTCACAGTGCTCCAGTACCCTTTTCATCACAATGCTCCATGCCATTGTCAGCACAATTCTCCTTGGACCCTGTCATCAAAATGCTCCATCCCCTTTTCATCACAATGCTCCAGATATCCTATCATTACAATGCTCCATGCTCGTGTCAACACAATGCTCCATGACCCCTGTCATCAAAATGCTTTATGAACCTTGTTATCAGAATGTTCCATGACCCCTGTCATCCAAATGATCCATGACCGTTGTCATCACAATGCTGCATGATACCTTTCATCCCAATTCTCTGTGACCGCTGTCATCACAATGCTCCAGGACAACTTTCATCACAATGCTCCATGACCCCTGTCATCACAACGTTCCATGAAAGTTGTCATCAAAATGCTCCATGACCCCGGTCACCACAAGGTTCCCTGCCCTTGTCATCACAATGGTACATGGCCTGGTCATCACAATGTTCCATGGCCTCTGTCATCACCATGCTCCATGGTCTTTCTCATCACAATGCTCTATGACCCCTGTCATCACAATGCTTGATGACCATTGTCATCACAATGCTCCAAGGCCCCTGTCATCACAATGCCTCCTGGTCTTTGTAATCACAATGCTCAATGACCAATGTCATCACAGTGCTCCATGCTGTTGTCATCACAATGCTCCATGGTCCCTGTAAACACAATGCTCCATACCCTTGTCATCACAATGCTCCAGAACACTTGTCATCATAATGCTCCATTCCCGTGTCATCACATTGCTGAATGACACTTGTCATCACAATGTTCCTTGGCCTTTGTCATCACAGTGCTCCATGATACCTTTAATCAAAATTCTACATGACCACTCTCATCACAATGCAAGATGACCAATGTCATCACAATGCCCCATGACACGTGTCATCACAATTCGCCTTGGCCCTTGTCATCTCAATGCTGTATGAAACGTGTCATCAGTAGCTCCCAAGACCCTTGTCATCACAATGCTCCATGAACTCTGTTATCTCAATGTTCCATGGCCTTTGTATTCACAATGCTCCATTGTCCCGATAATCGCGTTGCTCCATGAACACTTTCATCACAATGCTCCTTGACCACTGTCACCATAATGCCCCATGACGTCTCTCATCACTGTGCTCCAAGGCCACTCTCATCAAAATGCTCCATGATCTGTGTCAGCACAATATTGCATGACACTTGTCATCACAATGCTCCATGATCCCACTAATCACAATGATCCCTGCCAATTTCATCACAATGACCCAAGTCTCCTGTAATCACAATGCTCCATGCCCTTGTCATCACAATGCTCCAGGTCTGTTGTCATCACCATGCTTCATGCCCGTGTCATCACAATGCTCCATGAATCTTGTCTTCAAAATGTTCCATGGCCCATGTCATCACAATGCTCCATGACCCCTCTCATCACAATGCTCTATGGCCTTTGTCATCACAATGCTCCGTGACCCCCGTCAACACAATGCCTGATGACCCCTGTCATCAAAATGCTAAATGGCACTTGTCATCACAATGCTCTATGATGCCTGTCATCACTATTCTCCATGTCACTTGTTATCACAAGGCTCCATGGCCCCTGTACTCCCAGTACTCCATGACCCCTTTCATCACAATGCCCAATGTCACCTCTGATCACAATTCTCAATGGCATTTGTCATCACGATGCTCCATGACACCTGTCATCACAATGCTCCATGAGACTTGTCATCACAATGCTCCATGGCCCCTCTCATTCCTGTGCTCCATAATAACTTTAATCACATTTCCAGATGACCACTGCCATCACAATGCCCCATGACATTGTCATCACAATTCGCCATGACCATTGTCATCACAATGCTCCATGAACCATGTCATCACAGGGTCCCAGGACACTTGGCATCACAATGATCCATTACCACTTTCATCACAATGCTCCATGACCACTGTCATCTCAATGCTCCATGGCCTTTGTATTCACAATGCTCCATGGCCCCTGTAATCACAGTGCTCCATAACACCTTTCATCATAATGCTCCATGACCACTGCCATCTCAATGCCTCATGACGCCTGTCATCACAATTCTCCAAGGCCCCTCTCATCACAGTGCTCCATGACACTTGTCATCCCATTGCTCCATTACACCTGTCATCACAGTGTTCCCTGCCCATGTCATCAAAATGCTCCATGTCCCCTATAATCACAATGCTCCATGCCTTTTTCCTCACAAAGCTCCAGAATTTTGTCATCACAATGTTCCATGACCGTGGCATCCCAATGCTCCATGGCCCTTGTCATCACAATGCTCCAGAATTCTTGTCATCACAATGTTCCATGAACGTGTCATCACAATGCTACATGACCCTGGTCATCACAGTTCTCCATGACCTTTGTCATCACAATGCTCTATGTCACTTTTCATCACAATTCTCAATGACCACTTTAATCACTATGCTCGCTGACCATTTTCATCACATTTCTCTATTGTCATTACAATTCCCCATGGCCCCTTTCTTCACAATTCTCCATGATGCCTGTCATCACAATGCTCCATGGCTTTTGTTATCACAATGCTCCAGGACCAGTTTCATCACAATACTCCATCCCCCTTGTCATCACAGTGCACAATGAAAGCTTTCATTACAATGCTCCATGACACTTGTCATCACCATGCTCCATGGCGTTTATCGTCACAATGCTCCCAGGCACTTTTCATCACGATATTCCATGAAAACGTTCATCACATTGCTCCATGACCATTGTCATCACAATAGTCCATACCCATGTCAACACAATGCTGCATAATCCCTGTCATCACAATAATGCATGACTGCTGTCATCACAATAATCCAGGACAATTTTCATAACAATGCTTCATGCCCCCAGTCAACACAGTGCTCCATGATACCTTTCATCACAATTCCTAGATGATCAATGTCATCACAATGCCCCATGACACCTGTTACCACAATTCGCTATGACCCTTGTCATCACAATACTCGATGAACCGTGTCATCACAGTGTTCCAGGACACATGTCATCACAATGATCCATTAATAATTTCATCACAATGCTCCAATACACCTGTCATCACAATGCTCCATGTCCCCTCTTATCATATTGCTCCATGATCTCTTTCATCACAATGCTCCATGACCACTGTCATCACCATATCTCAAGACGCCTGTCATCTCAGTGCTCCATGGCCCCTTTCATCACAAGGCTCCATGAACCCAGTCATCACAATGTTCCCTGCCCTCTTCGTCACAATGCTCCATGGGCCCTGTCATCACAATGCTCCATGCCCTTGTCATCAAAATTCTCCAGAACTCTTGTCATCATAATGTTCCATGCCAATGTCATCAAAATGTCCCATGACACTTGTCATCACAATGCTCCATGGCCTTTGTCATCACAATGTTCCATGGCCCCTGTCATCACAGTGCTCCTTGATACCTTTCATCACAATTCTACATGACCACTGTCATCACAATGCCCCATTTCAGATGTCATCACAATTCGCCATGGTCCTTGTCATAACAATGCTCCATGAAACGTGTCATCACAAGGTTTCAGGACACTTGTCATCACAATGATCCATGATCACTTTCATCACAATGCTCCATGAACCCTGTCATCTCAATGCTCCATAGCCTTTGTATTCACAATGCTCCATGGCCCCTGTAATCACAGTGCTCCATGACCCCTTTCATCACAATGCTCCAAGACCGCTGTCATCACAATGCCCCATGACGCCTGCCACCACCAATCTCCAAGGGCTCCCTTACCAAAAAGCTCCATGATCCCTGTCAGTACAATGTTCCATGACACTTTTCATCACAATGCTCCATGACCCCTGTCATCACAAAGTTCTCTGCCCATATCATCACAATGCTACTTGTCACCTTTCATCACAATGCTCCATGCCCTTTCATCACAATGCTCCAGATTTCTGGTCATCACAATGTTCCTTGACCGTGTCATCACAAAGCTCCATGACCCCTGGCATCACAATGATCCATGATTCCTTTCCTCACAGTGCTCCAGTACCCTTTTCATCACAATGCTCCATGCCATTGTCAGCACAATGCTACTTGGACACTGTCATCAAAATGCTCCATCCCCTTTTCATCACAATGCTCCAGATATCCTATCATTACAATGCTCCATGCCCGTGTCAACACAATGCTCCATGACCCCTGTCATCAAAATGCTTGATGAAACTTGTTATCAGAATGTTCCATGACCCCTGTCATCAAAATGATCCCTGACCGTTGTCATCGCAATGCTGCATGATACCTTTCATCCCAATCCTCTGTGACCGCTGTCATCACAATGCTCCAGGACAACTTTCATCACAATGCTCCATGCCCTGGTCATCAAAATGCTCCAGAACTCTTGTCATCATAATGCTCCATGCCAATGTCATCAAAATGCCCCATGACACTTGTCATCACAATGCTCCATGGCCTTTGTCATCACAATGTTCCATGGCCCCTGTCATCAGAGTGCTCCATGTTACCTTTCAATACAATTCTACATGACCACTGTCATCACAATGCCCCATGACAGATGATACCACAATTCGCCATGGTCCTTGTCATCACAATGCTCCATGAACTGTGTCATCACAAGGTTCCAGGACACTTGTCATCACAATGATCCATGATCTCTTTCATCACAATGCTCCATGAACCCTGTCATCTCAATGCTCCATGGCCTTTGTATTCACAATTCTCCATGGCCCCTGTAATCACAGAGCTCCATGACCCCTTTCATCCCAATGCTCCAAGACCGCTGTCATCACAATGCCCCATGACGCCTGCCTTCACAAATCTCCAAGACCTCTCTTACCAAAAAGCTCCATGATCCCTGTCAGTACAATGTTCCATGACACTTTTTATCACAATGCTCCATGACCCCTGTCATCAAAAAGTTCTCTGCCCATATCGTCACAATGCTCCTTGTCACCTTTCATCACAATGCACCATGCCCTTTCATCACAATGCTCCAGAATTCTTGTCATCGCAATGTTCCTTGACCGTGTCATCACAATGCTCCATGACCCTTGTCATCACAAAGCTCCATGACCCCTGGCATCACAATGATCCATGATTCCTTTCCTCACAGTGCTCCAGTACCCTTTTCATCACAATGCTCCATGCCATTGTCAGCACAATTCTCCTTGGACCCTGTCATCAAAATGCTCCATCCCCTTTTCATCACAATGCTCCAGATATCCTATCATTACAATGCTCCATGCTCGTGTCAACACAATGCTCCATGACCCCTGTCATCAAAATGCTTTATGAACCTTGTTATCAGAATGTTCCATGACCCCTGTCATCCAAATGATCCATGACCGTTGTCATCACAATGCTGCATGATACCTTTCATCCCAATTCTCTGTGACCGCTGTCATCACAATGCTCCAGGACAACTTTCATCACAATGCTCCATGACCCCTGTCATCACAACGTTCCATGAAAGTTGTCATCAAAATGCTCCATGACCCCGGTCACCACAAGGTTCCCTGCCCTTGTCATCACAATGGTACATGGCCTGGTCATCACAATGTTCCATGGCCTCTGTCATCACCATGCTCCATGGTCTTTCTCATCACAATGCTCTATGACCCCTGTCATCACAATGCTTGATGACCATTGTCATCACAATGCTCCAAGGCCCCTGTCATCACAATGCCTCATGGTCTTTGTAATCACAATGCTCAATGACCAATGTCATCACAGTGCTCCATGCCGTTGTCATCACAATGCTCCATGGTCCCTGTAATCACAATGCTCCATACCCTTGTCATCACAATGCTCCAGAACACTTGTCATCATAATGCTCCATTCCCGTGTCATCACATTGCTGAATGACACTTGTCATCACAATGTTCCTTGGCCTTTGTCATCACAGTGCTCCATGATACCTTTAATCAAAATTCTACATGACCACTCTCATCACAATGCAAGATGACCAATGTCATCACAATGCCCCATGACACGTGTCATCACAATTCGCCTTGGCCCTTGTCATCTCAATGCTGTATGAAACGTGTCATCAGTAGCTCCCAAGACCCTTGTCATCACAATGCTCCATGAACTCTGTTATCTCAATGTTCCATGGCCTTTGTATTCACAATGCTCCATTGTCCCGATAATCGCGTTGCTCCATGAACACTTTCATCACAATGCTCCTTGACCACTGTCACCATAATGCCCCATGACGTCTCTCATCACTGTGCTCCAAGGCCACTCTCATCAAAATGCTCCATGATCTGTGTCAGCACAATATTGCATGACACTTGTCATCACAATGCTCCATGATCCCACTAATCACAATGATCCCTGCCAATTTCATCACAATGACCCAAGTCTCCTGTAATCACAATGCTCCATGCCCTTGTCATCACAATGCTCCAGGTCTGTTGTCATCACCATGCTTCATGCCCGTGTCATCACAATGCTCCATGAATCTTGTCTTCAAAATGTTCCATGGCCCATGTCATCACAATGCTCCATGACCCCTCTCATCACAATGCTCTATGGCCTTTGTCATCACAATGCTCCGTGACCCCCGTCAACACAATGCCTGATGACCCCTGTCATCAAAATGCTAAATGGCACTTGTCATCACAATGCTCTATGATGCCTGTCATCACTATTCTCCATGTCACTTGTTATCACAAGGCTCCATGGCCCCTGTACTCCCAGTACTCCATGACCCCTTTCATCACAATGCCCAATGTCACCTCTGATCACAATTCTCAATGGCATTTGTCATCACGATGCTCCATGACACCTGTCATCACAATGCTCCATGAGACTTGTCATCACAATGCTCCATGGCCCCTCTCATTCCTGTGCTCCATAATAACTTTAATCACATTTCCAGATGACCACTGCCATCACAATGCCCCATGACATTGTCATCACAATTCGCCATGACCATTGTCATCACAATGCTCCATGAACCATGTCATCACAGGGTCCCAGGACACTTGGCATCACAATGATCCATTACCACTTTCATCACAATGCTCCATGACCACTGTCATCTCAATGCTCCATGGCCTTTGTATTCACAATGCTCCATGGCCCCTGTAATCACAGTGCTCCATAACACCTTTCATCATAATGCTCCATGACCACTGCCATCTCAATGCCTCATGACGCCTGTCATCACAATTCTCCAAGGCCCCTCTCATCACAGTGCTCCATGACACTTGTCATCCCATTGCTCCATAACACCTGTCATCACAGTGTTCCCTGCCCATGTCATCAAAATGCTCCATGTCCCCTATAATCACAATGCTCCATGCCTTTTTCCTCACAAAGCTCCAGAATTTTGTCATCACAATGTTCCATGACCGTGGCATCCCAATGCTCCATGGCCCTTGTCATCACAATGCTCCAGAATTCTTGTCATCACAATGTTCCATGAACGTGTCATCACAATGCTACATGACCCTGGTCATCACAGTTCTCCATGACCTTTGTCATCACAATGCTCTATGTCACTTTTCATCACAATTCTCAATGACCACTTTAATCACTATGCTCGCTGACCATTTTCATCACATTTCTCTATTGTCATTACAATTCCCCATGGCCCCTTTCTTCACAATTCTCCATGATGCCTGTCATCACAATGCTCCATGGCTTTTGTTATCACAATGCTCCAGGACCAGTTTCATCACAATACTCCATCCCCCTTGTCATCACAGTGCACAATGAAAGCTTTCATTACAATGCTCCATGACACTTGTCATCACCATGCTCCATGGCGTTTATCGTCACAATGCTCCCAGGCACTTTTCATCACGATATTCCATGAAAACGTTCATCACATTGCTCCATGACCATTGTCATCACAATAGTCCATACCCATGTCAACACAATGCTGCATAATCCCTGTCATCACAATAATGCATGACTGCTGTCATCACAATAATCCAGGACAATTTTCATAACAATGCTTCATGCCCCCAGTCAACACAGTGCTCCATGATACCTTTCATCACAATTCCTAGATGATCAATGTCATCACAATGCCCCATGACACCTGTTACCACAATTCGCTATGACCCTTGTCATCACAATACTCGATGAACCGTGTCATCACAGTGTTCCAGGACACATGTCATCACAATGATCCATTAATAATTTCATCACAATGCTCCAATACACCTGTCATCACAATGCTCCATGTCCCCTCTTATCATATTGCTCCATGATCTCTTTCATCACAATGCTCCATGACCACTGTCATCACCATATCTCAAGACGCCTGTCATCTCAGTGCTCCATGGCCCCTTTCATCACAAGGCTCCATGAACCCAGTCATCACAATGTTCCCTGCCCTCTTCGTCACAATGCTCCATGGGCCCTGTCATCACAATGCTCCATGCCCTTGTCATCAAAATTCTCCAGAACTCTTGTCATCATAATGTTCCATGCCAATGTCATCAAAATGTCCCATGACACTTGTCATCACAATGCTCCATGGCCTTTGTCATCACAATGTTCCATGGCCCCTGTCATCACAGTGCTCCTTGATACCTTTCATCACAATTCTACATGACCACTGTCATCACAATGCCCCATTTCAGATGTCATCACAATTCGCCATGGTCCTTGTCATAACAATGCTCCATGAAACGTGTCATCACAAGGTTTCAGGACACTTGTCATCACAATGATCCATGATCACTTTCATCACAATGCTCCATGAACCCTGTCATCTCAATGCTCCATAGCCTTTGTATTCACAATGCTCCATGGCCCCTGTAATCACAGTGCTCCATGACCCCTTTCATCACAATGCTCCAAGACCGCTGTCATCACAATGCCCCATGACGCCTGCCACCACCAATCTCCAAGGGCTCCCTTACCAAAAAGCTCCATGATCCCTGTCAGTACAATGTTCCATGACACTTTTCATCACAATGCTCCATGACCCCTGTCATCACAAAGTTCTCTGCCCATATCATCACAATGCTACTTGTCACCTTTCATCACAATGCTCCATGCCCTTTCATCACAATGCTCCAGATTTCTGGTCATCACAATGTTCCTTGACCGTGTCATCACAATGCTCCATGACCCGTGTCATCACAAAGCTCCATGACCCCTGGCATCACAATGATCCATGATTCCTTTCCTCACAGTGCTCCAGTACCCTTTTCATCACAATGCTCCATGCCATTTTCAGCACAATGCTACTTGGACACTGTCATCAAAATGCTCCATCCCCTTTTCATCACAATGCTCCAGATATCCTATCATTACAATGCTCCATGCCCGTGTCAACACAATGCTCCATGACCCCTGTCATCAAAATGCTTGATGAAACTTGTTATCAGAATGTTCCATGACCCCTGTCATCAAAATGATCCCTGACCGTTGTCATCGCAATGCTGCATGATACCTTTCATCCCAATCCTCTGTGACCGCTGTCATCACAATGCTCCAGGACAACTTTCATCACAATGCTCCATGCCCTGGTCATCAAAATGCTCCAGAACTCTTGTCATCATAATGCTCCATGCCAATGTCATCAAAATGCCCCATGACACTTGTCATCACAATGCTCCATGGCCTTTGTCATCACAATGTTCCATGGCCCCTGTCATCAGAGTGCTCCATGTTACCTTTCAATACAATTCTACATGACCACTGTCATCACAATGCCCCATGACAGATGATACCACAATTCGCCATGGTCCTTGTCATCACAATGCTCCATGAACTGTGTCATCACAAGGTTCCAGGACACTTGTCATCACAATGATCCATGATCTCTTTCATCACAATGCTCCATGAACCCTGTCATCTCAATGCTCCATGGCCTTTGTATTCACAATGCTCCATGGCCCCTGTAATCACAGAGCTCCATGACCCCTTTCATCCCAATGCTCCAAGACCGCTGTCATCACAATGCCCCATGACGCCTGCCTTCACAAATCTCCAAGACCTCTCTTACCAAAAAGCTCCATGATCCCTGTCAGTACAATGTTCCATGACACTTTTTATCACAATGCTCCATGACCCCTGTCATCAAAAAGTTCTCTGCCCATATCGTCACAATGCTCCTTGTCACCTTTCATCACAATGCACCATGCCCTTTCATCACAATGCTCCAGAATTCTTGTCATCGCAATGTTCCTTGACCGTGTCATCACAATGCTCCATGACCCTTGTCATCACAAAGCTCCATGACCCCTGGCATCACAATGATCCATGATTCCTTTCCTCACAGTGCTCCAGTACCCTTTTCATCACAATGCTCCATGCCATTGTCAGCACAATTCTCCTTGGACCCTGTCATCAAAATGCTCCATCCCCTTTTCATCACAATGCTCCAGATATCCTATCATTACAATGCTCCATGCTCGTGTCAACACAATGCTCCATGACCCCTGTCATCAAAATGCTTTATGAACCTTGTTATCAGAATGTTCCATGACCCCTGTCATCCAAATGATCCATGACCGTTGTCATCACAATGCTGCATGATACCTTTCATCCCAATTCTCTGTGACCGCTGTCATCACAATGCTCCAGGACAACTTTCATCACAATGCTCCATGACCCCTGTCATCACAACGTTCCATGAAAGTTGTCATCAAAATGCTCCATGACCCCGGTCACCACAAGGTTCCCTGCCCTTGTCATCACAATGGTACATGGCCTGGTCATCACAATGTTCCATGGCCTCTGTCATCACCATGCTCCATGGTCTTTCTCATCACAATGCTCTATGACCCCTGTCATCACAATGCTTGATGACCATTGTCATCACAATGCTCCAAGGCCCCTGTCATCACAATGCCTCATGGTCTTTGTAATCACAATGCTCAATGACCAATGTCATCACAGTGCTCCATGCCGTTGTCATCACAATGCTCCATGGTCCCTGTAATCACAATGCTCCATACCCTTGTCATCACAATGCTCCAGAACACTTGTCATCATAATGCTCCATTCCCGTGTCATCACATTGCTGAATGACACTTGTCATCACAATGTTCCTTGGCCTTTGTCATCACAGTGCTCCATGATACCTTTAATCAAAATTCTACATGACCACTCTCATCACAATGCAAGATGACCAATGTCATCACAATGCCCCATGACACGTGTCATCACAATTCGCCTTGGCCCTTGTCATCTCAATGCTGTATGAAACGTGTCATCAGTAGCTCCCAAGACCCTTGTCATCACAATGCTCCATGAACTCTGTTATCTCAATGTTCCATGGCCTTTGTATTCACAATGCTCCATTGTCCCGATAATCGCGTTGCTCCATGAACACTTTCATCACAATGCTCCTTGACCACTGTCACCATAATGCCCCATGACGTCTCTCATCACTGTGCTCCAAGGCCACTCTCATCAAAATGCTCCATGATCTGTGTCAGCACAATATTGCATGACACTTGTCATCACAATGCTCCATGATCCCTCTAATCACAATGATCCCTGCCAATTTCATCACAATGACCCAAGTCTCCTGTAATCACAATGCTCCATGCCCTTGTCATCACAATGCTCCAGGTCTGTTGTCATCACCATGCTTCATGCCCGTGTCATCACAATGCTCCATGAATCTTGTCTTCACAATGCTCCATGGCCCATGTCATCACAATGCTCCATGGCCCCTCTCATCACAATGCTCTATGGCCTTTGTCATCACAATGCTCCGTGACCCCCGTCAACACAGTGCCTGATGACCCCTGTCATCAAATTCTAAATGGCACTTGTCATCACAATGCTCTATGATGCCTGTCATCACTATTCTCCATGTCACTTGTTATCACAAGGCTCCATGGCCCCTGTACTCCCAGTACTCCATGACCCCTTTCATCACAATGCCCAATGTCACGTCCGATCACAATTCTCAATGGCATTTGTCATCACGATGCTCCATGACACCTGTCATCACAATGCTCCATGAGACTTGTCATCACAATGCTCCATGGCCCCTCTCATTCCTGTGCTCCATAATAACTTTAATCACATTTCTAGATGACCACTGCCATCACAATGCCCCATGACATTGTCATCACAATTCGCCATGACCATTGTCATCACAATGCTCCATGAACCATGTCATCACAGGGTCCCAGGACACTTGTCATCACAATGATCCATTACCACTTTCATCACAATGCTCCATGACCACTGTCATCTCAATGCTCCATGGCCTTTGTATTCACAATGCTCCATGGCCCCTGTAATCACAGTGCTCCATAACACCTTTCATCATAATGCTCCATGACCACTGCCATCTCAATGCCTCATGACGCCTGTCATCACAATTCTCCAAGGCCCCTCTCATCACAGTGCTCCATGACACTTGTCATCCCATTGCTCCATAACACCTGTCATCACAGTGTTCCCTGCCCATGTCATCAAAATGCTCCATGTCCCCTATAATCACAATGCTCCATGCCTTTTTCCTCACAAAGCTCCAGAATTTTGTCATCACAATGTTCCATGACCGTGGCATCACAATGCTCCATGGCCCTTGTCATCACAATGCTCCAGAATTCTTGTCATCACAATGTTCCATGAACGTGTCATCACAATGCTACATGACCCTGGTCATCACAGTTCTCCATGACCTTTGTCATCACAATGCTCTATGTCACTTTTCATCACAATTCTCAATGACCACTTTAATCACTATGCTCGCTGACCATTTTCATCACATTTCTCTATTGTCATTACAATTCCCCATGGCCCCTTTCTTCACAATTCTCCATGATGCCTGTCATCACAATGCTCCATGGCTTTTGTTATCACAATGCTCCAGGACCAGTTTCATCACAATACTCCATCCCCCTTGTCATCACAGTGCACAATGAAAGCTTTCATTACAATGCTCCATGACACTTGTCATCACCATGCTCCATGGCGTTTATCGTCACAATGCTCCCAGGCACTTTTCATCACGATATTCCATGAAAACGTTCATCACATTGCTCCATGACCATTGTCATCACAATAGTCCATACCCATGTCAACACAATGCTGCATAATCCCTGTCATCACAATAATGCATGACTGCTGTCATCACAATAATCCAGGACAATTTTCATAACAATGGTTCATGCCCCCAGTCAACACAGTGCTCCATGATACCTTTCATCACAATTCCTAGATGATCAATGTCATCACAATGCCCCATGACACCTGTTACCACAATTCGCTATGACCCTTGTCATCACAATACTCGATGAACCGTGTCATCACAGTGTTCCAGGACACATGTCATCACAATGATCCATTAATAATTTCATCACAATGCTCCAATACACCTGTCATCACAATGCTCCATGTCCCCTCTTATCATATTGCTCCATGATCTCTTTCATCACAATGCTCCATGACCACTGTCATCACCATATCTCAAGACGCCTGTCATCTCAGTGCTCCATGGCCCCTTTCATCACAAGGCTCCATGAACCCAGTCATCACAATGTTCCCTGCCCTCTTCGTCACAATGCTCCATGGGCCCTGTCATCACAATGCTCCATGCCCTTGTCATCAAAATTCTCCAGAACTCTTGTCATCATAATGTTCCATGCCAATGTCATCAAAATGTCCCATGACACTTGTCATCACAATGCTCCATGGCCTTTGTCATCACAATGTTCCATGGCCCCTGTCATCACAGTGCTCCTTGATACCTTTCATCACAATTCTACATGACCACTGTCATCACAATGCCCCATTTCAGATGTCATCACAATTCGCCATGGTCCTTGTCATAACAATGCTCCATGAAACGTGTCATCACAAGGTTTCAGGACACTTGTCATCACAATGATCCATGATCACTTTCATCACAATGCTCCATGAACCCTGTCATCTCAATGCTCCATAGCCTTTGTATTCACAATGCTCCATGGCCCCTGTAATCACAGTGCTCCATGACCCCTTTCATCACAATGCTCCAAGACCGCTGTCATCACAATGCCCCATGACGCCTGCCACCACCAATCTCCAAGGGCTCCCTTACCAAAAAGCTCCATGATCCCTGTCAGTACAATGTTCCATGACACTTTTCATCACAATGCTCCATGACCCCTGTCATCACAAAGTTCTCTGCCCATATCATCACAATGCTACTTGTCACCTTTCATCACAATGCTCCATGCCCTTTCATCACAATGCTCCAGATTTCTGGTCATCACAATGTTCCTTGACCGTGTCATCACAAAGCTCCATGACCCCTGGCATCACAATGATCCATGATTCCTTTCCTCACAGTGCTCCAGTACCCTTTTCATCACAATGCTCCATGCCATTGTCAGCACAATGCTACTTGGACACTGTCATCAAAATGCTCCATCCCCTTTTCATCACAATGCTCCAGATATCCTATCATTACAATGCTCCATGCCCGTGTCAACACAATGCTCCATGACCCCTGTCATCAAAATGCTTGATGAAACTTGTTATCAGAATGTTCCATGACCCCTGTCATCAAAATGATCCCTGACCGTTGTCATCGCAATGCTGCATGATACCTTTCATCCCAATCCTCTGTGACCACTGTCATCACAATGCTCCAGGACAACTTTCATCACAATGCTCCATGCCCTGGTCATCAAAATGCTCCAGAACTCTTGTCATCATAATGCTCCATGCCAATGTCATCAAAATGCCCCATGACACTTGTCATCACAATGCTCCATGGCCTTTGTCATCACAATGTTCCATGGCCCCTGTCATCAGAGTGCTCCATGTTACCTTTCAATACAATTCTACATGACCACTGTCATCACAATGTCCCATGACAGATGATACCACAATTCGCCATGGTCCTTGTCATCACAATGCTCCATGAACTGTGTCATCACAAGGTTCCAGGACACTTGTCATCACAATGATCCATGATCTCTTTCATCACAATGCTCCATGAACCCTGTCATCTCAATGCTCCATGGCCTTTGTATTCACAATTCTCCATGGCCCCTGTAATCACAGAGCTCCATGACCCCTTTCATCCCAATGCTCCAAGACCGCTGTCATCACAATGCCCCATGACGCCTGCCTTCACAAATCTCCAAGACCTCTCTTACCAAAAAGCTCCATGATCCCTGTCAGTACAATGTTCCATGACACTTTTTATCACAATGCTCCATGACCCCTGTCATCAAAAAGTTCTCTGCCCATATCGTCACAATGCTCCTTGTCACCTTTCATCACAATGCACCATGCCCTTTCATCACAATGCTCCAGAATTCTTGTCATCGCAATGTTCCTTGACCGTGTCATCACAATGCTCCATGACCCTTGTCATCACAAAGCTCCATGACCCCTGGCATCACAATGATCCATGATTCCTTTCCTCACAGTGCTCCAGTACCCTTTTCATCACAATGCTCCATGCCATTGTCAGCACAATTCTCCTTGGACCCTGTCATCAAAATGCTCCATCCCATTTTCATCACAATGCTCCAGATATCCTATCATTACAATGCTCCATGCCCGTGTCAACACAATGCTCCATGACCCCTGTCATCAAAATGCTTGATGAAACTTGTTGTCAGAATGTTCCATGACCCCTGTCATCAAAATGATCCCTGACCGTTGTCATCCCAATGCTGCATGATACCTTTCATCCCAATTCTCTGTGACCGCTGTCATCACAATGCTCCAGGACAACTTTCATCACAATGCTCCATGACCCCTGTCATCACAACGTTCCATGAAAGTTGTCATCAAAATGCTCCATGACCCCGGTCACCACAAGGTTCCCTGCCCTTGTCATCACAATGGTACATGGCCTGGTCATCACAATGTTCCATGGCCTCTGTCATCACCATGCTCCATGGTCTTTCTCATCACAATGCTCTATGACCCCTGTCATCACAATGCTTGATGACCATTGTCATCACAATGCTCCAAGGCCCCTGTCATCACAATGCCTCATGGTCTTTGTAATCACAATGCTCAATGACCAATGTCATCACAGTGCTCCATGCCGTTGTCATCACAATGCTCCATGGTCCCTGTAATCACAATGCTCCATACCCTTGTCATCACAATGCTCCAGAACACTTGTCATCATAATGCTCCATTCCCGTGTCATCACATTGCTGAATGACACTTGTCATCACAATGTTCCTTGGCCTTTGTCATCACAGTGCTCCATGATACCTTTAATCAAAATTCTACATGACCACTCTCATCACAATGCAAGATGACCAATGTCATCACAATGCCCCATGACACGTGTCATCACAATTCGCCTTGGCCCTTGTCATCTCAATGCTGTATGAAACGTGTCATCAGTAGCTCCCAAGACCCTTGTCATCACAATGCTCCATGAACTCTGTTATCTCAATGTTCCATGGCCTTTGTATTCACAATGCTCCATTGTCCCGATAATCGCGTTGCTCCATGAACACTTTCATCACAATGCTCCTTGACCACTGTCACCATAATGCCCCATGACGTCTCTCATCACTGTGCTCCAAGGCCACTCTCATCAAAATGCTCCATGATCTGTGTCAGCACAATATTGCATGACACTTGTCATCACAATGCTCCATGATCCCTCTAATCACAATGATCCCTGCCAATTTCATCACAATGACCCAAGTCTCCTGTAATCACAATGCTCCATGCCCTTGTCATCACAATGCTCCAGGTCTGTTGTCATCACCATGCTTCATGCCCGTGTCATCACAATGCTCCATGAATCTTGTCTTCACAATGCTCCATGGCCCATGTCATCACAATGCTCCATGGCCCCTCTCATCACAATGCTCTATGGCCTTTGTCATCACAATGCTCCGTGACCCCCGTCAACACAGTGCCTGATGACCCCTGTCATCAAATTCTAAATGGCACTTGTCATCACAATGCTCTATGATGCCTGTCATCACTATTCTCCATGTCACTTGTTATCACAAGGCTCCATGGCCCCTGTACTCCCAGTACTCCATGACCCCTTTCATCACAATGCCCAATGTCACGTCCGATCACAATTCTCAATGGCATTTGTCATCACGATGCTCCATGACACCTGTCATCACAATGCTCCATGAGACTTGTCATCACAATGCTCCATGGCCCCTCTCATTCCTGTGCTCCATAATAACTTTAATCACATTTCTAGATGACCACTGCCATCACAATGCCCCATGACATTGTCATCACAATTCGCCATGACCATTGTCATCACAATGCTCCATGAACCATGTCATCACAGGGTCCCAGGACACTTGTCATCACAATGATCCATTACCACTTTCATCACAATGCTCCATGACCACTGTCATCTCAATGCTCCATGGCCTTTGTATTCACAATGCTCCATGGCCCCTGTAATCACAGTGCTCCATAACACCTTTCATCATAATGCTCCATGACCACTGCCATCTCAATGCCTCATGACGCCTGTCATCACAATTCTCCAAGGCCCCTCTCATCACAGTGCTCCATGACACTTGTCATCCCATTGCTCCATAACACCTGTCATCACAGTGTTCCCTGCCCATGTCATCAAAATGCTCCATGTCCCCTATAATCACAATGCTCCATGCCTTTTTCCTCACAAAGCTCCAGAATTTTGTCATCACAATGTTCCATGACCATGGCATCACAATGCTCCATGGCCCTTGTCATCACAATGCTCCAGAATTCTTGTCATCACAATGTTCCATGAACGTGTCATCACAATGCTACATGACCCTGGTCATCACAGTTCTCCATGACCTTTGTCATCACAATGCTCTATGTCACTTTTCATCACAATTCTCAATGACCACTTTAATCACTATGCTCGCTGACCATTTTCATCACATTTCTCTATTGTCATTACAATTCCCCATGGCCCCTTTCTTCACAATTCTCCATGATGCCTGTCATCACAATGCTCCATGGCTTTTGTTATCACAATGCTCCAGGACCAGTTTCATCACAATACTCCATCCCCCTTGTCATCACAGTGCACAATGAAAGCTTTCATTACAATGCTCCATGACACTTGTCATCACCATGCTCCATGGCGTTTATCGTCACAATGCTCCCAGGCACTTTTCATCACGATATTCCATGAAAACTTTCATCACATTGCTCCATGACCATTGTCATCACAATAGTCCATACCCATGTCAACACAATGCTGCATAATCCCTGTCATCCCAATTCTCCATGACTGCTGTCATCACAATAATCCAGGACAATTTTCATTACAATGCTTCATGCCCCCAGTCATCACAGTGCTCCATGATACCTTTCATCACAATTCCTAGATGATCAATGTCATCACAATGCCCCATGACACCTGTCACCACAATTCGCTATGACAATTGTCATCACAATACTCGATGAACCGTGTCATCACAGTGTTCCAGGACACATGTCATCACAATCATCCATTAATATTTTCATCACAATGCTCCAATACACCTGTCATCACAATGCTCCATGTCCCCTCTTATCATATTGCTCCATGATCTCTTTCATCACAATGCTCCATGACCACTGTCATCACCATACCTCAAGACGCCTGTCATCTCAGTGCTCCATGGCCCCTTTCATCACAAGGCTCCATGAACCCAGTCATCACAATGTTCCCTGCCCTCTTCATCACAATGCTCCATGGGCCCTGTCATCACAATGCTCCATGCCCTTGTCATCAAAATTCTCCAGAACTCTTGTCATCATAATGTTCCATGCCAATGTCATCAAAATGTCCCATGACACTTGTCATCACAATGCTCCATGGCCTTTGTCATCACAATGTTCCATGGCCCCTGTCATCACAGTGCTCCTTGATACCTTTCATCACAATTCTACATGACCACTGTCATCACAATGCCCCATTTCAGATGTCATCACAATTCGCCATGGTCCTTGTCATAACAATGCTCCATGAACCGTGTCATCACAAGGTTTCAGGACACTTGTCATCACAATGATCCATGATCACTTTCATCACAATGCTCCATGAACCCTGTCATCTCAATGCTCCATAGCCTTTGTATTCACAATGCTCCATGGCCCCTGTAATCACAGTGCTCCATGACCCCTTTCATCACAATGCTCCAAGACCGCTGTCATCACAATGCCCCATGATGCCTGCCACCACCAATCTCCAAGGGCTCCCTTACCAAAAAGCTCCATGATCCCTGTCAGTACAATGTTCCATGACACTTTTCATCACAATGCTCCATGACCCCTGTCATCACAAAGTTCTCTGCCCATATCATCACAATGCTACTTGTCACCTTTCATCACAATGCTCCATGCCCTTTCATCACAATGCTCCAGATTTCTTGTCATCACAATGTTCCTTGACCGTGTCATCACAATGCTCCATGACCCGTGTCATCACAAAGCTCCATGACCCCTGGCATCACAATGATCCATGATTCCTTTCCTCACAGTGCTCCAGTACCCTTTTCATCACAGTGCTCCATGCCATTGTCAGCACAATGCTACTTGGACACTGTCATCAAAATGCTCCATCCCCTTTTCATCACAATGCTCCAGATATCCTATCATTACAATGCTCCATGCCCGTGTCAACACAATGCTCCATGACCCCTGTCATCAAAATGCTTGATGAAACTTGTTATCAGAATGTTCCATGACCCCTGTCATCAAAATGATCCCTGACCGTTGTCATCGCAATGCTGCATGATACCTTTCATCCCAATCCTCTGTGACCGCTGTCATCACAATGCTCCAGGACAACTTTCATCACAATACTCCATGCCCTGGTCATCAAAATGCTCCAGAACTCTTGTCATCATAATGCTCCATGCCAATGTCATCAAAATGCCCCATGACACTTGTCATCACAATGCTCCATGGCCTTTGTCATCACAATGTTCCATGGCCCCTGTCATCAGAGTGCTCCATGTTACCTTTCAATACAATTCTACATGACCACTGTCAGCACAATGCCCCATGACAGATGATACCACAATTCGCCATGGTCCTTGTCATCACAATGCTCCATGAACTGTGTCATCACAAGGTTCCAGGACACTTGTCATCACAATGATCCATGATCACTTTCATCACAATGCTCCATGAACCCTGTCATCTCAATGCTCCATGGCCTTTGTATTCACAATGCTCCATGGCCCCTGTAATCACAGAGCTCCATGACCCCTTTCATCCCAATGCTCCAAGACCGCTGTCATCACAATGCCCCATGACGCCTGCCTTCACAAATCTCCAAGACCTCTCTTACCAAAAAGCTCCATGATCCCTGTCAGTACAATGTTCCATGACACTTTTTATCACAATGCTCCATGACCCCTGTCATCAAAAAGTTCTCTGCCCATATCGTCACAATGCTCCTTGTCACCTTTCATCACAATGCACCATGCCCTTTCATCACAATGCTCCAGAATTCTTGTCATCGCAATGTTCCTTGACCGTGTCATCACAATGCTCCATGACCCTTGTCATCACAAAGCTCCATGACCCCTGGCATCACAATGATCCATGATTCCTTTCCTCACAGTGCTCCAGTACCCTTTTCATCACAATGCTCCATGCCATTGTCAGCACAATTCTCCTTGGACCCTGTCATCAAAATGCTCCATCCCCTTTTCATCACAATGCTCCAGATATCCTATCATTACAATGCTCCATGCTCGTGTCAACACAATGCTCCATGACCCCTGTCATCAAAATGCTTTATGAACCTTGTTATCAGAATGTTCCATGACCCCTGTCATCCAAATGATCCATGACCGTTGTCATCACAATGCTGCATGATACCTTTCATCCCAATTCTCTGTGACCGCTGTCATCACAATGCTCCAGGACAACTTTCATCACAATGCTCCATGACCCCTGTCATCACAACGTTCCATGAAAGTTGTCATCAAAATGCTCCATGACCCCGGTCACCACAAGGTTCCCTGCCCTTGTCATCACAATGGTACATGGCCTGGTCATCACAATGTTCCATGGCCTCTGTCATCACCATGCTCCATGGTCTTTCTCATCACAATGCTCTATGACCCCTGTCATCACAATGCTTGATGACCATTGTCATCACAATGCTCCAAGGCCCCTGTCATCACAATGCCTCATGGTCTTTGTAATCACAATGCTCAATGACCAATGTCATCACAGTGCTCCATGCCGTTGTCATCACAATGCTCCATGGTCCCTGTAATCACAATGCTCCATACCCTTGTCATCACAATGCTCCAGAACACTTGTCATCATAATGCTCCATTCCCGTGTCATCACATTGCTGAATGACACTTGTCATCACAATGTTCCTTGGCCTTTGTCATCACAGTGCTCCATGATACCTTTAATCAAAATTCTACATGACCACTCTCATCACAATGCAAGATGACCAATGTCATCACAATGCCCCATGACACGTGTCATCACAATTCGCCTTGGCCCTTGTCATCTCAATGCTGTATGAAACGTGTCATCAGTAGCTCCCAAGACCCTTGTCATCACAATGCTCCATGAACTCTGTTATCTCAATGTTCCATGGCCTTTGTATTCACAATGCTCCATTGTCCCGATAATCGCGTTGCTCCATGAACACTTTCATCACAATGCTCCTTGACCACTGTCACCATAATGCCCCATGACGTCTCTCATCACTGTGCTCCAAGGCCACTCTCATCAAAATGCTCCATGATCTGTGTCAGCACAATATTGCATGACACTTGTCATCACAATGCTCCATGATCCCTCTAATCACAATGATCCCTGCCAATTTCATCACAATGACCCAAGTCTCCTGTAATCACAATGCTCCATGCCCTTGTCATCACAATGCTCCAGGTCTGTTGTCATCACCATGCTTCATGCCCGTGTCATCACAATGCTCCATGAATCTTGTCTTCACAATGCTCCATGGCCCATGTCATCACAATGCTCCATGGCCCCTCTCATCACAATGCTCTATGGCCTTTGTCATCACAATGCTCCGTGACCCCCGTCAACACAGTGCCTGATGACCCCTGTCATCAAATTCTAAATGGCACTTGTCATCACAATGCTCTATGATGCCTGTCATCACTATTCTCCATGTCACTTGTTATCACAAGGCTCCATGGCCCCTGTACTCCCAGTACTCCATGACCCCTTTCATCACAATGCCCAATGTCACGTCCGATCACAATTCTCAATGGCATTTGTCATCACGATGCTCCATGACACCTGTCATCACAATGCTCCATGAGACTTGTCATCACAATGCTCCATGGCCCCTCTCATTCCTGTGCTCCATAATAACTTTAATCACATTTCTAGATGACCACTGCCATCACAATGCCCCATGACATTGTCATCACAATTCGCCATGACCATTGTCATCACAATGCTCCATGAACCATGTCATCACAGGGTCCCAGGACACTTGTCATCACAATGATCCATTACCACTTTCATCACAATGCTCCATGACCACTGTCATCTCAATGCTCCATGGCCTTTGTATTCACAATGCTCCATGGCCCCTGTAATCACAGTGCTCCATAACACCTTTCATCATAATGCTCCATGACCACTGCCATCTCAATGCCTCATGACGCCTGTCATCACAATTCTCCAAGGCCCCTCTCATCACAGTGCTCCATGACACTTGTCATCCCATTGCTCCATAACACCTGTCATCACAGTGTTCCCTGCCCATGTCATCAAAATGCTCCATGTCCCCTATAATCACAATGCTCCATGCCTTTTTCCTCACAAAGCTCCAGAATTTTGTCATCACAATGTTCCATGACCGTGGCATCACAATGCTCCATGGCCCTTGTCATCACAATGCTCCAGAATTCTTGTCATCACAATGTTCCATGAACGTGTCATCACAATGCTACATGACCCTGGTCATCACAGTTCTCCATGACCTTTGTCATCACAATGCTCTATGTCACTTTTCATCACAATTCTCAATGACCACTTTAATCACTATGCTCGCTGACCATTTTCATCACATTTCTCTATTGTCATTACAATTCCCCATGGCCCCTTTCTTCACAATTCTCCATGATGCCTGTCATCACAATGCTCCATGGCTTTTGTTATCACAATGCTCCAGGACCAGTTTCATCACAATACTCCATCCCCCTTGTCATCACAGTGCACAATGAAAGCTTTCATTACAATGCTCCATGACACTTGTCATCACCATGCTCCATGGCGTTTATCGTCACAATGCTCCCAGGCACTTTTCATCACGATATTCCATGAAAACGTTCATCACATTGCTCCATGACCATTGTCATCACAATAGTCCATACCCATGTCAACACAATGCTGCATAATCCCTGTCATCACAATAATGCATGACTGCTGTCATCACAATAATCCAGGACAATTTTCATAACAATGGTTCATGCCCCCAGTCAACACAGTGCTCCATGATACCTTTCATCACAATTCCTAGATGATCAATGTCATCACAATGCCCCATGACACCTGTTACCACAATTCGCTATGACCCTTGTCATCACAATACTCGATGAACCGTGTCATCACAGTGTTCCAGGACACATGTCATCACAATGATCCATTAATAATTTCATCACAATGCTCCAATACACCTGTCATCACAATGCTCCATGTCCCCTCTTATCATATTGCTCCATGATCTCTTTCATCACAATGCTCCATGACCACTGTCATCACCATATCTCAAGACGCCTGTCATCTCAGTGCTCCATGGCCCCTTTCATCACAAGGCTCCATGAACCCAGTCATCACAATGTTCCCTGCCCTCTTCGTCACAATGCTCCATGGGCCCTGTCATCACAATGCTCCATGCCCTTGTCATCAAAATTCTCCAGAACTCTTGTCATCATAATGTTCCATGCCAATGTCATCAAAATGTCCCATGACACTTGTCATCACAATGCTCCATGGCCTTTGTCATCACAATGTTCCATGGCCCCTGTCATCACAGTGCTCCTTGATACCTTTCATCACAATTCTACATGACCACTGTCATCACAATGCCCCATTTCAGATGTCATCACAATTCGCCATGGTCCTTGTCATAACAATGCTCCATGAAACGTGTCATCACAAGGTTTCAGGACACTTGTCATCACAATGATCCATGATCACTTTCATCACAATGCTCCATGAACCCTGTCATCTCAATGCTCCATAGCCTTTGTATTCACAATGCTCCATGGCCCCTGTAATCACAGTGCTCCATGACCCCTTTCATCACAATGCTCCAAGACCGCTGTCATCACAATGCCCCATGACGCCTGCCACCACCAATCTCCAAGGGCTCCCTTACCAAAAAGCTCCATGATCCCTGTCAGTACAATGTTCCATGACACTTTTCATCACAATGCTCCATGACCCCTGTCATCACAAAGTTCTCTGCCCATATCATCACAATGCTACTTGTCACCTTTCATCACAATGCTCCATGCCCTTTCATCACAATGCTCCAGATTTCTGGTCATCACAATGTTCCTTGACCGTGTCATCACAAAGCTCCATGACCCCTGGCATCACAATGATCCATGATTCCTTTCCTCACAGTGCTCCAGTACCCTTTTCATCACAATGCTCCATGCCATTGTCAGCACAATGCTACTTGGACACTGTCATCAAAATGCTCCATCCCCTTTTCATCACAATGCTCCAGATATCCTATCATTACAATGCTCCATGCCCGTGTCAACACAATGCTCCATGACCCCTGTCATCAAAATGCTTGATGAAACTTGTTATCAGAATGTTCCATGACCCCTGTCATCAAAATGATCCCTGACCGTTGTCATCGCAATGCTGCATGATACCTTTCATCCCAATCCTCTGTGACCGCTGTCATCACAATGCTCCAGGACAACTTTCATCACAATGCTCCATGCCCTGGTCATCAAAATGCTCCAGAACTCTTGTCATCATAATGCTCCATGCCAATGTCATCAAAATGCCCCATGACACTTGTCATCACAATGCTCCATGGCCTTTGTCATCACAATGTTCCATGGCCCCTGTCATCAGAGTGCTCCATGTTACCTTTCAATACAATTCTACATGACCACTGTCATCACAATGTCCCATGACAGATGATACCACAATTCGCCATGGTCCTTGTCATCACAATGCTCCATGAACTGTGTCATCACAAGGTTCCAGGACACTTGTCATCACAATGATCCATGATCTCTTTCATCACAATGCTCCATGAACCCTGTCATCTCAATGCTCCATGGCCTTTGTATTCACAATTCTCCATGGCCCCTGTAATCACAGAGCTCCATGACCCCTTTCATCCCAATGCTCCAAGACCGCTGTCATCACAATGCCCCATGACGCCTGCCTTCACAAATCTCCAAGACCTCTCTTACCAAAAAGCTCCATGATCCCTGTCAGTACAATGTTCCATGACACTTTTTATCACAATGCTCCATGACCCCTGTCATCAAAAAGTTCTCTGCCCATATCGTCACAATGCTCCTTGTCACCTTTCATCACAATGCACCATGCCCTTTCATCACAATGCTCCAGAATTCTTGTCATCGCAATGTTCCTTGACCGTGTCATCACAATGCTCCATGACCCTTGTCATCACAAAGCTCCATGACCCCTGGCATCACAATGATCCATGATTCCTTTCCTCACAGTGCTCCAGTACCCTTTTCATCACAATGCTCCATGCCATTGTCAGCACAATTCTCCTTGGACCCTGTCATCAAAATGCTCCATCCCCTTTTCATCACAATGCTCCAGATATCCTATCATTACAATGCTCCATGCTCGTGTCAACACAATGCTCCATGACCCCTGTCATCAAAATGCTTTATGAACCTTGTTATCAGAATGTTCCATGACCCCTGTCATCCAAATGATCCATGACCGTTGTCATCACAATGCTGCATGATACCTTTCATCCCAATTCTCTGTGACCGCTGTCATCACAATGCTCCAGGACAACTTTCATCACAATGCTCCATGACCCCTGTCATCACAACGTTCCATGAAAGTTGTCATCAAAATGCTCCATGACCCCGGTCACCACAAGGTTCCCTGCCCTTGTCATCACAATGGTACATGGCCTGGTCATCACAATGTTCCATGGCCTCTGTCATCACCATGCTCCATGGTCTTTCTCATCACAATGCTCTATGACCCCTGTCATCACAATGCTTGATGACCATTGTCATCACAATGCTCCAAGGCCCCTGTCATCACAATGCCTCATGGTCTTTGTAATCACAATGCTCAATGACCAATGTCATCACAGTGCTCCATGCCGTTGTCATCACAATGCTCCATGGTCCCTGTAATCACAATGCTCCATACCCTTGTCATCACAATGCTCCAGAACACTTGTCATCATAATGCTCCATTCCCGTGTCATCACATTGCTGAATGACACTTGTCATCACAATGTTCCTTGGCCTTTGTCATCACAGTGCTCCATGATACCTTTAATCAAAATTCTACATGACCACTCTCATCACAATGCAAGATGACCAATGTCATCACAATGCCCCATGACACGTGTCATCACAATTCGCCTTGGCCCTTGTCATCTCAATGCTGTATGAAACGTGTCATCAGTAGCTCCCAAGACCCTTGTCATCACAATGCTCCATGAACTCTGTTATCTCAATGTTCCATGGCCTTTGTATTCACAATGCTCCATTGTCCCGATAATCGCGTTGCTCCATGAACACTTTCATCACAATGCTCCTTGACCACTGTCACCATAATGCCCCATGACGTCTCTCATCACTGTGCTCCAAGGCCACTCTCATCAAAATGCTCCATGATCTGTGTCAGCACAATATTGCATGACACTTGTCATCACAATGCTCCATGATCCCTCTAATCACAATGATCCCTGCCAATTTCATCACAATGACCCAAGTCTCCTGTAATCACAATGCTCCATGCCCTTGTCATCACAATGCTCCAGGTCTGTTGTCATCACCATGCTTCATGCCCGTGTCATCACAATGCTCCATGAATCTTGTCTTCACAATGCTCCATGGCCCATGTCATCACAATGCTCCATGGCCCCTCTCATCACAATGCTCTATGGCCTTTGTCATCACAATGCTCCGTGACCCCCGTCAACACAGTGCCTGATGACCCCTGTCATCAAATTCTAAATGGCACTTGTCATCACAATGCTCTATGATGCCTGTCATCACTATTCTCCATGTCACTTGTTATCACAAGGCTCCATGGCCCCTGTACTCCCAGTACTCCATGACCCCTTTCATCACAATGCCCAATGTCACGTCCGATCACAATTCTCAATGGCATTTGTCATCACGATGCTCCATGACACCTGTCATCACAATGCTCCATGAGACTTGTCATCACAATGCTCCATGGCCCCTCTCATTCCTGTGCTCCATAATAACTTTAATCACATTTCTAGATGACCACTGCCATCACAATGCCCCATGACATTGTCATCACAATTCGCCATGACCATTGTCATCACAATGCTCCATGAACCATGTCATCACAGGGTCCCAGGACACTTGTCATCACAATGATCCATTACCACTTTCATCACAATGCTCCATGACCACTGTCATCTCAATGCTCCATGGCCTTTGTATTCACAATGCTCCATGGCCCCTGTAATCACAGTGCTCCATAACACCTTTCATCATAATGCTCCATGACCACTGCCATCTCAATGCCTCATGACGCCTGTCATCACAATTCTCCAAGGCCCCTCTCATCACAGTGCTCCATGACACTTGTCATCCCATTGCTCCATAACACCTGTCATCACAGTGTTCCCTGCCCATGTCATCAAAATGCTCCATGTCCCCTATAATCACAATGCTCCATGCCTTTTTCCTCACAAAGCTCCAGAATTTTGTCATCACAATGTTCCATGACCATGGCATCACAATGCTCCATGGCCCTTGTCATCACAATGCTCCAGAATTCTTGTCATCACAATGTTCCATGAACGTGTCATCACAATGCTACATGACCCTGGTCATCACAGTTCTCCATGACCTTTGTCATCACAATGCTCTATGTCACTTTTCATCACAATTCTCAATGACCACTTTAATCACTATGCTCGCTGACCATTTTCATCACATTTCTCTATTGTCATTACAATTCCCCATGGCCCCTTTCTTCACAATTCTCCATGATGCCTGTCATCACAATGCTCCATGGCTTTTGTTATCACAATGCTCCAGGACCAGTTTCATCACAATACTCCATCCCCCTTGTCATCACAGTGCACAATGAAAGCTTTCATTACAATGCTCCATGACACTTGTCATCACCATGCTCCATGGCGTTTATCGTCACAATGCTCCCAGGCACTTTTCATCACGATATTCCATGAAAACTTTCATCACATTGCTCCATGACCATTGTCATCACAATAGTCCATACCCATGTCAACACAATGCTGCATAATCCCTGTCATCCCAATTCTCCATGACTGCTGTCATCACAATAATCCAGGACAATTTTCATTACAATGCTTCATGCCCCCAGTCATCACAGTGCTCCATGATACCTTTCATCACAATTCCTAGATGATCAATGTCATCACAATGCCCCATGACACCTGTCACCACAATTCGCTATGACAATTGTCATCACAATACTCGATGAACCGTGTCATCACAGTGTTCCAGGACACATGTCATCACAATCATCCATTAATATTTTCATCACAATGCTCCAATACACCTGTCATCACAATGCTCCATGTCCCCTCTTATCATATTGCTCCATGATCTCTTTCATCACAATGCTCCATGACCACTGTCATCACCATACCTCAAGACGCCTGTCATCTCAGTGCTCCATGGCCCCTTTCATCACAAGGCTCCATGAACCCAGTCATCACAATGTTCCCTGCCCTCTTCATCACAATGCTCCATGGGCCCTGTCATCACAATGCTCCATGCCCTTGTCATCAAAATTCTCCAGAACTCTTGTCATCATAATGTTCCATGCCAATGTCATCAAAATGTCCCATGACACTTGTCATCACAATGCTCCATGGCCTTTGTCATCACAATGTTCCATGGCCCCTGTCATCACAGTGCTCCTTGATACCTTTCATCACAATTCTACATGACCACTGTCATCACAATGCCCCATTTCAGATGTCATCACAATTCGCCATGGTCCTTGTCATAACAATGCTCCATGAACCGTGTCATCACAAGGTTTCAGGACACTTGTCATCACAATGATCCATGATCACTTTCATCACAATGCTCCATGAACCCTGTCATCTCAATGCTCCATAGCCTTTGTATTCACAATGCTCCATGGCCCCTGTAATCACAGTGCTCCATGACCCCTTTCATCACAATGCTCCAAGACCGCTGTCATCACAATGCCCCATGATGCCTGCCACCACCAATCTCCAAGGGCTCCCTTACCAAAAAGCTCCATGATCCCTGTCAGTACAATGTTCCATGACACTTTTCATCACAATGCTCCATGACCCCTGTCATCACAAAGTTCTCTGCCCATATCATCACAATGCTACTTGTCACCTTTCATCACAATGCTCCATGCCCTTTCATCACAATGCTCCAGATTTCTTGTCATCACAATGTTCCTTGACCGTGTCATCACAATGCTCCATGACCCGTGTCATCACAAAGCTCCATGACCCCTGGCATCACAATGATCCATGATTCCTTTCCTCACAGTGCTCCAGTACCCTTTTCATCACAGTGCTCCATGCCATTGTCAGCACAATGCTACTTGGACACTGTCATCAAAATGCTCCATCCCCTTTTCATCACAATGCTCCAGATATCCTATCATTACAATGCTCCATGCCCGTGTCAACACAATGCTCCATGACCCCTGTCATCAAAATGCTTGATGAAACTTGTTATCAGAATGTTCCATGACCCCTGTCATCAAAATGATCCCTGACCGTTGTCATCGCAATGCTGCATGATACCTTTCATCCCAATCCTCTGTGACCGCTGTCATCACAATGCTCCAGGACAACTTTCATCACAATACTCCATGCCCTGGTCATCAAAATGCTCCAGAACTCTTGTCATCATAATGCTCCATGCCAATGTCATCAAAATGCCCCATGACACTTGTCATCACAATGCTCCATGGCCTTTGTCATCACAATGTTCCATGGCCCCTGTCATCAGAGTGCTCCATGTTACCTTTCAATACAATTCTACATGACCACTGTCAGCACAATGCCCCATGACAGATGATACCACAATTCGCCATGGTCCTTGTCATCACAATGCTCCATGAACTGTGTCATCACAAGGTTCCAGGACACTTGTCATCACAATGATCCATGATCACTTTCATCACAATGCTCCATGAACCCTGTCATCTCAATGCTCCATGGCCTTTGTATTCACAATGCTCCATGGCCCCTGTAATCACAGAGCTCCATGACCCCTTTCATCCCAATGCTCCAAGACCGCTGTCATCACAATGCCCCATGACGCCTGCCTTCACAAATCTCCAAGACCTCTCTTACCAAAAAGCTCCATGATCCCTGTCAGTACAATGTTCCATGACACTTTTTATCACAATGCTCCATGACCCCTGTCATCAAAAAGTTCTCTGCCCATATCGTCACAATGCTCCTTGTCACCTTTCATCACAATGCACCATGCCCTTTCATCACAATGCTCCAGAATTCTTGTCATCGCAATGTTCCTTGACCGTGTCATCACAATGCTCCATGACCCTTGTCATCACAAAGCTCCATGACCCCTGGCATCACAATGATCCATGATTCCTTTCCTCACAGTGCTCCAGTACCCTTTTCATCACAATGCTCCATGCCATTGTCAGCACAATTCTCCTTGGACCCTGTCATCAAAATGCTCCATCCCCTTTTCATCACAATGCTCCAGATATCCTATCATTACAATGCTCCATGCTCGTGTCAACACAATGCTCCATGACCCCTGTCATCAAAATGCTTTATGAACCTTGTTATCAGAATGTTCCATGACCCCTGTCATCCAAATGATCCATGACCGTTGTCATCACAATGCTGCATGATACCTTTCATCCCAATTCTCTGTGACCGCTGTCATCACAATGCTCCAGGACAACTTTCATCACAATGCTCCATGACCCCTGTCATCACAACGTTCCATGAAAGTTGTCATCAAAATGCTCCATGACCCCGGTCACCACAAGGTTCCCTGCCCTTGTCATCACAATGGTACATGGCCTGGTCATCACAATGTTCCATGGCCTCTGTCATCACCATGCTCCATGGTCTTTCTCATCACAATGCTCTATGACCCCTGTCATCACAATGCTTGATGACCATTGTCATCACAATGCTCCAAGGCCCCTGTCATCACAATGCCTCATGGTCTTTGTAATCACAATGCTCAATGACCAATGTCATCACAGTGCTCCATGCCGTTGTCATCACAATGCTCCATGGTCCCTGTAATCACAATGCTCCATACCCTTGTCATCACAATGCTCCAGAACACTTGTCATCATAATGCTCCATTCCCGTGTCATCACATTGCTGAATGACACTTGTCATCACAATGTTCCTTGGCCTTTGTCATCACAGTGCTCCATGATACCTTTAATCAAAATTCTACATGACCACTCTCATCACAATGCAAGATGACCAATGTCATCACAATGCCCCATGACACGTGTCATCACAATTCGCCTTGGCCCTTGTCATCTCAATGCTGTATGAAACGTGTCATCAGTAGCTCCCAAGACCCTTGTCATCACAATGCTCCATGAACTCTGTTATCTCAATGTTCCATGGCCTTTGTATTCACAATGCTCCATTGTCCCGATAATCGCGTTGCTCCATGAACACTTTCATCACAATGCTCCTTGACCACTGTCACCATAATGCCCCATGACGTCTCTCATCACTGTGCTCCAAGGCCACTCTCATCAAAATGCTCCATGATCTGTGTCAGCACAATATTGCATGACACTTGTCATCACAATGCTCCATGATCCCTCTAATCACAATGATCCTTGCCAATTTCATCACAATGACCCAAGTCTCCTGTAATCACAATGCTCCATGCCCTTGTCATCACAATGCTCCAGGTCTGTTGTCATCACCATGCTTCATGCCTGTGTCATCACAATGCTCCATGAATCTTGTCTTCACAATGCTCCATGGCCCATGTCATCACAATGCTCCATGGCCCCTCTCATCACAATGCTCTATGGCCTTTGTCATCACAATGCTCCGTGACCCCCGTCAACACAGTGCCTGATGACCCCTGTCATCAAAATGCTAAATGGCACTTGTCATCACAATGCTCTATGATGCCTGTCATCACTATTCTCCATGTCACTTGTTATCACAAGGCTCCATGGCCCCTGTACTCCCAGTACTCCATGACCCCTTTCATCACAATGCCCAATGTCACCTCTGATCACAATTCTCAATGGCATTTGTCATCACGATGCTCCATGACACCTGTCATCACAATGCTCCATGAGACTTGTCATCACAATGCTCCATGGCCCCTCTCATTCCTGTGCTCCATAATAACTTTAATCACATTTCTAGATGACCACTGCCATCACAATGTCCCATGACATTGTCATCACAATTCGCCATGACCATTGTCATCACAATGCTCCATGAACCATGTCATCACAGGGTCCCAGGACACTTGTCCTCACAATGATCCATTACCACTTTCATCACAATGCTCCATGACCACTGTCATCTCAATGCTCCATGGCCTTTGTATTCACAATGCTCCATGGCCCCTGTAATCACAGTGCTCCATAACACCTTTCATCATAATGCTCCATGACCACTGCCATCTCAATGCCTCATGACGCCTATCATCACAATTCTCCAAGGCCCCTCTCATCACAGTGCTCCATGACACTTGTCATCCCATTGCTCCATAACACCTGTCATCACAGTGTTCCCTGCCCATGTCATCAAAATGCTCCATGTCCCCTATAATCACAATGCTCCATGCCTTTTTCCTCACAAAGCTCCAGAATTTTGTCATCACAATGTTCCATGACCGTGGCATCCCAATGCTCCATGGCCCTTGTCATCACAATGCTCCAGAATTCTTGTCATCACAATGTTCCATGAACGTGTCATCACAATGCTACATGACCCTGGTCATCACAGTTCTCCATGACCTTTGTCATCACAATGCTCTATGTCACTTTTCATCACAATTCTCAATGACCACTTTAATCACTATGCTCGCTGACCATTTTCATCACATTTCTCTATTGTCATTACAATTCCCCATGGCCCCTTTCTTCACAATTCTCCATGATGCCTGTCATCACAATGCTCCATGGCTTTTGTTATCACAATGCTCCAGGACCAGTTTCATCACAATACTCCATCCCCCTTGTCATCACAGTGCACAATGAAAGCTTTCATTACAATGCTCCATGACACTTGTCATCACCATGCTCCATGGCGTTTATCGTCACAATGCTCCCAGGCACTTTTCATCACGATATTCCATGAAAACTTTCATCACATTGCTCCATGACCATTGTCATCACAATAGTCCATACCCATGTCAACACAATGCTGCATAATCCCTGTCATCCCAATTCTCCATGACTGCTGTCATCACAATAATCCAGGACAATTTTCATTACAATGCTTCATGCCCCCAGTCATCACAGTGCTCCATGATACCTTTCATCACAATTCCTAGATGATCAATGTCATCACAATGCCCCATGACACCTGTCACCACAATTCGCTATGACCCTTGTCATCACAATACTCGATGAACCGTGTCATCACAGTGTTCCAGGACACATGTCATCACAATGATCCATTAATATTTTCATCACAATGCTCCAATACACCTGTCATCCCAATGCTCCATGTCCCGTCTTATCATATTGCTCCATGATCTCTTTCATCACAATGCTCCATGACCACTGTCATCACCATACCTCAAGACGCCTGTCATCTCAGTGCTCCATGGCCCCTTTCATCACAAAGCTCCATGAACCCAGTCATCACAATGTTCCCTGCCCTCTTCGTCACAATGCTCCATGGGCCCTGTCATCACAATGCTCCATGCCCTTGTCATCAAAATTCTCCAGAACTCTTGTCATCATAATGTTCCATGCCAATGTCATCAAAATGTCCCATGACACTTGTCATCACAATGCTCCATGGCCTTTGTCATCACAATGTTCCATGGCCCCTGTCATCACAGTGCTCCTTGATACCTTTCATCACAATTCTACATGACCACTGTCATCACAATGCCCCATTTCAGATGTCATCACAATTCGCCATGGTCCTTGTCATAACAATGCTCCATGAACCGTGTCATCACAAGGTTTCAGGACACTTGTCATCACAATGATCCATGATCACTTTCATCACAATGCTCCATGAACCCTGTCATCTCAATGCTCCATAGCCTTTGTATTCACAATGCTCCATGGCCCCTGTAATCACAGTGCTCCATGACCCCTTTCATCACAATGCTCCAAGACCGCTGTCATCACAATGCCCCATGACGCCTGCCACCACCAATCTCCAAGGGCTCCCTTACCAAAAAGCTCCATGATCCCTGTCAGTACAATGTTCCATGACACTTTTCATCACAATGCTCCATGACCCCTGTCATCACAACGTTCCATGAAAGTTGTCATCAAAATGCTCCATGACCCCGGTCACCACAAGGTTCCCTGCCCTTGTCATCACAATGGTACATGGCCTGGTCATCACAATGTTCCATGGCCTCTGTCATCACCATGCTCCATGGTCTTTCTCATCACAATGCTCTATGACCCCTGTCATCACAATGCTTGATGACCATTGTCATCACAATGCTCCAAGGCCCCTGTCATCACAATGCCTCATGGTCTTTGTAATCACAATGCTCAATGACCAATGTCATCACAGTGCTCCATGCCGTTGTCATCACAATGCTCCATGGTCCCTGTAATCACAATGCTCCATACCCTTGTCATCACAATGCTCCAGAACACTTGTCATCATAATGCTCCATTCCCGTGTCATCACATTGCTGAATGACACTTGTCATCACAATGTTCCTTGGCCTTTGTCATCACAGTGCTCCATGATACCTTTAATCAAAATTCTACATGACCACTCTCATCACAATGCAAGATGACCAATGTCATCACAATGCCCCATGACACGTGTCATCACAATTCGCCTTGGCCCTTGTCATCTCAATGCTGTATGAAACGTGTCATCAGTAGCTCCCAAGACCCTTGTCATCACAATGCTCCATGAACTCTGTTATCTCAATGTTCCATGGCCTTTGTATTCACAATGCTCCATTGTCCCGATAATCGCGTTGCTCCATGAACACTTTCATCACAATGCTCCTTGACCACTGTCACCATAATGCCCCATGACGTCTCTCATCACTGTGCTCCAAGGCCACTCTCATCAAAATGCTCCATGATCTGTGTCAGCACAATATTGCATGACACTTGTCATCACAATGCTCCATGATCCCTCTAATCACAATGATCCTTGCCAATTTCATCACAATGACCCAAGTCTCCTGTAATCACAATGCTCCATGCCCTTGTCATCACAATGCTCCAGGTCTGTTGTCATCACCATGCTTCATGCCTGTGTCATCACAATGCTCCATGAATCTTGTCTTCACAATGCTCCATGGCCCATGTCATCACAATGCTCCATGGCCCCTCTCATCACAATGCTCTATGGCCTTTGTCATCACAATGCTCCGTGACCCCCGTCAACACAGTGCCTGATGACCCCTGTCATCAAAATGCTAAATGGCACTTGTCATCACAATGCTCTATGATGCCTGTCATCACTATTCTCCATGTCACTTGTTATCACAAGGCTCCATGGCCCCTGTACTCCCAGTACTCCATGACCCCTTTCATCACAATGCCCAATGTCACCTCTGATCACAATTCTCAATGGCATTTGTCATCACGATGCTCCATGACACCTGTCATCACAATGCTCCATGAGACTTGTCATCACAATGCTCCATGGCCCCTCTCATTCCTGTGCTCCATAATAACTTTAATCACATTTCTAGATGACCACTGCCATCACAATGTCCCATGACATTGTCATCACAATTCGCCATGACCATTGTCATCACAATGCTCCATGAACCATGTCATCACAGGGTCCCAGGACACTTGTCCTCACAATCATCCATTACCACTTTCATCACAATGCTCCATGACCACTGTCATCTCAATGCTCCATGGCCTTTGTATTCACAATGCTCCATGGCCCCTGTAATCACAGTGCTCCATAACACCTTTCATCATAATGCTCCATGACCACTGCCATCTCAATGCCTCATGACGCCTATCATCACAATTCTCCAAGGCCCCTCTCATCACAGTGCTCCATGACACTTGTCATCCCATTGCTCCATAACACCTGTCATCACAGTGTTCCCTGCCCATGTCATCAAAATGCTCCATGTCCCCTATAATCACAATGCTCCATGCCTTTTTCCTCACAAAGCTCCAGAATTTTGTCATCACAATGTTCCATGACCGTGGCATCCCAATGCTCCATGGCCCTTGTCATCACAATGCTCCAGAATTCTTGTCATCACAATGTTCCATGAACGTGTCATCACAATGCTACATGACCCTGGTCATCACAGTTCTCCATGACCTTTGTCATCACAATGCTCTATGTCACTTTTCATCACAATTCTCAATGACCACTTTAATCACTATGCTCGCTGACCATTTTCATCACATTTCTCTATTGTCATTACAATTCCCCATGGCCCCTTTCTTCACAATTCTCCATGATGCCTGTCATCACAATGCTCCATGGCTTTTGTTATCACAATGCTCCAGGACCAGTTTCATCACAATACTCCATCCCCCTTGTCATCACAGTGCACAATGAAAGCTTTCATTACAATGCTCCATGACACTTGTCATCACCATGCTCCATGGCGTTTATCGTCACAATGCTCCCAGGCACTTTTCATCACGATATTCCATGAAAACTTTCATCACATTGCTCCATGACCATTGTCATCACAATAGTCCATACCCATGTCAACACAATGCTGCATAATCCCTGTCATCCCAATTCTCCATGACTGCTGTCATCACAATAATCCAGGACAATTTTCATTACAATGCTTCATGCCCCCAGTCATCACAGTGCTCCATGATACCTTTCATCACAATTCCTAGATGATCAATGTCATCACAATGCCCCATGACACCTGTCACCACAATTCGCTATGACCCTTGTCATCACAATACTCGATGAACCGTGTCATCACAGTGTTCCAGGACACATGTCATCACAATGATCCATTAATAATTTCATCACAATGCTCCAATACACCTGTCATCCCAATGCTCCATGTCCCGTCTTATCATATTGCTCCATGATCTCTTTCATCACAATGCTCCATGACCACTGTCATCACCATACCTCAAGACGCCTGTCATCTCAGTGCTCCATGGCCCCTTTCATCACAAAGCTCCATGAACCCAGTCATCACAATGTTCCCTGCCCTCTTCGTCACAATGCTCCATGGGCCCTGTCATCACAATGCTCCATGCCCTTGTCATCAAAATTCTCCAGAACTCTTGTCATCATAATGTTCCATGCCAATGTCATCAAAATGTCCCATGACACTTGTCATCACAATGCTCCATGGCCTTTGTCATCACAATGTTCCATGGCCCCTGTCATCACAGTGCTCCTTGATACCTTTCATCACAATTCTACATGACCACTGTCATCACAATGCCCCATTTCAGATGTCATCACAATTCGCCATGGTCCTTGTCATAACAATGCTCCATGAACCGTGTCATCACAAGGTTTCAGGACACTTGTCATCACAATGATCCATGATCACTTTCATCACAATGCTCCATGAACCCTGTCATCTCAATGCTCCATAGCCTTTGTATTCACAATGCTCCATGGCCCCTGTAATCACAGTGCTCCATGACCCCTTTCATCACAATGCTCCAAGACCGCTGTCATCACAATGCCCCATGACGCCTGCCACCACCAATCTCCAAGGGCTCCCTTACCAAAAAGCTCCATGATCCCTGTCAGTACAATGTTCCATGACACTTTTCATCACAATGCTCCATGACCCCTGTCATCACAAAGTTCTCTGCCCATATCATCACAATGCTACTTGTCACCTTTCATCACAATGCTCCATGCCCTTTCATCACAATGCTCCAGATTTCTTGTCATCACAATGTTCCTTGACCGTGTCATCACAATGCTCCATGACCCGTGTCATCACAAAGCTCCATGACCCCTGGCATCACAATGATCCATGATTCCTTTCCTCACAGTGCTCCAGTACCCTTTTCATCACAATGCTCCATGCCATTGTCAGCACAATGCTACTTGGACACTGTCATCAAAATGCTCCATCCCCTTTTCATCACAATGCTCCAGATATCCTATCATTACAATGCTCCATGCCCGTGTCAACACAATGCTCCATGACCCCTGTCATCAAAATGCTTGATGAAACTTGTTATCAGAATGTTCCATGACCCCTGTCATCAAAATGATCCCTGACCGTTGTCATCACAATGCTGCATGATACCTTTCATCCCAATCCTCTGTGACCGCTGTCATCACAATGCTCCAGGACAACTTTCATCACAATGCTCCATGCCCTGGTCATCAAAATGCTTCAGAACTCTTGTCATCATAATGCTCCATGCCAATGTCATCAAAATGCCCCATGACACTTGTCATCACAATGCTCCATGGCCTTTGTCATCACGATGTTCCATGGCCCCTGTCATCAGAGTGCTCCATGTTACCTTTCAATACAATTCTACATGACCACTGTCATCACAATGCCCCATGACAGATGATACCACAATTCGCCATGGTCCTTGTCATCACAATGCTCCATGAACTGTGTCATCACAAGGTTCCAGGACACTTGTCATCACAATGATCCATGATCTCTTTCATCACAATGCTCCATGAACCCTGTCATCTCAATGCTCCATGGCCTTTGTATTCACAATGCTCCATGGCCCCTGTAATCACAGAGCTCCATGACCCCTTTCATCCCAATGCTCCAAGACCGCTGTCATCACAATGCCCCATGACGCCTGCCTTCACAAATCTCCAAGACCTCTCTTACCAAAAAGCTCCATGATCCCTGTCAGTACAATGTTCCATGACACTTTTTATCACAATGCTCCATGACCCCTGTCATCAAAAAGTTCTCTGCCCATATCGTCACAATGCTCCTTGTCACCTTTCATCACAATGCACCATGCCCTTTCATCACAATGCTCCAGAATTCTTGTCATCGCAATGTTCCTTGACCGTGTCATCACAATGCTCCATGACCCTTGTCATCACAAAGCTCCATGACCCCTGGCATCACAATGATCCATGATTCCTTTCCTCACAGTGCTCCAGTACCCTTTTCATCACAATGCTCCATGCCATTGTCAGCACAATTCTCCTTGGACCCTGTCATCAAAATGCTCCATCCCCTTTTCATCACAATGCTCCAGATATCCTATCATTACAATGCTCCATGCTCGTGTCAACACAATGCTCCATGACCCCTGTCATCAAAATGCTTTATGAACCTTGTTATCAGAATGTTCCATGACCCCTGTCATCCAAATGATCCATGACCGTTGTCATCACAATGCTGCATGATACCTTTCATCCCAATTCTCTGTGACCGCTGTCATCACAATGCTCCAGGACAACTTTCATCACAATGCTCCATGACCCCTGTCATCACAACGTTCCATGAAAGTTGTCATCAAAATGCTCCATGACCCCGGTCACCACAAGGTTCCCTGCCCTTGTCATCACAATGGTACATGGCCTGGTCATCACAATGTTCCATGGCCTCTGTCATCACCATGCTCCATGGTCTTTCTCATCACAATGCTCTATGACCCCTGTCATCACAATGCTTGATGACCATTGTCATCACAATGCTCCAAGGCCCCTGTCATCACAATGCCTCATGGTCTTTGTAATCACAATGCTCAATGACCAATGTCATCACAGTGCTCCATGCCGTTGTCATCACAATGCTCCATGGTCCCTGTAATCACAATGCTCCATACCCTTGTCATCACAATGCTCCAGAACACTTGTCATCATAATGCTCCATTCCCGTGTCATCACATTGCTGAATGACACTTGTCATCACAATGTTCCTTGGCCTTTGTCATCACAGTGCTCCATGATACCTTTAATCAAAATTCTACATGACCACTCTCATCACAATGCAAGATGACCAATGTCATCACAATGCCCCATGACACGTGTCATCACAATTCGCCTTGGCCCTTGTCATCTCAATGCTGTATGAAACGTGTCATCAGTAGCTCCCAAGACCCTTGTCATCACAATGCTCCATGAACTCTGTTATCTCAATGTTCCATGGCCTTTGTATTCACAATGCTCCATTGTCCCGATAATCGCGTTGCTCCATGAACACTTTCATCACAATGCTCCTTGACCACTGTCACCATAATGCCCCATGACGTCTCTCATCACTGTGCTCCAAGGCCACTCTCATCAAAATGCTCCATGATCTGTGTCAGCACAATATTGCATGACACTTGTCATCACAATGCTCCATGATCCCTCTAATCACAATGATCCTTGCCAATTTCATCACAATGACCCAAGTCTCCTGTAATCACAATGCTCCATGCCCTTGTCATCACAATGCTCCAGGTCTGTTGTCATCACCATGCTTCATGCCTGTGTCATCACAATGCTCCATGAATCTTGTCTTCACAATGCTCCATGGCCCATGTCATCACAATGCTCCATGGCCCCTCTCATCACAATGCTCTATGGCCTTTGTCATCACAATGCTCCGTGACCCCCGTCAACACAGTGCCTGATGACCCCTGTCATCAAAATGCTAAATGGCACTTGTCATCACAATGCTCTATGATGCCTGTCATCACTATTCTCCATGTCACTTGTTATCACAAGGCTCCATGGCCCCTGTACTCCCAGTACTCCATGACCCCTTTCATCACAATGCCCAATGTCACCTCTGATCACAATTCTCAATGGCATTTGTCATCACGATGCTCCATGACACCTGTCATCACAATGCTCCATGAGACTTGTCATCACAATGCTCCATGGCCCCTCTCATTCCTGTGCTCCATAATAACTTTAATCACATTTCTAGATGACCACTGCCATCACAATGTCCCATGACATTGTCATCACAATTCGCCATGACCATTGTCATCACAATGCTCCATGAACCATGTCATCACAGGGTCCCAGGACACTTGTCCTCACAATCATCCATTACCACTTTCATCACAATGCTCCATGACCACTGTCATCTCAATGCTCCATGGCCTTTGTATTCACAATGCTCCATGGCCCCTGTAATCACAGTGCTCCATAACACCTTTCATCATAATGCTCCATGACCACTGCCATCTCAATGCCTCATGACGCCTATCATCACAATTCTCCAAGGCCCCTCTCATCACAGTGCTCCATGACACTTGTCATCCCATTGCTCCATAACACCTGTCATCACAGTGTTCCCTGCCCATGTCATCAAAATGCTCCATGTCCCCTATAATCACAATGCTCCATGCCTTTTTCCTCACAAAGCTCCAGAATTTTGTCATCACAATGTTCCATGACCGTGGCATCCCAATGCTCCATGGCCCTTGTCATCACAATGCTCCAGAATTCTTGTCATCACAATGTTCCATGAACGTGTCATCACAATGCTACATGACCCTGGTCATCACAGTTCTCCATGACCTTTGTCATCACAATGCTCTATGTCACTTTTCATCACAATTCTCAATGACCACTTTAATCACTATGCTCGCTGACCATTTTCATCACATTTCTCTATTGTCATTACAATTCCCCATGGCCCCTTTCTTCACAATTCTCCATGATGCCTGTCATCACAATGCTCCATGGCTTTTGTTATCACAATGCTCCAGGACCAGTTTCATCACAATACTCCATCCCCCTTGTCATCACAGTGCACAATGAAAGCTTTCATTACAATGCTCCATGACACTTGTCATCACCATGCTCCATGGCGTTTATCGTCACAATGCTCCCAGGCACTTTTCATCACGATATTCCATGAAAACTTTCATCACATTGCTCCATGACCATTGTCATCACAATAGTCCATACCCATGTCAACACAATGCTGCATAATCCCTGTCATCCCAATTCTCCATGACTGCTGTCATCACAATAATCCAGGACAATTTTCATTACAATGCTTCATGCCCCCAGTCATCACAGTGCTCCATGATACCTTTCATCACAATTCCTAGATGATCAATGTCATCACAATGCCCCATGACACCTGTCACCACAATTCGCTATGACCCTTGTCATCACAATACTCGATGAACCGTGTCATCACAGTGTTCCAGGACACATGTCATCACAATGATCCATTAATATTTTCATCACAATGCTCCAATACACCTGTCATCCCAATGCTCCATGTCCCGTCTTATCATATTGCTCCATGATCTCTTTCATCACAATGCTCCATGACCACTGTCATCACCATACCTCAAGACGCCTGTCATCTCAGTGCTCCATGGCCCCTTTCATCACAAAGCTCCATGAACCCAGTCATCACAATGTTCCCTGCCCTCTTCGTCACAATGCTCCATGGGCCCTGTCATCACAATGCTCCATGCCCTTGTCATCAAAATTCTCCAGAACTCTTGTCATCATAATGTTCCATGCCAATGTCATCAAAATGTCCCATGACACTTGTCATCACAATGCTCCATGGCCTTTGTCATCACAATGTTCCATGGCCCCTGTCATCACAGTGCTCCTTGATACCTTTCATCACAATTCTACATGACCACTGTCATCACAATGCCCCATTTCAGATGTCATCACAATTCGCCATGGTCCTTGTCATAACAATGCTCCATGAACCGTGTCATCACAAGGTTTCAGGACACTTGTCATCACAATGATCCATGATCACTTTCATCACAATGCTCCATGAACCCTGTCATCTCAATGCTCCATAGCCTTTGTATTCACAATGCTCCATGGCCCCTGTAATCACAGTGCTCCATGACCCCTTTCATCACAATGCTCCAAGACCGCTGTCATCACAATGCCCCATGACGCCTGCCACCACCAATCTCCAAGGGCTCCCTTACCAAAAAGCTCCATGATCCCTGTCAGTACAATGTTCCATGACACTTTTCATCACAATGCTCCATGACCCCTGTCATCACAAAGTTCTCTGCCCATATCATCACAATGCTACTTGTCACCTTTCATCACAATGCTCCATGCCCTTTCATCACAATGCTCCAGATTTCTTGTCATCACAATGTTCCTTGACCGTGTCATCACAATGCTCCATGACCCGTGTCATCACAAAGCTCCATGACCCCTGGCATCACAATGATCCATGATTCCTTTCCTCACAGTGCTCCAGTACCCTTTTCATCACAATGCTCCATGCCATTGTCAGCACAATGCTACTTGGACACTGTCATCAAAATGCTCCATCCCCTTTTCATCACAATGCTCCAGATATCCTATCATTACAATGCTCCATGCCCGTGTCAACACAATGCTCCATGACCCCTGTCATCAAAATGCTTGATGAAACTTGTTATCAGAATGTTCCATGACCCCTGTCATCAAAATGATCCCTGACCGTTGTCATCACAATGCTGCATGATACCTTTCATCCCAATCCTCTGTGACCGCTGTCATCACAATGCTCCAGGACAACTTTCATCACAATGCTCCATGCCCTGGTCATCAAAATGCTTCAGAACTCTTGTCATCATAATGCTCCATGCCAATGTCATCAAAATGCCCCATGACACTTGTCATCACAATGCTCCATGGCCTTTGTCATCACAATGTTCCATGGCCCCTGTCATCAGAGTGCTCCATGTTACCTTTCAATACAATTCTACATGACCACTGTCATCACAATGCCCCATGACAGATGATACCACAATTCGCCATGGTCCTTGTCATCACAATGCTCCATGAACTGTGTCATCACAAGGTTCCAGGACACTTGTCATCACAATGATCCATGATCTCTTTCATCACAATGCTCCATGAACCCTGTCATCTCAATGCTCCATGGCCTTTGTATTCACAATGCTCCATGGCCCCTGTAATCACAGAGCTCCATGACCCCTTTCATCCCAATGCTCCAAGACCGCTGTCATCACAATGCCCCATGACGCCTGCCTTCACAAATCTCCAAGACCTCTCTTACCAAAAAGCTCCATGATCCCTGTCAGTACAATGTTCCATGACACTTTTTATCACAATGCTCCATGACCCCTGTCATCAAAAAGTTCTCTGCCCATATCGTCACAATGCTCCTTGTCACCTTTCATCACAATGCACCATGCCCTTTCATCACAATGCTCCAGAATTCTTGTCATCGCAATGTTCCTTGACCGTGTCATCACAATGCTCCATGACCCTTGTCATCACAAAGCTCCATGACCCCTGGCATCACAATGATCCATGATTCCTTTCCTCACAGTGCTCCAGTACCCTTTTCATCACAATGCTCCATGCCATTGTCAGCACAATTCTCCTTGGACCCTGTCATCAAAATGCTCCATCCCCTTTTCATCACAATGCTCCAGATATCCTATCATTACAATGCTCCATGCTCGTGTCAACACAATGCTCCATGACCCCTGTCATCAAAATGCTTTATGAACCTTGTTATCAGAATGTTCCATGACCCCTGTCATCCAAATGATCCATGACCGTTGTCATCACAATGCTGCATGATACCTTTCATCCCAATTCTCTGTGACCGCTGTCATCACAATGCTCCAGGACAACTTTCATCACAATGCTCCATGACCCCTGTCATCACAACGTTCCATGAAAGTTGTCATCAAAATGCTCCATGACCCCGGTCACCACAAGGTTCCCTGCCCTTGTCATCACAATGGTACATGGCCTGGTCATCACAATGTTCCATGGCCTCTGTCATCACCATGCTCCATGGTCTTTCTCATCACAATGCTCTATGACCCCTGTCATCACAATGCTTGATGACCATTGTCATCACAATGCTCCAAGGCCCCTGTCATCACAATGCCTCATGGTCTTTGTAATCACAATGCTCAATGACCAATGTCATCACAGTGCTCCATGCCGTTGTCATCACAATGCTCCATGGTCCCTGTAATCACAATGCTCCATACCCTTGTCATCACAATGCTCCAGAACACTTGTCATCATAATGCTCCATTCCCGTGTCATCACATTGCTGAATGACACTTGTCATCACAATGTTCCTTGGCCTTTGTCATCACAGTGCTCCATGATACCTTTAATCAAAATTCTACATGACCACTCTCATCACAATGCAAGATGACCAATGTCATCACAATGCCCCATGACACGTGTCATCACAATTCGCCTTGGCCCTTGTCATCTCAATGCTGTATGAAACGTGTCATCAGTAGCTCCCAAGACCCTTGTCATCACAATGCTCCATGAACTCTGTTATCTCAATGTTCCATGGCCTTTGTATTCACAATGCTCCATTGTCCCGATAATCGCGTTGCTCCATGAACACTTTCATCACAATGCTCCTTGACCACTGTCACCATAATGCCCCATGACGTCTCTCATCACTGTGCTCCAAGGCCACTCTCATCAAAATGCTCCATGATCTGTGTCAGCACAATATTGCATGACACTTGTCATCACAATGCTCCATGATCCCACTAATCACAATGACCCCTGCCAATTTCATCACAATGACCCAAGTCACCTGTAATCACAATGCTCCATGCCCTTGTCATCACAATGCTCCAGGTCTGTTGTCATCACCATGCTTCATGCCCGTGTCATCACAATGCTCCATGAATCTTGTCTTCACAATGTTCCATGGCCCATGTCATCACAATGCTCCATGACCCCTCTCATCACAATGCTCTATGGCCTTTGTCATCACAATGCTCCGTGACCCCCGTCAACACAATGCCTGATGACCCCTGTCATCAAAATGCTAAATGGCACTTGTCATCACAATGCTCTATGATGCCTGTCATCACTATTCTCCATGTCACTTGTTATCACAAGGCTCCATGGCCCCTGTACTCCAAGTACTCCATGACCCCTTTCATCACAATGCCCAATGTCACCTCTGATCACAATTCTCAATGGCATTTGTCATCACGATGCTCCATGACACCTGTCATCACAATGCTCCATGAGACTTGTCATCACAATGCTCCATGGCCCCTCTCATTCCTGTGCTCCATAATAACTTTAATCACATTTCCAGATGACCACTGCCATCACAATGCCCCATGACATTGTCATCACAATTCGCCATGACCATTGTCATCACAATGCTCCATGAACCATGTCATCACAGGGTCCCAGGACACTTGTCCTCACAATGATCCATTACCACTTTCATCACAATGCTCCATGACCACTGTCATCTCAATGCTCCATGGCCTTTGTATTCACAATGCTCCATGGCCCCTGTAATCACAGTGCTCCATAACACCTTTCATCATAATGCTCCATGACCACTGCCATCTCAATGCCTCATGACGCCTGTCATCACAATTCTCCAAGGCCCCTCTCATCACAGTGCTCCATGACACTTGTCATCCCATTGCTCCATAACACCTGTCATCACAGTGTTCCCTGCCCATGTCATCAAAATGCTCCATGTCCCCTATAATCACAATGCTCCATGCCTTTTTCCTCACAAAGCTCCAGAATTTTGTCATCACAATGTTCCATGACCGTGGCATCACAATGCTCCATGGCCCTTGTCATCACAATGCTCCAGAATTCTTGTCATCACAATGTTCCATGAACGTGTCATCACAATGCTACATGACCCTGGTCATCACAGTTCTCCATGACCTTTGTCATCACAATGCTCTATGTCACTTTTCATCACAATTCTCAATGACCACTTTAATCACTATGCTCGCTGACCATTTTCATCACATTTCTCTATTGTCATTACAATTCCCCATGGCCCCTTTCTTCACAATTCTCCATGATGCCTGTCATCACAATGCTCCATGGCTTTTGTTATCACAATGCTCCAGGACCAGTTTCATCACAATACTCCATCCCCCTTGTCATCACAGTGCACAATGAAAGCTTTCATTACAATGCTCCATGACACTTGTCATCACCATGCTCCATGGCGTTTATCGTCACAATGCTCCCAGGCACTTTTCATCACGATATTCCATGAAAACGTTCATCACATTGCTCCATGACCATTGTCATCACAATAGTCCATACCCATGTCAACACAATGCTGCATAATCCCTGTCATCACAATAATGCATGACTGCTGTCATCACAATAATCCAGGACAATTTTCATAACAATGCTTCATGCCCCCAGTCAACACAGTGCTCCATGATACCTTTCATCACAATTCCTAGATGATCAATGTCATCACAATGCCCCATGACACCTGTTACCACAATTCGCTATGACCCTTGTCATCACAATACTCGATGAACCGTGTCATCACAGTGTTCCAGGACACATGTCATCACAATGATCCATTAATAATTTCATCACAATGCTCCAATACACCTGTCATCACAATGCTCCATGTCCCCTCTTATCATATTGCTCCATGATCACTTTCATCACAATGCTCCATGACCACTGTCATCACCATACCTCAAGACGCCTGTCATCTCAGTGCTCCATGGCCCCTTTCATCACAAGGCTCCATGAACCCAGTCATCACAATGTTCCCTGCCCTCTTCGTCACAATGCTCCATGGGCCCTGTCATCACAATGCTCCATGCCCTTGTCATCAAAATTCTCCAGAACTCTTGTCATCATAATGTTCCATGCCAATGTCATCAAAATGTCCCATGACACTTGTCATCACAATGCTCCATGGCCTTTGTCATCACAATGTTCCATGGCCCCTGTCATCACAGTGCTCCTTGATACCTTTCATCACAATTCTACATGACCACTGTCATCACAATGCCCCATTTCACATGTCATCACAATTCGCCATGGTCCTTGTCATAACAATGCTCCATGAACCGTGTCATCACAAGGTTTCAGGACACTTGTCATCACAATGATCCATGATCACTTTCATCACAATGCTCCATGAACCCTGTCATCTCAATGCTCCATAGCCTTTGTATTCACAATGCTCCATGGCCCCTGTAATCACAGTGCTCCATGACCCCTTTCATCACAATGCTCCAAGACCGCTGTCATCACAATGCCCCATGACGCCTGCCACCACCAATCTCCAAGGGCTCCCTTACCAAAAAGCTCCATGATCCCTGTCAGTACAATGTTCCATGACACTTTTCATCACAATGCTCCATGACCCCTGTCATCACAAAGTTCTCTGCCCATATCATCACAATGCTACTTGTCACCTTTCATCACAATGCTCCATGCCCTTTCATCACAATGCTCCAGATTTCTTGTCATCACAATGTTCCTTGACCGTGTCATCACAATGCTCCATGACCCGTGTCATCACAAAGCTCCATGACCCCTGGCATCACAATGATCCATGATTCCTTTCCTCACAGTGCTCCAGTACCCTTTTCATCACAATGCTCCATGCCATTGTCAGCACAATGCTACTTGGACACTGTCATCAAAATGCTCCATCCCATTTTCATCACAATGCTCCAGATATCCTATCATTACAATGCTCCATGCCCGTGTCAACACAATGCTCCATGACCCCTGTCATCAAAATGCTTGATGAAACTTGTTGTCAGAATGTTCCATGACCCCTGTCATCAAAATGATCCCTGACCGTTGTCATCGCAATGCTGCATGATACATTTCATCCCAATCCTCTGTGACCGCTGTCATCACAATGCTCCAGGACAACTTTCATCACAATGCTCCATGCCCTGGTCATCAAAATGCTCCAGAACTCTGGTCATCATAATGCTCCATGCCAATGTCATCAAAATGCCCCATGACACTTGTCATCACAATGCTCCATGGCCTTTGTCATCACAATGTTCCATGGCCCCTGTCATCAGAGTGCTCCATGTTACCTTTCAATACAATTCTACATGACCACTGTCATCACAATGCCCCATGACAGATGATACCACAATTCGCCATGGTCCTTGTCATCACAATGCTCCATGAACTGTGTCATCACAAGGTTCCAGGACACTTGTCATCACAATGATCCATGATCTCTTTCATCACAATGCTCCATGAACCCTGTCATCTCAATGCTCCATGGCCTTTGTATTCACAATGCTCCATGGCCTCTGTAATCACAGAGCTCCATGACCCCTTTCATCCCAATGCTCCAAGACCGCTGTCATCACAATGCCCCATGACGCCTGCCTTCACAAATCTCCAAGACCTCTCTTACCAAAAAGCTCCATGATCCCTGTCAGTACAATGTTCCATGACACTTTTTATCACAATGCTCCATGACCCCTGTCATCAAAAAGTTCTCTGCCCATATCGTCACAATGCTCCTTGTCACCTTTCATCACAATGCACCATGCCCTTTCATCACAATGCTCCAGAATTCTTGTCATCGCAATGTTCCTTGACCGTGTCATCACAATGCTCCATGACCCGTGTCATCACAAAGCTCCATGACCCCTGGCATCACAATGATCCATGATTCCTTTCCTCACAGTGCTCCAGTACCCTTTTCATCACAATGCTCCATGCCATTGTCAGCACAATTCTCCTTGGACCCTGTCATCAAAATGCTCCATCCCCTTTTCATCACAATGCTCCAGATATCCTATCATTACAATGCTCCATGCTCGTGTCAACACAATGCTCCATGACCCCTGTCATCAAAATGCTTTATGAACCTTGTTATCAGAATGTTCCATGACCCCTGTCATCCAAATGATCCATGACCGTTGTCATCACAATGCTGCATGATACCTTTCATCCCAATTCTCTGTGACCGCTGTCATCACAATGCTCCAGGACAACTTTCATCACAATGCTCCATGACCCCTGTCATCACAACGTTCCATGAAAGTTGTCATCAAAATGCTCCATGACCCCGGTCACCACAAGGTTCCCTGCCCTTGTCATCACAATGGTACATGGCCTGGTCATCACAATGTTCCATGGCCTCTGTCATCACCATGCTCCATGGTCTTTCTCATCACAATGCTCTATGACCCCTGTCATCACAATGCTTGATGACCATTGTCATCACAATGCTCCAAGGCCCCTGTCATCACAATGCCTCATGGTCTTTGTAATCACAATGCTCAATGACCAATGTCATCACAGTGCTCCATGCCGTTGTCATCACAATGCTCCATGGTCCCTGTAATCACAATGCTCCATACCCTTGTCATCACAATGCTCCAGAACACTTGTCATCATAATGCTCCATTCCCGTGTCATCACATTGCTGAATGACACTTGTCATCACAATGTTCCTTGGCCTTTGTCATCACAGTGCTCCATGATACCTTTAATCAAAATTCTACATGACCACTCTCATCACAATGCAAGATGACCAATGTCATCACAATGCCCCATGACACGTGTCATCACAATTCGCCTTGGCCCTTGTCATCTCAATGCTGTATGAAACGTGTCATCAGTAGCTCCCAAGACCCTTGTCATCACAATGCTCCATGAACTCTGTTATCTCAATGTTCCATGGCCTTTGTATTCACAATGCTCCATTGTCCCGATAATCGCGTTGCTCCATGAACACTTTCATCACAATGCTCCTTGACCACTGTCACCATAATGCCCCATGACGCCTCTCATCACTGTGCTCCAAGGCCACTCTCATCAAAATGCTCCATGATCTGTGTCAGCACAATATTGCATGACACTTGTCATCACAATGCTCCATGATCCCTCTAATCACAATGATCCCTGCCAATTTCATCACAATGACCCAAGTCTCCTGTAATCACAATGCTCCATGCCCTTGTCATCACAATGCTCCAGGTCTGTTGTCATCACCATGCTTCATGCCTGTGTCATCACAATGCTCCATGAATCTTGTCTTCACAATGCTCCATGGCCCATGTCATCACAATGCTCCATGACCCCTCTCATCACAATGCTCTATGGCCTTTGTCATCACAATGCTCCGTGACCCCCGTCAACACAATGCCTGATGACCCCTGTCATCAAAATGCTAAATGGCACTTGTCATCACAATGCTCTATGATGCCTGTCATCACTATTCTCCATGTCACTTGTTATCACAAGGCTCCATGGCCCCTGTACTCCCAGTACTCCATGACCCCTTTCATCACAATGCCCAATGTCACCTCTGATCACAATTCTCAATGGCATTTGTCATCACGATGCTCCATGACACCTGTCATCACAATGCTCCATGAGACTTGTCATCACAATGCTCCATGGCCCCTCTCATTCCTGTGCTCCATAATAACTTTAATCACATTTCTAGATGACCACTGCCATCACAATGCCCCATGACATTGTCATCACAATTCGCCATGACCATTGTCATCACAATGCTCCATGAACCATGACATCACAGGGTCCCAGGACACTTGGCATCACAATGATCCATTACCACTTTCATCACAATGCTCCATGACCACTGTCATCTCAATGCTCCATGGCCTTTGTATTCACAATGCTCCATGGCCCCTGTAATCACAGTGCTCCATAACACCTTTCATCATAATGCTCCATGACCACTGCCATCTCAATGCCTCATGACGCCTGTCATCACAATTCTCCAAGGCCCCTCTCATCACAGTGCTCCATGACACTTGTCATCCCATTGCTCCATAACACCTGTCATCACAGTGTTCCCTGCCCATGTCATCAAAATGCTCCATGTCCCCTATAATCACAATGCTCCATGCCTTTTTCCTCACAAAGCTCCAGAATTTTGTCATCACAATGTTCCATGACCATGGCATCACAATGCTCCATGGCCCTTGTCATCACAATGCTCCAGAATTCTTGTCATCACAATGTTCCATGAACGTGTCATCACAATGCTACATGACCCTGGTCATCACAGTTCTCCATGACCTTTGTCATCACAATGCTCTATGTCACTTTTCATCACAATTCTCAATGACCACTTTAATCACTATGCTCGCTGACCATTTTCATCACATTTCTCTATTGTCATTACAATTCCCCATGGCCCCTTTCTTCACAATTCTCCATGATGCCTGTCATCACAATGCTCCATGGCTTTTGTTATCACAATGCTCCAGGACCAGTTTCATCACAATACTCCATCCCCCTTGTCATCACAGTGCACAATGAAAGCTTTCATTACAATGCTCCATGACACTTGTCATCACCATGCTCCATGGTGTTTATCGTCACAATGCTCCCAGGCACTTTTCATCACGATATTCCATGAAAACTTTCATCACATTGCTCCATGACCATTGTCATCACAATAGTCCATACCCATGTCAACACAATGCTGCATAATCCCTGTCATCCCAATTCTCCATGACTGCTGTCATCACAATAATCCAGGACAATTTTCATTACAATGCTTCATGCCCCCATTCATCACAGTGCTCCATGATACCTTTCATCACAATTCCTAGATGATCAATGTCATCACAATGCCCCATGACACCTGTCACCACAATTCGCTATGACCCTTGTCATCACAATACTCGATGAACCGTGTCATCACAGTGTTCCAGGACACATGTCATCACAATCATCCATTAATATTTTCATCACAATGCTCCAATACACCTGTCATCACAATGCTCCATGTCCCCTCTTATCATATTGCTCCATGATCTCTTTCATCACAATGCTCCATGACCACTGTCATCACCATACCTCAAGACGCCTGTCATCTCAGTGCTCCATGGCCCCTTTCATCACAAGGCTCCATGAACCCAGTCATCACAATGTTCCCTGCCCTCTTCATCACAATGCTCCATGGGCCCTGTCATCACAATGCTCCATGCCCTTGTCATCAAAATTCTCCAGAACTCTTGTCATCATAATGTTCCATGCCAATGTCATCAAAATGTCCCATGACACTTGTCATCACAATGCTCCATGGCCTTTGTCATCACAATGTTCCATGGCCCCTGTCATCACAGTGCTCCTTGATACCTTTCATCACAATTCTACATGACCACTGTCATCACAATGCCCCATTTCAGATGTCATCACAATTCGCCATGGTCCTTGTCATAACAATGCTCCATGAACCGTGTCATCACAAGGTTTCAGGACACTTGTCATCACAATGATCCATGATCACTTTCATCACAATGCTCCATGAACCCTGTCATCTCAATGCTCCATAGCCTTTGTATTCACAATGCTCCATGGCCCCTGTAATCACAGTGCTCCATGACCCCTTTCATCACAATGCTCCAAGACCGCTGTCATCACAATGCCCCATGATGCCTGCCACCACCAATCTCCAAGGGCTCCCTTACCAAAAAGCTCCATGATCCCTGTCAGTACAATGTTCCATGACACTTTTCATCACAATGCTCCATGACCCCTGTCATCACAAAGTTCTCTGCCCATATCATCACAATGCTACTTGTCACCTTTCATCACAATGCTCCATGCCCTTTCATCACAATGCTCCAGATTTCTTGTCATCACAATGTTCCTTGACCGTGTCATCACAATGCTCCATGACCCGTGTCATCACAAAGCTCCATGACCCCTGGCATCACAATGATCCATGATTCCTTTCCTCACAGTGCTCCAGTACCCTTTTCATCACAATGCTCCATGCCATTGTCAGCACAATGCTACTTGGACACTGTCATCAAAATGCTCCATCCCCTTTTCATCACAATGCTCCAGATATCCTATCATTACAATGCTCCATGCCCGTGTCAACACAATGCTCCATGACCCCTGTCATCAAAATGCTTGATGAAACTTGTTATCAGAATGTTCCATGACCCCTGTCATCAAAATGATCCCTGACCGTTGTCATCGCAATGCTGCATGATACCTTTCATCCCAATCCTCTGTGACCGCTGTCATCACAATGCTCCAGGACACCTTTCATCACAATACTCCATGCCCTGGTCATCAAAATGCTCCAGAACTCTTGTCATCATAATGCTCCATGCCAATGTCATCAAAATGCCCCATGACACTTGTCATCACAATGCTCCATGGCCTTTGTCATCACAATGTTCCATGGCCCCTGTCATCAGAGTGCTCCATGTTACCTTTCAATACAATTCTACATGACCACTGTCATCACAATGCCCCATGACAGATGATACCACAATTCGCCATGGTCCTTGTCATCACAATGCTCCATGAACTGTGTCATCACAAGGTTCCAGGACACTTGTCATCACAATGATCCATGATCACTTTCATCACAATGCTCCATGAACCCTGTCATCTCAATGCTCCATGGCCTTTGTATTCACAATGCTCCATGGCCCCTGTAATCACAGAGCTCCATGACCCCTTTCATCCCAATGCTCCAAGACCGCTGTCATCACAATGCCCCATGACGCCTGCCTTCACAAATCTCCAAGACCTCTCTTACCAAAAAGCTCCATGATCCCTGTCAGTACAATGTTCCATGACACTTTTCATCACAATGCTCCATGACCCCTGTCATCACAAAGTTCTCTGCCCATATCGTCACAATGCTCCTTGTCACCTTTCATCACAATGCACCATGCCCTTTCATCACAATGCTCCAGAATTCTTGTCATCGCAATGTTCCTTGACCGTGTCATCACAATGCTCCATGACCCTTGTCATCACAAAGCTCCATGACCCCTGGCATCACAATGATCCATGATTCCTTTCCTCACAGTGCTCCAGTACCCTTTTCATCACAATGCTCCATGCCATTGTCAGCACAATTCTCCTTGGACCCTGTCATCAAAATGCTCCATCCCCTTTTCATCACAATGCTCCAGATATCCTATCATTACAATGCTCCATGCTCGTGTCAACACAATGCTCCATGACCCCTGTCATCAAAATGCTTTATGAACCTTGTTATCAGAATGTTCCATGACCCCTGTCATCCAAATGATCCATGACCGTTGTCATCACAATGCTGCATGATACCTTTCATCCCAATTCTCTGTGACCGCTGTCATCACAATGCTCCAGGACAACTTTCATCACAATGCTCCATGACCCCTGTCATCACAACGTTCCATGAAAGTTGTCATCAAAATGCTCCATGACCCCGGTCACCACAAGGTTCCCTGCCCTTGTCATCACAATGGTACATGGCCTGGTCATCACAATGTTCCATGGCCTCTGTCATCACCATGCTCCATGGTCTTTCTCATCACAATGCTCTATGACCCCTGTCATCACAATGCTTGATGACCATTGTCATCACAATGCTCCAAGGCCCCTGTCATCACAATGCCTCATGGTCTTTGTAATCACAATGCTCAATGACCAATGTCATCACAGTGCTCCATGCCGTTGTCATCACAATGCTCCATGGTCCCTGTAATCACAATGCTCCATACCCTTGTCATCACAATGCTCCAGAACACTTGTCATCATAATGCTCCATTCCCGTGTCATCACATTGCTGAATGACACTTGTCATCACAATGTTCCTTGGCCTTTGTCATCACAGTGCTCCATGATACCTTTAATCAAAATTCTACATGACCACTCTCATCACAATGCAAGATGACCAATGTCATCACAATGCCCCATGACACGTGTCATCACAATTCGCCTTGGCCCTTGTCATCTCAATGCTGTATGAAACGTGTCATCAGTAGCTCCCAAGACCCTTGTCATCACAATGCTCCATGAACTCTGTTATCTCAATGTTCCATGGCCTTTGTATTCACAATGCTCCATTGTCCCGATAATCGCGTTGCTCCATGAACACTTTCATCACAATGCTCCTTGACCACTCTCACCATAATGCCCCATGACGTCTCTCATCACTGTGCTCCAAGGCCACTCTCATCAAAATGATCCATGATCTGTGTCAGCACAATATTGCATGACACTTGTCATCACAATGCTCCATGATCCCTCTAATCACAATGATCCCTGCCAATTTCATCACAATGACCCAAGTCTCCTGTAATCACAATGCTCCATGCCCTTGTCATCACAATGCTCCAGGTCTGTTGTCATCACCATGCTTCATGCCCGTGTCATCACAATGCTCCATGAATCTTGTCTTCACAATGCTCCATGGCCCATGTCATCACAATGCTCCATGACCCCTCTCATCACAATGCTCTATGGCCTTTGTCATCACAATGCTCCGTGACCCCCGTCAACACAGTGCCTGATGACCCCTGTCATCAAAATGCTAAATGGCACTTGTCATCACAATGCTCTATGATGCCTGTCATCACTATTCTCCATGTCACTTGTTATCACAAGGCTCCATGGCCCCTGTACTCCCAGTACTCCATGACCCCTTTCATCACAATGCCCAATGTCACCTGTGATCACAATTCTCAATGGCATTTGTCATCACGATGCTCCATGACACCTGTCATCACAATGCTCCATGAGACTTGTCATCACAATGCTCCATGGCCCCTCTCATTCCTGTGCTCCATAATAACTTTAATCACATTTCTAGATGACCACTGCCATCACAATGCCCCATGACATTGTCATCACAATTCGCCATGACCATTGTCATCACAATGCTCCATGAACCATGTCATCACAGGGTCCCAAGACACTTGTCCTCACAATGATCCATTACCACTTTCATCACAATGCTCCATGACCACTGTCATCTCAATGCTCCATGGCCTTTGTATTCACAATGCTCCATGGCCCCTGTAATCACAGTGCTCCATAACACCTTTCATCATAATGCTCCATGACCACTGCCATCTCAATGCCTCATGACGCCTGTCATCACAATTCTCCAAGGCCCCTCTCATCACAGTGCTCCATGACACTTGTCATCCCATTGCTCCATAACATCTGTCATCACAGTGTTCCCTGCCCATGTCATCAAAATGCTCCATGTCCCCTATAATCACAATGCTCCATGCCTTTTTCCTCACAAAGCTCCAGAATTTTGTCATCACAATGTTCCATGACCGTGGCATCCCAATGCTCCATGGCCCTTGTCATCACAATGCTCCAGAATTCTTGTCATCACAATGTTCCATGAACGTGTCATCACAATGCTACATGACCCTGGTCATCACAGTTCTCCATGACCTTTGTCATCACAATGCTCTATGTCACTTTTCATCACAATTCTCAATGACCACTTTAATCACTATGCTCGCTGACCATTTTCATCACATTTCTCTATTGTCATTACAATTCCCCATGGCCCCTTTCTTCACAATTCTCCATGATGCCTGTCATCACAATGCTCCATGGCTTTTGTTATCACAATGCTCCAGGACCAGTTTCATCACAATACTCCATCCCCCTTGTCATCACAGTGCACAATGAAAGCTTTCATTACAATGCTCCATGACACTTGTCATCACCATGCTCCATGGCGTTTATCGTCACAATGCTCCCAGGCACTTTTCATCACGATATTCCATGAAAACGTTCATCACATTGCTCCATGACCATTGTCATCACAATAGTCCATACCCATGTCAACACAATGCTGCATAATCCCTGTCATCACAATAATGCATGACTGCTGTCATCACAATAATCCAGGACAATTTTCATAACAATGCTTCATGCCCCCAGTCATCACAGTGCTCCATGATACCTTTCATCACAATTCCTAGATGATCAATGTCATCACAATGCCCCATGACACCTGTTACCACAATTCGCTATGACCCTTGTCATCACAATACTCGATGAACCGTGTCATCACAGTGTTCCAGGACACATGTCATCACAATGATCCATTAATAATTTCATCACAATGCTCCAATACACCTGTCATCACAATGCTCCATGTCCCCTCTTATCATATTGCTCCATGATCTCTTTCATCACAATGCTCCATGACCACTGTCATCACCATACCTCAAGACGCCTGTCATCTCAGTGCTCCATGGCCCCTTTCATCACAAGGCTCCATGAACCCAGTCATCACAATGTTCCCTGCCCTCTTCGTCACAATGCTCCATGGGCCCTGTCATCACAATGCTCCATGCCCTTGTCATCAAAATTCTCCAGAACTCTTGTCATCATAATGTTCCATGCCAATGTCATCAAAATGTCCCATGACACTTGTAATCACAATGCTCCATGGCCTTTGTCATCACAATGTTCCATGGCCCCTGTCATCACAGTGCTCCTTGATACCTTTCATCACAATTCTACATGACCACTGTCATCACAATGCCCCATTTCAGATGTCATCACAATTCGCCATGGTCCTTGTCATAACAATGCTCCATGAACCGTGTCATCACAAGGTTTCAGGAAACTTGTCATCACAATGATCCATGATCACTTTCATCACAATGCTCCATGAACCCTGTCATCTCAATGCTCCATAGCCTTTGTATTCACAATGCTCCATGGCCCCTGTAATCACAGTGCTCCATGACCCCTTTCATCACAATGCTCCAAGACCGCTGTCATCACAATGCCCCATGATGCCTGCCACCACCAATCTCCAAGGGCTCCCTTACCAAAAAGCTCCATGATCCCTGTCAGTACAATGTTCCATGACACTTTTCATCACAATGCTCCATGACCCCTGTCATCACAAAGTTCTCTGCCCATATCATCACAATGCTACTTGTCACCTTTCATCACAATGCTCCATGCCCTTTCATCACAATGCTCCAGATTTCTTGTCATCACAATGTTCCTTGACCGTGTCATCACAATGCTCCATGACCCGTGTCATCACAAAGCTCCATGACCCCTGGCATCACAATGATCCATGATTCCTTTCCTCACAGTGCTCCAGTACCCTTTTCATCACAATGCTCCATGCCATTGTCAGCACAATGCTACTTGGACACTGTCATCAAAATGCTCCATCCCCTTTTCATCACAATGCTCCAGATATCCTATCATTACAATGCTCCATGCCCGTGTCAACACAATGCTCCATGACCCCTGTCATCAAAATGCTTGATGAAACTTGTTATCAGAATGTTCCATGACCCCTGTCATCAAAATGATCCCTGACCGTTGTCATCGCAATGCTGCATGATACCTTTCATCCCAATCCTCTGTGACCGCTGTCATCACAATGCTCCAGGACACCTTTCATCACAATACTCCATGCCCTGGTCATCAAAATGCTCCAGAACTCTTGTCATCATAATGCTCCATGCCAATGTCATCAAAATGCCCCATGACACTTGTCATCACAATGCTCCATGGCCTTTGTCATCACAATGTTCCATGGCCCCTGTCATCAGAGTGCTCCATGTTACCTTTCAATACAATTCTACATGACCACTGTCATCACAATGCCCCATGACAGATGATACCACAATTCGCCATGGTCCTTGTCATCACAATGCTCCATGAACTGTGTCATCACAAGGTTCCAGGACACTTGTCATCACAATGATCCATGATCACTTTCATCACAATGCTCCATGAACCCTGTCATCTCAATGCTCCATGGCCTTTGTATTCACAATGCTCCATGGCCCCTGTAATCACAGAGCTCCATGACCCCTTTCATCCCAATGCTCCAAGACCGCTGTCATCACAATGCCCCATGACGCCTGCCTTCACAAATCTCCAAGACCTCTCTTACCAAAAAGCTCCATGATCCCTGTCAGTACAATGTTCCATGACACTTTTCATCACAATGCTCCATGACCCCTGTCATCACAAAGTTCTCTGCCCATATCGTCACAATGCTCCTTGTCACCTTTCATCACAATGCACCATGCCCTTTCATCACAATGCTCCAGAATTCTTGTCATCGCAATGTTCCTTGACCGTGTCATCACAATGCTCCATGACCCTTGTCATCACAAAGCTCCATGACCCCTGGCATCACAATGATCCATGATTCCTTTCCTCACAGTGCTCCAGTACCCTTTTCATCACAATGCTCCATGCCATTGTCAGCACAATTCTCCTTGGACCCTGTCATCAAAATGCTCCATCCCCTTTTCATCACAATGCTCCAGATATCCTATCATTACAATGCTCCATGCTCGTGTCAACACAATGCTCCATGACCCCTGTCATCAAAATGCTTTATGAACCTTGTTATCAGAATGTTCCATGACCCCTGTCATCCAAATGATCCATGACCGTTGTCATCACAATGCTGCATGATACCTTTCATCCCAATTCTCTGTGACCGCTGTCATCACAATGCTCCAGGACAACTTTCATCACAATGCTCCATGACCCCTGTCATCACAACGTTCCATGAAAGTTGTCATCAAAATGCTCCATGACCCCGGTCACCACAAGGTTCCCTGCCCTTGTCATCACAATGGTACATGGCCTGGTCATCACAATGTTCCATGGCCTCTGTCATCACCATGCTCCATGGTCTTTCTCATCACAATGCTCTATGACCCCTGTCATCACAATGCTTGATGACCATTGTCATCACAATGCTCCAAGGCCCCTGTCATCACAATGCCTCATGGTCTTTGTAATCACAATGCTCAATGACCAATGTCATCACAGTGCTCCATGCCGTTGTCATCACAATGCTCCATGGTCCCTGTAATCACAATGCTCCATACCCTTGTCATCACAATGCTCCAGAACACTTGTCATCATAATGCTCCATTCCCGTGTCATCACATTGCTGAATGACACTTGTCATCACAATGTTCCTTGGCCTTTGTCATCACAGTGCTCCATGATACCTTTAATCAAAATTCTACATGACCACTCTCATCACAATGCAAGATGACCAATGTCATCACAATGCCCCATGACACGTGTCATCACAATTCGCCTTGGCCCTTGTCATCTCAATGCTGTATGAAACGTGTCATCAGTAGCTCCCAAGACCCTTGTCATCACAATGCTCCATGAACTCTGTTATCTCAATGTTCCATGGCCTTTGTATTCACAATGCTCCATTGTCCCGATAATCGCGTTGCTCCATGAACACTTTCATCACAATGCTCCTTGACCACTGTCACCATAATGCCCCATGACGTCTCTCATCACTGTGCTCCAAGGCCACTCTCATCAAAATGCTCCATGATCTGTGTCAGCACAATATTGCATGACACTTGTCATCACAATGCTCCATGATCCCTCTAATCACAATGATCCCTGCCAATTTCATCACAATGACCCAAGTCTCCTGTAATCACAATGCTCCATGCCCTTGTCATCACAATGCTCCAGGTCTGTTGTCATCACCATGCTTCATGCCCGTGTCATCACAATGCTCCATGAATCTTGTCTTCACAATGCTCCATGGCCCATGTCATCACAATGCTCCATGGCCCCTCTCATCACAATGCTCTATGGCCTTTGTCATCACAATGCTCCGTGACCCCCGTCAACACAGTGCCTGATGACCCCTGTCATCAAAATGCTAAATGGCACTTGTCATCACAATGCTCTATGATGCCTGTCATCACTATTCTCCATGTCACTTGTTATCACAAGGCTCCATGGCCCCTGTACTCCCAGTACTCCATGACCCCTTTCATCACAATGCCCAATGTCACCTGTGATCACAATTCTCAATGGCATTTGTCATCACGATGCTCCATGACACCTGTCATCACAATGCTCCATGAGACTTGTCATCACAATGCTCCATGGCCCCTCTCATTCCTGTGCTCCATAATAACTTTAATCACATTTCTAGATGACCACTGCCATCACAATGCCCCATGACATTGTCATCACAATTCGCCATGACCATTGTCATCACAATGCTCCATGAACCATGTCATCACAGGGTCCCAAGACACTTGTCCTCACAATGATCCATTACCACTTTCATCACAATGCTCCATGACCACTGTCATCTCAATGCTCCATGGCCTTTGTATTCACAATGCTCCATGGCCCCTGTAATCACAGTGCTCCATAACACCTTTCATCATAATGCTCCATGACCACTGCCATCTCAATGCCTCATGACGCCTGTCATCACAATTCTCCAAGGCCCCTCTCATCACAGTGCTCCATGACACTTGTCATCCCATTGCTCCATAACACCTGTCATCACAGTGTTCCCTGCCCATGTCATCAAAATGCTCCATGTCCCCTATAATCACAATGCTCCATGCCTTTTTCCTCACAAAGCTCCAGAATTTTGTCATCACAATGTTCCATGACCGTGGCATCCCAATGCTCCATGGCCCTTGTCATCACAATGCTCCAGAATTCTTGTCATCACAATGTTCCATGAACGTGTCATCACAATGCTACATGACCCTGGTCATCACAGTTCTCCATGACCTTTGTCATCACAATGCTCTATGTCACTTTTCATCACAATTCTCAATGACCACTTTAATCACTATGCTCGCTGACCATTTTCATCACATTTCTCTATTGTCATTACAATTCCCCATGGCCCCTTTCTTCACAATTCTCCATGATGCCTGTCATCACAATGCTCCATGGCTTTTGTTATCACAATGCTCCAGGACCAGTTTCATCACAATACTCCATCCCCCTTGTCATCACAGTGCACAATGAAAGCTTTCATTACAATGCTCCATGACACTTGTCATCACCATGCTCCATGGCGTTTATCGTCACAATGCTCCCAGGCACTTTTCATCACGATATTCCATGAAAACGTTCATCACATTGCTCCATGACCATTGTCATCACAATAGTCCATACCCATGTCAACACAATGCTGCATAATCCCTGTCATCACAATAATGCATGACTGCTGTCATCACAATAATCCAGGACAATTTTCATAACAATGCTTCATGCCCCCAGTCATCACAGTGCTCCATGATACCTTTCATCACAATTCCTAGATGATCAATGTCATCACAATGCCCCATGACACCTGTTACCACAATTCGCTATGACCCTTGTCATCACAATACTCGATGAACCGTGTCATCACAGTGTTCCAGGACACATGTCATCACAATGATCCATTAATAATTTCATCACAATGCTCCAATACACCTGTCATCACAATGCTCCATGTCCCCTCTTATCATATTGCTCCATGATCTCTTTCATCACAATGCTCCATGACCACTGTCATCACCATACCTCAAGACGCCTGTCATCTCAGTGCTCCATGGCCCCTTTCATCACAAGGCTCCATGAACCCAGTCATCACAATGTTCCCTGCCCTCTTCGTCACAATGCTCCATGGGCCCTGTCATCACAATGCTCCATGCCCTTGTCATCAAAATTCTCCAGAACTCTTGTCATCATAATGTTCCATGCCAATGTCATCAAAATGTCCCATGACACTTGTCATCACAATGCTCCATGGCCTTTGTCATCACAATGTTCCATGGCCCCTGTCATCACAGTGCTCCTTGATACCTTTCATCACAATTCTACATGACCACTGTCATCACAATGCCCCATTTCAGATGTCATCAAATTCGCCATGGTCCTTGTCATAACAATGCTCCATGAACCGTGTCATCACAAGGTTTCAGGACACTTGTCATCACAATGATCCATGATCACTTTCATCACAATGCTCCATGAACCCTGTCATCTCAATGCTCCATAGCCTTTGTATTCACAATGCTCCATGGCCCCTGTAATCACAGTGCTCCATGACCCCTTTCATCACAATGCTCCAAGACCGCTGTCATCACAATGCCCCATGACGCCTGCCACCACAAATCTCCAAGGGCTCCCTTACCAAAAAGCTCCATGATCCCTGTCAGTACAATGTTCCATGACACTTTTCATCACAATGCTCCATGACCCCTGTCATCACAAAGTTCTCTGCCCATATCATCACAATGCTACTTGTCACCTTTCATCACAATGCTCCATGCCCTTTCATCACAATGCTCCAGATTTCTTGTCATCACAATGTTTCTTGACCGTGTCATCACAATGCTCCATGACCCGTGTCATCACAAAGCTCCATGACCCCTGGCATCACAATGATCCATGATTCCTTTCCTCACAGTGCTCCAGTACCCTTTTCATCACAATGCTCCATGCCATTGTCAGCACAATGCTACTTGGACACTGTCATCAAAATGCTCCATCCCCTTTTCATCACAATGCTCCAGATATCCTATCATTACAATGCTCCATGCCCGTGTCAACACAATGCTCCATGACCCCTGTCATCAAAATGCTTGATGAAACTTGTTATCAGAATGTTCCATGACCCCTGTCATCAAAATGATCCCTGACCGTTGTCATCGCAATGCTGCATGATACCTTTCATCCCAATCCTCTGTGACCGCTGTCATCACAATGCTCCAGGACACCTTTCATCACAATACTCCATGCCCTGGTCATCAAAATGCTCCAGAACTCTTGTCATCATAATGCTCCATGCCAATGTCATCAAAATGCCCCATGACACTTGTCATCACAATGCTCCATGGCCTTTGTCATCACAATGTTCCATGGCCCCTGTCATCAGAGTGCTCCATGTTACCTTTCAATACAATTCTACATGACCACTGTCATCACAATGCCCCATGACAGATGATACCACAATTCGCCATGGTCCTTGTCATCACAATGCTCCATGAACTGTGTCATCACAAGGTTCCAGGACACTTGTCATCACAATGATCCATGATCACTTTCATCACAATGCTCCATGAACCCTGTCATCTCAATGCTCCATGGCCTTTGTATTCACAATGCTCCATGGCCCCTGTAATCACAGAGCTCCATGACCCCTTTCATCCCAATGCTCCAAGACCGCTGTCATCACAATGCCCCATGACGCCTGCCTTCACAAATCTCCAAGACCTCTCTTACCAAAAAGCTCCATGATCCCTGTCAGTACAATGTTCCATGACACTTTTCATCACAATGCTCCATGACCCCTGTCATCACAAAGTTCTCTGCCCATATCGTCACAATGCTCCTTGTCACCTTTCATCACAATGCACCATGCCCTTTCATCACAATGCTCCAGAATTCTTGTCATCGCAATGTTCCTTGACCGTGTCATCACAATGCTCCATGACCCTTGTCATCACAAAGCTCCATGACCCCTGGCATCACAATGATCCATGATTCCTTTCCTCACAGTGCTCCAGTACCCTTTTCATCACAATGCTCCATGCCATTGTCAGCACAATTCTCCTTGGACCCTGTCATCAAAATGCTCCATCCCCTTTTCATCACAATGCTCCAGATATCCTATCATTACAATGCTCCATGCTCGTGTCAACACAATGCTCCATGACCCCTGTCATCAAAATGCTTTATGAACCTTGTTATCAGAATGTTCCATGACCCCTGTCATCCAAATGATCCATGACCGTTGTCATCACAATGCTGCATGATACCTTTCATCCCAATTCTCTGTGACCGCTGTCATCACAATGCTCCAGGACAACTTTCATCACAATGCTCCATGACCCCTGTCATCACAACGTTCCATGAAAGTTGTCATCAAAATGCTCCATGACCCCGGTCACCACAAGGTTCCCTGCCCTTGTCATCACAATGGTACATGGCCTGGTCATCACAATGTTCCATGGCCTCTGTCATCACCATGCTCCATGGTCTTTCTCATCACAATGCTCTATGACCCCTGTCATCACAATGCTTGATGACCATTGTCATCACAATGCTCCAAGGCCCCTGTCATCACAATGCCTCATGGTCTTTGTAATCACAATGCTCAATGACCAATGTCATCACAGTGCTCCATGCCGTTGTCATCACAATGCTCCATGGTCCCTGTAATCACAATGCTCCATACCCTTGTCATCACAATGCTCCAGAACACTTGTCATCATAATGCTCCATTCCCGTGTCATCACATTGCTGAATGACACTTGTCATCACAATGTTCCTTGGCCTTTGTCATCACAGTGCTCCATGATACCTTTAATCAAAATTCTACATGACCACTCTCATCACAATGCAAGATGACCAATGTCATCACAATGCCCCATGACACGTGTCATCACAATTCGCCTTGGCCCTTGTCATCTCAATGCTGTATGAAACGTGTCATCAGTAGCTCCCAAGACCCTTGTCATCACAATGCTCCATGAACTCTGTTATCTCAATGTTCCATGGCCTTTGTATTCACAATGCTCCATTGTCCCGATAATCGCGTTGCTCCATGAACACTTTCATCACAATGCTCCTTGACCACTGTCACCATAATGCCCCATGACGTCTCTCATCACTGTGCTCCAAGGCCACTCTCATCAAAATGCTCCATGATCTGTGTCAGCACAATATTGCATGACACTTGTCATCACAAGGCTCCATGATCCCTCTAATCACAATGATCCCTGCCAATTTCATCACAATGACCCAAGTCTCCTGTAATCACAATGCTCCATGCCCTTGTCATCACAATGCTCCAGGTCTGTTGTCATCACCATGCTTCATGCCCGTGTCATCACAATGCTCCATGAATCTTGTCTTCACAATGCTCCATGGCCCATGTCATCACAATGCTCCATGGCCCCTCTCATCACAATGCTCTATGGCCTTTGTCATCACAATGCTCCGTGACCCCCGTCAACACAGTGCCTGATGACCCCTGTCATCAAAATGCTAAATGGCACTTGTCATCACAATGCTCTATGATGCCTGTCATCACTATTCTCCATGTCACTTGTTATCACAAGGCTCCATGGCCCCTGTACTCCCAGTACTCCATGACCCCTTTCATCCCAATGCCCAATGTCACCTCTGATCACAATTCTCAATGGCATTTGTCATCACGATGCTCCATGACACCTGTCATCACAATGCTCCATGAGACTTGTCATCACAATGCTCCATGGCCCCTCTCATTCCTGTGCTCCATAATAACTTTAATCACATTTCTAGATGACCACTGCCATCACAATGCCCCATGACATTGTCATCACAATTCGCCATGACCATTGTCATCACAATGCTCCATGAACCATGTCATCACAGGGTCCCAGGACACTTGTCCTCACAATGATCCATTACCACTTTCATCACAATGCTCCATGACCACTGTCATCTCAATGCTCCATGGCCTTTGTATTCACAATGCTCCATGGCCCCTGTAATCACAGTGCTCCATAACACATTTCATCATAATGCTCCATGACCACTGCCATCTCAATGCCTCATGACGCCTGTCATCACAATTCTCCAAGGCCCCTCTCATCACAGTGCTCCATGACACTTGTCATCCCATTGCTCCATAACACCTGTCATCACAGTGTTCCCTGCCCATGTCATCAAAATGCTCCATGTCCCCTATAATCACAATGCTCCATGCCTTTTTCCTCACAAAGCTCCAGAATTTTGTCATCACAATGTTCCATGACCGTGGCATCCCAATGCTCCATGGCCCTTGTCATCACAATGCTCCAGAATTCTTGTCATCACAATGTTCCATGAACGTGTCATCACAATGCTACATGACCCTGGTCATCACAGTTCTCCATGACCTTTGTCATCACAATGCTCTATGTCACTTTTCATCACAATTCTCAATGACCACTTTAATCACTATGCTCGCTGACCATTTTCATCACATTTCTCTATTGTCATTACAATTCCCCATGGCCCCTTTCTTCACAATTCTCCATGATGCCTGTCATCACAATGCTCCATGGCTTTTGTTATCACAATGCTCCAGGACCAGTTTCATCACAATACTCCATCCCCCTTGTCATCACAGTGCACAATGAAAGCTTTCATTACAATGCTCCATGACACTTGTCATCACCATGCTCCATGGCGTTTATCGTCACAATGCTCCCAGGCACTTTTCATCACGATATTCCATGAAAACGTTCATCACATTGCTCCATGACCATTGTCATCACAATAGTCCATACCCATGTCAACACAATGCTGCATAATCCCTGTCATCCCAATTCTCCATGACTGCTGTCATCACAATAATCCAGGACAATTTTCATAACAATGCTTCATGCCCCCAGTCATCACAGTGCTCCATGATACCTTTCATCACAATTCCTAGATGATCAATGTCATCACAATGCCCCATGACACCTGTTACCACAATTCGCTATGACCCTTGTCATCACAATACTCGATGAACCGTGTCATCACAGTGTTCCAGGACACATGTCATCACAATGATCCATTAATAATTTCATCACAATGCTCCAATACACCTGTCATCACAATGCTCCATGTCCCCTCTTATCATATTGCTCCATGATCTCTTTCATCACAATGCTCCATGACCACTGTCATCACCATACCTCAAGACGCCTGTCATCTCAGTGCTCCATGGCCCCTTTCATCACAAGGCTCCATGAACCCAGTCATCACAATGTTCCCTGCCCTCTTCGTCACAATGCTCCATGGGCCCTGTCATCACAATGCTCCATGCCCTTGTCATCAAAATTCTCCAGAACTCTTGTCATCATAATGTTCCATGCCAATGTCATCAAAATGTCCCATGACACTTGTCATCACAATGCTCCATGGCCTTTGTCATCACAATGTTCCATGGCCCCTGTCATCACAGTGCTCCTTGATACCTTTCATCACAATTCTACATGACCACTGTCATCACAATGCCCCATTTCAGATGTCATCAAATTCGCCATGGTCCTTGTCATAACAATGCTCCATGAACCGTGTCATCACAAGGTTTCAGGACACTTGTCATCACAATGATCCATGATCACTTTCATCACAATGCTCCATGAACCCTGTCATCTCAATGCTCCATAGCCTTTGTATTCACAATGCTCCATGGCCCCTGTAATCACAGTGCTCCATGACCCCTTTCATCACAATGCTCCAAGACCGCTGTCATCACAATGCCCCATGACGCCTGCCACCACCAATCTCCAAGGGCTCCCTTACCAAAAAGCTCCATGATCCCTGTCAGTACAATGTTCCATGACACTTTTCATCACAATGCTCCATGACCCCTGTCATCACAAAGTTCTCTGCCCATATCATCACAATGCTACTTGTCACCTTTCATCACATAGCTCCATGCCCTTTCATCACAATGCTCCAGATTTCTTGTCATCACAATGTTCCTTGACCGTGTCATCACAATGCTCCATGACCCGTGTCATCACAAAGCTCCATGACCCCTGGCATCACAATGATCCATGATTCCTTTCCTCACAGTGCTCCAGTACCCTTTTCATCACAATGCTCCATGCCATTGTCAGCACAATGCTACTTGGACACTGTCATCAAAATGCTCCATCCCATTTTCATCACAATGCTCCAGATATCCTATCATTACAATGCTCCATGCCCGTGTCAACACAATGCTCCATGACCCCTGTCATCAAAATGCTTGATGAAACTTGTTGTCAGAATGTTCCATGACCCCTGTCATCAAAATGATCCCTGACCGTTGTCATCCCAATGCTGCATGATACCTTTCATCCCAATTCTCTGTGACCGCTGTCATCACAATGCTCCAGGACAACTTTCATCACAATGCTCCATGACCCCTGTCATCACAACGTTCCATGAAAGTTGTCATCAAAATGCTCCATGACCCCGGTCACCACAAGGTTCCCTGCCCTTGTCATCACAATGGTACATGGCCTGGTCATCACAATGTTCCATGGCCTCTGTCATCACCATGCTCCATGGTCTTTCTCATCACAATGCTCTATGACCCCTGTCATCACAATGCTTGATGACCATTGTCATCACAATGCTCCAAGGCCCCTGTCATCACAATGCCTCATGGTCTTTGTAATCACAATGCTCAATGACCAATGTCATCACAGTGCTCCATGCCGTTGTCATCACAATGCTCCATGGTCCCTGTAATCACAATGCTCCATACCCTTGTCATCACAATGCTCCAGAACACTTGTCATCATAATGCTCCATTCCCGTGTCATCACATTGCTGAATGACACTTGTCATCACAATGTTCCTTGGCCTTTGTCATCACAGTGCTCCATGATACCTTTAATCAAAATTCTACATGACCACTCTCATCACAATGCAAGATGACCAATGTCATCACAATGCCCCATGACACGTGTCATCACAATTCGCCTTGGCCCTTGTCATCTCAATGCTGTATGAAACGTGTCATCAGTAGCTCCCAAGACCCTTGTCATCACAATGCTCCATGAACTCTGTTATCTCAATGTTCCATGGCCTTTGTATTCACAATGCTCCATTGTCCCGATAATCGCGTTGCTCCATGAACACTTTCATCACAATGCTCCTTGACCACTGTCACCATAATGCCCCATGACGTCTCTCATCACTGTGCTCCAAGGCCACTCTCATCAAAATGCTCCATGATCTGTGTCAGCACAATATTGCATGACACTTGTCATCACAATGCTCCATGATCCCTCTAATCACAATGATCCCTGCCAATTTCATCACAATGACCCAAGTCTCCTGTAATCACAATGCTCCATGCCCTTGTCATCACAATGCTCCAGGTCTGTTGTCATCACCATGCTTCATGCCCGTGTCATCACAATGCTCCATGAATCTTGTCTTCACAATGCTCCATGGCCCATGTCATCACAATGCTCCATGGCCCCTCTCATCACAATGCTCTATGGCCTTTGTCATCACAATGCTCCGTGACCCCCGTCAACACAGTGCCTGATGACCCCTGTCATCAAAATGCTAAATGGCACTTGTCATCACAATGCTCTATGATGCCTGTCATCACTATTCTCCATGTCACTTGTTATCACAAGGCTCCATGGCCCCTGTACTCCCAGTACTCCATGACCCCTTTCATCCCAATGCCCAATGTCACCTCTGATCACAATTCTCAATGGCATTTGTCATCACGATGCTCCATGACACCTGTCATCACAATGCTCCATGAGACTTGTCATCACAATGCTCCATGGCCCCTCTCATTCCTGTGCTCCATAATAACTTTAATCACATTTCTAGATGACCACTGCCATCACAATGCCCCATGACATTGTCATCACAATTCGCCATGACCATTGTCATCACAATGCTCCATGAACCATGTCATCACAGGGTCCCAGGACACTTGTCCTCACAATGATCCATTACCACTTTCATCACAATGCTCCATGACCACTGTCATCTCAATGCTCCATGGCCTTTGTATTCACAATGCTCCATGGCCCCTGTAATCACAGTGCTCCATAACACATTTCATCATAATGCTCCATGACCACTGCCATCTCAATGCCTCATGACGCCTGTCATCACAATTCTCCAAGGCCCCTCTCATCACAGTGCTCCATGACACTTGTCATCCCATTGCTCCATAACACCTGTCATCACAGTGTTCCCTGCCCATGTCATCAAAATGCTCCATGTCCCCTATAATCACAATGCTCCATGCCTTTTTCCTCACAAAGCTCCAGAATTTTGTCATCACAATGTTCCATGACCGTGGCATCCCAATGCTCCATGGCCCTTGTCATCACAATGCTCCAGAATTCTTGTCATCACAATGTTCCATGAACGTGTCATCACAATGCTACATGACCCTGGTCATCACAGTTCTCCATGACCTTTGTCATCACAATGCTCTATGTCACTTTTCATCACAATTCTCAATGACCACTTTAATCACTATGCTCGCTGACCATTTTCATCACATTTCTCTATTGTCATTACAATTCCCCATGGCCCCTTTCTTCACAATTCTCCATGATGCCTGTCATCACAATGCTCCATGGCTTTTGTTATCACAATGCTCCAGGACCAGTTTCATCACAATACTCCATCCCCCTTGTCATCACAGTGCACAATGAAAGCTTTCATTACAATGCTCCATGACACTTGTCATCACCATGCTCCATGGCGTTTATCGTCACAATGCTCCCAGGCACTTTTCATCACGATATTCCATGAAAACGTTCATCACATTGCTCCATGACCATTGTCATCACAATAGTCCATACCCATGTCAACACAATGCTGCATAATCCCTGTCATCACAATAATGCATGACTGCTGTCATCACAATAATCCAGGACAATTTTCATAACAATGCTTCATGCCCCCAGTCATCACAGTGCTCCATGATACCTTTCATCACAATTCCTAGATGATCAATGTCATCACAATGCCCCATGACACCTGTTACCACAATTCGCTATGACCCTTGTCATCACAATACTCGATGAACCGTGTCATCACAGTGTTGCAGGACACATGTCATCACAATGATCCATTAATAATTTCATCACAATGCTCCAATACACCTGTCATCACAATGCTCCATGTCCCCTCTTATCATATTGCTCCATGATCTCTTTCATCACAATGCTCCATGACCACTGTCATCACCATACCTCAAGACGCCTGTCATCTCAGTGCTCCATGGCCCCTTTCATCACAAGGCTCCATGAACCCAGTCATCACAATGTTCCCTGCCCTCTTCGTCACAATGCTCCATGGGCCCTGTCATCACAATGCTCCATGCCCTTGTCATCAAAATTCACCAGAACTCTTGTCATCATAATGTTCCATGCCAATGTCATCAAAATGTCCCATGACACTTGTCATCACAATGCTCCATGGCCTTTGTCATCACAATGTTCCATGGCCCCTGTCATCACAGTGCTCCTTGATACCTTTCATCACAATTCTACATGACCACTGTCATCACAATGCCCCATTTCAGATGTCATCACAATTCGCCATGGTCCTTGTCATAACAATGCTCCATGAACCGTGTCATCACAAGGTTTCAGGACACTTGTCATCACAATGATCCATGATCACTTTCATCACAATGCTCCATGAAACCTGTCATCTCAATGCTCCATAGCCTTTGTATTCACAATGCTCCATGGCCCCTGTAATCACAGTGCTCCATGACCCCTTTCATCACAATGCTCCAAGACCGCTGTCATCACAATGCCCCATGACGCCTGCCACCACCAATCTCCAAGGGCTCCCTTACCAAAAAGCTCCATGATCCCTGTCAGTACAATGTTCCATGACACTTTTCATCACAATGCTCCATGACCCCTGTCATCACAAAGTTCTCTGCCCATATCATCACAATGCTACTTGTCACCTTTCATCACAATGCTCCATGCCCTTTCATCACAATGCTCCAGATTTCTTGTCATCACAATGTTCCTTGACCATGTCATCACAATGCTCCATGACCCGTGTCATCACAAAGCTCCATGACCCCTGGCATCACAATGATCCATGATTCCTTTCCTCACAGTGCTCCAGTACCCTTTTCATCACAATGCTCCATGCCATTGTCAGCACAATTCTCCTTGGACCCTGTCATCAAAATGCTCCATCCCCTTTTCATCACAATGCTCCAGATATCCTATCATTACAATGCTCCATGCCCGTGTCAACACAATGCTCCATGACCCCTGTCATCAAAATGCTTGATGAAACTTGTTGTCAGAATGTTCCATGACCCCTGTCATCAAAATGATCCCTGACCGTTGTCATCGCAATGCTGCATGATACATTTCATCCCAATCCTCTGTGACCGCTGTCATCACAATGCTCCAGGACAACTTTCATCACAATGCTCCATGCCCTGGTCATCAAAATGCTCCAGAACTCTTGTCATCATAATGCTCCATGCCAATGTCATCAAAATGCCCCATGACACTTGTCATCACAATGCTCCATGGCCTTTGTCATCACAATGTTCCATTGCCCCTGTCATCAGAGTGCTCCATGTTACCTTTCAATACAATTCTACATGACCACTGTCATCACGATGCCCCATGACAGATGATACCACAATTCGCCATGGTCCTTGTCATCACAATGCTCCATGAACTGTGTCATCACAAGGTTCCAGGACACTTGTCATCACAATGATCCATGATCACTTTCATCACAATGCTCCATGAACCCTGTCATCTCAATGCTCCATGGCCTTTGTATTCACAATGCTCCATGGCCCCTGTAATCACAGAGCTCCATGACCCCTTTCATCCCAATGCTCCAAGACCGCTGTCATCACAATGCCCCAGGACGCCTGCCTTCACAAATCTCCAAGACCTCTCTTACCAAAAAGCTCCATGATCCCTGTCAGTACAATGTTCCATGACACTTTTTATCACAATGCTCCATGACCCCTGTCATCAAAAAGTTCTCTGCCCATATCGTCACAATGCTCCTTGTCACCTTTCATCACAATGCACCATGCCCTTTCATCACAATGCTCCAGAATTCTTGTCATCGCAATGTTCCTTGACCGTGTCATCACAATGCTCCATGACCCGTGTCATCACAAAGCTCCATGACCCCTGGCATCACAATGATCCATGATTCCTTTCCTCACAGTGCTCCAGTACCCTTTTCATCACAATGCTCCATGCCATTGTCAGCACAATTCTCCTTGGACCCTGTCATCAAAATGCTCCATCCCCTTTTCATCACAATGCTCCAGATATCCTATCATTACAATGCTCCATGCTCGTGTCAACACAATGCTCCATGACCCCTGTCATCAAAATGCTTTATGAACCTTGTTATCAGAATGTTCCATGACCCCTGTCATCCAAATGATCCATGACCGTTGTCATCACAATGCTGCATGATACCTTTCATCCCAATTCTCTGTGACCGCTGTCATCACAATGCTCCAGGACAACTTTCATCACAATGCTCCATGACCCCTGTCATCACAACGTTCCATGAAAGTTGTCATCAAAATGCTCCATGACCCCGGTCACCACAAGGTTCCCTGCCCTTGTCATCACAATGGTACATGGCCTGGTCATCACAATGTTCCATGGCCTCTGTCATCACCATGCTCCATGGTCTTTCTCATCACAATGCTCTATGACCCCTGTCATCACAATGCTTGATGACCATTGTCATCACAATGCTCCAAGGCCCTTGTCATCACAATGCCTCATGGTCTTTGTAATCACAATGCTCAATGACCAATGTCATCACAGTGCTCCATGCCGTTGTCATCACAATGCTCCATGGTCCCTGTAATCACAATGCTCCATACCCTTGTCATCACAATGCTCCAGAACACTTGTCATCATAATGCTCCATTCCCGTGTCATCACATTGCTGAATGACACTTGTCATCACAATGTTCCTTGGCCTTTGTCATCACAGTGCTCCATGATACCTTTAATCAAAATTCTACATGACCACTCTCATCACAATGCAAGATGACCAATGTCATCACAATGCCCCATGACACGTGTCATCACAATTCGCCTTGGCCCTTGTCATCTCAATGCTGTATGAAACGTGTCATCAGTAGCTCCCAAGACCCTTGTCATCACAATGCTCCATGAACTCTGTTATCTCAATGTTCCATGGCCTTTGTATTCACAATGCTCCATTGTCCCGATAATCGCGTTGCTCCATGAACACTTTCATCACAATGCTCCTTGACCACTGTCACCATAATGCCCCATGACGTCTCTCATCACTGTGCTCCAAGGCCACTCTCATCAAAATGCTCCATGATCTGTGTCAGCACAATATTGCATGACACTTGTCATCACAATGCTCCATGATCCCTCTAATCACAATGATCCCTGCCAATTTCATCACAATGACCCAAGTCTCCTGTAATCACAATGCTCCATGCCCTTGTCATCACAATGCTCCAGGTCTGTTGTCATCACCATGCTTCATGCCTGTGTCATCACAATGCTCCATGAATCTTGTCTTCACAATGCTCCATGGCCCATGTCATCACAATGCTCCATGACCCCTCTCATCACAATGCTCTATGGCCTTTGTCATCACAATGCTCCGTGACCCCCGTCAACACAATGCCTGATGACCCCTGTCATCAAAATGCTAAATGGCACTTGTCATCACAATGCTCTATGATGCCTGTCATCACTATTCTCCATGTCACTTGTTATCACAAGGCTCCATGGCCCCTGTACTCCCAGTACTCCATGACCCCTTTCATCACAATGCCCAATGTCACCTCTGATCACAATTCTCAATGGCATTTGTCATCACGATGCTCCATGACACCTGTCATCACAATGCTCCATGAGACTTGTCATCACAATGCTCCATGGCCCCTCTCATTCCTGTGCTCCATAATAACTTTAATCACATTTCTAGATGACCACTGCCATCACAATGCCCCATGACATTGTCATCACAATTCGCCATGACCATTGTCATCACAATGCTCCATGAACCATGACATCACAGGGTCCCAGGACACTTGTCATCACAATGATCCATTACCACTTTCATCACAATGCTCCATGACCACTGTCATCTCAATGCTCCATGGCCTTTGTATTCACAATGCTCCATGGCCCCTGTAATCACAGTGCTCCATAACACCTTTCATCATAATGCTCCATGACCACTGCCATCTCAATGCCTCATGACGCCTGTCATCACAATTCTCCAAGGCCCCTCTCATCACAGTGCTCCATGACACTTGTCATCCCATTGCTCCATAACACCTGTCATCACAGTGTTCCCTGCCCATGTCATCAAAATGCTCCATGTCCCCTATAATCACAATGCTCCATGCCTTTTTCCTCACAAAGCTCCAGAATTTTGTCATCACAATGTTCCATGACCATGGCATCACAATGCTCCATGGCCCTTGTCATCACAATGCTCCAGAATTCTTGTCATCACAATGTTCCATGAACGTGTCATCACAATGCTACATGACCCTGGTCATCACAGTTCTCCATGACCTTTGTCATCACAATGCTCTATGTCACTTTTCATCACAATTCTCAATGACCACTTTAATCACTATGCTCGCTGACCATTTTCATCACATTTCTCTATTGTCATTACAATTCCCCATGGCCCCTTTCTTCACAATTCTCCATGATGCCTGTCATCACAATGCTCCATGGCTTTTGTTATCACAATGCTCCAGGACCAGTTTCATCACAATACTCCATCCCCCTTGTCATCACAGTGCACAATGAAAGCTTTCATTACAATGCTCCATGACACTTGTCATCACCATGCTCCATGGCGTTTATCGTCACAATGCTCCCAGGCACTTTTCATCACGATATTCCATGAAAACTTTCATCACATTGCTCCATGACCATTGTCATCACAATAGTCCATACCCATGTCAACACAATGCTGCATAATCCCTGTCATCCCAATTCTCCATGACTGCTGTCATCACAATAATCCAGGACAATTTTCATTACAATGCTTCATGCCCCCAGTCATCACAGTGCTCCATGATACCTTTCATCACAATTCCTAGATGATCAATGTCATCACAATGCCCCATGACACCTGTCACCACAATTCGCTATGACCCTTGTCATCACAATACTCGATGAACCGTGTCATCACAGTGTTCCAGGACACATGTCATCACAATCATCCATTAATATTTTCATCACAATGCTCCAATACACCTGTCATCACAATGCTCCATGTCCCCTCTTATCATATTGCTCCATGATCTCTTTCATCACAATGCTCCATGACCACTGTCATCACCATACCTCAAGACGCCTGTCATCTCAGTGCTCCATGGCCCCTTTCATCACAAGGCTCCATGAACCCAGTCATCACAATGTTCCCTGCCCTCTTCGTCACAATGCTCCATGGGCCCTGTCATCACAATGCTCCATGCCCTTGTCATCAAAATTCTCCAGAACTCTTGTCATCATAATGTTCCATGCCAATGTCATCAAAATGTCCCATGACATTTGTCATCACAATGCTCCATGGCCTTTGTCATCACAATGTTCCATGGCCCCTGTCATCACAGTGCTCCTTGATACCTTTCATCACAATTCTACATGACCACTCTCATCACAATGTCCCATTTCAGATGTCATCACAATGATCCATGATCACTTTCATCACAATGCTCCATGAACCCTGTCATCTCAATGCTCCATAGCCTTTGTATTCACAATGCTCCTTGGCCCCTGTAATCAGAGTGCTCCATGACCCCTTTCATCACAATGCTTCAAGACCACTGTCATCACAATGCCCCATGACGCCTGCCACCACCAATCTCCAAGGGCTCCCTTACCAAAAAGCTCCATGATCCCTGTCAGTACAATGTTCCATGACACTTTTCATCACAATGCTCCATGACCCCTGTCATCACAAATTTCTCTGCCCATATCATCACAATGCTACTTGTCACCTTTCATCACAATGCTCCATGCCCTTTCATCACAATGCTCCAGATTTCTTGTCATCACAATGTTCCTTGACCGTGTCATCACAATGCTCCATGACCCGTGTCATCACAAAGCTCCATGACCCCTGGCATCACAATGATCCATGATTCCTTTCCTCACAGTGCTCCAGTACCCTTTTCATCACAATGCTCCATGCCATTGTCAGCACAATTCTCCTTGGACCCTGTCATCAAAATGCTCCATCCCCTTTTCATCACAATGCTCCAGATATCCTATCATTACAATGCTCCATGCCCGTGTCAACACAATGCTCCATGACCCCTGTCATCAAAATGCTTGATGAAACTTGTTATCAGAATGTTCCATGACCCCTGTCATCAAAATGATCCCTGACCGTTGTCATCGCAATGCTGCATGACACCTTTCATCCCAATCCTCTGTGACCGCTGTCATCACAATGCTCCAGGACAACTTTCATCACAATGCTCCATGCCCTGGTCATCAAAATGCTCCAGAACTCTTGTCATCATAATGCTCCATGCCAATGTCATCAAAATGCCCCATGACACTTGTCATCACAATGCTCCATGGCCTTTGTCATCACAATGTTCCATGGCCCCTGTCATCAGAGTGCTCCATGTTACCTTTCAATACAATTCTACATGACCACTGTCATCACAATGCCCCATGACAGATGATACCACAATTCGCCATGGTCCTTGTCATCACAATGCTCCATGAACTGTGTCATCACAAGGTTCCAGGACACTTGTCATCACAATGATCCATGATCACTTTCATCACAATGCTCCATGAACCCTGTCATCTCAATGCTCCATGGCCTTTGTATTCACAATGCTCCATGGCCCCTGTAATCACAGAGCTCCATGACCCCTTTCATCCCAATGCTCCAAGACCGCTGTCATCACAATGCCCCAGGACGCCTGCCTTCACAAATCTCCAAGACCTCTCTTACCAAAAAGCTCCATGATCCCTGTCAGTACAATGTTCCATGACACTTTTTATCACAATGCTCCATGACCCCTGTCATCAAAAAGTTCTCTGCCCATATCGTCACAATGCTCCTTGTCACCTTTCATCACAATGCACCATGCCCTTTCATCACAATGCTCCAGAATTCTTGTCATCGCAATGTTCCTTGACCGTGTCATCACAATGCTCCATGACCCTTGTCATCACAAAGCTCCATGACCCCTGGCATCACAATGATCCATGATTCCTTTCCTCACAGTGCTCCAGTACCCTTTTCATCACAATGCTCCATGCCATTGTCAGCACAATTCTCCTTGGACCCTGTCATCAAAATGCTCCATCCCCTTTTCATCACAATGCTCCAGATATCCTATCATTACAATGCTCCATGCTCGTGTCAACACAATGCTCCATGACCCCTGTCATCAAAATGCTTTATGAACCTTGTTATCAGAATGTTCCATGACCCCTGTCATCCAAATGATCCATGACCGTTGTCATCACAATGCTGCATGATACCTTTCATCCCAATTCTCTGTGACCGCTGTCATCACAATGCTCCAGGACAACTTTCATCACAATGCTCCATGACCCCTGTCATCACAACGTTCCATGAAAGTTGTCATCAAAATGCTCCATGACCCCGGTCACCACAAGGTTCCCTGCCCTTGTCATCACAATGGTACATGGCCTGGTCATCACAATGTTCCATGGCCTCTGTCATCACCATGCTCCATGGTCTTTCTCATCACATTGCTCTATGACCCCTGTCATCACAATGCTTGATGACCATTGTCATCACAATGCTCCAAGGCCCCTGTCATCACAATGCCTCATGGTCTTTGTAATCACAAAGCTCAATGACCAATGTCATCACAGTGCTCCATGCCGTTGTCATCACAATGCTCCATGGTCCCTGTAATCACAATGCTTCATACTCTTGTCATCACAATGTTCTTTGGCCTTTGTCATCACAGTGCTCCATGATACATTTAATCAAAATTCTACATGACCACTCTCATCACAATGCAAGATGACCAATGTCATCACAATGCCCCATGACACGTGTCATCACAATTCGCCTTGGCCCTTGTCATCTCAATGCTGTATGAAACGTGTCATCAGTAGCTCCCAAGACCCTTGTCATCACAATGCTCCATGAACTCTGTTATCTCAATGTTCCATGGCCTTTGTATTCACAATGCTCCATTGTCCCGATAATCGCGTTGCTCCATGAACACTTTCATCACAATGCTCCTTGACCACTGTCACCATAATGCCCCATGACGTCTCTCATCACTGTGCTCCAAGGCCACTCTCATCAAAATGCTCCATGATCTGTGTCAGCACAATATTGCATGACACTTGTCATCACAATGCTCCATGATCCCTCTAATCACAATGATCCTTGCCAATTTCATCACAATGACGCAAGTCTCCTGTAATCACAATGCTCCATGCCCTTGTCATCACAATGCTCCAGGTCTGTTGTCATCACCATGCTTCATGCCTGTGTCATCACAATGCTCCATGAATCTTGTCTTCACAATGCTCCATGGCCCATGTCATCACAATGCTCCATGCCCCTCTCATCACAATGCTCTATGGCCTTTGTCATCACAATGCTCCGTGACCCCCGTCAACACAGTGCCTGATGACCCCTGTCATCAAAATGCTAAATGGCACTTGTCATCACAATGCTCTATGATGCCTGTCATCACTATTCTCCATGTCACTTGTTATCACAAGGCTCCATGGCCCCTGTACTCCCAGTACTCCATGACCCCTTTCATCACAATGCCCAATGTCACCTCTGATCACAATTCTCAATGGCATTTGTCATCACGATGCTCCATGACACCTGTCATCACAATGCTCCATGAGACTTGTCATCACAATGCTCCATGGCCCCTCTCATTCCTGTGCTCCATAATAACTTTAATCACATTTCTAGATGACCACTGCCATCACAATGTCCCATGACATTGTCATCACAATTCGCCATGACCATTGTCATCACAATGCTCCATGAACCATGTCATCACAGGGTCCCAGGACACTTGTCCTCACAATGATCCATTACCACTTTCATCACAATGCTCCATGACCACTGTCATCTCAATGCTCCATGGCCTTTGTATTCACAATGCTCCATGGCCCCTGTAATCACAGTGCTCCATAACACCTTTCATCATAATGCTCCATGACCACTGCCATGTCAATGCCTCATGACGCCTATCATCACAATTCTCCAAGGCCCCTCTCATCACAGTGCTCCATGACACTTGTCATCCCATTGCTCCATAACACCTGTCATCACAGTGTTCCCTGCCCATGTCATCAAAATGCTCCATGTCCCCTATAATCACAATGCTCCATGCCTTTTTCCTCACAAAGCTCCAGAATTTTGTCATCACAATGTTCCATGACCGTGGCATCCCAATGCTCCATGGCCCTTGTCATCACAATGCTCCAGAATTCTTGTCATCACAATGTTCCATGAACGTGTCATCACAATGCTACGTGACCCTGGTCATCACAGTTCTCCATGACCTTTGTCATCACAATGCTCTATGTCACTTTTCATCACAATTCTCAATGACCACTTTAATCACTATGCTCGCTGACCATTTTCATCACATTTCTCTATTGTCATTACAATTCCCCATGGCCCCTTTCTTCACAATTCTCCATGATGCCTGTCATCACAATGCTCCATGGCTTTTGTTATCACAATATTCCAGGACCAGTTTCATCACAATACTCCATCCCCCTTGTCATCACAGTGCACAATGAAAGCTTTCATTACAATGCTCCATGACACTTGTCATCACAATGCTCCATGGCCTTTATCGTCACAATGCTCCCAGGCACTTTTCATCACGATATTCCATGAAAACTTTCATCACATTGCTCCATGACCATTGTCATCACAATAGTCCATACCCATGTCAACACAATGCTGCATAATCCCTGTCATCCCAATTCTCCATGACTGCTGTCATCACAATAATCCAGGACAATTTTCATAACAATGCTTCATGCCCCCAGTCATCACAGTGCTCCATGATACCTTTCATCACAATTCCTAGATGATCAATGTCATCACAATGCCCCATGACACCTGTTATCACAATTCGCTATGACCCTTGTCATCACAATACTCGATGAACCGTGTCATCACAGTGTTCCAGGACACATGTCATCACAATGATCCGTTAATATTTTCATCACAATGCTCCAATACACCTGTCATCACAATGCTCCATGTCCCCTCTTATCATATTGCTCCATGATCTCTTTCATCACAATGCTCCATGACCACTGTCATCACCATACCTCAAGACGCCTGTCATCTCAGTGCTCCATGGCCCCTTTCATCACAAGGCTCCATGAACCCAGTCATCACAATGTTCCCTGCCCTCTTCGTCACAATGCTCCATGGGCCCTGTCATCACAATGCTCCATGCCCTTGTCATCAAAATTCTCCAGAACTCTTGTCATCATAATGTTCCATGCCAATGTCATCAAAATGTCCCATGACACTTGTAATCACAATGCTCCATGGCCTTTGTCATCACAATGTTCCATGGCCCCTGTCATCACAGTGCTCCTTGATACCTTTCATCACAATTCTACATGACCACTGTCATCACAATGTCCCATTTCAGATGTCATCACAATGATCCATGATCACTTTCATCACAATGCTCCATGAACCCTGTCATCTCAATGCTCCATAGCCTTTGTATTCACAATGCTCCTTGGCCCCTGTAATCACAGTGCTCCATGACCCCTTTCATCACAATGCTTCAAGACCGCTGTCATCACAATGCCCCATGACGCCTGCCACCACCAATCTCCAAGGGCTCCCTTACCAAAAAGCTCCATGATCCCTGTCAGTACAATGTTCCATGACACTTTTCATCACAATGCTCCATGACCCCTGTCATCACAAATTTCTCTGCCCATATCATCACAATGCTACTTGTCACCTTTCATCACAATGCTCCATGCCCTTTCATCACAATGCTCCAGATTTCTTGTCATCACAATGTTCCTTGACCGTGTCATCACAATGCTCCATGACCCGTGTCCTCACAAAGCTCCATGACCCCTGGCATCACAATGATCCATGATTCCTTTCCTCACAGTGCTCCAGTACCCTTTTCATCACAATGCTCCATGCCATTGTCAGCACAATTCACCTTGGACCCTGTCAGCAAAATGCTCCATCCCCTTTTCATCACAATGCTCCAGATATCCTATCATTACAATGCTCCATGCCCGTGTCAACACAATGCTCCATGACCCCTGTCATCAAAATGCTTGATGAAACTTGTTATCAGAATGTTCCATGACCCCTGTCATCAAAATGATCCCTGACCGTTGTCATCGCAATGCTGCATGATACCTTTCATCCCAATCCTCTGTGACCGCTGTCATCACAATGCTCCAGGACAACTTTCATCACAATGCTCCATGCCCTGGTCATCAAAATGCTCCAGAACTCTTGTCATCATAATGCTCCATGCCTATGTCATCAAAATGCCCCATGACACTTGTCATCACAATGCTCCATGGCCTTTGTCATCACAATGTTCCATGGCCCCTGTCATCAGAGTGCTCCATGTTACCTTTCAATACAATTCTACATGACCACTGTCATCACAATGCCCCATGACAGATGATACCACAATTCGCCATGGTCCTTGTCATCACAATGCTCCATGAACTGTGTCATCACAAGGTTCCAGGACACTTGTCATCACAATGATCCATGATCACTTTCATCACAATGCTCCATGAACCCTGTCATCTCAATGCTCCATGGCCTTTGTATTCACAATGCTCCATGGCCCCTGTAATCACAGAGCTCCATGACCCCTTTCATCCCAATGCTCCAAGACCGCTGTCATCACAATGCCCCATGACGCCTGCCTTCACAAATCTCCAAGACCTCTCTTACCAAAAAGCTCCATGATCCCTGTCAGTACAATGTTCCATGACACTTTTTATCACAATGCTCCATGACCCCTGTCATCAAAAAGTTCTCTGCCCATATCGTCACAATGCTCCTTGTCACCTTTCATCACAATGCACCATGCCCTTTCATCACAATGCTCCAGAATTCTTGTCATCGCAATGTTCCTTGACCGTGTCATCACAATGCTCCATGACCCTTGTCATCACAAAGCTCCATGACCCCTGGCATCACAATGATCCATGATTCCTTTCCTCACAGTGCTCCAGTACCCTTTTCATCACAATGCTCCATGCCATTGTCAGCACAATTCTCCTTGGACCCTGTCATCAAAATGCTCCATCCCCTTTTCATCACAATGCTCCAGATATCCTATCATTACAATGCTCCATGCTCGTGTCAACACAATGCTCCATGACCCCTGTCATCAAAATGCTTTATGAACCTTGTTATCAGAATGTTCCATGACCCCTGTCATCCAAATGATCCATGACCGTTGTCATCACAATGCTGCATGATACCTTTCATCCCAATTCTCTGTGACCGCTGTCATCACAATGCTCCAGGACAACTTTCATCACAATGCTCCATGACCCCTGTCATCACAACGTTCCATGAAAGTTGTCATCAAAATGCTCCATGACCCCGGTCACCACAAGGTTCCCTGCCCTTGTCATCACAATGGTACATGGCCTGGTCATCACAATGTTCCATGGCCTCTGTCATCACCATGCTCCATGGTCTTTCTCATCACAATGCTCTATGACCCCTGTCATCACAATGCTTGATGACCATTGTCATCACAATGCTCCAAGGCCCCCGTCATCACAATGCCTCATGGTCTTTGTAATCACAATGCTCAATGACCAATGTCATCACAGTGCTCCATGCCGTTGTCATCACAATGCTCCATGGTCCCTGTAATCACAATGCTCCATACCCTTGTCATCACAATGCTCCAGAACACTTGTCATCATAATGCTCCATTCCCGTGTCATCACATTGCTGAATGACACTTGTCATCACAATGTTCCTTGGCCTTTGTCATCACAGTGCTCCATGATACCTTTAATCAAAATTCTACATGACCACTCTCATCACAATGCAAGATGACCAATGTCATCACAATGCCCCATGACACGTGTCATCACAATTCGCCTTGGCCCTTGTCATCTCAATGCTGTATGAAACGTGTCATCAGTAGCTCCCAAGACCCTTGTCATCACAATGCTCCATGAACTCTGTTATCTCAATGTTCCATGGCCTTTGTATTCACAATGCTCCATTGTCCCGATAATCGCGTTGCTCCATGAACACTTTCATCACAATGCTCCTTGACCACTCTCACCATAATGCCCCATGACGTCTCTCATCACTGTGCTCCAAGGCCACTCTCATCAAAATGCTCCATGATCTGTGTCAGCACAATATTGCATGACACTTGTCATCACAATGCTCCATGATCCCTCTAATCACAATGATCCCTGCCAATTTCATCACAATGACCCAAGTCTCCTGTAATCACAATGCTCCATGCCCTTGTCATCACAATGCTCCAGGTCTGTTGTCATCACCATGCTTCATGCCCGTGTCATCACAATGCTCCATGAATCTTGTCTTCACAATGTTCCATGGCCCATGTCATCACAATGCTCCATGACCCCTCTCATCACAATGCTCTATGGCCTTTGTCATCACAATGCTCCGTGACCCCCGTCAACACAATGCCTGATGACCCCTGTCATCAAAATGCTAAATGGCACTTGTCATCACAATGCTCTATGATGCCTGTCATCACTATTCTCCATGTCACTTGTTATCACAAGGCTCCATGGCCCCTGTACTCCCAGTACTCCATGACCCCTTTCATCACAATGCCCAATGTCACCTCTGATCACAATTCTCAATGGCATTTGTCATCACGATGCTCCATGACACCTGTCATCACAATGCTCCATGAGACTTGTCATCACAATGCTCCATGGCCCCTCTCATTCCTGTGCTCCATAATAACTTTAATCACATTTCCAGATGACCACTGCCATCACAATGCCCCATGACATTGTCATCACAATTCGCCATGACCATTGTCATCACAATGCTCCATGAACCATGTCATCACAGGGTCCCAGGACACTTGGCATCACAATGATCCATTACCACTTTCATCACAATGCTCCATGACCACTGTCATCTCAATGCTCCATGGCCTTTGTATTCACAATGCTCCATGGCCCCTGTAATCACAGTGCTCCATAACACCTTTCATCATAATGCTCCATGACCACTGCCATCTCAATGCCTCATGACGCCTGTCATCACAATTCTCCAAGGCCCCTCTCATCACAGTGCTCCATGACACTTGTCATCCCATTGCTCCATAACACCTGTCATCACAGTGTTCCCTGCCCATGTCATCAAAATGCTCCATGTCCCCTATAATCACAATGCTCCATGCCTTTTTCCTCACAAAGCTCCAGAATTTTGTCATCACAATGTTCCATGACCGTGGCATCCCAATGCTCCATGGCCCTTGTCATCACAATGCTCCAGAATTCTTGTCATCACAATGTTCCATGAACGTGTCATCACAATGCTACATGACCCTGGTCATCACAGTTCTCCATGACCTTTGTCATCACAATGCTCTATGTCACTTTTCATCACAATTCTCAATGACCACTTTAATCACTATGCTCGCTGACCATTTTCATCACATTTCTCTATTGTCATTACAATTCCCCATGGCCCCTTTCTTCACAATTCTCCATGATGCCTGTCATCACAATGCTCCATGGCTTTTGTTATCACAATGCTCCAGGACCAGTTTCATCACAATACTCCATCCCCCTTGTCATCACAGTGCACAATGAAAGCTTTCATTACAATGCTCCATGACACTTGTCATCACCATGCTCCATGGCGTTTATCGTCACAATGCTCCCAGGCACTTTTCATCACGATATTCCATGAAAACGTTCATCACATTGCTCCATGACCATTGTCATCACAATAGTCCATACCCATGTCAACACAATGCTGCATAATCCCTGTCATCACAATAATGCATGACTGCTGTCATCACAATAATCCAGGACAATTTTCATAACAATGCTTCATGCCCCCAGTCAACACAGTGCTCCATGATACCTTTCATCACAATTCCTAGATGATCAATGTCATCACAATGCCCCATGACACCTGTTACCACAATTCGCTATGACCCTTGTCATCACAATACTCGATGAACCGTGTCATCACAGTGTTCCAGGACACATGTCATCACAATGATCCATTAATAATTTCATCACAATGCTCCAATACACCTGTCATCACAATGCTCCATGTCCCCTCTTATCATATTGCTCCATGATCTCTTTCATCACAATGCTCCATGACCACTCTCATCACCATACCTCAAGACGCCTGTCATCTCAGTGCTCCATGGCCCCTTTCATCACAAGGCTCCATGAACCCAGTCATCACAATGTTCCCTGCCCTCTTCGTCACAATGCTCCATGGGCCCTGTCATCACAATGCTCCATGCCCTTGTCATCAAAATTCTCCAGAACTCTTGTCATCATAATGTTCCATGCCAATGTCATCAAAATGTCCCATGACACTTGTCATCACAATGCTCCATGGCCTTTGTCATCACAATGTTCCATGGCCCCTGTCATCACAGTGCTCCTTGATACCTTTCATCACAATTCTACATGACCACTGTCATCACAATGCCCCATTTCAGATGTCATCACAATTCGCCATGGTCCTTGTCATAACAATGCTCCATGAACCGTGTCATCACAAGGTTTCAGGACACTTGTCATCACAATGATCCATGATCACTTTCATCACAATGCTCCATGAACCCTGTCATCTCAATGCTCCATAGCCTTTGTATTCACAATGCTCCATGGCCCCTGTAATCACAGTGCTCCATGACCCCTTTCATCACAATGCTCCAAGACCGCTGTCATCACAATGCCCCATGACGCCTGCCACCACCAATCTCCAAGGGCTCCCTTACCAAAAAGCTCCATGATCCCTGTCAGTACAATGTTCCATGACACTTTTCATCACAATGCTCCATGACCCCTGTCATCACAAAGTTCTCTGCCCATATCATCACAATGCTACTTGTCACCTTTCATCACAATGCTCCATGCCCTTTCATCACAATGCTCCAGATTTCTTGTCATCACAATGTTCCTTGACCGTGTCATCACAATGCTCCATGACCCGTGTCATCACAAAGCTCCATGACCCCTGGCATCACAATGATCCATGATTCCTTTCCTCACAGTGCTCCAGTACCCTTTTCATCACAATGCTCCATGCCATTGTCAGCACAATGCTACTTGGACACTGTCATCAAAATGCTCCATCCCATTTTCATCACAATGCTCCAGATATCCTATCATTACAATGCTCCATGCCCGTGTCAACACAATGCTCCATGACCCCTGTCATCAAAATGCTTGATGAAACTTGTTGTCAGAATGTTCCATGACCCCTGTCATCAAAATGATCCCTGACCGTTGTCATCGCAATGCTGCATGATACATTTCATCCCAATCCTCTGTGACCGCTGTCATCACAATGCTCCAGGACAACTTTCATCACAATGCTCCATGCCCTGGTCATCAAAATGCTCCAGAACTCTGGTCATCATAATGCTCCATGCCAATGTCATCAAAATGCCCCATGACACTTGTCATCACAATGCTCCATGGCCTTTGTCATCACAATGTTCCATGGCCCCTGTCATCAGAGTGCTCCATGTTACCTTTCAATACAATTCTACATGACCACTGTCATCACAATGCCCCATGACAGATGATACCACAATTCGCCATGGTCCTTGTCATCACAATGCTCCATGAACTGTGTCATCACAAGGTTCCAGGACACTTGTCATCACAATGATCCATGATCTCTTTCATCACAATGCTCCATGAACCCTGTCATCTCAATGCTCCATGGCCTTTGTATTCACAATGCTCCATGGCCCCTGTAATCACAGAGCTCCATGACCCCTTTCATCCCAATGCTCCAAGACCGCTGTCATCACAATGCCCCATGACGCCTGCCTTCACAAATCTCCAAGACCTCTCTTACCAAAAAGCTCCATGATCCCTGTCAGTACAATGTTCCATGACACTTTTTATCACAATGCTCCATGACCCCTGTCATCAAAAAGTTCTCTGCCCATATCGTCACAATGCTCCTTGTCACCTTTCATCACAATGCACCATGCCCTTTCATCACAATGCTCCAGAATTCTTGTCATCGCAATGTTCCTTGACCGTGTCATCACAATGCTCCATGACCCGTGTCATCACAAAGCTCCATGACCCCTGGCATCACAATGATCCATGATTCCTTTCCTCACAGTGCTCCAGTACCCTTTTCATCACAATGCTCCATGCCATTGTCAGCACAATTCTCCTTGGACCCTGTCATCAAAATGCTCCATCCCCTTTTCATCACAATGCTCCAGATATCCTATCATTACAATGCTCCATGCTCGTGTCAACACAATGCTCCATGACCCCTGTCATCAAAATGCTTTATGAACCTTGTTATCAGAATGTTCCATGACCCCTGTCATCCAAATGATCCATGACCGTTGTCATCACAATGCTGCATGATACCTTTCATCCCAATTCTCTGTGACCGCTGTCATCACAATGCTCCAGGACAACTTTCATCACAATGCTCCATGACCCCTGTCATCACAACGTTCCATGAAAGTTGTCATCAAAATGCTCCATGACCCCGGTCACCACAAGGTTCCCTGCCCTTGTCATCACAATGGTACATGGCCTGGTCATCACAATGTTCCATGGCCTCTGTCATCACCATGCTGCATGGTCTTTCTCATCACAATGCTCTATGACCCCTGTCATCACAATGCTTGATGACCATTGTCATCACAATGCTCCAAGGCCCCTGTCATCACAATGCCTCATGGTCTTTGTAATCACAATGCTCAATGACCAATGTCATCACAGTGCTCCATGCCGTTGTCATCACAATGCTCCATGGTCCCTGTAATCACAATGCTCCATACCCTTGTCATCACAATGCTCCAGAACACTTGTCATCATAATGCTCCATTCCCGTGTCATCACATTGCTGAATGACACTTGTCATCACAATGTTCCTTGGCCTTTGTCATCACAGTGCTCCATGATACCTTTAATCAAAATTCTACATGACCACTCTCATCACAATGCAAGATGACCAATGTCATCACAATGCCCCATGACACGTGTCATCACAATTCGCCTTGGCCCTTGTCATCTCAATGCTGTATGAAACGTGTCATCAGTAGCTCCCAAGACCCTTGTCATCACAATGCTCCATGAACTCTGTTATCTCAATGTTCCATGGCCTTTGTATTCACAATGCTCCATTGTCCCGATAATCGCGTTGCTCCATGAACACTTTCATCACAATGCTCCTTGACCACTGTCACCATAATGCCCCATGACGCCTCTCATCACTGTGCTCCAAGGCCACTCTCATCAAAATGCTCCATGATCTGTGTCAGCACAATATTGCATGACACTTGTCATCACAATGCTCCATGATCCCTCTAATCACAATGATCCCTGCCAATTTCATCACAATGACCCAAGTCTCCTGTAATCACAATGCTCCATGCCCTTGTCATCACAATGCTCCAGGTCTGTTGTCATCACCATGCTTCATGCCTGTTTCATCACAATGCTCCATGAATCTTGTCTTCACAATGCTCCATGGCCCATGTCATCACAATGCTCCATGACCCCTCTCATCACAATGCTCTATGGCCTTTGTCATCACAATGCTCCGTGACCCCCGTCAACACAATGCCTGATGACCCCTGTCATCAAAATGCTAAATGGCACTTGTCATCACAATGCTCTATGATGCCTGTCATCACTATTCTCCATGTCACTTGTTATCACAAGGCTCCATGGCCCCTGTACTCCCAGTACTCCATGACCCCTTTCATCACAATGCCCAATGTCACCTCTGATCACAATTCTCAATGGCATTTGTCATCACGATGCTCCATGACACCTCTCATCACAATGCTCCATGAGACTTGTCATCACAATGCTCCATGGCCCCTCTCATTCCTGTGCTCCATAATAACTTTAATCACATTTCTAGATGACCACTGCCATCACAATGCCCCATGACATTGTCATCACAATTCGCCATGACCATTGTCATCACAATGCTCCATGAACCATGACATCACAGGGTCCCAGGACACTTGGCATCACAATGATCCATTACCACTTTCATCACAATGCTCCATGACCACTGTCATCTCAATGCTCCATGGCCTTTGTATTCACAATGCTCCATGGCCCCTGTAATCACAGTGCTCCATAACACCTTTCATCATAATGCTCCATGACCACTGCCATCTCAATGCCTCATGACGCCTGTCATCACAATTCTCCAAGGCCCCTCTCATCACAGTGCTCCATGACACTTGTCATCCCATTGCTCCATAACACCTGTCATCACAGTGTTCCCTGCCCATGTCATCAAAATGCTCCATGTCCCCTATAATCACAATGCTCCATGCCTTTTTCCTCACAAAGCTCCAGAATTTTGTCATCACAATGTTCCATGACCATGGCATCACAATGCTCCATGGCCCTTGTCATCACAATGCTCCAGAATTCTTGTCATCACAATGTTCCATGAACGTGTCATCACAATGCTACATGACCCTGGTCATCACAGTTCTCCATGACCTTTGTCATCACAATGCTCTATGTCACTTTTCATCACAATTCTCAATGACCACTTTAATCACTATGCTCGCTGACCATTTTCATCACATTTCTCTATTGTCATTACAATTCCCCATGGCCCCTTTCTTCACAATTCTCCATGATGCCTGTCATCACAATGCTCCATGGCTTTTGTTATCACAATGCTCCAGGACCAGTTTCATCACAATACTCCATCCCCCTTGTCATCACAGTGCACAATGAAAGCTTTCATTACAATGCTCCATGACACTTGTCATCACCATGCTCCATGGCGTTTATCGTCACAATGCTCCCAGGCACTTTTCATCACGATATTCCATGAAAACTTTCATCACATTGCTCCATGACCATTGTCATCACAATAGTCCATACCCATGTCAACACAATGCTGCATAATCCCTGTCATCCCAATTCTCCATGACTGCTGTCATCACAATAATCCAGGACAATTTTCATTACAATGCTTCATGCCCCCAGTCATCACAGTGCTCCATGATACCTTTCATCACAATTCCTAGATGATCAATGTCATCACAATGCCCCATGACACCTGTCACCACAATTCGCTATGACCCTTGTCATCACAATACTCGATGAACCGTGTCATCACAGTGTTCCAGGACACATGTCATCACAATCATCCATTAATATTTTCATCACAATGCTCCAATACACCTGTCATCACAATGCTCCATGCCCTTTCATCACAATGCTCCAGATTTCTTGTCATCACAATGTTCCTTGACCGTGTCATCACAATGCTCCATGACCCGTGTCATCACAAAGCTCCATGACCCCTGGCATCACAATGATCCATGATTCCTTTCCTCACAGTGCTCCAGTACCCTTTTCATCACAATGCTCCATGCCATTGTCAGCACAATTCTCCTTGGACCCTGTCATCAAAATGCTCCATCCCCTTTTCATCACAATGCTCCAGATATCCTATCATTACAATGCTCCATGCCCGTGTCAACACAATGCTCCATGACCCCTGTCATCAAAATGCTTGATGAAACTTGTTATCAGAATGTTCCATGACCCCTGTCATCAAAATGATCCCTGACCGTTGTCATCGCAATGCTGCATGACACCTTTCATCCCAATCCTCTGTGACCGCTGTCATCACAATGCTCCAGGACAACTTTCATCACAATGCTCCATGCCCTGGTCATCAAAATGCTCCAGAACTCTTGTCATCATAATGCTCCATGCCAATGTCATCAAAATGCCCCATGACACTTGTCATCACAATGCTCCATGGCCTTTGTCATCACAATGTTCCATGGCCCCTGTCATCAGAGTGCTCCATGTTACCTTTCAATACAATTCTACATGACCACTGTCATCACAATGCCCCATGACAGATGATACCACAATTCGCCATGGTCCTTGTCATCACAATGCTCCATGAACTGTGTCATCACAAGGTTCCAGGACACTTGTCATCACAATGATCCATGATCACTTTCATCACAATGCTCCATGAACCCTGTCATCTCAATGCTCCATGGCCTTTGTATTCACAATGCTCCATGGCCCCTGTAATCACAGAGCTCCATGACCCCTTTCATCCCAATGCTCCAAGACCGCTGTCATCACAATGCCCCAGGACGCCTGCCTTCACAAATCTCCAAGACCTCTCTTACCAAAAAGCTCCATGATCCCTGTCAGTACAATGTTCCATGACACTTTTTATCACAATGCTCCATGACCCCTGTCATCAAAAAGTTCTCTGCCCATATCGTCACAATGCTCCTTGTCACCTTTCATCACAATGCACCATGCCCTTTCATCACAATGCTCCAGAATTCTTGTCATCGCAATGTTCCTTGACCGTGTCATCACAATGCTCCATGACCCGTGTCATCACAAAGCTCCATGACCCCTGGCATCACAATGATCCATGATTCCTTTCCTCACAGTGCTCCAGTACCCTTTTCATCACAATGCTCCATGCCATTGTCAGCACAATTCTCCTTGGACCCTGTCATCAAAATGCTCCATCCCCTTTTCATCACAATGCTCCAGATATCCTATCATTACAATGCTCCATGCTCGTGTCAACACAATGCTCCATGACCCCTGTCATCAAAATGCTTTATGAACCTTGTTATCAGAATGTTCCATGACCCCTGTCATCCAAATGATCCATGACCGTTGTCATCACAATGCTGCATGATACCTTTCATCCCAATTCTCTGTGACTGCTGTCATCACAATGCTCCAGGACAACTTTCATCACAATGCTCCATGACCCCTGTCATCACAACGTTCCATGAAAGTTGTCATCAAAATGCTCCATGACCCCGGTCACCACAAGGTTCCCTGCCCTTGTCATCACAATGGTACATGGCCTGGTCATCACAATGTTCCATGGCCTCTGTCATCACCATGCTCCATGGTCTTTCTCATCACATTGCTCTATGACCCCTGTCATCACAATGCTTGATGACCATTGTCATCACAATGCTCCAAGGCCCCTGTCATCACAATGCCTCATGGTCTTTGTAATCACAAAGCTCAATGACCAATGTCATCACAGTGCTCCATGCCGTTGTCATCACAATGCTCCATGGTCCCTGTAATCACAATGCTTCATACTCTTGTCATCACAATGTTCTTTGGCCTTTGTCATCACAGTGCTCCATGATACATTTAATCAAAATTCTACATGACCACTCTCATCACAATGCAAGATGACCAATGTCATCACAATGCCCCATGACACGTGTCATCACAATTCGCCTTGGCCCTTGTCATCTCAATGCTGTATGAAACGTGTCATCAGTAGCTCCCAAGACCCTTGTCATCACAATGCTCCATGAACTCTGTTATCTCAATGTTCCATGGCCTTTGTATTCACAATGCTCCATTGTCCCGATAATCGCGTTGCTCCATGAACACTTTCATCACAATGCTCCTTGACCACTGTCACCATAATGCCCCATGACGTCTCTCATCACTGTGCTCCAAGGCCACTCTCATCAAAATGCTCCATGATCTGTGTCAGCACAATATTGCATGACACTTGTCATCACAATGCTCCATGATCCCTCTAATCACAATGATCCCTGCCAATTTCATCACAATGACGCAAGTCTCCTGTAATCACAATGCTCCATGCCCTTGTCATCACAATGCTCCAGGTCTGTTGTCATCACCATGCTTCATGCCTGTGTCATCACAATGCTCCATGAATCTTGTCTTCACAATGCTCCATGGCCCATGTCATCACAATGCTCCATGGCCCCTCTCATCACAATGCTCTATGGCCTTTGTCATCACAATGCTCCGTGACCCCCGTCAACACAGTGCCTGATGACCCCTGTCATCAAAATGCTAAATGGCACTTGTCATCACAATGCTCTATGATGCCTGTCATCACTATTCTCCATGTCACTTGTTATCACAAGGCTCCATGGCCCCTGTACTCCCAGTACTCCATGACCCCTTTCATCACAATGCCCAATGTCACCTCTGATCACAATTCTCAATGGCATTTGTCATCACGATGCTCCATGACACCTGTCATCACAATGCTCCATGAGACTTGTCATCACAATGCTCCATGGCCCCTCTCATTCCTGTGCTCCATAATAACTTTAATCACATTTCTAGATGACCACTGCCATCACAATGTCCCATGACATTGTCATCACAATTCGCCATGACCATTGTCATCACAATGCTCCATGAACCATGTCATCACAGGGTCCCAGGACACTTGTCCTCACAATGATCCATTACCACTTTCATCACAATGCTCCATGACCACTGTCATCTCAATGCTCCATGGCCTTTGTATTCACAATGCTCCATGGCCCCTGTAATCACAGTGCTCCATAACACCTTTCATCATAATGCTCCATGACCACTGCCATCTCAATGCCTCATGACGCCTATCATCACAATTCTCCAAGGCCCCTCTCATCACAGTGCTCCATGACACTTGTCATCCCATTGCTCCATAACACCTGTCATCACAGTGTTCCCTGCCCATGTCATCAAAATGCTCCATGTCCCCTATAATCACAATGCTCCATGCCTTTTTCCTCACAAAGCTCCAGAATTTTGTCATCACAATGTTCCATGACCGTGGCATCCCAATGCTCCATGGCCCTTGTCATCACAATGCTCCAGAATTCTTGTCATCACAATGTTCCATGAACGTGTCATCACAATGCTACATGACCCTGGTCATCACAGTTCTCCATGACCTTTGTCATCACAATGCTCTATGTCACTTTTCATCACAATTCTCAATGACCACTTTAATCACTATGCTCGCTGACCATTTTCATCACATTTCTCTATTGTCATTACAATTCCCCATGGCCCCTTTCTTCACAATTCTCCATGATGCCTGTCATCACAATGCTCCATGGCTTTTGTTATCACAATATTCCAGGACCAGTTTCATCACAATACTCCATCCCCCTTGTCATCACAGTGCACAATGAAAGCTTTCATTACAATGCTCCATGACACTTGTCATCACAATGCTCCATGGCCTTTATCGTCACAATGCTCCCAGGCACTTTTCATCACGATATTCCATGAAAACTTTCATCACATTGCTCCATGACCATTGTCATCACAATAGTCCATACCCATGTCAACACAATGCTGCATAATCCCTGTCATCCCAATTCTCCATGACTGCTGTCATCACAATAATCCAGGACAATTTTCATAACAATGCTTCATGCCCCCAGTCATCACAGTGCTCCATGATACCTTTCATCACAATTCCTAGATGATCAATGTGATCACAATGCCCCATGACACCTGTTATCACAATTCGCTATGACCCTTGTCATCACAATACTCGATGAACCGTGTCATCACAGTGTTCCAGGACACATGTCATCACAATGATCCGTTAATATTTTCATCACAATGCTCCAATACACCTGTCATCACAATGCTCCATGTCCCCTCTTATCATATTGCTCCATGATCTCTTTCATCACAATGCTCCATGACCACTGTCATCACCATACCTCAAGACGCCTGTCATCTCAGTGCTCCATGGCCCCTTTCATCACAAGGCTCCATGAACCCAGTCATCACAATGTTCCCTGCCCTCTTCGTCACAATGCTCCATGGGCCCTGTCATCACAATGCTCCATGCCCTTGTCATCAAAATTCTCCAGAACTCTTGTCATCATAATGTTCCATGCCAATGTCATCAAAATGTCCCATGACACTTGTAATCACAATGCTCCATGGCCTTTGTCATCACAATGTTCCATGGCCCCTGTCATCACAGTGCTCCTTGATACCTTTCATCACAATTCTACATGACCACTGTCATCACAATGTCCCATTTCAGATGTCATCACAATGATCCATGATCACTTTCATCACAATGCTCCATGAACCCTGTCATCTCAATGCTCCATAGCCTTTGTATTCACAATGCTCCTTGGCCCCTGTAATCACAGTGCTCCATGACCCCTTTCATCACAATGCTTCAAGACCGCTGTCATCACAATGCCCCATGACGCCTGCCACCACCAATCTCCAAGGGCTCCCTTACCAAAAAGCTCCATGATCCCTGTCAGTACAATGTTCCATGACACTTTTCATCACAATGCTCCATGACCCCTGTCATCACAAATTTCTCTGCCCATATCATCACAATGCTACTTGTCACCTTTCATCACAATGCTCCATGCCCTTTCATCACAATGCTCCAGATTTCTTGTCATCACAATGTTCCTTGACCGTGTCATCACAATGCTCCATGACCCGTGTCCTCACAAAGCTCCATGACCCCTGGCATCACAATGATCCATGATTCCTTTCCTCACAGTGCTCCAGTACCCTTTTCATCACAATGCTCCATGCCATTGTCAGCACAATTCACCTTGGACCCTGTCAGCAAAATGCTCCATCCCCTTTTCATCACAATGCTCCAGATATCCTATCATTACAATGCTCCATGCCCGTGTCAACACAATGCTCCATGACCCCTGTCATCAAAATGCTTGATGAAACTTGTTATCAGAATGTTCCATGACCCCTGTCATCAAAATGATCCCTGACCGTTGTCATCGCAATGCTGCATGATACCTTTCATCCCAATCCTCTGTGACCGCTGTCATCACAATGCTCCAGGACAACTTTCATCACAATGCTCCATGCCCTGGTCATCAAAATTCTCCAGAACTCTTGTCATCATAATGTTCCATGCCAATGTCATCAAAATGTCCCATGACACTTGTCATCACAATGCTCCATGGCCTTTGTCATCACAATGTTCCATGGCCCCTGTCATCACAGTGCTCCTTGATACCTTTCATCACAATTCTACATGACCACTGTCATCACAATGCCCCATGACAGATGATACCACAATTCGCCATGGTCCTTGTCATCACAATGCTCCATGAACCGTGTCATCACAAGGTTCCAGGACACTTGTCATCACAATGATCCATGATCACTTTCATCACAATGCTCCATGAACCCTGTCATCTCAATGCTCCATGGCCTTTGTATTCACAATGCTCCATGGCCCCTGTAATCACAGTGCTCCATGACCCCTTTCATCACAATGCTCCAAGACCGCTGTCATCACAATGCCCCATGACGCCTGCCACCACCAATCTCCAAGGGCTCCCTTACCAAAAAGCTCCATGATCCCTGTCAGTACAATGTTCCATGACACTTTTCATCACAATGCTCCATGACCCCTGTCATCACAAAGTTCTCTGCCCATATCGTCACAATGCTACTTGTCACCTTTCATCACAATGCTCCATGCCCTTTCATCACAATGCTCCAGATTTCTTGTCATCGCAATGTTCCTTGACCGTGTCATCACAATGCTCCATGACCCGTGTCATCACAAAGCTCCATGACCCCTGGCATCACAATGATCCATGATTCCTTTCCTCACAGTGCTCCAGTACCCTTTTCATCACAATGCTCCATGCCATTGTCAGCACAATGCTACTTGGACACTGTCATCAAAATGCTCCATCCCCTTTTCATCACAATGCTCCAGATATCCTATCATTACAATGCTCCATGCCCGTGTCAACACAATGCTCCATGACCCCTGTCATCAAAATGCTTGATGAAACTTGTTATCAGAATGTTCCATGACCCCTGTCATCAAAATGATCCCTGACCGTTGTCATCGCAATGCTGCATGATACCTTTCATCCCAATCCTCTGTGACCGCTGTCATCACAATGCTCCAGGACAACTTTCATCACAATGCTCCATGCCCTGGTCATCAAAATGCTCCAGAACTCTTGTCATCATAATGCTCCATGCCAATGTCATCAAAATGCCCCATGACACTTGTCATCACAATGCTCCATGGCCTTTGTCATCACAATGTTCCATGGCCCCTGTCATCAGAGTGCTCCATGTTACCTTTCAATACAATTCTACATGACCACTGTCATCACAATGCCCCATGACAGATGATACCACAATTCGCCATGGTCCTTGTCATCACAATGCTCCATGAACTGTGCCATCACAAGGTTCCAGGACACTTGTCATCACAATGATCCATGATCACTTTCATCACAATGCTCCATGAACCCTGTCATCTCAATGCTCCATGGCCTTTGTATTCACAATGCTCCATGGCCCCTGTAATCACAGAGCTCCATGACCCCTTTCATCCCAATGCTCCAAGACCGCTGTCATCACAATGCCCCATGACGCCTGCCTTCACAAATCTCCAAGACCTCTCTTACCAAAAAGCTCCATGATCCCTGTCAGTACAATGTTCCATGACACTTTTTATCACAATGCTCCATGACCCCTGTCATCAAAAAGTTCTCTGCCCATATCGTCACAATGCTCCTTGTCACCTTTCATCACAATGCACCATGCCCTTTCATCACAATGCTCCAGAATTCTTGTCATCGCAATGTTCCTTGACCGTGTCATCACAATGCTCCATGACCCTTGTCATCACAAAGCTCCATGACCCCTGGCATCACAATGATCCATGATTCCTTTCCTCACAGTGCTCCAGTACCCTTTTCATCACAATGCTCCATGCCATTGTCAGCACAATTCTCCTTGGACCCTGTCATCAAAATGCTCCATCCCCTTTTCATCACAATGCTCCAGATATCCTATCATTACAATGCTCCATGCTCGTGTCAACACAATGCTCCATGACCCCTGTCATCAAAATGCTTTATGAACCTTGTTATCAGAATGTTCCATGACCCCTGTCATCCAAATGATCCATGACCGTTGTCATCACAATGCTGCATGATACCTTTCATCCCAATTCTCTGTGACCGCTGTCATCACAATGCTCCAGGACAACTTTCATCACAATGCTCCATGACCCCTGTCATCACAACGTTCCATGAAAGTTGTCATCAAAATGCTCCATGACCCCGGTCACCACAAGGTTCCCTGCCCTTGTCATCACAATGGTACATGGCCTGGTCATCACAATGTTCCATGGCCTCTGTCATCACCATGCTCCATGGTCTTTCTCATCACAATGCTCTATGACCCCTGTCATCACAATGCTTGATGACCATTGTCATCACAATGCTCCAAGGCCCCTGTCATCACAATGCCTCATGGTCTTTGTAATCACAATGCTCAATGACCAATGTCATCACAGTGCTCCATGCCGTTGTCATCACAATGCTCCATGGTCCCTGTAATCACAATGCTCCATACCCTTGTCATCACAATGCTCCAGAACACTTGTCATCATAATGCTCCATTCCCGTGTCATCACATTGCTGAATGACACTTGTCATCACAATGTTCCTTGGCCTTTGTCATCACAGTGCTCCATGATACCTTTAATCAAAATTCTACATGACCACTCTCATCACAATGCAAGATGACCAATGTCATCACAATGCCCCATGACACGTGTCATCACAATTCGCCTTGGCCCTTGTCATCTCAATGCTGTATGAAACGTGTCATCAGTAGCTCCCAAGACCCTTGTCATCACAATGCTCCATGAACTCTGTTATCTCAATGTTCCATGGCCTTTGTATTCACAATGCTCCATTGTCCCGATAATCGCGTTGCTCCATGAACACTTTCATCACAATGCTCCTTGACCACTGTCACCATAATGCCCCATGACGTCTCTCATCACTGTGCTCCAAGGCCACTCTCATCAAAATGCTCCATGATCTGTGTCAGCACAATATTGCATGACACTTGTCATCACAATGCTCCATGATCCCTCTAATCACAATGATCCCTGCCAATTTCATCACAATGACCCAAGTCTCCTGTAATCACAATGCTCCATGCCCTTGTCATCACAATGCTCCAGGTCTGTTGTCATCACCATGCTTCATGCCCGTGTCATCACAATGCTCCATGAATCTTGTCTTCACAATGCTCCATGGCCCATGTCATCACAATGCTCCATGACCCCTCTCATCACAATGCTCTATGGCCTTTGTCATCACAATGCTCCGTGACCCCCGTCAACACAATGCCTGATGACCCCTGTCATCAAAATGCTAAATGGCACTTGTCATCACAATGCTCTATGATGCCTGTCATCACTATTCTCCATGTCACTTGTTATCACAAGGCTCCATGGCCCCTGTACTCCCAGTACTCCATGACCCCTTTCATCACAATGCCCAATGTCACCTCTGATCACAATTCTCAATGGCATTTGTCATCACGATGCTCCATGACACCTGTCATCACAATGCTCCATGAGACTTGTCATCACAATGCTCCATGGCCCCTCTCATTACTGTGCTCCATAATAACTTTAATCACATTTCTAGATGACCACTGCCATCACAATGCCCCATGACATTGTCATCACAATTCGCCATGACCATTGTCATCACAATGCTCCATGAACCATGTCATCACAGGGTCCCAGGACACTTGTCATCACAATGATCCATTACCACTTTCATCACAATGCTCCATGACCACTGTCATCTCAATGCTCCATGGCCTTTGTATTCACAATGCTCCATGGCCCCTGTAATCACAGTGCTCCATAACACCTTTCATCATAATGCTCCATGACCACTGCCATCTCAATGCCTCATGACGCCTGTCATCACAATTCTCCAAGGCCCCTCTCATCACAGTGCTCCATGACACTTGTCATCCTATTGCTCCATAACACCTGTCATCACAGTGTTCCCTGCCCATGTCATCAAAATGCTCCATGTCCCCTATAATCACAATGCTCCATGCCTTTTTCCTCACAAAGCTCCAGAATTTTGTCATCACAATGTTCCATGACCGTGGCATCCCAATGCTCCATGGCCCTTGTCATCACAATGCTCCAGAATTCTTGTCATCACAATGTTCCATGAACGTGTCATCACAATGCTACATGACCCTGGTCATCACAGTTCTCCATGACCTTTGTCATCACAATGCTCTATGTCACTTTTCATCACAATTCTCAATGACCACTTTAATCACTATGCTCGCTGACCATTTTCATCACATTTCTCTATTGTCATTACAATTCCCCATGGCCCCTTTCTTCACAATTCTCCATGATGCCTGTCATCACAATGCTCCATGGCTTTTGTTATCACAATGCTCCAGGACCAGTTTCATCACAATACTCCATCCCCCTTGTCATCACAGTGCACAATGAAAGGTTTCATTACAATGCTCCATGACACTTGTCATCACAATGCTCCATGGCGTTTATCGTCACAATGCTCCCAGGCACTTTTCATCACGATATTCCATGAAAACTTTCATCACATTGCTCCATGACCATTGTCATCACAATAGTCCATACCCATGTCAACACAATGCTGCATAATCCCTGTCATCCCAATTCTCCATGACTGCTGTCATCACAATAATCCAGGACAATTTTCATTACAATGCTTCATGCCCCCAGTCATCACAGTGCTCCATGATACCTTTCATCACAATTCCTAGATGATCAATGTCATCACAATGCCCCATGACACCTGTTACCACAATTCGCTATGACCCTTGTCATCACAATACTCGATGAACCGTGTCATCACAGTGTTCCAGGACACATGTCATCACAATGATCCATTAATATTTTCATCACAATGCTCCAATACACCTGTCATCACAATGCTCCATGTCCCCTCTTATCATATTGCTCCATGATCTCTTTCATCACAATGCTCCATGACCACTGTCATCACCATACCTCAAGACGCCTGTCATCTCAGTGCTCCATAGCCCCTTTCATCACAAGGCTCCATGAACCCAGTCATCACAATGTTCCCTGCCCTCTTCGTCACAATGCTCCATGGGCCCTGTCATCACAATGCTCCATGCCCTTGTCATCAAAATTCTCCAGAACTCTTGTCATCATAATGTTCCATGCCAATGTCATCAAAATGTCCCATGACACTTGTCATCACAATGCTCCATGGCCTTTGTCATCACAATGTTCCATGGCCCCTGTCATCACAGTGCTCCTTGATACCTTTCATCACAATTCTACATGACCACTGTCATCACAATGCCCCATTTCAGATGTCATCACAATTCGCCATGGTCCTTGTCATAACAATGCTCCATGAACCGTGTCATCACAAGGTTTCAGGACACTTGTCATCACAATGATCCATGATCACTTTCATCACAATGCTCCATGAACCCTGTCATCTCAATGCTCCATAGCCTTTGTATTCACAATGCTCCATGGCCCCTGTAATCACAGTGCTCCATGACCCCTTTCATCACAATGCTCCAAGACCGCTGTCATCACAATGCCCCATGACGCCTGCCACCACCAATCTCCAAGGGCTCCCTTACCAAAAAGCTCCATGATCCCTGTCAGTACAATGTTCCATGACACTTTTCATCACAATGCTCCATGACCCCTGTCATCACAAAGTTCTCTGCCCATATCATCACAATGCTACTTGTCACCTTTCATCACAATGCTCCATGCCCTTTCATCACAATGCTCCAGATTTCTTGTCATCACAATGTTCCTTGACCGTGTCATCACAATGCTCCATGACCCGTGTCATCACAAAGCTCCATGACCCCTGGCATCACAATGATCCATGATTCCTTTCCTCACAGTGCTCCAGTACCCTTTTCATCACAATGCTCCATGCCATTGTCAGCACAATGCTACTTGGACACTGTCATCAAAATGCTCCATCCCCTTTTCATCACAATGCTCCAGATATCCTATCATTACAATGCTCCATGCCCGTGTCAACACAATGCTCCATGACCCCTGTCATCAAAATGCTTGATGAAACTTGTTATCAGAATGTTCCATGACCCCTGTCATCAAAATAATCCCTGACCGTTGTCATCGCAATGCTGCATGATACCTTTCATCCCAATCCTCTGTGACCGCTGTCATCACAATGCTCCAGGACAACTTTCATCACAATGCTCCATGCCCTGGTCATCAAAATGCTCCAGAACTCTTGTCATCATAATGCTCCATGCCAATGTCATCAAAATGCCCCATGACACTTGTCATCACAATGCTCCATGGCCTTTGTCATCACAATGTTCCATGGCCCCTGTCATCAGAGTGCTCCATGTTACCTTTCAATACAATTCTACATGACCACTGTCATCACAATGCCCCATGACAGATGATACCACAATTCGCCATGGTCCTTGTCATCACAATGCTCCATGAACTGTGTCATCACAAGGTTCCAGGACACTTGTCATCACAATGATCCATGATCACTTTCATCACAATGCTCCATGAACCCTGTCATCTCAATGCTCCATGGCCTTTGTATTCACAATGCTCCATGGCCCCTGTAATCACAGAGCTCCATGACCCCTTTCATCCCAATGCTCCAAGACCGCTGTCATCACAATGCCCCATGACGCCTGCCTTCACAAATCTCCAAGACCTCTCTTACCAAAAAGCTCCATGATCCCTGTCAGTACAATGTTCCATGACACTTTTCATCACAATGCTCCATGACCCCTGTCATCACAAAGTTCTCTGCCCATATCGTCACAATGCTCCTTGTCACCTTTCATCACAATGCACCATGCCCTTTCATCACAATGCTCCAGAATTCTTGTCATCGCAATGTTCCTTGACCGTGTCATCACAATGCTCCATGACCCTTGTCATCACAAAGCTCCATGACCCCTGGCATCACAATGATCCATGATTCCTTTCCTCACAGTGCTCCAGTACCCTTTTCATCACAATGCTCCATGCCATTGTCAGCACAATTCTCCTTGGACCCTGTCATCAAAATGCTCCATCCCCTTTTCATCACAATGCTCCAGATATCCTATCATTACAATGCTCCATGCTCGTGTCAACACAATGCTCCATGACCCCTGTCATCAAAATGCTTTATGAACCTTGTTATCAGAATGTTCCATGACCCCTGTCATCCAAATGATCCATGACCGTTGTCATCACAATGCTGCATGATACCTTTCATCCCAATTCTCTGTGACCGCTGTCATCACAATGCTCCAGGACAACTTTCATCACAATGCTCCATGACCCCTGTCATCACAACGTTCCATGAAAGTTGTCATCAAAATGCTCCATGACCCCGGTCACCACAAGGTTCCCTGCCCTTGTCATCACAATGGTACATGGCCTGGTCATCACAATGTTCCATGGCCTCTGTCATCACCATGCTCCATGGTCTTTCTCATCACAATGCTCTATGACCCCTGTCATCACAATGCTTGATGACCATTGTCATCACAATGCTCCAAGGCCCCTGTCATCACAATGCTCCATGGTCCCTGTAATCACAATGCTCCATACCCTTGTCATCACAATGCTCCAGAACACTTGTCATCATAATGCTCCATTCCCGTGTCATCACATTGCTGAATGACACTTGTCATCACAATGTTCCTTGGCCTTTGTCATCACAGTGCTCCATGATATCTTTAATCAAAATTCTACATGACCACTCTCATCACAATGCAAGATGACCAATGTCATCACAATGCCCCATGACACGTGTCATCACAATTCGCCTTGGCCCTTGTCATCTCAATGCTGTATGAAACGTGTCATCAGTAGCTCCCAAGACCCTTGTCATCACAATGCTCCATGAACTCTGTTATCTCAATGTTCCATGGCCTTTGTATTCACAATGCTCCATTGTCCCGATAATCGCGTTGCTCCATGAACACTTTCATCACAATGCTCCTTGACCACTGTCACCATAATGCCCCATGACGTCTCTCATCACTGTGCTCCAAGGCCACTCTCATCAAAATGCTCCATGATCTGTGTCAGCACAATATTGCATGACACTTGTCATCACAATGCTCCATGATCCCTCTAATCACAATGATCCCTGCCAATTTCATCACAATGACCCAAGTCTCCTGTAATCACAATGCTCCATGCCCTTGTCATCACAATGCTCCAGGTCTGTTGTCATCACCATGCTTCATGCCCGTGTCATCACAATGCTCCATGAATCTTGTCTTCACAATGCTCCATGGCCCATGTCATCACAATGCTCCATGACCCCTCTCATCACAATGCTCTATGGCCTTTGTCATCACAATGCTCCGTGACCCCCGTCAACACAATGCCTGATGACCCCTGTCATCAAAATGCTAAATGGCACTTGTCATCACAATGCTCTATGATGCCTGTCATCACTATTCTCCATGTCACTTGTTATCACAAGGCTCCATGGCCCCTGTACTCCCAGTACTCCATGACCCCTTTCATCACAATGCCCAATGTCACCTCTGATCACAATTCTCAATGGCATTTGTCATCACGATGCTCCATGACACCTGTCATCACAATGCTCCATGAGACTTCTCATCACAATGCTCCATGGCCCCTCTCATTACTGTGCTCCATAATAACTTTAATCACATTTCTAGATGACCACTGCCATCACAATGCCCCATGACATTGTCATCACAATTCGCCATGACCATTGTCATCACAATGCTCCATGAACCATGTCATCACAGGGTCCCAGGACACTTGTCATCACAATGATCCATTACCACTTTCATCACAATGCTCCATGACCACTGTCATCTCAATGCTCCATGGCCTTTGTATTCACAATGCTCCATGGCCCCTGTAATCACAGTGCTCCATAACACCTTTCATCATAATGCTCCATGACCACTGCCATCTCAATGCCTCATGACGCCTGTCATCACAATTCTCCAAGGCCCCTCTCATCACAGTGCTCCATGACACTTGTCATCCTATTGCTCCATAACACCTGTCATCACAGTGTTCCCTGCCCATGTCATCAAAATGCTCCATGTCCCCTATAATCACAATGCTCCATGCCTTTTTCCTCACAAAGCTCCAGAATTTTGTCATCACAATGTTCCATGACCGTGGCATCCCAATGCTCCATGGCCCTTGTCATCACAATGCTCCAGAATTCTTGTCATCACAATGTTCCATGAACGTGTCATCACAATGCTACATGACCCTGGTCATCACAGTTCTCCATGACCTTTGTCATCACAATGCTCTATGTCACTTTTCATCAGAATTCTCAATGACCACTTTAATCACTATGCTCGCTGAACATTTTCATCACGTTTCTCTATTGTCATTACAATTCCCCATGGCCCCTTTCTTCACAATTCTCCATGATGCCTGTCATCACAATGCTCCATGGCTTTTGTTATCACAATGCTCCAGGACCAGTTTCATCACAATACTCCATCCCCCTTGTCATCACAGTGCACAATGAAAGCTTTCATTACAATGCTCCATGACACTTGTCATCACAATGCTCCATGGCGTTTATCGTCACAATGCTCCCAGGCACTTTTCATCACGATATTCCATGAAAACTTTCATCACATTGCTCCATGACCATTGTCATCAAAATAGTCCATACCCATGTCAACACAATGCTGCATAATCCCTGTCATCCCAATTCTCCATGACTGCTGTCATCACAATAATCCAGGACAATTTTCATTACAATGCTTCATGCCCCCAGTCATCACAGTGCTCCATGATACCTTTCATCACAATTCCTAGATGATCAATGTCATCACAATGCCCCATGACACCTGTTACCACAATTCGCTATGACCCTTGTCATCACAATACTCGATGAACCGTGTCATCACAGTGTTCCAGGACACATGTCATCACAATGATCCATTAATATTTTCATCACAATGCTCCAATACACCTGTCATCACAATGCTCCATGTCCCCTCTTATCATATTGCTCCATGATCTCTTTCATCACAATGCTCCATGACCACTGTCATCACCATACCTCAAGACGCCTGTCATCTCAGTGCTCCATGGCCCCTTTCATCACAAGGCTCCATGAACCCAGTCATCACATGTTCCCTGCCCTCTTCGTCACAATGCTCCATGGGCCCTGTCATCACAATGCTCCATGCCCTTGTCATCAAAATTCTCCAGAACTCTTGTCATCATAATGTTCCATGCCAATGTCATCAAAATGTCCCATGACACTTGTCATCACAATGCTCCATGGCCTTTGTCATCACAATGTTCCATGGCCCCTGTCATCACAGTGCTCCTTGATACCTTTCATCACAATTCTACATGACCACTGTCATCACAATGCCCCATTTCAGATGTCATCACAATTCGCCATGGTCCTTGTCATAACAATGCTCCATGAACCGTGTCATCACAAGGTTTCAGGACACTTCTCATCACAATGATCCATGATCACTTTCATCTCAATGCTCCATAGCCTTTGTATTCACAATGCTCCATGGCCCCTGTAATCACAGTGCTCCATGACCCCTTTCATCACAATGCTCCAAGACCGCTGTCATCACAATGCCCCATGACGCCTGCCACCACCAATCTCCAAGGGCTCCCTTACCAAAAAGCTCCATGATCCCTGTCAGTACAATGTTCCATGACACTTTTCATCACAATGCTCCATGACCCCTGTCATCACAAAGTTCTCTGCCCATATCATCACAATGCTACTTGTCACCTTTCATCACAATGCTCCATGCCCTTTCATCACAATGCTCCAGATTTCTTGTCATCACAATGTTCCTTGACCGTGTCATCACAATGCTCCATGACCCGTGTCATCACAAAGCTCCATGACCCCTGGCATCACAATGATCCATGATTCCTTTCCTCACAGTGCTCCAGTACCCTTTTCATCACAATGCTCCATGCCATTGTCAGCACAATGCTACTTGGACACTGTCATCAAAATGCTCCATCCCCTTTTCATCACAATGCTCCAGATATCCTATCATTACAATGCTCCATGCCCGTGTCAACACAATGCTCCATGACCCCTGTCATCAAAATGCTTGATGAAACTTGTTATCAGAATGTTCCATGACCCCTGTCATCAAAATGATCCCTGACCGTTGTCATCGCAATGCTGCATGATACCTTTCATCCCAATCCTCTGTGACCGCTGTCATCACAATGCTCCAGGACAACTTTCATCACAATGCTCCAAGCCCTGGTCATCAAAATGCTCCAGAACTCTTGTCATCATAATGCTCCATGCCAATGTCATCAAAATGCCCCATGACACTTGTCATCACAATGCTCCATGGCCTTTGTCATCACAATGTTCCATGGCCCCTGTCATCAGAGTGCTCCATGTTACCTTTCAATACAATTCTACATGACCACTGTCATCACAATGCCCCATGACAGATGATACCACAATTCGCCATGGTCCTTGTCATCACAATGCTCCATGAACTGTGTCATCACAAGGTTCCAGGACACTTGTCATCACAATGATCCATGATCACTTTCATCACAATGCTCCATGAACCCTGTCATCTCAATGCTCCATGGCCTTTGTATTCACAATGCTCCATGGCCCCTGTAATCACAGAGCTCCATGACCCCTTTCATCCCAATGCTCCAAGACCGCTGTCATCACAATGCCCCATGACGCCTGCCTTCACAAATCTCCAAGACCTCTCTTACCAAAAAGCTCCATGATCCCTGTCAGTACAATGTTCCATGACACTTTTTATCACAATGCTCCATGACCCCTGTCATCAAAAAGTTCTCTGCCCATATCGTCACAATGCTCCTTGTCACCTTTCATCACAATGCACCATGCCCTTTCATCACAATGCTCCAGAATTCTTGTCATCGCAATGTTCCTTGACCGTGTCATCACAATGCTCCATGACCCTTGTCATCACAAAGCTCCATGACCCCTGGCATCACAATGATCCATGATTCCTTTCCTCACAGTGCTCCAGTACCCTTTTCATCACAATGCTCCATGCCATTGTCAGCACAATGCTCCTTGGACCCTGTCATCAAAATGCTCCATCCCCTTTTCATCACAATGCTCCAGATATCCTATCATTACAATGCTCCATGCTCGTGTCAACACAATGCTCCATGACCCCTGTCATCAAAATGCTTTATGAACCTTGTTATCAGAATGTTCCATGACCCCTGTCATCCAAATGATCCATGACCGTTGTCATCACAATGCTGCATGATACCTTTCATCCCAATTCTCTGTGACCGCTGTCATCACAATGCTCCAGGACAACTTTCATCACAATGCTCCATGACCCCTGTCATCACAACGTTCCATGAAAGTTGTCATCAAAATGCTCCATGACCCCGGTCACCACAAGGTTCCCTGCCCTTGTCATCACAATGGTACATGGCCTGGTCATCACAATGTTCCATGGCCTCTGTCATCACCATGCTCCATGGTCTTTCTCATCACAATGCTCTATGACCCCTGTCATCACAATGCTTGATGACCATTGTCATCACAATGCTCCAAGGCCCCTGTCATCACAATGCCTCATGGTCTTTGTAATCACAATGCTCAATGACCAATGTCATCACAGTGCTCCATGCCGTTGTCATCACAATGCTCCATGGTCCCTGTAATCACAATGCTCCATACCCTTGTCATCACAATGCTCCAGAACACTTGTCATCATAATGCTCCATTCCCGTGTCATCACATTGCTGAATGACACTTGTCATCACAATGTTCCTTGGCCTTTGTCATCACAGTGCTCCATGATACCTTTAATCAAAATTCTACATGACCACTCTCATCACAATGCAAGATGACCAATGTCATCACAATGCCCCATGACACGTGTCATCACAATTCGCCTTGGCCCTTGTCATCTCAATGCTGTATGAAACGTGTCATCAGTAGCTCCCAAGACCCTTGTCATCACAATGCTCCATGAACTCTGTTATCTCAATGTTCCATGGCCTTTGTATTCACAATGCTCCATTGTCCCGATAATCGCGTTGCTCCATGAACACTTTCATCACAATGCTCCTTGACCACTGTCACCATAATGCCCCATGACGTCTCTCATCACTGTGCTCCAAGGCCACTCTCATCAAAATGCTCCATGATCTGTGTCAGCACAATATTGCATGACACTTGTCATCACAATGCTCCATGATCCCTCTAATCACAATGATCCCTGCCAATTTCATCACAATGACCCAAGTCTCCTGTAATCACAATGCTCCATGCCCTTGTCATCACAATGCTCCAGGTCTGTTGTCATCACCATGCTTCATGCCCGTGTCATCACAATGCTCCATGAATCTTGTCTTCACAATGCTCCATGGCCCATGTCATCACAATGCTCCATGACCCCTCTCATCACAATGCTCTATGGCCTTTGTCATCACAATGCTCCGTGACCCCCGTCAACACAATGCCTGATGACCCCTGTCATCAAAATGCTAAATGGCACTTGTCATCACAATGCTCTATGATGCCTGTCATCACTATTCTCCATGTCACTTGTTATCACAAGGCTCCATGGCCCCTGTACTCCCAGTACTCCATGACCCCTTTCATCACAATGCACAATGTCACCTCTGATCACAATTCTCAATGGCATTTGTCATCACGATGCTCCATGACACCTGTCATCACAATGCTCCATGAGACTTGTCATCACAATGCTCCATGGCCCCTCTCATTACTGTGCTCCATAATAACTTTAATCACATTTCTAGATGACCACTGCCATCACAATGCCCCATGACATTGTCATCACAATTCGCCATGACCATTGTCATCACAATGCTCCATGAACCATGTCATCACAGGGTCCCAGGACACTTGTCATCACAATGATCCATTACCACTTTCATCACAATGCTCCATGACCACTGTCATCTCAATGCTCCATGGCCTTTGTATTCACAATGCTCCATGGCCCCTGTAATCACAGTGCTCCATAACACCTTTCATCATAATGCTCCATGACCACTGCCATCTCAATGCCTCATGACGCCTGTCATCACAATTCTCCAAGGCCCCTCTCATCACAGTGCTCCATGACACTTGTCATCCTATTGCTCCATAACACCTGTCATCACAGTGTTCCCTGCCCATGTCATCAAAATGCTCCATGTCCCCTATAATCACAATGCTCCATGCCTTTTTCCTCACAAAGCTCCAGAATTTTGTCATCACAATGTTCCATGACCGTGGCATCCCAATGCTCCATGGCCCTTGTCATCACAATGCTCCAGAATTCTTGTCATCACAATGTTCCATGAACGTGTCATCACAATGCTACATGACCCTGGTCATCACAGTTCTCCATGACCTTTGTCATCACAATGCTCTATGTCACTTTTCATCACAATTCTCAATGACCACTTTAATCACTATGCTCGCTGACCATTTTCATCACATTTCTCTATTGTCATTACAATTCCCCATGGCCCCTTTCTTCACAATTCTCCATGATGCCTGTCATCACAATGCTCCATGGCTTTTGTTATCACAATGCTCCAGGACCAGTTTCATCACAATACTCCATCCCCCTTGTCATCACAGTGCACAATGAAAGCTTTCATTACAATGCTCCATGACACTTGTCATCACAATGCTCCATGGCCTTTATCGTCACAATGCTCCCAGGCACTTTTCATCACGATATTCCATGAAAACTTTCATCACATTGCTCCATGACCATTGTCATCACAATAGTCCATACCCATGTCAACACAATGCTGCATAATCCCTGTCATCCCAATTCTCCATGTCTGCTGTCATCACAATAATCCAGGACAATTTTCATTACAATGCTTCATGCCCCCAGTCATCACAGTGCTCCATGATACCTTTCATCACAATTCCTAGATGATCAATGTCATCACAATGCCCCATGACACCTGTTACCACAATTCGCTATGACCCTTGTCATCACAATACTCGATGAACCGTGTCATCACAGTGTTCCAGGACACATGTCATCACAATGATCCATTAATATTTTCATCACAATGCTCCAATACACCTGTGATCACAATGCTCCATGTCCCCTCTTATCATATTGCTCCATGATCTCTTTCATCACAATGCTCCATGACCACTGTCATCACCATACCTCAAGACGCCTGTCATCTCAGTGCTCCATGGCCCCTTTCATCACAAGGCTCCATGAACCCAGTCATCACAATGTTCCCTGCCCTCTTCGTCACAATGCTCCATGGGCCCTGTCATCACAATGCTCCATGCCCTTTTCATCACAATGCTCCAGATACCCTATCATTACCATGCTCCATGCCCGTGTCAACACAATGCTCCATGACCCCTGTCATCAAAATGCTTGATGAAACTTGTTATCAGAATGTTCCATGACCCCTGTCATCAAAATGATCCCTGACCGTTGTCATCGCAATGCTGCATGATACCTTTCATCCCAATCCTCTGTGACCGCTGTCATCACAATGCTCCAGGACAACTTTCATCACAATGCTCCATGCCCTGGTCATCAAAATGCTCCAGAACTCTTGTCATCATAATGCTCCATGCCAATGTCATCAAAATGCCCCATGACACTTGTCATCACAATGCTCCATGGCCTTTGTCATCACAATGTTCCATGGCCCCTGTCATCAGAGTGCTCCATGTTACCTTTCAATACAATTCTACATGACCACTGTCATCACAATGCCCCATGACAGATGATACCACAATTCGCCATGGTCCTTGTCATCACAATGCTCCATGAACTGTGTCATCACAAGGTTCCAGGACACTTGTCATCACAATGATCCATGATCACTTTCATCACAATGCTCCATGAACCCTGTCATCTCAATGCTCCATGGCCTTTGTATTCACAATGCTCCATGGCCCCTGTAATCACAGAGCTCCATGACCCCTTTCATCCCAATGCTCCAAGACCGCTGTCATCACAATGCCCCAGGACGCCTGCCTTCACAAATCTCCAAGACCTCTCTTACCAAAAAGCTCCATGATCCCTGTCAGTACAATGTTCCATGACACTTTTTATCACAATGCTCCATGACCCCTGTCATCAAAAAGTTCTCTGCCCATATCGTCACAATGCTCCTTGTCACCCTTCATCACAATGCACCATGCCCTTTCATCACAATGCTCCAGAATTCTTGTCATCGCAATGTTCCTTGACCGTGTCATCACAATGCTCCATGACCCTTGTCATCACAAAGCTCCATGACCCCTGGCATCACAATGATCCATGATTCCTTTCCTCACAGTGCTCCAGTACCCTTTTCATCACAATGCTCCATGCCATTGTCAGCACAATTCTCCTTGGACCCTGTCATCAAAATGCTCCATCCCCTTTTCATCACAAGGCTCCAGATATCCTATCATTACAATGCTCCATGCTCGTGTCAACACAATGCTCCATGACCCCTGTCATCAAAATGCTTTATGAACCTTGTTATCAGAATGTTCCATGACCCCTGTCATCCAAATGATCCATGACCGTTGTCATCACAATGCTGCATGATACCTTTCATCCCAATTCTCTGTGACCGCTGTCATCACAATGCTCCAGGACAACTTTCATCACAATGCTCCATGACCCCTGTCATCACAACGTTCCATGAAAGTTGTCATCAAAATGCTCCATGACCCCGGTCACCACAAGGTTCCCTGCCCTTGTCATCACAATGGTACTTGGCCTGGTCATCACAATGTTCCATGGCCTCTGTCATCACCATGCTCCATGGTCTTTCTCATCACAATGCTCTATGACCCCTGTCATCACAATGCTTGATGACCATTGTCATCACAATGCTCCAAGGCCACTGTCATCACAATGCCTCATGGTCTTTGTAATCACAATGCTCAATGACCAATGTCATCACAGTGCTCCATGCCGTTGTCATCACAATGCTCCATGGTCCCTGTAATCACAATGCTCCATACCCTTGTCATCACAATGCTCCAGAACACTTGTCATCATAATGCTCCATTCCCGTGTCATCACATTGCTGAATGACACTTGTCATCACAATGTTCCTTGGCCTTTGTCATCACTGTGCTCCATGATACCTTTAATCAAAATTCTACATGACCACTCTCATCACAATGCAAGATGACCAATGTCATCACAATGCCCCATGACACGTGTCATCACAATTCGCCTTGGCCCTTGTCATCTCAATGCTGTATGAAACGTGTCATCAGTAGCTCCCAAGACCCTTGTCATCACAATGCTCCATGAACTCTGTTATCTCAATGTTCCATGGCCTTTGTATTCACAATGCTCCATTGTCCCGATAATCGCGTTGCTCCATGAACACTTTCATCACAATGCTCCTTGACCACTGTCACCATAATGCCCCATGACGTCTCTCATCACTGTGCTCCAAGGCCACTCTCATCAAAATGCTCCATGATCTGTGTCAGCACAATATTGCATGACACTTGTCATCACAATGCTCCATGATCCCTCTAATCACAATGATCCCTGCCAATTTCATCACAATGACCCAAGTCTCCTGTAATCACAATGCTCCATGCCCTTGTCATCACAATGCTCCAGGTCTGTTGTCATCACCATGCTTCATGCCCGTGTCATCACAATGCTCCATGAATCTTGTCTTCACAATGCTCCATGGCCCATGTCATCACAATGCTCCATGACCCCTCTCATCACAATGCTCTATGGCCTTTGTCATCACAATGCTCCGTGACCCCCGTCAACACAATGCCTGATGACCCCTGTCATCAAAATGCTAAATGGCACTTGTCATCACAATGCTCTATGATGCCTGTCATCACTATTCTCCATGTCACTTGTTATCACAAGGCTCCATGGCCCCTGTACTCCCAGTACTCCATGACCCCTTTCATCACAATGCACAATGTCACCTCTGATCACAATTCTCAATGGCATTTGTCATCACGATGCTCCATGACACCTGTCATCACAATGCTCCATGAGACTTGTCATCACAATGCTCCATGGCCCCTCTCATTACTGTGCTCCATAATAACTTTAATCACATTTCTAGATGACCACTGCCATCACAATGCCCCATGACATTGTCATCACAATTCGCCATGACCATTGTCATCACAATGCTCCATGAACCATGTCATCACAGGGTCCCAGGACACTTGTCATCACAATGATCCATTACCACTTTCATCACAATGCTCCATGACCACTGTCATCTCAATGCTCCATGGCCTTTGTATTCACAATGCTCCATGGCCCCTGTAATCACAGTGCTCCATAACACCTTTCATCATAATGCTCCATGACCACTGCCATCTCAATGCCTCATGACGCCTGTCATCACAATTCTCCAAGGCCCCTCTCATCACAGTGCTCCATGACACTTGTCATCCTATTGCTCCATAACACCTGTCATCACAGTGTTCCCTGCCCATGTCATCAAAATGCTCCATGTCCCCTATAATCACAATGCTCCATGCCTTTTTCCTCACAAAGCTCCAGAATTTTGTCATCACAATGTTCCATGACCGTGGCATCCCAATGCTCCATGGCCCTTGTCATCACAATGCTCCAGAATTCTTGTCATCACAATGTTCCATGAACGTGTCATCACAATGCTACATGACCCTGGTCATCACAGTTCTCCATGACCTTTGTCATCACAATGCTCTATGTCACTTTTCATCAGAATTCTCAATGACCACTTTAATCACTATGCTCGCTGACCATTTTCATCACGTTTCTCTATTGTCATTACAATTCCCCATGGCCCCTTTCTTCACAATTCTCCATGATGCCTGTCATCACAATGCTCCATGGCTTTTGTTATCACAATGCTCCAGGACCAGTTTCATCACAATACTCCATCCCCCTTGTCATCACAGTGCACAATGAAAGCTTTCATTACAATGCTCCATGACACTTGTCATCACAATGCTCCATGGCCTTTATCGTCACAATGCTCCCAGGCACTTTTCATCACGATATTCCATGAAAACTTTCATCACATTGCTCCATGACCATTGTCATCACAATAGTCCATACCCATGTCAACACAATGCTGCATAATCCCTGTCATCCCAATTCTCCATGACTGCTGTCATCACAATAATCCAGGACAATTTTCATTACAATGCTTCATGCCCCCAGGCATCACAGTGCTCCATGATACCTTTCATCACAATTCCTAGATGATCAATGTCATCACAATGCCCCATGACACCTGTTACCACAATTCGCTATGACCCTTGTCATCACAATACTCGATGAACCGTGTCATCACAGTGTTCCAGGACACATGTCATCACAATGATCCATTAATATTTTCATCACAATGCTCCAATACACCTGTCATCACAATGCTCCATGTCCCCTCTTATCATATTGCTCCATGATCTCTTTCATCACAAAGATACATGACCCCTGTCATCACAATGATCCATGATTCCTTTCCTCACAGTGCTCCAGTACCCTTTTCATCACAATGCTCCATGCCATTGTCAGCACAATTCTCCTTGGACCCTGTCATCAAAATGCTCCATCCCCTTTTCATCACAATGCTCCAGATATCCTATCATTACAATGCTCCATGCTCGTGTCAACACAATGCTCCATGACCCCTGTCATCAAAATGCTTTATGAACCTTGTTATCAGAATGTTCCATGACCCCTGTCATCAAAATGATCCATGACCGTTGTCATCACAATGCTGCATGATACCTTTCATCCCAATTCTCTGTGACCGCTGTCATCACAATGCTCCAGGACAACTTTCATCACAATGCTCCATGACCCCTGTCATCACAACGTTCCATGAAAGTTGTCATCAAAATGCTCCATGACCCCGGTCACCACAAGGTTCCCTGCCCTTGTCATCACAATGGTACATGGCCTGGTCATCACAATGTTCCATGGCCTCTGTCATCACCATGCTCCATGGTCTTTCTCATCACAATGCTCTATGACCCCTGTCATCACAATGCTTGATGACCATTGTCATCACAATGCTCCAAGGCCACTGTCATCACAATGCCTCATGGTCTTTGTAATCACAATGCTCAATGACCAATGTCATCACAGTGCTCCATGCCGTTGTCATCACAATGCTCCATGGTCCCTGTAATCACAATGCTCCATACCCTTGTCATCACAATGCTCCAGAACACTTGTCATCATAATGCTCCATTCCCGTGTCATCACATTGCTGAATGACACTTGTCATCACAATGTTCCTTGGCCTTTGTCATCACAGTGCTCCATGATACCTTTAATCAAAATTCTACATGACCACTCTCATCACAATGCAAGATGACCAATGTCATCACAATGCCCCATGACACGTGTCATCACAATTCGCCTTGGCCCTTGTCATCTCAATGCTGTATGAAACGTGTCATCAGTAGCTCCCAAGACCCTTGTCATCACAATGCTCCATGAACTCTGTTATCTCAATGTTCCATGGCCTTTGTATTCACAATGCTCCATTGTCCCGATAATCGCGTTGCTCCATGAACACTTTCATCACAATGCTCCTTGACCACTGTCACCATAATGCCCCATGACGTCTCTCATCACTGTGCTCCAAGGCCACTCTCATCAAAATGCTCCATGATCTGTGTCAGCACAATATTGCATGACACTTGTCATCACAATGCTCCATGATCCCTCTAATCACAATGATCCCTGCCAATTTCATCACAATGACCCAAGTCTCCTGTAATCACAATGCTCCATGCCCTTGTCATCACAATGCTCCAGGTCTGTTGTCATCACCATGCTTCATGCCCGTGTCATCACAATGCTCCATGAATCTTGTCTTCACAATGCTCCATGGCCCATGTCATCACAATGCTCCATGACCCCTCTCATCACAATGCTCTATGGCCTTTGTCATCACAATGCTCCGTGACCCCCGTCAACACAATGCCTGATGACCCCTGTCATCAAAATGCTAAATGGCACTTGTCATCACAATGCTCTATGATGCCTGTCATCACTATTCTCCATGTCACTTGTTATCACAAGGCTCGATGGCCCCTGTACTCCCAGTACTCCATGACCCCTTTCATCACAATGCCCAATGTCACCTCTGATCACAATTCTCAATGGCATTTGTCATCACGATGCTCCATGACACCTGTCATCACAATGCTCCATGAGACTTGTCATCACAATGCTCCATGGCCCCTCTCATTACTGTGCTCCATAATAACTTTAATCACATTTCTAGATGACCACTGCCATCACAATGCCCCATGACATTGTCATCACAATTCGCCATGACCATTGTCATCACAATGCTCCATGAACCATGTCATCACAGGGTCCCAGGACACTTGTCATCACAATGATCCATTACCACTTTCATCACAATGCTCCATGACCACTGTCATCTCAATGCTCCATGGCCTTTGTATTCACAATGCTCCATGGCCCCTGTAATCACAGTGCTCCATAACACCTTTCATCATAATGCTCCATGACCACTGCCATCTCAATGCCTCATGACGCCTGTCATCACAATTCTCCAAGGCCCCTCTCATCACAGTGCTCCATGACACTTGTCATCCTATTGCTCCATAACACCTGTCATCACAGTGTTCCCTGCCCATGTCATCAAAATGCTCCATGTCCCCTATAATCACAATGCTCCATGCCTTTTTCCTCACAAAGCTCCAGAATTTTGTCATCACAATGTTCCATGACCGTGGCATCCCAATGCTCCATGGCCCTTGTCATCACAATGCTCCAGAATTCTTGTCATCACAATGTTCCATGAACGTGTCATCACAATGCTACATGACCCTGGTCATCACAGTTCTCCATGACCTTTGTCATCACAATGCTCTATGTCACTTTTCATCAGAATTCTCAATGACCACTTTAATCACTATGCTCGCTGACCATTTTCATCACGTTTCTCTATTGTCATTACAATTCCCCATGGCCCCTTTCTTCACAATTCTCCATGATGCCTGTCATCACAATGCTCCATGGCTTTTGTTATCACAATGCTCCAGGACCAGTTTCATCACAATACTCCATCCCCCTTGTCATCACAGTGCACAATGAAAGCTTTCATTACAATGCTCCATGACACTTGTCATCACAATGCTCCATGGCCTTTATCGTCACAATGCTCCCAGGCACTTTTCATCACGATATTCCATGAAAACTTTCATCACATTGCTCCATGACCATTGTCATCACAATAGTCCATACCCATGTCAACACAATGCTGCATAATCCCTGTCATCCCAATTCTCCATGACTGCTGTCATCACAATAATCCAGGACAATTTTCATTACAATGCTTCATGCCCCCAGGCATCACAGTGCTCCATGATACCTTTCATCACAATTCCTAGATGATCAATGTCATCACAATGCCCCATGACACCTGTTACCACAATTCGCTATGACCCTTGTCATCACAATACTCGATGAACCGTGTCATCACAGTGTTCCAGGACACATGTCATCACAATGATCCATTAATATTTTCATCACAATGCTCCAATACACCTGTCATCACAATGCTCCATGTCCCCTCTTATCATATTGCTCCATGATCTCTTTCATCACAAAGATCCATGACCCCTGTCATCACAATGATCCATGATTCCTTTCCTCACAGTGCTCCAGTACCCTTTTCATCACAATGCTCCATGCCATTGTCAGCACAATTCTCCTTGGACCCTGTCATCAAAATGCTCCATCCCCTTTTCATCACAATGCTCCAGATATCCTATCATTACAATGCTCCATGCTCGTGTCAACACAATGCTCCATGACCCCTGTCATCAAAATGCTTTATGAACCTTGTTATCAGAATGTTCCATGACCCCTGTCATCAAAATGATCCATGACCGTTGTCATCACAATGCTGCATGATACCTTTCATCCCAATTCTCTGTGACCGCTGTCATCACAATGCTCCAGGACAACTTTCATCACAATGCTCCATGACCCCTGTCATCACAACGTTCCATGAAAGTTGTCATCAAAATGCTCCATGACCCCGGTCACCACAAGGTTCCCTGCCCTTGTCATCACAATGGTACATGGCCTGGTCATCACAATGTTCCATGGCCTCTGTCATCACCATGCTCCATGGTCTTTCTCATCACAATGCTCTATGACCCCTGTCATCACAATGCTTGATGACCATTGTCATCACAATGCTCCAAGGCCACTGTCATCACAATGCCTCATGGTCTTTGTAATCACAATGCTCAATGACCAATGTCATCACAGTGCTCCATGCCGTTGTCATCACAATGCTCCATGGTCCCTGTAATCACAATGCTCCATACCCTTGTCATCACAATGCTCCAGAACACTTGTCATCATAATGCTCCATTCCCGTGTCATCACATTGCTGAATGACACTTGTCATCACAATGTTCCTTGGCCTTTGTCATCACAGTGCTCCATGATACCTTTAATCAAAATTCTACATGACCACTCTCATCACAATGCAAGATGACCAATGTCATCACAATGCCCCATGACACGTGTCATCACAATTCGCCTTGGCCCTTGTCATCTCAATGCTGTATGAAACGTGTCATCAGTAGCTCCCAAGACCCTTGTCATCACAATGCTCCATGAACTCTGTTATCTCAATGTTCCATGGCCTTTGTATTCACAATGCTCCATTGTCCCGATAATCGCGTTGCTCCATGAACACTTTCATCACAATGCTCCTTGACCACTGTCACCATAATGCCCCATGACGTCTCTCATCACTGTGCTCCAAGGCCACTCTCATCAAAATGCTCCATGATCTGTGTCAGCACAATATTGCATGACACTTGTCATCACAATGCTCCATGATCCCTCTAATCACAATGATCCCTGCCAATTTCATCACAATGACCCAAGTCTCCTGTAATCACAATGCTCCATGCCCTTGTCATCACAATGCTCCAGGTCTGTTGTCATCACCATGCTTCATGCCCGTGTCATCACAATGCTCCATGAATCTTGTCTTCACAATGCTCCATGGCCCATGTCATCACAATGCTCCATGACCCCTCTCATCACAATGCTCTATGGCCTTTGTCATCACAATGCTCCGTGACCCCCGTCAACACAATGCCTGATGACCCTGTCATCAAAATGCTAAATGGCACTTGTCATCACAATGCTCTATGATGCCTGTCATCACTATTCTCCATGTCACTTGTTATCACAAGGCTCCATGGCCCCTGTACTCCCAGTACTCCATGACCCCTTTCATCACAATGCCCAATGTCACCTCTGATCACAATTCTCAATGGCATTTGTCATCACGATGCTCCATGACACCTGTCATCACAATGCTCCATGAGACTTGTCATCACAATGCTCCATGGCCCCTCTCATTACTGTGCTCCATAATAACTTTAATCACATTTCTAGATGACCACTGCCATCACAATGCCCCATGAGACTTGTCATCACAATGCTCCATGGCCCCTCTCATTACTGTGCTCCATAATAACTTTAATCACATTTCTAAATGACCACTGCCATCACAATGTCCCATGACATTGTCATCACAATTTGCCATGACCATTGTCATCACAATGCTCCATGAACCATGTCATCACAGGGTCCCAGGACACTTGTCATCACAATGATCCATTACCACTTTCATCACAATGCTCCATGACCACTGTCATCTCAATGCTCCATGGCCTTTGTATTCACAATGCTCCATGGCCCCTGTAATCACAGTGCTCCATAACACCTTTCATCATAATGCTCCATGACCACTGCCATCTCAATGCCTCATGACGCCTGTCATCACAATTCTCCAAGGCCCCTCTCATCACAGTGCTCCATGACACTTGTCATCCTATTGCTCCATAACACCTGTCATCACAGTGTTCCCTGCCCATGTCATCAAAATGCTCCATGTCCCCTATAATCACAATGCTCCATGCCTTTTTCCTCACAAAGCTCCAGAATTTTGTCATCACAATGTTCCATGACCGTGGCATCCCAATGCTCCATGGCCCTTGTCATCACAATGCTCCAGAATTCTTGTCATCACAATGTTCCATGAACGTGTCATCACAATGCTACATGACCCTGGTCATCACAGTTCTCCATGACCTTTGTCATCACAATGCTCTATGTCACTTTTCATCAGAATTCTCAATGACCACTTTAATCACTATGCTCGCTGACCATTTTCATCACATTTCTCTATTGTCATTACAATTCCCCATGGCCCCTTTCTTCACAATTCTCCATGATGCCTGTCATCACAATGCTCCATGGCTTTTGTTATCACAATGCTCCAGGACCAGTTTCATCACAATACTCCATCCCCCTTGTCATCACAGTGCACAATGAAAGCTTTCATTACAATGCTCCATGACACTTGTCATCACAATGCTCCATGGCGTTTATCGTCACAATGCTCCCAGGCACTTTTCATCACGATATTCCATGAAAACTTTCATCACATTGCTCCATGACCATTGTCATCACAATAGTCCATACCCATGTCAACACAATGCTGCATAATCCCTGTCATCCCAATTCTCCATGACTGCTGTCATCACAATAATCCAGGACAATTTTCATTACAATGCTTCATGCCCCCAGTCATCACAGTGCTCCATGATACCTTTCATCACAATTCCTAGATGATCAATGTCATCACAATGCCCCATGACAGATGATACCACAATTCGCCATGGTCCTTGTCATCACAATGCTCCATGAACTGTGTCATCACAAGGTTCCAGGACACTTGTCATCACAATGATCCATGATCACTTTCATCACAATGCTCCATGAACCCTGTCATCTCAATGCTCCATGGCCTTTGTATTCACAATGCTCCATGGCCCCTGTAATCAGAGAGCTCCATGACCCCTTTCATCCCAATGCTCCAAGACCGCTGTCATCACAATGACCCATGACGCCTGCCTTCACAAATCTCCAAGACCTCTCTTACCAAAAAGCTCCATGATCCCTGTCAGTACAATGTTCCATGACACTTTTTATCACAATGCTCCATGACCCCTGTCATGAAAAATTTCTCTGCCCATATCGTCACAATGCTCCTTGTCACCCTTCATCACAATGCACCATGCCCTTTCATCACAATGCTCCAGAATTCTTGTCATCGCAATGTTCCTTGACCGTGTCATCACAATGCTCCATGACCCTTGTCATCACAAAGCTCCATGACCCCTGGCATCACAATGATCCATGATTCCTTTCCTCACAGTGCTCCAGTACCCTTTTCATCACAATGCTCCATGCCATTGTCAGCACAATTCTCCTTGGACCCTGTCATCAAAATGCTCCATCCCCTTTTCATCACAATGCTCCAGATATCCTATCATTACAATGCTCCATGCTCGTGTCAACACAATGCTCCATGACCCCTGTCATCAAAATGCTTTATGAACCTTGTTATCAGAATGTTCCATGACCCCTGTCATCAAAATGATCCCTGACCGTGGTCATCACAATGCTGCATGATACCTTTCATCCCAATTCTCTGTGACCGCTGTCATCACAATGCTCCAGGACAACTTTCATCACAATGCTCCATGACCCCTGTCATCACAACATTCCATGAAAGTTGTCATCAAAATGCTCCATGACCCCGGTCACCACAAGGTTCCCTGCCCTTGTCATCACAATGGTACTTGGCCTGGTCATCACAATGTTCCATGGCCTCTGTCATCACCATGCTCCATGGTCTTTCTCATCACAATGCTCTATGACCCCTGTCATCACAATGCTTGATGACCATTGTCATCACAATGCTCCAAGGCCCCTGTCATCACAATGCCTCATGGTCTTTGTAATCACAATGCTCAATGACCAATGTCATCACAGTGCTCCATGCCGTTGTCATCACAATGCTCCATGGTCCCTGTAATCACAATGCTCCATACCCTTGTCATCACAATGCTCCAGAACACTTGTCATCATAATGCTCCATTCCCGTGTCATCACATTGCTGAATGACACTTGTCATCACAATGTTCCTTGGCCTTTGTCATCACAGTGCTCCATGATACCTTTAATCAAAATTCTACATGACCACTCTCATCACAATGCAAGATGACCAATGTCATCACAATGCCCCATGACACGTGTCATCACAATTCGCCTTGGCCCTTGTCATCTCAATGCTGTATGAAACGTGTCATCAGTAGCTCCCAAGACCCTTGTCATCACAATGCTCCATGAACTCTGTTATCTCAATGTTCCATGGCCTTTGTATTCACAATGCTCCATTGTCCCGATAATCGCGTTGCTCCATGAACACTTTCATCACAATGCTCCTTGACCACTGTCACCATAATGCCCCATGACGTCTCTCATCACTGTGCTCCAAGGCCACTCTCATCAAAATGCTCCATGATCTGTGTCAGCACAATATTGCATGACACTTGTCATCACAATGCTCCATGATCCCACTAATCACAATGATCCCTGCCAATTTCATCACAATGACCCAAGTCTCCTGTAATCACAATGCTCCATGCCCTTGTCATCACAATGCTCCAGGTCTGTTGTCATCACCATGCTTCATGCCCGTGTCATCACAATGCTCCATGAATCTTGTCTTCACAATGCTCCATGGCCCATGTCATCACAATGCTCCATGACCCCTCTCATCACAATGCTCTATGGCCTTTGTCATCACAATGCTCCGTGACCCCCGTCAACACAATGCCTGATGACCCCTGTCATCAAAATGCTAAATGGCACTTGTCATCACAATGCTCTATGATGCCTGTCATCACTATTCTCCATGTCACTTGTTATCACAAGGCTCCATGGCCCCTGTACTCCCAGTACTCCATGACCCCTTTCATCACAATGCCCAATGTCACCTCTGATCACAATTCTCAATGGCATTTGTCATCACGATGCTCCATGACACCTGTCATCACAATGCTCCATGAGACTTGTCATCACAATGCTCCATGGCCCCTCTCATTCCTGTGCTCCATAATAACTTTAATCACATTTCTAGATGACCACTGCCATCACAATGCCCCATGACATTGTCATCACAATTCGCCATGACCATTGTCATCACAATGCTCCATGAACCATGTCATCACAGGGTCCCAGGACACTTGTCATCACAATGATCCATTACCACTTTCATCACAATGCTCCATGACCACTGTCATCTCAATGCTCCATGGCCTTTGTATTCACAATGCTCCATGGCCCCTGTAATCACAGTGCTCCATAACACCTTTCATCATAATGCTCCATGACCACTGCCATCTCAATGCCTCATGACGCCTGTCATCACAATTCTCCAAGGCCCCTCTCATCACAGTGCTCCATGACACTTGTCATCCTATTGCTCCATAACACCTGTCATCACAGTGTTCCCTGCCCATGTCATCAAAATGCTCCATGTCCCCTATAATCACAATGCCCCATGCCTTTTTCCTCACAAAGCTCCAGAATTTTGTCATCACAATGTTCCATGACCGTGGCATCCCAATGCTCCATGGCCCTTGTCATCACAATGCTCCAGAATTCTTGTCATCACAATGGTCCATGAACGTGTCATCACAATGCTACATGACCCTGGTCATCACAGTTCTCCATGACCTTTGTCATCACAATGCTCTATGTCACTTTTCCTCACAATTCTCAATGACCACTTTAATCACTATGCTCGCTGACCATTTTCATCACATTTCTCTATTGTCATTACAATTCCCCATGGCCCCTTTCTTCACAATTCTCCATGATGCCTGTCATCACAATGCTCCATGGCTTTTGTTATCACAATGCTCCAGGACCAGTTTCATCACAATACTCCATCCCCCTTGTCATCACAGTGCACAGTGAAAGCTTTCATTACAATGCTCCATGACACTTGTCATCACAATGCTCCATGATCACTTTCATCACAATGCTCCATGAACCCTGTAATCTCAATGCTCCATAGCCTTTGTATTCACAATGCTCCATGGCCCCTGTAATCACAGTGCTCCATGACCCCTTTCATCACAATGCTCCAAGACCGCTGTCATCACAATGTCCCATGACGCCTGCCACCACCAATCTCCAAGGGCTCCCTTACCAAAAAGCTCCATGATCCCTGTCAGTACAATGTTCCATGACACTTTTCATCACAATGCTCCATGACCCCTGTCATCACAAAGTTCTCTGCCCATATCATCACAATGCTACTTGTCACCTTTCCTCACAATGCTCCATGCCCTTTCATCACAATGCTCCAGATTTCTTGTCATCACAATGTTCCTTGACCGTGTCATCACAAAGCTCCATGACCCCTGGCATCACAATGATCCATGATTCCTTTCCTCACAGTGCTCCAGTACCCTTTTCATCACAATGCTCCATGCCATTGTCAGCACAATGCTACTTGGACCCTGTCATCAAAATGCTCCATCCCCTTTTCATCACAATGCTCCAGATATCCTATCATTACAATGCTCCATGCCCGTGTCAACACAATGCTCCATGACCCCTGTCATCAAAATGCTTGATGAAACTTGTTATCAGAATGTTCCATGACCCCTGTCATCAAAATGATCCCTGACCGTTGTCATCGCAATGCTGCATGATACCTTTCATCCCAATCCTCTGTGACCGCTGTCATCACAATGCTCCAGGACAACTTTCATCACAATGCTCCATGCCCTGGTCATCAAAATGCTCCAGAACTCTTGTCATCATAATGCTCCATGCCAATGTCATCAAAATGCCCCATGACACTTGTCATCCCAATGCTCCATGGCCTTTGTCATCACAATGTTCCATGGCCCCTGTCATCAGAGTGCTCCATGTTACCTTTCAATACAATTCTACATGACCACTGTCATCACGATGCCCCATGATAGATGATACCACAATTCGCCATGGTCCTTGTCATCACAATGCTCCATGAAATGTGTCATCACAAGGTTTCAGGACACTTGTCTTCACAATGATCCATGATCACATTCATCACAATGCTCCATGAACCCTGTCATCTCAATGCTCCATGGCCTTTGTATTCACAATGCTCCATGGCCCCTGTAATCACAGAGCTCCATGACCCCTTTCATCCCAATGCTCCAAGACCGCTGTCATCACAATGCCCCATGACGCCTGCCTTCACAAATCTCCAAGACCTCTCTTACCAAAAAGCTCCATGATCCCTGTCAGTACAATGTTCCATGACACTTTTTATCACAATGCTCCATGACCCCTGTCATCAAAAAGTTCTCTGCCCATATCGTCACAATGCTCCTTGTCACCTTTCATCACAATGCACCATGCCCTTTCATCACAATGCTCCAGAATTCTTGTCATCGCAATGTTCCTTGACCGTGTCATCACAATGCTCCATGACCCGTGTCATCACAAAGCTCCATGACCCCTGGCATCACAATGATCCATGATTCCTTTCCTCACAGTGCTCCAGTACCCTTTTCATCACAATGCTCCATGCCATTGTCAGCACAATTCTCCTTGGACCCTGTCATCAAAATGCTCCATCCCCTTTTCATCACAATGCTCCAGATATCCTATCATTACAATGCTCCATGCTCGTGTCAACACAATGCTCCATGACCCCTGTCATCAAAATGCTTTATGAACCTTGTTATCAGAATGTTCCATGACCCCTGTCATCCAAATGATCCATGACCGTTGTCATCACAATGCTGCATGATACCTTTCATCCCAATTCTCTGTGACCGCTGTCATCACAATGCTCCAGGACAACATTCATCACAATGCTCCATGACCCCTGTCATCACAACGTTCCATGAAAGTTGTCATCAAAATGCTCCATGACCCCGGTCACCACAAGGTTCCCTGCCCTTGTCATCACAATGGTACATGGCCTGGTCATCACAATGTTCCATGGCCTCTGTCATCACCATGCTCCATGGTCTTTCTCATCACAATGCTCTATGACCCCTGTCGTCACAATGCTTGATGACCATTGTCATCACAATGCTCCAAGGCCCCTGTTATCACAATGCCTCATGGTCTTTGTAATCACAATGCTCAATGACCAATGTCATCACAGTGCTCCATGCCGTTGTCATCACAATTCTCCATGGTCCCTGTAATCACAATGCTCCATACCCTTGTCATCACAATGCTCCAGAACACTTGTCATCATAATGCTCCATTCCCGTGTCATCACATTGCTGAATGACACTTGTCATCACAATGTTCCTTGGCCTTTGTCATCACAGTGCTCCATGATACCTTTAATCAAAATTCTACATGACCACTCTCATCACAATGCAAGATGACCAATGTCATCACAATGCCCCATGACACGTGTCATCACAATTCGCCTTGGCCCTTGTCATCTCAATGCTGTATGAAACGTGTCATCAGTAGCTCCCAAGACCCTTGTCATCACAATGCTCCATGAACTCTGTTATCTCAATGTTCCATGGCCTTTGTATTCACAATGCTCCATTGTCCCGATAATCGCGTTGCTCCATGAACACTTTCATCACAATGCTCCTTGACCACTGTCACCATAATGCCCCATGACGTCTCTCATCACTGTGCTCCAAGGCCACTCTCATCAAAATGCTCCATGATCTGTGTCAGCACAATATTGCATGACACTTGTCATCACAATTCTCCATGATCCCACTAATCACAATGATCCCTGCCAATTTCATCACAATGACCCAAGTCTCCTGTAATCACAATGCTCCATGCCCTTGTCATCACAATGCTCCAGGTCTGTTGTCATCACCATGCTTCATGCCCGTGTCATCACAATGCTCCATGAATCTTGTCTTCACAATGCTCCATGGCCCATGTCATCACAATGCTCCATGACCCCTCTCATCACAATGCTCTATGGCCTTTGTCATCACAATGCTCCGTGACCCCCGTCAACACAATGCCTGATGACCCCTGTCATCAAAAGGCTAAATGGCACTTGTCATCACAATGCTCTATGATGCCTGTCATCACTATTCTCCATGTCACTTGTTATCACAAGGCTCCATGGCCCCTGTACTCCCAGTACTCCATGACCCCTTTCATCACAATGCCCAATGTCACCTCTGATCACAATTCTCAATGGCATTTGTCATCACGATGCTCCATGACACCTGTCATCACAATGCTCCATGAGACTTGTCATCATAATGCTCCATGGCCCCTCTCATTCCTGTGCTCCATAATAACTTTAATCACATTTCTAGATGACCACTGCCATCACAATGCCCCATGACATTGTCATCACAATTCGCCATGACCATTGTCATCACAATGCTCCATGAACCATGTCATCACAGGGTCCCAGGACACTTGGCATCACAATGATCCATTACCACTTTCATCACAATGCTCCATGACCACTGTCATCTCAATGCTCCATGGCCTTTGTATTCACAATGCTCCATGGCCCCTGTAATCACAGTGCTCCATAACACCTTTCATCATAATGCTCCATGACCACTGCCATCTCAATGCCTCATGACGCCTGTCATCACAATTCTCCAAGGCCCCTCTCATCACAGTGCTCCATGACACTTGTCATCCCATTGCTCCATAACACCTGTCATCACAGTGTTCCCTGCCCATGTCATCAAAATGCTCCATGTCCCCTATAATCACAATGCTCCATGCCTTTTTCCTCACAAAGCTCCAGAATTTTGTCATCACAATGTTCCATGACCGTGGCATCACAATGCTCCATGGCCCTTGTCATCACAATGCTCCAGAATTCTTGTCATCGCAATGTTCCATGAACGTGTCATCACAATGCTACATGACCCTGGTCATCACAGTTCTCCATGACCTTTGTCATCACAATGCTCTATGTCACTTTTCATCACAATTCTCAATGACCACTTTAATCACTATGCTCGCTGACCATTTTCATCACATTTCTCTATTGTCATTACAATTCCCCATGGCCCCTTTCTTCACAATTCTCCATGATGCCTGTCATCACAATGCTCCATGGCTTTTGTTATCACAATGTTCCAGGACCAGTTTCATCACAATACTCCATCCCCCTTGTCATCACAGTGCACAATGAAAGCTTTCATTACAATGCTCCATGACACTTGTCATCACAATGCTCCATGGCCTTTATCGTCACAGTGCTCCCAGGCACTTTTCATCACGATATTCCATGAAAACTTTCATCACATTGCTCCATGACCATTGTCATCACAATAGTCCATACCCATGTCAACACAATGCTGCATAATCCCTGTCATCCCAATTCTCCATGACTGCTGTCATCACAATAATCCAGGACAATTTTCATAACAATGCTTCATGCCCCCAGTCATCACAGTGCTCCATGATACCTTTCATCACAATTCCTAGATGATCAATGTCATCACAATGCCCCATGACACCTGTTACCACAATTCGCTATGACCCTTGTCATCACAATACTCGATGAACCGTGTCATCACAGTGTTCCAGGACACATGTCATCACAATGATCCATTAATATTTTCATCACAATGCTCCAATACACCTGTCATCACAATGCTCCATGTCCCCTCTTATCATATTGCTCCATGATCTCTTTCATCACAATGCTCCATGACCACTGTCATCACCATACCTCAAGACGCCTGTCATCTCAGTGCTCCATGGCCCCTTTCATCACAAGGCTCCATGAACCCAGTCATCACAATGTTCCCTGCCCTCTTCGTCACAATGCTCCATGGGCCCTGTCATCACAATGCTCCATGCCCTTGTCATCAAAATTCTCCAGAACTCTTGTCATCATAATGTTCCATGCCAATGTCATCAAAATGTCCCATGACACTTGTCATCACAATGCTCCATGGCCTTTGTCATCACAATGTTCCATGGCCCCTGTCATCACAGTGCTCCTTGATACCTTTCATCACAATTCTACATGACCACTGTCATCACAATGCCCCATTTCAGATGTCATCACAATTCGCCATGGTCCTTGTCATAACAATGCTCCATGAACCGTGTCATCACAAGGTTTCAGGACACTTGTCAGCACAATGATCCATGATCACTTTCATCACAATGCTCCATGAACCCTGTCATCTCAATGCTCCATAGCCTTTGTATTCACAATGCTCCATGGCCCCTGTAATCACAGTGCTCCATGACCCCTTTCATCACAATGCTCCAAGACCGCTGTCATCACAATGCCCCATGACGCCTGCCACCACCAATCTCCAAGGGCTCCCTTACCAAAAAGCTCCATGATCCCTGTCAGTACAATGTTCCATGACACTTTTCATCACAATGCTCCATGACCCCTGTCATCACAAAGTTCTCTGCCCATATCATCACAATGCTACTTGTCACCTTTCATCACAATGCTCCATGCCCTTTCATCACAATGCTCCAGATTTCTTGTCATCACAATGTTCCTTGACCGTGTCATTACAATGCTCCATGACCCGTGTCATCATAAAGCTCCATGACCCCTGGCATCACAATGATCCATGATTCCTTTCCTCACAGTGCTCCAGTACCCTTTTCATCACAATGCTCCATGCCATTGTCAGCACAATGCTACTTGGACACTGTCATCAAAATGCTCCATCCCCTTTTCATCACAATGCTCCAGATATCCTATCATTACAATGCTCCATGCCCGTGTCAACACAATGCTCCATGACCCCTGTCATCAAAATGCTTGATGAAACTTGTTATCAGAATGTTCCATGACCCCTGTCATCAAAATGATCCCTGACCGTTGTCATCGCAATGCTGCATGATACCTTTCATCCCAATCCTCTGTGACCGCTGTCATCACAATGCTCCAGGACAACTTTCATCACAATGCTCCATGCCCTGGTCATCAAAATGCTCCAGAACTCTTGTCATCATAATGCTCCATGCCAATGTCATCAAAATGCCCCATGACACTTGTCATCACAATGCTCCATGGCCTTTGCCATCACAATGTTCCATGGCCCCTGTCATCAGAGTGCTCCATGTTACCTTTCAATACAATTCTACATGACCACTGTCATCACAATGCCCCATGACAGATGTTACCACAATTCGCCATGGTCCTTGTCATCACAATGCTCCATGAACTGTGTCATCACAAGGTTCCAGGACACTTGTCATCACAATGATCCATGATCACTTTCATCACAATGCTCCATGAACCCTGTCATCTCAATGCTCCATGGCCTTTGTATTCACAATGCTCCATGGCCCCTGTAATCACAGAGCTCCATGACCCCTTTCATCCCAATGCTCCAAGACCGCTGTCATCACAATGCCCCATGACGCCTGCCTTCACAAATCTCCAAGACCTCTCTTACCAAAAAGCTCCATGATCCCTGTCAGTACAATGTTCCATGACACTTTTTATCACAATGCTCCATGACCCCTGTCATCAAAAAGTTCTCTGCCCATATCGTCACAATGCTCCTTGTCACCTTTCATCACAATGCACCATGCCCTTTCATCACAATGCTCCAGAATTCTTGTCATCGCAATGTTCCTTGACCGTGTCATCACAATGCTCCATGACCCTTGTCATCACAAAGCTCCATGACCCCTGGCATAACAATGATCCATGATTCCTTTCCTCACAGTGCTCCAGTACCCTTTTCATCACAATGCTCCATGCCATTGTCAGCACAATTCTCCTTGGACCCTGTCATCAAAATGCTCCATCCCCTTTTCATCACAATGCTCCAGATATCCTATCATTACAATGCTCCATGCTCGTGTCAACACAATGCTCCATGACCCCTGTCATCAAAATGCTTTATGAACCTTGTTATCAGAATGTTCCGTGACCCCTGTCATCCAAATGATCCATGACCGTTGTCATCACAATGCTGCATGATACCTTTCATCCCAATTCTCTGTGACCGCTGTCATCACAATGCTCCAGGACAACTTTCATCACAATGCTCCATGACCCCTGTCATCACAACGTTCCATGAAAGTTGTCATCAAAATGCTCCATGACCCCGGTCACCACAAGGTTCCCTGCCCTTGTCATCACAATGGTACATGGCCTGGTCATCACAATGTTCCATGGCCTCTGTCATCACCATGCTCCATGGTCTTTCTCATCACAATGCTCTATGACCCCTGTCATCACAATGCTTGATGACCATTGTCATCACAATGCTCCAAGGCCCCTGTCATCACAATGCCTCATGGTCTTTGTAATCACAATGCTCAATGACCAATGTCATCACAGTGCTCCATGCCGTTGTCATCACAATGCTCCATGGTCCCTGTAATCACAATGCTCCATACCCTTGTCATCACAATGCTCCAGAACACTTGTCATCATAATGCTCCATTCCCGTGTCATCACATTGCTGAATGACACTTGTCATCACAATGTTCCTTGGCCTTTGTCATCACAGTGCTCCATGATACCTTTAATCAAAATTCTACATGACCACTCTCATCACAATGCAAGATGACCAATGTCATCACAATGCCCCATGACACGTGTCATCACAATTCGCCTTGGCCCTTGTCATCTCAATGCTGTATGAAACGTGTCATCAGTAGCTCCCAAGACCCTTGTCATCACAATGCTCCATGAACTCTGTTATCTCAATGTTCCATGGCCTTTGTATTCACAATGCTCCATTGTCCCGATAATCGCGTTGCTCCATGAACACTTTCATCACAATGCTCCTTGACCACTCTCACCATAATGCCCCATGACGTCTCTCATCACTGTGCTCCAAGGCCACTCTCATCAAAATGCTCCATGATCTGTGTCAGCACAATATTGCATGACACTTGTCATCACAATGCTCCATGATCCCTCTAATCACAATGATCCCTGCCAATTTCATCACAATGACCCAAGTCTCCTGTAATCACAATGCTCCATGCCCTTGTCATCACAATGCTCCAGGTCTGTTGTCATCACCATGCTTCATGCCTGTGTCATCACAATGCTCCATGAATCTTGTCTTCACAATGCTCCATGGCCCATGTCATCACAATGCTCCATGACCCCTCTCATCACAATGCTCTATGGCCTTTGTCATCACAATGCTCCGTGACCCCCGTCAACACAATGCCTGATGACCCCTGTCATCAAAATGCTAAATGGCACTTGTCATCACAATGCTCTATGATGCCTGTCATCACTATTCTCCATGTCACTTGTTATCACAAGGCTCCATGGCCCCTGTACTCCCAGTACTCCATGACCCCTTTCATCACAATGCCCAATGTCACCTCTGATCACAATTCTCAATGGCATTTGTCATCACGATGCTCCATGACACCTGTCATCACAATGCTCCATGAGACTTGTCATCACAATGCTCCATGGCCCCTCTCATTACTGTGCTCCATAATAACTTTAATCACATTTCTAGATGACCACTGCCATCACAATGCCCCATGACATTGTCATCACAATTCGCCATGACCATTGTCATCACAATGCTCCATGAACCATGTCATCACAGGGTCCCAGGACACTTGTCATCACAATGATCCATTACCACTTTCATCACAATGCTCCATGACCACTGTCATCTCAATGCTCCATGGCCTTTGTATTCACAATGCTCCATGGCCCCTGTAATCACAGTGCTCCATAACACCTTTCATCATAATGCTCCATGACCACTGCCATCTCAATGCCTCATGACGCCTGTCATCACAATTCTCCAAGGCCCCTCTCATCACAGTGCTCCATGACACTTGTCATCCCATTGCTCTATAACACCTGTCATCACAGTGTTCCCTGCCCATGTCATCAAAATGCTCCATGTCCCCTATAATCACAATGCTCCATGCCTTTTTCCTCACAAAGCTCCAGAATTTTGTCATCACAATGTTCCATGACTGTGGCATCCCAATGCTCCATGGCCCTTGTCATCACAATGCTCCAGAATTCTTGTCATCACAATGTTCCATGAACGTGTCATCACAATGCTACATGACCCTGGTCATCACAGTTCTCCATGACCTTTGTCATCACAATGCTCTATGTCACTTTTCATCACAATTCTCAATGACCACTTTAATCACTATGCTCGCTGACCATTTTCATCACATTTCTCTATTGTCATTACAATTCCCCATGGCCCCTTTCTTCACAATTCTCCATGATGCCTGTCATCACAATGCTCCATGGCTTTTGTTATCACAATGCTCCAGGACCAGTTTCATCACAATACTCCATCCCCCTTGTCATCACAGTGCACAATGAAAGCTTTCATTACAATGCTCCATGACACTTGTCATCACAATGCTCCATGGCCTTTATCGTCACAGTGCTCCCAGGCACTTTTCATCACGATATTCCATGAAAACTTTCATCACATTGCTCCATGACCATTGTCATCACAATAGTCCATACCCATGTCAACACAATGCTGCATAATCCCTGTCATCCCAATTCTCCATGACTGCTGTCATCACAATAATCCAGGACAATTTTCATAACAATGCTTCATGCCCCCAGTCATCACAGTGCTCCATGATACCTTTCATCACAATTCCTAGATGATCAATGTCATCACAATGCCCCATGACACCTGTTACCACAATTCGCTATGACCCTTGTCATCACAATACTCGATGAACCGTGTCATCACAGTGTTCCAGGACACATGTCATCACAATGATCCATTAATATTTTCATCACAATGCTCCAATACACCTGTCATCACAATGCTCCATGTCCCCTCTTATCATATTGCTCCATGATCTCTTTCATCACAATGCTCCATGACCACTGTCATCACCATACCTCAAGACGCCTGTCATCTCAGTGCTCCATGGCCCCTTTCATCACAAGGCTCCATGAACCCAGTCATCACAATGTTCCCTGCCCTCTTCGCCACAATGCTCCATGGGCCCTGTCATCACAATGCTCCATGCCCTTGTCATCAAAATTCTCCAGAACTCTTGTCATCATAATGTTCCATGCCAATGTCATCAAAATGTCCCATGACACTTGTCATCACAATGCTCCATGGCCTTTGTCATCACAATGTTCCATGGCCCCTGTCATCACAGTTCTCCTTGATACCTTTCATCACAATTCTACATGACCACTGTCATCACAATGCCCCATTTCAGATGTCATCACAATTCGCCATGGTCCTTGTCATCACAATGTTCCATGAACGTGTCATCACAATGCTACATGACCCTGGTCATCACAGTTCTCCATGACCTTTGTCATCACAATGCTCTATGTCACTTTTCCTCACAATTCTCAATGACCACTTTAATCACTATGCTCGCTGACCATTTTCATCACATTTCTCTATTGTCATTACAATTCCCCATGGCCCCTTTCTTCACAATTCTCCATGATGCCTGTCATCACAATGCTCCATGGCTTTTGTTATCACAATGCTCCAGGACCAGTTTCATCACAATACTCCATCCCCCTTGTCATCACAGTGCACAGTGAAAGCTTTCATTACAATGCTCCATGACACTTGTCATCACAATGCTCCATGATCACTTTCATCACAATGCTCCATGAACCCTGTAATCTCAATGCTCCATAGCCTTTGTATTCACAATGCTCCATGGCCCCTGTAATCACAGTGCTCCATGACCCCTTTCATCACAATGCTCCAAGACCGCTGTCATCACAATGTCCCATGACGCCTGCCACCACCAATCTCCAAGGGCTCCCTTACCAAAAAGCTCCATGATCCCTGTCAGTACAATGTTCCATGACACTTTTCATCACAATGCTCCATGACCCCTGTCATCACAAAGTTCTCTGCCCATATCATCACAATGCTACTTGTCACCTTTCCTCACAATGCTCCATGCCCTTTCATCACAATGCTCCAGATTTCTTGTCATCACAATGTTCCTTGACCGTGTCATCACAAAGCTCCATGACCCCTGGCATCACAATGATCCATGATTCCTTTCCTCACAGTGCTCCAGTACCCTTTTCATCACAATGCTCCATGCCATTGTCAGCACAATGCTACTTGGACCCTGTCATCAAAATGCTCCATCCCCTTTTCATCACAATGCTCCAGATATCCTATCATTACAAGCTCCATGCCCGTGTCAACACAATGCTCCATGACCCCTGTCATCAAAATGCTTGATGAAACTTGTTATCAGAATGTTCCATGACCCCTGTCATCAAAATGATCCCTGACCGTTGTCATCGCAATGCTGCATGATACCTTTCATCCCAATCCTCTGTGACCGCTGTCATCACAATGCTCCAGGACAACTTTCATCACAATGTTCCATGCCCTGGTCATCAAAATGCTCCAGAACTCTTGTCATCATAATGCTCCATGCCAATGTCATCAAAATGCCCCATGACACTTGTCATCACAATGCTCCATGGCCTTTGTCATCACAATGTTCCATGGCCCCTGTCATCAGAGTGCTCCATGTTACCTTTCAATACAATTCTACATGACCACTGTCATCACAATGCCCCATGACTGATGATACCACAATTCGCCATGGTCCTTGTCATCACAATGCTCCATGAACTGTGTCATCACAAGGTTCCAGGACACTTGTCATCACAATGATCCATGATCACTTTCATCACAATGCTCCATGAACCCTGTCATCTCAATGCTCCATGGCCTTTGTATTCACAATGCTCCATGGCCCCTGTAATCACAGAGCTCCATGACCCCTTTCATCCCAATGCTCCAAGACCGCTGTCATCACAATGCCCCATGACGCCTGCCTTCACAAATCTCCACGACCTCTCTTACCAAAAAGCTCCATGATCCCTGTCAGTACAATGTTCCATGACACTTTTTATCACAATGCTCCATGACCCCTGTCATCAAAAAGTTCTCTGCCCATATCGTCACAATGCTCCTTGTCACCTTTCATCACAATGCACCATGCCCTTTCATCACAATGCTCCAGAATTCTTGTCATCGCAATGTTCCTTGACCGTGTCATCACAATGCTCCATGACCCTTGTCATCACAAAGCTCCATGACCCCTGGCATCACAATGATCCATGATTCCTTTCCTCACAGTGCTCCAGTACCCTTTTCATCACAATGCTCCATGCCATTGTCAGCACAATGCTACTTGGACCCTGTCATCAAAATGCTCCATCCCCTTTTCATCACAATGCTCCAGATATCCTATCATTACAATGCTCCATGCTCGTGTCAACACAATGCTCCATGAACCCTGTCATCAAAATGCTTTATGAACCTTGTTATCAGAATGTTCCATGACCCCTGTCATCCAAATGATCCATGACCGTTGTCATCACAATGCTGCATGATACCTTTCATCCCAATTCTCTGTGACCGCTGTCATCACAATGCTCCAGGACAACTTTCATCACAATGCTCCATGACCCCTGTCATCACAACGTTCCATGAAAGTTGTCATCAAAATGCTCCATGACCCCGGTCACCACAAGGTTCCCTGCCCTTGTCATCACAATGGTACATGGCCTGGTCATCACAATGTTCCATGGCCTCTGTCATCACCATGCTCCATGGTCTTTCTCATCACAATGCTCTATGACCCCTGTCATCACAATGCTTGATGACCATTGTCATCACAATGCTCCAAGGCCCCTGTCATCACAATGCCTCATGGTCTTTGTAATCACAATGCTCAATGACCAATGTCATCACAGTGCTCCATGCCGTTGTCATCACAATGCTCCATGGTCCCTGTAATCACAATGCTCCATACCCTTGTCATCACAATGCTCCAGAACACTTGTCATCATAATGCTCCATTCCCGTGTCATCACATTGCTGAATGACACTTGTCATCACAATGTTCCTTGGCCTTTGTCATCACAGTGCTCCATGATACCTTTAATCAAAATTCTACATGACCACTCTCATCACAATGCAAGATGACCAATGTCATCACAATGCCCCATGACACGTGTCATCACAATTCGCCTTGGCCCTTGTCATCTCAATGCTGTATGAAACGTGTCATCAGTAGCTCCCAAGACCCTTGTCATCACAATGCTCCATGAACTCTGTTATCTCAATATTCCATGGCCTTTGTATTCACAATGCTCCATTGTCCCGATAATCGCGTTGCTCCATGAACACTTTCATCACAATGCTCCTTGACCACTGTCACCATAATGCCCCATGACGTCTCTCATCACTGTGCTCCAAGGCCACTCTCATCAAAATGCTCCATGATCTGGGTCAGCACAATATTGCATGACACTTGTCATCACAATGCTCCATGATCCCTCTAATCACAATGATCCCTGCCAATTTCATCACAATGACCCAAGTCTCCTGTAATCACAGTGCTCCATGCCCTTGTCATCACAATGCTCCAGGTCTGTTGTCATCACCATGCTTCATGCCCGTGTCATCACAATGCTCCATGAATCTTGTCTTCACAATGCTCCATGGCCCATGTCATCACAATGCTCCATGACCCCTCTCATCACAATGCTCTATGGCCTTTGTCATCACAATGCTCCGTGACCCCCGTCAACACAATGTCTGATGACCCCTGTCATCAAAATGCTAAATGGCACTTGTCATCACAATGCTCTATGATGCCTGTCATCACTATTCTCCGTGTCACTTGTTATCACAAGGCTCCATGGCCCCTGTACTCCCAGTACTCCATGACCCCTTTCATCACAATGCCCAATGTCACCTCTGATCACAATTCTCAATGGCATTTGTCATCACGATGCTCCATGACACCTGTCATCACAATGCTCCATGAGACTTGTCATCACAATGCTCCATGGCCCCTCTCATTCCTGTGCTCCATAATAACTTTAATCACATTTCTAGATGACCACTGCCATCACAATGCCCCATGACATTGTCATCACAATTCGCCATGACAATTGTCATCACAATGCTCCATGAACCATGTCATCACAGGGTCCCAGGACACTTGTCATCACAATGATCCATTACCACTTTCATCACAATGCTCCATGACCACTGTCATCTCAATGCTCCATGGCCTTTGTATTCACAATGCTCCATGGCCCCTGTAATCACAGTGCTCCATAACACCTTTCATCATAATGCTCCATGACCACTGCCATCTCAATGCCTCATGACGCCTGTCATCACAATTCTCCAAGGCCCCTCTCATCACAGTGCTCCATGACACTTGTCATCCCATTGCTCCATAACACCTGTCATCACAGTGTTCCCTGCCCATGTCATCAAAATGCTCCATGTCCCCTATAATCACAATGCTCCATGCCTTTTTCCTCACAAAGCTCCAGAATTTTGTCATCACAATGTTCCATGACCGTGGCATCACAATGCTCCATGGCCCTTGTCATCACAATGCTCCAGAATTCTTGTCATCACAATGTTCCATGAACGTGTCATCACAATGCTACATGACCCTGGTCATCACAGTTCTCCATGACCTTTGTCATCACAATGCTCTATGTCACTTTTCATCACAATTCTCAATGACCACTTTAATCACTATGCTCGCTGACCATTTTCATCACGTTTCTCTATTGTCATTACAATTCCCCATGGCCCCTTTCTTCACAATTCTCCATGATGCCTGTCATCACAATGCTCCATGGCTTTTGTTATCACAATGCTCCAGGACCAGTTTCATCACAATACTCCATCCCCCTTGTCATCACAGTGCACAATGAAAGCTTTCATTACAATGCTCCATGACACTTGTCATCACAATGCTCCATGGCCTTTATCGTCACAATGCTCCCAGGCACTTTTCATCACGATATTCCATGAAAACTTTCATCACATTGCTCCATGACCATTGTCATCACAATAGTCCATACCCATGTCAACACAATGCTGCATAATCCCTGTCATCCCAATTCTCCATGACTGCTGTCATCACAATAATCCAGGACAATTTTCATTACAATGCTTCATGCCCCCAGGCATCACAGTGCTCCATGATACCTTTCATCACAATTCCTAGATGATCAATGTCATCACAATGCCCCATGACACCTGTTACCACAATTCGCTATGACCCTTGTCATCACAATACTCGATGAACCGTGTCATCACAGTGTTCCAGGACACATGTCATCACAATGATCCATTAATATTTTCATCACAATGCTCCAATACACCTGTCATCACAATGCTCCATGTCCCCTCTTATCATATTGCTCCATGATCTCTTTCATCACAAAGATCCATGACCCCTGTCATCACAATGATCCATGATTCCTTTCCTCACAGTGCTCCAGTACCCTTTTCATCACAATGCTCCATGCCATTGTCAGCACAATTCTCCTTGGACCCTGTCATCAAAATGCTCCATCCCCTTTTCATCACAATGCTCCAGATATCCTATCATTACAATGCTCCATGCTCGTGTCAACACAATGCTCCATGACCCCTGTCATCAAAATGCTTTATGAACCTTGTTATCAGAATGTTCCATGACCCCTGTCATCAAAATGATCCATGACCGTTGTCATCACAATGCTGCATGATACCTTTCATCCCAATTCTCTGTGACCGCTGTCATCACAATGCTCCAGGACAACTTTCATCACAATGCTCCATGACCCCTGTCATCACAACGTTCCATGAAAGTTGTCATCAAAATGCTCCATGACCCCGGTCACCACAAGGTTCCCTGCCCTTGTCATCACAATGGTACATGGCCTGGTCATCACAATGTTCCATGGCCTCTGTCATCACCATGCTCCATGGTCTTTCTCATCACAATGCTCTATGACCCCTGTCATCACAATGCTTGATGACCATTGTCATCACAATGCTCCAAGGCCACTGTCATCACAATGCCTCATGGTCTTTGTAATCACAATGCTCAATGACCAATGTCATCACAGTGCTCCATGCCGTTGTCATCACAATGCTCCATGGTCCCTGTAATCACAATGCTCCATACCCTTGTCATCACAATGCTCCAGAACACTTGTCATCATAATGCTCCATTCCCGTGTCATCACATTGCTGAATGACACTTGTCATCACAATGTTCCTTGGCCTTTGTCATCACAGTGCTCCATGATACCTTTAATCAAAATTCTACATGACCACTCTCATCACAATGCAAGATGACCAATGTCATCACAATGCCCCATGACACGTGTCATCACAATTCGCCTTGGCCCTTGTCATCTCAATGCTGTATGAAACGTGTCATCAGTAGCTCCCAAGACCCTTGTCATCACAATGCTCCATGAACTCTGTTATCTCAATGTTCCATGGCCTTTGTATTCACAATGCTCCATTGTCCCGATAATCGCGTTGCTCCATGAACACTTTCATCACAATGCTCCTTGACCACTCTCACCATAATGCCCCATGACGTCTCTCATCACTGTGCTCCAAGGCCACTCTCATCAAAATGCTCCATGATCTGTGTCAGCACAATATTGCATGACACTTGTCATCACAATGCTCCATGATCCCTCTAATCACAATGATCCCTGCCAATTTCATCACAATGACCCAAGTCTCCTGTAATCACAATGCTCCATGCCCTTGTCATCACAATGCTCCAGGTCTGTTGTCATCACCATGCTTCATGCCCGTGTCATCACAATGCTCCATGAATCTTGTCTTCACAATGCTCCATGGCCCATGTCATCACAATGCTCCATGACCCCTCTCATCACAATGCTCTATGGCCTTTGTCATCACAATGCTCCGTGACCCCCGTCAACACAATGCCTGATGACCCTGTCATCAAAATGCTAAATGGCACTTGTCATCACAATGCTCTATGATGCCTGTCATCACTATTCTCCATGTCACTTGTTATCACAAGGCTCCATGGCCCCTGTACTCCCAGTACTCCATGACCCCTTTCATCACAATGCCCAATGTCACCTCTGATCACAATTCTCAATGGCATTTGTCATCACGATGCTCCATGACACCTGTCATCACAATGCTCCATGAGACTTGTCATCACAATGCTCCATGGCCCCTCTCATTACTGTGCTCCATAATAACTTTAATCACATTTCTAAATGACCACTGCCATCACAATGTCCCATGACATTGTCATCACAATTTGCCATGACCATTGTCATCACAATGCTCCATGAACCATGTCATCACAGGGTCCCAGGACACTTGTCATCACAATGATCCATTACCACTTTCATCACAATGCTCCATGACCACTGTCATCTCAATGCTCCATGGCCTTTGTATTCACAATGCTCCATGGCCCCTGTAATCACAGTGCTCCATAACACCTTTCATCATAATGCTCCATGACCACTGCCATCTCAATGCCTCATGACGCCTGTCATCACAATTCTCCAAGGCCCCTCTCATCACAGTGCTCCATGACACTTGTCATCCTATTGCTCCATAACACCTGTCATCACAGTGTTCCCTGCCCATGTCATCAAAATGCTCCATGTCCCCTATAATCACAATGCTCCATGCCTTTTTCCTCACAAAGCTCCAGAATTTTGTCATCACAATGTTCCATGACCGTGGCATCCCAATGCTCCATGGCCCTTGTCATCACAATGCTCCAGAATTCTTGTCATCACAATGTTCCATGAACGTGTCATCACAATGCTACATGACCCTGGTCATCACAGTTCTCCATGACCTTTGTCATCACAATGCTCTATGTCACTTTTCATCAGAATTCTCAATGACCACTTTAATCACTATGCTCGCTGACCATTTTCATCACATTTCTCTATTGTCATTACAATTCCCCATGGCCCCTTTCTTCACAATTCTCCATGATGCCTGTCATCACAATGCTCCATGGCTTTTGTTATCACAATGCTCCAGGACCAGTTTCATCACAATACTCCATCCCCCTTGTCATCACAGTGCACAATGAAAGCTTTCATTACAATGCTCCATGACACTTGTCATCACAATGCTCCATGGCGTTTATCGTCACAATGCTCCCAGGCACTTTTCATCACGATATTCCATGAAAACTTTCATCACATTGCTCCATGACCATTGTCATCACAATAGTCCATACCCATGTCAACACAATGCTGCATAATCCCTGTCATCCCAATTCTCCATGACTGCTGTCATCACAATAATCCAGGACAATTTTCATTACAATGCTTCATGCCCCCAGTCATCACAGTGCTCCATGATACCTTTCATCACAATTCCTAGATGATCAATGTCATCACAATGCCCCATGACAGATGATACCACAATTCGCCATGGTCCTTGTCATCACAATGCTCCATGAACTGTGTCATCACAAGGTTCCAGGACACTTGTCATCACAATGATCCATGATCACTTTCATCACAATGCTCCATGAACCCTGTCATCTCAATGCTCCATGGCCTTTGTATTCACAATGCTCCATGGCCCCTGTAATCAGAGAGCTCCATGACCCCTTTCATCCCAATGCTCCAAGACCGCTGTCATCACAATGACCCATGACGCCTGCCTTCACAAATCTCCAAGACCTCTCTTACCAAAAAGCTCCATGATCCCTGTCAGTACAATGTTCCATGACACTTTTTATCACAATGCTCCATGACCCCTGTCATGAAAAATTTCTCTGCCCATATCGTCACAATGCTCCTTGTCACCCTTCATCACAATGCACCATGCCCTTTCATCACAATGCTCCAGAATTCTTGTCATCGCAATGTTCCTTGACCGTGTCATCACAATGCTCCATGACCCTTGTCATCACAAAGCTCCATGACCCCTGGCATCACAATGATCCATGATTCCTTTCCTCACAGTGCTCCAGTACCCTTTTCATCACAATGCTCCATGCCATTGTCAGCACAATTCTCCTTGGACCCTGTCATCAAAATGCTCCATCCCCTTTTCATCACAATGCTCCAGATATCCTATCATTACAATGCTCCATGCTCGTGTCAACACAATGCTCCATGACCCCTGTCATCAAAATGCTTTATGAACCTTGTTATCAGAATGTTCCATGACCCCTGTCATCAAAATGATCCCTGACCGTGGTCATCACAATGCTGCATGATACCTTTCATCCCAATTCTCTGTGACCGCTGTCATCACAATGCTCCAGGACAACTTTCATCACAATGCTCCATGACCCCTGTCATCACAACATTCCATGAAAGTTGTCATCAAAATGCTCCATGACCCCGGTCACCACAAGGTTCCCTGCCCTTGTCATCACAATGGTACTTGGCCTGGTCATCACAATGTTCCATGGCCTCTGTCATCACCATGCTCCATGGTCTTTCTCATCACAATGCTCTATGACCCCTGTCATCACAATGCTTGATGACCATTGTCATCACAATGCTCCAAGGCCCCTGTCATCACAATGCCTCATGGTCTTTGTAATCACAATGCTCAATGACCAATGTCATCACAGTGCTCCATGCCGTTGTCATCACAATGCTCCATGGTCCCTGTAATCACAATGCTCCATACCCTTGTCATCACAATGCTCCAGAACACTTGTCATCATAATGCTCCATTCCCGTGTCATCACATTGCTGAATGACACTTGTCATCACAATGTTCCTTGGCCTTTGTCATCACAGTGCTCCATGATACCTTTAATCAAAATTCTACATGACCACTCTCATCACAATGCAAGATGACCAATGTCATCACAATGCCCCATGACACGTGTCATCACAATTCGCCTTGGCCCTTGTCATCTCAATGCTGTATGAAACGTGTCATCAGTAGCTCCCAAGACCCTTGTCATCACAATGCTCCATGAACTCTGTTATCTCAATGTTCCATGGCCTTTGTATTCACAATGCTCCATTGTCCCGATAATCGCGTTGCTCCATGAACACTTTCATCACAATGCTCCTTGACCACTGTCACCATAATGCCCCATGACGTCTCTCATCACTGTGCTCCAAGGCCACTCTCATCAAAATGCTCCATGATCTGTGTCAGCACAATATTGCATGACACTTGTCATCACAATGCTCCATGATCCCACTAATCACAATGATCCCTGCCAATTTCATCACAATGACCCAAGTCTCCTGTAATCACAATGCTCCATGCCCTTGTCATCACAATGCTCCAGGTCTGTTGTCATCACCATGCTTCATGCCCGTGTCATCACAATGCTCCATGAATCTTGTCTTCACAATGCTCCATGGCCCATGTCATCACAATGCTCCATGACCCCTCTCATCACAATGCTCTATGGCCTTTGTCATCACAATGCTCCGTGACCCCCGTCAACACAATGCCTGATGACCCCTGTCATCAAAATGCTAAATGGCACTTGTCATCACAATGCTCTATGATGCCTGTCATCACTATTCTCCATGTCACTTGTTATCACAAGGCTCCATGGCCCCTGTACTCCCAGTACTCCATGACCCCTTTCATCACAATGCCCAATGTCACCTCTGATCACAATTCTCAATGGCATTTGTCATCACGATGCTCCATGACACCTGTCATCACAATGCTCCATGAGACTTGTCATCACAATGCTCCATGGCCCCTCTCATTCCTGTGCTCCATAATAACTTTAATCACATTTCTAGATGACCACTGCCATCACAATGCCCCATGACATTGTCATCACAATTCGCCATGACCATTGTCATCACAATGCTCCATGAACCATGTCATCACAGGGTCCCAGGACACTTGTCATCACAATGATCCATTACCACTTTCATCACAATGCTCCATGACCACTGTCATCTCAATGCTCCATGGCCTTTGTATTCACAATGCTCCATGGCCCCTGTAATCACAGTGCTCCATAACACCTTTCATCATAATGCTCCATGACCACTGCCATCTCAATGCCTCATGACGCCTGTCATCACAATTCTCCAAGGCCCCTCTCATCACAGTGCTCCATGACACTTGTCATCCTATTGCTCCATAACACCTGTCATCACAGTGTTCCCTGCCCATGTCATCAAAATGCTCCATGTCCCCTATAATCACAATGCCCCATGCCTTTTTCCTCACAAAGCTCCAGAATTTTGTCATCACAATGTTCCATGACCGTGGCATCCCAATGCTCCATGGCCCTTGTCATCACAATGCTCCAGAATTCTTGTCATCACAATGGTCCATGAACGTGTCATCACAATGCTACATGACCCTGGTCATCACAGTTCTCCATGACCTTTGTCATCACAATGCTCTATGTCACTTTTCCTCACAATTCTCAATGACCACTTTAATCACTATGCTCGCTGACCATTTTCATCACATTTCTCTATTGTCATTACAATTCCCCATGGCCCCTTTCTTCACAATTCTCCATGATGCCTGTCATCACAATGCTCCATGGCTTTTGTTATCACAATGCTCCAGGACCAGTTTCATCACAATACTCCATCCCCCTTGTCATCACAGTGCACAGTGAAAGCTTTCATTACAATGCTCCATGACACTTGTCATCACAATGCTCCATGATCACTTTCATCACAATGCTCCATGAACCCTGTAATCTCAATGCTCCATAGCCTTTGTATTCACAATGCTCCATGGCCCCTGTAATCACAGTGCTCCATGACCCCTTTCATCACAATGCTCCAAGACCGCTGTCATCACAATGTCCCATGACGCCTGCCACCACCAATCTCCAAGGGCTCCCTTACCAAAAAGCTCCATGATCCCTGTCAGTACAATGTTCCATGACACTTTTCATCACAATGCTCCATGACCCCTGTCATCACAAAGTTCTCTGCCCATATCATCACAATGCTACTTGTCACCTTTCCTCACAATGCTCCATGCCCTTTCATCACAATGCTCCAGATTTCTTGTCATCACAATGTTCCTTGACCGTGTCATCACAAAGCTCCATGACCCCTGGCATCACAATGATCCATGATTCCTTTCCTCACAGTGCTCCAGTACCCTTTTCATCACAATGCTCCATGCCATTGTCAGCACAATGCTACTTGGACCCTGTCATCAAAATGCTCCATCCCCTTTTCATCACAATGCTCCAGATATCCTATCATTACAATGCTCCATGCCCGTGTCAACACAATGCTCCATGACCCCTGTCATCAAAATGCTTGATGAAACTTGTTATCAGAATGTTCCATGACCCCTGTCATCAAAATGATCCCTGACCGTTGTCATCGCAATGCTGCATGATACCTTTCATCCCAATCCTCTGTGACCGCTGTCATCACAATGCTCCAGGACAACTTTCATCACAATGCTCCATGCCCTGGTCATCAAAATGCTCCAGAACTCTTGTCATCATAATGCTCCATGCCAATGTCATCAAAATGCCCCATGACACTTGTCATCACAATGCTCCATGGCCTTTGTCATCACAATGTTCCATGGCCCCTGTCATCAGAGTGCTCCATGTTACCTTTCAATACAATTCTACATGACCACTGTCATCACGATGCCCCATGATAGATGATACCACAATTCGCCATGGTCCTTGTCATCACAATGCTCCATGAAATGTGTCATCACAAGGTTTCAGGACACTTGTCTTCACAATGATCCATGATCACATTCATCACAATGCTCCATGAACCCTGTCATCTCAATGCTCCATGGCCTTTGTATTCACAATGCTCCATGGCCCCTGTAATCACAGAGCTCCATGACCCCTTTCATCCCAATGCTCCAAGACCGCTGTCATCACAATGCCCCATGACGCCTGCCTTCACAAATCTCCAAGACCTCTCTTACCAAAAAGCTCCATGATCCCTGTCAGTACAATGTTCCATGACACTTTTTATCACAATGCTCCATGACCCCTGTCATCAAAAAGTTCTCTGCCCATATCGTCACAATGCTCCTTGTCACCTTTCATCACAATGCACCATGCCCTTTCATCACAATGCTCCAGAATTCTTGTCATCGCAATGTTCCTTGACCGTGTCATCACAATGCTCCATGACCCGTGTCATCACAAAGCTCCATGACCCCTGGCATCACAATGATCCATGATTCCTTTCCTCACAGTGCTCCAGTACCCTTTTCATCACAATGCTCCATGCCATTGTCAGCACAATTCTCCTTGGACCCTGTCATCAAAATGCTCCATCCCCTTTTCATCACAATGCTCCAGATATCCTATCATTACAATGCTCCATGCTCGTGTCAACACAATGCTCCATGACCCCTGTCATCAAAATGCTTTATGAACCTTGTTATCAGAATGTTCCATGACCCCTGTCATCCAAATGATCCATGACCGTTGTCATCACAATGCTGCATGATACCTTTCATCCCAATTCTCTGTGACCGCTGTCATCACAATGCTCCAGGACAACATTCATCACAATGCTCCATGACCCCTGTCATCACAACGTTCCATGAAAGTTGTCATCAAAATGCTCCATGACCCCGGTCACCACAAGGTTCCCTGCCCTTGTCATCACAATGGTACATGGCCTGGTCATCACAATGTTCCATGGCCTCTGTCATCACCATGCTCCATGGTCTTTCTCATCACAATGCTCTATGACCCCTGTCGTCACAATGCTTGATGACCATTGTCATCACAATGCTCCAAGGCCCCTGTTATCACAATGCCTCATGGTCTTTGTAATCACAATGCTCAATGACCAATGTCATCACAGTGCTCCATGCCGTTGTCATCACAATTCTCCATGGTCCCTGTAATCACAATGCTCCATACCCTTGTCATCACAATGCTCCAGAACACTTGTCATCATAATGCTCCATTCCCGTGTCATCACATTGCTGAATGACACTTGTCATCACAATGTTCCTTGGCCTTTGTCATCACAGTGCTCCATGATACCTTTAATCAAAATTCTACATGACCACTCTCATCACAATGCAAGATGACCAATGTCATCACAATGCCCCATGACACGTGTCATCACAATTCGCCTTGGCCCTTGTCATCTCAATGCTGTATGAAACGTGTCATCAGTAGCTCCCAAGACCCTTGTCATCACAATGCTCCATGAACTCTGTTATCTCAATGTTCCATGGCCTTTGTATTCACAATGCTCCATTGTCCCGATAATCGCGTTGCTCCATGAACACTTTCATCACAATGCTCCTTGACCACTGTCACCATAATGCCCCATGACGTCTCTCATCACTGTGCTCCAAGGCCACTCTCATCAAAATGCTCCATGATCTGTGTCAGCACAATATTGCATGACACTTGTCATCACAATTCTCCATGATCCCACTAATCACAATGATCCCTGCCAATTTCATCACAATGACCCAAGTCTCCTGTAATCACAATGCTCCATGCCCTTGTCATCACAATGCTCCAGGTCTGTTGTCATCACCATGCTTCATGCCCGTGTCATCACAATGCTCCATGAATCTTGTCTTCACAATGCTCCATGGCCCATGTCATCACAATGCTCCATGACCCCTCTCATCACAATGCTCTATGGCCTTTGTCATCACAATGCTCCGTGACCCCCGTCAACACAATGCCTGATGACCCCTGTCATCAAAAGGCTAAATGGCACTTGTCATCACAATGCTCTATGATGCCTGTCATCACTATTCTCCATGTCACTTGTTATCACAAGGCTCCATGGCCCCTGTACTCCCAGTACTCCATGACCCCTTTCATCACAATGCCCAATGTCACCTCTGATCACAATTCTCAATGGCATTTGTCATCACGATGCTCCATGACACCTGTCATCACAATGCTCCATGAGACTTGTCATCATAATGCTCCATGGCCCCTCTCATTCCTGTGCTCCATAATAACTTTAATCACATTTCTAGATGACCACTGCCATCACAATGCCCCATGACATTGTCATCACAATTCGCCATGACCATTGTCATCACAATGCTCCATGAACCATGTCATCACAGGGTCCCAGGACACTTGGCATCACAATGATCCATTACCACTTTCATCACAATGCTCCATGACCACTGTCATCTCAATGCTCCATGGCCTTTGTATTCACAATGCTCCATGGCCCCTGTAATCACAGTGCTCCATAACACCTTTCATCATAATGCTCCATGACCACTGCCATCTCAATGCCTCATGACGCCTGTCATCACAATTCTCCAAGGCCCCTCTCATCACAGTGCTCCATGACACTTGTCATCCCATTGCTCCATAACACCTGTCATCACAGTGTTCCCTGCCCATGTCATCAAAATGCTCCATGTCCCCTATAATCACAATGCTCCATGCCTTTTTCCTCACAAAGCTCCAGAATTTTGTCATCACAATGTTCCATGACCGTGGCATCACAATGCTCCATGGCCCTTGTCATCACAATGCTCCAGAATTCTTGTCATCGCAATGTTCCATGAACGTGTCATCACAATGCTACATGACCCTGGTCATCACAGTTCTCCATGACCTTTGTCATCACAATGCTCTATGTCACTTTTCATCACAATTCTCAATGACCACTTTAATCACTATGCTCGCTGACCATTTTCATCACATTTCTCTATTGTCATTACAATTCCCCATGGCCCCTTTCTTCACAATTCTCCATGATGCCTGTCATCACAATGCTCCATGGCTTTTGTTATCACAATGTTCCAGGACCAGTTTCATCACAATACTCCATCCCCCTTGTCATCACAGTGCACAATGAAAGCTTTCATTACAATGCTCCATGACACTTGTCATCACAATGCTCCATGGCCTTTATCGTCACAGTGCTCCCAGGCACTTTTCATCACGATATTCCATGAAAACTTTCATCACATTGCTCCATGACCATTGTCATCACAATAGTCCATACCCATGTCAACACAATGCTGCATAATCCCTGTCATCCCAATTCTCCATGACTGCTGTCATCACAATAATCCAGGACAATTTTCATAACAATGCTTCATGCCCCCAGTCATCACAGTGCTCCATGATACCTTTCATCACAATTCCTAGATGATCAATGTCATCACAATGCCCCATGACACCTGTTACCACAATTCGCTATGACCCTTGTCATCACAATACTCGATGAACCGTGTCATCACAGTGTTCCAGGACACATGTCATCACAATGATCCATTAATATTTTCATCACAATGCTCCAATACACCTGTCATCACAATGCTCCATGTCCCCTCTTATCATATTGCTCCATGATCTCTTTCATCACAATGCTCCATGACCACTGTCATCACCATACCTCAAGACGCCTGTCATCTCAGTGCTCCATGGCCCCTTTCATCACAAGGCTCCATGAACCCAGTCATCACAATGTTCCCTGCCCTCTTCGTCACAATGCTCCATGGGCCCTGTCATCACAATGCTCCATGCCCTTGTCATCAAAATTCTCCAGAACTCTTGTCATCATAATGTTCCATGCCAATGTCATCAAAATGTCCCATGACACTTGTCATCACAATGCTCCATGGCCTTTGTCATCACAATGTTCCATGGCCCCTGTCATCACAGTGCTCCTTGATACCTTTCATCACAATTCTACATGACCACTGTCATCACAATGCCCCATTTCAGATGTCATCACAATTCGCCATGGTCCTTGTCATAACAATGCTCCATGAACCGTGTCATCACAAGGTTTCAGGACACTTGTCAGCACAATGATCCATGATCACTTTCATCACAATGCTCCATGAACCCTGTCATCTCAATGCTCCATAGCCTTTGTATTCACAATGCTCCATGGCCCCTGTAATCACAGTGCTCCATGACCCCTTTCATCACAATGCTCCAAGACCGCTGTCATCACAATGCCCCATGACGCCTGCCACCACCAATCTCCAAGGGCTCCCTTACCAAAAAGCTCCATGATCCCTGTCAGTACAATGTTCCATGACACTTTTCATCACAATGCTCCATGACCCCTGTCATCACAAAGTTCTCTGCCCATATCATCACAATGCTACTTGTCACCTTTCATCACAATGCTCCATGCCCTTTCATCACAATGCTCCAGATTTCTTGTCATCACAATGTTCCTTGACCGTGTCATTACAATGCTCCATGACCCGTGTCATCATAAAGCTCCATGACCCCTGGCATCACAATGATCCATGATTCCTTTCCTCACAGTGCTCCAGTACCCTTTTCATCACAATGCTCCATGCCATTGTCAGCACAATGCTACTTGGACACTGTCATCAAAATGCTCCATCCCCTTTTCATCACAATGCTCCAGATATCCTATCATTACAATGCTCCATGCCCGTGTCAACACAATGCTCCATGACCCCTGTCATCAAAATGCTTGATGAAACTTGTTATCAGAATGTTCCATGACCCCTGTCATCAAAATGATCCCTGACCGTTGTCATCGCAATGCTGCATGATACCTTTCATCCCAATCCTCTGTGACCGCTGTCATCACAATGCTCCAGGACAACTTTCATCACAATGCTCCATGCCCTGGTCATCAAAATGCTCCAGAACTCTTGTCATCATAATGCTCCATGCCAATGTCATCAAAATGCCCCATGACACTTGTCATCACAATGCTCCATGGCCTTTGCCATCACAATGTTCCATGGCCCCTGTCATCAGAGTGCTCCATGTTACCTTTCAATACAATTCTACATGACCACTGTCATCACAATGCCCCATGACAGATGTTACCACAATTCGCCATGGTCCTTGTCATCACAATGCTCCATGAACTGTGTCATCACAAGGTTCCAGGACACTTGTCATCACAATGATCCATGATCACTTTCATCACAATGCTCCATGAACCCTGTCATCTCAATGCTCCATGGCCTTTGTATTCACAATGCTCCATGGCCCCTGTAATCACAGAGCTCCATGACCCCTTTCATCCCAATGCTCCAAGACCGCTGTCATCACAATGCCCCATGACGCCTGCCTTCACAAATCTCCAAGACCTCTCTTACCAAAAAGCTCCATGATCCCTGTCAGTACAATGTTCCATGACACTTTTTATCACAATGCTCCATGACCCCTGTCATCAAAAAGTTCTCTGCCCATATCGTCACAATGCTCCTTGTCACCTTTCATCACAATGCACCATGCCCTTTCATCACAATGCTCCAGAATTCTTGTCATCGCAATGTTCCTTGACCGTGTCATCACAATGCTCCATGACCCTTGTCATCACAAAGCTCCATGACCCCTGGCATAACAATGATCCATGATTCCTTTCCTCACAGTGCTCCAGTACCCTTTTCATCACAATGCTCCATGCCATTGTCAGCACAATTCTCCTTGGACCCTGTCATCAAAATGCTCCATCCCCTTTTCATCACAATGCTCCAGATATCCTATCATTACAATGCTCCATGCTCGTGTCAACACAATGCTCCATGACCCCTGTCATCAAAATGCTTTATGAACCTTGTTATCAGAATGTTCCGTGACCCCTGTCATCCAAATGATCCATGACCGTTGTCATCACAATGCTGCATGATACCTTTCATCCCAATTCTCTGTGACCGCTGTCATCACAATGCTCCAGGACAACTTTCATCACAATGCTCCATGACCCCTGTCATCACAACGTTCCATGAAAGTTGTCATCAAAATGCTCCATGACCCCGGTCACCACAAGGTTCCCTGCCCTTGTCATCACAATGGTACATGGCCTGGTCATCACAATGTTCCATGGCCTCTGTCATCACCATGCTCCATGGTCTTTCTCATCACAATGCTCTATGACCCCTGTCATCACAATGCTTGATGACCATTGTCATCACAATGCTCCAAGGCCCCTGTCATCACAATGCCTCATGGTCTTTGTAATCACAATGCTCAATGACCAATGTCATCACAGTGCTCCATGCCGTTGTCATCACAATGCTCCATGGTCCCTGTAATCACAATGCTCCATACCCTTGTCATCACAATGCTCCAGAACACTTGTCATCATAATGCTCCATTCCCGTGTCATCACATTGCTGAATGACACTTGTCATCACAATGTTCCTTGGCCTTTGTCATCACAGTGCTCCATGATACCTTTAATCAAAATTCTACATGACCACTCTCATCACAATGCAAGATGACCAATGTCATCACAATGCCCCATGACACGTGTCATCACAATTCGCCTTGGCCCTTGTCATCTCAATGCTGTATGAAACGTGTCATCAGTAGCTCCCAAGACCCTTGTCATCACAATGCTCCATGAACTCTGTTATCTCAATGTTCCATGGCCTTTGTATTCACAATGCTCCATTGTCCCGATAATCGCGTTGCTCCATGAACACTTTCATCACAATGCTCCTTGACCACTCTCACCATAATGCCCCATGACGTCTCTCATCACTGTGCTCCAAGGCCACTCTCATCAAAATGCTCCATGATCTGTGTCAGCACAATATTGCATGACACTTGTCATCACAATGCTCCATGATCCCTCTAATCACAATGATCCCTGCCAATTTCATCACAATGACCCAAGTCTCCTGTAATCACAATGCTCCATGCCCTTGTCATCACAATGCTCCAGGTCTGTTGTCATCACCATGCTTCATGCCTGTGTCATCACAATGCTCCATGAATCTTGTCTTCACAATGCTCCATGGCCCATGTCATCACAATGCTCCATGACCCCTCTCATCACAATGCTCTATGGCCTTTGTCATCACAATGCTCCGTGACCCCCGTCAACACAATGCCTGATGACCCCTGTCATCAAAATGCTAAATGGCACTTGTCATCACAATGCTCTATGATGCCTGTCATCACTATTCTCCATGTCACTTGTTATCACAAGGCTCCATGGCCCCTGTACTCCCAGTACTCCATGACCCCTTTCATCACAATGCCCAATGTCACCTCTGATCACAATTCTCAATGGCATTTGTCATCACGATGCTCCATGACACCTGTCATCACAATGCTCCATGAGACTTGTCATCACAATGCTCCATGGCCCCTCTCATTACTGTGCTCCATAATAACTTTAATCACATTTCTAGATGACCACTGCCATCACAATGCCCCATGACATTGTCATCACAATTCGCCATGACCATTGTCATCACAATGCTCCATGAACCATGTCATCACAGGGTCCCAGGACACTTGTCATCACAATGATCCATTACCACTTTCATCACAATGCTCCATGACCACTGTCATCTCAATGCTCCATGGCCTTTGTATTCACAATGCTCCATGGCCCCTGTAATCACAGTGCTCCATAACACCTTTCATCATAATGCTCCATGACCACTGCCATCTCAATGTCTCATGACGCCTGTCATCACAATTCTCCAAGGCCCCTCTCATCACAGTGCTCCATGACACTTGTCATCCCATTGCTCTATAACACCTGTCATCACAGTGTTCCCTGCCCATGTCATCAAAATGCTCCATGTCCCCTATAATCACAATGCTCCATGCCTTTTTCCTCACAAAGCTCCAGAATTTTGTCATCACAATGTTCCATGACTGTGGCATCCCAATGCTCCATGGCCCTTGTCATCACAATGCTCCAGAATTCTTGTCATCACAATGTTCCATGAACGTGTCATCACAATGCTACATGACCCTGGTCATCACAGTTCTCCATGACCTTTGTCATCACAATGCTCTATGTCACTTTTCATCACAATTCTCAATGACCACTTTAATCACTATGCTCGCTGACCATTTTCATCACATTTCTCTATTGTCATTACAATTCCCCATGGCCCCTTTCTTCACAATTCTCCATGATGCCTGTCATCACAATGCTCCATGGCTTTTGTTATCACAATGCTCCAGGACCAGTTTCATCACAATACTCCATCCCCCTTGTCATCACAGTGCACAATGAAAGCTTTCATTACAATGCTCCATGACACTTGTCATCACAATGCTCCATGGCCTTTATCGTCACAGTGCTCCCAGGCACTTTTCATCACGATATTCCATGAAAACTTTCATCACATTGCTCCATGACCATTGTCATCACAATAGTCCATACCCATGTCAACACAATGCTGCATAATCCCTGTCATCCCAATTCTCCATGACTGCTGTCATCACAATAATCCAGGACAATTTTCATAACAATGCTTCATGCCCCCAGTCATCACAGTGCTCCATGATACCTTTCATCACAATTCCTAGATGATCAATGTCATCACAATGCCCCATGACACCTGTTACCACAATTCGCTATGACCCTTGTCATCACAATACTCGATGAACCGTGTCATCACAGTGTTCCAGGACACATGTCATCACAATGATCCATTAATATTTTCATCACAATGCTCCAATACACCTGTCATCACAATGCTCCATGTCCCCTCTTATCATATTGCTCCATGATCTCTTTCATCACAATGCTCCATGACCACTGTCATCACCATACCTCAAGACGCCTGTCATCTCAGTGCTCCATGGCCCCTTTCATCACAAGGCTCCATGAACCCAGTCATCACAATGTTCCCTGCCCTCTTCGCCACAATGCTCCATGGGCCCTGTCATCACAATGCTCCATGCCCTTGTCATCAAAATTCTCCAGAACTCTTGTCATCATAATGTTCCATGCCAATGTCATCAAAATGTCCCATGACACTTGTCATCACAATGCTCCATGGCCTTTGTCATCACAATGTTCCATGGCCCCTGTCATCACAGTTCTCCTTGATACCTTTCATCACAATTCTACATGACCACTGTCATCACAATGCCCCATTTCAGATGTCATCACAATTCGCCATGGTCCTTGTCATCACAATGTTCCATGAACGTGTCATCACAATGCTACATGACCCTGGTCATCACAGTTCTCCATGACCTTTGTCATCACAATGCTCTATGTCACTTTTCCTCACAATTCTCAATGACCACTTTAATCACTATGCTCGCTGACCATTTTCATCACATTTCTCTATTGTCATTACAATTCCCCATGGCCCCTTTCTTCACAATTCTCCATGATGCCTGTCATCACAATGCTCCATGGCTTTTGTTATCACAATGCTCCAGGACCAGTTTCATCACAATACTCCATCCCCCTTGTCATCACAGTGCACAGTGAAAGCTTTCATTACAATGCTCCATGACACTTGTCATCACAATGCTCCATGATCACTTTCATCACAATGCTCCATGAACCCTGTAATCTCAATGCTCCATAGCCTTTGTATTCACAATGCTCCATGGCCCCTGTAATCACAGTGCTCCATGACCCCTTTCATCACAATGCTCCAAGACCGCTGTCATCACAATGTCCCATGACGCCTGCCACCACCAATCTCCAAGGGCTCCCTTACCAAAAAGCTCCATGATCCCTGTCAGTACAATGTTCCATGACACTTTTCATCACAATGCTCCATGACCCCTGTCATCACAAAGTTCTCTGCCCATATCATCACAATGCTACTTGTCACCTTTCCTCACAATGCTCCATGCCCTTTCATCACAATGCTCCAGATTTCTTGTCATCACAATGTTCCTTGACCGTGTCATCACAAAGCTCCATGACCCCTGGCATCACAATGATCCATGATTCCTTTCCTCACAGTGCTCCAGTACCCTTTTCATCACAATGCTCCATGCCATTGTCAGCACAATGCTACTTGGACCCTGTCATCAAAATGCTCCATCCCCTTTTCATCACAATGCTCCAGATATCCTATCATTACAAGCTCCATGCCCGTGTCAACACAATGCTCCATGACCCCTGTCATCAAAATGCTTGATGAAACTTGTTATCAGAATGTTCCATGACCCCTGTCATCAAAATGATCCCTGACCGTTGTCATCGCAATGCTGCATGATACCTTTCATCCCAATCCTCTGTGACCGCTGTCATCACAATGCTCCAGGACAACTTTCATCACAATGTTCCATGCCCTGGTCATCAAAATGCTCCAGAACTCTTGTCATCATAATGCTCCATGCCAATGTCATCAAAATGCCCCATGACACTTGTCATCACAATGCTCCATGGCCTTTGTCATCACAATGTTCCATGGCCCCTGTCATCAGAGTGCTCCATGTTACCTTTCAATACAATTCTACATGACCACTGTCATCACAATGCCCCATGACTGATGATACCACAATTCGCCATGGTCCTTGTCATCACAATGCTCCATGAACTGTGTCATCACAAGGTTCCAGGACACTTGTCATCACAATGATCCATGATCACTTTCATCACAATGCTCCATGAACCCTGTCATCTCAATGCTCCATGGCCTTTGTATTCACAATGCTCCATGGCCCCTGTAATCACAGAGCTCCATGACCCCTTTCATCCCAATGCTCCAAGACCGCTGTCATCACAATGCCCCATGACGCCTGCCTTCACAAATCTCCACGACCTCTCTTACCAAAAAGCTCCATGATCCCTGTCAGTACAATGTTCCATGACACTTTTTATCACAATGCTCCATGACCCCTGTCATCAAAAAGTTCTCTGCCCATATCGTCACAATGCTCCTTGTCACCTTTCATCACAATGCACCATGCCCTTTCATCACAATGCTCCAGAATTCTTGTCATCGCAATGTTCCTTGACCGTGTCATCACAATGCTCCATGACCCTTGTCATCACAAAGCTCCATGACCCCTGGCATCACAATGATCCATGATTCCTTTCCTCACAGTGCTCCAGTACCCTTTTCATCACAATGCTCCATGCCATTGTCAGCACAATGCTACTTGGACCCTGTCATCAAAATGCTCCATCCCCTTTTCATCACAATGCTCCAGATATCCTATCATTACAATGCTCCATGCTCGTGTCAACACAATGCTCCATGACCCCTGTCATCAAAATGCTTTATGAACCTTGTTATCAGAATGTTCCATGACCCCTGTCATCCAAATGATCCATGACCGTTGTCATCACAATGCTGCATGATACCTTTCATCCCAATTCTCTGTGACCGCTGTCATCACAATGCTCCAGGACAACTTTCATCACAATGCTCCATGACCCCTGTCATCACAACGTTCCATGAAAGTTGTCATCAAAATGCTCCATGACCCCGGTCACCACAAGGTTCCCTGCCCTTGTCATCACAATGGTACATGGCCTGGTCATCACAATGTTCCATGGCCTCTGTCATCACCATGCTCCATGGTCTTTCTCATCACAATGCTCTATGACCCCTGTCATCACAATGCTTGATGACCATTGTCATCACAATGCTCCAAGGCCCCTGTCATCACAATGCCTCATGGTCTTTGTAATCACAATGCTCAATGACCAATGTCATCACAGTGCTCCATGCCGTTGTCATCACAATGCTCCATGGTCCCTGTAATCACAATGCTCCATACCCTTGTCATCACAATGCTCCAGAACACTTGTCATCATAATGCTCCATTCCCGTGTCATCACATTGCTGAATGACACTTGTCATCACAATGTTCCTTGGCCTTTGTCATCACAGTGCTCCATGATACCTTTAATCAAAATTCTACATGACCACTCTCATCACAATGCAAGATGACCAATGTCATCACAATGCCCCATGACACGTGTCATCACAATTCGCCTTGGCCCTTGTCATCTCAATGCTGTATGAAACGTGTCATCAGTAGCTCCCAAGACCCTTGTCATCACAATGCTCCATGAACTCTGTTATCTCAATATTCCATGGCCTTTGTATTCACAATGCTCCATTGTCCCGATAATCGCGTTGCTCCATGAACACTTTCATCACAATGCTCCTTGACCACTGTCACCATAATGCCCCATGACGTCTCTCATCACTGTGCTCCAAGGCCACTCTCATCAAAATGCTCCATGATCTGGGTCAGCACAATATTGCATGACACTTGTCATCACAATGCTCCATGATCCCTCTAATCACAATGATCCCTGCCAATTTCATCACAATGACCCAAGTCTCCTGTAATCACAGTGCTCCATGCCCTTGTCATCACAATGCTCCAGGTCTGTTGTCATCACCATGCTTCATGCCCGTGTCATCACAATGCTCCATGAATCTTGTCTTCACAATGCTCCATGGCCCATGTCATCACAATGCTCCATGACCCCTCTCATCACAATGCTCTATGGCCTTTGTCATCACAATGCTCCGTGACCCCCGTCAACACAATGTCTGATGACCCCTGTCATCAAAATGCTAAATGGCACTTGTCATCACAATGCTCTATGATGCCTGTCATCACTATTCTCCGTGTCACTTGTTATCACAAGGCTCCATGGCCCCTGTACTCCCAGTACTCCATGACCCCTTTCATCACAATGCCCAATGTCACCTCTGATCACAATTCTCAATGGCATTTGTCATCACGATGCTCCATGACACCTGTCATCACAATGCTCCATGAGACTTGTCATCACAATGCTCCATGGCCCCTCTCATTCCTGTGCTCCATAATAACTTTAATCACATTTCTAGATGACCACTGCCATCACAATGCCCCATGACATTGTCATCACAATTCGCCATGACAATTGTCATCACAATGCTCCATGAACCATGTCATCACAGGGTCCCAGGACACTTGTCATCACAATGATCCATTACCACTTTCATCACAATGCTCCATGACCACTGTCATCTCAATGCTCCATGGCCTTTGTATTCACAATGCTCCATGGCCCCTGTAATCACAGTGCTCCATAACACCTTTCATCATAATGCTCCATGACCACTGCCATCTCAATGCCTCATGACGCCTGTCATCACAATTCTCCAAGGCCCCTCTCATCACAGTGCTCCATGACACTTGTCATCCCATTGCTCCATAACACCTGTCATCACAGTGTTCCCTGCCCATGTCATCAAAATGCTCCATGTCCCCTATAATCACAATGCTCCATGCCTTTTTCCTCACAAAGCTCCAGAATTTTGTCATCACAATGTTCCATGACCGTGGCATCACAATGCTCCATGGCCCTTGTCATCACAATGCTCCAGAATTCTTGTCATCACAATGTTCCATGAACGTGTCATCACAATGCTACATGACCCTGGTCATCACAGTTCTCCATGACCTTTGTCATCACAATGCTCTATGTCACTTTTCATCACAATTCTCAATGACCACTTTAATCACTATGCTCGCTGACCATTTTCATCACATTTCTCTATTGTCATTACAATTCCCCATGGCCCCTTTCTTCACAATTCTCCATGATGCCTGTCATCACAATGCTCCATGGCTTTTGTTATCACAATGCTCCAGGACCAGTTTCATCAAAATACTCCATCCCCCTTGTCATCACAGTGCACAATGAAAGCTTTCATTACAATGCTCCATGACACTTGTCATCACAATGCTCCATGGCCTTTATCGTCACAATGCTCCCAGGCACTTTTCATCACGATATTCCATGAAAACTTTCATCACATTGCTCCATGACCATTGTCATCACAATAGTCCATACCCATGTCAACACAATGCTGCATAATCCCTGTCATCCCAATTCTCCATGACTGCTGTCATCACAATAATCCAGGACAATTTTCATAACAATGCTTCATGCCCCCAGTCATCACAGTGCTCCATGATACCTTTCATCACAATTCCTAGATGATCAATGTCATCACAATGCCCCATGACACCTGTTACCACAATTCGCTATGACCCTTGTCATCGCAATACTCGATGAACCGTGTCATCACAGTGTTCCAGGACACATGTCATCACAATGATCCATTAATATTTTCATCACAATGCTCCAATACACCTGTCATCACAATGCTCCATGTCCCCTCTTATCATATTGCTCCATGATCTCTTTCATCACAATGCTCCATGACCACTGTCATCACCATACCTCAAGACGCCTGTCATCTCAGTGCTCCATGGCCCCTTTCATCACAAGGCTCCATGAACCCAGTCATCACAATGTTCCCTGCCCTCTTCGTCACAATGCTCCATGGGCCCTGTCATCACAATGCTCCATGCCCTTGTCATCAAAATTCTCCAGAACTCTTGTCATCATAATGTTCCATGCCAATGTCATCAAAATGTCCCATGACACTTGTCATCACAATGCTCCATGGCCTTTGTCATCACAATGTTCCATGGCCCCTGTCATCACAGTTCTCCTTGATACCTTTCATCACAATTCTACATGACCACTGTCATCACAATGCCCCATTTCAGATGTCATCACAATTCGCCATGGTCCTTGTCATAACAATGCTCCATGAACCGTGTCATCACAAGGTTTCAGGACACTTGTCATCACAATGATCCATGATCACTTTCATCACAATGCTCCATGAAACCTGTCATCTCAATGCTCCATAGCCTTTGTATTCACAATGCTCCATGGCCCCTGTAATCACAGTGCTCCATGACCCCTTTCATCACAATGCTCCAAGACCGCTGTCATCACAATGCCCCATGACGCCTGCCACCACCAATCTCCAAGGGCTCCCTTACCAAAAAGCTCCATGATCCCTGTCAGTACAATGTTCCATGACACTTTTCATCACAATGCTCCATGACCCCTGTCATCACAAAGTTCTCTGCCCATATCATCACAATGCTACTTGTCACCTTTCATCACAATGCTCCATGCCCTTTCATCACAATGCTCCAGATTTCTTGTCATCACAATGTTCCTTGACCGTGTCATCACAATGCTCCATGACCCGTGTCATCACAAAGCTCCATGACCCCTGGCATCACAATGATCCATGATTCCTTTCCTCACAGTGCTCCAGTACCCTTTTCATCACAATGCTCCATGCCATTGTCAGCACAATGCTACTTGGACCCTGTCATCAAAATGCTCCATCCCCTTTTCATCACAATGCTCCAGATATCCTATCATTACAATGCTCCATGCCCGTGTCAACACAATGCTCCATGACCCCTGTCATCAAAATGCTTGATGAAACTTGTTATCAGAATGTTCCATGACCCCTGTCATCAAAATGATCCCTGACCGTTGTCATCGCAATGCTCCATGATACCTTTCATCCCAATCCTCTGTGACCGCTGTCATCACAATGCTCCAGGACAACTTTCATCACAATGCTCCATGCCCTGGTCATCAAAATGCTCCAGAACTCTTGTCATCATAATGCTCCATGCCAATGTCATCAAAATGCCCCATGACACTTGTCATCACAATGCTCCATGGCCTTTGTCATCACAATGTTCCATGGCCCCTGTCATCAGAGTGCTCCATGTTACCTTTCAATACAATTCTACATGACCACTGTCATCACGATGCCCCATGATAGATGATACCACAATTCGCCATGGTCCTTGTCATCACAATGCTCCATGAAATGTGTCATCACAAGGTTTCAGGACACTTGTCTTCACAATGATCCATGATCACATTCATCACAATGCTCCATGAACCCTGTCATCTCAATGCTCCATGGCCTTTGTATTCACAATGCTCCATGGCCCCTGTAATCACAGAGCTCCATGACCCCTTTCATCCCAATGCTCCAAGACCGCTGTCATCACAATGCCCCATGACGCCTGCCTTCACAAATCTCCAAGACCTCTCTTACCAAAAAGCTCCATGATCCCTGTCAGTACAATGTTCCATGACACTTTTTATCACAATGCTCCATGACCCCTGTCATCAAAAAGTTCTCTGCCCATATCGTCACAATGCTCCTTGTCACCTTTCATCACAATGCACCATGCCCTTTCATCACAATGCTCCAGAATTCTTGTCATCGCAATGTTCCTTGACCGTGTCATCACAATGCTCCATGACCCTTGTCATCACAAAGCTCCATGACCCCTGGCATCACAATGATCCATGATTCCTTTCCTCACAGTGCTCCAGTACCCTTTTCATCACAATGCTCCATGCCATTGTCAGCACAATTCTCCTTGGACCCTGTCATCAAAATGCTCCATCCCCTTTTCATCACAATGCTCCAGATATCCTATCATTACAATGCTCCATGCTCGTGTCAACACAATGCTCCATGACCCCTGTCATCAAAATGCTTTATGAACCTTGTTATCAGAATGTTCCATGACCCCTGTCATCCAAATGATCCATGACCGTTGTCATCACAATGCTGCATGATACCTTTCATCCCAATTCTCTGTGACCGCTGTCATCACAATGCTCCAGGACAACATTCATCACAATGCTCCATGACCCCTGTCATCACAACGTTCCATGAAAGTTGTCATCAAAATGCTCCATGACCCCGGTCACCACAAGGTTCCCTGCCCTTGTCATTACAATGGTACATGGCCTGGTCATCACAATGTTCCATGGCCTCTGTCATCACCATGCTCCATGGTCTTTCTCATCACAATGCTCTATGACCCCTGTCGTCACAATGCTTGATGACCATTGTCATCACAATGCTCCAAGGCCCCTGTTATCACAATGCCTCATGGTCTTTGTAATCACAATGCTCAATGACCAATGTCATCACAGTGCTCCATGCCGTTGTCATCACAATGCTCCATGGTCCCTGTAATCACAATGCTCCATACCCTCGTCATCACAATGCTCCAGAACACTTGTCATCATAATGCTCCATTCCCGTGTCATCACATTGCTGAATGACACTTGTCATCACAATGTTCCTTGGCCTTTGTCATCACAGTGCTCCATGATACCTTTAATCAAAATTCTACATGACCACTCTCATCACAATGCAAGATGACCAATGTCATCACAATGCCCCATGACACGTGTCATCACAATTCGCCTTGGCCCTTGTCATCTGAATGCTGTATGAAACGTGTCATCAGTAGCTCCCAAGACCCTTGTCATCACAATGCTCCATGAACTCTGTTATCTCAATGTTCCATGGCCTTTGTATTCACAATGCTCCATTGTCCCGATAATCGCGTTGCTCCATGAACACTTTCATCACAATGCTCCTTGACCACTGTCACCATAATGCCCCATGACGTCTCTCATCACTGTGCTCCAAGGCCACTCTCATCAAAATGCTCCATGATCTGTGTCAGCACAATATTGCATGACACTTGTCATCACAATTCTCCATGATCCCACTAATCACAATGATCCCTGCCAATTTCATCACAATGACCCAAGTCTCCTGTAATCACAATGCTCCATGCCCTTGTCATCACAATGCTCCAGGTCTGTTGTCATCACCATGCTTCATGCCCGTGTCATCACAATGCTCCATGAATCTTGTCTTCACAATGCTCCATGGCCCATGTCATCACAATGCTCCATGACCCCTCTCATCACAATGCTCTATGGCCTTTGTCATCACAATGCTCCGTGACCCCCGTCAACACAATGCCTGATGACCCCTGTCATCAAAAGGCTAAATGGCACTTGTCATCACAATGCTCTATGATGCCTGTCATCACTATTCTCCATGTCACTTGTTATCACAAGGCTCCATGGCCCCTGTACTCCCAGTACTCCATGACCCCTTTCATCACAATGCCCAATGTCACCTCTGATCACAATTCTCAATGGCATTTGTCATCACGATGCTCCATGACACCTGTCATCACAATGCTCCATGAGACTTGTCATCATAATGCTCCATGGCCCCTCTCATTCCTGTGCTCCATAATAACTTTAATCACATTTCTAGATGACCACTGCCATCACAATGCCCCATGACATTGTCATCACAATTCGCCATGACCATTGTCATCACAATGCTCCATGAACCATGTCATCACAGGGTCCCAGGACACTTGGCATCACAATGATCCATTACCACTTTCATCACAATGCTCCATGACCACTGTCATCTCAATGCTCCATGGCCTTTGTATTCACAATGCTCCATGGCCCCTGTAATCACAGTGCTCCATAACACCTTTCATCATAATGCTCCATGACCACTGCCATCTCAATGCCTCATGACGCCTGTCATCACAATTCTCCAAGGCCCCTCTCATCACAGTGCTCCATGACACTTGTCATCCCATTGCTCCATAACACCTGTCATCACAGTGTTCCCTGCCCATGTCATCAAAATGCTCCATGTCCCCTATAATCACAATGCTCCATGCCTTTTTCCTCACAAAGCTCCAGAATTTTGTCATCACAATGTTCCATGACCGTGGCATCACAATGCTCCATGGCCCTTGTCATCACAATGCTCCAGAATTCTTGTCATCGCAATGTTCCATGAACGTGTCATCACAATGCTACATGACCCTGGTCATCACAGTTCTCCATGACCTTTGTCATCACAATGCTCTATGTCACTTTTCATCACAATTCTCAATGACCACTTTAATCACTATGCTCGCTGACCATTTTCATCACATTTCTCTATTGTCATTACAATTCCCCATGGCCCCTTTCTTCACAATTCTCCATGATGCCTGTCATCACAATGCTCCATGGCTTTTGTTATCACAATGTTCCAGGACCAGTTTCATCACAATACTCCATCCCCCTTGTCATCACAGTGCACAATGAAAGCTTTCATTACAATGCTCCATGACACTTGTCATCACAATGCTCCATGGCCTTTATCGTCACAGTGCTCCCAGGCACTTTTCATCACGATATTCCATGAAAACTTTCATCACATTGCTCCATGACCATTGTCATCACAATAGTCCATACCCATGTCAACACAATGCTGCATAATCCCTGTCATCCCAATTCTCCATGACTGCTGTCATCACAATAATCCAGGACAATTTTCATAACAATGCTTCATGCCCCCAGTCATCACAGTGCTCCATGATACCTTTCATCACAATTCCTAGATGATCAATGTCATCACAATGCCCCATGACACCTGTTACCACAATTCGCTATGACCCTTGTCATCACAATACTCGATGAACCGTGTCATCACAGTGTTCCAGGACACATGTCATCACAATGATCCATTAATATTTTCATCACAATGCTCCAATACACCTGTCATCACAATGCTCCATGTCCCCTCTTATCATATTGCTCCATGATCTCTTTCATCACAATGCTCCATGACCACTGTCATCACCATACCTCAAGACGCCTGTCATCTCAGTGCTCCATGGCCCCTTTCATCACAAGGCTCCATGAACCCAGTCATCACAATGTTCCCTGCCCTCTTCGTCACAATGCTCCATGGGCCCTGTCATCACAATGCTCCATGCCCTTGTCATCAAAATTCTCCAGAACTCTTGTCATCATAATGTTCCATGCCAATGTCATCAAAATGTCCCATGACACTTGTCATCACAATGCTCCATGGCCTTTGTCATCACAATGTTCCATGGCCCCTGTCATCACAGTGCTCCTTGATACCTTTCATCACAATTCTACATGACCACTGTCATCACAATGCCCCATTTCAGATGTCATCACAATTCGCCATGGTCCTTGTCATAACAATGCTCCATGAACCGTGTCATCACAAGGTTTCAGGACACTTGTCATCACAATGATCCATGATCACTTTCATCACAATGCTCCATGAACCCTGTCATCTCAATGCTCCATAGCCTTTGTATTCACAATGCTCCATGGCCCCTGTAATCACAGTGCTCCATGACCCCTTTCATCACAATGCTCCAAGACCGCTGTCATCACAATGCCCCATGACGCCTGCCACCACCAATCTCCAAGGGCTCCCTTACCAAAAAGCTCCATGATCCCTGTCAGTACAATGTTCCATGACACTTTTCATCACAATGCTCCATGACCCCTGTCATCACAAAGTTCTCTGCCCATATCATCACAATGCTACTTGTCACCTTTCATCACAATGCTCCATGCCCTTTCATCACAATGCTCCAGATTTCTTGTCATCACAATGTTCCTTGACCGTGTCATCACAATGCTCCATGACCCGTGTCATCACAAAGCTCCATGACCCCTGGCATCACAATGATCCATGATTCCTTTCCTCACAGTGCTCCAGTACCCTTTTCATCACAATGCTCCATGCCATTGTCAGCACAATGCTACTTGGACACTGTCATCAAAATGCTCCATCCCCTTTTCATCACAATGCTCCAGATATCCTATCATTACAATGCTCCATGCCCGTGTCAACACAATGCTCCATGACCCCTGTCATCAAAATGCTTGATGAAACTTGTTATCAGAATGTTCCATGACCCCTGTCATCAAAATGATCCCTGACCGTTGTCATCGCAATGCTGCATGATACCTTTCATCCCAATCCTCTGTGACCGCTGTCATCACAATGCTCCAGGACAACTTTCATCACAATGCTCCATGCCCTGGTCATCAAAATGCTCCAGAACTCTTGTCATCATAATGCTCCATGCCAATGTCATCAAAATGCCCCATGACACTTGTCATCACAATGCTCCATGGCCTTTGCCATCACAATGTTCCATGGCCCCTGTCATCAGAGTGCTCCATGTTACCTTTCAATACAATTCTACATGACCACTGTCATCACAATGCCCCATGACAGATGTTACCACAATTCGCCATGGTCCTTGTCATCACAATGCTCCATGAACTGTGTCATCACAAGGTTCCAGGACACTTGTCATCACAATGATCCATGATCACTTTCATCACAATGCTCCATGAACCCTGTCATCTCAATGCTCCATGGCCTTTGTATTCACAATGCTCCATGGCCCCTGTAATCACAGAGCTCCATGACCCCTTTCATCCCAATGCTCCAAGACCGCTGTCATCACAATGCCCCATGACGCCTGCCTTCACAAATCTCCAAGACCTCTCTTACCAAAAAGCTCCATGATCCCTGTCAGTACAATGTTCCATGACACTTTTTATCACAATGCTCCATGACCCCTGTCATCAAAAAGTTCTCTGCCCATATCGTCACAATGCTCCTTGTCACCTTTCATCACAATGCACCATGCCCTTTCATCACAATGCTCCAGAATTCTTGTCATCGCAATGTTCCTTGACCGTGTCATCACAATGCTCCATGACCCTTGTCATCACAAAGCTCCATGACCCCTGGCATCACAATGATCCATGATTCCTTTCCTCACAGTGCTCCAGTACCCTTTTCATCACAATGCTCCATGCCATTGTCAGCACAATTCTCCTTGGACCCTGTCATCAAAATGCTCCATCCCCTTTTCATCACAATGCTCCAGATATCCTATCATTACAATGCTCCATGCTCGTGTCAACACAATGCTCCATGACCCCTGTCATCAAAATGCTTTATGAACCTTGTTATCAGAATGTTCCGTGACCCCTGTCATCCAAATGATCCATGACCGTTGTCATCACAATGCTGCATGATACCTTTCATCCCAATTCTCTGTGACCGCTGTCATCACAATGCTCCAGGACAACTTTCATCACAATGCTCCATGACCCCTGTCATCACAACGTTCCATGAAAGTTGTCATCAAAATGCTCCATGACCCCGGTCACCACAAGGTTCCCTGCCCTTGTCATCACAATGGTACATGGCCTGGTCATCACAATGTTCCATGGCCTCTGTCATCACCATGCTCCATGGTCTTTCTCATCACAATGCTCTATGACCCCTGTCATCACAATGCTTGATGACCATTGTCATCACAATGCTCCAAGGCCCCTGTCATCACAATGCCTCATGGTCTTTGTAATCACAATGCTCAATGACCAATGTCATCACAGTGCTCCATGCCGTTGTCATCACAATGCTCCATGGTCCCTGTAATCACAATGCTCCATACCCTTGTCATCACAATGCTCCAGAACACTTGTCATCATAATGCTCCATTCCCGTGTCATCACATTGCTGAATGACACTTGTCATCACAATGTTCCTTGGCCTTTGTCATCACAGTGCTCCATGATACCTTTAATCAAAATTCTACATGACCACTCTCATCACAATGCAAGATGACCAATGTCATCACAATGCCCCATGACACGTGTCATCACAATTCGCCTTGGCCCTTGTCATCTCAATGCTGTATGAAACGTGTCATCAGTAGCTCCCAAGACCCTTGTCATCACAATGCTCCATGAACTCTGTTATCTCAATGTTCCATGGCCTTTGTATTCACAATGCTCCATTGTCCCGATAATCGCGTTGCTCCATGAACACTTTCATCACAATGCTCCTTGACCACTGTCACCATAATGCCCCATGACGTCTCTCATCACTGTGCTCCAAGGCCACTCTCATCAAAATGCTCCATGATCTGTGTCAGCACAATATTGCATGACACTTGTCATCACAATGCTCCATGATCCCTCTAATCACAATGATCCCTGCCAATTTCATCACAATGACCCAAGTCTCCTGTAATCACAATGCTCCATGCCCTTGTCATCACAATGCTCCAGGTCTGTTGTCATCACCATGCTTCATGCCTGTGTCATCACAATGCTCCATGAATCTTGTCTTCACAATGCTCCATGGCCCATGTCATCACAATGCTCCATGACCCCTCTCATCACAATGCTCTATGGCCTTTGTCATCACAATGCTCCGTGACCCCCGTCAACACAATGCCTGATGACCCCTGTCATCAAAATGCTAAATGGCACTTGTCATCACAATGCTCTATGATGCCTGTCATCACTATTCTCCATGTCACTTGTTATCACAAGGCTCCATGGCCCCTGTACTCCCAGTACTCCATGACCCCTTTCATCACAATGCCCAATGTCACCTCTGATCACAATTCTCAATGGCATTTGTCATCACGATGCTCCATGACACCTGTCATCACAATGCTCCATGAGACTTGTCATCACAATGCTCCATGGCCCCTCTCATTACTGTGCTCCATAATAACTTTAATCACATTTCTAGATGACCACTGCCATCACAATGCCCCATGACATTGTCATCACAATTCGCCATGACCATTGTCATCACAATGCTCCATGAACCATGTCATCACAGGGTCCCAGGACACTTGTCATCACAATGATCCATTACCACTTTCATCACAATGCTCCATGACCACTGTCATCTCAATGCTCCATGGCCTTTGTATTCACAATGCTCCATGGCCCCTGTAATCACAGTGCTCCATAACACCTTTCATCATAATGCTCCATGACCACTGCCATCTCAATGCCTCATGACGCCTGTCATCACAATTCTCCAAGGCCCCTCTCATCACAGTGCTCCATGACACTTGTCATCCCATTGCTCTATAACACCTGTCATCACAGTGTTCCCTGCCCATGTCATCAAAATGCTCCATGTCCCCTATAATCACAATGCTCCATGCCTTTTTCCTCACAAAGCTCCAGAATTTTGTCATCACAATGTTCCATGACCGTGGCATCCCAATGCTCCATGGCCCTTGTCATCACAATGCTCCAGAATTCTTGTCATCACAATGTTCCATGAACGTGTCATCACAATGCTACATGACCCTGGTCATCACAGTTCTCCATGACCTTTGTCATCACAATGCTCTATGTCACTTTTCATCACAATTCTCAATGACCACTTTAATCACTATGCTCGCTGACCATTTTCATCACATTTCTCTATTGTCATTACAATTCCCCATGGCCCCTTTCTTCACAATTCTCCATGATGCCTGTCATCACAATGCCCCATGGCTTTTGTTATCACAATGTTCCAGGACCAGTTTCATCACAATACTCCATCCCCCTTGTCATCACAGTGCACAATGAAAGCTTTCATTACAATGCTCCATGACACTTGTCATCACAATGCTCCATGGCCTTTATCGTCACAGTGCTCCCAGGCACTTTTCATCACGATATTCCATGAAAACTTTCATCACATTGCTCCATGACCATTGTCATCACAATAGTCCATACCCATGTCAACACAATGCTGCATAATCCCTGTCATCCCAATTCTCCATGACTGCTGTCATCACAATAATCCAGGACAATTTTCATAACAATGCTTCATGCCCCCAGTCATCACAGTGCTCCATGATACCTTTCATCACAATTCCTAGATGATCAATGTCATCACAATGCCCCATGACACCTGTTACCACAATTCGCTATGACCCTTGTCATCGCAATACTCGATGAACCGTGTCATCGCAGTGTTCCAGGACACATGTCATCACAATGATCCATTAATATTTTCATCACAATGCTCCAATACACCTGTCATCACAATGCTCCTTGTCCCCTCTTATCATATTGCTCCATGATCTCTTTCATCACAATGCTCCATGACCACTGTCATCACCATACCTCAAGACGCCTGTCATCTCAGTGCTCCATGGCCCCTTTCATCACAAGGCTCCATGAACCCAGTCATCACAATGTTCCCTGCCCTCTTCGTCACAATGCTCCATGGGCCCTGTCATCACAATGCTCCATGCCCTTGTCATCAAAATTCTCCAGAACTCTTGTCATCATAATGTTCCATGCCAATGTCATCAAAATGTCCCATGACACTTGTCATCACAATGCTCCATGGCCTTTGTCATCACAATGTTCCATGGCCCCTGTCATCACAGTGCTCCTTGATACCTTTCATCACAATTCTACATGACCACTGTCATCACAATGCCCCATTTCAGATGTCATCACAATTCGCCATGGTCCTTGTCATAACAATGCTCCATGAACCGTGTCATCACAAGGTTTCAGGACACTTGTCATCACAATGATCCATGATCACTTTCATCACAATGCTCCATGAACCCTGTCATCTCAATGCTCCATAGCCTTTGTATTCACAATGCTCCATGGCCCCTGTAATCACAGTGCTCCATGACCCCTTTCATCACAATGCTCCAAGACCGCTGTCATCACAATGCCCCATGACGCCTGCCACCACCAATCTCCAAGGGCTCCCTTACCAAAAAGCTCCATGATCCCTGTCAGTACAATGTTCCATGACACTTTTCATCACAATGCTCCATGACCCCTGTCATCACAAAGTTCTCTGCCCATATCATCACAATGCTACTTGTCACCTTTCATCACAATGCTCCATGCCCTTTCATCACAATGCTCCAGATTTCTTGTCATCACAATGTTCCTTGACCGTGTCATCACAATGCTCCATGACCCGTGTCATCACAAAGCTCCATGACCCCTGGCATCACAATGATCCATGATTCCTTTCCTCACAGTGCTCCAGTACCCTTTTCATCACAATGCTCCATGCCATTGTCAGCACAATGCTACTTGGACACTGTCATCAAAATGCTCCATCCCCTTTTCATCACAATGCTCCAGATATCCTATCATTACAATGCTCCATGCCCGTGTCAACACAATGCTCCATGACCCCTGTCATCAAAATGCTTGATGAAACGTGTTATCAGAATGTTCCATGACCCCTGTCATCAAAATGATCCCTGACCGTTGTCATCGCAATGCTGCATGATACCTTTCATCCCAATCCTCTGTGACCGCTGTCATCACAATGCTCCAGGACAACTTTCATCACAATGCTCCATGCCCTGGTCATCAAAATGCTCCAGAACTCTTGTCATCATAATGCTCCATGCCAATGTCATCAAAATGCCCCATGACACTTGTCATCACAATGCTCCATGGCCTTTGTCATCACAATGTTCCATGGCCCCTGTCATCAGAGTGCTCCATGTTACCTTTCAATACAATTCTACATGACCACTGTCATCACAATGCCCCATGACAGATGATACCACAATTCGCCATGGTCCTTGTCATCACAATGCTCCATGAACTGTGTCATCACAAGGTTCCAGGACACTTGTCATCACAATGATCCATGATCTCTTTCATCACAATGCTCCATGAACCCTGTCATCTCAATGCTCCATGGCCTTTGTATTCACAATGCTCCATGGCCCCTGTAATCACAGAGCTCCATGACCCCTTTCATCCCAATGCTCCAAGACCGCTGTCATCACAATGCCCCATGACGCCTGCCTTCACAAATCTCCAAGACCTCTCTTACCAAAAAGCTCCATGATCCCTGTCAGTACAATGTTCCATGACACTTTTTATCACAATGCTCCATGACCCCTGTCATCAAAAAGTTCTCTGCCCATATCGTCACAATGCTCCTTGTCACCTTTCATCACAATGCACCATGCCCTTTCATCACAATGCTCCAGAATTCTTGTCATCGCAATGTTCCTTGACCGTGTCATCACAATGCTCCATGACCCTTGTCATCACAAAGCTCCATGACCCCTGGCATCACAATGATCCATGATTCCTTTCCTCACAGTGCTCCAGTACCCTTTTCATCACAATGCTCCATGCCATTGTCAGCACAATTCTCCTTGGACCCTGTCATCAAAATGCTCCATCCCCTTTTCATCACAATGCTCCAGATATCCTATCATTACAATGCTCCATGCTCGTGTCAACACAATGCTCCATGACCCCTGTCATCAAAATGCTTTATGAACCTTGTTATCAGAATGTTCCATGACCCCTGTCATCCAAATGATCCATGACCGTTGTCATCACAATGCTGCATGATACCTTTCATCCCAATTCTCTGTGACCGCTGTCATCACAATGCTCCAGGACAACTTTCATCACAATGCTCCATGACCCCTGTCATCACAACGTTCCATGAAAGTTGTCATCAAAATGCTCCATGACCCCGGTCACCACAAGGTTCCCTGCCCTTGTCATCACAATGGTACATGGCCTGGTCATCACAATGTTCCATGGCCTCTGTCATCACCATGCTCCATGGTCTTTCTCATCACAATGCTCTATGACCCCTGTCATCACAATGCTTGATGACCATTGTCATCACAATGCTCCAAGGCCCCTGTCATCACAATGCCTCATGGTCTTTGTAATCACAATGCTCAATGACCAATGTCATCACAGTGCTCCATGCCGTTGTCATCACAATGCTCCATGGTCCCTGTAATAACAATGCTCCATACCCTTGTCATCACAATGCTCCAGAACACTTGTCATCATAATGCTCCATTCCCGTGTCATCACATTGCTGAATGACACTTGTCATCACAATGTTCCTTGGCCTTTGTCATCACAGTGCTCCATGATACCTTTAATCAAAATTCTACATGACCACTCTCATCACAATGCAAGATGACCAATGTCATCACAATGCCCCATGACACGTGTCATCACAATTCGCCTTGGCCCTTGTCATCTCAATGCTGTATGAAACGTGTCATCAGTAGCTCCCAAGACCCTTGTCATCACAATGCTCCATGAACTCTGTTATCTCAATGTTCCATGGCCTTTGTATTCACAATGCTCCATTGTCCCGATACTCGCGTTGCTCCATGAACACTTTCATCACAATGCTCCTTGACCACTGTCACCATAATGCCCCATGACGTCTCTCATCACTGTGCTCCAAGGCCACTCTCATCAAAATGCTCCATGATCTGTGTCAGCACAATATTGCATGACACTTGTCATCACAATGCTCCATGATCCCACTAATCACAATGATCCCTGCCAATTTCATCACAATGACCCAAGTCTCCTGTAATCACAATGCTCCATGCCCTTGTCATCACAATGCTCCAGGTCTGTTGTCATCACCATGCTTCATGCCCGTGTCATCACAATGCTCCATGAATCTTGTCTTCACAATGCTCCATGGCCCATGTCATCACAATGCTCCATGACCCCTCTCATCACAATGCTCTATGGCCTTTGTCATCACAATGCTCCGTGACCCCCGTCAACACAATGCCTGATGACCCCTGTCATCAAAATGCTAAATGGCACTTGTCATCACAATGCTCTATGATGCCTGTCATCACTATTCTCCATGTCACTTGTTATCACAAGGCTCCATGGCCCCTGTACTCCCAGTACTCCATGACCCCTTTCATCACAATGCCCAATGTCACCTCTGATCACAATTCTCAATGGCATTTGTCATCACGATGCTCCATGACACCTGTCATCACAATGCTCCATGAGACTTGTCATCACAATGCTCCATGGCCCCTCTCATTCCTGTGCTCCATAATAACTTTAATCACATTTCCAGATGACCACTGCCATCACAATGCCCCATGACATTGTCATCACAATTCGCCATGACCATTGTCATCACAATGCTCCATGAACCATGTCATCACAGGGTCCCAGGACACTTGGCATCACAATGATCCATTACCACTTTCATCACAATGCTCCATGACCACTGCCATCTCAATGCCTCATGACGCCTGTCATCACAATTCTCCAAGGCCCCTCTCATCACAGTGCTCCATGACACTTGTCATCCCATTGCTCCATAACACCTGTCATCACAGTGTTCCCTGCCCATGTCATCAAAATGCTCCATGTCCCCTATAATCACAATGCTCCATGCCTTTTTCCTCACAAAGCTCCAGAATTTTGTCATCACAATGTTCCATGACCGTGGCATCACAATGCTCCATGGCCCTTGTCATCACAATGCTCCAGAATTCTTGTCATCACAATGTTCCATGAACGTGTCATCACAATGCTACATGACCCTGGTCATCACAGTTCTCCATGACCTTTGTCATCACAATGCTCTATGTCACTTTTCATCACAATTCTCAATGACCACTTTAATCACTATGCTCGCTGACCATTTTCATCACATTTCTCTATTGTCATTACAATTCCCCATGGCCCCTTTCTTCACAATTCTCCATGATGCCTGTCATCACAATGCTCCATGGCTTTTGTTATCACAATGCTCCAGGACCAGTTTCATCACAATACTCCATCCCCCTTGTCATCACAGTGCACAATGAAAGCTTTCATTACAATGCTCCATGACACTTGTCATCACCATGCTCCATGGCGTTTATCGTCACAATGCTCCCAGGCACTTTTCATCACGATATTCCATGAAAACTTTCATCACATTGCTCCATGACCATTGTCATCACAATAGTCCATACCCATGTCAACACAATGCTGCATAATCCCTGTCATCACAATAATGCATGACTGCTGTCATCACAATAATCCAGGACAATTTTCATAACAATGCTTCATGCCCCCAGTCATCACAGTGCTCCATGATACCTTTCATCACAATTCCTAGATGATCAATGTCATCACAATGCCCCATGACACCTGTTACCACAATTCGCTATGACCCTTGTCATCACAATACTCGATGAACCGTGTCATCACAGTGTTCCAGGACACATGTCATCACAATGATCCATTAATATTTTCATCACAATGCTCCAATACACCTGTCATCACAATGCTCCATGTCCCCTCTTATCATATTGCTCCATGATCTCTTTCATCACAATGCTCCATGACCACTGTCATCACCATACCTCAAGATGCCTGTCATCTCAGTGCTCCATGGCCCCTTTCATCACAAGGCTCCATGAACCCAGTCATCACAATGTTCCCTGCCCTCTTCGTCACAATGCTCCATGGGCCCTGTCATCACAATGCTCCATGCTCTTTTCATCACAATGCTCCAGATACCCTATCATTACCATGCTCCATGCCCGTGTCAACACAATGCTCCATGACCCCTGTCATCAAAATGCTTGATGAAACTTGTTATCAGAATGTTCCATGACCCCTGTCATCAAAATGATCCCTGACCGTTGTCATCGCAATGCTGCATGATACCTTTCATCCCAATCCTCTGTGACCGCTGTCATCACAATGCTCCAGGACAACTTTCATCACAATGCTCCATGCCCTGGTCATCAAAATGCTCCAGAACTCTTGTCATCATAATGCTCCATGCCAATGTCATCAAAATGCCCCATGACACTTGTCATCACAATGCTCCATGGCCTTTGTCATCACAATGTTCCATGGCCCCTGTCATCAGAGTGCTCCATGTTACCTTTCAATACAATTCTACATGACCACTGTCATCACAATGCCCCATGACAGATGATACCACAATTCGCCATGGTCCTTGTCATCACAATGCTCCATGAACTGTGTCATCACAAGGTTCCAGGACACTTGTCATCACAATGATCCATGATCTCTTTCATCACAATGCTCCATGAACCCTGTCATCTCAATGCTCCATGGCCTTTGTATTCACAATGCTCCATGGCCCCTGTAATCACAGAGCTCCATGACCCCTTTCATCCCAATGCTCCAAGACCGCTGTCATCACAATGCCCCATGACGCCTGCCTTCACAAATCTCCAAGACCTCTCTTACCAAAAAGCTCCATGATCCCTGTCAGTACAATGTTCCATGACACTTTTTATCACAATGCTCCATGACCCCTGTCATCAAAAAGTTCTCTGCCCATATCGTCACAATGCTCCTTGTCACCTTTCATCACAATGCACCATGCCCTTTCATCACAATGCTCCAGAATTCTTGTCATCGCAATGTTCCTTGACCGTGTCATCACAATGCTCCATGACCCTTGTCATCACAAAGCTCCATGACCCCTGGCATCACAATGATCCATGATTCCTTTCCTCACAGTGCTCCAGTACCCTTTTCATCACAATGCTCCATGCCATTGTCAGCACAATTCTCCTTGGACCCTGTCATCAAAATGCTCCATCCCCTTTTCATCACAATGCTCCAGATATCCTATCATTACAATGCTCCATGCTCGTGTCAACACAATGCTCCATGACCCCTGTCATCAAAATGCTTTATGAACCTTGTTATCAGAATGTTCCATGACCCCTGTCATCCAAATGATCCATGACCGTTGTCATCACAATGCTGCATGATACCTTTCATCCCAATTCTCTGTGACCGCTGTCATCACAATGCTCCAGGACAACTTTCATCACAATGCTCCATGACCCCTGTCATCACAACGTTCCATGAAAGTTGTCATCAAAATGCTCCATGACCCCGGTCACCACAAGGTTCCCTGCCCTTGTCATCACAATGGTACATGGCCTGGTCATCACAATGTTCCATGGCCTCTGTCATCACCATGCTCCATGGTCTTTCTCATCACAATGCTCTATGACCCCTGTCATCACAATGCTTGATGACCATTGTCATCACAATGCTCCAAGGCCCCTGTCATCACAATGCCTCATGGTCTTTGTAATCACAATGCTCAATGACCAATGTCATCACAGTGCTCCATGCCGTTGTCATCACAATGCTCCATGGTCCCTGTAATCACAATGCTCCATACCCTTGTCATCACAATGCTCCAGAACACTTGTCATCATAATGCTCCATTCCCGTGTCATCACATTGCTGAATGACACTTGTCATCACAATGTTCCTTGGCCTTTGTCATCACAGTGCTCCATGATACCTTTAATCAAAATTCTACATGACCACTCTCATCACAATGCAAGATGACCAATGTCATCACAATGCCCCATGACACGTGTCATCACAATTCGCCTTGGCCCTTGTCATCTCAATGCTGTATGAAACATGTCATCAGTAGCTCCCAAGACCCTTGTCATCACAATGCTCCATGAACTCTGTTATCTCAATGTTCCATGGCCTTTGTATTCACAATGCTCCATTGTCCCGATAATCGCGTTGCTCCATGAACACTTTCATCACAATGCTCCTTGACCACTGTCACCATAATGCCCCATGACGTCTCTCATCACTGTGCTCCAAGGCCACTCTCATCAAAATGCTCCATGATCTGTGTCAGCACAATATTGCATGACACTTGTCATCACAATGCTCCATGATCCCTCTCATCACAATGATCCCTGCCAATTTCATCACAATGACCCAAGTCTCCTGTAATCACAATGCTCCATGCCCTTGTCATCACAATGCTCCAGGTCTGTTGTCATCACCATGCTTCATGCCTGTGTCATCACAATGCTCCATGAATCTTGTCTTCACAATGCTCCATGGCCCATGTCATCACAATGCTCCATGACCCCTCTCATCACAATGCTCTATGGCCTTTGTCATCACAATGCTCCGTGACCCCCGTCAACACAATGCCTGATGACCCCTGTCATCAAAATGCTAAATGGCACTTGTCATCACAATGCTCTATGATGCCTGTCATCACTATTCTCCATGTCACTTGTTATCACAAGGCTCCATGGCCCCTGTACTCCCAGTACTCCATGATCCCTTTCATCACAATGCCCAATGTCACCTCTGATCACAATTCTCAATGGCATTTGTCATCACGATGCTCCATGACACCTGTCATCACAATGCTCCATGAGACTTGTCATCACAATGCTCCATGGCCCCTCTCATTACTGTGCTCCATAATAACTTTAATCACATTTCTAGATGACCACTGCCATCACAATGCCCCATGACATTGTCATCACAATTCGCCATGACCATTGTCATCACAATGCTCCATGAACCATGTCATCACAGGGTCCCAGGACACTTGGCATCACAATGATCCATTACCACTTTCATCACAATGCTCCATGACCACTGTCATCTCAATGCTCCATGGCCTTTGTATTCACAATGCTCCATGGCCCCTGTAATCACAGTGCTCCATAACACCTTTCATCATAATGCTCCATGACCACTGCCATCTCAATGCCTCATGACGCCTGTCATCACAATTCTCCAAGGCCCCTCTCATCACAGTGCTCCATGACACTTGTCATCCCATTGCTCCATAACACCTGTCATCACAGTGTTCCCTGCCCATGTCATCAAAATGCTCCATGTCCCCTATAATCACAATGCTCCATGCCTTTTTCCTCACAAAGCTCCAGAATTTTGTCATCACAATGTTCCATGACCGTGGCATCACAATGCTCCATGGCCCTTGTCATCACAATGCTCCAGAATTCTTGTCATCACAATGTTCCATGAACGTGTCATCACAATGCTACATGACCCTGGTCATCACAGTTCTCCATGACCTTTGTCATCACAATGCTCTATGTCACTTTTCATCACAATTCTCAATGACCACTTTAATCACTATGCTCGCTGACCATTTTCATCACATTTCTCTATTGTCATTACAATTCCCCATGGCCCCTTTCTTCACAATTCTCCATGATGCCTGTCATCACAATGCTCCATGGCTTTTGTTATCACAATGCTCCAGGACCAGTTTCATCACAATACTCCATCCCCCTTGTCATCACAGTGCACAATGAAAGCTTTCATTACAATGCTCCATGACACTTGTCATCACCATGCTCCATGGCGTTTATCGTCACAATGCTCCCAGGCACTTTTCATCACGATATTCCATGAAAACTTTCATCACATTGCTCCATGACCATTGTCATCACAATAGTCCATACCCATGTCAACACAATGCTGCATAATCCCTGTCATCACAATAATGCATGACTGCTGTCATCACAATAATCCAGGACAATTTTCATAACAATGCTTCATGCCCCCAGTCATCACAGTGCTCCATGATACCTTTCATCACAATTCCTAGATGATCAATGTCATCACAATGCCCCATGACACCTGTTACCACAATTCGCTATGACCCTTGTCATCACAATACTCGATGAACCGTGTCATCACAGTGTTCCAGGACACATGTCATCACAATGATCCATTAATATTTTCATCACAATGCTCCAATACACCTGTCATCACAATGCTCCATGTCCCCTCTTATCATATTGCTCCATGATCTCTTTCATCACAATGCTCCATGACCACTGTCATCACCATACCTCAAGATGCCTGTCATCTCAGTGCTCCATGGCCCCTTTCATCACAAGGCTCCATGAACCCAGTCATCACAATGTTCCCTGCCCTCTTCGTCACAATGCTCCATGGGCCCTGTCATCACAATGCTCCATGCTCTTTTCATCACAATGCTCCAGATACCCTATCATTACCATGCTCCATGCCCGTGTCAACACAATGCTCCATGACCCCTGTCATCAAAATGCTTGATGAAACTTGTTATCAGAATGTTCCATGACCCCTGTCATCAAAATGATCCCTGACCGTTGTCATCGCAATGCTGCATGATACCTTTCATCCCAATCCTCTGTGACCGCTGTCATCACAATGCTCCAGGACAACTTTCATCACAATGCTCCATGCCCTGGTCATCAAAATGCTCCAGAACTCTTGTCATCATAATGCTCCATGCCAATGTCATCAAAATGCCCCATGACACTTGTCATCACAATGCTCCATGGCCTTTGTCATCACAATGTTCCATGGCCCCTGTCATCACAGTGCTCCATGTTACCTTTCAATACAATTCTACATGACCACTGTCATCACAATGCCCCATGACAGATGATACCACAATTCGCCATGGTCCTTGTCATCACAATGCTCCATGAACTGTGTCATCACAAGGTTCCAGGACACTTGTCATCACAATGATCCATGATCTCTTTCATCACAATGCTCCATGAACCCTGTCATCTCAATGCTCCATGGCCTTTGTATTCACAATGCTCCATGGCCCCTGTAATCACAGAGCTCCATGACCCCTTTCATCCCAATGCTCCAAGACCGCTGTCATCACAATGCCCCATGACGCCTGCCTTCACAAATCTCCAAGACCTCTCTTACCAAAAAGCTCCATGATCCCTGTCAGTACAATGTTCCATGACACTTTTTATCACAATGCTCCATGACCCCTGTCATCAAAAAGTTCTCTGCCCATATCGTCACAATGCTCCTTGTCACCTTTCATCACAATGCACCATGCCCTTTCATCACAATGCTCCAGAATTCTTGTCATCGCAATGTTCCTTGACCGTGTCATCACAATGCTCCATGACCCTTGTCATCACAAAGCTCCATGACCCCTGGCATCACAATGATCCATGATTCCTTTCCTCACAGTGCTCCAGTACCCTTTTCATCACAATGCTCCATGCCATTGTCAGCACAATTCTCCTTGGACCCTGTCATCAAAATGCTCCATCCCCTTTTCATCACAATGCTCCAGATATCCTATCATTACAATGCTCCATGCTCGTGTCAACACAATGCTCCATGACCCCTGTCATCAAAATGCTTTATGAACCTTGTTATCAGAATGTTCCATGACCCCTGTCATCCAAATGATCCATGACCGTTGTCATCACAATGCTGCATGATACCTTTCATCCCAATTCTCTGTGACCGCTGTCATCACAATGCTCCAGGACAACTTTCATCACAATGCTCCATGACCCCTGTCATCACAACGTTCCATGAAAGTTGTCATCAAAATGCTCCATGACCCCGGTCACCACAAGGTTCCCTGCCCTTGTCATCACAATGGTACATGGCCTGGTCATCACAATGTTCCATGGCCTCTGTCATCACCATGCTCCATGGTCTTTCTCATCACAATGCTCTATGACCCCTGTCATCACAATGCTTGATGACCATTGTCATCACAATGCTCCAAGGCCCCTGTCATCACAATGCCTCATGGTCTTTGTAATCACAATGCTCAATGACCAATGTCATCACAGTGCTCCATGCCGTTGTCATCACAATGCTCCATGGTCCCTGTAATCACAATGCTCCATACCCTTGTCATCACAATGCTCCAGAACACTTCTCATCATAATGCTCCATTCCCGTGTCATCACATTGCTGAATGACACTTGTCATCACAATGTTCCTTGGCCTTTGTCATCACAGTGCTCCATGATACCTTTAATCAAAATTCTACATGACCACTCTCATCACAATGCAAGATGACCAATGTCATCACAATGCCCCATGACACGTGTCATCACAATTCGCCTTGGCCCTTGTCATCTCAATGCTGTATGAAACGTGTCATCAGTAGCTCCCAAGACCCTTGTCATCACAATGCTCCATGAACTCTGTTATCTCAATGTTCCATGGCCTTTGTATTCACAATGCTCCATTGTCCCGATAATCGCGTTGCTCCATGAACACTTTCATCACAATGCTCCTTGACCACTGTCACCATAATGCCCCATGACGTCTCTCATCACTGTGCTCCAAGGCCACTCTCATCAAAATGCTCCATGATCTGTGTCAGCACAATATTGCATGACACTTGTCATCACAATGCTCCATGATCCCTCTAATCACAATGATCCCTGCCAATTTCATCACAATGACCCAAGTCTCCTGTAATCACAATGCTCCATGCCCTTGTCATCACAATGCTCCAGGTCTGTTGTCATCACCATGCTTCATGCCTGTGTCATCACAATGCTCCATGAATCTTGTCTTCACAATGCTCCATGGCCCATGTCATCACAATGCTCCATGGCCCCTCTCATCACAATGCTCTATGGCCTTTGTCATCACAATGCTCCGTGACCCCCGTCAACACAGTGCCTGATGACCCCTGTCATCAAAATGCTAAATGGCACTTGTCATCACAATGCTCTATGATGCCTGTCATCACTATTCTCCATGTCACTTGTTATCACAAGGCTCCATGGCCCCTGTACTCCCAGTACTCCATGACCCCTTTCATCACAATGCCCAATGTCACCTCTGATCACAATTCTCAATGGCATTTGTCATCATGATGCTCCATGACACCTGTCATCACAATGCTCCATGAGACTTGTCATCACAATGCTCCATGGCGCCTCTCATTACTGTGCTCCATAATAACTTTAATCACATTTCTAGATGACCACTGCCATCACAATGCCCCATGACATTGTCATCACAATTCGCCATGACCATTGTCATCACAATGCTCCATGAACCATGTCATCACAGGGTCCCAGGACACTTGGCATCACAATGATCCATTACCACTTTCATCACAATGCTCCATGACCACTGTCATCTCAATGCTCCATGGCCTTTGTATTCACAATGCTCCATGGCCCCTGTAATCACAGTGCTCCATAACACCTTTCATCATAATGCTCCATGACCACTGCCATCTCAATGCCTCATGACGCCTGTCATCACAATTCTCCAAGGCCCCTCTCATCACAGTGCTCCATGACACTTGTCATCCCATTGCTCCATAACACCTGTCATCACAGTGTTCCCTGCCCATGTCATCAAAATGCTCCATGTCCCCTATAATCACAATGCTCCATGCCTTTTTCCTCACAAAGCTCCAGAATTTTGTCATCACAATGTTCCATGACCGTGGCATCCCAATGCTCCATGGCCCTTGTCATCACAATGCTCCAGAATTCTTGTCATCACAATGTTCCATGAACGTGTCATCACAATGCTACATGACCCTGGTCATCACAGTTCTCCATGACCTTTGTCATCACAATGCTCTATGTCACTTTTCATCACAATTCTCAATGACCACTTTAATCACTATGCTCGCTGACCATTTTCATCACATTTCTCTATTGTCATTACAATTCCCCATGGCCCCTTTCTTCACAATTCTCCATGATGCCTGTCATCACAATGCTCCATGGCTTTTGTTATCACAATGCTCCAGGACCAGTTTCATCACAATACTCCATCCCCCTTGTCATCACAGTGCACAATGAAAGCTTTCATTACAATGCTCCATGACACTTTTCATCACAATGCTCCATGACCCCTGTCATCACAAAGTTCTCTGCCCATATCATCACAATGCTACTTGTCACCTTTCATCACAATGCTCCATGCCCTTTCATCACAATGCTCCAGATTTCTTGTCATCACAATGTTCCTTGACCGTGTCATCACAATGCTCCATGACCCGTGTCATCACAAAGCTCCATGACCCATGGCATCACAATGATCCATGAATCCTTTCCTCACAGTGCTCCAGTACCCTTTTCATCACAATGCTCCATGCCATTGTCAGCACAATTCTCCTTGGACCCTGTCATCAAAATGCTCCATCCCCTTTTCATCACAATGCTCCAGATATCCTATCATTACAATGCTCCATGCTCGTGTCAACACAATGCTCCATGACCCCTGTCATCAAAATGCTTTATGAACCTTGTTATCAGAATGTTCCATGACCCCTGTCATCCAAATGATCCATGACCGTTGTCATCACAATGCTGCATGATACCTTTCATCCCAATTCTCTGTGACCGCTGTCATCACAATGCTCCAGGACAACTTTCATCACAATGCTCCATGACCCCTGTCATCACAACGTTCCATGAAAGTTGTCATCAAAATGCTCCATGACCCCGGTCACCACAAGGTTCCCTGCCCTTGTCATCACAATGGTACATGGCCTGGTCATCACAATGTTCCATGGCCTCTGTCATCACCATGCTCCATGGTCTTTCTCATCACAATGCTCTATGACCCCTGTCATCACAATGCTTGATGACCATTGTCATCACAATGCTCCAAGGCCCCTGTCATCACAATGCCTCATGGTCTTTGTAATCACAATGCTCAATGACCAATGTCATCACAGTGCTCCATGCCATTGTCATCACAATGCTCCATGGTCCCTGTAATCACAATGCTCCATACCCTTGTCATCACAATGCTCCAGAACACTTGTCATCATAATGCTCCATTCCCGTGTCATCACATTGCTGAATGACACTTGTCATCACAATGTTCCTTGGCCTTTGTCATCACAGTGCTCCATGATACATTTAATCAAAATTCTACATGACCACTCTCATCACAATGCAAGATGACCAATGTCATCACAATGCCCCATGACACGTGTCATCACAATTCGCCTTGGCCCTTGTCATCTCAATGCTGTATGAAACGTGTCATCAGTAGCTCCCAAGACCCTTGTCATCACAATGCTCCATGAACTCTGTTATCTCAATGTTCCATGGCCTTTGTATTCACAATGCTCCACTGTCCCGATAATCGCGTTGCTCCATGAACACTTTCATCACAATGCTCCTTGACCACTGTCACCATAATGCCCCATGACGTCTCTCATCACTGTGCTCCAAGGCCACTCTCATCAAAATGCCCCATGATCTGTGTCAGCACAATATTGCATGACACTTGTCATCACAATGCTCCATGATCCCTCTAATCACAATGAACCCTGCCAATTTCATCACAATTACCCAAGTCTCCTGTAATCACAATGCTCCATGCCCTTGTCATCACAATGCTCCAGGTCTGTTGTCATCACCATGCTTCATGCCCGTGTCATCACAATGCTCCATGAATCTTGTCTTCACAATGCTCCATGGCCCATGTCATCACAATGCTCCATGACCCCTCTCATCACAATGCTCTATGGCCTTTGTCATCACAATGCTCCGTGACCCCCGTCAACACAATGCCTGATGACCCCTGTCATCAAAATGCTAAATGGCACTTGTCATCACAATGCTCTATGATGCCTGTCATCACTATTCTCCATGTCACTTGTTATCACAAGGCTCCATGGCCCCTGTACTCCCAGTACTCCATGACCCCTTTCATCACAATGCCCAATGTCACCTCTGATCACAATTCTCAATGGCATTTGTCATCACGATGCTCCATGACACCTGTCATCACAATGCTCCATGAGACTTGTCATCACAATGCTCCATGGCCCCTCTCATTCCTGTGCTCCATAATAACTTTAATCACATTTCTAGATGACCACTGCCATCACAATGCCCCATGACATTGTCATCACAATTCGCCATGACCATTGTCATCACAATGCTCCATGAACCATGTCATCACAGGGTCCCAGGACACTTGTCCTCACAATGATCCATTACCACTTTCATCACAATGCTCCATGACCACTGTCATCTCAATGCTCCATGGCCTTTGTATTCACAATGCTCCATGGCCCCTGTAATCACAGTGCTCCATAACAACTTTCATCATAATGCTCCATGACCACTGCTATCTCAATGCCTCATGACGCCTGTCATCACAATTCTCTAAGGCCCCTCTCATCACAGTGCTCCATGACACTTGTCATCCCATTGCTCCATAACACCTGTCATCACAGTGTTCCCTGCCCATGTCATCAAAATGCTCCATGTCCCCTATAATCACAATGCTCCATGCCTTTTTCCTCACAAAGCTCCAGAATTTTGTCATCACAATGTTCCATGACCGTGGCATCCCAATGCTCCATGGCCCTTGTCATCACAATGCTCCAGAATTCTTGTCATCACAATGTTCCATGAACGTGTCATCACAATGCTACATGACCCTGGTCATCACAGTTCTCCATGACCTTTGTCATCACAATGCTCTATGTCACTTTTCATCACAATTCTCAATGACCACTTTAATCACTATGCTCGCTGACCATTTTCATCACATTTCTCTATTGTCATTACAATTCCCCATGGCCCCTTTCTTCACAATTCTCCATGATGCCTGTCATCACAATGCTCCATGGCTTTTGTTATCACAATGCTCCAGGACCAGTTTCATCACAATACTCCATCCCCCTTGTCATCACAGTGCACAGTGAAAGCTTTCATTACAATGCTCCATGACACTTGTCATCACAATGCTCCATGGCCTTTATCGTCACAATGCTCCCAGGCACTTTTCATCACGATATTCCATGAAAACTTTCATCACATTGCTCCATGACCATTGTCATCACAATAGTCCGTACCCATGTCAACACAATGCTGCATAATCCCTGTCATCCCAATTCTCCATGACTGCTGTCATCACAATAATCCAGGACAATTTTCATAACAATGCTTCATGCCCCCAGTCATCACAGTGCTCCATGATACCTTCCATCACAATTCCTAGATGATCAATGTCATCACAATGCCCCATGACACCTGTTATCACAATTCGCTATGACCCTTGTCATCACAATACTCGATGAACCGTGTCATCACAGTGTTCCAGGACACATGTCATCACAATGATCCTTTAATATTTTCATCACAATGCTCCAATACACCTGTCATCACAATGCTCCATGTCCCCTCATATCATATTGCTCCATGATCTCTTTCATCACAATGCTCCATGACCACTGTCATCACCATACCTCAAGACGCCTGTCATCTCAGTGCTCCATGGCCCCTTGCATCACAAGGCTCCATGAACCCAGTCATCACAATGTTCCCTGCCCTCTTCGTCACAATGCTCCATGGGCCCTGTCATCACAATGCTCCATGCCCTTGTCATCAAAATTCTCCAGAACTCTTGTCATCATAATGTTCCATGCCAATGTCATCAAAATGTCCCATGACACTTGTCATCACAATGCTCCATGGCCTTTGTCATCACAATGTTCCATGGCCCCTGTCATCACAGTGCTCCTTGATACCTTTCATCACAATTCTACATGACCACTGTCATCACAATGCCCCATTTCAGATGTCATCACAATTCGCCATGGTCCTTGTCATAACAATGCTCCATGAACCGTGTCATCACAAGGTTTCAGGACACTTGTCAGCACAATGATCCATGATCACTTTCATCACAATGCTCCATGAACCCTGTCATCTCAATGCTCCATAGCCTTTGTATTCACAATGCTCCATGGCCACTGTAATCACAGTGCTCCATGACCCCTTTCATCACAATGCTCCAAGACCGCTGTCATCACAATGCCCCATGACGCCTGCCACCACCAATCTCCAAGGGCTCCCTTACCAAAAAGCTCCATGATCCCTGTCAGTACAATGTTCCATGACACTTTTCATCACAATGCTCCATGACCCCTGTCATCACAAAGTTCTCTGCCCATATCATCACAATGCTACTTGTCACCTTTCATCACAATGCTCCATGCCCTTTCATCACAATGCTCCAGATTTCTTGTCATCACAATGTTCCTTGACCGTGTCATCACAATGCTCCATGACCCGTGTCATCACAAAGCTCCATGACCCCTGGCATCACAATGATCCATGATTCCTTTCCTCAGAGTGCTCCAGTACCCTTTTCATCACAATGCTCCATGCCATTGTCAGCACAATTCTCCTTGGACCCTGTCATCAAAATGCTCCATCCCCTTTTCATCACAATGCTCCAGATATCCTATCATTACGATGCTCCATGCCCGTGTCAACACAATGCTCCATGACCCCTGTCATCAAAATGCTTGATGAAACTTGTTATCAGAATGTTCCATGACCCCTGTCATCAAAATGATCCCTGACCGTTGTCATCGCAATGCTGCATGATACCTTTCATCCCAATCCTCTGTGACCGCTGTCATCACAATGCTCCAGGACAACTTTCATCACAATGCTCCATGACCCCTGTCATCACAACGTTCCATGAAAGTTGTCATCAAAATGCTCCATGACCCCGGTCACCACAAGGTTCCCTGCCCTTGTCATCACAATGGTACATGGCCTGGTCATCACAATGTTCCATGGCCTCTGTCATCACCATGCTCCATGGTCTTTCTCATCACAATGCTCTATGACCCCTGTCATCACAATGCTTGATGACCATTGTCATCACAATGCTCCAAGGCCCCTGTCATCACAATGCCTCATGGTCTTTGTAATCACAATGCTCAATGACCAATGTCATCACAGTGCTCCATGCCGTTGTCATCACAATGCTCCATGGTCCCTGTAATCACAATGCTCCATACTCTTGTCATCACAATGTTCCTTGGCCTTTGTCATCACAGTGCTCCATGATACCTTTAATCAAAATTCTACATGACCACTCTCATCACAATGCAAGATGACCAATGTCATCACAATGCCCCATGACACGTGTCATCACAATTCACCTTGGCCCTTGTCATCTCAATGCTGTATGAAACGTGTCATCAGTAGCTCCCAAGACCCTTGTCATCACAATGCTCCATGAACTCTGTTATCTCAATGTTCCATGGCCTTTGTATTCACAATGCTCCATTGTCCCGATAATCGCGTTGCTCCATGAACACTTTCATCACAATGCTCCTTGACCACTCTCACCATAATGCCCCATGACGTCTCTCATCACTGTGCTCCAAGGCCACTCTCATCAAAATGCTCCATGAGCTGTGTCAGCACAATATTGCATGACACTTGTCATCACAATGCTCCATGATCCCTCTAATCACAATGATCCCTGCCAATTTCATCACAATGACCCAAGTCTCCTGTAATCACAATGCTCCATGCCCTTGTCATCACAATGCTCCAGGTCTGTTGTCATCACCATGCTTCATGCCCGTGTCATCACAATGCTCCATGAATCTTGTCTTCACAATGCTCCATGGCCCATGTCATCACAATGCTCCATGACCCCTCTCATCACAATGCTCTATGGCCTTTGTCATCACAATGCTCCGTGACCCCCGTCAACACAATGCCTGATGACCCCTGTCATCAAAAGGCTAAATGGCACTTGTCATCACAATGCTCTATGATGCCTGTCATCACTATTCTCCATGTCACTTGTTATCACAAGGCTCCATGGCCCCTGTACTCCCAGTACTCCATGACCCCTTTCATCACAATGCCCAATGTCACCTCTGATCACAATTCTCAATGGCATTTGTCATCACGATTCTCCATGACACCTGTCATCACAATGCTCCATGACACTTGTCATCACAATGCTCCATGGCCCCTCTCATTCCTGTGCTCCATAATAACTTTAATCACATTTCTAGATGACCACTGCCATCACAATGCCCCATGACATTGTCTTCACAATTCGCCATGACCATTGTCATCACAATGCTCCATGAACCATGTCATCACAGGGTCCCAGGACACTTGGCATCACAATGATCCATTACCACTTTCATCATAATGCTCCATGACCACTGCTATCTCAATGCCTCATGACGCCTGTCATCACAATTCTCTAAGGCCCCTCTCATCACAGTGCTCCATGACACTTGTCATCCCATTGCTCCATAACACCTGTCATCACAGTGTTCCCTGCCCATGTCATCAAAATGCTCCATGTCCCCTATAATCACAATGCTCCATGCCTTTTTCCTCACAAAGCTCCAGAATTTTGTCATCACAATGTTCCATGACCGTGGCATCCCAATGCTCCATGGCCCTTGTCATCACAATGCTCCAGAATTCTTGTCATCACAATGTTCCATGAACGTGTCATCACAATGCTACATGACCCTGGTCATCACAGTTCTCCATGACCTTTGTCATCACAATGCTCTATGTCACTTTTCATCACAATTCTCAATGACCACTTTAATCACTATGCTCGCTGACCATTTTCATCACATTTCTCTATTGTCATTACAATTCCCCATGGCCCCTTTCTTCACAATTCTCCATGATGCCTGTCATCACAATGCTCCATGGCTTTTGTTATCACAATGCTCCAGGACCAGTTTCATCACAATACTCCATCCCCCTTGTCATCACAGTGCACAGTGAAAGCTTTCATTACAATGCTCCATGACACTTGTCATCACAATGCTCCATGGCCTTTATCGTCACAATGCTCCCAGGCACTTTTCATCACGATATTCCATGAAAACTTTCATCACATTGCTCCATGACCATTGTCATCACAATAGTCCGTACCCATGTCAACACAATGCTGCATAATCCCTGTCATCCCAATTCTCCATGACTGCTGTCATCACAATAATCCAGGACAATTTTCATAACAATGCTTCATGCCCCCAGTCATCACAGTGCTCCATGATACCTTCCATCACAATTCCTAGATGATCAATGTCATCACAATGCCCCATGACACCTGTTATCACAATTCGCTATGACCCTTGTCATCACAATACTCGATGAACCGTGTCATCACAGTGTTCCAGGACACATGTCATCACAATGATCCTTTAATATTTTCATCACAATGCTCCAATACACCTGTCATCACAATGCTCCATGTCCCCTCATATCATATTGCTCCATGATCTCTTTCATCACAATGCTCCATGACCACTGTCATCACCATACCTCAAGACGCCTGTCATCTCAGTGCTCCATGGCCCCTTGCATCACAAGGCTCCATGAACCCAGTCATCACAATGTTCCCTGCCCTCTTCGTCACAATGCTCCATGGGCCCTGTCATCACAATGCTCCATGCCCTTGTCATCAAAATTCTCCAGAACTCTTGTCATCATAATGTTCCATGCCAATGTCATCAAAATGTCCCATGACACTTGTCATCACAATGCTCCATGGCCTTTGTCATCACAATGTTCCATGGCCCCTGTCATCACAGTGCTCCTTGATACCTTTCATCACAATTCTACATGACCACTGTCATCACAATGCCCCATTTCAGATGTCATCACAATTCGCCATGGTCCTTGTCATAACAATGCTCCATGAACCGTGTCATCACAAGGTTTCAGGACACTTGTCAGCACAATGATCCATGATCACTTTCATCACAATGCTCCATGAACCCTGTCATCTCAATGCTCCATAGCCTTTGTATTCACAATGCTCCATGGCCACTGTAATCACAGTGCTCCATGACCCCTTTCATCACAATGCTCCAAGACCGCTGTCATCACAATGCCCCATGACGCCTGCCACCACCAATCTCCAAGGGCTCCCTTACCAAAAAGCTCCATGATCCCTGTCAGTACAATGTTCCATGACACTTTTCATCACAATGCTCCATGACCCCTGTCATCACAAAGTTCTCTGCCCATATCATCACAATGCTACTTGTCACCTTTCATCACAATGCTCCATGCCCTTTCATCACAATGCTCCAGATTTCTTGTCATCACAATGTTCCTTGACCGTGTCATCACAATGCTCCATGACCCGTGTCATCACAAAGCTCCATGACCACTGGCATCACAATGATCCATGATTCCTTTCCTCAGAGTGCTCCAGTACCCTTTTCATCACAATGCTCCATGCCATTGTCAGCACAATTCTCCTTGGACCCTGTCATCAAAATGCTCCATCCCCTTTTCATCACAATGCTCCAGATATCCTATCATTACGATGCTCCATGCCCGTGTCAACACAATGCTCCATGACCCCTGTCATCAAAATGCTTGATGAAACTTGTTATCAGAATGTTCCATGACCCCTGTCATCAAAATGATCCCTGACCGTTGTCATCGCAATGCTGCATGATACCTTTCATCCCAATCCTCTGTGACCGCTGTCATCACAATGCTCCAGGACAACTTTCATCACAATGCTCCATGACCCCTGTCATCACAACGTTCCATGAAAGTTGTCATCAAAATGCTCCATGACCCCGGTCACCACAAGGTTCCCTGCCCTTGTCATCACAATGGTACATGGCCTGGTCATCACAATGTTCCATGGCCTCTGTCATCACCATGCTCCATGGTCTTTCTCATCACAATGCTCTATGACCCCTGTCATCACAATGCTTGATGACCATTGTCATCACAATGCTCCAAGGCCCCTGTCATCACAATGCCTCATGGTCTTTGTAATCACAATGCTCAATGACCAATGTCATCACAGTGCTCCATGCCGTTGTCATCACAATGCTCCATGGTCCCTGTAATCACAATGCTCCATACTCTTGTCATCACAATGTTCCTTGGCCTTTGTCATCACAGTGCTCCATGATACCTTTAATCAAAATTCTACATGACCACTCTCATCACAATGCAAGATGACCAATGTCATCACAATGCCCCATGACACGTGTCATCACAATTCACCTTGGCCCTTGTCATCTCAATGCTGTATGAAACGTGTCATCAGTAGCTCCCAAGACCCTTGTCATCACAATGCTCCATGAACTCTGTTATCTCAATGTTCCATGGCCTTTGTATTCACAATGCTCCATTGTCCCGATAATCGCGTTGCTCCATGAACACTTTCATCACAATGCTCCTTGACCACTCTCACCATAATGCCCCATGACGTCTCTCATCACTGTGCTCCAAGGCCACTCTCATCAAAATGCTCCATGAGCTGTGTCAGCACAATATTGCATGACACTTGTCATCACAATGCTCCATGATCCCTCTAATCACAATGATCCCTGCCAATTTCATCACAATGACCCAAGTCTCCTGTAATCACAATGCTCCATGCCCTTGTCATCACAATGCTCCAGGTCTGTTGTCATCACCATGCTTCATGCCCGTGTCATCACAATGCTCCATGAATCTTGTCTTCACAATGCTCCATGGCCCATGTCATCACAATGCTCCATGACCCCTCTCATCACAATGCTCTATGGCCTTTGTCATCACAATGCTCCGTGACCCCCGTCAACACAATGCCTGATGACCCCTGTCATCAAAAGGCTAAATGGCACTTGTCATCACAATGCTCTATGATGCCTGTCATCACTATTCTCCATGTCACTTGTTATCACAAGGCTCCATGGCCCCTGTACTCCCAGTACTCCATGACCCCTTTCATCACAATGCCCAATGTCACCTCTGATCACAATTCTCAATGGCATTTGTCATCACGATTCTCCATGACACCTGTCATCACAATGCTCCATGACACTTGTCATCACAATGCTCCATGGCCCCTCTCATTCCTGTGCTCCATAATAACTTTAATCACATTTCTAGATGACCACTGCCATCACAATGCCCCATGACATTGTCTTCACAATTCGCCATGACCATTGTCATCACAATGCTCCATGAACCATGTCATCACAGGGTCCCAGGACACTTGGCATCACAATGATCCATTACCACTTTCATCACAATGCTCCATGACCACTGTCATCTCAATGCTCCATGGCCTTTGTATTCACAATGCTCCATGGCCCCTGTAATCACAGTGCTCCATAACACCTTTCATCATAATGCTCCATGACCACTGCCATCTCAATGCCTCATGACACCTGTCATCACAATTCTCCAAGGCCCCTCTCATCACAGTGCTCCATGACACTTGTCATCCCATTGCTCCATAACACCTGTCATCACAGTGTTCCCTGCCCATGTCATCAAAATGCTCCATGTCCCCTATAATCACAATGCTCCATGCCTTTTTCCTCACAAAGCTCCAGAATTTTGTCATCACAATGTTCCATGACCGTGGCATCCCAATGCTCCATGGCCCTTGTCATCACAATGCTCCAGAATTCTTGTCATCACAATGTTCCATGAACGTGTCATCACAATGCTACATGACCCTGGTCATCACAGTTCTCCATGACCTTTGTCATCACAATGCTCTATGTCACTTTTCATCACAATTCTCAATGACCACTTTAATCACTATGCTCGCTGATCATTTTCATCACATTTCTCTATTGTCATTACAATTCCCCATGGCCCCTTTCTTCACAATTCTCCATGATGCCTGTCATCACAATGCTCCATGGCTTTTGTTATCACAATGCTCCAGGACCAGTTTCATCACAATACTCCATCCCCCTTGTCATCACAGTGCACAATGAAAGCTTTCATTACAATGCTCCATGACACTTGTCATCACAATGCTCCATGGCCTTTATCGTCACAGTGCTCCCAGGCACTTTTCATCACGATATTCCATGAAAACTTTCATCACATTGCTCCATGACCATTGTCATCACAATAGTCCGTACCCATGTCAACACAATGCTGCATAATCCCTGTCATCCCAATTCTCCATGACTGCTGTCATCACAATAATCCAGGACAATTTTCATAACAATGCTTCATGCCCCCAGTCATCACAGTGCTCCATGATACCTTCCATCACAATTCCTAGATGATCAATGTCATCACAATGCCCCATGACACCTGTTATCACAATTCGCTATGACCCTTGTCATCACAATACTCGATGAACCGTGTCATCACAGTGTTCCAGGACACATGTCATCACAATGATCCTTTAATATTTTCATCACAATGCTCCAATACACCTGTCATCACAATGCTCCATGTCCCCTCATATCATATTGCTCCATGATCTCTTTCATCACAATGCTCCATGACCACTGTCATCACCATACCTCAAGACGCCTGTCATCTCAGTGCTCCATGGCCCCTTGCATCACAAGGCTCCATGAACCCAGTCATCACAATGTTCCCTGCCCTCTTCGTCACAATGCTCCATGGGCCCTGTCATCACAATGCTCCATGCCCTTGTCATCAAAATTCTCCAGAACTCTTGTCATCATAATGTTCCATGCCAATGTCATCAAAATGTCCCATGACACTTGTCATCACAATGCTCCATGGCCTTTGTCATCACAATGTTCCATGGCCCCTGTCATCACAGTGCTCCTTGATACCTTTCATCACAATTCTACATGACCACTGTCATCACAATGCCCCATTTCAGATGTCATCACAATTCGCCATGGTCCTTGTCATAACAATGCTCCATGAACCGTGTCATCACAAGGTTTCAGGACACTTGTCAGCACAATGATCCATGATCACTTTCATCACAATGCTCCATGAACCCTGTCATCTCAATGCTCCATAGCCTTTGTATTCACAATGCTCCATGGCCACTGTAATCACAGTGCTCCATGACCCCTTTCATCACAATGCTCCAAGACCGCTGTCATCACAATGCCCCATGACGCCTGCCACCACCAATCTCCAAGGGCTCCCTTACCAAAAAGCTCCATGATCCCTGTCAGTACAATGTTCCATGACACTTTTCATCACAATGCTCCATGACCCCTGTCATCACAAAGTTCTCTGCCCATATCATCACAATGCTACTTGTCACCTTTCATCACAATGCTCCATGCCCTTTCATCACAATGCTCCAGATTTCTTGTCATCACAATGTTCCTTGACCGTGTCATCACAATGCTCCATGACCCGTGTCATCACAAAGCTCCATGACCCCTGGCATCACAATGATCCATGATTCCTTTCCTCAGAGTGCTCCAGTACCCTTTTCATCACAATGCTCCATGCCATTGTCAGCACAATTCTCCTTGGACCCTGTCATCAAAATGCTCCATCTCCTTTTCATCACAATGCTCCAGATATCCTATCATTACGATGCTCCATGCCCGTGTCAACACAATGCTCCATGACCCCTGTCATCAAAATGCTTGATGAAACTTGTTATCAGAATGTTCCATGACCCCTGTCATCAAAATGATCCCTGACCGTTGTCATCGCAATGCTGCATGATACCTTTCATCCCAATCCTCTGTGACCGCTGTCATCACAATGCTCCAGGACAACTTTCATCACAATGCTCCATGACCCCTGTCATCACAACGTTCCATGAAAGTTGTCATCAAAATGCTCCATGACCCCGGTCACCACAAGGTTCCCTGCCCTTGTCATCACAATGGTACATGGCCTGGTCATCACAATGTTCCATGGCCTCTGTCATCACCATGCTCCATGGTCTTTCTCATCACAATGCTCTATGACCCCTGTCATCACAATGCTTGATGACCATTGTCATCACAATGCTCCAAGGCCCCTGTCATCACAATGCCTCATGGTCTTTGTAATCACAATGCTCAATGACCAATGTCATCACAGTGCTCCATGCCGTTGTCATCACAATGCTCCATGGTCCCTGTAATCACAATGCTCCATACTCTTGTCATCACAATGTTCCTTGGCCTTTGTCATCACAGTGCTCCATGATACCTTTAATCAAAATTCTACATGACCACTCTCATCACAATTCAAGATGACCAATGTCATCACAATGCCCCATGACACGTGTCATCACAATTCACCTTGGCCCTTGTCATCTCAATGCTGTATGAAACGTGTCATCAGTAGCTCCCAAGACCCTTGTCATCACAATGCTCCATGAACTCTGTTATCTCAATGTTCCATGGCCTTTGTATTCACAATGCTCCATTGTCCCGATAATCGCGTTGCTCCATGAACACTTTCATCACAATGCTCCTTGACCACTCTCACCATAATGCCCCATGACGTCTCTCATCACTGTGCTCCAAGGCCACTCTCATCAAAATGCTCCATGAGCTGTGTCAGCACAATATTGCATGACACTTGTCATCACAATGCTCCATGATCCCTCTAATCACAATGATCCCTGCCAATTTCATCACAATGACCCAAGTCTCCTGTAATCACAATGCTCCATGCCCTTGTCATCACAATGCTCCAGGTCTGTTGTCATCACCATGCTTCATGCCCGTGTCATCACAATGCTCCATGAATCTTGTCTTCACAATGCTCCATGGCCAATGTCATCACAATGCTCCATGACCCCTCTCATCACAATGCTTTATGGCCTTTGTCATCACAATGCTCCATGGCCCCTGTAATCACAGTGCTCCATAACACCTTTCATCATAATGCTCCATGACCACTGCCATCTCAATGCCTCATGACGCCTGTCATCACAATTCTCCAAGGCCCCTCTCATCACAGTGCTCCATGACACTTGTCATCCCATTGCTCCATAACACCTGTCATCACAGTGTTCCCTGCCCATGTCATCAAAATGCTCCATGTCCCCTATAATCACAATGCTCCATGCCTTTTTCCTCACAAAGCTCCAGAATTTTGTCATCACAATGTTCCATGACCGTGGCATCCCAATGCTCCATGGCCCTTGTCATCACAATGCTCCAGAATTCTTGTCATCACAATGTTCCATGAACGTGTCATCACAATGCTACATGACCCTGGTCATCACAGTTCTCCATGACCTTTGTCATCACAATGCTCTATGTCACTTTTCATCACAATTCTCAATTACCACTTTAATCACTATGCTCGCTGATCATTTTCATCACATTTCTCTATTGTCATTACAATTCCCCATGGCCCCTTTCTTCACAATTCTCCATGATGCCTGTCATCACAATGCTCCATGGCTTTTGTTATCACAATGCTCCAGGACCAGTTTCATCACAATACTCCATCCCCCTTGTCATCACAGTGCACAATGAAAGCTTTCATTACAATGCTCCATGACACTTGTCATCACAATGCTCCATGGCCTTTATCGTCACAGTGCTCCCAGGCACTTTTCATCACGATATTCCATGAAAACTTTCATCACATTGCTCCATGACCATTGTCATCACAATAGTCCATACCCATGTCAACACAATGCTGCATAATCCCTGTCATCCCAATTCTCCATGACTGCTGTCATCACAATAATCCAGGACAATTTTCATAACAATGCTTCATGCCCCCAGTCATCACAGTGCTCCATGATACCTTTCATCACAATTCCTAGATGATCAATGTCATCACAATGCCCCATGACACCTGTTATCACAATTCGCTATGACCCTTGTCATCACAATACTCGATGAACCGTGTCATCACAGTGTTCCAGGACACATGTCATCACAATGATCCATTAATATTTTCATCACAATGCTCCAATACACCTGTCATCACAATGCTCCATGTCCCCTCTTATCATATTGCTCCATGATCTCTTTCATCACAATGCTCCATGACCACTGTCATCACCATACCTCAAGACGCCTGTCATCTCAGTGCTCCATGGCCCCTTTCATCACAAGGCTCCATGAACCCAGTCATCACAATGTTCCCTGCCCTCTTCGCCACAATGCTCCATGGGCCCTGTCATCACAATGCTCTATGCCCTTGTCATCAAAATTCTCCAGAACTCTTGTCATCATAATGTTCCATGCCAATGTCATCAAAATGTCCCATGACACTTGTCATCACAATGCTCCATGGCCTTTGTCATCACAATGTTCCATGGCCCCTGTCATCACAGTTCTCCTTGATACCTTTCATCACAATTCTACATGACCACTGTCATCACAATGCCCCATTTCAGATGTCATCACAATTCGCCATGGTCCTTGTCATAACAATGCTCCATGAACCGTGTCATCACAAGGTTTCAGGACACTTGTCATCACAATGATCCATGATCACTTTCATCACAATGCTCCATGAACCCTGTCATCTCAATGCTCCATAGCCTTTGTATTCACAATGCTCCATGGCCCCTGTAATCACAGTGCTCCATGACCCCTTTCATCACAATGCTCCAAGACCGCTGTCATCACAATGCTCCAGGACAACTTTCATCACAATGCTCCATGCCCTGGTCATCAAAATGCTCCAGAACTCTTGTCATCATAATGCTCCATGCCAATGTCATCAAAATGCCCCATGACACTTGTCATCACAATGCTCCATGGCCTTTGTCATCACAATGTTCCATGGCCCCTGTCATCAGAGTGCTCCATGTTACCTTTCAATACAATTCTACATTACCACTGTCATCACAATGCCCCATGACAGATGATACCACAGTTCGGCATGGTCCTTGTCATCACAATGCTCCATGAACTGTGTCATCACAAGGTTCCAGGACACTTGTCATCACAATGATCCATGATCACTTTCATCACAATGTTCCATGAACCCTGTCATCTCAATGCTCCATGGCCTTTGTATTCACAATGCTCCATGGCCCCTGTAATCACAGAGCTCCATGACCCCTTTCATCCCAATGCTCCAAGACCGCTGTCATCACAATGCCCCATGACGCCTGCCTTCACAAATCTCCAAGACCTCTCTTACCAAAAAGCTCCATGATCCCTGTCAGTACAATGTTCCATGACACTTTTTATCACAATGCTCCATGACCCCTGTCATCAAAAAGTTCTCTGCCCATATCGTCACAATGCTCCTTGTCACCTTTCATCACAATGCACCATGCCCTTTCATCACAATGCTCCAGAATTCTTGTCATCGCAATGTTCCTTGACCGTGTCATCACAATGCTCCATGACCCTTGTCATCACAAAGCTCCATGACCCCTGGCATCACAATGATCCATGATTCCTTTCCTCACAGTGCTCCAGTACCCTTTTCATCACAATGCTCCATGCCATTGTCAGCACAATTCTCCTTGGACCCTCTCATCAAAATGCTCCATCCCCTTTTCATCACAATGCTCCAGATATCCTATCATTACAATGCTCCATGCTCGTGTCAACACAATGCTCCATGATCCCTGTCATCAAAATGCTTTATGAACCTTGTTATCAGAATGTTCCTTGACCCCTGTCATCCAAATGATCCATGACCGTTGTCATCACAATGCTGCATGATACCTTTCATCCCAATTCTCTGTGACCGCTGTCATCACAATGCTCCAGGACAACTTTCATCACAATGCTCCATGACCTCTGTCATCACAACGTTCCATGAAAGTTGTCATCAAAATGCTCCATGACCCCGGTCACCACAAGGTTCCCTGCCTTTGTCATCACAATGGTACATGGCCTGGTCATCACAATGTTCCATGGCCTCTGTCATCACCATGCTCCATGGTCTTTCTCATCACAATGCTCTATGACCCCTGTCATCACAATGCTTGATGACCATTGTCATCACAATGCTCCAAGGCCCCTGTCATCACAATGCCTCATGGTCTTTGTAATCACAATGCTCAATGACCAATATCATCACAGTGCTCCATGCCGTTGTCATCACAATGCTCCATGGTCCCTGTAATCACAATGCTCCATACCCTTGTCATCACAATGCTCCAGAACACTTGTCATCATAATGCTCCATTCCCGTGTCATCACATTGCTGAATGACACTTGTCATCACAATGTTCCTTGGCCTTTGTCATCACAGTGCTCCATGATACCTTTAATCAAAATTCTACATGACCACTCTCATCACAATGCAAGATGACCAATGTCATCACAATGCCCCATGACACGTGTCATCACAATTCGCCTTGGCCCTTGTCATCTCAATGCTGTATGAAACGTGTCATCAGTAGCTCCCAAGACCCTTGTCATCACAATGCTCCATGAACTCTGTTATCTCAATGTTCCATGGCCTTTGTATTCACAATGCTCCATTGTCCCGATAATCGCGTTGCTCCATGAACACTTTCATCACAATGCTCCTTGACCACTGTCACCATAATGCCCCATGACGTCTCTCATCACTGTGCTCCAAGGCCACTCTCATCAAAATGCTCCATGATCTGTGTCAGCACAATATTGCATGACACTTGTCATCACAATGCTCCATGATCCCTCTAATCACAATGATCCCTGCCAATTTCATCACAATGACCCAAGTCTCCTGTAATCACAATGCTCCATGCCCTTGTCATCACAATGCTCCAGGTCTGTTGTCATCACCATGCTTCATGCCCGTGTCATCACAATGCTCCATGAATCTTGTCTTCACAATGCTCCATGGCCCATGTCATCACAATGCTCCATGACCCCTCTCATCACAATGCTCTATGGCCTTTGTCATCACAATGCTCCGTGACCCCCGTCAACACAATGCCTGATGACCCCTGTCATCAAAAGGCTAAATGGCACTTGTCATCACAATGCTCTATGATGCCTGTCATCACTATTCTCCATGTCACTTGTTATCACAAGGCTCCATGGCCCCTGTACTCCCAGTACTCCATGACCCCTTTCATCACAATGCCCAATGTCACCTCTGATCACAATTCTCAATGGCATTTGTCATCACGATGCTCCATGACACCTGTCATCACAATGCTCCATGAGACTTGTCATCACAATGCTCCATGGCCCCTCTCATTACTGTGCTCCATAATAACTTTAATCACATTTCTAGATGACCACTGCCATCACAATGCCCCATGACATTGTCATCACAATTCGCCATGACCATTGTCATCACAATGCTCCATGAACCATGTCATCACAGGGTCCCACGACACTTGTCCTCACAATGATCCATTACCACTTTCATCACAATGCTCCATGACCACTGTCATCTCAATGCTCCATGGCCTTTGTATTCACAATGCTCCATGGCCCCTGTAATCACAGTGCTCCATAACACCTTTCATCATAATGCTCCATGACCACTGCCATCTCAATGCCTCATGACGCCTGTCATCACAATTCTCCAAGGCCCCTCTCATCACAGTGCTCCATGACACTTGTCATCCCATTGCTCCATAACACCTGTCATCACAGTGTTCCCTGCCCATGTCATCAAAATGCTCCATGTCCCCTATAATCACAATGCTCCATGCCTTTTTCCTCACAAAGCTCCAGAATTTTGTCATCACAATGTTCCATGACCGTGGCATCCCAATGCTCCATGGCCCTTGTCATCACAATGCTCCAGAATTCTTGTCATCACAATGTTCCATGAACGTGTCATCACAATGCTACATGACCCTGGTCATCACAGTTCTCCATGACCTTTGTCATCACAATGCTCTATGTCACTTTTCATCACAATTCTCAATGACCACTTTAATCACTATGCTCGCTGACCATTTTCATCACATTTCTCTATTGTCATTAAAATTCCCCATGGCCCCTTTCTTCACAATTCTCCATGATGCCTGTCATCACAATGCTCCATGGCTTTTGTTATCACAATGCTCCAGGACCAGTTTCATCACAATACTCCATCCCCCTTGTCATCACAGTGCACAATGAAAGCTTTCATTACAATGCTCTATGACACTTGTCATCACAATGCTCCATGGCCTTTATCGTCACAATGCTCCCAGGCACTTTTCATCACGATATTCCATGAAAACTTTCATCACATTGCTCCATGACCATTGTCATCACAATAGTCCATACCCATGTCAACACAATGCTGCATAATCCCTGTCATCCCAATTCTCCATGACTGCTGTCATCACAATAATCCAGGACAATTTTCATTACAATGCTTCATGCCCCCAGTCATCACAGTGCTCCATGATACCTTTCATCACAATTCCTAGATGATCAATGTCATCACAATGCCCCATGACACCTGTCACCACAATTCGCTATGACCCTTGTCATCACAATACTCGATGAACCGTGTCATCACAGTGTTCCAGGACACATGTCATCACAATCATCCATTAATATTTTCATCACAATGCTCCAATACACCTGTCATCACAATGCTCCATGTCCCCTCTTATCATATTGCTCCATGATCTCTTTCATCACAATGCTCCATGACCACTGTCATCACCATACCTCAAGACGCCTGTCATCTCAGTGCTCCATGGCCCCTTTCATCACAAGGCTCCATGAACCCAGTCATCACAATGTTCCCTGCCCTCTTCGTCACAATGCTCCATGGGCCCTGTCATCACAATGCTCCATGCCCTTGTCATCAAAATTCTCCAGAACTCTTGTCATCATAATGTTCCATGCCAATGTCATCAAAATGTCCCATGACACTTGTCATCACAATGCTCCATGGCCTTTGTCATCACAATGTTCCATGGCCCCTGTCATCACAGTGCTCCTTGATACCTTTCATCACAATTCTACATGACCACTGTCATCACAATGCCCCATTTCAGATGTCATCACAATTCGCCATGGTCCTTGTCATAACAATGCTCCATGAACCGTGTCATCACAAGGTTTCAGGACACTTGTCATCACAATGATCCATGATCACTTTCATCACAATGCTCCATGAACCCTGTCATCTCAATGCTCCATAGCCTTTGTATTCACAATGCTCCATGGCCCCTGTAATCACAGTGCTCCATGACCCCTTTCATCACAATGCTCCAAGACCGCTGTCATCACAATGCCCCATGACGCCTGCCACCACCAATCTCCAAGGGCTCCCTTACCAAAAAGCTCCATGATCCCTGTCAGTACAATGTTCCATGACACTTTTCATCACAATGCTCCATGACCCCTGTCATCACAAAGTTCTCTGCCCATATCATCACAATGCTACTTGTCACCTTTCATCACAATGCTCCATGCCCTTTCATCACAATGCTCCAGATTTCTTGTCATCACAATGTTCCTTGACCGTGTCATCACAATGCTCCATGACCCGTGTCATCACAAAGCTCCATGACCCCTGGCATCACAATGATCCATGATTCCTTTCCTCACAGTGCTCCAGTACCCTTTTCATCACAATGCTCCATGCCATTGTCAGCACAATGCTACTTGGACACTGTCATCAAAATGCTCCATCCCCTTTTCATCACAATGCTCCAGATATCCTATCATTACAATGCTCCATGCCCGTGTCAACACAATGCTCCATGACCCCTGTCATCAAAATGCTTGATGAAACTTGTTATCAGAATGTTCCATGACCCCTGTCATCAAAATGATCCCTGACCGTTGTCATCGCAATGCTGCATGATACCTTTCATCCCAATCCTCTGTGACCGCTGTCATCACAATGCTCCAGGACAACTTTCATCACAATGCTCCATGCCCTGGTCATCAAAATGCTCCAGAACTCTTGTCATCATAATGCTCCATGCCAATGTCATCAAAATGCCCCATGACACTTGTCATCACAATGCTCCATGGCCTTTGTCATCACAATGTTCCATGGCCCCTGTCATCAGAGTGCTCCATGTTACCTTTCAATACAATTCTACATGACCACTGTCATCACAATGCCCCATGACAGATGATACCACAATTCGCCATGGTCCTTGTCATCACAATGCTCCATGAACTGTGTCATCACAAGGTTCCAGGACACTTGTCATCACAATGATCCATGATCTCTTTCATCACAATGCTCCATGAACCCTGTCATCTCAATGCTCCATGGCCTTTGTATTCACAATGCTCCATGGCCCCTGTAATCACAGAGCTCCATGACCCCTTTCATCCCAATGCTCCAAGACCGCTGTCATCACAATGCCCCATGACGCCTGCCTTCACAAATCTCCAAGACCTCTCTTACCAAAAAGCTCCATGATCCCTGTCAGTACAATGTTCCATGACACTTTTTATCACAATGCTCCATGACCCCTGTCATCAAAAAGTTCTCTGCCCATATCGTCACAATGCTCCTTGTCACCTTTCATCACAATGCACCATGCCCTTTCATCACAATGCTCCAGAATTCTTGTCATCGCAATGTTCCTTGACCGTGTCATCACAATGCTCCATGACCCTTGTCATCACAAAGCTCCAGGACCCCTGGCATCACAATGATCCATGATTCCTTTCCTCACAGTGCTCCAGTACCCTTTTCATCACAATGCTCCATGCCATTGTCAGCACAATTCTCCTTGGACCCTCTCATCAAAATGCTCCATCCCCTTTTCATCACAATGCTCCAGATATCCTATCATTACAATGCTCCATGCTCGTGTCAACACAATGCTCCATGACCCCTGTCATCAAAATGCTTGATGAAACTTGTTATCAGAATGTTCCATGACCCCTGTCATCAAAATGATCCCTGACCGTTGTCATCGCAATGCTGCATGATACCTTTCATCCCAATCCTCTGTGACCGCTGTCATCACAATGCTCCAGGACAACTTTCATCACAATGCTCCATGACCCCTGTCATCACAACGTTCCATGAAAGTTGTCATCAAAATGCTCCATGACCCCGGTCACCACAAGGTTCCCTGCCTTTGTCATCACAATGGTACATGGCCTGGTCATCACAATGTTCCATGGCCTCTGTCATCACCATGCTCCATGGTCTTTCTCATCACAATGCTCTATGACCCCTGTCATCACAATGCTTGATGACCATTGTCATCACAATGCTCCAAGGCCCCTGTCATCACAATGCCTCATGGTCTTTGTAATCACAATGCTCAATGACCAATGTCATCACAGTGCTCCATGCCGTTGTCATCACAATGCTCCATGGTCCCTGTAATCACAATGCTCCATACCCTTGTCATCACAATGCTCCAGAACACTTGTCATCATAATGCTCCATTCCCGTGTCATCACATTGCTGAATGACACTTGTCATCACAATGTTCCTTGGCCTTTGTCATCACAGTGCTCCATGATACCTTTAATCAAAATTCTACATGACCACTCTCATCACAATGCAAGATGACCAATGTCATCACAATGCCCCATGACACGTGTCATCACAATTCGCCTTGGCCCTTGTCATCTCAATGCTGTATGAAACGTGTCATCAGTAGCTCCCAAGACCCTTGTCATCACAATGCTCCATGAACTCTGTTATCTCAATGTTCCATGGCCTTTGTATTCACAATGCTCCATTGTCCCGATAATCGCGTTGCTCCATGAACACTTTCATCACAATGCTCCTTGACCACTGTCACCATAATGCCCCATGACGTCTCTCATCACTGTGCTCCAAGGCCACTCTCATCAAAATGCTCCATGATCTGTGTCAGCACAATATTGCATGACACTTGTCATCACAATGCTCCATGATCCCTCTAATCACAATGATCCCTGCCAATTTCATCACAATGACCCAAGTCTCCTGTAATCACAATGCTCCATGCCCTTGTCATCACAATGCTCCAGGTCTGTTGTCATCACCATGCTTCATGACCGTGTCATCACAATGCTCCATGAATCTTGTCTTCACAATGCTCCATGGCCCATGTCATCACAATGCTCCATGACCCCTCTCATCACAATGCTCTATGGCCTTTGTCATCACAATGCTCCGTGACCCCCGTCAACACAATGCCTGATGACCCCTGTCATCAAAAGGCTAAATGGCACTTGTCATCACAATGCTCTATGATGCCTGTCATCACTGTTCTCCATGTCACTTGTTATCACAAGGCTCCATGGCCCCTGTACTCCCAGTACTCCATGACCCCTTTCATCACAATGCCCAATGTCACCTCTGATCACAATTCTCAATGGCATTTGTCATCACGATGCTCCATGACACCTGTCATCACAATGCTCCATGAGACTTGTCATCACAATGCTCCATGGCCCCTCTCATTACTGTGCTCCATAATAACTTTAATCACATTTCTAGATGACCACTGCCATCACAATGCCCCATGACATTGTCATCACAATTCGCCATGACCATTGTCATCACAATGCTCCATGAACCATGTCATCACAGGGTCCCAGGACACTTGTCATCACAATGATCCATTACCACTTTCATCACAATGCTCCATGACCACTGTCATCTCAATGCTCCATGGCCTTTGTATTCACAACGCTCCATGGCCCCTGTAATCACAGTTCTCCATAACACCTTTCATCATAATGCTCCATGACCACTGCCATCTCAATGCCTCATGACGCCTGTCATCACAATTCTCCAAGGCCCCTCTCATCACAGTGCTCCATGACACTTGTCATCCCATTGCTCCATAACACCTGTCATCACAGTGTTCCCTGCCCATGTCATCAAAATGCTCCATGTCCCCTATAATCACAATGCTCCATGCCTTTTTCCTCACAAAGCTCCAGAATTTTGTCATCACAATGTTCCATGACCGTGGCATCCCAATGCTCCATGGCCCTTGTCATCACAATGCTCCAGAATTCTTGTCATCACAATGTTCCATGAACGTGTCATCACAATGCTACATGACCCTGGTCATCACAGTTCTCCATGACCTTTGTCATCACAATGCTCTATGTCACTTTTCATCACAATTCTCAATGACCACTTTAATCACTATGCTCGCTGACCATTTTCATCACATTTCTCTATTGTCATTACAATTCCCCATGGCCCCTTTCTTCACAATTCTCCATGATGCCTGTCATCACAATGCTCCATGGCTTTTGTTATCACAATGCTCCAGGACCAGTTTCATCACAATACTCCATCCCCCTTGTCATCACAGTGCACAATGAAAGCTTTCATTACAATGCTCTATGACACTTGTCATCACAATGCTCCATGGCCTTTATCGTCACAATGCTCCCAGGCACTTTTCATCACGATATTCCATGAAAACTTTCATCACATTGCTCCATGACCATTGTCATCACAATAGTCCATACCCATGTCAACACAATGCTGCATAATCCCTGTCATCCCAATTCTCCATGACTGCTGTCATCACAATAATCCAGGACAATTTTCATTACAATGCTTCATGCCCCCAGTCATCACAGTGCTCCATGATACCTTTCATCACAATTCCTAGATGATCAATGTCATCACAATGCCCCATGACACCTGTCACCACAATTCGCTATGACCCTTGTCATCACAATACTCGATGAACCGTGTCATCACAGTGTTCCAGGACACATGTCATCACAATGATCCATTAATATTTTCATCACAATGCTCCAATACACCTGTCATCACAATGCTCCATGTCCCCTCTTATCATATTGCTCCATGATCTCTTTCATCACAATGCTCCATGACCACTGTCATCACCATACCTCAAGACGCCTGTCATCTCAGTGCTCCATGGCCCCTTTCATCACAAGGCTCCATGAACCCAGTCATCACAATGTTCCCTGCCCTCTTCGTCACAATGCTCCATGGGCCCTGTCATCACAATGCTCCATGCCCTTGTCATCAAAATTCTCCAGAACTCTTGTCATCATAATGTTCCATGCCAATGTCATCAAAATGTCCCATGACACTTGTCATCACAATGCTCCATGGCCTTTGTCATCACAATGTTCCATGGCCCCTGTCATCACAGTGCTCCTTGATACCTTTCATCACAATTCTACATGACCACTGTCATCACAATGCCCCATTTCAGATGTCATCACAATTCGCCATGGTCCTTGTCATAACAATGCTCCATGAACCGTGTCATCACAAGGTTTCAGGACACTTGTCATCACAATGATCCATGATCACTTTCATCACAATGCTCCATGAACCCTGTCATCTCAATGCTCCATAGCCTTTGTATTCACAATGCTCCATGGCCCCTGTAATCACAGTGCTCCATGACCCCTTTCATCACAATGCTCCAAGACCGCTGTCATCACAATGCCCCATGACGCCTGCCACCACCAATCTCCAAGGGCTCCCTTACCAAAAAGCTCCATGATCCCTGTCAGTACAATGTTCCATGACACTTTTCATCACAATGCTCCATGACCCCTGTCATCACAAAGTTCTCTGCCCATATCATCACAATGCTACTTGTCACCTTTCATCACAATGCTCCATGCCCTTTCATCACAATGCTCCAGATTTCTTGTCATCACAATGTTCCTTGACCGTGTCATCACAATGCTCCATGACCCGTGTCATCACAAAGCTCCATGACCCCTGGCATCACAATGATCCATGATTCCTTTCCTCACAGTGCTCCAGTACCCTTTTCATCACAATGCTCCATGCCATTGTCAGCACAATGCTACTTGGACACTGTCATCAAAATGCTCCATCCCCTTTTCATCACAATGCTCCAGATATCCTATCATTACAATGCTCCATGCCCGTGTCAACACAATGCTCCATGACCCCTGTCATCAAAATGCTTGATGAAACTTGTTATCAGAATGTTCCATGACCCCTGTCATCAAAATGATCCCTGACCGTTGTCATCGCAATGCTGCATGATACCTTTCATCCCAATCCTCTGTGACCGCTGTCATCACAATGCTCCAGGACAACTTTCATCACAATGCTCCATGCCCTGGTCATCAAAATGCTCCAGAACTCTTGTCATCATAATGCTCCATGCCAATGTCATCAAAATGCCCCATGACACTTGTCATCACAATGCTCCATGGCCTTTGTCATCACAATGTTCCATGGCCCCTGTCATCAGAGTGCTCCATGTTACCTTTCAATACAATTCTACATGACCACTGTCATCACAATGCCCCATGACAGATGATACCACAATTCGCCATGGTCCTTGTCATCACAATGCTCCATGAACTGTGTCATCACAAGGTTCCAGGACACTTGTCATCACAATGATCCATGATCTCTTTCATCACAATGCTCCATGAACCCTGTCATCTCAATGCTCCATGGCCTTTGTATTCACAATGCTCCATGGCCCCTGTAATCACAGAGCTCCATGACCCCTTTCATCCCAATGCTCCAAGACCGCTGTCATCACAATGCCCCATGACGCCTGCCTTCACAAATCTCCAAGACCTCTCTTACCAAAAAGCTCCATGATCCCTGTCAGTACAATGTTCCATGACACTTTTTATCACAATGCTCCATGACCCCTGTCATCAAAAAGTTCTCTGCCCATATCGTCACAATGCTCCTTGTCACCTTTCATCACAATGCACCATGCCCTTTCATCACAATGCTCCAGAATTCTTGTCATCGCAATGTTCCTTGACCGTGTCATCACAATGCTCCATGACCCTTGTCATCACAAAGCTCCATGACCCCTGGCATCACAATGATCCATGATTCCTTTCCTCACAGTGCTCCAGTACCCTTTTCATCACAATGCTCCATGCCATTGTCAGCACAATTCTCCTTGGACCCTCTCATCAAAATGCTCCATCCCCTTTTCATCACAATGCTCCAGATATCCTATCATTACAATGCTCCATGCTCGTGTCAACACAATGCTCCATGACCCCTGTCATCAAAATGCTTGATGAAACTTGTTATCAGAATGTTCCATGACCCCTGTCATCAAAATGATCCCTGACCGTTGTCATCGCAATGCTGCATGATACCTTTCATCCCAATCCTCTGTGACCGCTGTCATCACAATGCTCCAGGACAACTTTCATCACAATGCTCCATGACCCCTGTCATCACAACGTTCCATGAAAGTTGTCATCAAAATGCTCCATGACCCCGGTCACCACAAGGTTCCCTGCCTTTGTCATCACAATGGTACATGGCCTGGTCATCACAATGTTCCATGGCCTCTGTCATCACCATGCTCCATGGTCTTTCTCATCACAATGCTCTATGACCCCTGTCATCACAATGCTTGATGACCATTGTCATCACAATGCTCCAAGGCCCCTGTCATCACAATGCCTCATGGTCTTTGTAATCACAATGCTCAATGACCAATGTCATCACAGTGCTCCATGCCGTTGTCATCACAATGCTCCATGGTCCCTGTAATCACAATGCTCCATACCCTTGTCATCACAATGCTCCAGAACACTTGTCATCATAATGCTCCATTCCCGTGTCATCACATTGCTGAATGACACTTGTCATCACAATGTTCCTTGGCCTTTGTCATCACAGTGCTCCATGATACCTTTAATCAAAATTCTACATGACCACTCTCATCACAATGCAAGATGACCAATGTCATCACAATGCCCCATGACACGTGTCATCACAATTCGCCTTGGCCCTTGTCATCTCAATGCTGTATGAAACGTGTCATCAGTAGCTCCCAAGACCCTTGTCATCACAATGCTCCATGAACTCTGTTATCTCAATGTTCCATGGCCTTTGTATTCACAATGCTCCATTGTCCCGATAATCGCGTTGCTCCATGAACACTTTCATCACAATGCTCCTTGACCACTGTCACCATAATGCCCCATGACGTCTCTCATCACTATGCTCCAAGGCCACTCTCATCAAAATGCTCCATGATCTGTGTCAGCACAATATTGCATGACACTTGTCATCACAATGCTCCATGATCCCTCTCATCACAATGATCCCTGCCAATTTCATCACAATGACCCAAGTCTCCTGTAATCACAATGCTCCATGCCCTTGTCATCACAATGCTCCAGGTCTGTTGTCATCACCATGCTTCATGCCTGTGTCATCACAATGCTCCATGAATCTTGTCTTCACAATGCTCCATGGCCCATGTCATCACAATGCTCCATGACCCCTCTCATCACAATGCTCTATGGCCTTTGTCATCACAATGCTCCGTGACCCCCGTCAACACAATGCCTGATGACCCCTGTCATCAAAATGCTAAATGGCACTTGTCATCACAATGCTCTATGATGCCTGTCATCACTATTCTCCATGTCACTTGTTATCACAAGGCTCCATGGCCCCTGTACTCCCAGTACTCCATGACCCCTTTCATCACAATGCCCAATGTCACCTCTGATCACAATTCTCAATGGCATTTGTCATCACGATGCTCCATGACACCTGTCATCACAATGCTCCATGAGACTTGTCATCACAATGCTCCATGGCCCCTCTCATTACTGTGCTCCATAATAACTTTAATCACATTTCTAGATGACCACTGCCATCACAATGCCCCATGACATTGTCATCACAATTCGCCATGACCATTGTCATCACAATGCTCCATGAACCATGTCATCACAGGGTCCCAGGACACTTGTCCTCACAATGATCCATTACCACTTTCATCACAATGCTCCATGACCACTGTCATCTCAATGCTCCATGGCCTTTGTATTCACAATGCTCCATGGCCCCTGTAATCACAGTGCTCCATAACACCTTTCATCATAATGCTCCATGACCACTGCTATCTCAATGCCTCATGACGCCTGTCATCACAATTCTCTAAGGCCCCTCTCATCACAGTGCTCCATGACACTTGTCATCCCATTGCTCCATAACACCTGTCATCACAGTGTTCCCTGCCCATGTCATCAAAATGCTCCATGTCCCCTATAATCACAATGCTCCATGCCTTTTTCCTCACAAAGCTCCAGAATTTTGTCATCACAATGTTCCATGACCGTGGCATCCCAATGCTCCATGGCCCTTGTCATCACAATGCTCCAGAATTCTTGTCATCACAATGTTCCATGAACGTGTCATCACAATGCTACATGACCCTGGTCATCACAGTTCTCCATGACCTTTGTCATCACAATGCTCTATGTCACTTTTCATCACAATTCTCAATGACCACTTTAATCACTATGCTCGCTGACCATTTTCATCACATTTCTCTATTGTCATTACAATTCCCCATGGCCCCTTTCTTCACAATTCTCCATGATGCCTGTCATCACAATGCTCCATGGCTTTTGTTATCACAATGCTCCAGGACCAGTTTCATCACAATACTCCATCCCCCTTGTCATCACAGTGCACAGTGAAAGCTTTCATTACAATGCTCCATGACACTTGTCATCACAATGCTCCATGGCCTTTATCGTCACAATGCTCCCAGGCACTTTTCATCACGATATTCCATGAAAACTTTCATCACATTGCTCCATGACCATTGTCATCACAATAGTCCGTACCCATGTCAACACAATGCTGCATAATCCCTGTCATCCCAATTCTCCATGACTGCTGTCATCACAATAATCCAGGACAATTTTCATAACAATGCTTCATGCCCCCAGTCATCACAGTGCTCCATGATACCTTCCATCACAATTCCTAGATGATCAATGTCATCACAATGCCCCATGACACCTGTTATCACAATTCGCTATGACCCTTGTCATCACAATACTCGATGAACCGTGTCATCACAGTGTTCCAGGACACATGTCATCACAATCATCCATTAATATTTTCATCACAATGCTCCAATACACCTGTCATCACAATGCTCCATGTCCCCTCTTATCATATTGCTCCATGATCTCTTTCATCACAATGCTCCATGACCACTGTCATCACCATACCTCAAGACGCCTGTCATCTCAGTGCTCCATGGCCCCTTTCATCACAAGGCTCCATGAACCCAGTCATCACAATGTTCCCTGCCCTCTTCGTCACAATGCTCCATGGGCCCTGTCATCACAATGCTCCATGCCCTTGTCATCAAAATTCTCCAGAACTCTTGTCATCATAATGTTCCATGCCAATGTCATCAAAATGTCCCATGACACTTGTCATCACAATGCTCCATGGCCTTTGTCATCACAATGTTCCATGGCCCCTGTCATCACAGTGCTCCTTGATACCTTTCATCACAATTCTACATGACCACTGTCATCACAATGCCCCATTTCAGATGTCATCACAATTCGCCATGGTCCTTGTCATAACAATGCTCCATGAACCGTGTCATCACAAGGTTTCAGGACACTTGTCATCACAATGATCCATGATCACTTTCATCACAATGCTCCATGAACCCTGTCATCTCAATGCTCCATAGCCTTTGTATTCACAATGCTCCATGGCCCCTGTAATCACAGTGCTCCATGACCCCTTTCATCACAATGCTCCAAGACCGCTGTCATCACAATGCCCCATGACGCCTGCCACCACCAATCTCCAAGGGCTCCCTTACCAAAAAGCTCCATGATCCCTGTCAGTACAATGTTCCATGACACTTTTCATCACAATGCTCCATGACCCCTGTCATCACAAAGTTCTCTGCCCATATCATCACAATGCTACTTGTCACCTTTCATCACAATGCTCCATGCCCTTTCATCACAATGCTCCAGATTTCTTGTCATCACAATGTTCCTTGACCGTGTCATCACAATGCTCCATGACCCGTGTCATCACAAAGCTCCATGACCCCTGGCATCACAATGATCCATGATTCCTTTCCTCACAGTGCTCCAGTACCCTTTTCATCACAATGCTCCATGCCATTGTCAGCACAATGCTACTTGGACACTGTCATCAAAATGCTCCATCCCCTTTTCATCACAATGCTCCAGATATCCTATCATTACAATGCTCCATGCCCGTGTCAACACAATGCTCCATGACCCCTGTCATCAAAATGCTTGATGAAACTTGTTATCAGAATGTTCCATGACCCCTGTCATCAAAATGATCCCTGACCGTTGTCATCGCAATGCTGCATGATACCTTTCATCCCAATCCTCTGTGACCGCTGTCATCACAATGCTCCAGGACAACTTTCATCACAATGCTCCATGCCCTGGTCATCAAAATGCTCCAGAACTCTTGTCATCATAATGCTCCATGCCAATGTCATCAAAATGCCCCATGACACTTGTCATCACAATGCTCCATGGCCTTTGTCATCACAATGTTCCATGGCCCCTGTCATCAGAGTGCTCCATGTTACCTTTCAATACAATTCTACATGACCACTGTCATCACAATGCCCCATGACAGATGATACCACAATTCGCCATGGTCCTTGTCATCACAATGCTCCATGAACTGTGTCATCACAAGGTTCCAGGACACTTGTCATCACAATGATCCATGATCACTTTCATCACAATGCTCCATGAACCCTGTCATCACAAAGTTCTCTGCCCATATCATCACAATGCTCCTTGTCACCTTTCATCACACTGCACCATGCCCTTTCATCACAATGCTCCAGAATTCTTGTCATCGCAATGTTCCTTGACCGTGTCATCACAATGCTCCATGACCCTTGTCATCACAAAGCTCCATGACCCCTGGCATCACAATGATCCATGATTCCTTTCCTCACAGTGCTCCAGTACCCTTTTCATCACAATGCTCCATGCCATTGTCAGCACAATTCTCCTTGGACCCTCTCATCAAAATGCTCCATCCCCTTTTCATCACAATGCTCCAGATATCCTATCATTACAATGCTCCATGCTCGTGTCAACACAATGCTCCATGACCCCTGTCATCAAAATGCTTTATGAACCTTGTTATCAGAATGTTCCTTGACCCCTGTCATCCAAATGATCCATGACCGTTGTCATCACAATGCTGCATGATACCTTTCATCCCAATTCTCTGTGACCGCTGTCATCACAATGCTCCAGGACAACTTTCATCACAATGCTCCATGACCCCTGTCATCACAACGTTCCATGAAAGTTGTCATCAAAATGCTCCATGACCCCGGTCACCACAAGGTTCCCTGCCTTTGTCATCACAATGGTACATGGCCTGGTCATCACAATGTTCCATGGCCTCTGTCATCACCATGCTCCATGGTCTTTCTCATCACAATGCTCTATGACCCCTGTCATCACAATGCTTGATGACCATTGTCATCACAATGCTCCAAGGCCCCTGTCATCACAATGCCTCATGGTCTTTGTAATCACAATGCTCAATGACCAATGTCATCACAGTGCTCCATGCCGTTGTCATCACAATGCTCCATGGTCCCTGTAATCACAATGCTCCATACCCTTGTCATCACAATGCTCCAGAACACTTGTCATCATAATGCTCCATTCCCGTGTCATCACATTGCTGAATGACACTTGTCATCACAATGTTCCTTGGCCTTTGTCATCACAGTGCTCCATGATACCTTTAATCAAAATTCTACATGACCACTCTCATCACAATGCAAGATGACCAATGTCATCACAATGCCCCATGACACGTGTCATCACAATTCGCCTTGGCCCTTGTCATCTCAATGCTGTATGAAACGTGTCATCAGTAGCTCCCAAGACCCTTGTCATCACAATGCTCCATGAATTCTGTTATCTCAATGTTCCATGGCCTTTGTATTCACAATGCTCCATTGTCCCGATAATCGCGTTGCTCCATGAACACTTTCATCACAATGCTCCTTGACCACTGTCACCATAATGCCCCATGACGTCTCTCATCACTGTGCTCCAAGGCCACTCTCATCAAAATGCTCCATGATCTGTGTCAGCACAATATTGCATGACACTTGTCATCACAATGCTCCATGATCCCTCTAATCACAATGATCCCTGCCAATTTCATCACAATGACCCAAGTCTCCTGTAATCACAATGCTCCATGCCCTTGTCATCACAATGCTCCAGGTCTGTTGTCATCACCATGCTTCATGACCGTGTCATCACAATGCTCCATGAATCTTGTCTTCACAATGCTCCATGGCCCATGTCATCACAATGCTCCATGACCCCTCTCATCCCAATGCTCTATGGCCTTTGTCATCACAATGCTCCGTGACCCCCGTCAACACAATGCCTGATGACCCCTGTCATCAAAAGGCTAAATGGCACTTGTCATCACAATGCTCTATGATGCCTGTCATCACTGTTCTCCATGTCACTTGTTATCACAAGGCTCCGTGGCCCCTGTACTCCCAGTACTCCATGACCCCTTTCATCACAATGCCCAATGTCACCTCTGATCACAATTCTCAATGGCATTTGTCATCACGATGCTCCATGACACCTGTCATCACAATGCTCCATGAGACTTGTCATCACAATGCTCCATGGCCCCTCTCATTACTGTGCTCCATAATAACTTTAATCACATTTCTAGATGACCACTGCCATCACAATGCCCCATGACATTGTCATCACAATTCGCCATGACCATTGTCATCACAATGCTCCATGAACCATGTCATCACAGGGTCCCAGGACACTTGTCATCACAATGATCCATTACCACTTTCATCACAATGCTCCATGACCACTGTCATCTCAATGCTCCATGGCCTTTGTATTCACAACGCTCCATGGCCCCTGTAATCACAGTGCTCCATAACACCTTTCATCATAATGCTCCATGACCACTGCCATCTCAATGCCTCATGACGCCTGTCATCACAATTCTCCAAGGCCCCTCTCATCACAGTGCTCCATGACACTTGTCATCCCATTGCTCCATAACACCTGTCATCACAGTGTTCCCTGCCCATGTCATCAAAATGCTCCATGTCCCCTATAATCACAATGCTCCATGCCTTTTTCCTCACAAAGCTCCAGAATTTTGTCATCACAATGTTCCATGACCGTGGCATCCCAATGCTCCATGGCCCTTGTCATCACAATGCTCCAGAATTCTTGTCATCACAATGTTCCATGAACGTGTCATCACAATGCTACATGACCCTGGTCATCACAGTTCTCCATGACCTTTGTCATCACAATGCTCTATGTCACTTTTCATCACAATTCTCAATGACCACTTTAATCACTATGCTCGCTGACCATTTTCATCACATTTCTCTATTGTCATTACAATTCCCCATGGCCCCTTTCTTCACAATTCTCCATGATGCCTGTCATCACAATGCTCCATGGCTTTTGTTATCACAATGCTCCAGGACCAGTTTCATCACAATACTCCATCCCCCTTGTCATCACAGTGCACAATGAAAGCTTTCATTACAATGCTCTATGACACTTGTCATCACAATGCTCCATGGCCTTTATCGTCACAATGCTCCCAGGCACTTTTCATCACGATATTCCATGAAAACTTTCATCACATTGCTCCATGACCATTGTCATCACAATAGTCCATACCCATGTCAACACAATGCTGCATAATCCCTGTCATCCCAATTCTCCATGACTGCTGTCATCACAATAATCCAGGACAATTTTCATTACAATGCTTCATGCCCCCAGTCATCACAGTGCTCCATGATACCTTTCATCACAATTCCTAGATGATCAATGTCATCACAATGCCCCATGACACCTGTCACCACAATTCGCTATGACCCTTGTCATCACAATACTCGATGAACCGTGTCATCACAGTGTTCCAGGACACATGTCATCACAATGATCCATTAATATTTTCATCACAATGCTCCAATACACCTGTCATCACAATGCTCCATGTCCCCTCTTATCATATTGCTCCATGATCTCTTTCATCACAATGCTCCATGACCACTGTCATCACCATACCTCAAGACGCCTGTCATCTCAGTGCTCCATGGCCCCTTTCATCACAAGGCTCCATGAACCCAGTCATCACAATGTTCCCTGCCCTCTTCGTCACAATGCTCCATGGGCCCTGTCATCACAATGCTCCATGCCCTTGTCATCAAAATTCTCCAGAACTCTTGTCATCATAATGTTCCATGCCAATGTCATCAAAATGTCCCATGACACTTGTCATCACAATGCTCCATGGCCTTTGTCATCACAATGTTCCATGGCCCCTGTCATCACAGTGCTCCTTGATACCTTTCATCACAATTCTACATGACCACTGTCATCACAATGCCCCATTTCAGATGTCATCACAATTCGCCATGGTCCTTGTCATAACAATGCTCCATGAACCGTGTCATCACAAGGTTTCAGGACACTTGTCATCACAATGATCCATGATCACTTTCATCACAATGCTCCATGAACCCTGTCATCTCAATGCTCCATAGCCTTTGTATTCACAATGCTCCATGGCCCCTGTAATCACAGTGCTCCATGACCCCTTTCATCACAATGCTCCAAGACCGCTGTCATCACAATGCCCCATGACGCCTGCCACCACCAATCTCCAAGGGCTCCCTTACCAAAAAGCTCCATGATCCCTGTCAGTACAATGTTCCATGACACTTTTCATCACAATGCTCCATGACCCCTGTCATCACAAAGTTCTCTGCCCATATCATCACAATGCTACTTGTCACCTTTCATCACAATGCTCCATGCCCTTTCATCACAATGCTCCAGATTTCTTGTCATCACAATGTTCCTTGACCGTGTCATCACAATGCTCCATGACCCGTGTCATCACAAAGCTCCATGACCCCTGGCATCACAATGATCCATGATTCCTTTCCTCACAGTGCTCCAGTACCCTTTTCATCACAATGCTCCATGCCATTGTCAGCACAATGCTACTTGGACACTGTCATCAAAATGCTCCATCCCCTTTTCATCACAATGCTCCAGATATCCTATCATTACAATGCTCCATGCCCGTGTCAACACAATGCTCCATGACCCCTGTCATCAAAATGCTTGATGAAACTTGTTATCAGAATGTTCCATGACCCCTGTCATCAAAATGATCCCTGACCGTTGTCATCGCAATGCTGCATGATACCTTTCATCCCAATCCTCTGTGACCGCTGTCATCACAATGCTCCAGGACAACTTTCATCACAATGCTCCATGCCCTGGTCATCAAAATGCTCCAGAACTCTTGTCATCATAATGCTCCATGCCAATGTCATCAAAATGCCCCATGACACTTGTCATCACAATGCTCCATGGCCTTTGTCATCACAATGTTCCATGGCCCCTGTCATCAGAGTGCTCCATGTTACCTTTCAATACAATTCTACATGACCACTGTCATCACAATGCCCCATGACAGATGATACCACAATTCGCCATGGTCCTTGTCATCACAATGCTCCATGAACTGTGTCATCACAAGGTTCCAGGACACTTGTCATCACAATGATCCATGATCTCTTTCATCACAATGCTCCATGAACCCTGTCATCTCAATGCTCCATGGCCTTTGTATTCACAATGCTCCATGGCCCCTGTAATCACAGAGCTCCATGACCCCTTTCATCCCAATGCTCCAAGACCGCTGTCATCACAATGCCCCATGACGCCTGCCTTCACAAATCTCCAAGACCTCTCTTACCAAAAAGCTCCATGATCCCTGTCAGTACAATGTTCCATGACACTTTTTATCACAATGCTCCATGACCCCTGTCATCAAAAAGTTCTCTGCCCATATCGTCACAATGCTCCTTGTCACCTTTCATCACAATGCACCATGCCCTTTCATCACAATGCTCCAGAATTCTTGTCATCGCAATGTTCCTTGACCGTGTCATCACAATGCTCCATGACCCTTGTCATCACAAAGCTCCAGGACCCCTGGCATCACAATGATCCATGATTCCTTTCCTCACAGTGCTCCAGTACCCTTTTCATCACAATGCTCCATGCCATTGTCAGCACAATTCTCCTTGGACCCTCTCATCAAAATGCTCCATCCCCTTTTCATCACAATGCTCCAGATATCCTATCATTACAATGCTCCATGCTCGTGTCAACACAATGCTCCATGACCCCTGTCATCAAAATGCTTGATGAAACTTGTTATCAGAATGTTCCATGACCCCTGTCATCAAAATGATCCCTGACCGTTGTCATCGCAATGCTGCATGATACCTTTCATCCCAATCCTCTGTGACCGCTGTCATCACAATGCTCCAGGACAACTTTCATCACAATGCTCCATGACCCCTGTCATCACAACGTTCCATGAAAGTTGTCATCAAAATGCTCCATGACCCCGGTCACCACAAGGTTCCCTGCCTTTGTCATCACAATGGTACATGGCCTGGTCATCACAATGTTCCATGGCCTCTGTCATCACCATGCTCCATGGTCTTTCTCATCACAATGCTCTATGACCCCTGTCATCACAATGCTTGATGACCATTGTCATCACAATGCTCCAAGGCCCCTGTCATCACAATGCCTCATGGTCTTTGTAATCACAATGCTCAATGACCAATGTCATCACAGTGCTCCATGCCGTTGTCATCACAATGCTCCATGGTCCCTGTAATCACAATGCTCCATACCCTTGTCATCACAATGCTCCAGAACACTTGTCATCATAATGCTCCATTCCCGTGTCATCACATTGCTGAATGACACTTGTCATCACAATGTTCCTTGGCCTTTGTCATCACAGTGCTCCATGATACCTTTAATCAAAATTCTACATGACCACTCTCATCACAATGCAAGATGACCAATGTCATCACAATGCCCCATGACACGTGTCATCACAATTCGCCTTGGCCCTTGTCATCTCAATGCTGTATGAAACGTGTCATCAGTAGCTCCCAAGACCCTTGTCATCACAATGCTCCATGAACTCTGTTATCTCAATGTTCCATGGCCTTTGTATTCACAATGCTCCATTGTCCCGATAATCGCGTTGCTCCATGAACACTTTCATCACAATGCTCCTTGACCACTGTCACCATAATGCCCCATGACGTCTCTCATCACTGTGCTCCAAGGCCACTCTCATCAAAATGCTCCATGATCTGTGTCAGCACAATATTGCATGACACTTGTCATCACAATGCTCCATGATCCCTCTCATCACAATGATCCCTGCCAATTTCATCACAATGACCCAAGTCTCCTGTAATCACAATGCTCCATGCCCTTGTCATCACAATGCTCCAGGTCTGTTGTCATCACCATGCTTCATGCCTGTGTCATCACAATGCTCCATGAATCTTGTCTTCACAATGCTCCATGGCCCATGTCATCACAATGCTCCATGACCCCTCTCATCACAATGCTCTATGGCCTTTGTCATCACAATGCTCCGTGACCCCCGTCAACACAATGCCTGATGACCCCTGTCATCAAAATGCTAAATGGCACTTGTCATCACAATGCTCTATGATGCCTGTCATCACTATTCTCCATGTCACTTGTTATCACAAGGCTCCATGGCCCCTGTACTCCCAGTACTCCATGACCCCTTTCATCACAATGCCCAATGTCACCTCTGATCACAATTCTCAATGGCATTTGTCATCACGATGCTCCATGACACCTGTCATCACAATGCTCCATGAGACTTGTCATCACAATGCTCCATGGCCCCTCTCATTACTGTGCTCCATAATAACTTTAATCACATTTCTAGATGACCACTGCCATCACAATGCCCCATGACATTGTCATCACAATTCGCCATGACCATTGTCATCACAATGCTCCATGAACCATGTCATCACAGGGTCCCAGGACACTTGTCCTCACAATGATCCATTACCACTTTCATCACAATGCTCCATGACCACTGTCATCTCAATGCTCCATGGCCTTTGTATTCACAATGCTCCATGGCCCCTGTAATCACAGTGCTCCATAACACCTTTCATCATAATGCTCCATGACCACTGCTATCTCAATGCCTCATGACGCCTGTCATCACAATTCTCTAAGGCCCCTCTCATCACAGTGCTCCATGACACTTGTCATCCCATTGCTCCATAACACCTGTCATCACAGTGTTCCCTGCCCATGTCATCAAAATGCTCCATGTCCCCTATAATCACAATGCTCCATGCCTTTTTCCTCACAAAGCTCCAGAATTTTGTCATCACAATGTTCCATGACCGTGGCATCCCAATGCTCCATGGCCCTTGTCATCACAATGCTCCAGAATTCTTGTCATCACAATGTTCCATGAACGTGTCATCACAATGCTACATGACCCTGGTCATCACAGTTCTCCATGACCTTTGTCATCACAATGCTCTATGTCACTTTTCATCACAATTCTCAATGACCACTTTAATCACTATGCTCGCTGACCATTTTCATCACATTTCTCTATTGTCATTACAATTCCCCATGGCCCCTTTCTTCACAATTCTCCATGATGCCTGTCATCACAATGCTCCATGGCTTTTGTTATCACAATGCTCCAGGACCAGTTTCATCACAATACTCCATCCCCCTTGTCATCACAGTGCACAGTGAAAGCTTTCATTACAATGCTCCATGACACTTGTCATCACAATGCTCCATGGCCTTTATCGTCACAATGCTCCCAGGCACTTTTCATCACGATATTCCATGAAAACTTTCATCACATTGCTCCATGACCATTGTCATCACAATAGTCCGTACCCATGTCAACACAATGCTGCATAATCCCTGTCATCCCAATTCTCCATGACTGCTGTCATCACAATAATCCAGGACAATTTTCATAACAATGCTTCATGCCCCCAGTCATCACAGTGCTCCATGATACCTTCCATCACAATTCCTAGATGATCAATGTCATCACAATGCCCCATGACACCTGTTATCACAATTCGCTATGACCCTTGTCATCACAATACTCGATGAACCGTGTCATCACAGTGTTCCAGGACACATGTCATCACAATCATCCATTAATATTTTCATCACAATGCTCCAATACACCTGTCATCACAATGCTCCATGTCCCCTCTTATCATATTGCTCCATGATCTCTTTCATCACAATGCTCCATGACCACTGTCATCACCATACCTCAAGACGCCTGTCATCTCAGTGCTCCATGGCCCCTTTCATCACAAGGCTCCATGAACCCAGTCATCACAATGTTCCCTGCCCTCTTCGTCACAATGCTCCATGGGCCCTGTCATCACAATGCTCCATGCCCTTGTCATCAAAATTCTCCAGAACTCTTGTCATCATAATGTTCCATGCCAATGTCATCAAAATGTCCCATGACACTTGTCATCACAATGCTCCATGGCCTTTGTCATCACAATGTTCCATGGCCCCTGTCATCACAGTGCTCCTTGATACCTTTCATCACAATTCTACATGACCACTGTCATCACAATGCCCCATTTCAGATGTCATCACAATTCGCCATGGTCCTTGTCATAACAATGCTCCATGAACCGTGTCATCACAAGGTTTCAGGACACTTGTCAGCACAATGATCCATGATCACTTTCATCACAATGCTCCATGAACCCTGTCATCTCAATGCTCCATAGCCTTTGTATTCACAATGCTCCATGGCCCCTGTAATCACAGTGCTCCATGACCCCTTTCATCACAATGCTCCAAGACCGCTGTCATCACAATGCCCCATGACGCCTGCCACCACCAATCTCCAAGGGCTCCCTTACCAAAAAGCTCCATGATCCCTGTCAGTACAATGTTCCATGACACTTTTCATCACAATGCTCCATGACCCCTGTCATCACAAAGTTCTCTGCCCATATCATCACAATGCTACTTGTCACCTTTCATCACAATGCTCCATGCCCTTTCATCACAATGCTCCAGATTTCTTGTCATCACAATGTTCCTTGACCGTGTCATCACAATGCTCCATGACCCGTGTCATCACAAAGCTCCATGACCCCTGGCATCACAATGATCCATGATTCCTTTCCTCAGAGTGCTCCAGTACCCTTTTCATCACAATGCTCCATGCCATTGTCAGCACAATTCTCCTTGGACCCTGTTATCAAAATGCTCCATCCCCTTTTCATCACAATGCTCCAGATATCCTATCATTACGATGCTCCATGCCCGTGTCAACACAATGCTCCATGACCCCTGTCATCAAAATGCTTGATGAAACTTGTTATCAGAATGTTCCATGACCCCTGTCATCAAAATGATCCCTGACCGTTGTCATCGCAATGCTGCATGATACCTTTCATCCCAATCCTCTGTGACCGCTGTCATCACAATGCTCCAGGACAACTTTCATCACAATGCTCCATGACCCCTGTCATCACAACGTTCCATGAAAGTTGTCATCAAAATGCTCCATGACCCCGGTCACCACAAGGTTCCCTGCCCTTGTCATCACAATGGTACATGGCCTGGTCATCACAATGTTCCATGGCCTCTGTCATCACCATGCTCCATGGTCTTTCTCATCACAATGCTCTATGACCCCTGTCATCACAATGCTTGATGACCATTGTCATCACAATGCTCCAAGGCCCCTGTCATCACAATGCCTCATGGTCTTTGTAATCACAATGCTCAATGACCAATGTCATCACAGTGCTCCATGCCGTTGTCATCACAATGCTCCATGGTCCCTGTAATCACAATGCTCCATACTCTTGTCATCACAATGTTCCTTGGCCTTTTTCATCACAGTGCTCCATGATACCTTTAATCAAAATTCTACATGACCACTCTCATCACAATTCAAGATGACCAATGTCATCACAATGCCCCATGACACGTGTCATCACAATTCACCTTGGCCCTTGTCATCTCAAAGCTGTATGAAACGTGTCATCAGTAGCTCCCAAGACCCTTGTCATCACAATGCTCCATGAACTCTGTTATCTCAATGTTCCATGGCCTTTGTATTCACAATGCTCCATTGTCCCGATAATCGCGTTGCTCCATGAACACTTTCATCACAATGCTCCTTGACCACTCTCACCATAATGCCCCATGACGTCTCTCATCACTGTGCTCCAAGGCCACTCTCATCAAAATGCTCCATGAGCTGTGTCAGCACAATATTGCATGACACTTGTCATCACAATGCTCCATGATCCCTCTAATCACAATGATCCCTGCCAATTTCATCACAATGACCCAAGTCTCCTGTAATCACAATGCTCCATGCCCTTGTCATCACAATGCTCCAGGTCTGTTGTCATCACCATGCTTCATGCCCGTGTCATCACAATGCTCCATGAATCTTGTCTTCACAATGCTCCATGGCCCATGTCATCACAATGCTCCATGACCCCTCTCATCACAATGCTCTATGGCCTTTGTCATCACAATGCTCCGTGACCCCCGTCAACACAATGCCTGATGACCCCTGTCATCAAAATGCTAAATGGCACTTGTCATCACAATGCTCTATGATGCCTGTCATCACTATTCTCCATGTCACTTGTTATCACAAGGCTCCATGGCCCCTGTACTCCCAGTACTCCATGACCCCTTTCATCACAATGCCCAATGTCACCTCTGATCACAATTCTCAATGGCATTTGTCATCACGATTCTCCATGACACCTGTCATCACAATGCTCCATGACACTTGTCATCACAATGCTCCATGGCCCCTCTCATTCCTGTGCTCCATAATAACTTTAATCACATTTCTAGATGACCACTGCCATCACAATGCCCCATGACATTGTCTTCACAATTCGCCATGACCATTGTCATCACAATGCTCCATGAACCATGTCATCACAGGGTCCCAGGACACTTGGCATCACAATGATCCATTACCACTTTCATCACAATGCTCCATGACCACTGTCATCTCAATGCTCCATGGCCTTTGTATTCACAATGCTCCATGGCCCCTGTAATCACAGTGCTCCATAACACCTTTCATCATAATGCTCCATGACCACTGCCATCTCAATGCCTCATGACACCTGTCATCACAATTCTCCAAGGCCCCTCTCATCACAGTGCTCCATGACACTTGTCATCCCATTGCTCCATAACACCTGTCATCACAGTGTTCCCTGCCCATGTCATCAAAATGCTCCATGTCCCCTATAATCACAATGCTCCATGCCTTTTTCCTCACAAAGCTCCAGAATTTTGTCATCACAATGTTCCATGACCGTGGCATCCCAATGCTCCATGGCCCTTGTCATCACAATGCTCCAGAATTCTTGTCATCACAATGTTCCATGAACGTGTCATCACAATGCTACATGACCCTGGTCATCACAGTTCTCCATGACCTTTGTCATCACAATGCTCTATGTCACTTTTCATCACAATTCTCAATTACCACTTTAATCACTATGCTCGCTGATCATTTTCATCACATTTCTCTATTGTCATTACAATTCCCCATGGCCCCTTTCTTCACAATTCTCCATGATGCCTGTCATCACAATGCTCCATGGCTTTTGTTATCACAATGCTCCAGGACCAGTTTCATCACAATACTCCATCCCCCTTGTCATCACAGTGCACAATGAAAGCTTTCATTACAATGCTCCATGACACTTGTCATCACAACGCTCCATGGCCTTTATCGTCACAGTGCTCCCAGGCACTTTTCATCACGATATTCCATGAAAACTTTCATCACATTGCTCCATGACCATTGTCATCACAATAGTCCATACCCATGTCAACACAATGCTGCATAATCCCTGTCATCCCAATTCTCCATGACTGCTGTCATCACAATAATCCAGGACAATTTTCATAACAATGCTTCATGCCCCCAGTCATCACAGTGCTCCATGATACCTTTCATCACAATTCCTAGATGATCAATGTCATCACAATGCCCCATGACACCTGTTATCACAATTCGCTATGACCCTTGTCATCACAATACTCGATGAACCGTGTCATCACAGTGTTCCAGGACACATGTCATCACAATGATCCATTAATATTTTCATCACAATGCTCCAATACACCTGTCATCACAATGCTCCATGTCCCCTCTTATCATATTGCTCCATGATCTCTTTCATCACAATGCTCCATGACCACTGTCATCACCATACCTCAAGACGCCTGTCATCTCAGTGCTCCATGGCCCCTTTCATCACAAGGCTCCATGAACCCAGTCATCACAATGTTCCCTGCCCTCTTCGCCACAATGCTCCATGGGCCCTGTCATCACAATGCTCCATGCCCTTGTCATCAAAATTCTCCAGAACTCTTGTCATCATAATGTTCCATGCCAATGTCATCAAAATGTCCCATGACACTTGTCATCACAATGCTCCATGGCCTTTGTCATCACAATGTTCCATGGCCCCTGTCATCACAGTTCTCCTTGATACCTTTCATCACAATTCTACATGACCACTGTCATCACAATGCCCCATTTCAGATGTCATCACAATTCGCCATGGTCCTTGTCATAACAATGCTCCATGAACCGTGTCATCACAAGGTTTCAGGACACTTGTCATCACAATGATCCATGATCACTTTCATCACAATGCTCCATGAACCCTGTCATCTCAATGCTCCATAGCCTTTGTATTCACAATGCTCCATGGCCCCTGTAATCACAGTGCTCCATGACCCCTTTCATCACAATGCTCCAAGACCGCTGTCATCACAATGCTCCAGGACAACTTTCATCACAATGCTCCATGCCCTGGTCATCAAAATGCTCCAGAACTCTTGTCATCATAATGCTCCATGCCAATGTCATCAAAATGCCCCATGACACTTGTCATCACAATGCTCCATGGCCTTTGTCATCACAATGTTCCATGGCCCCTGTCATCAGAGTGCTCCATGTTACCTTTCAATACAATTCTACATGACCACTGTCATCACAATGCCCCATGACAGATGATACCACAGTTCGGCATGGTCCTTGTCATCACAATGCTCCATGAACTGTGTCATCACAAGGTTCCAGGACACTTGTCATCACAATGATCCATGATCACTTTCATCACAATGTTCCATGAACCCTGTCATCTCAATGCTCCATGGCCTTTGTATTCACAATGCTCCATGGCCCCTGTAATCACAGAGCTCCATGACCCCTTTCATCCCAATGCTCCAAGACCGCTGTCATCACAATGCCCCATGACGCCTGCCTTCACAAATCTCCAAGACCTCTCTTACCAAAAAGCTCCATGATCCCTGTCAGTACAATGTTCCATGACACTTTTTATCACAATGCTCCATGACCCCTCTCATCAAAAAGTTCTCTGCCCATATCGTCACAATGCTCCTTGTCACCTTTCATCACACTGCACCATGCCCTTTCATCACAATGCTCCAGAATTCTTGTCATCGCAATGTTCCTTGACCGTGTCATCACAATGCTCCATGACCCTTGTCATCACAAAGCTCCATGACCCCTGGCATCACAATGATCCATGATTCCTTTCCTCACAGTGCTCCAGTACCCTTTTCATCACAATGCTCCATGCCATTGTCAGCACAATTCTCCTTGGACCCTCTCATCAAAATGCTCCATCCCCTTTTCATCACAATGCTCCAGATATCCTATCATTACAATGCTCCATGCTCGTGTCAACACAATGCTCCATGACCCCTGTCATCAAAATGCTTTATGAACCTTGTTATCAGAATGTTCCTTGACCCCTGTCATCCAAATGATCCATGACCGTTGTCATCACAATGCTGCATGATACCTTTCATCCCAATTCTCTGTGACCGCTGTCATCACAATGCTCCAGGACAACTTTCATCACAATGCTCCATGACCCCTGTCATCACAACGTTCCATGAAAGTTGTCATCAAAATGCTCCATGACCCCGGTCACCACAAGGTTCCCTGCCTTTGTCATCACAATGGTACATGGCCTGGTCATCACAATGTTCCATGGCCTCTGTCATCACCATGCTCCATGGTCTTTCTCATCACAATGCTCTATGACCCCTGTCATCACAATGCTTGATGACCATTGTCATCACAATGCTCCAAGGCCCCTGTCATCACAATGCCTCATGGTCTTTTTAATCACAATGCTCAATGACCAATGTCATCACAGTGCTCCATGCCGTTGTCATCACAATGCTCCATGGTCCCTGTAATCACAATGCTCCATACCCTTGTCATCACAATGCTCCAGAACACTTGTCATCATAATGCTCCATTCCCGTGTCATCACATTGCTGAATGACACTTGTCATCACAATGTTCCTTGGCCTTTGTCATCACAGTGCTCCATGATACCTTTAATCAAAATTCTACATGACCACTCTCATCACAATGCAAGATGACCAATGTCATCACAATGCCCCATGACACGTGTCATCACAATTCGCCTTGGCCCTTGTCATCTCAATGCTGTATGAAACGTGTCATCAGTAGCTCCCAAGACCCTTGTCATCACAATGCTCCATGAACTCTGTTATCTCAATGTTCCATGGCCTTTGTATTCACAATGCTCCATTGTCCCGATAATCGCGTTGCTCCATGAACACTTTCATCACAATGCTCCTTGACCACTCTCACCATAATGCCCCATGACGTCTCTCATCACTGTGCTCCAAGGCCACTCTCATCAAAATGCTCCATGATCTGTGTCAGCACAATATTGCATGACACTTGTCATCACAATGCTCCATGATCCCTCTAATCACAATGATCCCTGCCAATTTCATCACAATGACCCAAGTCTCCTGTAATCACAATGCTCCATGCCCTTGTCATCACAATGCTCCAGGTCTGTTGTCATCACCATGCTTCATGCCCGTGTCATCACAATGCTCCATGAATCTTGTCTTCACAATGCTCCATGGCCCATGTCATCACAATGCTCCATGACCCCTCTCATCACAATGCTCTATGGCCTTTGTCATCACAATGCTCCGTGACCCCCGTCAACACAATGCCTGATGACCCCTGTCATCAAAAGGCTAAATGGCACTTGTCATCACAATGCTCTATGATGCCTGTCATCACTATTGTCCATGTCACTTGTTATCACAAGGCTCCATGGCCCCTGTACTCCCAGTACTCCATGACCCCTTTCATCACAATGCCCAATGTCACCTCTGATCACAATTCTCAATGGCATTTGTCATCACGATGCTCCATGACACCTGTCATCACAATGCTCCATGAGACTTGTCATCACAATGCTCCATGGCCCCTCTCATTCCTGTGCTCCATAATAACTTTAATCACATTTCTAGATGACCACTGCCATCACAATGCCCCATGACATTGTCATCACAATTCGCCATGACCATTGTCATCACAATGCTCCATGAACCATGTCATCACAGGGTCCCAGGACACTTGTCCTCACAATGATCCATTACCACTTTCATCACAATGCTCCATGACCACTGTCATCTCAATGCTCCATGGCCTTTGTATTCACAATGCTCCATGGCCCCTGTAATCACAGTGCTCCATAACACCTTTCATCATAATGCTCCATGACCACTGCCATCTCAATGCCTCATGACGCCTGTCATCACAATTCTCCAAGGCCCCTCTCATCACAGTGCTCCATGACACTTGTCATCCCATTGCTCCATAACACCTGTCATCACAGTGTTCCCTGCCCATGTCATCAAAATGCTCCATGTCCCCTATAATCACAATGCTCCATGCCTTTTTCCTCACAAAGCTCCAGAATTTTGTCATCACAATGTTCCATGACCATGGCATCACAATGCTCCATGGCCCTTGTCATCACAATGCTCCAGAATTCTTGTCATCACAATGTTCCATGAACGTGTCATCACAATGCTACATGACCCTGGTCATCACAGTTCTCCATGACCTTTGTCATCACAATGCTCTATGTCACTTTTCATCACAATTCTCAATGACCACTTTAATCACTATGCTCGCTGACCATTTTCATCACATTTCTCTATTGTCATTACAATTCCCCATGGCCCCTTTCTTCACAATTCTCCATGATGCCTGTCATCACAATGCTCCATGGCTTTTGTTATCACAATGCTCCAGGACCAGTTTCATCACAATACTCCATCCCCCTTGTCATCACAGTGCACAATGAAAGCTTTCATTACAATGCTCCATGACACTTGTCATCACAATGCTCCATGGCCTTTATCGTCACAATGCTCCCAGGCACTTTTCATCACGATATTCCATGAAAACTTTCATCACATTGCTCCATGACCATTGTCATCACAATAGTCCATACCCATGTCAACACAATGCTGCATAATCCCTGTCATCCCAATTCTCCATGACTGCTGTCATCACAATAATCCAGGACAATTTTCATAACAATGCTTCATGCCCCCAGTCATCACAGTGCTCCATGATACCTTTCATCACAATTCCTAGATGATCAATGTCATCACAATGCCCCATGACACCTGTTATCACAATTCGCTATGACCCTTGTCATCACAATACTCGATGAACCGTGTCATCACAGTGTTCCAGGACACATGTCATCACAATGATCCATTAATATTTTCATCACAATGCTCCAATACACCTGTCATCACAATGCTCCATGTCCCCTCTTATCATATTGCTCCATGATCTCTTTCATCACAATGCTCCATGACCACTGTCATCACCATACCTCAAGACGCCTGTCATCTCAGTGCTCCATGGCCCCTTTCATCACAAGGCTCCATGAACCCAGTCATCACAATGTTCCCTGCCCTCTTCGTCACAATGCTCCATGGGCCCTGTCATCACAATGCTCCATGCCCTTGTCATCAAAATTCTCCAGAACTCTTGTCATCATAATGTTCCATGCCAATGTCATCAAAATGTCCCATGACACTTGTCATCACAATGCTCCATGGCCTTTGTCATCACAATGTTCCATGGCCCCTGTCATCACAGTGCTCCTTGATACCTTTCATCACAATTCTACATGACCACTGTCATCACAATGCCCCATTTCAGATGTCATCACAATTCGCCATGGTCCTTGTCATAACAATGCTCCATGAACCGTGTCATCACAAGGTTTCAGGACACTTGTCATCACAATGATCCATGATCACTTTCATCACAATGCTCCATGAACCCTGTCATCTCAATGCTCCATAGCCTTTGTATTCACAATGCTCCATGGCCCCTGTAATCACAGTGCTCCATGACCCCTTTCATCACAATGCTCCAAGACCGCTGTCATCACAATGCCCCATGACGCCTGCCACCACCAATCTCCAAGGGCTCCCTTACCAAAAAGCTCCATGATCCCTGTCAGTACAATGTTCCATGACACTTTTCATCACAATGCTCCATGACCCCTGTCATCACAAAGTTCTCTGCCCATATCATCACAATGCTACTTGTCACCTTTCATCACAATGCTCCATGCCCTTTCATCACAATGCTCCAGATTTCTTGTCATCACAATGTTCCTTGACCGTGTCATCACAATGCTCCATGACCCGTGTCATCACAAAGCTCCATGACCCCTGGCATCACAATGATCCATGATTCCTTTCCTCACAGTGCTCCAGTACCCTTTTCATCACAATGCTCCATGCCATTGTCAGCACAATGCTACTTGGACACTGTCATCAAAATGCTCCATCCCCTTTTCATCACAATGCTCCAGATATCCTATCATTACAATGCTCCATGCCCGTGTCAACACAATGCTCCATGACCCCTGTCATCAAAATGCTTGATGAAACTTGTTATCAGAATGTTCCATGACCCCTGTCATCAAAATGATCCCTGACCGTTGTCATCGCAATGCTGCATGATACCTTTCATCCCAATCCTCTGTGACCGCTGTCATCACAATGCTCCAGGACAACTTTCATCACAATGCTCCATGCCCTGGTCATCAAAATGCTCCAGAACTCTTGTCATCATAATGCTCCATGCCAATGTCATCAAAATGCCCCATGACACTTGTCATCACAATGCTCCATGGCCTTTGTCATCACAATGTTCCATGGCCCCTGTCATCAGAGTGCTCCATGTTACCTTTCAATACAATTCTACATGACCACTGTCATCACAATGCCCCATGACAGATGATACCACAATTCGCCATGGTCCTTGTCATCACAATGCTCCATGAACTGTGTCATCACAAGGTTCCAGGACACTTGTCATCACAATGATCCATGATCACTTTCATCACAATGCTCCATGAACCCTGTCATCTCAATGCTCCATGGCCTTTGTATTCACAATGCTCCATGGCCCCTGTAATCACAGAGCTCCATGACCCCTTTCATCCCAATGCTCCAAGACCGCTGTCATCACAATGCCCCATGACGCCTGCCTTCACAAATCTCCAAGACCTCTCTTACCAAAAAGCTCCATGATCCCTGTCAGTACAATGTTCCATGACACTTTTCCTCACAATGCTCCATGACCCCTGTCATCACAAAGTTCTCTGCCCATATCATCACAATGCTACTTGTCACCTTTCATCACAATGCTCCATGCCCTTTCATCACAATGCTCCAGATTTCTTGTCATCACAATGTTCCTTGACCGTGTCATCACAATGCTCCATGACCCGTGTCATCACAAAGCTCCATGACCCCTGGCATCACAATGATCCATGATTCCTTTCCTCACAGTGCTCCAGTACCCTTTTCATCACAATGCTCCATGCCATTGTCAGCACAATGCTACTTGGACACTGTCATCAAAATGCTCCATCCCCTTTTCATCACAATGCTCCAGATATCCTATCATTACAATGCTCCATGCCCGTGTCAACACAATGCTCCATGACCCCTGTCATCAAAATGCTTGATGAAACTTGTTATCAGAATGTTCCATGACCCCTGTCATCAAAATGATCCCTGACCGTTGTCATCGCAATGCTGCATGATACCTTTCATCCCAATCCTCTGTGACCGCTGTCATCACAATGCTCCAGGACAACTTTCATCACAATGCTCCATGCCCTGGTCATCAAAATGCTCCAGAACTCTTGTCATCATAATGCTCCATGCCAATGTCATCAAAATGCCCCATGACACTTGTCATCACAATGCTCCATGGCCTTTGTCATCACAATGTTCCATGGCCCCTGTCATCAGAGTGCTCCATGTTACCTTTCAATACAATTCTACATGACCACTGTCATCACAATGCCCCATGACAGATGATACCACAATTCGCCATGGTCCTTGTCATCACAATGCTCCATGAACTGTGTCATCACAAGGTTCCAGGACACTTGTCATCACAATGATCCATGATCACTTTCATCACAATGCTCCATGAACCCTGTCATCTCAATGCTCCATGGCCTTTGTATTCACAATGCTCCATGGCCCCTGTAATCACAGAGCTCCATGACCCCTTTCATCCCAATGCTCCAAGACCGCTGTCATCACAATGCCCCATGACGCCTGCCTTCACAAATCTCCAAGACCTCTCTTACCAAAAAGCTCCATGATCCCTGTCAGTACAATGTTCCATGACACTTTTTATCACAATGCTCCATGACCCCTCTCATCAAAAAGTTCTCTGCCCATATCGTCACAATGCTCCTTGTCACCTTTCATCACAATGCACCATGCCCTTTCATCACAATGCTCCAGAATTCTTGTCATCGCAATGTTCCTTGACCGTGTCATCACAATGCTCCATGACCCTTGTCATCACAAAGCTCCATGACCCCTGGCATCACAATGATCCATGATTCCTTTCCTCACAGTGCTCCAGTACCCTTTTCATCACAATGCTCCATGCCATTGTCAGCACAATTCTCCTTGGACCCTCTCATCAAAATGCTCCATCCCCTTTTCATCACAATGCTCCAGATATCCTATCATTACAATGCTCCATGCTCGTGTCAACATAATGCTCCATGACCCCTGTCATCAAAATGCTTTATGAACCTTGTTATCAGAATGTTCCTTGACCCCTGTCATCCAAATGATCCATGACCGTTGTCATCACAATGCTGCATGATACCTTTCATCCCAATTCTCTGTGACCGCTGTCATCACAATGCTCCAGGACAACTTTCATCACAATGCTCCATGACCCCTGTCATCACAACGTTCCATGAAAGTTGTCATCAAAATGCTCCATGACCCCGGTCACCACAAGGTTCCCTGCCTTTGTCATCACAATGGTACATGGCCTGGTCATCACAATGTTCCATGGCCTCTGTCATCACCATGCTCCATGGTCTTTCTCATCACAATGCTCTATGACCCCTGTCATCACAATGCTTGATGACCATTGTCATCACAATGCTCCAAGGCCCCTGTCATCACAATGCCTCATGGTCTTTGTAATCACAATGCTCAATGACCAATGTCATCACAGTGCTCCATGCCGTTGTCATCACAATGCTCCATGGTCCCTGTAATCACAATGCTCCATACCCTTGTCATCACAATGCTCCAGAACACTTGTCATCATAATGCTCCATTCCCGTGTCATCACATTGCTGAATGACACTTGTCATCACAATGTTCCTTGGCCTTTGTCATCACAGTGCTCCATGATACCTTTAATCAAAATTCTACATGACCACTCTCATCACAATGCAAGATGACCAATGTCATCACAATGCCCCATGACACGTGTCATCACAATTCGCCTTGGCCCTTGTCATCTCAATGCTGTATGAAACGTGTCATCAGTAGCTCCCAAGACCCTTGTCATCACAATGCTCCATGAACTCTGTTATCTCAATGTTCCATGGCCTTTGTATTCACAATGCTCCATTGTCCCGATAATCGCGTTGCTCCATGAACACTTTCATCACAATGCTCCTTGACCACTGTCACCATAATGCCCCATGACGTCTCTCATCACTGTGCTCCAAGGCCACTCTCATCAAAATGCTCCATGATCTGTGTCAGCACAATATTGCATGACACTTGTCATCACAATGCTCCATGATCCCTCTAATCACAATGATCCCTGCCAATTTCATCACAATGACCCAAGTCTCCTGTAATCACAATGCTCCATGCCCTTGTCATCACAATGCTCCAGGTCTGTTGTCATCACCATGCTTCATGCCCGTGTCATCACAATGCTCCATGAATCTTGTCTTCACAATGCTCCATGGCCCATGTCATCACAATGCTCCATGACCCCTCTCATCACAATGCTCTATGGCCTTTGTCATCACAATGCTCCGTGACCCCCGTCAACACAATGCCTGATGACCCCTGTCATCAAAAGGCTAAATGGCACTTGTCATCACAATGCTCTATGATGCCTGTCATCACTGTTCTCCATGTCACTTGTTATCACAAGGCTCCATGGCCCCTGTACTCCCAGTACTCCATGACCCCTTTCATCACAATGCCCAATGTCACCTCTGATCACAATTCTCAATGGCATTTGTCATCACGATGCTCCATGACACCTGTCATCACAATGCTCCATGAGACTTGTCATCACAATGCTCCATGGCCCCTCTCATTACTGTGCTCCATAATAACTTTAATCAAATTTCTAGATGACCACTGCCATCACAATGCCCCATGACATTGTCATCACAATTCGCCATGACCATTGTCATCACAATGCTCCATGAACCATGTCATCACAGGGTCCCAGGACACTTGTCATCACAATGATCCATTACCACTTTCATCACAATGCTCCATGACCACTGTCATCTCAATGCTCCATGGCCTTTGTATTCACAACGCTCCATGGCCCCTGTAATCATAGTGCTCCATAACACCTTTCATCATAATGCTCCATGACCACTGCCATCTCAATGCCTCATGACGCCTGTCATCACAATTCTCCAAGGCCCCTCTCATCACAGTGCTCCATGACACTTGTCATCCCATTGCTCCATAACACCTGTCATCACAGTGTTCCCTGCCCATGTCATCAAAATGCTCCATGTCCCCTATAATCACAATGCTCCATGCCTTTTTCCTCACAAAGCTCCAGAATTTTGTCATCACAATGTTCCATGACCGTGGCATCCCAATGCTCCATGGCCCTTGTCATCACAATGCTCCAGAATTCTTGTCATCACAATGTTCCATGAACGTGTCATCACAATGCTACATGACCCTGGTCATCACAGTTCTCCATGACCTTTGTCATCACAATGCTCTATGTCACTTTTCATCACAATTCTCAATGACCACTTTAATCACTATGCTCGCTGACCATTTTCATCACATTTCTCTATTGTCATTACAATTCCCCATGGCCCCTTTCTTCACAATTCTCCATGATGCCTGTCATCACAATGCTCCATGGCTTTTGTTATCACAATGCTCCAGGACCAGTTTCATCACAATACTCCATCCCCCTTGTCATCACAGTGCACAATGAAAGCTTTCATTACAATGCTCTATGACACTTGTCATCACAATGCTCCATGGCCTTTATCGTCACAATGCTCCCAGGCACTTTTCATCACGATATTCCATGAAAACTTTCATCACATTGCTCCATGACCATTGTCATCACAATAGTCCATACCCATGTCAACACAATGCTGCATAATCCCTGTCATCCCAATTCTCCATGACTGCTGTCATCACAATAATCCAGGACAATTTTCATTACAATGCTTCATGCCCCCAGTCATCACAGTGCTCCATGATACCTTTCATCACAATTCCTAGATGATCAATGTCATCACAATGCCCCATGACACCTGTCACCACAATTCGCTATGACCCTTGTCATCACAATACTCGATGAACCGTGTCATCACAGTGTTCCAGGACACATGTCATCACAATGATCCATTAATATTTTCATCACAATGCTCCAATACACCTGTCATCACAATGCTCCATGTCCCCTCTTATCATATTGCTCCATGATCTCTTTCATCACAATGCTCCATGACCACTGTCATCACCATACCTCAAGACGCCTGTCATCTCAGTGCTCCATGGCCCCTTTCATCACAAGGCTCCATGAACCCAGTCATCACAATGTTCCCTGCCCTCTTCGTCACAATGCTCCATGGGCCCTGTCATCACAATGCTCCATGCCCTTGTCATCAAAATTCTCCAGAACTCTTGTCATCATAATGTTCCATGCCAATGTCATCAAAATGTCCCATGACACTTGTCATCACAATGCTCCATGGCCTTTGTCATCACAATGTTCCATGGCCCCTGTCATCACAGTGCTCCTTGATACCTTTCATCACAATTCTACATGACCACTGTCATCACAATGCCCCATTTCAGATGTCATCACAATTCGCCATGGTCCTTGTCATAACAATGCTCCATGAACCGTGTCATCACAAGGTTTCAGGACACTTGTCATCACAATGATCCATGATCACTTTCATCACAATGCTCCATGAACCCTGTCATCTCAATGCTCCATAGCCTTTGTATTCACAATGCTCCATGGCCCCTGTAATCACAGTGCTCCATGACCCCTTTCATCACAATGCTCCAAGACCGCTGTCATCACAATGCCCCATGACGCCTGCCACCACCAATCTCCAAGGGCTCCCTTACCAAAAAGCTCCATGATCCCTGTCAGTACAATGTTCCATGACACTTTTCATCACAATGCTCCATGACCCCTGTCATCACAAAGTTCTCTGCCCATATCATCACAATGCTACTTGTCACCTTTCATCACAATGCTCCATGCCCTTTCATCACAATGCTCCAGATTTCTTGTCATCACAATGTTCCTTGACCGTGTCATCACAATGCTCCATGACCCGTGTCATCACAAAGCTCCATGACCCCTGGCATCACAATGATCCATGATTCCTTTCCTCACAGTGCTCCAGTACCCTTTTCATCACAATGCTCCATGCCATTGTCAGCACAATGCTACTTGGACACTGTCATCAAAATGCTCCATCCCCTTTTCATCACAATGCTCCAGATATCCTATCATTACAATGCTCCATGCCCGTGTCAACACAATGCTCCATGACCCCTGTCATCAAAATGCTTGATGAAACTTGTTATCAGAATGTTCCATGACCCCTGTCATCAAAATGATCCCTGACCGTTGTCATCGCAATGCTGCATGATACCTTTCATCCCAATCCTCTGTGACCGCTGTCATCACAATGCTCCAGGACAACTTTCATCACAATGCTCCATGCCCTGGTCATCAAAATGCTCCAGAACTCTTGTCATCATAATGCTCCATGCCAATGTCATCAAAATGCCCCATGACACTTGTCATCACAATGCTCCATGGCCTTTGTCATCACAATGTTCCATGGCCCCTGTCATCAGAGTGCTCCATGTTACCTTTCAATACAATTCTACATGACCACTGTCATCACAATGCCCCATGACAGATGATACCACAATTCGCCATGGTCCTTGTCATCACAATGCTCCATGAACTGTGTCATCACAAGGTTCCAGGACACTTGTCATCACAATGATCCATGATCTCTTTCATCACAATGCTCCATGAACCCTGTCATCTCAATGCTCCATGGCCTTTGTATTCACAATGCTCCATGGCCCCTGTAATCACAGAGCTCCATGACCCCTTTCATCCCAATGCTCCAAGACCGCTGTCATCACAATGCCCCATGACGCCTGCCTTCACAAATCTCCAAGACCTCTCTTACCAAAAAGCTCCATGATCCCTGTCAGTACAATGTTCCATGACACTTTTTATCACAATGCTCCATGACCCCTGTCATCAAAAAGTTCTCTGCCCATATCGTCACAATGCTCCTTGTCACCTTTCATCACAATGCACCATGCCCTTTCATCACAATGCTCCAGAATTCTTGTCATCGCAATGTTCCTTGACCGTGTCATCACAATGCTCCATGACCCTTGTCATCACAAAGCTCCATGACCCCTGGCATCACAATGATCCATGATTCCTTTCCTCACAGTGCTCCAGTACCCTTTTCATCACAATGCTCCATGCCATTGTCAGCACAATTCTCCTTGGACCCTGTCATCAAAATGCTCCATCCCCTTTTCATCACAATGCTCCAGATATCCTATCATTACAATGCTCCATGCTCGTGTCAACACAATGCTCCATGACCCCTGTCATCAAAATGCTTGATGAAACTTGTTATCAGAATGTTCCATGACCCCTGTCATCAAAATGATCCCTGACCGTTGTCATCGCAATGCTGCATGATACCTTTCATCCCAATCCTCTGTGACCGCTGTCATCACAATGCTCCAGGACAACTTTCATCACAATGCTCCATGACCCCTGTCATCACAACGTTCCATGAAAGTTGTCATCAAAATGCTCCATGACCCCGGTCACCACAAGGTTCCCTGCCCTTGTCATCACAATGGTACATGGCCTGGTCATCACAATGTTCCATGGCCTCTGTCATCACCATGCTCCATGGTCTTTCTCATCACAATGCTCTATGACCCCTGTCATCACAATGCTTGATGACCATTGTCATCACAATGCTCCAAGGCCCCTGTCATCACAATGCCTCATGGTCTTTGTAATCACAATGCTCAATGACCAATGTCATCACAGTGCTCCATGCCGTTGTCATCACAATGCTCCATGGTCCCTGTAATCACAATGCTCCATACCCTTGTCATCACAATGCTCCAGAACACTTGTCATCATAATGCTCCATTCCCGTGTCATCACATTGCTGAATGACACTTGTCATCACAATGTTCCTTGGCCTTTGTCATCACAGTGCTCCATGATACCTTTAATCAAAATTCTACATGACCACTCTCATCACAATGCAAGATGACCAATGTCATCACAATGCCCCATGACACGTGTCATCACAATTCGCCTTGGCCCTTGTCATCTCAATGCTGTATGAAACGTGTCATCAGTAGCTCCCAAGACCCTTGTCATCACAATGCTCCATGAACTCTGTTATCTCAATGTTCCATGGCCTTTGTATTCACAATGCTCCATTGTCCCGATAATCGCGTTGCTCCATGAACACTTTCATCACAATGCTCCTTGACCACTCTCACCATAATGCCCCATGACGTCTCTCATCACTGTGCTCCAAGGTAACTCTCATCAAAATGCTCCATGATCTGTGTCAGCACAATATTGCATGACACTTGTCATCACAATGCTCCATGATCCCTCTAATCACAATGATCCCTGCCAATTTCATCACAATGACCCAAGTCTCCTGTAATCACAATGCTCCATGCCCTTGTCATCACAATGCTCCAGGTCTGTTGTCATCACCATGCTTCATGCCCGTGTCATCACAATGCTCCATGAATCTTGTCTTCACAATGCTCCATGGCCCATGTCATCACAATGCTCCATGACCCCTCTCATCACAATGCTCTATGGCCTTTGTCATCACAATGCTCCGTGACCCCCGTCAACACAATGCCTGATGACCCCTGTCATCAAAAGGCTAAATGGCACTTGTCATCACAATGCTCTATGATGCCTGTCATCACTGTTCTCCATGTCACTTGTTATCACAAGGCTCCATGGCCCCTGTACTCCCAGTACTCCATGACCCCTTTCATCACAATGCCCAATGTCACCTCTGATCACAATTCTCAATGGCATTTGTCATCACGATGCTCCATGACACCTGTCATCACAATGCTCCATGAGACTTGTCATCACAATGCTCCATGGCCCCTCTCATTACTGTGCTCCATAATAACTTTAATCACATTTCTAGATGACCACTGCCATCACAATGCCCCATGACATTGTCATCACAATTCGCCATGACCATTGTCATCACAATGCTCCATGAACCATGTCATCACAGGGTCCCAGGACACTTGTCATCACAATGATCCATTACCACTTTCATCACAATGCTCCATGACCACTGTCATCTCAATGCTCCATGGCCTTTGTATTCACAACGCTCCATGGCCCCTGTAATCACAGTGCTCCATAACACCTTTCATCATAATGCTCCATGACCACTGCCATCTCAATGCCTCATGACGCCTGTCATCACAATTCTCCAAGGCCCCTCTCATCACAGTGCTCCATGACACTTGTCATCCCATTGCTCCATAACACCTGTCATCACAGTGTTCCCTGCCCATGTCATCAAAATGCTCCATGTCCCCTATAATCACAATGCTCCATGCCTTTTTCCTCACAAAGCTCCAGAATTTTGTCATCACAATGTTCCATGACCGTGGCATCCCAATGCTCCATGGCCCTTGTCATCACAATGCTCCAGAATTCTTGTCATCACAATGTTCCATGAACGTGTCATCACAATGCTACATGACCCTGGTCATCACAGTTCTCCATGACCTTTGTCATCACAATGCTCTATGTCACTTTTCATCACAATTCTCAATGACCACTTTAATCACTATGCTCGCTGACCATTTTCATCACATTTCTCTATTGTCATTACAATTCCCCATGGCCCCTTTCTTCACAATTCTCCATGATGCCTGTCATCACAATGCTCCATGGCTTTTGTTATCACAATGCTCCAGGACCAGTTTCATCACAATACTCCATCCCCCTTGTCATCACAGTGCACAATGAAAGCTTTCATTACAATGCTCTATGACACTTGTCATCACAATGCTCCATGGCCTTTATCGTCACAATGCTCCCAGGCACTTTTCATCACGATATTCCATGAAAACTTTCATCACATTGCTCCATGACCATTGTCATCACAATAGTCCATACCCATGTCAACACAATGCTGCATAATCCCTGTCATCCCAATTCTCCATGACTGCTGTCATCACAATAATCCAGGACAATTTTCATTACAATGCTTCATGCCCCCAGTCATCACAGTGCTCCATGATACCTTTCATCACAATTCCTAGATGATCAATGTCATCACAATGCCCCATGACACCTGTCACCACAATTCGCTATGACCCTTGTCATCACAATACTCGATGAACCGTGTCATCACAGTGTTCCAGGACACATGTCATCACAATCATCCATTAATATTTTCATCACAATGCTCCAATACACCTGTCATCACAATGCTCCATGTCCCCTCTTATCATATTGCTCCATGATCTCTTTCATCACAATGCTCCATGACCACTGTCATCACCATACCTCAAGACGCCTGTCATCTCAGTGCTCCATGGCCCCTTTCATCACAAGGCTCCATGAACCCAGTCATCACAATGTTCCCTGCCCTCTTCGTCACAATGCTCCATGGGCCCTGTCATCACAATGCTCCATGCCCTTGTCATCAAAATTCTCCAGAACTCTTGTCATCATAATGTTCCATGCCAATGTCATCAAAATGTCCCATGACACTTGTCATCACAATGCTCCATGGCCTTTGTCATCACAATGTTCCATGGCCCCTGTCATCACAGTGCTCCTTGATACCTTTCATCACAATTCTACATGACCACTGTCATCACAATGCCCCATTTCAGATGTCATCACAATTCGCCATGGTCCTTGTCATAACAATGCTCCATGAACCGTGTCATCACAAGGTTTCAGGACACTTGTCATCACAATGATCCATGATCACTTTCATCACAATGCTCCATGAACCCTGTCATCTCAATGCTCCATAGCCTTTGTATTCACAATGCTCCATGGCCCCTGTAATCACAGTGCTCCATGACCCCTTTCATCACAATGCTCCAAGACCGCTGTCATCACAATGCCCCATGACGCCTGCCACCACCAATCTCCAAGGGCTCCCTTACCAAAAAGCTCCATGATCCCTGTCAGTACAATGTTCCATGACACTTTTCATCACAATGCTCCATGACCCCTGTCATCACAAAGTTCTCTGCCCATATCATCACAATGCTACTTGTCACCTTTCATCACAATGCTCCATGCCCTTTCATCACAATGCTCCAGATTTCTTGTCATCACAATGTTCCTTGACCGTGTCATCACAATGCTCCATGACCCGTGTCATCACAAAGCTCCATGACCCCTGGCATCACAATGATCCATGATTCCTTTCCTCACAGTGCTCCAGTACCCTTTTCATCACAATGCTCCATGCCATTGTCAGCACAATGCTACTTGGACACTGTCATCAAAATGCTCCATCCCCTTTTCATCACAATGCTCCAGATATCCTATCATTACAATGCTCCATGCCCGTGTCAACACAATGCTCCATGACCCCTGTCATCAAAATGCTTGATGAAACTTGTTATCAGAATGTTCCATGACCCCTGTCATCAAAATGATCCCTGACCGTTGTCATCGCAATGCTGCATGATACCTTTCATCCCAATCCTCTGTGACCGCTGTCATCACAATGCTCCAGGACAACTTTCATCACAATGCTCCATGCCCTGGTCATCAAAATGCTCCAGAACTCTTGTCATCATAATGCTCCATGCCAATGTCATCAAAATGCCCCATGACACTTGTCATCACAATGCTCCATGGCCTTTGTCATCACAATGTTCCATGGCCCCTGTCATCAGAGTGCTCCATGTTACCTTTCAATACAATTCTACATGACCACTGTCATCACAATGCCCCATGACAGATGATACCACAATTCGCCATGGTCCTTGTCATCACAATGCTCCATGAACTGTGTCATCACAAGGTTCCAGGACACTTGTCATCACAATGATCCATGATCTCTTTCATCACAATGCTCCATGAACCCTGTCATCTCAATGCTCCATGGCCTTTGTATTCACAATGCTCCATGGCCCCTGTAATCACAGAGCTCCATGACCCCTTTCATCCCAATGCTCCAAGACCGCTGTCATCACAATGCCCCATGACGCCTGCCTTCACAAATCTCCAAGACCTCTCTTACCAAAAAGCTCCATGATCCCTGTCAGTACAATGTTCCATGACACTTTTTATCACAATGCTCCATGACCCCTGTCATCAAAAAGTTCTCTTCCCATATCGTCACAATGCTCCTTGTCACCTTTCATCACAATGCACCATGCCCTTTCATCACAATGCTCCAGAATTCTTGTCATCGCAATGTTCCTTGACCGTGTCATCACAATGCTCCATGACCCTTGTCATCACAAAGCTCCATGACCCCTGGCATCACAATGATCCATGATTCCTTTCCTCACAGTGCTCCAGTACCCTTTTCATCACAATGCTCCATGCCATTGTCAGCACAATTCTCCTTGGACCCTGTCATCAAAATGCTCCATCCCCTTTTCATCACAATGCTCCAGATATCCTATCATTACAATGCTCCATGCTCGTGTCAACACAATGCTCCATGACCCCTGTCATCAAAATGCTTTATGAACCTTGTTATCAGAATGTTCCATGACCCCTGTCATCCAAATGATCCATGACCGTTGTCATCACAATGCTGCATGATACCTTTCATCCCAATTCTCTGTGACCGCTGTCATCACAATGCTCCAGGACAACTTTCATCACAATGCTCCATGACCCCTGTCATCACAACGTTCCATGAAAGTTGTCATCAAAATGCTCCATGACCCCGGTCACCACAAGGTTCCCTGCCCTTGTCATCACAATGGTACATGGCCTGGTCATCACAATGTTCCATGGCCTCTGTCATCACCATGCTCCATGGTCTTTCTCATCACAATGCTCTATGACCCCTGTCATCACAATGCTTGATGACCATTGTCATCACAATGCTCCAAGGCCCCTGTCATCACAATGCCTCATGGTCTTTGTAATCACAATGCTCAATGACCAATGTCATCACAGTGCTCCATGCCGTTGTCATCACAATGCTCCATGGTCCCTGTAATCACAATGCTCCATACCCTTGTCATCACAATGCTCCAGAACACTTGTCATCATAATGCTCCATTCCCGTGTCATCACATTGCTGAATGACACTTGTCATCACAATGTTCCTTGGCCTTTGTCATCACAGTGCTCCATGATACCTTTAATCAAAATTCTACATGACCACTCTCATCACAATGCAAGATGACCAATGTCATCACAATGCCCCATGACACGTGTCATCACAATTCGCCTTGGCCCTTGTCATCTCAATGCTGTATGAAACGTGTCATCAGTAGCTCCCAAGACCCTTGTCATCACAATGCTCCATGAACTCTGTTATCTCAATGTTCCATGGCCTTTGTATTCACAATGCTCCATTGTCCCGATAATCGCGTTGCTCCATGAACACTTTCATCACAATGCTCCTTGACCACTGTCACCATAATGCCCCATGACGTCTCTCATCACTGTGCTCCAAGGCCACTCTCATCAAAATGCTCCATGATCTGTGTCAGCACAATATTGCATGACACTTGTCATCACAATGCTCCATGATCCCACTAATCACAATGATCCCTGCCAATTTCATCACAATGACCCAAGTCTCCTGTAATCACAATGCTCCATGCCCTTGTCATCACAATGCTCCAGGTCTGTTGTCATCACCATGCTTCATGCCCGTGTCATCACAATGCTCCATGAATCTTGTCTTCACAATGCTCCATGGCCCATGTCATCACAATGCTCCATGACCCCTCTCATCACAATGCTCTATGGCCTTTGTCATCACAATGCTCCGTGACCCCCGTCAACACAATGCCTGATGACCCCTGTCATCAAAATGCTAAATGGCACTTGTCATCACAATGCTCTATGATGCCTGTCATCACTATTCTCCATGTCACTTGTTATCACAAGGCTCCATGGCCCCTGTACTCCCAGTACTCCATGACCCCTTTCATCACAATGCCCAATGTCACCTCTGATCACAATTCTCAATGGCATTTGTCATCACGATGCTCCATGACACCTGTCATCACAATGCTCCATGAGACTTGTCATCACAATGCTCCATGGCCCCTCTCATTCCTGTGCTCCATAATAACTTTAATCACATTTCCAGATGACCACTGCCATCACAATGCCCCATGACATTGTCATCACAATTCGCCATGACCATTGTCATCACAATGCTCCATGAACCATGTCATCACAGGGTCCCAGGACACTTGGCATCACAATGATCCATTACCACTTTCATCACAATGCTCCATGACCACTGTCATCTCAATGCTCCATGGCCTTTGTATTCACAATGCTCCATGGCCCCTGTAATCACAGTGCTCCATAACACCTTTCATCATAATGCTCCATGACCACTGCCATCTCAATGCCTCATGACGCCTGTCATCACAATTCTCCAAGGCCCCTCTCATCACAGTGCTCCATGACACTTGTCATCCCATTGCTCCATAACACCTGTCATCACAGTGTTCCCTGCCCATGTCATCAAAATGCTCCATGTCCCCTATAATCACAATGCTCCATGCCTTTTTCCTCACAAAGCTCCAGAATTTTGTCATCACAATGTTCCATGACCGTGGCATCCCAATGCTCCATGGCCCTTGTCATCACAATGCTCCAGAATTCTTGTCATCACAATGTCCCATGAACGTGTCATCACAATGCTACATGACCCTGGTCATCACAGTTCTCCATGACCTTTGTCATCACAATGCTCTATGTCACTTTTCATCACAATTCTCAATGACCACTTTAATCACTATGCTCGCTGACCATTTTCATCACATTTCTCTATTGTCATTACAATTCCCCATGGCCCCTTTCTTCACAATTCTCCATGATGCCTGTCATCACAATGCTCCATGGCTTTTGTTATCACAATGCTCCAGGACCAATTTCATCACAATACTCCATCCCCCTTGTCATCACAGTGCACAATGAAAGCTTTCATTACAATGCTCCATGACACTTGTCATCACCATGCTCCATGGCGTTTATCGTCACAATGCTCCCAGGCACTTTTCATCACGATATTCCATGAAAACTTTCATCACATTGCTCCATGACCATTGTCATCACAATAGTCCATACCCATGTCAACACAATGCTGCATAATCCCTGTCATCACAATAATGCATGACTGCTGTCATCACAATAATCCAGGACAATTTTCATAACAATGCTTCATGCCCCCAGTCATCACAGTGCTCCATGATACCTTTCATCACAATTCCTAGATGATCAATGTCATCACAATGCCCCATGACACCTGTTACCACAATTCGCTATGACCCTTGTCATCACAATACTCGATGAACCGTGTCATCACAGTGTTCCAGGACACATGTCATCACAATGATCCATTAATATTTTCATCACAATGCTCCAATACACCTGTCATCACAATGCTCCATGTCCCCTCTTATCATATTGCTCCATGATCTCTTTCATCACAATGCTCCATGACCACTGTCATCACCATACCTCAAGACGCCTGTCATCTCAGTGCTCCATGGCCCCTTTCATCACAAGGCTCCATGAACCCAGTCATCACAATGTTCCCTGCCCTCTTCGTCACAATGCTCCATGGGCCCTGTCATCACAATGCTCCATGCCCTTGTCATCAAAATTCTCCAGAACTCTTGTCATCATAATGTTCCATGCCAATGTCATCAAAATGTCCCATGACACTTGTCATCACAATGCTCCATGGCCTTTGTCATCACAATGTTCCATGGCCCCTGTCATCACAGTGCTCCTTGATACCTTTCATCACAATTCTACATGACCACTGTCATCACAATGCCCCATTTCAGATGTCATCACAATTCGCCATGGTCCTTGTCATAACAATGCTCCATGAACCGTGTCATCACAAGGTTTCAGGACACTTGTCATCACAATGATCCATGATCACTTTCATCACAATGCTCCATGAACCCTGTCATCTCAATGCTCCATAGCCTTTGTATTCACAATGCTCCATGGCCCCTGTAATCACAGTGCTCCATGACCCCTTTCATCACAATGCTCCAAGACCGCTGTCATCACAATGCCCCATGACGCCTGCCACCACCAATCTCCAAGGGCTCCCTTACCAAAAAGCTCCATGATCCCTGTCAGTACAATGTTCCATGACACTTTTCATCACAATGCTCCATGACCCCTGTCATCACAAAGTTCTCTGCCCATATCATCACAATGCTACTTGTCACCTTTCATCACAATGCTCCATGCCCTTTCATCACAATGCTCCAGATTTCTTGTCATCACAATGTTCCTTGACCGTGTCATCACAATGCTCCATGACCCGTGTCATCACAAAGCTCCATGACCCCTGGCATCACAATGATCCATGATTCCTTTCCTCACAGTGCTCCAGTACCCTTTTCATCACAATGCTCCATGCCATTGTCAGCACAATGCTACTTGGACACTGTCATCAAAATGCTCCATCCCCTTTTCATCACAATGCTCCAGATATCCTATCATTACAATGCTCCATGCCCGTGTCAACACAATGCTCCATGACCCCTGTCATCAAAATGCTTGATGAAACTTGTTATCAGAATGTTCCATGACCCCTGTCATCAAAATGATCCCTGACCGTTGTCATCGCAATGCTGCATGATACCTTTCATCCCAATCCTCTGTGACCGCTGTCATCACAATGCTCCAGGACAACTTTCATCACAATGCTCCATGCCCTGGTCATCAAAATGCTCCAGAACTCTTGTCATCATAATGCTCCATGCCAATGTCATCAAAATGCCCCATGACACTTGTCATCACAATGCTCCATGGCCTTTGTCATCACAATGTTCCATGGCCCCTGTCATCAGAGTGCTCCATTTTACCTTTCAATACAATTCTACATGACCACTGTCATCGCAATGCCCCATGACAGATGATACCACAATTCGCCATGGTCCTTGTCATCACAATGCTCCATGAACTGTGTCATCACAAGGTTCCAGGACACTTGTCATCACAATGATCCATGATCTCTTTCATCACAATGCTCCATGAACCCTGTCATCTCAATGCTCCATGGCCTTTGTATTCACAATGCTCCATGGCCCCTGTAATCACAGAGCTCCATGACCCCTTTCATCCCAATGCTCCAAGACCGCTGTCATCACAATGCCCCATGACGCCTGCCTTCACAAATCTCCACGACCTCTCTTACCAAAAAGCTCCATGATCCCTGTCAGTACAATGTTCCATGACACTTTTTATCACAATGCTCCATGACCCCTGTCATCAAAAAGTTCTCTGCCCATATCGTCACAATGCTCCTTGTCACCTTTCATCACAATGCACCATGCCCTTTCATCACAATGCTCCAGAATTCTTGTCATCGCAATGTTCCTTGACCGTGTCATCACAATGCTCCATGACCCGTGTCATCACAAAGCTCCATGACCCCTGGCATCACAATGATCCATGATTCCTTTCCTCACAGTGCTCCAGTACCCTTTTCATCACAATGCTCCATGCCATTGTCAGCACAATTCTCCTTGGACCCTGTCATCAAAATGCTCCATCCCCTTTTCATCACAATGCTCCAGATATCCTATCATTACAATGCTCCATGCTCGTGTCAACACAATGCTCCATGACCCCTGTCATCAAAATGCTTTATGAACCTTGTTATCAGAATGTTCCATGACCCCTGTCATCCAAATGATCCATGACCGTTGTCATCACAATGCTGCATGATACCTTTCATCCCAATTCTCTGTGACCGCTGTCATCACAATGCTCCAGGACAACTTTCATCACAATGCTCCATGACCCCTGTCATCACAACGTTCCATGAAAGTTGTCATCAAAATGCTCCATGACCCCGGTCACCACAAGGTTCCCTGCCCTTGTCATCACAATGGTACATGGCCTGGTCATCACAATGTTCCATGGCCTCTGTCATCACCATGCTCCATGGTCTTTCTCATCACAATGCTCTATGACCCCTGTCATCACAATGCTTGATGACCATTGTCATCACAATGCTCCAAGGCCCCTGTCATCACAATGCCTCATGGTCTTTGTAATCACAATGCTCAATGACCAATGTCATCACAGTGCTCCATGCCGTTGTCATCACAATGCTCCATGGTCCCTGTAATCACAATGCTCCATACCCTTGTCATCACAATGCTCCAGAACACTTGTCATCATAATGCTCCATTCCCGTGTCATCACATTGCTGAATGACACTTGTCATCACAATGTTCCTTGGCCTTTGTCATCACAGTGCTCCATGATACCTTTAATCAAAATTCTACATGACCACTCTCATCACAATGCAAGATGACCAATGTCATCACAATGCCCCATGACACGTGTCATCACAATTCGCCTTGGCCCTTGTCATCTCAATGCTGTATGAAACGTGTCATCAGTAGCTCCCAAGACCCTTGTCATCACAATGCTCCATGAACTCTGTTATCTCAATGTTCCATGGCCTTTGTATTCACAATGCTCCATTGTCCCGATAATCGCGTTGCTCCATGAACACTTTCATCACAATGCTCCTTGACCACTGTCACCATAATGCCCCATGACGTCTCTCATCACTGTGCTCCAAGGCCACTCTCATCAAAATGCTCCATGATCTGTGTCAGCACAATATTGCATGACACTTGTCATCACAATGCTCCATGATCCCTCTAATCACAATGATCCCTGCCAATTTCATCACAATGACCCAAGTCTCCTGTAATCACAATGCTCCATGCCCTTGTCATCACAATGCTCCAGGTCTGTTGTCATCACCATGCTTCATGCCTGTGTCATCACAATGCTCCATGAATCTTGTCTTCACAATGCTCCATGGCCCATGTCATCACAATGCTCCATGACCCCTCTCATCACAATGCTCTATGGCCTTTGTCATCACAATGCTCCGTGACCCCCGTCAACACAATGCCTGATGACCCCTGTCATCAAAATGCTAAATGGCACTTGTCATCACAATGCTCTATGATGCCTGTCATCACTATTCTCCATGTCACTTGTTATCACAAGGCTCCATGGCCCCTGTACTCCCAGTACTCCATGACCCCTTTCATCACAATGCCCAATGTCACCTCTGATCACAATTCTCAATGGCATTTGTCATCACGATGCTCCATGACACCTGTCATCACAATGCTCCATGAGACTTGTCATCACAATGCTCCATGGCCCCTCTCATTCCTGTGCTCCATAATAACTTTAATCACATTTCTAGATGACCACTGCCATCACAATGCCCCATGACATTGTCTTCACAATTCGCCATGACCATTGTCATCACAATGCTCCATGAACCATGACATCACAGGGTCCCAGGACACTTGTCATCACAATGATCCATTACCACTTTCATCACAATGCTCCATGACCACTGTCATCTCAATGCTCCATGGCCTTTGTATTCACAATGCTCCATGGCCCCTGTAATCACAGTGCTCCATAACACCTTTCATCATAATGCTCCATGACCACTGCCATCTCAATGCCTCATGACGCCTGTCATCACAATTCTCCAAGGCCCCTCTCATCACAGTGCTCCATGACACTTGTCATCCCATTGCTCCATAACACCTGTCATCACAGTGTTCCCTGCCCATGTCATCAAAATGCTCCATGTCCCCTATAATCACAATGCTCCATGCCTTTTTCCTCACAAAGCTCCAGAATTTTGTCATCACAATGTTCCATGACCATGGCATCACAATGCTCCATGGCCCTTGTCATCACAATGCTCCAGAATTCTTGTCATCACAATGTTCCATGAACGTGTCATCACAATGCTACATGACCCTGGTCATCACAGTTCTCCATGACCTTTGTCATCACAATGCTCTATGTCACTTTTCATCACAATTCTCAATGACCACTTTAATCACTATGCTCGCTGACCATTTTCATCACATTTCTCTATTGTCATTACAATTCCCCATGGCCCCTTTCTTCACAATTCTCCATGATGCCTGTCATCACAATGCTCCATGGCTTTTGTTATCACAATGCTCCAGGACCAGTTTCATCACAATACTCCATCCCCCTTGTCATCACAGTGCACAATGAAAGCTTTCATTACAATGCTCCATGACACTTGTCATCACCATGCTCCATGGCGTTTATCGTCACAATGCTCCCAGGCACTTTTCATCACGATATTCCATGAAAACTTTCATCACATTGCTCCATGACCATTGTCATCACAATAGTCCATACCCATGTCAACACAATGCTGCATAATCCCTGTCATCCCAATTCTCCATGACTGCTGTCATCACAATAATCCAGGACAATTTTCATTACAATGCTTCATGCCCCCAGTCATCACAGTGCTCCATGATACCTTTCATCACAATTCCTAGATGATCAATGTCATCACAATGCCCCATGACACCTGTCACCACAATTCGCTATGACCCTTGTCATCACAATACTCGATGAACCGTGTCATCACAGTGTTCCAGGACACATGTCATCACAATCATCCATTAATATTTTCATCACAATGCTCCAATACACCTGTCATCACAATGCTCCATGTCCCCTCTTATCATATTGCTCCATGATCTCTTTCATCACAATGCTCCATGACCACTGTCATCACCATACCTCAAGACGCCTGTCATCTCAGTGCTCCATGGCCCCTTTCATCACAAGGCTCCATGAACCCAGTCATCACAATGTTCCCTGCCCTCTTCATCACAATGCTCCATGGGCCCTGTCATCACAATGCTCCATGCCCTTGTCATCAAAATTCTCCAGAACTCTTGTCATCATAATGTTCCATGCCAATGTCATCAAAATGTCCCATGACACTTGTCATCACAATGCTCCATGGCCTTTGTCATCACAATGTTCCATGGCCCCTGTCATCACAGTGCTCCTTGATACCTTTCATCACAATTCTACATGACCACTGTCATCACAATGCCCCATTTCAGATGTCATCACAATTCGCCATGGTCCTTGTCATAACAATGCTCCATGAACCGTGTCATCACAAGGTTTCAGGACACTTGTCATCACAATGATCCATGATCACTTTCATCACAATGCTCCATGAACCCTGTCATCTCAATGCTCCATAGCCTTTGTATTCACAATGCTCCATGGCCCCTGTAATCACAGTGCTCCATGACCCCTTTCATCACAATGCTCCAAGACCGCTGTCATCACAATGCCCCATGATGCCTGCCACCACCAATCTCCAAGGGCTCCCTTACCAAAAAGCTCCATGATCCCTGTCAGTACAATGTTCCATGACACTTTTCATCACAATGCTCCATGACCCCTGTCATCACAAAGTTCTCTGCCCATATCATCACAATGCTACTTGTCACCTTTCATCACAATGCTCCATGCCCTTTCATCACAATGCTCCAGATTTCTTGTCATCACAATGTTCCTTGACCGTGTCATCACAATGCTCCATGACCCGTGTCATCACAAAGCTCCATGACCCCTGGCATCACAATGATCCATGATTCCTTTCCTCACAGTGCTCCAGTACCCTTTTCATCACAGTGCTCCATGCCATTGTCAGCACAATGCTACTTGGACACTGTCATCAAAATGCTCCATCCCCTTTTCATCACAATGCTCCAGATATCCTATCATTACAATGCTCCATGCCCGTGTCAACACAATGCTCCATGACCCCTGTCATCAAAATGCTTGATGAAACTTGTTATCAGAATGTTCCATGACCCCTGTCATCAAAATGATCCCTGACCGTTGTCATCGCAATGCTGCATGATACCTTTCATCCCAATCCTCTGTGACCGCTGTCATCACAATGCTCCAGGACAACTTTCATCACAATACTCCATGCCCTGGTCATCAAAATGCTCCAGAACTCTTGTCATCATAATTCTCCATGCCAATGTCATCAAAATGCTCCATGACACTTGTCATCACAATGCTCCATGGCCTTTGTCATCACAATGTTCCATGGCCCCTGTCATCAGAGTGCTCCATGTTACCTTTCAATACAATTCTACATGACCACTGTCATCACAATGCCCCATGACAGATGATACCACAATTTGCCATGGTCCTTGTCATCACAATGCTCCATGAACTGTGTCATCACAAGGTTCCAGGACACTTGTCATCACAATGATCCATGATCACTTTCATCACAATGCTCCATGAACCCTGTCATCTCAATGCTCCATGGCCTTTGTATTCACAATGCTCCATGGCCCCTGTAATCACAGAGCTCCATGACCCCTTTCATCCCAATGCTCCAAGACCGCTGTCATCACAATGCCCCATGACGCCTGCCTTCACAAATCTCCAAGACCTCTCTTACCAAAAAGCTCCATGATCCCTGTCAGTACAATGTTCCATGACACTTTTTATCACAATGCTCTATGACCCCTGTCATCAAAAAGTTCTCTGCCCATATCGTCACAATGCTCCTTGTCACCTTTCATCACAATGCACCATGCCCTTTCATCACAATGCTCCAGAATTCTTGTCATCGCAATGTTCCTTGACCGTGTCATCACAATGCTCCATGACCCTTGTCATCACAAAGCTCCATGACCCCTGGCATCACAATGATCCATGATTCCTTTCCTCACAGTGCTCCAGTACCCTTTTCATCACAATGCTCCATGCCATTGTCAGCACAATTCTCCTTGGACCCTGTCATCAAAATGCTCCATCCCCTTTTCATCACAATGCTCCAGATATCCTATCATTACAATGCTCCATGCTCGTGTCAACACAATGCTCCATGACCCCTGTCATCAAAATGCTTTATGAACCTTGTTATCAGAATGTTCCATGACCCCTGTCATCCAAATGATCCATGACCGTTGTCATCACAATGCTGCATGATACCTTTCATCCCAATTCTCTGTGACCGCTGTCATCACAATGCTCCAGGACAACTTTCATCACAATGCTCCATGACCCCTGTCATCACAACGTTCCATGAAAGTTGTCATCAAAATGCTCCATGACCCCGGTCACCACAAGGTTCCCTGCCCTTGTCATCACAATGGTACATGGCCTGGTCATCACAATGTTCCATGGCCTCTGTCATCACCATGCTCCATGGTCTTTCTCATCACAATGCTCTATGACCCCTGTCATCACAATGCTTGATGACCATTGTCATCACAATGCTCCAAGGCCCCTGTCATCACAATGCCTCATGGTCTTTGTAATCACAATGCTCAATGACCAATGTCATCACAGTGCTCCATGCCGTTGTCATCACAATGCTCCATGGTCCCTGTAATCACAATGCTCCATACCCTTGTCATCACAATGCTCCAGAACACTTGTCATCATAATGCTCCATTCCCGTGTCATCACATTGCTGAATGACACTTGTCATCACAATGTTCCTTGGCCTTTGTCATCACAGTGCTCCATGATACCTTTAATCAAAATTCTACATGACCACTCTCATCACAATGCAAGATGACCAATGTCATCACAATGCCCCATGACACGTGTCATCACAATTCGCCTTGGCCCTTGTCATCTCAATGCTGTATGAAACGTGTCATCAGTAGCTCCCAAGACCCTTGTCATCACAATGCTCCATGAACTCTGTTATCTCAATGTTCCATGGCCTTTGTATTCACAATGCTCCATTGTCCCGATAATCGCGTTGCTCCATGAACACTTTCATCACAATGCTCCTTGACCACTGTCACCATAATGCCCCATGACGTCTCTCATCACTGTGCTCCAAGGCCACTCTCATCAAAATGCTCCATGATCTGTGTCAGCACAATATTGCATGACACTTGTCATCACAATGCTCCATGATCCCTCTAATCACAATGATCCCTGCCAATTTCATCACAATGACCCAAGTCTCCTGTAATCACAATGCTCCATGCCCTTGTCATCACAATGCTCCAGGTCTGTTGTCATCACCATGCTTCATGCCCGTGTCATCACAATGCTCCATGAATCTTGTCTTCACAATGCTCCATGGCCCATGTCATCACAATGCTCCATGACCCCTCTCATCACAATGCTCTATGGCCTTTGTCATCACAATGCTCCGTGACCCCCGTCAACACAGTGCCTGATGACCCCTGTCATCAAAATGCTAAATGGCACTTGTCATCACAATGCTCTATGATGCCTGTCATCACTATTCTCCATGTCACTTGTTATCACAAGGCTCCATGGCCCCTGTACTCCCAGTACTCCATGACCCCTTTCATCACAATGCCCAATGTCACCTCCGATCACAATTCTCAATGGCATTTGTCATCACGATGCTCCATGACACCTGTCATCACAATGCTCCATGAGACTTGTCATCACAATGCTCCATGGCCCCTCTCATTCCTGTGCTCCATAATAACTTTAATCACATTTCTAGATGACCACTGCCATCACAATGCCCCATGACATTGTCATCACAATTCGCCATGACCATTGTCATCACAATGCTCCATGAACCATGTCATCACAGGGTCCCAGGACACTTGTCCTCACAATCATCCATTACCACTTTCATCACAATGCTCCATGACCACTGTCATCTCAATGCTCCATGGCCTTTGTATTCACAATGCTCCATGGCCCCTGTAATCACAGTGCTCCATAACACCTTTCATCATAATGCTCCATGACCACTGCCATGTCAATGCCTCATGACGCCTGTCATCACAATTCTCCAAGGCCCCTCTCATCACAGTGCTCCATGACACTTGTCATCCCATTGCTCCATAACACCTGTCATCACAGTGTTCCCTGCCCATGTCATCAAAATGCTCCATGTCCCCTATAATCACAATGCTCCATGCCTTTTTCCTCACAAAGCTCCAGAATTTTGTCATCACAATGTTCCATGACCGTGGCATCCCAATGCTCCATGGCCCTTGTCATCACAATGCTCCAGAATTCTTGTCATCACAATGTTCCATGAACGTGTCATCACAATGCTACATGACCCTGGTCATCACAGTTCTCCATGACCTTTGTCATCACAATGCTCTATGTCACTTTTCATCACAATTCTCAATGACCACTTTAATCACTATGCTCGCTGACCATTTTCATCACATTTCTCTATTGTCATTACAATTCCCCATGGCACCTTTCTTCACAATTCTCCATGATGCCTGTCATCACAATGCTCCATGGCTTTTGTTATCACAATGCTCCAGGACCAGTTTCATCACAATACTCCATCCCCCTTGTCATCACAGTGCACAATGAAAGCTTTCATTACAATGCTCCATGACACTTGTCATCACAATGCTCCATGGACTTTATCGTCACAATGCTCCCAGGCACTTTTCATCACGATATTCCATGAAAACTTTCATCACATTGCTCCATGACCATTGTCATCACAATAGTCCATACCCATGTCAACACAATGCTGCATAATCCCTGTCATCCCAATTCTCCATGACTGCTGTCATCACAATAATCCAGGACAATTTTCATAACAATGCTTCATGCCCCCAGTCATCACAGTGCTCCATGATACCTCTCATCACAATTCCTAGATGATCAATGTCATCACAATGCCCCATGACACCTGTTATCACAATTCGCTATGACCCTTGTCATCACAATACTCGATGAACCGTGTCATCACAGTGTTCCAGGACACATGTCATCACAATGATCCATTAATATTTTCATCACAATGCTCCAATACACCTGTCATCACAATGCTCCATGTCCCCTCTTATCATATTGCTCCATGATCTCTTTCATCACAATGCTCCATGAACACTGTCATCACCATACCTCAAGACGCCTGTCATCTCAGTGCTCCATGGCCCCTTTCATCACAAGGCTCCATGAACCCAGTCATCACAATGTTCCCTGCCCTCTTCGTCACAATGCTCCATGGGCCCTGTCATCACAATGCTCCATGCCCTTGTCATCAAAATTCTCCAGAACTCTTGTCATCATAATGTTCCATGCCAATGTCATCAAAATGTCCCATGACATTTGTCATCACAATGCTCCATGGCCTTTGTCATCACAATGTTCCATGGCCCCTGTCATCACAGTGCTCCTTGATACCTTTCATCACAATTCTACATGACCACTGTCATCACAATGTCCCATTTCAGATGTCATCACAATGATCCATGATCACTTTCATCACAATGCTCCATGAACCCTGTCATCTCAATGCTCCATAGCCTTTGTATTCACAATGCTCCTTGGCCCCTGTAATCAGAGTGCTCCATGACCCCTTTCATCACAATGCTTCAAGACCGCTGTCATCACAATGCCCCATGACGCCTGCCACCACCAATCTCCAAGGGCTCCCTTACCAAAAAGCTCCATGATCCCTGTCAGTACAATGTTCCATGACACTTTTCATCACAATGCTCCATGACCCCTGTCATCACAAATTTCTCTGCCCATATCATCACAATGCTACTTGTCACCTTTCATCACAATGCTCCATGCCCTTTCATCACAATGCTCCAGATTTCTTGTCATCACAATGTTCCTTGACCGTGTCATCACAATGCTCCATGACCCGTGTCATCACAAAGCTCCATGACCCCTGGCATCACAATGATCCATGATTCCTTTCCTCACAGTGCTCCAGTACCCTTTTCATCACAATGCTCCATGCCATTGTCAGCACAATTCTCCTTGGACCCTGTCATCAAAATGCTCCATCCCCTTTTCATCACAATGCTCCAGATATCCTATCATTACAATGCTCCATGCCCGTGTCAACACAATGCTCCATGACCCCTGTCATCAAAATGCTTGATGAAACTTGTTATCAGAATGTTCCATGACCCCTGTCATCAAAATGATCCCTGACCGTTGTCATCGCAATGCTGCATGACACCTTTCATCCCAATCCTCTGTGACCGCTGTCATCACAATGCTCCAGGACAACTTTCATCACAATGCTCCATGCCCTGGTCATCAAAATGCTCCAGAACTCTTGTCATCATAATGCTCCATGCCAATGTCATCAAAATGCCCCATGACACTTGTCATCACAATGCTCCATGGCCTTTGTCATCACAATGTTCCATGGCCCCTGTCATCAGAGTGCTCCATGTTACCTTTCAATACAATTCTACATGACCACTGTCATCACAATGCCCCATGACAGATGATACCACAATTCGCCATGGTCCTTGTCATCACAATGCTCCATGAACTGTGTCATCACAAGGTTCCAGGACACTTGTCATCACAATGATCCATGATCACTTTCATCACAATGCTCCATGAACCCTGTCATCTCAATGCTCCATGGCCTTTGTATTCACAATGCTCCATGGACCCTGTAATCACAGAGCTCCATGACCCCTTTCATCCCTATGCTCCAAGACCGCTGTCATCACAATGCCCCAGGACGCCTGCCTTCACAAATCTCCAAGACCTCTCTTACCAAAAAGCTCCATGATCCCTGTCAGTACAATGTTCCATGACACTTTTTATCACAATGCTCCATGACCCCTGTCATCAAAAAGTTCTCTGCCCATATCGTCACAATGCTCCTTGTCACCTTTCATCACAATGCACCATGCCCTTTCATCACAATGCTCCAGAATTCTTGTCATCGCAATGTTCCTTGACCGTGTCATCACAATGCTCCATGACCCTTGTCATCACAAAGCTCCATGACCCCTGGCATCACAATGATCCATGATTCCTTTCCTCACAGTGCTCCAGTACCCTTTTCATCACAATGCTCCATGCCATTGTCAGCACAATTCTCCTTGGACCCTGTCATCAAAATGCTCCATCCCCTTTTCATCACAATGCTCCAGATATCCTATCATTACAATGCTCCATGCTCGTGTCAACACAATGCTCCATGACCCCTGTCATCAAAATGCTTTATGAACCTTGTTATCAGAATGTTCCATGACCCCTGTCATCCAAATGATCCATGACCGTTGTCATCACAATGTTGCATGATACCTTTCATCCCAATTCTCTGTGACCGCTGTCATCACAATGCTCCAGGACAACTTTCATCACAATGCTCCATGACCCCTGTCATCACAACGTTCCATGAAAGTTGTCATCAAAATGCTCCATGACCCCGGTCACCACAAGGTTCCCTGCCCTTGTCATCACAATGGTACATGGCCTGGTCATCACAATGTTCCATGGCCTCTGTCATCACCATGCTCCATGGTCTTTCTCATCACATTGCTCTATGACCCCTGTCATCACAATGCTTGATGACCATTGTCATCACAATGCTCCAAGGCCCCTGTCATCACAATGCCTCATGGTCTTTGTAATCACAAAGCTCAATGACCAATGTCATCACAGTGCTCCATGCCGTTGTCATCACAATGCTCCATGGTCCCTGTAATCACAATGCTTCATACTCTTGTCATCACAATGTTCTTTGGCCTTTGTCATCACAGTGCTCCATGATACATTTAATCAAAATTCTACATGACCACTCTCATCACAATGCAAGATGACCAATGTCATCACAATGCCCCATGACACGTGTCATCACAATTCGCCTTGGCCCTTGTCATCTCAATGCTGTATGAAACGTGTCATCAGTAGCTCCCAAGACCCTTGTCATCACAATGCTCCATGAACTCTGTTATCTCAATGTTCCATGGCCTTTGTATTCACAATGCTCCATTGTCCCGATAATCGCGTTGCTCCATGAACACTTTCATCACAATGCTCCTTGACCACTGTCACCATAATGCCCCATGACGTCTCTCATCACTGTGCTCCAAGGCCACTCTCATCAAAATGCTCCATGATCTGTGTCAGCACAATATTGCATGACACTTGTCATCACAATGCTCCATGATCCCTCTAATCACAATGATCCTTGCCAATTTCATCACAATGACGCAAGTCTCCTGTAATCACAATGCTCCATGCCCTTGTCATCACAATGCTCCAGGTCTGTTGTCATCACCATGCTTCATGCCTGTGTCATCACAATGCTCCATGAAACTTGTCTTCACAATGCTCCATGGCCCATGTCATCACAATGCTCCATGGCCCCTCTCATCACAATGCTCTATGGCCTTTGTCATCACAATGCTCCGTGACCCCCGTCAACACAGTGCCTGATGACCCCTGTCATCAAAATGCTAAATGGCACTTGTCATCACAATGCTCTATGATGCCTGTCATCACTATTCTCCATGTCACTTGTTATCACAAGGTTCCATGGCCCCTGTACTCCCAGTACTCCATGACCCCTTTCATCACAATGCCCAATGTCACCTCTGATCACAATTCTCAATGGCATTTGTCATCACGATGCTCCATGACACCTGTCATCACAATGCTCCATGAGACTTGTCATCACAATGCTCCATGGCCCCTCTCATTACTGTGCTCCATAATAACTTTAATCACATTTCTAGATGACCACTGCCATCACAATGTCCCATGACATTGTCATCACAATTCGCCATGACCATTGTCATCACAATGTTCCATGAACCATGTCATCACAGGGTCCCAGGACACTTGTCCTCACAATGATCCATTACCACTTTCATCACAATGCTCCATGACCACTGTCATCTCAATGCTCCATGGCCTTTGTATTCACAATGCTCCATGGCCCCTGTAATCACAGTGCTCCATAACACCTTTCATCATAATGCTCCATGACCACTGCCATCTCAATGCCTCATGACGCCTATCATCACAATTCTCCAAGGCCCCTCTCATCACAGTGCTCCATGACACTTGTCATCCCATTGCTCCATAACACCTGTCATCACAGTGTTCCCTGCCCATGTCATCAAAATGCTCCATGTCCCCTATAATCACAATGCTCCATGCCTTTTTCCTCACAAAGCTCCAGAATTTTGTCATCACAATGTTCCATGACCGTGGCATCCCAATGCTCCATGGCCCTTGTCATCACAATGCTCCAGAATTCTTGTCATCACAATGTTCCATGAACGTGTCATCACAATGCTACATGACCCTGGTCATCACAGTTCTCCATGACCTTTGTCATCACAATGCTCTATGTCACTTTTCATCACAATTCTCAATGACCACTTTAATCACTATGCTCGCTGACCATTTTCATCACATTTCTCTATTGTCATTACAATTCCCCATGGCCCCTTTCTTCACAATTCTCCATGATGCCTGTCATCACAATGCTCCATGGCTTTTGTTATCACAATGCTCCAGGACCAGTTTCATCACAATACTCCATCCCCCTTGTCATCAGAGTGCACAATGAAAGCTTTCATTACAATGCTCTATGACACTTGTCATCACAATGCTCCATGGACTTTATCGTCACAATGCTCCCAGGCACTTTTCATCACGATATTCCATGAAAACTTTCATCACATTGCTCCATGACCATTGTCATCACAATAGTCCATACCCATGTCAACACAATGCTGCATAATCCCTGTCATCCCAATTCTCCATGACTGCTATCATCACAATAATCCAGGACAATTTTCATTACAATGCTTCATGCCCCCAGTCATCACAGTGCTCCATGATACCTTTCATCACAATTCCTAGATGATCAATGTCATCACAATGCCCCATGACACCTGTCACCACAATTCGCTATGACCCTTGTCATCACAATACTCGATGAACCGTGTCATCACAGTGTTCCAGGACACATGTCATCACAATGATCCATTAATATTTTCATCACAATGCTCCAATACACCTGTCATCCCAATGCTCCATGTCCCCTCTTATCATATTGCTCCATGATCTCTTTCATCACAATGCTCCATGACCACTGTCATCACCATACCTCAAGACGCCTGTCATCTCAGTGCTCCATGGCCCCTTTCATCACAAAGCTCCATGAACCCAGTCATCACAATGTTCCCTGCCCTCTTCGTCACAATGCTCCATGGGCCCTGTCATCACAATGCTCCATGCCCTTGTCATCAAAATTCTCCAGAACTCTTGTCATCATAATGTTCCATGCCAATGTCATCAAAATGTCCCATGAAACTTGTCATCACAATGCTCCATGGCCTTTGTCATCACAATGTTCCATGGCCCCTGTCATCACAGTGCTCCTTGATACCTTTCATCACAATTCTACATGACCACTGTCATCACAATGCCCCATTTCAGATGTCATCACAATTCGCCATGGTCCTTGTCATAACAATGCTCCATGAACCGTGTCATCACAAGGTTTCAGGACACTTGTCATCACAATGATCCATGATCACTTTCATCACAATGCTCCATGAACCCTGTCATCTCAATGCTCCATAGCCTTTGTATTCACAATGCTCCATGGCCCCTGTAATCACAGTGCTCCATGACCCCTTTCATCACAATGCTCCAAGACCGCTGTCATCACAATGCCCCATGACGCCTGCCACCACCAATCTCCAAGGGCTCCCTTACCAAAAAGCTCCATGATCCCTGTCAGTACAATGTTCCATGACACTTTTCATCACAATGCTCCATGACCCCTGTCATCACAAAGTTCTCTGCCCATATCATCACAATGCTACTTGTCACCTTTCATCACAATGCTCCATGCCCTTTCATCACAATGCTCCAGATTTCTTGTCATCACAATGTTCCTTGACCGTGTCATCACAATGCTCCATGACCCGTGTCATCACAAAGCTCCATGACCCCTGGCATCACAATGATCCATGATTCCTTTCCTCACAGTGCTCCAGTACCCTTTTCATCACAATGCTCCATGCCATTGTCAGCACAATGCTACTTGGACACTGTCATCAAAATGCTCCATCCCCTTTTCATCACAATGCTCCAGATATCCTATCATTACAATGCTCCATGCCCGTGTCAACACAATGCTCCATGACCCCTGTCATCAAAATGCTTGATGAAACTTGTTGTCAGAATGTTCCATGACCCCTGTCATCAAAATGATCCCTGACCGTTGTCATCGCAATGCTGCATGATACATTTCATCCCAATCCTCTGTGACCGCTGTCATCACAATGCTCCAGGACAACTTTCATCACAATGCTCCATGCCCTGGTCATCAAAATGCTCCAGAACTCTTGTCTTCATAATGCTCCATGCCAATGTCATCAAAATGCCCCATGACACTTGTCATCACAATGCTCCATGGCCTTTGTCATCACAATGTTCCATTGCCCCTGTCATCAGAGTGCTCCATGTTACCTTTCAATACAATTCTACATGACCACTGTCATCACGATGCCCCATGACAGATGATACCACAATTCGCCATGGTCCTTGTCATCACAATGCTCCATGAACTGTGTCATCACAAGGTTCCAGGACACTTGTCATCACAATGATCCATGATCACTTTCATCACAATGCTCCATGAACCCTGTCATCTCAATGCTCCATGGCCTTTGTATTCACAATGCTCCATGGCCCCTGTAATCACAGAGCTCCATGACCCCTTTCATCCCAATGCTCCAAGACCGCTGTCATCACAATGCCCCATGACGCCTGCCTTCACAAATCTCCAAGACCTCTCTTACCAAAAAGCTCCATGATCCCTGTCAGTACAATGTTCCATGACACTTTTTATCACAATGCTCCATGACCCCTGTCATCAAAAAGTTCTCTTCCCATATCGTCACAATGCTCCTTGTCACCTTTCATCACAATGCACCATGCCCTTTCATCACAATGCTCCAGAATTCTTGTCATCGCAATGTTCCTTGACCGTGTCATCACAATGCTCCATGACCCGTGTCATCACAAAGCTCCATGACCCCTGGCATCACAATGATCCATGATTCCTTTCCTCACAGTGCTCCAGTACCCTTTTCATCACAATGCTCCATGCCATTGTCAGCACAATTCTCCTTGGACCCTGTCATCAAAATGCTCCATCCCCTTTTCATCACAATGCTCCAGATATCCTATCATTACAATGCTCCATGCTCGTGTCAACACAATGCTCCATGACCCCTGTCATCAAAATGCTTTATGAACCTTGTTATCAGAATGTTCCATGACCCCTGTCATCCAAATGATCCATGACCGTTGTCATCACAATGCTGCATGATACCTTTCATCCCAATTCTCTGTGACCGCTGTCATCACAATGCTCCAGGACAACTTTCATCACAATGCTCCATGACCCCTGTCATCACAACGTTCCATGAAAGTTGTCATCAAAATGCTCCATGACCCCGGTCACCACAAGGTTCCCTGCCCTTGTCATCACAATGGTACATGGCCTCTGTCATCACCATGCTCCATGGTCTTTCTCATCACAATGCTCTATGACCCCTGTCATCACAATGCTTGATGACCATTGTCATCACAATGCTCCAAGGCCCCTGTCATCACAATGCCTCATGGTCTTTCTAATCACAATGCTCAATGACCAATGTCATCACAGTGCTCCATGCCGTTGTCATCACAATGCTCCATGGTCCCTGTAATCACAATGCTCCATACCCTTGTCATCACAATGCTCCAGAACACTTGTCATCATAATGCTCCATTCCCGTGTCATCACATTGCTGAATGACACTTGTCATCACAATGTTCCTTGGCCTTTGTCATCACAGTGCTCCATGATACCTTTAATCAAAATTCTACATGACCACTCTCATCACAATGCAAGATGACCAATGTCATCACAATGCCCCATGACACGTGTCATCACAATTCGCCTTGGCCCTTGTCATCTCAATGCTGTATGAAACGTGTCATCAGTAGCTCCCAAGACCCTTGTCATCACAATGCTCCATGAACTCTGTTATCTCAATGTTCCATGGCCTTTGTATTCACAATGCTCCATTGTCCCGATAATCGCGTTGCTCCATGAACACTTTCATCACAATGCTCCTTGACCACTGTCACCATAATGCCCCATGACGTCTCTCATCACTGTGCTCCAAGGCCACTCTCATCAAAATGCTCCATGATCTGTGTCAGCACAATATTGCATGACACTTGTCATCACAATGCTCCATGATCCCACTAATCACAATGATCCCTGCCAATTTCATCACAATGACCCAAGTCTCCTGTAATCACAATGCTCCATGCCCTTGTCATCACAATGCTCCAGGTCTGTTGTCATCACCATGCTTCATGCCCGTGTCATCACAATGCTCCATGAATCTTGTCTTCACAATGCTCCATGGCCCATGTCATCACAATGCTCCATGACCCCTCTCATCACAATGCTCTATGGCCTTTGTCATCACAATGCTCCGTGACCCCCGTCAACACAATGCCTGATGACCCCTGTCATCAAAATGCTAAATGGCACTTGTCATCACAATGCTCTATGATGCCTGTCATCACTATTCTCCATGTCACTTGTTATCACAAGGCTCCATGGCCCCTGTACTCCCAGTACTCCATGACCCCTTTCATCACAATGCCCAATGTCACCTCTGATCACAATTCTCAATGGCATTTGTCATCACGATGCTCCATGACACCTGTCATCACAATGCTCCATGAGACTTGTCATCACAATGCTCCATGGCCCCTCTCATTCCTGTGATCCATAATAACTTTAATCACATTTCCAGATGACCACTGCCATCACAATGCCCCATGACATTGTCATCACAATTTGCCATGACCATTGTCATCACAATGCTCCATGAACCATGTCATCACAGGGTCCCAGGACACTTGGCATCACAATGATCCATTACCACTTTCATCACAATGCTCCATGACCACTGTCATCTCAATGCTCCATGGCCTTTGTATTCACAATGCTCCATGGCCCCTGTAATCACAGTGCTCCATAACACCTTTCATCATAATGCTCCATGACCACTGCCATCTCAATGCCTCATGACGCCTGTCATCACAATTCTCCAAGGCCCCTCTCATCACAGTGCTCCATGACACTTGTCATCCCATTGCTCCATAACACCTGTCATCACAGTGTTCCCTGCCCATGTCATCAAAATGCTCCATGTCCCCTATAATCACAATGCTCCATGCCTTTTTCCTCACAAAGCTCCAGAATTTTGTCATCACAATGTTCCATGACCGTGGCATCACAATGCTCCATGGCCCTTGTCATCACAATGCTCCAGAATTCTTGTCATCACAATGTTCCATGAACGTGTCATCACAATGCTACATGACCCTGGTCATCACAGTTCTCCATGACCTTTGTCATCACAATGCTCTATGTCACTTTTCATCACAATTCTCAATGACCACTTTAATCACTATGCTCGCTGACCATTTTCATCACATTTCTCTATTGTCATTACAATTCCCCATGGCCCCTTTCTTCACAATTCTCCATGATGCCTGTCATCACAATGCTCCATGGCTTTTGTTATCACAATGCTCCAGGACCAGTTTCATCACAATACTCCATCCCCCTTGTCATCACAGTGCACAATGAAAGCTTTCATTACAATGCTCCATGACACTTGTCATCACCATGCTCCATGGCGTTTATCGTCACAATGCTCCCAGGCACTTTTCATCACGATATTCCATGAAAACGTTCATCACATTGCTCCATGACCATTGTCATCACAATAGTCCATACCCATGTCAACACAATGCTGCATAATCCCTGTCATCACAATAATGCATGACTGCTGTCATCACAATAATCCAGGACAATTTTCATAACAATGCTTCATGCCCCCAGTCATCACAGTGCTCCATGATACCTTTCATCACAATTCCTAGATGATCAATGTCATCACAATGCCCCATGACACCTGTTACCACAATTCGCTATGACCCTTGTCATCACAATACTCGATGAACCGTGTCATCACAGTGTTCCAGGACACATGTCATCACAATGATCCATTAATAATTTCATCACAATGCTCCAATACACCTGTCATCACAATGCTCCATGTCCCCTCTTATCATATTGCTCCATGATCTCTTTCATCACAATGCTCCATGACCACTGTCATCACCATACCTCAAGACGCCTGTCATCTCAGTGCTCCATGGCCCCTTTCATCACAAGGCTCCATGAACCCAGTCATCACAATGTTCCCTGCCCTCTTCGTCACAATGCTCCATGGGCCCTGTCATCACAATGCTCCATGCCCTTGTCATCAAAATTCTCCAGAACTCTTGTCATCATAATGTTCCATGCCAATGTCATCAAAATGTCCCATGACACTTGTCATCACAATGCTCCATGGCCTTTGTCATCACAATGTTCCATGGCCCCTGTCATCACAGTGCTCCTTGATACCTTTCATCACAATTCTACATGACCACTGTCATCACAATGCCCCATTTCAGATGTCATCACAATTCGCCATGGTCCTTGTCATAACAATGCTCCATGAACCGTGTCATCACAAGGTTTCAGGACACTTGTCATCACAATGATCCATGATCACTTTCATCACAATGCTCCATGAACCCTGTCATCTCAATGCTCCATAGCCTTTGTATTCACAATGCTCCATGGCCCCTGTAATCACAGTGCTCCATGACCCCTTTCATCACAATGCTCCAAGACCGCTGTCATCACAATGCCCCATGACGCCTGCCACCACCAATCTCCAAGGGCTCCCTTACCAAAAAGCTCCATGATCCCTGTCAGTACAATGTTCCATGACACTTTTCATCACAATGCTCCATGACCCCTGTCATCACAAAGTTCTCTGCCCATATCATCACAATGCTACTTGTCACCTTTCATCACAATGCTCCATGCCCTTTCATCACAATGCTCCAGATTTCTTGTCATCACAATGTTCCTTGACCGTGTCATCACAATGCTCCATGACCCGTGTCATCACAAAGCTCCATGACCCCTGGCATCACAATGATCCATGATTCCTTTCCTCACAGTGCTCCAGTACCCTTTTCATCACAATGCTCCATGCCATTGTCAGCACAATGCTACTTGGACACTGTCATCAAAATGCTCCATCCCCTTTTCATCACAATGCTCCAGATATCCTATCATTACAATGCTCCATGCCCGTGTCAACACAATGCTCCATGACCCCTGTCATCAAAATGCTTGATGAAACTTGTTGTCAGAATGTTCCATGACCCCTGTCATCAAAATGATCCCTGACCGTTGTCATCGCAATGCTGCATGATACATTTCATCCCAATCCTCTGTGACCGCTGTCATCACAATGCTCCAGGACAACTTTCATCACAATGCTCCATGCCCTGGTCATCAAAATGCTCCAGAACTCTTGTCATCATAATGCTCCATGCCAATGTCATCAAAATGCCCCATGACACTTGTCATCACAATGCTCCATGGCCTTTGTCATCACAATGTTCCATTGCCCCTGTCATCAGAGTGCTCCATGTTACCTTTCAATACAATTCTACATGACCACTGTCATCACGATGCCCCATGACAGATGATACCACAATTCGCCATGGTCCTTGTCATCACAATGCTCCATGAACTGTGTCATCACAAGGTTCCAGGACACTTGTCATCACAATGATCCATGATCACTTTCATCACAATGCTCCATGAACCCTGTCATCTCAATGCTCCATGGCCTTTGTATTCACAATGCTCCATGGCCCCTGTAATCACAGAGCTCCATGACCCCTTTCATCCCAATGCTCCAAGACCGCTGTCATCACAATGCCCCATGACGCCTGCCTTCACAAATCTCCAAGACCTCTCTTACCAAAAAGCTCCATGATCCCTGTCAGTACAATGTTCCATGACACTTTTTATCACAATGCTCCATGACCCCTGTCATCAAAAAGTTCTCTTCCCATATCGTCACAATGCTCCTTGTCACCTTTCATCACAATGCACCATGCCCTTTCATCACAATGCTCCAGAATTCTTGTCATCGCAATGTTCCTTGACCGTGTCATCACAATGCTCCATGACCCGTGTCATCACAAAGCTCCATGACCCCTGGCATCACAATGATCCATGATTCCTTTCCTCACAGTGCTCCAGTACCCTTTTCATCACAATGCTCCATGCCATTGTCAGCACAATTCTCCTTGGACCCTGTCATCAAAATGCTCCATCCCCTTTTCATCACAATGCTCCAGATATCCTATCATTACAATGCTCCATGCTCGTGTCAACACAATGCTCCATGACCCCTGTCATCAAAATGCTTTATGAACCTTGTTATCAGAATGTTCCATGACCCCTGTCATCCAAATGATCCATGACCGTTGTCATCACAATGCTGCATGATACCTTTCATCCCAATTCTCTGTGACCGCTGTCATCACAATGCTCCAGGACAACTTTCATCACAATGCTCCATGACCCCTGTCATCACAACGTTCCATGAAAGTTGTCATCAAAATGCTCCATGACCCCGGTCACCACAAGGTTCCCTGCCCTTGTCATCACAATGGTACATGGCCTGGTCATCACAATGTTCCATGGCCTCTGTCATCACCATGCTCCATGGTCTTTCTCATCACAATGCTCTATGACCCCTGTCATCACAATGCTTGATGACCATTGTCATCACAATGCTCCAAGGCCCCTGTCATCACAATGCCTCATGGTCTTTGTAATCACAATGCTCAATGACCAATGTCATCACAGTGCTCCATGCCGTTGTCATCACAATGCTCCATGGTCCCTGTAATCACAATGCTCCATACCCTTGTCATCACAATGCTCCAGAACACTTGTCATCATAATGCTCCATTCCCGTGTCATCACATTGCTGAATGACACTTGTCATCACAATGTTCCTTGGCCTTTGTCATCACAGTGCTCCATGATACCTTTAATCAAAATTCTACATGACCACTCTCATCACAATGCAAGATGACCAATGTCATCACAATGCCCCATGACACGTGTCATCACAATTCGCCTTGGCCCTTGTCATCTCAATGCTGTATGAAACGTGTCATCAGTAGCTCCCAAGACCCTTGTCATCACAATGCTCCATGAACTCTGTTATCTCAATGTTCCATGGCCTTTGTATTCACAATGCTCCATTGTCCCGATAATCGCGTTGCTCCATGAACACTTTCATCACAATGCTCCTTGACCACTGTCACCATAATGCCCCATGACGTCTCTCATCACTGTGCTCCAAGGCCACTCTCATCAAAATGCTCCATGATCTGTGTCAGCACAATATTGCATGACACTTGTCATCACAATGCTCCATGATCCCTCTAATCACAATGATCCCTGCCAATTTCATCACAATGACCCAAGTCTCCTGTAATCACAATGCTCCATGCCCTTGTCATCACAATGCTCCAGGTCTGTTGTCATCACCATGCTTCATGCCCGTGTCATCACAATGCTCCATGAATCTTGTCTTCACAATGCTCCATGGCCCATGTCATCACAATGCTCCATGACCCCTCTCATCACAATGCTCTATGGCCTTTGTCATCACAATGCTCCGTGACCCCCGTCAACACAATGCCTGATGACCCCTGTCATCAAAATGCTAAATGGCACTTGTCATCACAATGCTCTATGATGCCTGTCATCACTATTCTCCATGTCACTTGTTATCACAAGGCTCCATGGCCCCTGTACTCCCAGTACTCCATGACCCCTTTCATCACAATGCCCAATGTCACCTCTGATCACAATTCTCAATGGCATTTGTCATCACGATGCTCCATGACACCTGTCATCACAATGCTCCATGAGACTTGTCATCACAATGCTCCATGGCCCCTCTCATTCCTGTGCTCCATAATAACTTTAATCACATTTCCAGATGACCACTGCCATCACAATGCCCCATGACATTGTCATCACAATTCGCCATGACCATTGTCATCACAATGCTCCATGAACCATGTCATCACAGGGTCCCAGGACACTTGGCATCACAATGATCCATTACCACTTTCATCACAATGCTCCATGACCACTGTCATCTCAATGCTCCATGGCCTTTGTATTCACAATGCTCCATGGCCCCTGTAATCACAGTGCTCCATAACACCTTTCATCATAATGCTCCATGACCACTGCCATCTCAATGCCTCATGACGCCTGTCATCACAATTCTCCAAGGCCCCTCTCATCACAGTGCTCCATGACACTTGTCATCCCATTGCTCCATAACACCTGTCATCACAGTGTTCCCTGCCCATGTCATCAAAATGCTCCATGTCCCCTATAATCACAATGCTCCATGCCTTTTTCCTCACAAAGCTCCAGAATTTTGTCATCACAATGTTCCATGACCGTGGCATCCCAATGCTCCATGGCCCTTGTCATCACAATGCTCCAGAATTCTTGTCATCACAATGTTCCATGAACGTGTCATCACAATGCTACATGACCCTGGTCATCACAGTTCTCCATGACCTTTGTCATCACAATGCTCTATGTCACTTTTCATCACAATTCTCAATGACCACTTTAATCACTATGCTCGCTGACCATTTTCATCACATTTCTCTATTGTCATTACAATTCCCCATGGCCCCTTTCTTCACAATTCTCCATGATGCCTGTCATCACAATGCTCCATGGCTTTTGTTATCACAATGCTCCAGGACCAGTTTCATCACAATACTCCATCCCCCTTGTCATCACAGTGCACAATGAAAGCTTTCATTACAATGCTCCATGACACTTGTCATCACCATGCTCCATGGCGTTTATCGTCACAATGCTCCCAGGCACTTTTCATCACGATATTCCATGAAAACGTTCATCACATTGCTCCATGACCATTGTCATCACAATAGTCCATACCCATGTCAACACAATGCTGCATAATCCCTGTCATCACAATAATGCATGACTGCTGTCATCACAATAATCCAGGACAATTTTCATAACAATGCTTCATGCCCCCAGTCATCACAGTGCTCCATGATACCTTTCATCACAATTCCTAGATGATCAATGTCATCACAATGCCCCATGACACCTGTTACCACAATTCGCTATGACCCTTGTCATCACAATACTCGATGAACCGTGTCATCACAGTGTTCCAGGACACATGTCATCACAATGATCCATTAATATTTTCATCACAATGCTCCAATACACCTGTCATCACAATGCTCCATGTCCCCTCTTATCATATTGCTCCATGATCTCTTTCATCACAATGCTCCATGACCACTGTCATCACCATACCTCAAGACGCCTGTCATCTCAGTGCTCCATGGCCCCTTTCATCACAAGGCTCCATGAACCCAGTCATCACAATGTTCCCTGCCCTCTTCGTCACAATGCTCCATGGGCCCTGTCATCACAATGCTCCATGCCCTTGTCATCAAAATTCTCCAGAACTCTTGTCATCATAATGTTCCATGCCAATGTCATCAAAATGTCCCATGACACTTGTCATCACAATGCTCCATGGCCTTTGTCATCACAATGTTCCATGGCCCCTGTCATCACAGTGCTCCTTGATACCTTTCATCACAATTCTACATGACCACTGTCATCACAATGCCCCATTTCAGATGTCATCACAATTCGCCATGGTCCTTGTCATAACAATGCTCCATGAACCGTGTCATCACAAGGTTTCAGGACACTTGTCATCACAATGATCCATGATCACTTTCATCACAATGCTCCATGAACCCTGTCATCTCAATGCTCCATAGCCTTTGTATTCACAATGCTCCATGGCCCCTGTAATCACAGTGCTCCATGACCCCTTTCATCACAATGCTCCAAGACCGCTGTCATCACAATGCCCCATGACGCCTGCCACCACCAATCTCCAAGGGCTCCCTTACCAAAAAGCTCCATGATCCCTGTCAGTACAATGTTCCATGACACTTTTCATCACAATGCTCCATGACCCCTGTCATCACAAAGTTCTCTGCCCATATCATCACAATGCTACTTGTCACCTTTCATCACAATGCTCCATGCCCTTTCATCACAATGCTCCAGATTTCTTGTCATCACAATGTTCCTTGACCGTGTCATCACAATGCTCCATGACCCGTGTCATCACAAAGCTCCATGACCCCTGGCATCACAATGATCCATGATTCCTTTCCTCACAGTGCTCCAGTACCCTTTTCATCACAATGCTCCATGCCATTGTCAGCACAATGCTACTTGGACACTGTCATCAAAATGCTCCATCCCCTTTTCATCACAATGCTCCAGATATCCTATCATTACAATGCTCCATGCCCGTGTCAACACAATGCTCCATGACCCCTGTCATCAAAATGCTTGATGAAACTTGTTATCAGAATGTTCCATGACCCCTGTCATCAAAATGATCCCTGACCGTTGTCATCGCAATGCTGCATGATACCTTTCATCCCAATCCTCTGTGACCGCTGTCATCACAATGCTCCAGGACAACTTTCATCACAATGCTCCATGCCCTGGTCATCAAAATGCTCCAGAACTCTTGTCATCATAATGCTCCATGCCAATGTCATCAAAATGCCCCATGACACTTGTCATCACAATGCTCCATGGCCTTTGTCATCACAATGTTCCATGGCCCCTGTCATCAGAGTGCTCCATGTTACCTTTCAATACAATTCTACATGACCACTGTCATCGCAATGCCCCATGACAGATGATACCACAATTCGCCATGGTCCTTGTCATCACAATGCTCCATGAACTGTGTCATCACAAGGTTCCAGGACACTTGTCATCACAATGATCCATGATCTCTTTCATCACAATGCTCCATGAACCCTGTCATCTCAATGCTCCATGGCCTTTGTATTCACAATGCTCCATGGCCCCTGTAATCACAGAGCTCCATGACCCCTTTCATCCCAATGCTCCAAGACCGCTGTCATCACAATGCCCCATGACGCCTGCCTTCACAAATCTCCAAGACCTCTCTTACCAAAAAGCTCCATGATCCCTGTCAGTACAATGTTCCATGACACTTTTTATCACAATGCTCCATGACCCCTGTCATCAAAAAGTTCTCTGCCCATATCGTCACAATGCTCCTTGTCACCTTTCATCACAATGCACCATGCCCTTTCATCACAATGCTCCAGAATTCTTGTCATCGCAATGTTCCTTGACCGTGTCATCACAATGCTCCATGACCCTTGTCATCACAAAGCTCCATGACCCCTGGCATCACAATGATCCATGATTCCTTTCCTCACAGTGCTCCAGTACCCTTTTCATCACAATGCTCCATGCCATTGTCAGCACAATTCTCCTTGGACCCTCTCATCAAAATGCTCCATCCCCTTTTCATCACAATGCTCCAGATATCCTATCATTACAATGCTCCATGCTCGTGTCAACACAATGCTCCATGACCCCTGTCATCAAAATGCTTTATGAACCTTGTTATCAGAATGTTCCATGACCCCTGTCATCCAAATGATCCATGACCGTTGTCATCACAATGCTGCATGATACCTTTCATCCCAATTCTCTGTGACCGCTGTCATCACAATGCTCCAGGACAACTTTCATCACAATGCTCCATGACCCCTGTCATCACAACGTTCCATGAAAGTTGTCATCAAAATGCTCCATGACCCCGGTCACCACAAGGTTCCCTGCCCTTGTCATCACAATGGTACATGGCCTGGTCATCACAATGTTCCATGGCCTCTGTCATCACCATGCTCCATGGTCTTTCTCATCACAATGCTCTATGACCCCTGTCATCACAATGCTTGATGACCATTGTCATCACAATGCTCCAAGGCCCCTGTCATCACAATGCCTCATGGTCTTTGTAATCACAATGCTCAATGACCAATGTCATCACAGTGCTCCATGCCGTTGTCATCACAATGCTCCATGGTCCCTGTAATCACAATGCTCCATACCCTTGTCATCACAATGCTCCAGAACACTTGTCATCATAATGCTCCATTCCCGTGTCATCACATTGCTGAATGACACTTGTCATCACAATGTTCCTTGGCCTTTGTCATCACAGTGCTCCATGATACCTTTAATCAAAATTCTACATGACCACTCTCATCACAATGCAAGATGACCAATGTCATCACAATGCCCCATGACACGTGTCATCACAATTCGCCTTGGCCCTTGTCATCTCAATGCTGTATGAAACGTGTCATCAGTAGCTCCCAAGACCCTTGTCATCACAATGCTCCACGAACTCTGTTATCTCAATGTTCCATGGCCTTTGTATTCACAATGCTCCATTGTCCCGATAATCGCGTTGCTCCATGAACACTTTCATCACAATGCTCCTTGACCACTGTCACCATAATGCCCCATGACGTCTCTCATCACTGTGCTCCAAGGCCACTCTCATCAAAATGCTCCATGATCTGTGTCAGCACAATATTGCATGACACTTGTCATCACAATGCTCCATGATCCCACTAATCACAATGATCCCTGCCAATTTCATCACAATGACCCAAGTCTCCTGTAATCACAATGCTCCATGCCCTTGTCATCACAATGCTCCAGGTCTGTTGTCATCACCATGCTTCATGCCTGTGTCATCACAATGCTCCATGAATCTTGTCTTCACAATGCTCCATGGCCCATGTCATCACAATGCTCCATGACCCCTCTCATCACAATGCTCTATGGCCTTTGTCATCACAATGCTCCGTGACCCCCGTCAACACAATGCCTGATGATCCCTGTCATCAAAATGCTAAATGGCACTTGTCATCACAATGCTCTATGATGCCTGTCATCACTATTCTCCATGTCACTTGTTATCACAAGGCTCCATGGCCCCTGTACTCCCAGTACTCCATGACCCCTTTCATCACAATGCCCAATGTCACCTCTGATCACAATTCTCAATGGCATTTGTCATCACGATGCTCCATGACACCTGTCATCACAATGCTCCATGAGACTTGTCATCACAATGCTCCATGGCCCCTCTCATTCCTGTGCTCCATAATAACTTTAATCACATTTCCAGATGACCACTGCCATCACAATGCCCCATGACATTGTCATCACAATTCGCCATGACCATTGTCATCACAATGCTCCATGAACCATGTCATCACAGGGTCCCAGGACACTTGGCATCACAATGATCCATTACCACTTTCATCACAATGCTCCATGACCACTGTCATCTCAATGCTCCATGGCCTTTGTATTCACAATGCTCCATGGCCCCTGTAATCACAGTGCTCCATAACACCTTTCATCATAATGCTCCATGACCACTGCCATCTCAATGCCTCATGACGCCTGTCATCACAATTCTCCAAGGCCCCTCTCATCACAGTGCTCCATGACACTTGTCATCCCATTGCTCCATAACACCTGTCATCACAGTGTTCCCTGCCCATGTCATCAAAATGCTCCATGTCCCCTATAATCACAATGCTCCATGCCTTTTTCCTCACAAAGCTCCAGAATTTTGTCATCACAATGTTCCATGACCGTGGCATCCCAATGCTCCATGGCCCTTGTCATCACAATGCTCCAGAATTCTTGTCATCACAATGTTCCATGAACGTGTCATCACAATGCTACATGACCCTGGTCATCACAGTTCTCCATGACCTTTGTCATCACAATGCTCTATGTCACTTTTCATCACAATTCTCAATGACCACTTTAATCACTATGCTCGCTGACCATTTTCATCACATTTCTCTATTGTCATTACAATTCCCCATGGCCCCTTTCTTCACAATTCTCCATGATGCCTGTCATCACAATGCTCCATGGCTTTTGTTATCACAATGCTCCAGGACCAGTTTCATCACAATACTCCATCCCCCTTGTCATCACAGTGCACAATGAAAGCTTTCATTACAATGCTCCATGACACTTGTCATCACCATGCTCCATGGCGTTTATCGTCACAATGCTCCCAGGCACTTTTCATCACGATATTCCATGAAAACGTTCATCACATTGCTCCATGACCATTGTCATCACAATAGTCCATACCCATGTCAACACAATGCTGCATAATCCCTGTCATCACAATAATGCATGACTGCTGTCATCACAATAATCCAGGACAATTTTCATAACAATGCTTCATGCCCCCAGTCATCACAGTGCTCCATGATACCTTTCATCACAATTCCTAGATGATCAATGTCATCACAATGCCCCATGACACCTGTTACCACAATTCGCTATGACCCTTGTCATCACAATACTCGATGAACCGTGTCATCACAGTGTTCCAGGACACATGTCATCACAATGATCCATTAATAATTTCATCACAATGCTCCAATACACCTGTCATCACAATGCTCCATGTCCCCTCTTATCATATTGCTCCATGATCTCTTTCATCACAATGCTCCATGACCACTGTCATCACCATACCTCAAGACGCCTGTCATCTCAGTGCTCCATGGCCCCTTTCATCACAAGGCTCCATGAACCCAGTCATCACAATGTTCCCTGCCCTCTTCGTCACAATGCTCCATGGGCCCTGTCATCACAATGCTCCATGCCCTTGTCATCAAAATTCTCCAGAACTCTTGTCATCATAATGTTCCATGCCAATGTCATCAAAATGTCCCATGACACTTGTCATCACAATGCTCCATGGCCTTTGTCATCACAATGTTCCATGGCCCCTGTCATCACAGTGCTCCTTGATACCTTTCATCACAATTCTACATGACCACTGTCATCACAATGCCCCATTTCAGATGTCATCACAATTCGCCATGGTCCTTGTCATAACAATGCTCCATGAACCGTGTCATCACAAGGTTTCAGGACACTTGTCATCACAATGATCCATGATCACTTTCATCACAATGCTCCATGAACCCTGTCATCTCAATGCTCCATAGCCTTTGTATTCACAATGCTCCATGGCCCCTGTAATCACAGTGCTCCATGACCCCTTTCATCACAATGCTCCAAGACCGCTGTCATCACAATGCCCCATGACGCCTGCCACCACCAATCTCCAAGGGCTCCCTTACCAAAAAGCTCCATGATCCCTGTCAGTACAATGTTCCATGACACTTTTCATCACAATGCTCCATGACCCCTGTCATCACAAAGTTCTCTGCCCATATCATCACAATGCTACTTGTCACCTTTCATCACAATGCTCCATGCCCTTTCATCACAATGCTCCAGATTTCTTGTCATCACAATGTTCCTTGACCGTGTCATCACAATGCTCCATGACCCGTGTCATCACAAAGCTCCATGACCCCTGGCATCACAATGATCCATGATTCCTTTCCTCACAGTGCTCCAGTACCCTTTTCATCACAATGCTCCATGCCATTGTCAGCACAATGCTACTTGGACACTGTCATCAAAATGCTCCATCCCATTTTCATCACAATGCTCCAGATATCCTATCATTACAATGCTCCATGCTCGTGTCAACACAATGCTCCATGACCCCTGTCATCAAAATGCTTGATGAAACTTGTTGTCAGAATGTTCCATGACCCCTGTCATCAAAATGATCCCTGACCGTTGTCATCGCAATGCTGCATGATACATTTCATCCCAATCCTCTGTGACCGCTGTCATCACAATGCTCCAGGACAACTTTCATCACAATGCTCCATGCCCTGGTCATCAAAATGCTCCAGAACTCTTGTCATCATAATGCTCCATGCCAATGTCATCAAAATGCCCCATGACACTTGTCATCACAATGCTCCATGGCCTTTGTCATCACAATGTTCCATGGCCCCTGTCATCAGAGTGCTCCATGTTACCTTTCAATACAATTCTACATGACCACTGTCATCACAATGCCCCATGACAGATGATACCACAATTCGCCATGGTCCTTGTCATCACAATGCTCCATGAACTGTGTCATCACAAGGTTCCAGGACACTTGTCATCACAATGATCCATGATCACTTTCATCACAATGCTCCATGAACCCTGTCATCTCAATGCTCCATGGCCTTTGTATTCACAATGCTCCATGGCCCCTGTAATCACAGAGCTCCATGACCCCTTTCATCCCAATGCTCCAAGACCGCTGTCATCACAATGCCCCATGACGCCTGCCTTCACAAATCTCCAAGACCTCTCTTACCAAAAAGCTCCATGATCCCTGTCAGTACAATGTTCCATGACACTTTTTATCACAATGCTCCATGACCCCTGTCATCAAAAAGTTCTCTGCCCATATCGTCACAATGCTCCTTGTCACCTTTCATCACAATGCACCATGCCCTTTCATCACAATGCTCCAGAATTCTTGTCATCGCAATGTTCCTTGACCGTGTCATCACAATGCTCCATGACCCTTGTCATCACAAAGCTCCATGACCCCTGGCATCACAATGATCCATGATTCCTTTCCTCACAGTGCTCCAGTACCCTTTTCATCACAATGCTCCATGCCATTGTCAGCACAATTCTCCTTGGACCCTGTCATCAAAATGCTCCATCCCCTTTTCATCACAATGCTCCAGATATCCTATCATTACAATGCTCCATGCTCGTGTCAACACAATGCTCCATGACCCCTGTCATCAAAATGCTTTATGAACCTTGTTATCAGAATGTTCCATGACCCCTGTCATCCAAATGATCCATGACCGTTGTCATCACAATGCTGCATGATACCTTTCATCCCAATTCTCTGTGACCGCTGTCATCACAATGCTCCAGGACAACTTTCATCACAATGCTCCATGACCCCTGTCATCACAACGTTCCATGAAAGTTGTCATCAAAATGCTCCATGACCCCGGTCACCACAAGGTTCCCTGCCCTTGTCATCACAATGGTACATGGCCTGGTCATCACAATGTTCCATGGCCTCTGTCATCACCATGCTCCATGGTCTTTCTCATCACAATGCTCTATGACCCCTGTCATCACAATGCTTGATGACCATTGTCATCACAATGCTCCAAGGCCCCTGTCATCACAATGCCTCATGGTCTTTGTAATCACAATGCTCAATGACCAATGTCATCACAGTGCTCCATGCCGTTGTCATCACAATGCTCCATGGTCCCTGTAATCACAATGCTCCATACCCTTGTCATCACAATGCTCCAGAACACTTGTCATCATAATGCTCCATTCCCGTGTCATCACATTGCTGAATGACACTTGTCATCACAATGTTCCTTGGCCTTTGTCATCACAGTGCTCCATGATACCTTTAATCAAAATTCTACATGACCACTCTCATCACAATGCAAGATGACCAATGTCATCACAATGCCCCATGACACGTGTCATCACAATTCGCCTTGGCCCTTGTCATCTCAATGCTGTATGAAACGTGTCATCAGTAGCTCCCAAGACCCTTGTCATCACAATGCTCCATGAACTCTGTTATCTCAATGTTCCATGGCCTTTGTATTCACAATGCTCCATTGTCCCGATAATCGCGTTGCTCCATGAACACTTTCATCACAATGCTCCTTGACCACTGTCACCATAATGCCCCATGACGTCTCTCATCACTGTGCTCCAAGGCCACTCTCATCAAAATGCTCCATGATCTGTGTCAGCACAATATTGCATGACACTTGTCATCACAATGCTCCATGATCCCTCTAATCACAATGATCCCTGCCAATTTCATCACAATGACCCAAGTCTCCTGTAATCACAATGCTCCATGCCCTTGTCATCACAATGCTCCAGGTCTGTTGTCATCACCATGCTTCATGCCCGTGTCATCACAATGCTCCATGAATCTTGTCTTCACAATGCTCCATGGCCCATGTCATCACAATGCTCCATGGCCCCTCTCATCACAATGCTCTATGGCCTTTGTCATCACAATGCTCCGTGACCCCCGTCAACACAGTGCCTGATGACCCCTGTCATCAAAATGCTAAATGGCACTTGTCATCACAATGCTCTATGATGCCTGTCATCACTATTCTCCATGTCACTTGTTATCACAAGGCTCCATGGCCCCTGTACTCCCAGTACTCCATGACCCCTTTCATCACAATGCCCAATGTCACCTCTGATCACAATTCTCAATGGCATTTGTCATCACGATGCTCCATGACACCTGTCATCACAATGCTCCATGAGACTTGTCATCACAATGCTCCATGGCCCCTCTCATTCCTGTGCTCCATAATAACTTTAATCACATTTCCAGATGACCACTGCCATCACAATGCCCCATGACATTGTCATCACAATTCGCCATGACCATTGTCATCACAATGCTCCATGAACCATGTCATCACAGGGTCCCAGGACACTTGTCCTCACAATGATCCATTACCACTTTCATCACAATGCTCCATGACCACTGTCATCTCAATGCTCCATGGCCTTTGTATTCACAATGCTCCATGGCCCCTGTAATCACAGTGCTCCATAACACCTTTCATCATAATGCTCCATGACCACTGCCATCTCAATGTCTCATGACGCCTGTCATCACAATTCTCCAAGGCCCCTCTCATCACAGTGCTCCATGACACTTGTCATCCCATTGCTCCATAACACCTGTCATCACAGTGTTCCCTGCCCATGTCATCAAAATGCTCCATGTCCCCTATAATCACAATGCTCCATGCCTTTTTCCTCACAAAGCTCCAGAATTTTGTCATCACAATGTTCCATGACCGTGGCATCCCAATGCTCCATGGCCCTTGTCATCACAATGCTCCAGAATTCTTGTCATCACAATGTTCCATGAACGTGTCATCACAATGCTACATGACCCTGGTCATCACAGTTCTCCATGACCTTTGTCATCACAATGCTCTATGTCACTTTTCATCACAATTCTCAATGACCACTTTAATCACTATGCTCGCTGACCATTTTCATCACATTTCTCTATTGTCATTACAATTCCCCATGGCACCTTTCTTCACAATTCTCCATGATGCCTGTCATCACAATGCTCCATGGCTTTTGTTATCACAATGCTCCAGGACCAGTTTCATCACAATACTCCATCCCCCTTGTCATCACAGTGCACAATGAAAGCTTTCATTACAATGCTCCATGACACTTGTCATCACAATGCTCCATGGCCTTTATCGTCACAATGCTCCCAGGCACTTTTCATCACGATATTCCATGAAAACTTTCATCACATTGCTCCATGACCATTGTCATCACAATAGTCCATACCCATGTCAACACAATGCTGCATAATCCCTGTCATCCCAATTCTCCATGACTGCTGTCATCACAATAATCCAGGACAATTTTCATAACAATGTTTCATGCCCCCAGTTATCACAGTGCTCCATGATACCTTTCATCACAATTCCTAGATGATCAATGTCATCACAATGCCCCATGACACCTGTTATCACAATTCGCTATGACCCTTGTCATCACAATACTCGATGAACCGTGTCATCACAGTGTTCCAGGACACATGTCATCACAATGATCCATTAATATTTTCATCACAATGCTCCAATACACCTGTCATCACAATGCTCCATGTCCCCTCTTATCATATTGCTCCATGATCTCTTTCATCACAATGCTCCATGAACACTGTCATCACCATACCTCAAGACGCCTGTCATCTCAGTGCTCCATGGCCCCTTTCATCACAAGGCTCCATGAACCCAGTCATCACAATGTTCCCTGCCCTCTTCGTCACAATGCTCCATGGGCCCTGTCATCACAATGCTCCATGCCCTTGTCATCAAAATTCTCCAGAACTCTTGTCATCATAATGTTCCATGCCAATGTCATCAAAATGTCCCATGACATTTGTCATCACAATGCTCCATGGCCTTTGTCATCACAATGTTCCATGGCCCCTGTCATCACAGTGCTCCTTGATACCTTTCATCACAATTCTACATGACCACTGTCATCACAATGTCCCATTTCAGATGTCATCACAATGATCCATGATCACTTTCATCACAATGCTCCATGAACCCTGTCATCTCAATGCTCCATAGCCTTTGTATTCACAATGCTCCTTGGCCCCTGTAATCAGAGTGCTCCATGACCCCTTTCATCACAATGCTTCAAGACCGCTGTCATCACAATGCCCCATGACGCCTGCCACCACCAATCTCCAAGGGCTCCCTTACCAAAAAGCTCCATGATCCCTGTCAGTACAATGTTCCATGACACTTTTCATCACAATGCTCCATGACCCCTGTCATCACAAATTTCTCTGCCCATATCATCACAATGCTATTGTCACCTTTCATCACAATGCTCCATGCCCTTTCATCACAATGCTCCAGATTTCTTGTCATCACAATGTTCCTTGACCGTGTCATCACAATGCTCCATGACCCGTGTCATCACAAAGCTCCATGACCCCTGGCATCACAATGATCCATGATTCCTTTCCTCACAGTGCTCCAGTACCCTTTTCATCACAATGCTCCATGCCATTGTCAGCACAATTCTCCTTGGACCCTGTCATCAAAATGCTCCATCCCCTTTTCATCACAATGCTCCAGATATCCTATCATTACAATGCTCCATGCCCGTGTCAACACAATGCTCCATGACCCCTGTCATCAAAATGCTTGATGAAACTTGTTATCAGAATGTTCCATGACCCCTGTCATCAAAATGATCCCTGACCGTTGTCATCGCAATGCTGCATGACACCTTTCATCCCAATCCTCTGTGACCGCTGTCATCACAATGCTCCAGGACAACTTTCATCACAATGCTCCATGCCCTGGTCATCAAAATGCTCCAGAACTCTTGTCATCATAATGCTCCATGCCAATGTCATCAAAATGCCCCATGACACTTGTCATCACAATGCTCCATGGCCTTTGTCATCACAATGTTCCATGGCCCCTGTCATCAGAGTGCTCCATGTTACCTTTCAATACAATTCTACATGACCACTGTCATCACAATGCCCCATGACAGATGATACCACAATTCGCCATGGTCCTTGTCATCACAATGCTCCATGAACTGTGTCATCACAAGGTTCCAGGACACTTGTCATCACAATGATCCATGATCACTTTCATCACAATGCTCCATGAACCCTGTCATCTCAATGCTCCATGGCCTTTGTATTCACAATGCTCCATGGCCCCTGTAATCACAGAGCTCCATGACCCCTTTCATCCCAATGCTCCAAGACCGCTGTCATCACCATGCCCCAGGACGCCTGCCTTCACAAATCTCCAAGACCTCTCTTACCAAAAAGCTCCATGATCCCTGTCAGTACAATGTTCCATGACACTTTTTATCACAATGCTCCATGACCCCTGTCATCAAAAAGTTCTCTGCCCATATCGTCACAATGCTCCTTGTCACCTTTCATCACAATGCACCATGCCCTTTCATCACAATGCTCCAGAATTCTTGTCATCGCAATGTTCCTTGACCGTGTCATCACAATGCTCCATGACCCTTGTCATCACAAAGCTCCATGACCCCTGGCATCACAATGATCCATGATTCCTTTCCTCACAGTGCTCCAGTACCCTTTTCATCACAATGCTCCATGCCATTGTCAGCACAATTCTCCTTGGACCCTGTCATCAAAATGCTCCATCCCCTTTTCATCACAATGCTCCAGATATCCTATCATTACAATGCTCCATGCTCGTGTCAACACAATGCTCCATGACCCCTGTCATCAAAATGCTTTATGAACCTTGTTATCAGAATGTTCCATGACCCCTGTCATCCAAATGATCCATGACCGTTGTCATCACAATGCTGCATGATACCTTTCATCCCAATTCTCTGTGACCGCTGTCATCACAATGCTCCAGGACAACTTTCATCACAATGCTCCATGACCCCTGTCATCACAACGTTCCATGAAAGTTGTCATCAAAATGCTCCATGACCCCGGTCACCACAAGGTTCCCTGCCCTTGTCATCACAATGGTACATGGCCTGGTCATCACAATGTTCCATGGCCTCTGTCATCACCATGCTCCATGGTCTTTCTCATCACAATGCTCTATGACCCCTGTCATCACAATGCTTGATGACCATTGTCATCACAATGCTCCAAGGCCCCTGTCATCACAATGCCTCATGGTCTTTGTAATCACAAAGCTCAATGACCAATGTCATCACAGTGCTCCATGCCGTTGTCATCACAATGCTCCATGGTCCCTGTAATCACAATGCTTCATACTCTTGTCATCACAATGTTCTTTGGCCTTTGTCATCACAGTGCTCCATGATACATTTAATCAAAATTCTACATGACCACTCTCATCACAATGCAAGATGACCAATGTCATCACAATGCCCCATGACACGTGTCATCACAATTCGCCTTGGCCCTTGTCATCTCAATGCTGTATGAAACGTGTCATCAGTAGCTCCCAAGACCCTTGTCATCACAATGCTCCATGAACTCTGTTATCTCAATGTTCCATGGCCTTTGTATTCACAATGCTCCATTGTCCCGATAATCGCGTTGCTCCATGAACACTTTCATCACAATGCTCCTTGACCACTGTCACCATAATGCCCCATGACGTCTCTCATCACTGTGCTCCAAGGCCACTCTCATCAAAATGCTCCATGATCTGTGTCAGCACAATATTGCATGACACTTGTCATCACAATGCTCCATGATCCCTCTAATCACAATGATCCTTGCCAATTTCATCACAATGACGCAAGTCTCCTGTAATCACAATGCTCCATGCCCTTGTCATCACAATGCTCCAGGTCTGTTGTCATCACCATGCTTCATGCCTGTGTCATCACAATGCTCCATGAATCTTGTCTTCACAATGCTCCATGGCCCATGTCATCACAATGCTCCATGGCCCCTCTCATCACAATGCTCTATGGCCTTTGTCATCACAATGCTCCGTGACCCCCGTCAACACAGTGCCTGATGACCCCTGTCATCAAAATGCTAAATGGCACTTGTCATCACAATGCTCTATGATGCCTGTCATCACTATTCTCCATGTCACTTGTTATCACAAGGCTCCATGGCCCCTGTACTCCCAGTACTCCATGACCCCTTTCATCACAATGCCCAATGTCACCTCTGATCACAATTCTCAATGGCATTTGTCATCACGATGCTCCATGACACCTGTCATCACAATGCTCCATGAGACTTGTCATCACAATGCTCCATGGCCCCTCTCATTCCTGTGCTCCATAATAACTTTAATCACATTTCTAGATGACCACTGCCATCACAATGTCCCATGACATTGTCATCACAATTCGCCATGACCATTGTCATCACAATGCTCCATGAACCATGTCATCACAGGGTCCCAGGACACTTGTCCTCACAATGATCCATTACCACTTTCATCACAATGCTCCATGACCACTGTCATCTCAATGCTCCATGGCCTTTGTATTCACAACGCTCCATGGCCCCTGTAATCACAGTGCTCCATAACACCTTTCATCATAATGCTCCATGACCACTGCCATCTCAATGCCTCATGACGCCTGTCATCACAATTCTCCAAGGCCCCTCTCATCACAGTGCTCCATGACACTTGTCATCCCATTGCTCCATAACACCTGTCATCACAGTGTTCCCTGCCCATGTCATCAAAATGCTCCATGTCCCCTATAATCACAATGCTCCATGCCTTTTTCCTCACAAAGCTCCAGAATTTTGTCATCACAATGTTCCATGACCGTGGCATCCCAATGCTCCATGGCCCTTGTCATCACAATGCTCCAGAATTCTTGTCATCACAATGTTCCATGAACGTGTCATCACAATGCTACATGACCCTGGTCATCACAGTTCTCCATGACCTTTGTCATCACAATGCTCTATGTCACTTTTCATCACAATTCTCAATTACCACTTTAATCACTATGCTCGCTGACCATTTTCATCACATTTCTCTATTGTCATTACAATTCCCCATGGCCCCTTTCTTCACAATTCTCCATGATGCCTGTCATCACAATGCTCCATGGCTTTTGTTATCACAATGCTCCAGGACCAGTTTCATCACAATACTCCATCCCCCTTGTCATCACAGTGCACAATGAAAGCTTTCATTACAATGCTCTATGACACTTGTCATCACAATGCTCCATGGCCTTTATCGTCACAATGCTCCCAGGCACTTTTCATCACGATATTCCATGAAAACTTTCATCACATTGCTCCATGACCATTGTCATCACAATAGTCCATACCCATGTCAACACAATGCTGCATAATCCCTGTCATCCCAATTCTCCATGACTGCTGTCATCACAATAATCCAGGACAATTTTCATTACAATGCTTCATGCCCCCAGTCATCACAGTGCTCCATGATACCTTTCATCACAATTCCTAGATGATCAATGTCATCACAATGCCCCATGACACCTGTCACCACAATTCGCTATGACCCTTGTCATCACAATACTCGATGAACCGTGTCATCACAGTGTTCCAGGACACATGTCATCACAATCATCCATTAATATTTTCATCACAATGCTCCAATACACCTGTCATCACAATGCTCCATGTCCCCTCTTATCATATTGCTCCATGATCTCTTTCATCACAATGCTCCATGACCACTGTCATCACCATACCTCAAGACGCCTGTCATCTCAGTGCTCCATGGCCCCTTTCATCACAAGGCTCCATGAACCCAGTCATCACAATGTTCCCTGCCCTCTTCGTCACAATGCTCCATGGGCCCTGTCATCACAATGCTCCATGCCCTTGTCATCAAAATTCTCCAGAACTCTTGTCATCATAATGTTCCATGCCAATGTCATCAAAATGTCCCATGACACTTGTCATCACAATGCTCCATGGCCTTTGTCATCACAATGTTCCATGGCCCCTGTCATCACAGTGCTCCTTGATACCTTTCATCACAATTCTACATGACCACTGTCATCACAATGCCCCATTTCAGATGTCATCACAATTCGCCATGGTCCTTGTCATAACAATGCTCCATGAACCGTGTCATCACAAGGTTTCAGGACACTTGTCATCACAATGATCCATGATCACTTTCATCACAATGCTCCATGAACCCTGTCATCTCAATGCTCCATAGCCTTTGTATTCACAATGCTCCATGGCCCCTGTAATCACAGTGCTCCATGACCCCTTTCATCACAATGCTCCAAGACCGCTGTCATCACAATGCCCCATGATGCCTGCCACCACCAATCTCCAAGGGCTCCCTTACCAAAAAGCTCCATGATCCCTGTCAGTACAATGTTCCATGACACTTTTCATCACAATGCTCCATGACCCCTGTCATCACAAAGTTCTCTGCCCATATCATCACAATGCTACTTGTCACCTTTCATCACAATGCTCCATGCCCTTTCATCACAATGCTCCAGATTTCTTGTCATCACAATGTTCCTTGACCGTGTCATCACAATGCTCCATGACCCGTGTCATCACAAAGCTCCATGACCCCTGGCATCACAATGATCCATGATTCCTTTCCTCACAGTGCTCCAGTACCCTTTTCATCACAATGCTCCATGCCATTGTCAGCACAATGCTACTTGGACACTGTCATCAAAATGCTCCATCCCCTTTTCATCACAATGCTCCAGATATCCTATCATTACAATGCTCCATGCCCGTGTCAACACAATGCTCCATGACCCCTGTCATCAAAATGCTTGATGAAACTTGTTATCAGAATGTTCCATGACCCCTGTCATCAAAATGATCCCTGACCGTTGTCATCGCAATGCTGCATGATACCTTTCATCCCAATCCTCTGTGACCGCTGTCATCACAATGCTCCAGGACAACTTTCATCACAATGCTCCATGCCCTGGTCATCAAAATGCTCCAGAACTCTTGTCATCATAATGCTCCATGCCAATGTCATCAAAATGCCCCATGACACTTGTCATCACAATGCTCCATGGCCTTTGTCATCACAATGTTCCATGGCCCCTGTCATCAGAGTGCTCCATGTTACCTTTCAATACAATTCTACATGACCACTGTCATCACAATGCCCCATGACAGATGATACCACAATTCGCCATGGTCCTTGTCATCACAATGCTCCATGAACTGTGTCATCACAAGGTTCCAGGACACTTGTCATCACAATGATCCATGATCTCTTTCATCACAATGCTCCATGAACCCTGTCATCTCAATGCTCCATGGCCTTTGTATTCACAATGCTCCATGGCCCCTGTAATCACAGAGCTCCATGACCCCTTTCATCCCAATGCTCCAAGACCGCTGTCATCACAATGCCCCATGACGCCTGCCTTCACAAATCTCCAAGACCTCTCTTACCAAAAAGCTCCATGATCCCTGTCAGTACAATGTTCCATGACACTTTTTATCACAATGCTCCATGACCCCTGTCATCAAAAAGTTCTCTGCCCATATCGTCACAATGCTCCTTGTCACCTTTCATCACAATGCACCATGCCCTTTCATCACAATGCTCCAGAATTCTTGTCATCGCAATGTTCCTTGATCGTGTCATCACAATGCTCCATGACCCTTGTCATCACAAAGCTCCATGACCCCTGGCATCACAATGATCCATGATTCCTTTCCTCACAGTGCTCCAGTACCCTTTTCATCACAATGCTCCATGCCATTGTCAGCACAATTCTCCTTGGACCCTGTCATCAAAATGCTCCATCCCCTTTTCATCACAATGCTCCAGATATCCTATCATTACAATGCTCCATGCTCGTGTCAACACAATGCTCCATGACCCCTGTCATCAAAATGCTTTATGAACCTTGTTATCAGAATGTTCCATGACCCCTGTCATCCAAATGATCCATGACCGTTGTCATCACAATGCTGCATGATACCTTTCATCCCAATTCTCTGTGACCGCTGTCATCACAATGCTCCAGGACAACTTTCATCACAATGCTCCATGACCCCTGTCATCACAACGTTTCATGAAAGTTGTCATCAAAATGCTCCATGACCCCGGTCACCACAAGGTTCCCTGCCCTTGTCATCACAATGGTACATGGCCTGGTCATCACAATGTTCCATGGCCTCTGTCATCACCATGCTCCATGGTCTTTCTCATCACAATGCTCTATGACCCCTGTTATCACAATGCTTGATGACCATTGTCATCACAATGCTCCAAGGCCCCTGTCATCACAATGCCTCATGGTCTTTGTAATCACAATGCTCAATGACCAATGTCATCACAGTGCTCCATGCCGTTGTCATCACAATGCTCCATGGTCCCTGTAATCACAATGCTCCATACCCTTGTCATCACATTGCTCCAGAACACTTGTCATCATAATGCTCCATTCCCGTGTCATCACATTGCTGAATGACACTTGTCATCACAATGTTCCTTGGCCTTTGTCATCACAGTGCTCCATGATACCTTTAATCAAAATTCTACATGACCACTCTTATCACAATGCAAGATGACCAATGTCATCACAATGCCCCATGACACGTGTCATCACAATTCGCCTTGGCCCTTGTCATCTCAATGCTGTATGAAACGTGTCATCAGTAGCTCCCAAGACCCTTGTCATCACAATGCTCCATGAACTCTGTTATCTCAATGTTCCATGGCCTTTGTATTCACAATGCTCCATTGTCCCGATAATCGCGTTGCTCCATGAACACTTTCATCACAATGCTCCTTGACCACTGTCACCATAATGCCCCATGACGTCTCTCATCACTGTGCTCCAAGGCCACTCTCATCAAAATGCTCCATGATCTGTGTCAGCACAATATTGCATGACACTTGTCATCACAATGCTCCATGATCCCTCTAATCACAATGATCCCTGCCAATTTCATCACAATGACCCAAGTCTCCTGTAATCACAATGCTCCATGCCCTTGTCATCACAATGCTCCAGGTCTGTTGTCATCACCATGCTTCATGCCTGTGTCATCACAATGCTCCATGAATCTTGTCTTCACAATGCTCCATGGCCCATGTCATCACAATGCTCCATGACCCCTCTCATCACAATGCTCTATGGCCTTTGTCATCACAATGCTCCGTGACCCCCGTCAACACAATGCCTGATGACCCCTGTCATCAAAATGCTAAATGGCACTTGTCATCACAATGCTCTATGATGCCTGTCATCACTATTCTCCATGTCACTTGTTATCACAAGGCTCCATGGCCCCTGTACTCCCAGTACTCCATGACCCCTTTCATCACAATGCCCAATGTCACCTCTGATCACAATTCTCAATGGCATTTGTCATCACGATGCTCCATGACACCTGTCATCACAATGCTCCATGAGACTTGTCATCACAATGCTCCATGGCCCCTCTCATTCCTGTGCTCCATAATAACTTTAATCACATTTCTAGATGACCACTGCCATCACAATGCCCCATGACATTGTCATCACAATTCGCCATGACCATTGTCATCACAATGCTCCATGAACCATGACATCACAGGGTCCCAGGACACTTGTCATCACAATGATCCATTACCACTTTCATCACAATGCTCCATGACCACTGTCATCTCAATGCTCCATGGCCTTTGTATTCACAATGCTCCATGGCCCCTGTAATCACAGTGCTCCATAACACCTTTCATCATAATGCTCCATGACCACTGCCATCTCAATGCCTCATGACGCCTGTCATCACAATTCTCCAAGGCCCCTCTCATCACAGTGCTCCATGACACTTGTCATCCCATTGCTCCATAACACCTGTCATCACAGTGTTCCCTGCCCATGTCATCAAAATGCTCCATGTCCCCTATAATCACAATGCTCCATGCCTTTTTCCTCACAAAGCTCCAGAATTTTGTCATCACAATGTTCCATGACCATGGCATCACAATGCTCCATGGCCCTTGTCATCACAATGCTCCAGAATTCTTGTCATCACAATGTTCCATGAACGTGTCATCACAATGCTACATGACCCTGGTCATCACAGTTCTCCATGACCTTTGTCATCACAATGCTCTATGTCACTTTTCATCACAATTCTCAATGACCACTTTAATCACTATGCTCGCTGACCATTTTCATCACATTTCTCTATTGTCATTACAATTCCCCATGGCCCCTTTCTTCACAATTCTCCATGATGCCTGTCATCACAATGCTCCATGGCTTTTGTTATCACAATGCTCCAGGACCAGTTTCATCACAATACTCCATCCCCCTTGTCATCACAGTGCACAATGAAAGCTTTCATTACAATGCTCCATGACACTTGTCATCACCATGCTCCATGGCGTTTATCGTCACAATGCTCCCAGGCACTTTTCATCACGATATTCCATGAAAACTTTCATCACATTGCTCCATGACCATTGTCATCACAATAGTCCATACCCATGTCAACACAATGCTGCATAATCCCTGTCATCCCAATTCTCCATGACTGCTGTCATCACAATAATCCAGGACAATTTTCATTACAATGCTTCATGCCCCCAGTCATCACAGTGCTCCATGATACCTTTCATCACAATTCCTAGATGATCAATGTCATCACAATGCCCCATGACACCTGTCACCACAATTCGCTATGACCCTTGTCATCACAATACTCGATGAACCGTGTCATCACAGTGTTCCAGGACACATGTCAACACAATCATCCATTAATATTTTCATCACAATGCTCCAATACACCTGTCATCACAATGCTCCATGTCCCCTCTTATCATATTGCTCCATGATCTCTTTCATCACAATGCTCCATGACCACTGTCATCACCATACCTCAAGACGCCTGTCATCTCAGTGCTCCATGGCCCCTTTCATCACAAGGCTCCATGAACCCAGTCATCACAATGTTCCCTGCCCTCTTCATCACAATGCTCCATGGGCCCTGTCATCACAATGCTCCATGCCCTTGTCATCAAAATTCTCCAGAACTCTTGTCATCATAATGTTCCATGCCAATGTCATCAAAATGTCCCATGACACTTGTCATCACAATGCTCCATGGCCTTTGTCATCACAATGTTCCATGGCCCCTGTCATCACAGTGCTCCTTGATACCTTTCATCACAATTCTACATGACCACTGTCATCACAATGCCCCATTTCAGATGTCATCACAATTCGCCATGGTCCTTGTCATAACAATGCTCCATGAACCGTGTCATCACAAGGTTTCAGGACACTTGTCATCACAATGATCCATGATCACTTTCATCACAATGCTCCATGAACCCTGTCATCTCAATGCTCCATAGCCTTTGTATTCACAATGCTCCATGGCCCCTGTAATCACAGTGCTCCATGACCCCTTTCATCACAATGCTCCAAGACCGCTGTCATCACAATGCCCCATGATGCCTGCCACCACCAATCTCCAAGGGCTCCCTTACCAAAAAGCTCCATGATCCCTGTCAGTACAATGTTCCATGACACTTTTCATCACAATGCTCCATGACCCCTGTCATCACAAAGTTCTCTGCCCATATCATCACAATGCTACTTGTCACCTTTCATCACAATGCTCCATGCCCTTTCATCACAATGCTCCAGATTTCTTGTCATCACAATGTTCCTTGACCGTGTCATCACAATGCTCCATGACCCGTGTCATCACAAAGCTCCATGACCCCTGGCATCACAATGATCCATGATTCCTTTCCTCACAGTGCTCCAGTACCCTTTTCATCACAATGCTCCATGCCATTGTCAGCACAATGCTACTTGGACACTGTCATCAAAATGCTCCATCCCCTTTTCATCACAATGCTCCAGATATCCTATCATTACAATGCTCCATGCCCGTGTCAACACAATGCTCCATGACCCCTGTCATCAAAATGCTTGATGAAACTTGTTATCAGAATGTTCCATGACGCCTGTCATCAAAATGATCCCTGACCGTTGTCATCGCAATGCTGCATGATACCTTTCATCCCAATCCTCTGTGACCGCTGTCATCACAATGCTCCAGGACAACTTTCATCACAATACTCCATGCCCTGGTCATCAAAATGCTCCAGAACTCTTGTCATCATAATGCTCCATGCCAATGTCATCAAAATGCCCCATGACACTTGTCATCACAATGCTCCATGGCCTTTGTCATCACAATGTTCCATGGCCCCTGTCATCAGAGTGCTCCATGTTACCTTTCAATACAATTCTACATGACCACTGTCATCACAATGCCCCATGACAGATGATACCACAATTCGCCATGGTCCTTGTCATCACAATGCTCCATGAACTGTGTCATCACAAGGTTCCAGGACACTTGTCATCACAATGATCCATGATCACTTTCATCACAATGCTCCATGAACCCTGTCATCTCAATGCTCCATGGCCTTTGTATTCACAATGCTCCATGGCCCCTGTAATCACAGAGCTCCATGACCCCTTTCATCCCAATGCTCCAAGACCACTGTCATCACAATGCCCCAGGACGCCTGCCTTCACAAATCTCCAAGACCTCTCTTACCAAAAAGCTCCATGATCCCTGTCAGTACAATGTTCCATGACACTTTTTATCACAATGCTCCATGACCCCTGTCATCAAAAAGTTCTCTGCCCATATCGTCACAATGCTCCTTGTCACCTTTCATCACAATGCACCATGCCCTTTCATCACAATGCTCCAGAATTCTTGTCATCGCAATGTTCCTTGACCGTGTCATCACAATGCTCCATGACCCTTGTCATCACAAAGCTCCATGACCCCTGGCATCACAATGATCCATGATTCCTTTCCTCACAGTGCTCCAGTACCCTTTTCATCACAATGCTCCATGCCATTGTCAGCACAATGCTCCTTGGACCCTGTCATCAAAATGCTCCATCCCCTTTTCATCACAATGCTCCAGATATCCTATCATTACAATGCTCCATGCTCGTGTCAACACAATGCTCCATGACCCCTGTCATCAAAATGCTTTATGAACCTTGTTATCAGAATGTTCCATGACCCCTGTCATCCAAATGATCCATGACCGTTGTCATCACAATGCTGCATGATACCTTTCATCCCAATTCTCTGTGACCGCTGTCATCACAATGCTCCAGGACAACTTTCATCACAATGCTCCATGACCCCTGTCATCACAACGTTCCATGAAAGTTGTCATCAAAATGCTCCATGACCCCGGTCACCACAAGGTTCCCTGCCCTTGTCATCACAATGGTACATGGCCTGGTCATCACAATGTTCCATGGCCTCTGTCATCACCATGCTCCATGGTCTTTCTCATCACAATGCTCTATGACCCCTGTCATCACAATGCTTGATGACCATTGTCATCACAATGCTCCAAGGCCCCTGTCATCACAATGCCTCATGGTCTTTGTAATCACAATGCTCAATGACCAATGTCATCACAGTGCTCCATGCCGTTGTCATCACAATGCTCCATGGTCCCTGTAATCACAATGCTCCATACCCTTGTCATCACAATGCTCCAGAACACTTGTCATCATAATGCTCCATTCCCGTGTCATCACATTGCTGAATGACACTTGTCATCACAATGTTCCTTGGCCTTTGTCATCACAGTGCTCCATGATACCTTTAATCAAAATTCTACATGACCACTCTCATCACAATGCAAGATGACCAATGTCATCACAATGCCCCATGACACGTGTCATCACAATTCGCCTTGGCCCTTGTCATCTCAATGCTGTATGAAACGTGTCATCAGTAGCTCCCAAGACCCTTGTCATCACAATGCTCCATGAACTCTGTTATCTCAATGTTCCATGGCCTTTGTATTCACAATGCTCCATTGTCCCGATAATCGCGTTGCTCCATGAACACTTTCATCACAATGCTCCTTGACCACTGTCACCATAATGCCCCATGACGTCTCTCATCACTGTGCTCCAAGGCCACTCTCATCAAAATGCTCCATGATCTGTGTCAGCACAATATTGCATGACACTTGTCATCACAATGCTCCATGATCCCTCTAATCACAATGATCCTTGCCAATTTCATCACAATGACGCAAGTCTCCTGTAATCACAATGCTCCATGCCCTTGTCATCACAATGCTCCAGGTCTGTTGTCATCACCATGCTTCATACCCGTGTCATCACAATGCTCCATGAATCTTGTCTTCACAATGCTCCATGGCCCATGTCATCACAATGCTCCATGGCCCCTCTCATCACAATGCTCTATGGCCTTTGTCATCACAATGCTCCGTGACCCCCGTCAACACAGTGCCTGATGACCCCTGTCATCAAAATGCTAAATGGCACTTGTCATCACAATGCTCTATGATGCCTGTCATCACTATTCTCCATGTCACTTGTTATCACAAGGCTCCATGAGACTTGTCATCACAATGCTCCATGGCCCCTCTCATTCCTGTGCTCCATAATAACTTTAATCACATTTCTAGATGACCACTGCCATCACAATGCCCCATGACATTGTCATCACAATTCGCCATGACCATTGTCATCACAATGCTCCATGAACCATGTCATCACAGGGTCCCAGGACACTTGTCATCACAATGATCCATTACCACTTTCATCACAATGCTCCATGACCACTGTCATCTCAATGCTCCATGGCCTTTGTATTCACAATGCTCCATGGCCCCTGTAATCACAGTGCTCCATAACACCTTTCATCATAATGCTCCATGACCACTGCCATCTCAATGCCTCATGACGCCTGTCATCACAATTCTCCAAGGCCCCTCTCATCACAGTGCTCCATGACACTTGTCATCCCATTGCTCCATAACACCTGTCATCACAGTGTTCCCTGCCCATGTCATCAAAATGCTCCATGTCCCCTATAATCACAATGCTCCATGCCTTTTTCCTCACAAAGCTCCAGAATTTTGTCATCACAATGTTCCATGACCGTGGCATCCCAATGCTCCATGGCCCTTGTCATCACAATGCTCCAGAATTCTTGTCATCACAATGTTCCATGAACGTGTCATCACAATGCTACATGACCCTGGTCATCACAGTTCTCCATGACCTTTGTCATCACAATGCTCTATGTCACTTTTCATCACAATTCTCAATGACCACTTTAATCACTATGCTCGCTGACCATTTTCATCACATTTCTCTATTGTCATTACAATTCCCCATGGCCCCTTTCTTCACAATTCTCCATGATGCCTGTCATCACAATGCTCCATGGCTTTTGTTATCACAATGTTCCAGGACCAGTTTCATCACAATACTCCATCCCCCTTGTCATCACAGTGCACAATGAAAGCTTTCATTACAATGCTCCATGACACTTGTCATCACAATGCTCCATGGCCTTTATCGTCACAATGCTCCCAGGCACTTTTCATCACGATATTCCATGAAAACTTTCATCACATTTCTCCATGACCATTGTCATCACAATAGTCCATACCCATGTCAACACAATGCTGCATAATCCCTGTCATCCCAATTCTCCATGACTGCTGTCATCACAATAATCCAGGACAATTTTCATAACAATGCTTCATGCCCCCAGTCATCACAGTGCTCCATGATACCTTTCATCACAATTCCTAGATGATCAATGTCATCACAATGCCCCATGACACCTGTCACCACAATTCGCTATGACCCTTGTCATCACAATACTCGATGAACCGTGTCATCACAGTGTTCCAGGACACATGTCATCACAATGATCCATTAATATTTTCATCACAATGCTCCAATACACCTGTCATCACAATGCTCCATGTCCCCTCTTATCATATTGCTCCATGATCTCTTTCATCACAATGCTCCATGACCACTGTCATCACCATACCTCAAGACGCCTGTCATCTCAGTGCTCCATGGCCCCTTTCATCACAAGGCTCCATGAACCCAGTCATCACAATGTTCCCTGCCCTCTTCGTCACAATGCTCCATGGGCCCTGTCATCACAATGCTCCATGCCCTTGTCATCAGAATTCTCCAGAACTCTTGTCATCATAATGTTCCATGCCAATGTCATCAAAATGTCCCATGACACTTGTCATCACAATGCTCCATGGCCTTTGTCATCACAATGTTCCATGGCCCCTGTCATCACAGTGCTCCTTGATACCTTTCATCACAATTCTACATGACCACTGTCATCACAATGCCCCATTTCAGATGTCATCACAATTCGCCATGGTCCTTGTCATAACAATGCTCCATGAACCGTGTCATCACAAGGTTTCAGGACACTTGTCATCACAATGATCCATGATCACTTTCATCACAATGCTCCATGAACCCTGTCATCTCAATGCTCCATAGCCTTTGTATTCACAATGCTCCATGGCCCCTGTAATCACAGTGCTCCATGACCCCTTTCATCACAATGCTCCAAGACCGCTGTCATCACAATGCCCCATGACGCCTGCCACCAACAATCTCCAAGGGCTCCCTTACCAAAAAGCTCCATGATCCCTGTCAGTACAATGTTCCATGACACTTTTCATCACAATGCTCCATGACACCTGTCATCACAAAGTTCTCTGCCCATATCATCACAATGCTACTTGTCACCTTTCATCACAATGCTCCGTGCCCTTTCATCACAATGCTCCAGATTTCTTGTCATCACAATGTTCCTTGACCGTGTCATCACAATGCTCCATGACCCGTGTCCTCACAAAGCTCCATGACCCCTGGCATCACAATGATCCATGATTCCTTTCCTCAGAGTGCTCCAGTACCCTTTTCATCACAATGCTCCATGCCATTGTCAGCACAATGCTCCTTGGACCCTGTCATCAAAATGCTCCATCCCCTTTTCATCACAATGCTCCAGATATCCTATCATTACAATGCTCCATGCCCGTGTCAACACAATGCTCCATGACCCCTGTCATCAAAATGCTTGATGAAACTTGTTATCAGAATGTTCCATGACCCCTGTCATCAAAATGATCCCTGACACTTGTCATCGCAATGCTGCATGATACATTTCATCCCAATCCTCTGTGACCGCTGTCATCACAATGCTCCAGGACAACTTTCATAACAATGCTCCATGACCCCTGTCATCACAACGTTCCATGAAAGTTGTCATCAAAATGCTCCATGACCCCGGACACCACAAGGTTCCCTGCCCTTGTCATCACAATGGTACATGGCCTGGTCATCACAATGTTCCATGGCCTCTGTCATCACCATGCTCCATGGTCTTTCTCATCACAATGCTCTATGACCCCTGTCATCACAATGCTTGATGACCATTGTCATCACAATGCTCCAAGGCCCCTGTCATCACAATGCCTCATGGTCTTTGTAATCACAAAGCTCAATGACCAATGTCATCACAGTGCTCCATGCCGTTGTCATCACAATGCTCCATGGTCCCTGTAATCACAATGCTCCATACTCTTGTCATCACAATGTTCCTTGGCCTTTGTCATCACAGTGCTCCATGATACCTTTAATCAAAATTCTACATGACCACTCTCATCACAATGCAAGATGACCAATGTCATCACAATGCCCCATGACACGTGTCATCACAATTCGCCTTGGCCCTTGTCATCTCAATGCTGTATGAAACGTGTCATCAGTAGCTCCCAAGACCCTTGTCATCACAATGCTCCATGAACTCTGTTATCTCAATGTTCCATGGCCTTTGTATTCACAATGCTCCATTGTCCCGATAATCGCGTTGCTCCATGAACACTTTCATCACAATGCTCCTTGACCACTGTCACCATAATGCCCCATGACGTCTCTCATCACTGTGCTCCAAGGCCACTCTCATCAAAATGCTCCATGATCTGTGTCAGCACAATATTGCATGACACTTGTCATCACAATGCTCCATGATCCCTCTAATCACAATGATCCCTGCCAATTTCATCACAATGACCCAAGTCTCCTGTAATCACAATGCTCCATGCCCTTGTCATCACAATGCTCCAGGTCTGTTGTCATCACCATGCTTCATACCCGTGTCATCACAATGCTCCATGAATCTTGTCCTCACAATGCTCCATGGCCCATGTCATCACAATGCTCCATGGCCCCTCTCATCACAATGCTCTATGGCCTTTGTCATCACAATGCTCCGTGACCCCCGTCAACACAGTGCCTGATGACCCCTGTCATCAAAATGCTAAATGGCACTTGTCATCACAATGCTCTATGATGCCTGTCATCACTATTCTCCATGTCACTTGTTATCACAAGGCTCCATGGCCCCTGTACTCCCAGTACTCCATGACCCCTTTCATCCCAATGCCCAATGTCACCTCTGATCACAATTCTCAATGGCATTTGTCATCACGATGCTCCATGACACCTGTCATCACAATGCTCCATGAGACTTGTCATCACAATGCTCCATGGCCCCTCTCATTCCTGTGCTCCATAATAACTTTAATCACATTTCTAGATGACCACTGCCATCACAATGCCCCATGACATTGTCATCACAATTCGCCATGACCATTGTCATCACAATGCTCCATGAACCATGTCATCACAGGGTCCCAGGACACTTGTCCTCACAATGATCCATTACCACTTTCATCACAATGCTCCATGACCACTGTCATCTCAATGCTCCATGGCCTTTGTATTCACAATGCTCCATGGCCCCTGTAATCACAGTGCTCCATAACACCTTTCATCATAATGCTCCATGACCACTGCCATCTCAATGCCTCATGACGCCTGTCATCACAATTCTCCAAGGCCCCTCTCATCACAGTGCTCCATGACACTTGTCATCCCATTGCTCCATAACACCTGTCATCACAGTGTTCCCTGCCCATGTCATCAAAATGCTCCATGTCCCCTATAATCACAATGCTCCATGCCTTTTTCCTCACAAAGCTCCAGAATTTTGTCATCACAATGTTCCATGACCGTGGCATCCCAATGCTCCATGGCCCTTGTCATCACAATGCTCCATGAACTCTGTTATCTCAATGTTCCATGGCCTTTGTATTCACAATGCTCCATTGTCCCGATAATCGCGTTGCTCCATGAACACTTTCATCACAATGCTTCTTGACCACTCTCACCATAATGCCCCATGACGTCTCTCATCACTGTGCTCCAAGGCCACTCTCATCAAAATGCTCCATGATCTGTGTCAGCACAATATTGCATGACACTTGTCATCACAATGCTCCATGATCCCTCTAATCACAATGATCCCTGCCAATTTCATCACAATGACCCAAGTCTCCTGTAATCACAATGCTCCATGCCCTTGTCATCACAATGCTCCAGGTCTGTTGTCATCACCATGCTTCATACCCGTGTCATCACAATGCTCCATGAATCTTGTCCTCACAATGCTCCATGGCCCATGTCATCACAATGCTCCATGACCCCTCTCATCACAATGCTCTATGGCCTTTGTCATCACAATGCTCCGTGACCCCCGTCAACACAGTGCCTGATGACCCCTGTCATCAAAATGCTAAATGGCACTTGTCATCACAATGCTCTATGATGCCTGTCATCACTATTCTCCATGTCACTTGTTATCACAAGGCTCCATGGCCCCTGTACTCCCAGTACTCCATGACCCCTTTCATCCCAATGCCCAATGTCACCTCTGATCACAATTCTCAATGGCATTTGTCATCACGATGCTCCATGACACCTGTCATCACAATGCTCCATGAGACTTGTCATCACAATGCTCCATGGCCCCTCTCATTCCTGTGCTCCATAATAACTTTAATCACATTTCTAGATGACCACTGCCATCACAATGCCCCATGACATTGTCATCACAATTCGCCATGACCATTGTCATCACAATGCTCCATGAACCATGTCATCACAGGGTCCCAGGACACTTGTCCTCACAATGATCCATTACCACTTTCATCACAATGCTCCATGACCACTGTCATCTCAATGCTCCATGGCCTTTGTATTCACAATGCTCCATGGCCCCTGTAATCACAGTGCTCCATAACACCTTTCATCATAATGCTCCATGACCACTGCCATCTCAATGCCTCATGACGCCTGTCATCACAATTCTCCAAGGCCCCTCTCATCACAGTGCTCCATGACACTTGTCATCCCATTGCTCCATAACACCTGTCATCACAGTGTTCCCTGCCCATGTCATCAAAATGCTCCATGTCCCCTATAATCACAATGCTCCATGCCTTTTTCCTCACAAAGCTCCAGAATTTTGTCATCACAATGTTCCATGAACGTGTCATCACAATGCTACATGACCCTGGTCATCACAGTTCTCCATGACCTTTGTCATCACAATGCTCTATGTCACTTTTCATCACAATTCTCAATGACCACTTTAATCACTATGCTCGCTGACCATTTTCATCACATTTCTCTATTGTCATTACAATTCCCCATGGCACCTTTCTTCACAATTCTCCATGATGCCTGTCATCACAATGCTCCATGGCTTTTGTTATCACAATGCTCCAGGACCAGTTTCATCACAATACTCCATCCCCCTTGTCATCACAGTGCACACTGAAAGCTTTCATTACAATGCTCCATGACACTTGTCATCACAATGCTCCATGGCCTTTATTGTCACAATGCTCCCAGGCACTTTTCATCACGATATTCCATGAAAACTTTCATCACATTGCTCCATGACCATTGTCATCACAATAGTCCATACCCATGTCAACACAATGCTGCATAATCCCTGTCATCCCAATTCTCCATGACTGCTGTCATCACAATAATCCAGGACAATTTTCATAACAATGCTTCATGCCCCCAGTCATCACAGTGCTCCATGATACCTTTCATCACAATTCCTAGATGATCAATGTCATCACAATACCCCATGACACCTGTTATCACAATTCGCTATGACCCTTGTCATCACAATACTCGATGAACCGTGTCATCACAGTGTTCCAGGACACATGTCATCACAATGATCCGTTAATATTTTCATCACAATGCTCCAATACACCTGTCATCACAATGCTCCATGTCCCCTCTTATCATATTGCTCCATGATCTCTTTCATCACAATGCTCCATGAACACTGTCATCACCATACCTCAAGACGCCTGTCATCTCAGTGCTCCATGGCCCCTTTCATCACAAGGCTCCATGAACCCAGTCATCACAATGTTCCCTGCCCTCTTCGTCACAATGCTCCATGGGCCCTGTCATCACAATGCTCCATGCCCTTGTCATCAAAATTCTCCAGAACTCTTGTCATCATAATGTTCCATGCCAATGTCATCAAAATGTCCCATGACATTTGTCATCACAATGCTCCATGGCCTTTGTCATCACAATGTTCCATGGCCCCTGTCATCACAGTGCTCCTTGATACCTTTCATCACAATTCTACATGACCACTGTCATCACAATGTCCCATTTCAGATGTCATCACAATGATCCATGATCACTTTCATCACAATGCTCCATGAACCCTGTCATCTCAATGCTCCATAGCCTTTGTATTCACAATGCTCCTTGGCCCCTGTAATCATAGTGCTCCATGACCCCTTTCATCACAATGCTTCAAGATCGCTGTCATCACAATGCCCCATGACGCCTGCCACCACCAATCTCCAAGGGCTCCCTTACCAAAAAGCTCCATGATCCCTGTCAGTACAATGTTCCATGACACTTTTCATCACAATGCTCCATGACCCCTGTCATCACAAATTTCTCTGCCCATATCATCACAATGCTACTTGTCACCTTTCATCACAGTGCTCCATGCCCTTTCATCACAATGCTCCAGATTTCTTGTCATCACAATGTTCCTTGACCGTGTCATCACAATGCTCCATGACCCGTGTCATCACAAAGCTCCATGACCCCTGGCATCACAATGATCCATGATTCCTTTCCTCACAGTGCTCCAGTACCCTTTTCATCACAATGCTCCATGCCATTGTCAGCACAATTCTCCTTGGACCCTGTCATCAAAATGCTCCATCCCCTTTTCATCACAATGCTCCAGATATCCTATCATTACAATGCTCCATGCCCGTGTCAACACAATGCTCCATGACCCCTGTCATCAAAATGCTTGATGAAACTTGTTATCAGAATGTTCCATGACCCCTGTCATCAAAATGATCCCTGACCGTTGTCATCGCAATGCTGCATGACACCTTTCATCCCAATCCTCTGTGACCGCTGTCATCACAATGCTCCAGGACAACTTTCATCACAATGCTCCATGCCCTGGTCATCAAAATGCTCCAGAACTCTTGTCATCATAATGCTCCATGCCAATGTCATCAAAATGCCCCATGACACTTGTCATCACAATGCTCCATGGCCTTTGTCATCACAATGTTCCATGGCCCCTGTCATCAGAGTGCTCCATGTTACCTTTCAATACAATTCTACATGACCACTGTCATCACAATGCCCCATGACAGATGATACCACAATTCGCCATGGTCCTTTTCATCACAATGCTCCATGAACTGTGTCATCACAAGGTTCCAGGACACTTGTCATCACAATGATCCATGATCACTTTCATCACAATGCTCCATGAACCCTGTCATCTCAATGCTCCATGGCCTTTGTATTCACAATGCTCCTTGGCCCCTGTAATCACAGAGCTCCATGACCCCTTTCATCCCAATGCTCCAAGACCGCTGTCATCACAATGCCCCAGGACGCCTGCCTTCACAAATCTCCAAGACCTCTCTTACCAAAAAGCTCCATGATCCCTGTCAGTACAATGTTCCATGACACTTTTTATCACAATGCTCCATGACCCCTGTCATCAAAAAGTTCTCTGCCCATATCGTCACAATGCTCCTTGTCACCTTTCATCACAATGCACCATGCCCTTTCATCACAATGCTCCAGAATTCTTGTCATCGCAATGTTCCTTGACCGTGTCATCACAATGCTCCATGACCCGTGTCATCACAAAGCTCCATGACCCCTGGCATCACAATGATCCATGATTCCTTTCCTCACAGTGCTCCAGTACCCTTTTCATCACAATGCTCCATGCCATTGTCAGCACAATTCTCCTTGGACCCTGTCATCAAAATGCTCCATCCCCTTTTCATCACAATGCTCCAGATATCCTATCATTACAATGCTCCATGCTCGTGTCAACACAATGCTCCATGACCCCTGTCATCAAAATGCTTTATGAACCTTGTTATCAGAATGTTCCATGACCCCTGTCATCCAAATGATCCATGACCGTTGTCATCACAATGCTGCATGATACCTTTCATCCCAATTCTCTGTGACCGCTGTCATCACAATGCTCCAGGACAACTTTCATCACAATGCTCCATGACCCCTGTCATCACAACGTTCCATGAAAGTTGTCATCAAAATGCTCCATGACCCCGGTCACCACAAGGTTCCCTGCCCTTGTCATCACAATGGTACATGGCCTGGTCATCACAATGTTCCATGGCCTCTGTCATCACCATGCTCCATGGTCTTTCCCATCACATTGCTCTATGACCCCTGTCATCACAATGCTTGATGACCATTGTCATCACAATGCTCCAAGGCCCCTGTCATCACAATGCCTCATGGTCTTTGTAATCACAAAGCTCAATGACCAATGTCATCACAGTGCTCCATGCCGTTGTCATCACAATGCTCCATGGTCCCTGTAATCACAATGCTTCATACTCTTGTCATCACAATGTTCTTTGGCCTTTGTCATCACAGTGCTCCATGATACATTTAATCAAAATTCTACATGACCACTCTCATCACAATGCAAGATGACCAATGTCATCACAATGCCCCATGACACGTGTCATCACAATTCGCCTTGGCCCTTGTCATCTCAATGCTGTATGAAACGTGTCATCAGTAGCTCCCAAGACCCTTGTCATCACAATGCTCCATGAACTCTGTTATCTCAATGTTCCATGGCCTTTGTATTCACAATGCTCCATTGTCCCGATAATCGCGTTGCTCCATGAACACTTTCATCACAATGCTCCTTGACCACTGTCACCATAATGCCCCATGACGTCTCTCATCACTGTGCTCCAAGGCCACTCTCATCAAAATGCTCCATGATCTGTGTCAGCACAATATTGCATGACACTTGTCATCACAATGCTCCATGATCCCTCTAATCACAATGATCCTTGCCAATTTCATCACAATGACGCAAGTCTCCTGTAATCACAATGCTCCATGCCCTTGTCATCACAATGCTCCAGGTCTGTTGTCATCACCATGCTTCATGCCTGTGTCATCACAATGCTCCATGAATCTTGTCTTCACAATGCTCCATGGCCCATGTCATCACAATGCTCCATGGCCCCTCTCATCACAATGCTCTATGGCCTTTGTCATCACAATGCTCCGTGACCCCCGTCAACACAGTGCCTGATGACCCCTGTCATCAAAATGCTAAATGGCACTTGTCATCACAATGCTCTATGATGCCTGTCATCACTATTCTCCATGTCACTTGTTATCACAAGGCTCCATGGCCCCTGTACTCCCAGTACTCCATGACCCCTTTCATCACAATGCCCAATGTCACCTCTGATCACAATTCTCAATGGCATTTGTCATCACGATGCTCCATGACACCTGTCATCACAATGCTCCATGAGACTTGTCATCACAATGCTCCATGGCCCCTCTCATTCCTGTGCTCCATAATAACTTTAATCACATTTCTAGATGACCACTGCCATCACAATGTCCCATGACATTGTCATCACAATTCGCCATGACCATTGTCATCACAATGCTCCATGAACCATGTCATCACAGGGTCCCAGGACACTTGTCCTCACAATGATCCATTACCACTTTCATCACAATGCTCCATGACCACTGTCATCTCAATGCTCCATGGCCTTTGTATTCACAATGCTCCATGGCCCCTGTAATCACAGTGCTCCATAACACCTTTCATCATAATGCTCCATGACCACTGCCATCTCAATGCCTCATGACGCCTATCATCACAATTCTCCAAGGCCCCTCTCATCACAGTGCTCCATGACACTTGTCATCCCATTGCTCCATAACACCTGTCATCACAGTGTTCCCTGCCCATGTCATCAAAATGCTCCATGTCCCCTATAATCACAATGCTCCATGCCTTTTTCCTCACAAAGCTCCAGAATTTTGTCATCACAATGTTCCATGAACGTGTCATCACAATGCTACATAACCCTGGTCATCACAGTTCTCCATGACCTTTGTCATCACAATGCTCTATGTCACTTTTCATCACAATTCTCAATGACCACTTTAATCACTATGCTCGCTGACCATTTTCATCACATTTCTCTATTGTCATTACAATTCCCCATGGCACCTTTCTTCACAATTCTCCATGATGCCTGTCATCACAATGCTCCATGGCTTTTGTTATCACAATGCTCCAGGACCAGTTTCATCACAATACTCCATCCCCCTTGTCATCACAGTGCACACTGAAAGCTTTCATTACAATGCTCCATGACACTTGTCATCACAATGCTCCATGGCCTTTATTGTCACAATGCTCCCAGGCACTTTTCATCACGATATTCCATGAAAACTTTCATCACATTGCTCCATGACCATTGTCATCACAATAGTCCATACCCATGTCAACACAATGCTGCATAATCCCTGTCATCCCAATTCTCCATGACTGCTGTCATCACAATAATCCAGGACAATTTTCATAACAATGCTTCATGCCCCCAGTCATCACAGTGCTCCATGATACCTTTCATCACAATTCCTAGATGATCAATGTCATCACAATACCCCATGACACCTGTTATCACAATTCGCTATGACCCTTGTCATCACAATACTCGATGAACCGTGTCATCACAGTGTTCCAGGACACATGTCATCACAATGATCCGTTAATATTTTCATCACAATGCTCCAATACACCTGTCATCACAATGCTCCATGTCCCCTCTTATCATATTGCTCCATGATCTCTTTCATCACAATGCTCCATGAACACTGTCATCACCATACCTCAAGACGCCTGTCATCTCAGTGCTCCATGGCCCCTTTCATCACAAGGCTCCATGAACCCAGTCATCACAATGTTCCCTGCCCTCTTCGTCACAATGCTCCATGGGCCCTGTCATCACAATGCTCCATGCCCTTGTCATCAAAATTCTCCAGAACTCTTGTCATCATAATGTTCCATGCCAATGTCATCAAAATGTCCCATGACATTTGTCATCACAATGCTCCATGGCCTTTGTCATCACAATGTTCCATGGCCCCTGTCATCACAGTGCTCCTTGATACCTTTCATCACAATTCTACATGACCACTGTCATCACAATGTCCCATTTCAGATGTCATCACAATGATCCATGATCACTTTCATCACAATGCTCCATGAACCCTGTCATCTCAATGCTCCATAGCCTTTGTATTCACAATGCTCCTTGGCCCCTGTAATCATAGTGCTCCATGACCCCTTTCATCACAATGCTTCAAGATCGCTGTCATCACAATGCCCCATGACGCCTGCCACCACCAATCTCCAAGGGCTCCCTTACCAAAAAGCTCCATGATCCCTGTCAGTACAATGTTCCATGACACTTTTCATCACAATGCTCCATGACCCCTGTCATCACAAATTTCTCTGCCCATATCATCACAATGCTACTTGTCACCTTTCATCACAGTGCTCCATGCCCTTTCATCACAATGCTCCAGATTTCTTGTCATCACAATGTTCCTTGACCGTGTCATCACAATGCTCCATGACCCGTGTCATCACAAAGCTCCATGACCCCTGGCATCACAATGATCCATGATTCCTTTCCTCACAGTGCTCCAGTACCCTTTTCATCACAATGCTCCATGCCATTGTCAGCACAATTCTCCTTGGACCCTGTCATCAAAATGCTCCATCCCCTTTTCATCACAATGCTCCAGATATCCTATCATTACAATGCTCCATGCCCGTGTCAACACAATGCTCCATGACCCCTGTCATCAAAATGCTTGATGAAACTTGTTATCAGAATGTTCCATGACCCCTGTCATCAAAATGATCCCTGACCGTTGTCATCGCAATGCTGCATGACACCTTTCATCCCAATCCTCTGTGACCGCTGTCATCACAATGCTCCAGGACAACTTTCATCACAATGCTCCATGCCCTGGTCATCAAAATGCTCCAGAACTCTTGTCATCATAATGCTCCATGCCAATGTCATCAAAATGCCCCATGACACTTGTCATCACAATGCTCCATGGCCTTTGTCATCACAATGTTCCATGGCCCCTGTCATCAGAGTGCTCCATGTTACCTTTCAATACAATTCTACATGACCACTGTCATCACAATGCCCCATGACAGATGATACCACAATTCGCCATGGTCCTTTTCATCACAATGCTCCATGAACTGTGTCATCACAAGGTTCCAGGACACTTGTCATCACAATGATCCATGATCACTTTCATCACAATGCTCCATGAACCCTGTCATCTCAATGCTCCATGGCCTTTGTATTCACAATGCTCCTTGGCCCCTGTAATCACAGAGCTCCATGACCCCTTTCATCCCAATGCTCCAAGACCGCTGTCATCACAATGCCCCAGGACGCCTGCCTTCACAAATCTCCAAGACCTCTCTTACCAAAAAGCTCCATGATCCCTGTCAGTACAATGTTCCATGACACTTTTTATCACAATGCTCCATGACCCCTGTCATCAAAAAGTTCTCTGCCCATATCGTCACAATGCTCCTTGTCACCTTTCATCACAATGCACCATGCCCTTTCATCACAATGCTCCAGAATTCTTGTCATCGCAATGTTCCTTGACCGTGTCATCACAATGCTCCATGACCCGTGTCATCACAAAGCTCCATGACCCCTGGCATCACAATGATCCATGATTCCTTTCCTCACAGTGCTCCAGTACCCTTTTCATCACAATGCTCCATGCCATTGTCAGCACAATTCTCCTTGGACCCTGTCATCAAAATGCTCCATCCCCTTTTCATCACAATGCTCCAGATATCCTATCATTACAATGCTCCATGCTCGTGTCAACACAATGCTCCATGACCCCTGTCATCAAAATGCTTTATGAACCTTGTTATCAGAATGTTCCATGACCCCTGTCATCCAAATGATCCATGACCGTTGTCATCACAATGCTGCATGATACCTTTCATCCCAATTCTCTGTGACCGCTGTCATCACAATGCTCCAGGACAACTTTCATCACAATGCTCCATGACCCCTGTCATCACAACGTTCCATGAAAGTTGTCATCAAAATGCTCCATGACCCCGGTCACCACAAGGTTCCCTGCCCTTGTCATCACAATGGTACATGGCCTGGTCATCACAATGTTCCATGGCCTCTGTCATCACCATGCTCCATGGTCTTTCCCATCACATTGCTCTATGACCCCTGTCATCACAATGCTTGATGACCATTGTCATCACAATGCTCCAAGGCCCCTGTCATCACAATGCCTCATGGTCTTTGTAATCACAAAGCTCAATGACCAATGTCATCACAGTGCTCCATGCCGTTGTCATCACAATGCTCCATGGTCCCTGTAATCACAATGCTTCATACTCTTGTCATCACAATGTTCTTTGGCCTTTGTCATCACAGTGCTCCATGATACATTTAATCAAAATTCTACATGACCACTCTCATCACAATGCAAGATGACCAATGTCATCACAATGCCCCATGACACGTGTCATCACAATTCGCCTTGGCCCTTGTCATCTCAATGCTGTATGAAACGTGTCATCAGTAGCTCCCAAGACCCTTGTCATCACAATGCTCCATGAACTCTGTTATCTCAATGTTCCATGGCCTTTGTATTCACAATGCTCCATTGTCCCGATAATCGCGTTGCTCCATGAACACTTTCATCACAATGCTCCTTGACCACTGTCACCATAATGCCCCATGACGTCTCTCATCACTGTGCTCCAAGGCCACTCTCATCAAAATGCTCCATGATCTGTGTCAGCACAATATTGCATGACACTTGTCATCACAATGCTCCATGATCCCTCTAATCACAATGATCCTTGCCAATTTCATCACAATGACGCAAGTCTCCTGTAATCACAATGCTCCATGCCCTTGTCATCACAATGCTCCAGGTCTGTTGTCATCACCATGCTTCATGCCTGTGTCATCACAATGCTCCATGAATCTTGTCTTCACAATGCTCCATGGCCCATGTCATCACAATGCTCCATGGCCCCTCTCATCACAATGCTCTATGGCCTTTGTCATCACAATGCTCCGTGACCCCCGTCAACACAGTGCCTGATGACCCCTGTCATCAAAATGCTAAATGGCACTTGTCATCACAATGCTCTATGATGCCTGTCATCACTATTCTCCATGTCACTTGTTATCACAAGGCTCCATGGCCCCTGTACTCCCAGTACTCCATGACCCCTTTCATCACAATGCCCAATGTCACCTCTGATCACAATTCTCAATGGCATTTGTCATCACGATGCTCCATGACACCTGTCATCACAATGCTCCATGAGACTTGTCATCACAATGCTCCATGGCCCCTCTCATTCCTGTGCTCCATAATAACTTTAATCACATTTCTAGATGACCACTGCCATCACAATGTCCCATGACATTGTCATCACAATTCGCCATGACCATTGTCATCACAATGCTCCATGAACCATGTCATCACAGGGTCCCAGGACACTTGTCCTCACAATGATCCATTACCACTTTCATCACAATGCTCCATGACCACTGTCATCTCAATGCTCCATGGCCTTTGTATTCACAATGCTCCATGGCCCCTGTAATCACAGTGCTCCATAACACCTTTCATCATAATGCTCCATGACCACTGCCATCTCAATGCCTCATGACGCCTATCATCACAATTCTCCAAGGCCCCTCTCATCACAGTGCTCCATGACACTTGTCATCCCATTGCTCCATAACACCTGTCATCACAGTGTTCCCTGCCCATGTCATCAAAATGCTCCATGTCCCCTATAATCACAATGCTCCATGCCTTTTTCCTCACAAAGCTCCAGAATTTTGTCATCACAATGTTCCATGACCGTGGCATCCCAATGCTCCATGGCCCTTGTCATCACAATGCTCCAGAATTCTTGTCATCACAATGTTCCATGAACGTGTCATCACAATGCTACATGACCCTGGTCATCACAGTTCTCCATGACCTTTGTCATCACAATGCTCTATGTCACTTTTCATCACAATTCTCAATGACCACTTTAATCACTATGCTCGCTGACCATTTTCATCACATTTCTCTATTGTCATTACAATTCCCCATGGCCCCTTTCTTCACAATTCTCCATGATGCCTGTCATCACAATGCTCCATGGCTTTTGTTATCACAATATTCCAGGACCAGTTTCATCACAATACTCCATCCCCCTTGTCATCACAGTGCACAATGAAAGCTTTCATTACAATGCTCCATGACACTTGTCATCACAATGCTCCATGGCCTTTATCGTCACAATGCTCCCAGGCACTTTTCATCACGATATTCCATGAAAACGTTCATCACATTGCTCCATGACCATTGTCATCACAATAGTCCATACCCATGTCAACACAATGCTGCATAATCCCTGTCATCCCAATTCTCCATGACTGCTGTCATCACAATAATCCAGGACAATTTTCATAACTATGCTTCATGCCCCCAGTCATCACAGTGCTCCATGATACCTTTCATCACAATTCCTAGATGATCAATGTCATCACAATGCCCCATGACACCTGTTATCACAATTCGCTATGACCCTTGTCATCACAATACTCGATGAACCGTGTCATCACAGTGTTCCAGGACACATGTCATCACAATGATCCGTTAATATTTTCATCACAATGCTCCAATACACCTGTCATCACAATGCTCCATGTCCCCTCTTATCATATTGCTCCATGATCTCTTTCATCACAATGCTCCATGACCACTGTCATCACCATACCTCAAGACGCCTGTCATCTCAGTGCTCCATGGCCCCTTTCATCACAAGGCTCCATGAACCCAGTCATCACAATGTTCCCTGCCCTCTTCGTCACAATGCTCCATGGGCGCTGTCATCACAATGCTCCATGCCCTTGTCATCAAAATTCTCCAGAACTCTTGTCATCATAATGTTCCATGCCAATGTCATCAAAATGTCCCATGACACTTGTAATCACAATGCTCCATGGCCTTTGTCATCACAATGTTCCATGGCCCCTGTCATCACAGTGCTCCTTGATACCTTTCATCACAATTCTACATGACCACTGTCATCACAATGTCCCATTTCAGATGTCATCACAATGATCCATGATCACTTTCATCACAATGCTCCATGAACCCTGTCATCTCAATGCTCCATAGCCTTTGTATTCACAATGCTCCTTGGCCCCTGTAATCACAGTGCTCCATGACCCCTTTCATCACAATGCTTCAAGACCGCTGTCATCACAATGCCCCATGACGCCTGCCACCACCAATCTCCAAGGCCTCCCTTACCAAAAAGCTCCATGATCCCTGTCAGTACAATGTTCCATGACACTTTTCATCACAATGCTCCATGACCCCTGTCATCACAAATTTCTCTGCCCATATCATCACAATGCTACTTGTCACCTTTCATCACAATGCTCCATGCCCTTTCATCACAATGCTCCAGATTTCTTGTCATCACAATGTTCCTTGACCGTGTCATCACAATGCTCCATGACCCGTGTCATCACAAAGCTCCATGACCCCTGGCATCACAATGATCCATGATTCCTTTCCTCACAGTGCTCCAGTACCCTTTTCATCACAATGCTCCATGCCATTGTCAGCACAATTCACCTTGGACCCTGTCATCAAAATGCTCCATCCCCTTTTCATCACAATGCTCCAGATATCCTATCATTACAATGCTCCATGCCCGTGTCAACACAATGCTCCATGACCCCTGTCATCAAAATGCTTGATGAAACTTGTAATCAGAATGTTCCATGACCCCTGTCATCAAAATGATCCCTGACCGTTGTCATCGCAATGCTGCATGATACCTTTCATCCCAATCCTCTGTGACCGCTGTCATCACAATGCTCCAGGACAACTTTCATCACAATGCTCCATGCCCTGGTCATCAAAATGCTCCAGAACTCTTGTCATCATAATGCTCCATGCCTATGTCATCAAAATGCCCCATGACACTTGTCATCACAATGCTCCATGGCCTTTGTCATCACAATGTTCCATGGCCCCTGTCATCAGAGTGCTCCATGTTACCTTTCAATACAATTCTACATGACCACTGTCATCACAATGCCCCATGACAGATGATACCACAATTCGCCATGGTCCTTGTCATCACAATGCTCCATGAACTGTGTCATCACAAGGTTCCAGGACACTTGTCATCACAATGATCCATGATCACTTTCATCACAATGCTCCATGAACCCTGTCATCTCAATGCTCCATGGCCTTTGTATTCACAATGCTCCATGGCCCCTGTAATCACAGAGCTCCATGACCCCTTTCATCCCAATGCTCCAAGACCGCTGTCATCACAATGCCCCATGACGCCTGCCTTCACAAATCTCCAAGACCTCTCTTACCAAAAAGCTCCATGATCCCTGTCAGTACAATGTTCCATGACACTTTTTATCACAATGCTCCATGACCCCTGTCATCAAAAAGTTCTCTGCCCATATCGTCACAATGCTCCTTGTCACCTTTCATCACAATGCACCATGCCCTTTCATCACAATGCTCCAGAATTCTTGTCATCGCAATGTTCCTTGACCGTGTCATCACAATGCTCCATGACCCTTGTCATCACAAAGCTCCATGACCCCTGGCATCACAATGATCCATGATTCCTTTCCTCACAGTGCTCCAGTACCCTTTTCATCACAATGCTCCATGCCATTGTCAGCACAATTCTCCTTGGACCCTGTCATCAAAATGCTCCATCCCCTTTTCATCACAATGCTCCAGATATCCTATCATTACAATGCTCCATGCTCGTGTCAACACAATGCTCCATGACCCCTGTCATCAAAATGCTTTATGAACCTTGTTATCAGAATGTTCCATGACCCCTGTCATCCAAATGATCCATGACCGTTGTCATCACAATGCTGCATGATACCTTTCATCCCAATTCTCTGTGACCGCTGTCATCACAATGCTCCAGGACAACTTTCATCACAATGCTCCATGACCCCTGTCATCACAACGTTCCATGAAAGTTGTCATCAAAATGCTCCATGACCCCGGTCACCACAAGGTTCCCTGCCCTTGTCATCACAATGGTACATGGCCTGGTCATCACAATGTTCCATGGCCTCCGTCATCACCATGCTCCAGGGTCTTTCCATCACATTGCTCTATGACCCCTGTCATCACAATGCTTGATGACCATTGTCATCACAATGCTCCAAGGCCCCTGTCATCACAATGCCTCATGGTCTTTGTAATCACAAAGCTCAATGACCAATGTCATCACAGTGCTCCATGCCGTTGTCATCACAATGCTCCATGGTCCCTGTAATCACAATGCTTCATACTCTTGTCATCACAATGTTCTTTGGCCTTTGTCATCACAGTGCTCCATGATACATTTAATCAAAATTCTACATGACCACTCTCATCACAATGCAAGATGACCAATGTCATCACAATGCCCCATGACACGTGTCATCACAATTCGCCTTGGCCCTTGTCATCTCAATGCTGTATGAAACGTGTCATCAATAGCTCCCAAGACCCTTGTCATCACAATGCTCCATGAACTCTGTTATCTCAATGTTCCATGGCCTTTGTATTCACAATGCTCCATTGTCCCGATAATCGCGTTGCTCCATGAACACTTTCATCACAATGCTCCTTGACCACTGTCACCATAATGCCCCATGACGTCTCTCATCACTGTGCTCCAAGGCCACTCTCATCAAAATGCTCCATGATCTGTGTCAGCACAATATTGCATGACACTTGTCATCACAATGCTCCATGATCCCTCTAATCACAATGATCCCTGCCAATTTCATCACAATGACCCAAGTCTCCTGTAATCACAATGCTCCATGCCCTTGTCATCACAATGCTCCAGGTCTGTTGTCATCACCATGCTTCATGCCTGTGTCATCACAATGCTCCATGAATCTTGTCTTCACAATGCTCCATGGCCCATGTCATCACAATGCTCCATGGCCCCTCTCATCACAATGCTCTATGGCCTTTGTCATCACAATGCTCCGTGACCCCCGTCAACACAGTGCCTGATGACCCCTGTCATCAAAATGCTAAATGGCACTTGTCATCACAATGCTCTATGATGCCTGTCATCACTATACTCCATGTCACTTGTTATCACAAGGCTCCATGGCCCCTGTACTCCCAGTACTCCATGACCCCTTTCATCACAATGCCCAATGTCACCTCTGATCACAATTCTCAATGGCATTTGTCATCACGATGCTCCATGACACCTGTCATCACAATGCTCCATGAGACTTGTCATCACAATGCTCCATGGCCCCTCTCATTCCTGTGCTCCATAATAACTTTAATCACATTTCTAGATGACCACTGCCATCACAATGTCCCATGACATTGTCATCACAATTCGCCATGACCATTGTCATCACAATGCTCCATGAACCATGTCATCACAGGGTCCCAGGACACTTGTCCTCACAATGATCCATTACCACTTTCATCACAATGCTCCATGACCACTGTCATCTCAATGCTCCATGGCCTTTGTATTCACAATGCTCCATGGCCCCTGTAATCACAGTGCTCCATAACACCTTTCATCATAATGCTCCATGACCACTGCCATCTCAATGCCTCATGACGCCTGTCATCACAATTCTCCAAGGCCCCTCTCATCACAGTGCTCCATGACACTTGTCATCCCATTGCTCCATAACACCTGTCATCACAGTGTTCCCTGCCCATGTCATCAAAATGCTCCATGTCCCCTATAATCACAATGCTCCATGCCTTTTTCCTCACAAAGCTCCAGAATTTTGTCATCACAATGTTCCATGACCGTGGCATCCCAATGCTCCATGGCCCTTGTCATCACAATGCTCCAGAATTCTTGTCATCACAATGTTCCATGAACGTGTCATCACAATGCTACATGACCCTGGTCATCACAGTTCTCCATGACCTTTGTCATCACAATGCTCTATGTCACTTTTCATCACAATTCTCAATGACCACTTTAATCACTATGCTCGCTGACCATTTTCATCACATTTCTCTATTGTCATTACAATTCCCCATGGCCCCTTTCTTCACAATTCTCCATGATGCCTGTCATCACAATGCTCCATGGCTTTTGTTATCACAATGTTCCAGGACCAGTTTCATCACAATACTCCATCCCCCTTGTCATCACAGTGCACAATGAAAGCTTTCATTACAATGCTCCATGACACTTGTCATCACAATGCTCCATGGCCTTTATCGTCACAATGCTCCCAGGCACTTTTCATCACGATATTCCATGAAAACTTTCATCACATTGCTCCATGACCATTGTCATCACAATAGTCCATACCCATGTCAACACAATGCTGCATAATCCCTGTCATCCCAATTCTCCATGACTGCTGTCATCACAATAATTCAGGACAATTTTCATAACAATGCTTCATGCCCCCAGTCATCACAGTGCTCCATGATACCTTTCATCACAATTCCTAGATGATCAATGTCATCACAATGCCCCATGACACCTGTTATCACAATTCGCTATGACCCTTGTCATCACAATACTCGATGAACCGTGTCATCACAGTGTTCCAGGACACATGTCATCACAATGATCCATTAATATTTTCATCACAATGCTCCAATACACCTGTCATCACAATGCTCCATGTCCCCTCTTATCATATTGCTCCATGATCTCTTTCATCACAATGCTCCATGACCACTGTCATCACCATACCTCAAGACGCCTGTCATCTCAGTGCTCCATGGCCCCTTTCATCACAAGGCTCCATGAACCCAGTCATCACAATGATCCCTGCCCTCTTCGTCACAATGCTCCATGGGCCCTGTCATCACAATGCTCCATGCCCTTGTCATCAAAATTCTCCAGAACTCTTGTCATCATAATGTTCCATGCCAATGTCATCAAAATGTCCCATGACATTTGTCATCACAATGCTCCATGGCCTTTGTCATCACAATGTTCCATGGCCCCTGTCATCACAGTGCTCCTTGATACCTTTCATCACAATTCTACATGACCACTGTCATCACAATGTCCCATTTCAGATGTCATCACAATGATCCATGATCACTTTCATCACAATGCTCCATGAACCCTGTCATCTCAATGCTCCATAGCCTTTGTATTCACAATGCTCCTTGGCCCCTGTAATCACAGTGCTCCATGACCCCTTTCATCACAATGCTTCAAGACCGCTGCCATCACAATGCCCCATGACGCCTGCCACCACCAATCTCCAAGGGCTCCCTTACCAAAAAGCTCCATGATCCCTGTCAGTACAATGTTCCATGACACTTTTCATCACAATGCTCCATGACCCCTGTCATCACAAATTTCTCTGCCCATATCATCACAATGCTACTTGTCACCTTTCATCACAATGCTCCATGCCCTTTCATCACAATGCTCCAGATTTCTTGTCATCACAATGTTCCTTGACCGTGTCATCACAATGCTCCATGACCCGTGTCATCACAAAGCTCCATGACCCCTGGCATCACAATGATCCATGATTCCTTTCCTCCCAGTGCTCCAGTACCCTTTTCATCACAATGCTCCATGCCATTGTCAGCACAATGCTACTTGGACACTGTCATCAAAATGCTCCATCCCCTTTTCATCACAATGCTCCAGATATCCTATCATTACAATGCTCCATGCCCGTGTCAACACAATGCTCCATGACCCCTGTCATCAAAATGCTTGATGAAACTTGTTATCAGAATGTTCCATGACCCCTGTCATCAAAATGATCCCTGACCGTTGTCATCGCAATGCTGCATGATACCTTTCATCCCAATCCTCTGTGACCGCTGTCATCACAATGCTCCAGGACAACTTTCATCACAATGCTCCATGCCCTGGTCATCAAAATGCTCCAGAACTCTTGTCATCATAATGCTCCATGCCAATGTCATCAAAATGCCCCATGACACTTGTCATCACAATGCTCCATGGCCTTTGTCATCACAATGTTCCATGGCCCCTGTCATCAGAGTGCTCCATGTTACCTTTCAATACAATTCTACATGACCACTGTCATCGCAATGCCCCATGACAGATGATACCACAATTCGCCATGGTCCTTGTCATCACAATGCTCCATGAACTGTGTCATCACAAGGTTCCAGGACACTTGTCATCACAATGATCCATGATCTCTTTCATCACAATGCTCCATGAACCCTGTCATCTCAATGCTCCATGGCCTTTGTATTCACAATGCTCCATGGCCCCTGTAATCACAGAGCTCCATGACCCCTTTCATCCCAATGCTCCAAGACCGCTGTCATCACAATGCCCCATGACGCCTGCCTTCACAAATCTCCAAGACCTCTCTTACCAAAAAGCTCCATGATCCCTGTCAGTACAATGTTCCATGACACTTTTTATCACAATGCTCCATGACCCCTGTCATCAAAAAGTTCTCTGCCCATATCGTCACAATGCTCCTTGTCACCTTTCATCACAATGCACCATGCCCTTTCATCACAATGCTCCAGAATTCTTGTCATCGCAATGTTCCTTGACCGTGTCATCACAATGCTCCATGACCCGTGTCATCACAAAGCTCCATGACCCCTGGCATCACAATGATCCATGATTCCTTTCCTCACAGTGCTCCAGTACCCTTTTCATCACAATGCTCCATGCCATTGTCAGCACAATTCTCCTTGGACCCTGTCATCAAAATGCTCCATCCCCTTTTCATCACAATGCTCCAGATATCCTATCATTACAATGCTCCATGCTCGTGTCAACACAATGCTCCATGACCCCTGTCATCAAAATGCTTTATGAACCTTGTTATCAGAATGTTCCATGACCCCTGTCATCCAAATGATCCATGACCGTTGTCATCACAATGCTGCATGATACCTTTCATCCCAATTCTCTGTGGCCGCTGTCATCACAATGCTCCAGGACAACTTTCATCACAATGCTCCATGACCCCTGTCATCACAACGTTCCATGAAAGTTGTCATCAAAATGCTCCATGACCCCGGTCACCACAAGGTTCCCTGCCCTTGTCATCACAATGGTACATGGCCTGGTCATCACAATTTTCCATGGCCTCTGTCATCACCATGCTCCATAGTCTTTCCCATCACATTGCTCTATGACCCCTGTCATCACAATGCTTGATGACCATTGTCATCACAATGCTCCAAGGCCCCTGTCATCACAATGCCTCATGGTCTTTGTAATCACAAAGCTCAATGACCAATGTCATCACAGTGATCCATGCCGTTGTCATCACAATGCTCCATGGTCCCTGTAATCACAATGCTTCATACTCTTGTCATCACAATGTTCTTTGGCCTTTGTCATCACAGTGCTCCATGATACATTTAATCAAAATTCTACATGACCACTCTCATCACAATGCAAGATGACCAATGTCATCACAATGCCCCATGACACGTGTCATCACAATTCGCCTTGGCCCTTGTCATCTCAATGCTGTATGAAACGTGTCATCAGTAGCTCCCAAGACCCTTGTCATCACAATGCTCCATGAACTCTGTTATCTCAATGTTCCATGGCCTTTGTATTCACAATGCTCCATTGTCCCGATAATCGCGTTGCTCCATGAACACTTTCATCACAATGCTCCTTGACCACTGTCACCATAATGCCCCATGACGTCTCTCATCACTGTGCTCCAAGGCCACTCTCATCAAAATGCTCCATGATCTGTGTCAGCACAATATTGCATGACACTTGTCATCACAATGCTCCATGATCCCTCTAATCACAATGATCCTTGCCAATTTCATCACAATGACGCAAGTCTCCTGTAATCACAATGCTCCATGCCCTTGTCATCACAATGCTCCAGGTCTGTTGCCATCACCATGCTTCATGCCCGTGTCATCACAATGCTCCATGAATCTTGTCTTCACAATGCTCCATGGCCCATGTCATCACAATGCTCCATGGCCCCTCTCATCACAATGCTCTATGGCCTTTGTCATCACAATGCTCCGTGACCCCCGTCAACACAGTGCCTGATGACCCCTGTCATCAAAATGCTAAATGGCACTTGTCATCACAATGCTCTATGATGCCTGTCATCACTATTCTCCATGTCACTTGTTATCACAAGGCTCCATGGCCCCTGTACTCCCAGTACTCCATGACCCCTTTCATCACAATGCCCAATGTCACCTCTGATCACAATTCTCAATGGCATTTGTCATCACGATGCTCCATGACACCTGTCATCACAATGCTCCATGAGACTTGTCATCACAATGCTCCATGGCCCCTCTCATTCCTGTGCTCCATAATAACTTTAATCACATTTCTAGATGACCACTGCCATCACAATGCCCCATGACATTGTCATCACAATTCGCCATGACCATTGTCATCACAATGCTCCATGAACCATGTCATCACAGGGTCCCAGGACACTTGTCCTCACAATGATCCATTACCACTTTCATCACAATGCTCCATGACCACTGTCATCTCAATGCTCCATGGCCTTTGTATTCACAATGCTCCATGGCCCCTGTAATCACAGTGCTCCATAACACCTTTCATCATAATGCTCCATGACCACTGCCATCTCAATGCCTCATGACGCCTGTCATCACAATTCTCCAAGGCCCCTCTCATCACAGTGCTCCATGACACTTGTCATCCCATTGCTCCATAACACCTGTCATCACAGTGTTCCCTGCCCATGTCATCAAAATGCTCCTTGTCCCCTATAATCACAATGCTCCATGCCTTTTTCCTCACAAAGCTCCAGAATTTTGTCATCACAATGTTCCATGACCGTGGCATCCCAATGCTCCATGGCCCTTGTCATCACAATGCTCCAGAATTCTTGTCATCACAATGTTCCATGAACGTGTCATCACAATGCTACATGACCCTGGTCATCACAGTTCTCCATGACCTTTGTCATCACAATGCTCTATGTCACTTTTCATCACAATTCTCAATGACCACTTTAATCACTATGCTCGCTGACCATTTTCATCACATTTCTCTATTGTCATTACAATTCCCCATGGCCCCTTTCTTCACAATTCTCCATGATGCCTGTCATCACAATGCTCCATGGCTTTTGTTATCACAATGTTCCAGGACCAGTTTCATCACAATACTCCATCCCCCTTGTCATCACAGTGCACAATGAAAGCTTTCATTACAATGCTCCATGACACTTGTCATCACAATGCTCCATGGCCTTTGTCATCACAATGTTCCATGGCCCCTGTCATCACAGTGCTCCTTGATACCTTTCATCACAATTCTACATGACCACTGTCATCACAATGCCCCATTTCAGATGTCATCACAATTCGCCATGGTCCTTGTCATAACAATGCTCCATGAACCGTGTCATCACAAGGTTTCAGGACACTTTTCATCACAATGATCCATGATCACTTTCATCACAATGCTCCATGAACCCTGTCATCTCAATGCTCCATAGCCTTTGTATTCACAATGCTCCATGGCCCCTGTAATCACAGTGCTCCATGACCCCTTTCATCACAATGCTCCAAGACCGCTGTCATCACAATGCCCCATGACACCTGCCACCACCAATCTCCAAGGGCTCCCTTACCAAAAAGCTCCATGATCCCTGTCAGTACAATGTTCCATGACACTTTTCATCACAATGCTCCATGACCCCTGTCATCACAAAGTTCTCTGCCCATATCATCACAATGCTACTTGTCACCTTTCATCACAATCCTCCATGCCCTTTCATCACAATGCTCCAGATTTCTTGTCATCACAATGTTCCTTGACCGTGTCATCACAATGCTCCATGACCCGTGTCATCACAAAGCTCCATGACCCCTGGCATCACAATGATCCGTGATTCCTTTCCTCACAGTGCTCCAGTACTCTTTTCATCACAATGCTCCATGCCATTGTCAGCACAATGCTACTTGGACACTGTCATCAAAATGCTCCATCCCCTTTACATCACAATGCTCCAGATATCCTATCATTACAATGCTCCATGCCCGTGTCAACACAATGCTCCATGACCCCTGTCATCAAAATGCTTGATGAAACTTGTTATCAGAATGTTCCATGTCCCCTGTTATCAAAATGATCCCTGACCGTTGTCATCGCAATGCTGCATGATACCTTTCATACCAATCCTCTGTGACCGCTGTCATCACAATGCTCCAGGACAACTTTCATCACAATGCTCCATGCCCTGATCATCAAAATGCTCCAGATCTCTTGTCATCATAATGCTCCATGCCAATGTCATCAAAATGCCCCATGACACTTGTCATCACAATGCTCCATGGCCTTTGTCATCACAATGTTCCATGGCCCCTGTCATCAGAGTGCTCCATGTTACCTTTCAATACAATTCTACATGGCCACTGTCATCACAATGCCCCATGACAGATGATACCACAATTCGCCATGGTCCTTGTCATCACAATGCTCCATGAAATGTGTCATCACAAGGTTCCAGGACACTTGTCATCACAATGATCCATGATCACTTTCATCACAATGCTCCATGAACCCTGTCATCTCAATGCTCCATGGCCTTTGTATTCACAATGCTCCATGGCCCCTGTAATCACAGAACTCCATGACCCCTTTCATCCCAATGCTCCAAGACCGCTGTCATCACAATGCCCCATGACCCCTGCCTTCACAAATTTCCAAGACCTCTCTTACCAAAAAGCTCCATGACCCCTGTCATCACAATGATCCATGATTCCTTTCCTCACAGTGCTCCAGTACCCTTTTCATCACAATGCTCCATGCCATTGTCAGCACAATTCTCCTTGGACCCTTTCATCAAAATGCTCCATCCCCTTTTCATCACAATGCTCCAGATATCCTATCGTTACAATGCTGCATGCTCGTGTCAACACAATGCTCCATGACCCCTGTCATCAAAATGCTTTATGAACCTTGTTATCAGAATGTTCCATGACCCCTGTCATCAAAATGATCCATGACCGTTGTCATCACAATGCTGCATGATACCTTTCATCCCAATTCTCTGTGACCGCTGTCATCACAATGCTCCAGGACAACTTTCATCACAATGCTCCATGACCCCTGTCATCACAACGTTCCATGAAAGTTGTCACCAAAATGCTCCATGATCCCGGTCACCACAAGGTTCCCTGCCCTTGTCATCACAATGGTACATGGCCTGGTCATCACAATGTTCCATGGCCTCTGTCATCACCATGCTCCATGGTCTTTCTCATCACAATGCTCTATGACCCCTGTCATCACAATGCTTGATGACCATTGTCATCACAATGCTCCAAGGCCCCTGTCATCACAATGCCTCATGGTCTTTGTAATCACAATGCTCAATGACCAATGTCATCACAGTGCTCCATGCCGTTGTCATCACAATGCTCCATGGTCCCTGTAATCACAATGCTCCATACCCTTGTCATCACAATGCTCCAGAACACTTGTCATCATAATGCTCCATTCCCGTGTCATCACATTGCTGAATGACACTTGTCATCACAATGTTCCTTGGCCTTTGTCATCACAGTGCTCCATGATACCTTTAATCAAAATTCTACATGACCACTCTCATCACAATGCAAGATGACCAATGTCATCACAATGCCCCATGACACGTGTCATCACAATTCGCCTTGGCCCTTGTCATCTCAATGCTGTATGAAACGTGTCATCAGTAGCTCCCAAGACCCTTGTCATCACAATGCTCCATGAACTCTGTTATCTCAATGTTCCATGGCCTTTGTATTCACAATGCTCCATTGTCCCGATAATCGCATTGCTCCATGAACACTTTCATCACAATGCTCCTTGACCACTGTCACCATAATGCCCCATGACGTCTCTCATCACTGTGCTCCAAGGCCACTCTCATCAAAATGCTCCATGATCTGTGTCAGCACAATATTGCATGACACTTGTCATCACAATGCTCCATGATCCCTCTAATCACAATGATCCTTGCCAATTTCATCACAATGACCCAAGTCTCCTGTAATCACAATGCTCCATGCCCTTGTCATCACAATGCTCCAGGTCTGTTGTCATCACCATGCTTCATGCCCGTGTCATCACAATGCTCCATGAATCTTGTCTTCACAATGCTCCATGGCCCATGTCATCACAATGCTCCATGACCCCTCTCATCACTATGCTCTATGGCCTTTGTCATCACAATGCTCCGTGACCCCCGTCAACACAATGCCTGATGACCCCTGTCATCAAAATGCTAAATGGCACTTGTCATCACAATGCTCTATGATGCCTGTCATCACTATTCTCCATGTCACTTGTTATCACAAGGCTCCATGGCCCCTGTACTCCCAGTACTCCATGACCCCTTTCATCACAATGCCCAATGTCACCTCTGATCACAATTCTCAATGGCATTTGTCATCACGATGCTCCATGACACCTGTCATCACAATGCTCCATGAGACTTGTCATCACAATGCTCCATGGCCCCTCTCATTCCTGTGCTCCATAATAACTTTAATCACATTTCTAGATGACCACTGCCATCACAATGCCCCATGACATTGTCATCACAATTCGCCATGACCATTGTCATCACAATGCTCCATGAACCATGTCATCACAGGGTCCCAGGACACTTGTCCTCACAATGATCCATTACCACTTTCATCACAATGCTCCATGACCACTGTCATCTCAATGCTCCATGGCCTTTGTATTCACAATGCTCCATGGCCCCTGTAATCACAGTGCTCCATAACACCTTTCATCATAATGCTCCATGACCACTGCCATCTCAATGCCTCATGACGCCTGTCATCACAATTCTCCAAGGCCCCTCTCATCACAGTGCTCCATGACACTTGTCATCCCATTGCTCCATAACACCTGTCATCACAGTGTTCCCTGCCCATGTCATCAAAATGCTCCATGTCCCCTATAATCACAATGCTCCATGCCTTTTTCCTCACAAAGCTCCAGAATTTTGTCATCACAATGTTCCATGACCGTGGCATCCCAATGCTCCATGGCCCTTGTCATCACAATGCTCCAGAATTCTTGTCATCACAATGTTCCATGAACGTGTCATCACAATGCTACATGACCCTGGTCATCACAGTTCTCCATGACCTTTGTCATCACAATGCTCTATGTCACTTTTCATCACAATTCTCAATGACCACTTTAATCACTATGCTCGCTGACCATTTTCATCACATTTCTCTATTGTCATTACAATTCCCCATGGCCCCTTTCTTCACAATTCTCCATGATGCCTGTCATCACAATGCTCCATGGCTTTTGTTATCACAATGTTCCAGGACCAGTTTCATCACAATACTCCATCCCCCTTGTCATCACAGTGCACAATGAAAGCTTTCATTACAATGCTCCATGACACTTGTCATCACAATGCTCCATGGCCTTTATCGTCACAATGCTCCCAGGCACTTTTCATCACGATATTCCATGAAAACTTTCATCACATTGCTCCATGACCATTGTCATCACAATAGTCCATACCCATGTCAACACAATGCTGCATAATCCCTGTCATCCCAATTCTCCATGACTGCTGTCATCACAATAATCCAGGACAATTTTCATAACAATGCTTCATGCCCCCAGTCATCACAGTGCTCCATGATACCTTTCATCACAATTCCTAGATGATCAATGTCATCACAATGCCCCATGACACCTGTTATCACAATTCGCTATGACCCTTGTCATCACAATACTCGATGAACCGTGTCATCACAGTGTTCCAGGACACATGTCATCACAATGATCCATTAATATTTTCATCACAATGCTCCAATACACCTGTCATCACAATGCTCCATGTCCCCTCTTATCATATTGCTCCATGATCTCTTTCATCACAATGCTCCATGACCACTGTCATCACCATACCTCAAGACGCCTGTCATCTCAGTGCTCCATGGCCCCTTTCATCACAAGGCTCCATGAACCCAGTCATCACAATGTTCCCTGCCCTCTTCGTCACAATGCTCCATGGGCCCTGTCATCACAATGCTCCATGCCCTTGTCATCAAAATTCTCCAGAACTCTTGTCATCATAATGTTCCATGCCAATGTCATCAAAATGTCCCATGACATTTGTCATCACAATGCTCCATGGCCTTTGTCATCACAATGTTCCATGGCCCCTGTCATCACAGTGCTCCTTGATACCTTTCATCACAATTCTACATGACCACTGTCATCACAATGTCCCATTTCAGATGTCATCACAATGATCCATGATCACTTTCATCACAATGCTCCATGAACCCTGTCATCTCAATGCTCCATAGCCTTTGTATTCACAATGCTCCTTGGCCCCTGTAATCACAGTGCTCCATGACCCCTTTCATCACAATGCTTCAAGACCGCTGCCATCACAATGCCCCATGACGCCTGCCACCACCAATCTCCAAGGGCTCCCTTACCAAAAAGCTCCATGATCCCTGTCAGTACAATGTTCCATGACACTTTTCATCACAATGCTCCATGACCCCTGTCATCACAAATTTCTCTGCCCATATCATCACAATGCTACTTGTCACCTTTCATCACAATGCTCCATGCCCTTTCATCACAATGCTCCAGATTTCTTGTCATCACAATGTTCCTTGACCGTGTCATCACAATGCTCCATGACCCGTGTCATCACAAAGCTCCATGACCCCTGGCATCACAATGATCCATGATTCCTTTCCTCACAGTGCTCCAGTACCCTTTTCATCACAATGCTCCATGCCATTGTCAGCACAATTCTCCTTGGACCCTGTCATCAAAATGCTCCATCCCCTTTTCATCACAATGCTCCAGATATCCTATCATTACAATGCTCCATGCCCGTGTCAACACAATGCTCCATGACCCCTGTCATCAAAATGCTTGATGAAACTTGTTATCAGAATGTTCCATGACCCCTGTCATCAAAATGATCCCTGACCGTTGTCATCGCAATGCTGCATGATACCTTTCATCCCAATCCTCTGTGACCACTGTCATCACAATGCTCCAGGACAACTTTCATCACAATGCTCCATGCCCTGGTCATCAAAATGCTCCAGAACTCTTGTCATCATAATGCTCCATGCCAATGTCATCAAAATGCCCCATGACACTTGTCATCACAATGCTCCATGGCCTTTGTCATCACAATGTTCCATGGCCCCTGTCATCAGAGTGCTCCATGTTACCTTTCAATACAATTCTACATGACCACTGTCATCACAATGCCCCATGACAGATGATACCACAATTCGCCATGGTCCTTGTCATCACAATGCTCCATGAACTGTGTCATCACAAGGTTCCAGGACACTTGTCATCACAATGATCCATGATCACTTTCATCACAATGCTCCATGAACCCTGTCATCTCAATGCTCCATGGCCTTTGTATTCACAATGCTCCATGGCCCCTGTAATCACAGAGCTCCATGACCCCTTTCATCCCAATGCTCCAAGACCGCTGTCATCACAATGCCCCATGACGCCTGCCTTCACAAATCTCCAAGACCTCTCTTACCAAAAAGCTCCATGATCCCTGTCAGTACAATGTTCCATGACACTTTTTATCACAATGCTCCATGACCCCTGTCATCAAAAAGTTCTCTGCCCATATCGTCACAATGCTCCTTGTCACCTTTCATCACAATGCACCATGCCCTTTCATCACAATGTTCCAGAATTCTTGTCATCGCAATGTTCCTTGACCGTGTCATCACAATGCTCCATGACCCTTGTCATCACAAAGCTCCATGACCCCTGGCATCACAATGATCCATGATTCCTTTCCTCACAGTGCTCCAGTACCCTTTTCATCACAATGCTCCATGCCATTGTCAGCACAATTCTCCTTGGACCCTGTCATCAAAATGCTCCATCCCCTTTTCATCACAATGCTCCAGATATCCTATCATTACAATGCTCCATGCTCGTGTCAACACAATGCTCCATGACCCCTGTCATCAAAATGCTTTATGAACCTTGTTATCAGAATGTTCCATGACCCCTGTCATCCAAATGATCCATGACCGTTGTCATCACAATGCTGCATGATACCTTTCATCCCAATTCTCTGTGACCGCTGTCATCACAATGCTCCAGGACAACTTTCATCACAATGCTCCATGACCCCTGTCATCACAACGTTCCATGAAAGTTGTCATCAAAATGCTCCATGACCCCGGTCACCACAAGGTTCCCTGCCCTTGTCATCACAATGGTACATGGCCTGGTCATCACAATTTTCCATGGCCTCTGTCATCACCATGCTCCATGGTCTTTCCCATCACATTGCTCTATGACCCCTGTCATCACAATGCTTGATGACCATTGTCATCACAATGCTCCAAGGCCCCTGTCATCACAATGCCTCATGGTCTTTGTAATCACAAAGCTCAATGACCAATGTCATCACAGTGCTCCATGCCGTTGTCATCACAATGCTCCATGGTCCCTGTAATCACAATGCTCCATACTCTTGTCATCACAATGTTCCTTGGCCTTTGTCATCACAGTGCTCCATGATACCTTTAATCAAAATTCTACATGACCACTCTCATCACAATGCAAGATGACCAATGTCATCACAATGCCCCATGACACGTGTCATCACAATTCGCCTTGGCCCTTGTCATCTCAATGCTGTATGAAACGTGTCATCAGTAGCTCCCAAGACCCTTGTCATCACAATGCTCCATGAACTCTGTTATCTCAATGTTCCATGGCCTTTGTATTCACAATGCTCCATTGTCCCGATAATCGCGTTGCTCCATGAACACTTTCATCACAATGCTCCTTGACCACTGTCACCATAATGCCCCATGACGTCTCTCATCACTGTGCTCCAAGGCCACTCTCATCAAAATGCTCCATGATCTGTGTCAGCACAATATTGCATGACACTTGTCATCACAATGCTCCATGATCCCTCTAATCACAATGATCCTTGCCAATTTCATCACAATGACGCAAGTCTCCTGTAATCACAATGCTCCATGCCCTTGTCATCACAATGCTCCAGGTCTGTTGCCATCACCATGCTTCATGCCCGTGTCATCACAATGCTCCATGAATCTTGTCTTCACAATGCTCCATGGCCCATGTCATCACAATGCTCCATGACCCCTCTCATCACAATGCTCTATGGCCTTTGTCATCACAATCCTCCGTGACCCCCGTCAACACAGTGCCTGATGACCCCTGTCATCAAAAGGCTAAATGGCACTTGTCATCACAATGCTCTATGATGCCTGTCATCACTATTCTCCATGTCACTTGTTATCACAAGGCTCCATGGCCCCTGTACTCCCAGTACTCCATGACCCCTTTCATCCCAATGCCCAATGTCACCTCTGATCACAATTCTCAATGGCATTTGTCATCACGATGCTCCATGACACCTGTCATCACAATGCTCCATGAGACTTGTCATCACAATGCTCCATGGCCCCTCTCATTCCTGTGCTCCATAATAACTTTAATCACATTTCTAGATGACCACTGCCATCACAATGCCCCATGACATTGTCATCACAATTCGCCATGACCATTGTCATCACAATGCTCCATGAACCATGTCATCACAGGGTCCCAGGACACTTGTCCTCACAATGATCCATTACCACTTTCATCACAATGCTCCATGACCACTGTCATCTCAATGCTCCATGGCCTTTGTATTCACAATGCTCCATGGCCCCTGTAATCACAGTGCTCCATAACACCTTTCATCATAATGCTCCATGACCACTGCCATCTCAATGCCTCATGACGCCTGTCATCACAATTCTCCAAGGCCCCTCTCATCACAGTGCTCCATGACACTTGTCATCCCATTGCTCCATAACACCTGTCATCACAGTGTTCCCTGCCCATGTCATCAAAATGCTCCATGTCCCCTATAATCACAATGCTCCATGCCTTTTTCCTCACAAAGCTCCAGAATTTTGTCATCACAATGTTCCATGACCGTGGCATCCCAATGCTCCATGGCCCTTGTCATCACAATGCTCCAGAATTCTTGTCATCACAATGTTCCATGAACGTGTCATCACAATGCTACATGACCCTGGTCATCACAGTTCTCCATGACCTTTGTCATCACAATGCTCTATGTCACTTTTCATCACAATTCTCAATGACCACTTTAATCACTATGCTCGCTGACCATTTTCATCACATTTCTCTATTGTCATTACAATTCCCCATGGCCCCTTTCTTCACAATTCTCCATGATGCCTGTCATCACAATGCTCCATGGCTTTTGTTATCACAATGCTCCAGGACCAGTTTCATCACAATACTCCATCCCCCTTGTCATCACAGTGCACAATGAAAGCTTTCATTACAATGCTCCATGACACTTGTCATCACCATGCTCCATGGCGTTTATCGTCACAATGCTCCCAGGCACTTTTCATCACGATATTCCATGAAAACTTTCATCACATTGCTCCATGACCATTGTCATCACAATAGTCCATACCCATGTCAACACAATGCTGCATAATCCCTGTCATCACAATAATGCATGACTGCTGTCATCACAATAATCCAGGACAATTTTCATAACAATGCTTCATGCCCCCAGTCATCACAGTGCTCCATGATACCTTTCATCACAATTCCTAGATGATCAATGTCATCACAATGCCCCATGACACCTGTTACCACAATTCGCTATGACCCTTGTCATCACAATACTCGATGAACCGTGTCATCACAGTGTTCCAGGACAAAGTCATCACAATGATCCATTAATAATTTCATCACAATGCTCCAATACACCTGTCATCACAATGCTCCATGTCCCCTCTTATCATATTGCTCCATGATCTCTTTCATCACAATGCTCCATGACCACTGTCATCACCATACCTCAAGACGCCTGTCATCTCAGTGCTCCATGGCCCCTTTCATCACAAGGCTCCATGAACCCAGTCATCACAATGTTCCCTGCCCTCTTCGTCACAATGCTCCATGGGCCCTGTCATCACAATGCTCCATGCCCTTGTCATCAAAATTCTCCAGAACTCTTGTCATCATAATGTTCCATGCCAATGTCATCAAAATGTCCCATGACACTTGTCATCACAATGCTCCATGGCCTTTGTCATCACAATGTTCCATGGCCCCTGTCATCACAGTGCTCCTTGATACCTTTCATCACAATTCTACATGACCACTGTCATCACAATGCCCCATTTCAGATGTCATCACAATTCGCCATGGTCCTTGTCATAACAATGCTCCATGAACCGTGTCATCACAAGGTTTCAGGACACTTTTCATCACAATGATCCATGATCACTTTCATCACAATGCTCCATGAACCCTGTCATCTCAATGCTCCATAGCCTTTGTATTCACAATGCTCCATGGCCCCTGTAATCACAGTGCTCCATGACCCCTTTCATCACAATGCTCCAAGACCGCTGTCATCACAATGCCCCATGACGCCTGCCACCACCAATCTCCAAGGGCTCCCTTACCAAAAAGCTCCATGATCCCTGTCAGTACAATGTTCCATGACACTTTTCATCACAATGCTCCATGACCCCTGTCATCACAAAGTTCTCTGCCCATATCATCACAATGCTACTTGTCACCTTTCATCACAATGCTCCATGCCCTTTCATCACAATGCTCCAGATTTCTTGTCATCACAATGTTCCTTGACCGTGTCATCACAATGCTCCATGACCCGTGTCATCACAAAGCTCCATGACCCCTGGCATCACAATGATCCGTGATTCCTTTCCTCACAGTGCTCCAGTACCCTTTTCATCACAATGCTCCATGCCATTGTCAGCACAATGCTACTTGGACACTGTCATCAAAATGCTCCATCCCCTTTTCATCACAATGCTCCAGATATCCTATCATTACAATGCTCCATGCCCGTGTCAACACAATGCTCCATGACCCCTGTCATCAAAATGCTTGATGAAACTTGTTATCAGAATGTTCCATGTCCCCTATTATCAAAATGATCCCTGACCGTTGTCATCGCAATGCTGCATGATACCTTTCATACCAATCCTCTGTGACCGCTGTCATCACAATGCTCCAGGACAACTTTCATCACAATGCTCCATGCCCTGATCATCAAAATGCTCCATATCTCTTGTCATCATAATGCTCCATGCCAATGTCATCAAAATGCCCCATGACACTTGTCATCACAATGCTCCATGGCCTTTGTCATCACAATGTTCCATGGCCCCTGTCATCAGAGTGCTCCATGTTACCTTTCAATACAATTCTACATGGCCACTGTCATCACAATGCCCCATGACAGATGATACCACAATTCGCCATGGTCCTTGTCATCACAATGCTCCATGAAATGTGTCATCACAAGGTTCCAGGACACTTGTCATCACAATGATCCATGATCACTTTCATCACAATGCTCCATGAACCCTGTCATCTCAATGCTCCATGGCCTTTGTATTCACAATGCTCCATGGCCCCTGTAATCACAGAGCTCCATGACCCCTTTCATCACAATGCTCCAAGACCGCTGTCATCACAATGCCCCATGACCCCTGCCTTCACAAATTTCCAAGACCTCTCTTACCAAAAAGCTCCATGACCCCTGTCATCACAATGATCCATGATTCCTTTCCTCACAGTGCTCCAGTACCCTTTTCATCACAATGCTCCATGCCATTGTCAGCACAATTCTCCTTGGACCCTGTCATCAAAATGCTCCATCCCCTTTTCATCACAATGCTCCAGATATCCTATCATTACAATGCTGCATGCTCGTGTCAACACAATGCTCCATGACCCCTGTCATCAAAATGCTTTATGAACCTTGTTATCAGAATGTTCCATGACCCCTGTCATCAAAATGATCCATGACCGTTGTCATCACAATGCTGCATGATACCTTTCATCCCAATTCTCTGTGACCGCTGTCATCACAATGCTCCAGGACAACTTTCATCACAATGCTCCATGACCCCTGTCATCACAACGTTCCATGAAAGTTGTCACCAAAATGCTCCATGATCCCGGTCACCACAAGGTTCCCTGCCCTTGTCATCACAATGGTACATGGCCTGGTCATCACAATGTTCCATGGCCTCTGTCATCACCATGCTCCATGGTCTTTCTCATCACAATGCTCTATGACCCCTGTCATCACAATGCTTGATGACCATTGTCATCACAATGCTCCAAGGCCCCTGTCATCACAATGCCTCATGGTCTTTGTAATCACAATGCTCAATGACCAATGTCATCACAGTGCTCCATGCCGTTGTCATCACAATGCTCCATGGTCCCTGTAATCACAATGCTCCATACCCTTGTCATCACAATGCTCCAGAACACTTGTCATCATAATGCTCCATTCCCGTGTCATCACATTGCTGAATGACACTTGTCATCACAATGTTCCTTGGCCTTTGTCATCACAGTGCTCCATGATACCTTTAATCAAAATTCTACATGACCACTCTCATCACAATGCAAGATGACCAATGTCATCACAATGCCCCATGACACGTGTCATCACAATTCGCCTTGGCCCTTGTCATCTCAATGCTGTATGAAACGTGTCATCAGTAGCTCCCAAGACCCTTGTCATCACAATGCTCCATGAACTCTGTTATCTCAATGTTCCATGGCCTTTGTATTCACAATGCTCCATTGTCCCGATAATCGCGTTGCTCCATGAACACTTTCATCACAATGCTCCTTGACCACTGTCACCATAATGCCCCATGACGTCTCTCATCACTGTGCTCCAAGGCCACTCTCATCAAAATGCTCCATGATCTGTGTCAGCACAATATTGCATGACACTTGTCATCACAATGCTCCATGATCCCTCTAATCACAATGATCCTTGCCAATTTCATCACAATGACCCAAGTCTCCTGTAATCACAATGCTCCATGCCCTTGTCATCACAATGCTCCAGGTCTGTTGTCATCACCATGCTTCATGCCCGTGTCATCACAATGCTCCATGAATCTTGTCTTCACAATGCTCCATGGCCCATGTCATCACAATGCTCCATGACCCCTCTCATCACAATGCTCTATGGCCTTTGTCATCACAATGCTCCGTGACCCCCGTCAACACAATGCCTGATGACCCCTGTCATCAAAATGCTAAATGGCACTTGTCATCACAATGCTCTATGATGCCTGTCATCACTATTCTCCATGTCACTTGTTATCACAAGGCTCCATGGCCCCTGTACTCCCAGTACTCCATGACCCCTTTCATCACAATGCCCAATGTCACCTCTGATCACAATTCTCAATGGCATTTGTCATCACGATGCTCCATGACACCTGTCATCACAATGCTCCATGAGACTTGTCATCACAATGCTCCATGGCCCCTCTCATTCCTGTGCTCCATAATAACTTTAATCACATTTCTAGATGACCACTGCCATCACAATGCCCCATGACATTGTCATCACAATTCGCCATGACCATTGTCATCACAATGCTCCATGAACCATGTCATCACAGGGTCCCAGGACACTTGTCCTCACAATGATCCATTACCACTTTCATCACAATGCTCCATGACCACTGTCATCTCAATGCTCCATGGCCTTTGTATTCACAATGCTCCATGGCCCCTGTAATCACAGTGCTCCATAACACCTTTCATCATAATGCTCCATGACCACTGCCATCTCAATGCCTCATGACGCCTGTCATCACAATTCTCCAAGGCCCCTCTCATCACAGTGCTCCATGACACTTGTCATCCCATTGCTCCATAACACCTGTCATCACAGTGTTCCCTGCCCATGTCATCAAAATGCTCCATGTCCCCTATAATCACAATGCTCCATGCCTTTTTCCTCACAAAGCTCCAGAATTTTGTCATCACAATGTTCCATGACCGTGGCATCCCAATGCTCCATGGCCCTTGTCATCACAATGCTCCAGAATTCTTGTCATCACAATGTTCCATGAACGTGTCATCACAATGCTACATGACCCTGGTCATCACAGTTCTCCATGACCTTTGTCATCACAATGCTCTATGTCACTTTTCATCACAATTCTCAATGACCACTTTAATCACTATGCTCGCTGACCATTTTCATCACATTTCTCTATTGTCATTACAATTCCCCATGGCCCCTTTCTTCACAATTCTCCATGATGCCTGTCATCACAATGCTCCATGGCTTTTGTTATCACAATGCTCCAGGACCAGTTTCATCACAATACTCCATCCCCCTTGTCATCACAGTGCACAATGAAAGCTTTCATTACAATGCTCCATGACACTTGTCATCACCATGCTCCATGGCGTTTATCGTCACAATGCTCCCAGGCACTTTTCATCACGATATTCCATGAAAACTTTCATCACATTGCTCCATGACCATTGTCATCACAATAGTCCATACCCATGTCAACACAATGCTGCATAATCCCTGTCATCACAATAATGCATGACTGCTGTCATCACAATAATCCAGGACAATTTTCATAACAATGCTTCATGCCCCCAGTCATCACAGTGCTCCATGATACCTTTCATCACAATTCCTAGATGATCAATGTCATCACAATGCCCCATGACACCTGTTACCACAATTCGCTATGACCCTTGTCATCACAATACTCGATGAACCGTGTCATCACAGTGTTCCAGGACAAAGTCATCACAATGATCCATTAATAATTTCATCACAATGCTCCAATACACCTGTCATCACAATGCTCCATGTCCCCTCTTATCATATTGCTCCATGATCTCTTTCATCACAATGCTCCATGACCACTGTCATCACCATACCTCAAGACGCCTGTCATCTCAGTGCTCCATGGCCCCTTTCATCACAAGGCTCCATGAACCCAGTCATCACAATGTTCCCTGCCCTCTTCGTCACAATGCTCCATGGGCCCTGTCATCACAATGCTCCATGCCCTTGTCATCAAAATTCTCCAGAACTCTTGTCATCATAATGTTCCATGCCAATGTCATCAAAATGTCCCATGACACTTGTCATCACAATGCTCCATGGCCTTTGTCATCACAATGTTCCATGGCCCCTGTCATCACAGTGCTCCTTGATACCTTTCATCACAATTCTACATGACCACTGTCATCACAATGCCCCATTTCAGATGTCATCACAATTCGCCATGGTCCTTGTCATAACAATGCTCCATGAACCGTGTCATCACAAGGTTTCAGGACACTTTTCATCACAATGATCCATGATCACTTTCATCACAATGCTCCATGAACCCTGTCATCTCAATGCTCCATAGCCTTTGTATTCACAATGCTCCATGGCCCCTGTAATCACAGTGCTCCATGACCCCTTTCATCACAATGCTCCAAGACCGCTGTCATCACAATGCCCCATGACGCCTGCCACCACCAATCTCCAAGGGCTCCCTTACCAAAAAGCTCCATGATCCCTGTCAGTACAATGTTCCATGACACTTTTCATCACAATGCTCCATGACCCCTGTCATCACAAAGTTCTCTGCCCATATCATCACAATGCTACTTGTCACCTTTCATCACAATGCTCCATGCCCTTTCATCACAATGCTCCAGATTTCTTGTCATCACAATGTTCCTTGACCGTGTCATCACAATGCTCCATGACCCGTGTCATCACAAAGCTCCATGACCCCTGGCATCACAATGATCCGTGATTCCTTTCCTCACAGTGCTCCAGTACCCTTTTCATCACAATGCTCCATGCCATTGTCAGCACAATGCTACTTGGACACTGTCATCAAAATGCTCCATCCCCTTTTCATCACAATGCTCCAGATATCCTATCATTACAATGCTCCATGCCCGTGTCAACACAATGCTCCATGACCCCTGTCATCAAAATGCTTGATGAAACTTGTTATCAGAATGTTCCATGTCCCCTATTATCAAAATGATGCCTGACCGTTGTCATCGCAATGCTGCATGATACCTTTCATACCAATCCTCTGTGACCGCTGTCATCACAATGCTCCAGGACAACTTTCATCACAATGCTCCATGCCCTGATCATCAAAATGCTCCATATCTCTTGTCATCATAATGCTCCATGCCAATGTCATCAAAATGCCCCATGACACTTGTCATCACAATGCTCCATGGCCTTTGTCATCACAATGTTCCATGGCCCCTGTCATCAGAGTGCTCCATGTTACCTTTCAATACAATTCTACATGGCCACTGTCATCACAATGCCCCATGACAGATGATACCACAATTCGCCATGGTCCTTGTCATCACAATGCTCCATGAAATGTGTCATCACAAGGTTCCAGGACACTTGTCATCACAATGATCCATGATCACTTTCATCACAATGCTCCATGAACCCTGTCATCTCAATGCTCCATGGCCTTTGTATTCACAATGCTCCATGGCCCCTGTAATCACAGAGCTCCATGACCCCTTTCATCCCAATGCTCCAAGACCGCTGTCATCACAATGCCCCATGACCCCTGCCTTCACAAATTTCCAAGACCTCTCTTACCAAAAAGCTCCATGACCCCTGTCATCACAATGATCCATGATTCCTTTCCTCACAGTGCTCCAGTACCCTTTTCATCACAATGCTCCATGCCATTGTCAGCACAATTCTCCTTGGACCCTGTCATCAAAATGCTCCATCCCCTTTTCATCACAATGCTCCAGATATCCTATCATTACAATGCTGCATGCTCGTGTCAACACAATGCTCCATGACCCCTGTCATCAAAATGCTTTATGAACCTTGTTATCAGAATGTTCCATGACCCCTGTCATCAAAATGATCCATGACCGTTGTCATCACAATGCTGCATGATACCTTTCATCCCAATTCTCTGTGACCGCTGTCATCACAATGCTCCAGGACAACTTTCATCACAATGCTCCATGACCCCTGTCATCACAACGTTCCATGAAAGTTGTCACCAAAATGCTCCATGATCCCGGTCACCACAAGGTTCCCTGCCCTTGTCATCACAATGGTACATGGCCTGGTCATCACAATGTTCCATGGCCTCTGTCATCACCATGCTCCATGGTCTTTCTCATCACAATGCTCTATGACCCCTGTCATCACAATGCTTGATGACCATTGTCATCACAATGCTCCAAGGCCCCTGTCATCACAATGCCTCATGGTCTTTGTAATCACAATGCTCAATGACCAATGTCATCACAGTGCTCCATGCCGTTGTCATCACAATGCTCCATGGTCCCTGTAATCACAATGCTCCATACCCTTGTCATCACAATGCTCCAGAACACTTGTCATCATAATGCTCCATTCCCGTGTCATCACATTGCTGAATGACACTTGTCATCACAATGTTCCTTGGCCTTTGTCATCACAGTGCTCCATGATACCTTTAATCAAAATTCTACATGACCACTCTCATCACAATGCAAGATGACCAATGTCATCACAATGCCCCATGACACGTGTCATCACAATTCGCCTTGGCCCTTGTCATCTCAATGCTGTATGAAACGTGTCATCAGTAGCTCCCAAGACCCTTGTCATCACAATGCTCCATGAACTCTGTTATCTCAATGTTCCATGGCCTTTGTATTCACAATGCTCCATTGTCCCGATAATCGCGTTGCTCCATGAACACTTTCATCACAATGCTCCTTGACCACTGTCACCATAATGCCCCATGACGTCTCTCATCACTGTGCTCCAAGGCCACTCTCATCAAAATGCTCCATGATCTGTGTCAGCACAATATTGCATGACACTTGTCATCACAATGCTCCATGATCCCTCTAATCACAATGATCCTTGCCAATTTCATCACAATGACCCAAGTCTCCTGTAATCACAATGCTCCATGCCCTTGTCATCACAATGCTCCAGGTCTGTTGTCATCACCATGCTTCATGCCCGTGTCATCACAATGCTCCATGAATCTTGTCTTCACAATGCTCCATGGCCCATGTCATCACAATGCTCCATGACCCCTCTCATCACAATGCTCTATGGCCTTTGTCATCACAATGCTCCGTGACCCCCGTCAACACAATGCCTGATGACCCCTGTCATCAAAATGCTAAATGGCACTTGTCATCACAATGCTCTATGATGCCTGTCATCACTATTTTCCATGTCACTTGTTATCACAAGGCTCCATGGCCCCTGTACTCCCAGTACTCCATGACCCCTTTCATCCCAATGCCCAATGTCACCTCTGATCACAATTCTCAATGGCATTTGTCATCACGATGCTCCATGACACCTGTCATCACAATGCTCCATGAGACTTGTCATCACAATGCTCCATGGCCCCTCTCATTCCTGTGCTCCATAATAACTTTAATCACATTTCTAGATGACCACTGCCATCACAATGCCCCATGACATTGTCATCACAATTCGCCATGACCATTGTCATCACAATGCTCCATGAACCATGTCATCACAGGGTCCCAGGACACTTGTCCTCACAATGATCCATTACCACTTTCATCACAATGCTCCATGACCACTGTCATCTCAATGCTCCATGGCCTTTGTATTCACAATGCTCCATGGCCCCTGTAATCACAGTGCTCCATAACACCTTTCATCATAATGCTCCATGACCACTGCCATCTCAATGCCTCATGACGCCTGTCATCACAATTCTCCAAGGCCCCTCTCATCACAGTGCTCCATGACACTTGTCATCCCATTGCTCCATAACACCTGTCATCACAGTGTTCCCTGCCCATGTCATCAAAATGCTCCATGTCCCCTATAATCACAATGCTCCATGCCTTTTTCCTCACAAAGCTCCAGAATTTTGTCATCACAATGTTCCATGACCGTGGCATCCCAATGCTCCATGGCCCTTGTCATCACAATGCTCCAGAATTCTTGTCATCACAATGTTCCATGAACGTGTCATCACAATGCTACATGACCCTGGTCATCACAGTTCTCCATGACCTTTGTCATCACAATGCTCTATGTCACTTTTCATCACAATTCTCAATGACCACTTTAATCACTATGCTCGCTGACCATTTTCATCACATTTCTCTATTGTCATTACAATTCCCCATGGCCCCTTTCTTCACAATTCTCCATGATGCCTGTCATCACAATGCTCCATGGCTTTTGTTATCACAATGCTCCAGGACCAGTTTCATCACAATACTCCATCCCCCTTGTCATCACAGTGCACAATGAAAGCTTTCATTACAATGCTCCATGACACTTGTCATCACCATGCTCCATGGCGTTTATCGTCACAATGCTCCCAGGCACTTTTCATCACGATATTCCATGAAAACTTTCATCACATTGCTCCATGACCATTGTCATCACAATAGTCCATACCCATGTCAACACAATGCTGCATAATCCCTGTCATCCCAATTCTCCATGACTGCTGTCATCACAATAATCCAGGACAATTTTCATAACAATGCTTCATGCCCCCAGTCATCACAGTGCTCCATGATACCTTTCATCACAATTCCTAGATGATCAATGTCATCACAATGCCCCATGACACCTGTTACCACAATTCGCTATGACCCTTGTCATCACAATACTCGATGAACCGTGTCATCACAGTGTTCCAGGACACATGTCATCACAATGATCCATTAATAATTTCATCACAATGCTCCAATACACCTGTCATCACAATGCTCCATGTCCCCTCTTATCATATTGCTCCATGATCTCTTTCATCACAATGCTCCATGACCACTGTCATCACCATACCTCAAGACGCCTGTCATCTCAGTGCTCCATGGCCCCTTTCATCACAAGGCTCCATGAACCCAGTCATCACAATGTTCCCTGCCCTCTTCGTCACAATGCTCCATGGGCCCTGTCATCACAATGCTCCATGCCCTTGTCATCAAAATTCTCCAGAACTCTTGTCATCATAATGTTCCATGCCAATGTCATCAAAATGTCCCATGACACTTGTCATCACAATGCTCCATGGCCTTTGTCATCACAATGTTCCATGGCCCCTGTCATCACAGTGCTCCTTGATACCTTTCATCACAATTCTACATGACCACTGTCATCACAATGCCCCATTTCAGATGTCATCACAATTCGCCATGGTCCTTGTCATAACAATGCTCCATGAACCGTGTCATCACAAGGTTTCAGGACACTTTTCATCACAATGATCCATGATCACTTTCATCACAATGCTCCATGAACCCTGTCATCTCAATGCTCCATAGCCTTTGTATTCACAATGCTCCATGGCCCCTGTAATCACAGTGCTCCATGACCCCTTTCATCACAATGCTCCAAGACCGCTGTCATCACAATGCCCCATGACGCCTGCCACCACCAATCTCCAAGGGCTCCCTTACCAAAAAGCTCCATGATCCCTGTCAGTACAATGTTCCATGACACTTTTCATCACAATGCTCCATGACCCCTGTCATCACAAAGTTCTCTGCCCATATCATCACAATGCTACTTGTCACCTTTCATCACAATGCTCCATGCCCTTTCATCACAATGCTCCAGATTTCTTGTCATCACAATGTTCCTTGACCGTGTCATCACAATGCTCCATGACCCGTGTCATCACAAAGCTCCATGACCCCTGGCATCACAATGATCCGTGATTCCTTTCCTCACAGTGCTCCAGTACCCTTTTCATCACAATGCTCCATGCCATTGTCAGCACAATGCTACTTGGACACTGTCATCAAAATGCTCCATCCCCTTTTCATCACAATGCTCCAGATATCCTATCATTACAATGCTCCATGCCCGTGTCAACACAATGCTCCATGACCCCTGTCATCAAAATGCTTGATGAAACTTGTTATCAGAATGTTCCATGTCCCCTATTATCAAAATGATCCCTGACCGTTGTCATCGCAATGCTGCATGATACCTTTCATACCAATCCTCTGTGACCGCTGTCATCACAATGCTCCAGGACAACTTTCATCACAATGCTCCATGCCCTGATCATCAAAATGCTCCATATCTCTTGTCATCATAATGCTCCATGCCAATGTCATCAAAATGCCCCATGACACTTGTCATCACAATGCTCCATGGCCTTTGTCATCACAATGTTCCATGGCCCCTGTCATCAGAGTGCTCCATGTTACCTTTCAATACAATTCTACATGGCCACTGTCATCACAATGCCCCATGACAGATGATACCACAATTCGCCATGGTCCTTGTCATCACAATGCTCCATGAAATGTGTCATCACAAGGTTCCAGGACACTTGTCATCACAATGATCCATGATCACTTTCATCACAATGCTCCATGAACCCTGTCATCTCAATGCTCCATGGCCTTTGTATTCACAATGCTCCATGGCCCCTGTAATCACAGAGCTCCATGACCCCTTTCATCCCAATGCTCCAAGACCGCTGTCATCACAATGCCCCATGACCCCTGCCTTCACAAATTTCCAAGACCTCTTTTACCAAAAAGCTCCATGACCCCTGTCATCACAATGATCCATGATTCCTTTCCTCACAGTGCTCCAGTACCCTTTTCATCACAATGCTCCATGCCATTGTCAGCACAATTCTCCTTGGACCCTGTCATCAAAATGCTCCATCCCCTTTTCATCACAATGCTCCAGATATCCTATCATTACAATGCTGCATGCTCGTGTCAACACAATGCTCCATGACCCCTGTCATCAAAATGCTTTATGAACCTTGTTATCAGAATGTTCCATGACCCCTGTCATCAAAATGATCCATGACCGTTGTCATCACAATGCTGCATGATACCTTTCATCCCAATTCTCTGTGACCGCTGTCATCACAATGCTCCAGGACAACTTTCATCACAATGCTCCATGACCCCTGTCATCACAACGTTCCATGAAAGTTGTCACCAAAATGCTCCATGATCCCGGTCACCACAAGGTTCCCTGCCCTTGTCATCACAATGGTACATGGCCTGGTCATCACAATGTTCCATGGCCTCTGTCATCACCATGCTCCATGGTCTTTCTCATCACAATGCTCTATGACCCCTGTCATCACAATGCTTGATGACCATTGTCATCACAATGCTCCAAGGCCCCTGTCATCACAATGCCTCATGGTCTTTGTAATCACAATGCTCAATGACCAATGTCATCACAGTGCTCCATGCCGTTGTCATCACAATGCTCCATGGTCCCTGTAATCACAATGCTCCATACCCTTGTCATCACAATGCTCCAGAACACTTGTCATCATAATGCTCCATTCCCGTGTCATCACATTGCTGAATGACACTTGTCATCACAATGTTCCTTGGCCTTTGTCATCACAGTGCTCCATGATACCTTTAATCAAAATTCTACATGACCACTCTCATCACAATGCAAGATGACCAATGTCATCACAATGCCCCATGACACGTGTCATCACAATTCGCCTTGGCCCTTGTCATCTCAATGCTGTATGAAACGTGTCATCAGTAGCTCCCAAGACCCTTGTCATCACAATGCTCCATGAACTCTGTTATCTCAATGTTCCATGGCCTTTGTATTCACAATGCTCCATTGTCCCGATAATCGCGTTGCTCCATGAACACTTTCATCACAATGCTCCTTGACCACTGTCACCATAATGCCCCATGACGTCTCTCATCACTGTGCTCCAAGGCCACTCTCATCAAAATGCTCCATGATCTGTGTCAGCACAATATTGCATGACACTTGTCATCACAATGCTCCATGATCCCTCTAATCACAATGATCCTTGCCAATTTCATCACAATGACCCAAGTCTCCTGTAATCACAATGCTCCATGCCCTTGTCATCACAATGCTCCAGGTCTGTTGTCATCACCATGCTTCATGCCCGTGTCATCACAATGCTCCATGAATCTTGTCTTCACAATGCTCCATGGCCCATGTCATCACAATGCTCCATGACCCCTCTCATCACAATGCTCTATGGCCTTTGTCATCACAATGCTCCGTGACCCCCGTCAACACAATGCCTGATGACCCCTGTCATCAAAATGCTAAATGGCACTTGTCATCACAATGCTCTATGATGCCTGTCATCACTATTTTCCATGTCACTTGTTATCACAAGGCTCCATGGCCCCTGTACTCCCAGTACTCCATGACCCCTTTCATCCCAATGCCCAATGTCACCTCTGATCACAATTCTCAATGGCATTTGTCATCACGATGCTCCATGACACCTGTCATCACAATGCTCCATGAGACTTGTCATCACAATGCTCCATGGCCCCTCTCATTCCTGTGCTCCATAATAACTTTAATCACATTTCTAGATGACCACTGCCATCACAATGCCCCATGACATTGTCATCACAATTCGCCATGACCATTGTCATCACAATGCTCCATGAACCATGTCATCACAGGGTCCCAGGACACTTGTCCTCACAATGATCCATTACCACTTTCATCACAATGCTCCATGACCACTGTCATCTCAATGCTCCATGGCCTTTGTATTCACAATGCTCCATGGCCCCTGTAATCACAGTGCTCCATAACACCTTTCATCATAATGCTCCATGACCACTGCCATCTCAATGCCTCATGACGCCTGTCATCACAATTCTCCAAGGCCCCTCTCATCACAGTGCTCCATGACACTTGTCATCCCATTGCTCCATAACACCTGTCATCACAGTGTTCCCTGCCCATGTCATCAAAATGCTCCATGTCCCCTATAATCACAATGCTCCATGCCTTTTTCCTCACAAAGCTCCAGAATTTTGTCATCACAATGTTCCATGACCGTGGCATCCCAATGCTCCATGGCCCTTGTCATCACAATGCTCCAGAATTCTTGTCATCACAATGTTCCATGAACGTGTCATCACAATGCTACATGACCCTGGTCATCACAGTTCTCCATGACCTTTGTCATCACAATGCTCTATGTCACTTTTCATCACAATTCTCAATGACCACTTTAATCACTATGCTCGCTGACCATTTTCATCACATTTCTCTATTGTCATTACAATTCCCCATGGCCCCTTTCTTCACAATTCTCCATGATGCCTGTCATCACAATGCTCCATGGCTTTTGTTATCACAATGCTCCAGGACCAGTTTCATCACAATACTCCATCCCCCTTGTCATCACAGTGCACAATGAAAGCTTTCATTACAATGCTCCATGACACTTGTCATCACCATGCTCCATGGCGTTTATCATCACAATGCTCCCAGGCACTTTTCATCACGATATTCCATGAAAACTTTCATCACATTGCTCCATGACCATTGTCATCACAATAGTCCATACCCATGTCAACACAATGCTGCATAATCCCTGTCATCACAATAATGCATGACTGCTGTCATCACAATAATCCAGGACAATTTTCATAACAATGCTTCATGCCCCCAGTCATCACAGTGCTCCATGATACCTTTCATCACAATTCCTAGATGATCAATGTCATCACAATGCCCCATGACACCTGTCACCACAATTCGCTATGACCCTTGTCATCACAATACTCGATGAACCGTGTCATCACAGTGTTCCAGGACACATGTCATCACAATGATCCATTAATAATTTCATCACAATGCTCCAATACACCTGTCATCACAATGCTCCATGTCCCCTCTTATCATATTGCTCCATGATCTCTTTCATCACAATGCTCCATGACCACTGTCATCACCATACCTCAAGACGCCTGTCATCTCAGTGCTCCATGGCCCCTTTCATCACAAGGCTCCATGAACCCAGTCATCACAATGTTCCCTGCCCTCTTCGTCACAATGCTCCATGGGCCCTGTCATCACAATGCTCCATGCCCTTGTCATCAAAATTCTCCAGAACTCTTGTCATCATAATGTTCCATGCCAATGTCATCAAAATGTCCCATGACACTTGTCATCACAATGCTCCATGGCCTTTGTCATCACAATGTTCCATGGCCCCTGTCATCACAGTGCTCCTTGATACCTTTCATCACAATTCTACATGACCACTGTCATCACAATGCCCCATTTCAGATGTCATCACAATTCGCCATGGTCCTTGTCATAACAATGCTCCATGAACCGTGTCATCACAAGGTTTCAGGACACTTTTCATCACAATGATCCATGATCACTTTCATCACAATGCTCCATGAACCCTGTCATCTCAATGCTCCATAGCCTTTGTATTCACAATGCTCCATGGCCCCTGTAATCACAGTGCTCCATGACCCCTTTCATCACAATGCTCCAAGACCGCTGTCATCACAATGCCCCATGACGCCTGCCACCACCAATCTCCAAGGGCTCCCTTACCAAAAAGCTCCATGATCCCTGTCAGTACAATGTTCCATGACACTTTTCATCACAATGCTCCATGACCCCTGTCATCACAAAGTTCTCTGCCCATATCATCACAATGCTACTTGTCACCTTTCATCACAATGCTCCATGCCCTTTCATCACAATGCTCCAGATTTCTTGTCATCACAATGTTCCTTGACCGTGTCATCACAATGCTCCATGACCCGTGTCATCACAAAGCTCCATGACCCCTGGCATCACAATGATCCGTGATTCCTTTCCTCACAGTGCTCCAGTACCCTTTTCATCACAATGCTCCATGCCATTGTCAGCACAATGCTACTTGGACACTGTCATCAAAATGCTCCATCCCCTTTTCATCACAATGCTCCAGATATCCTATCATTACAATGCTCCATGCCCGTGTCAACACAATGCTCCATGACCCCTGTCATCAAAATGCTTGATGAAACTTGTTATCAGAATGTTCCATGTCCCCTATTATCAAAATGATCCCTGACCGTTGTCATCGCAATGCTGCATGATACCTTTCATACCAATCCTCTGTGACCGCTGTCATCACAATGCTCCAGGACAACTTTCATCACAATGCTCCATGCCCTGATCATCAAAATGCTCCATATCTCTTGTCATCATAATGCTCCATGCCAATGTCATCAAAATGCCCCATGACACTTGTCATCACAATGCTCCATGGCCTTTGTCATCACAATGTTCCATGGCCCCTGTCATCAGAGTGCTCCATGTTACCTTTCAATACAATTCTACATGGCCACTGTCATCACAATGCCCCATGACAGATGATACCACAATTCGCCATGGTCCTTGTCATCACAATGCTCCATGAAATGTGTCATCACAAGGTTCCAGGACACTTGTCATCACAATGATCCATGATCACTTTCATCACAATGCTCCATGAACCCTGTCATCTCAATGCTCCATGGCCTTTGTATTCACAATGCTCCATGGCCCCTGTAATCACAGAGCTCCATGACCCCTTTCATCCCAATGCTCCAAGACCGCTGTCATCACAATGCCCCATGACCCCTGCCTTCACAAATTTCCAAGACCTCTTTTACCAAAAAGCTCCATGACCCCTGTCATCACAATGATCCATGATTCCTTTCCTCACAGTGCTCCAGTACCCTTTTCATCACAATGCTCCATGCCATTGTCAGCACAATTCTCCTTGGACCCTGTCATCAAAATGCTCCATCCCCTTTTCATCACAATGCTCCAGATATCCTATCATTACAATGCTGCATGCTCGTGTCAACACAATGCTCCATGACCCCTGTCATCAAAATGCTTTATGAACCTTGTTATCAGAATGTTCCATGACCCCTGTCATCAAAATGATCCATGACCGTTGTAATCACAATGCTGCATGATACCTTTCATCCCAATTCTCTGTGACCGCTGTCATCACAATGCTCCAGGACAACTTTCATCACAATGCTCCATGACCCCTGTCATCACAACGTTCCATGAAAGTTGTCACCAAAATGCTCCATGATCCCGGTCACCACAAGGTTCCCTGCCCTTGTCATCACAATGGTACATGGCCTGGTCATCACAATGTTCCATGGCCTCTGTCATCACCATGCTCCATGGTCTTTCTCATCACAATGCTCTATGACCCCTGTCATCACAATGCTTGATGACCATTGTCATCACAATGCTCCAAGGCCCCTGTCATCACAATGCCTCATGGTCTTTGTAATCACAATGCTCAATGACCAATGTCATCACAGTGCTCCATGCCGTTGTCATCACAATGCTCCATGGTCCCTGTAATCACAATGCTCCATACCCTTGTCATCACAATGCTCCAGAACACTTGTCATCATAATGCTCCATTCCCGTGTCATCACATTGCTGAATGACACTTGTCATCACAATGTTCCTTGGCCTTTGTCATCACAGTGCTCCATGATACCTTTAATCAAAATTCTACATGACCACTCTCATCACAATGCAAGATGACCAATGTCATCACAATGCCCCATGACACGTGTCATCACAATTCGCCTTGGCCCTTGTCATCTCAATGCTGTATGAAACGTGTCATCAGTAGCTCCCAAGACCCTTGTCATCACAATGCTCCATGAACTCTGTTATCTCAATGTTCCATGGCCTTTGTATTCACAATGCTCCATTGTCCCGATAATCGCGTTGCTCCATGAACACTTTCATCACAATGCTCCTTGACCACTGTCACCATAATGCCCCATGACGTCTCTCATCACTGTGCTCCAAGGCCACTCTCATCAAAATGCTCCATGATCTGTGTCAGCACAATATTGCATGACACTTGTCATCACAATGCTCCATGATCCCTCTAATCACAATGATCCTTGCCAATTTCATCACAATGACCCAAGTCTCCTGTAATCACAATGCTCCATGCCCTTGTCATCACAATGCTCCAGGTCTGTTGTCATCACCATGCTTCATGCCCGTGTCATCACAATGCTCCATGAATCTTGTCTTCACAATGCTCCATGGCCCATGTCATCACAATGCTCCATGACCCCTCTCATCACAATGCTCTATGGCCTTTGTCATCACAATGCTCCGTGACCCCCGTCAACACAATGCCTGATGACCCCTGTCATCAAAATGCTAAATGGCACTTGTCATCACAATGCTCTATGATGCCTGTCATCACTATTTTCCATGTCACTTGTTATCACAAGGCTCCATGGCCCCTGTACTCCCAGTACTCCATGACCCCTTTCATCCCAATGCCCAATGTCACCTCTGATCACAATTCTCAATGGCATTTGTCATCACGATGCTCCATGACACCTGTCATCACAATGCTCCATGAGACTTGTCATCACAATGCTCCATGGCCCCTCTCATTCCTGTGCTCCATAATAACTTTAATCACATTTCTAGATGACCACTGCCATCACAATGCCCCATGACATTGTCATCACAATTCGCCATGACCATTGTCATCACAATGCTCCATGAACCATGTCATCACAGGGTCCCAGGACACTTGTCCTCACAATGATCCATTACCACTTTCATCACAATGCTCCATGACCACTGTCATCTCAATGCTCCATGGCCTTTGTATTCACAATGCTCCATGGCCCCTGTAATCACAGTGCTCCATAACACCTTTCATCATAATGCTCCATGACCACTGCCATCTCAATGCCTCATGACGCCTGTCATCACAATTCTCCAAGGCCCCTCTCATCACAGTGCTCCATGACACTTCTCATCCCATTGCTCCATAACACCTGTCATCACAGTGTTCCCTGCCCATGTCATCAAAATGCTCCATGTCCCCTATAATCACAATGCTCCATGCCTTTTTCCTCACAAAGCTCCAGAATTTTGTCATCACAATGTTCCATGACCGTGGCATCCCAATGCTCCATGGCCCTTGTCATCACAATGCTCCAGAATTCTTGTCATCACAATGTTCCATGAACGTGTCATCACAATGCTACATGACCCTGGTCATCACAGTTCTCCATGACCTTTGTCATCACAATGCTCTATGTCACTTTTCATCACAATTCTCAATGACCACTTTAATCACTATGCTCGCTGACCATTTTCATCACATTTCTCTATTGTCATTACAATTCCCCATGGCCCCTTTCTTCACAATTCTCCATGATGCCTGTCATCACAATGCTCCATGGCTTTTGTTATCACAATGCTCCAGGACCAGTTTCATCACAATACTCCATCCCCCTTGTCATCACAGTGCACAATGAAAGCTTTCATTACAATGCTCCATGACACTTGTCATCACCATGCTCCATGGCGTTTATCATCACAATGCTCCCAGGCACTTTTCATCACGATATTCCATGAAAACTTTCATCACATTGCTCCATGACCATTGTCATCACAATAGTCCATACCCATGTCAACACAATGCTGCATAATCCCTGTCATCACAATAATGCATGACTGCTGTCATCACAATAATCCAGGACAATTTTCATAACAATGCTTCATGCCCCCAGTCATCACAGTGCTCCATGATACCTTTCATCACAATTCCTAGATGATCAATGTCATCACAATGCCCCATGACACCTGTTACCACAATTCGCTATGACCCTTGTCATCACAATACTCGATGAACCGTGTCATCACAGTGTTCCAGGACACATGTCATCACAATGATCCATTAATAATTTCATCACAATGCTCCAATACACCTGTCATCACAATGCTCCATGTCCCCTCTTATCATATTGCTCCATGATCTCTTTCATCACAATGCTCCATGACCACTGTCATCACCATACCTCAAGACGCCTGTCATCTCAGTGCTCCATGGCCCCTTTCATCACAAGGCTCCATGAACCCAGTCATCACAATGTTCCCTGCCCTCTTCGTCACAATGCTCCATGGGCCCTGTCATCACAATGCTCCATGCCCTTGTCATCAAAATTCTCCAGAACTCTTGTCATCATAATGTTCCATGCCAATGTCATCAAAATGTCCCATGACACTTGTCATCACAATGCTCCATGGCCTTTGTCATCACAATGTTCCATGGCCCCTGTCATCACAGTGCTCCTTGATACCTTTCATCACAATTCTACATGACCACTGTCATCACAATGCCCCATTTCAGATGTCATCACAATTCGCCATGGTCCTTGTCATAACAATGCTCCATGAACCGTGTCATCACAAGGTTTCAGGACACTTTTCATCACAATGATCCATGATCACTTTCATCACAATGCTCCATGAACCCTGTCATCTCAATGCTCCATAGCCTTTGTATTCACAATGCTCCATGGCCCCTGTAATCACAGTGCTCCATGACCCCTTTCATCACAATGCTCCAAGACCGCTGTCATCACAATGCCCCATGACGCCTGCCACCACCAATCTCCAAGGGCTCCCTTACCCAAAAGCTCCATGATCCCTGTCAGTACAATGTTCCATGACACTTTTCATCACAATGCTCCATGACCCCTGTCATCACAAAGTTCTCTGCCCATATCATCACAATGCTACTTGTCACCTTTCATCACAATGCTCCATGCCCTTTCATCACAATGCTCCAGATTTCTTGTCATCACAATGTTCCTTGACCGTGTCATCACAATGCTCCATGACCCGTGTCATCACAAAGCTCCATGACCCCTGGCATCACAATGATCCGTGATTCCTTTCCTCACAGTGCTCCAGTACCCTTTTCATCACAATGCTCCATGCCATTGTCAGCACAATGCTACTTGGACACTGTCATCAAAATGCTCCATCCCCTTTTCATCACAATGCTCCAGATATCCTATCATTACAATGCTCCATGCCCGTGTGAACACAATGCTCCATGACCCCTGTCATCAAAATGCTTGATGAAACTTGTTATCAGAATGTTCCATGTCCCCTATTATCAAAATGATCCCTGACCGTTGTCATCGCAATGCTGCATGATACCTTTCATACCAATCCTCTGTGACCGCTGTCATCACAATGCTCCAGGACAACTTTCATCACAATGCTCCATGCCCTGATCATCAAAATGCTCCATATCTCTTGTCATCATAATGCTCCATGCCAATGTCATCAAAATGCCCCATGACACTTGTCATCACAATGCTCCATGGCCTTTGTCATCACAATGTTCCATGGCCCCTGTCATCAGAGTGCTCCATGTTACCTTTCAATACAATTCTACATGGCCACTGTCATCACAATGCCCCATGACAGATGATACCACAATTCGCCATGGTCCTTGTCATCACAATGCTCCATGAAATGTGTCATCACAAGGTTCCAGGACACTTGTCATCACAATGATCCATGATCACTTTCATCACAATGCTCCATGAACCCTGTCATCTCAATGCTCCATGGCCTTTGTATTCACAATGCTCCATGGCCCCTGTAATCACAGAGCTCCATGACCCCTTTCATCCCAATGCTCCAAGACCGCTGTCATCACAATGCCCCATGACCCCTGCCTTCACAAATTTCCAAGACCTCTCTTACCAAAAAGCTCCATGACCCCTGTCATCACAATGATCCATGATTCCTTTCCTCACAGTGCTCCAGTACCCTTTTCATCACAATGCTCCATGCCATTGTCAGCACAATTCTCCTTGGACCCTGTCATCAAAATGCTCCATCCCCTTTTCATCACAATGCTCCAGATATCCTATCATTACAATGCTGCATGCTCGTGTCAACACAATGCTCCATGACCCCTGTCATCAAAATGCTTTATGAACCTTGTTATCAGAATGTTCCATGACCCCTGTCATCAAAATGATCCATGACCGTTGTCATCACAATGCTGCATGATACCTTTCATCCCAATTCTCTGTGACCGCTGTCATCACAATGCTCCAGGACAACTTTCATCACAATGCTCCATGACCCCTGTCATCACAACGTTCCATGAAAGTTGTCACCAAAATGCTCCATGATCCCGGTCACCACAAGGTTCCCTGCCCTTGTCATCACAATGGTACATGGCCTGGTCATCACAATGTTCCATGGCCTCTGTCATCACCATGCTCCATGGTCTTTCTCATCACAATGCTCTATGACCCCTGTCATCACAATGCTTGATGACCATTGTCATCACAATGCTCCCAGGCCCCTGTCATCACAATGCCTCATGGTCTTTGTAATCACAATGCTCAATGACCAATGTCATCACAGTGCTCCATGCCGTTGTCATCACAATGCTCCATGGTCCCTGTAATCACAATGCTGCATACCCTTGTCATCACAATGCTACAGAACACTTGTCATCATAATGCTCCATTCCCGTGTCATCACATTGCTGAATGACACTTGTCATCACAATGTTCCTTGGCCTTTGTCATCACAGTGCTCCATGATACCTTTAATCAAAATTCTACATGACCACTCTCATCACAATGCAAGATGACCAATGTCATCACAATGCCCCATGACACGTGTCATCACAATTCGCCTTGGCCCTTGTCATCTCAATGCTGTATGAAACGTGTCATCAGTAGCTCCCAAGACCCTTGTCATCACAATGCTCCATGAACTCTGTTATCTCAATGTTCCATGGCCTTTGTATTCACAATGCTCCATTGTCCCGATAATCGCGTTGCTCCATGAACACTTTCATCACAATGCTTCTTGACCACTGTCACCATAATGCCCCATGACGTCTCTCATCACTGTGCTCCAAGGCCACTCTCATCAAAATGCTCCATGATCTGTGTCAGCACAATATTGCATGACACTTGTCATCACAATGCTCCATGATCCCTCTAATCACAATGATCCTTGCCAATTTCATCACAATGACCCAAGTCTCCTGTAATCACAATGCTCCATGCCCTTGTCATCACAATGCTCCAGGTCTGTTGTCATCACCATGCTTCATGCCCGTGTCATCACAATGCTCCATGAATCTTGTCTTCACAATGCTCCATGGCCCATGTCATCACAATGCTCCATGACCCCTCTCATCACAATGCTCTATGGCCTTTGTCATCACAATGCTCCGTGACCCCCGTCAACACAGTGCCTGATGACCCCTGTCATCAAAATGCTAAATGGCACTTGTCATCACAATGCTCTATGATGCCTGTCATCACTATTCTCCATGTCACTTGTTATCACAAGGCTCCATGGCCCCTGTACTCCCAGTACTCCATGACCCCTTTCATCACAATGCCCAATGTCACCTCTGATCACAATTCTCAATGGCATTTGTCATCACGATGCTCCATGACACCTGTCATCACAATGCTCCATGAGACTTGTCATCACAATGCTCCATGGCCCCTCTCATTCCTGTGCTCCATAATAACTTTAATCACATTTCTAGATGACCACTGCCATCACAATGCCCCATGACATTGTCATCACAATTCGCCATGACCATTGTCATCACAATGCTCCATGAACCATGTCATCACAGGGTCCCAGGACACTTGTCCTCACAATGATCCATTACCACTTTCATCACAATGCTCCATGACCACTGTCATCTCGATGCTCCATGGCCTTTGTATTCACAATGCTCCATGGCCCCTGTAATCACAGTGCTCCATAACACCTTTCATCATAATGCTCCATGACCACTGCCATCTCAATGCCTCATGACGCCTGTCATCACAATTCTCCAAGGCCCCTCTCATCACAGTGCTCCATGACACTTGTCATCCCATTGCTCCATAACACCTGTCATCACAGTGTTCCCTGCCCATGTCATCAAAATGCTCCATGTCCCCTATAATCACAATGCTCCATGCCTTTTTCCAAACTAAGCTCCAGAATTTTGTCATCACAATGTTCCATGACCGTGGCATCCCAATGCTCCATGGCCCTTGTCATCACAATGCTCCAGAATTCTTGTCATCACAATGTTCCATGAACGTGTCATCACAATGCTACATGACCCTGGTCATCACAGTTCTCCATGACCTTTGTCATCACAATGCTCTATGTCACTTTTCATCACAATTCTCAATGACCACTTTAATCACTATGCTCGCTGACCATTTTCATCACATTTCTCTATTGTCATTACAATTCCCCATGGCCCCTTTCTTCACAATTCTCCATGATGCCTGTCATCACAATGCTCCATGGCTTTTGTTATCACAATGTTCCAGGACCAGTTTCATCACAATACTCCATCCCCCTTGTCATCACAGTGCACAATGAAAGCTTTCATTACAATGCTCCATGACACTTGTCATCACAATGCTCCATGGCCTTTATCGTCACAATGCTCCCAGGCACTTTTCATCACGATATTCCATGAAAACTTTCATCACATTGCTCCATGACCATTGTCATCACAATAGTCCATACCCATGTCACACAATGCTGCATAATCACTGTCATCCCAATTCTCCATGACTGCTGTCATCACAATAATCCAGGACAATTTTCATAACAATGCTTCACGCCCCCAGTCATCACAGTGCTCCATGATACCTTTCATCACAATTCCTAGATGATCAATGTCATCACAATGCCCCATGACACCTGTTATCACAATTCGCTATGACCCTTGTCATCACAATACTCGTTGAACCGTGTCATCACAGTGTTCCAGGACACATGTCATCACAATGATCCATTAATATTTTCATCACAATGCTCCAATACACCTGTCATCACAATGCTCCATGTCACCTCTTATCATATTGCTCCATGATCTCTTTCATCACAATGCTCCATGACCACTGTCATCACCATACCTCAAGACGCCTGTCATCTCAGTGCTTCATGGCCCCTTTCATCACAAGGCTCCATGAACCCAGTCATCACAATGTTCCCTGCCCTCTTCGTCACAATGCTCCATGGGCCCTGTCATCAAAATGCTCCATGCCCTTGTCATCAAAATTCTCCAGAACTCTTGTCATCATAATGTTCCATGCCAATGTCATCAAAATGTCCCATGACACTTGTCATCACAATGCTCCATGGCCTTTGTCATCACAATGTTCCATGGCCCCTGTCATCACAGTTCTCCTTGATACCGTTCATCACAATTCTACATGACCACTGTCATCACAATGCCCCATTTCATATGTCATCACAATTCGCCATGGTCCTTGTCATAACAATGCTCCATGAACCGTGTCATCACAAGGTTTCAGGACACTTGTCATCACAATGATCCATGATCACTTTCATCACAATGCTCCATGAACCCTGTCATCTCAATGCTCCATAGCCTTTGTATTCACAATGCTCCAAGACCGCTGTCATCACAATGCCCCATGACGCCTGCCACCACCAATCTCCAAGGGCTCCCTTACCAAAAAGCTCCATGATCCCTGTCAGTACAATGTTCCATGACACTTTTCATCACAATGCTCCATGACCCCTGTCATCACAAAGTTCTCTGCCCATATCATCACAATGCTACTTGTCACCTTTCATCACAATGCTCCATGCCCTTTCATCACAATGCTCCAGATTTCTTGTCATCACAATGTTCCTTGACCGTGTCATCACAATGCTCCATGACTCGTGTCATCACAAAGCTCCATGACCCCTGGCATCACAATGATCCATGATTCCTTTCCTCAGAGTGCTCCAGTACCCTTTTCATCACAATGCTCCATGCCATTGTCAGCACAATGCTCCTTGGACCCTGTCATCAAAATGCTCCATCCCCTTTTCATCACAATGCTCCAGATATCCTATCATTACAATGCTCCATGCCCGTGTCAACACAATGCTCCATGACCCCTGTCATCAAAATGCTTGATGAAACTTGTTATCAGAATGTTCCATGACCCCTGTCATCAAAATGATCCCTGACCGTTGTCATCGCAATGCTGCATGATACCTTTCATACCAATCCTCTGTGACCGCTGTCATCACAATGCTCCAGGACAACTTTCATCACAATGCTCCATGCCCTGATCATCAAAATGCTCCATATCTCTTGTCATCATAATGCTCCATGCCAATGTCATCAAAATGCCCCATGACACTTGTCATCACAATGCTCCATGGCCTTTGTCATCACAATGTTCCATGGCCCCTGTCATCAGAGTGCTCCATGTTACCTTTCAATACAATTCTACATGGCCACTGTCATCACAATGCCCCATGACAGATGATACCACAATTCGCCATGGTCCTTGTCATCACAATGCTCCATGAAATGTGTCATCACAAGGTTCCAGGACACTTGTCATCACAATGATCCATGATCACTTTCATCACAATGCTCCATGAACCCTGTCATCTCAATGCTCCATGGCCTTTGTATTCACAATGCTCCATGGCCCCTGTAATCACAGAGCTCCATGACCCCTTTCATCCCAATGCTCCAAGACCGCTGTCATCACAATGCCCCATGACCCCTGCCTTCACAAATTTCCAAGACCTCTTTTACCAAAAAGCTCCATGACCCCTGTCATCACAATGATCCATGATTCCTTTCCTCACAGTGCTCCAGTACCCTTTTCATCACAATGCTCCATGCCATTGTCAGCACAATTCTCCTTGGACCCTGTCATCAAAATGCTCCATCCCCTTTTCATCACAATGCTCCAGATATCCTATCATTACAATGCTGCATGCTCGTGTCAACACAATGCTCCATGACCCCTGTCATCAAAATGCTTTATGAACCTTGTTATCAGAATGTTCCATGACCCCTGTCATCAAAATGATCCATGACCGTTGTAATCACAATGCTGCATGATACCTTTCATCCCAATTCTCTGTGACCGCTGTCATCACAATGCTCCAGGACAACTTTCATCACAATGCTCCATGACCCCTGTCATCACAACGTTCCATGAAAGTTGTCACCAAAATGCTCCATGATCCCGGTCACCACAAGGTTCCCTGCCCTTGTCATCACAATGGTACATGGCCTGGTCATCACAATGTTCCATGGCCTCTGTCATCACCATGCTCCATGGTCTTTCTCATCACAATGCTCTATGACCCCTGTCATCACAATGCTTGATGACCATTGTCATCACAATGCTCCAAGGCCCCTGTCATCACAATGCCTCATGGTCTTTGTAATCACAATGCTCAATGACCAATGTCATCACAGTGCTCCATGCCGTTGTCATCACAATGCTCCATGGTCCCTGTAATCACAATGCTCCATACCCTTGTCATCACAATGCTCCAGAACACTTGTCATCATAATGCTCCATTCCCGTGTCATCACATTGCTGAATGACACTTGTCATCACAATGTTCCTTGGCCTTTGTCATCACAGTGCTCCATGATACCTTTAATCAAAATTCTACATGACCACTCTCATCACAATGCAAGATGACCAATGTCATCACAATGCCCCATGACACGTGTCATCACAATTCGCCTTGGCCCTTGTCATCTCAATGCTGTATGAAACGTGTCATCAGTAGCTCCCAAGACCCTTGTCATCACAATGCTCCATGAACTCTGTTATCTCAATGTTCCATGGCCTTTGTATTCACAATGCTCCATTGTCCCGATAATCGCGTTGCTCCATGAACACTTTCATCACAATGCTCCTTGACCACTGTCACCATAATGCCCCATGACGTCTCTCATCACTGTGCTCCAAGGCCACTCTCATCAAAATGCTCCATGATCTGTGTCAGCACAATATTGCATGACACTTGTCATCACAATGCTCCATGATCCCTCTAATCACAATGATCCTTGCCAATTTCATCACAATGACCCAAGTCTCCTGTAATCACAATGCTCCATGCCCTTGTCATCACAATGCTCCAGGTCTGTTGTCATCACCATGCTTCATGCCCGTGTCATCACAATGCTCCATGAATCTTGTCTTCACAATGCTCCATGGCCCATGTCATCACAATGCTCCATGACCCCTCTCATCACAATGCTCTATGGCCTTTGTCATCACAATGCTCCGTGACCCCCGTCAACACAATGCCTGATGACCCCTGTCATCAAAATGCTAAATGGCACTTGTCATCACAATGCTCTATGATGCCTGTCATCACTATTTTCCATGTCACTTGTTATCACAAGGCTCCATGGCCCCTGTACTCCCAGTACTCCATGACCCCTTTCATCCCAATGCCCAATGTCACCTCTGATCACAATTCTCAATGGCATTTGTCATCACGATGCTCCATGACACCTGTCATCACAATGCTCCATGAGACTTGTCATCACAATGCTCCATGGCCCCTCTCATTCCTGTGCTCCATAATAACTTTAATCACATTTCTAGATGACCACTGCCATCACAATGCCCCATGACATTGTCATCACAATTCGCCATGACCATTGTCATCACAATGCTCCATGAACCATGTCATCACAGGGTCCCAGGACACTTGTCCTCACAATGATCCATTACCACTTTCATCACAATGCTCCATGACCACTGTCATCTCAATGCTCCATGGCCTTTGTATTCACAATGCTCCATGGCCCCTGTAATCACAGTGCTCCATAACACCTTTCATCATAATGCTCCATGACCACTGCCATCTCAATGCCTCATGACGCCTGTCATCACAATTCTCCAAGGCCCCTCTCATCACAGTGCTCCATGACACTTCTCATCCCATTGCTCCATAACACCTGTCATCACAGTGTTCCCTGCCCATGTCATCAAAATGCTCCATGTCCCCTATAATCACAATGCTCCATGCCTTTTTCCTCACAAAGCTCCAGAATTTTGTCATCACAATGTTCCATGACCGTGGCATCCCAATGCTCCATGGCCCTTGTCATCACAATGCTCCAGAATTCTTGTCATCACAATGTTCCATGAACGTGTCATCACAATGCTACATGACCCTGGTCATCACAGTTCTCCATGACCTTTGTCATCACAATGCTCTATGTCACTTTTCATCACAATTCTCAATGACCACTTTAATCACTATGCTCGCTGACCATTTTCATCACATTTCTCTATTGTCATTACAATTCCCCATGGCCCCTTTCTTCACAATTCTCCATGATGCCTGTCATCACAATGCTCCATGGCTTTTGTTATCACAATGCTCCAGGACCAGTTTCATCACAATACTCCATCCCCCTTGTCATCACAGTGCACAATGAAAGCTTTCATTACAATGCTCCATGACACTTGTCATCACCATGCTCCATGGCGTTTATCATCACAATGCTCCCAGGCACTTTTCATCACGATATTCCATGAAAACTTTCATCACATTGCTCCATGACCATTGTCATCACAATAGTCCATACCCATGTCAACACAATGCTGCATAATCCCTGTCATCACAATAATGCATGACTGCTGTCATCACAATAATCCAGGACAATTTTCATAACAATGCTTCATGCCCCCAGTCATCACAGTGCTCCATGATACCTTTCATCACAATTCCTAGATGATCAATGTCATCACAATGCCCCATGACACCTGTTACCACAATTCGCTATGACCCTTGTCATCACAATACTCGATGAACCGTGTCATCACAGTGTTCCAGGACACATGTCATCACAATGATCCATTAATAATTTCATCACAATGCTCCAATACACCTGTCATCACAATGCTCCATGTCCCCTCTTATCATATTGCTCCATGATCTCTTTCATCACAATGCTCCATGACCACTGTCATCACCATACCTCAAGACGCCTGTCATCTCAGTGCTCCATGGCCCCTTTCATCACAAGGCTCCATGAACCCAGTCATCACAATGTTCCCTGCCCTCTTCGTCACAATGCTCCATGGGCCCTGTCATCACAATGCTCCATGCCCTTGTCATCAAAATTCTCCAGAACTCTTGTCATCATAATGTTCCATGCCAATGTCATCAAAATGTCCCATGACACTTGTCATCACAATGCTCCATGGCCTTTGTCATCACAATGTTCCATGGCCCCTGTCATCACAGTGCTCCTTGATACCTTTCATCACAATTCTACATGACCACTGTCATCACAATGCCCCATTTCAGATGTCATCACAATTCGCCATGGTCCTTGTCATAACAATGCTCCATGAACCGTGTCATCACAAGGTTTCAGGACACTTTTCATCACAATGATCCATGATCACTTTCATCACAATGCTCCATGAACCCTGTCATCTCAATGCTCCATAGCCTTTGTATTCACAATGCTCCATGGCCCCTGTAATCACAGTGCTCCATGACCCCTTTCATCACAATGCTCCAAGACCGCTGTCATCACAATGCCCCATGACGCCTGCCACCACCAATCTCCAAGGGCTCCCTTACCCAAAAGCTCCATGATCCCTGTCAGTACAATGTTCCATGACACTTTTCATCACAATGCTCCATGACCCCTGTCATCACAAAGTTCTCTGCCCATATCATCACAATGCTACTTGTCACCTTTCATCACAATGCTCCATGCCCTTTCATCACAATGCTCCAGATTTCTTGTCATCACAATGTTCCTTGACCGTGTCATCACAATGCTCCATGACCCGTGTCATCACAAAGCTCCATGACCCCTGGCATCACAATGATCCGTGATTCCTTTCCTCACAGTGCTCCAGTACCCTTTTCATCACAATGCTCCATGCCATTGTCAGCACAATGCTACTTGGACACTGTCATCAAAATGCTCCATCCCCTTTTCATCACAATGCTCCAGATATCCTATCATTACAATGCTCCATGCCCGTGTGAACACAATGCTCCATGACCCCTGTCATCAAAATGCTTGATGAAACTTGTTATCAGAATGTTCCATGTCCCCTATTATCAAAATGATCCCTGACCGTTGTCATCGCAATGCTGCATGATACCTTTCATACCAATCCTCTGTGACCGCTGTCATCACAATGCTCCAGGACAACTTTCATCACAATGCTCCATGCCCTGATCATCAAAATGCTCCATATCTCTTGTCATCATAATGCTCCATGCCAATGTCATCAAAATGCCCCATGACACTTGTCATCACAATGCTCCATGGCCTTTGTCATCACAATGTTCCATGGCCCCTGTCATCAGAGTGCTCCATGTTACCTTTCAATACAATTCTACATGGCCACTGTCATCACAATGCCCCATGACAGATGATACCACAATTCGCCATGGTCCTTGTCATCACAATGCTCCATGAAATGTGTCATCACAAGGTTCCAGGACACTTGTCATCACAATGATCCATGATCACTTTCATCACAATGCTCCATGAACCCTGTCATCTCAATGCTCCATGGCCTTTGTATTCACAATGCTCCATGGCCCCTGTAATCACAGAGCTCCATGACCCCTTTCATCCCAATGCTCCAAGACCGCTGTCATCACAATGCCCCATGACCCCTGCCTTCACAAATTTCCAAGACCTCTCTTACCAAAAAGCTCCATGACCCCTGTCATCACAATGATCCATGATTCCTTTCCTCACAGTGCTCCAGTACCCTTTTCATCACAATGCTCCATGCCATTGTCAGCACAATTCTCCTTGGACCCTGTCATCAAAATGCTCCATCCCCTTTTCATCACAATGCTCCAGATATCCTATCATTACAATGCTGCATGCTCGTGTCAACACAATGCTCCATGACCCCTGTCATCAAAATGCTTTATGAACCTTGTTATCAGAATGTTCCATGACCCCTGTCATCAAAATGATCCATGACCGTTGTCATCACAATGCTGCATGATACCTTTCATCCCAATTCTCTGTGACCGCTGTCATCACAATGCTCCAGGACAACTTTCATCACAATGCTCCATGACCCCTGTCATCACAACGTTCCATGAAAGTTGTCACCAAAATGCTCCATGATCCCGGTCACCACAAGGTTCCCTGCCCTTGTCATCACAATGGTACATGGCCTGGTCATCACAATGTTCCATGGCCTCTGTCATCACCATGCTCCATGGTCTTTCTCATCACAATGCTCTATGACCCCTGTCATCACAATGCTTGATGACCATTGTCATCACAATGCTCCCAGGCCCCTGTCATCACAATGCCTCATGGTCTTTGTAATCACAATGCTCAATGACCAATGTCATCACAGTGCTCCATGCCGTTGTCATCACAATGCTCCATGGTCCCTGTAATCACAATGCTGCATACCCTTGTCATCACAATGCTACAGAACACTTGTCATCATAATGCTCCATTCCCGTGTCATCACATTGCTGAATGACACTTGTCATCACAATGTTCCTTGGCCTTTGTCATCACAGTGCTCCATGATACCTTTAATCAAAATTCTACATGACCACTCTCATCACAATGCAAGATGACCAATGTCATCACAATGCCCCATGACACGTGTCATCACAATTCGCCTTGGCCCTTGTCATCTCAATGCTGTATGAAACGTGTCATCAGTAGCTCCCAAGACCCTTGTCATCACAATGCTCCATGAACTCTGTTATCTCAATGTTCCATGGCCTTTGTATTCACAATGCTCCATTGTCCCGATAATCGCGTTGCTCCATGAACACTTTCATCACAATGCTTCTTGACCACTGTCACCATAATGCCCCATGACGTCTCTCATCACTGTGCTCCAAGGCCACTCTCATCAAAATGCTCCATGATCTGTGTCAGCACAATATTGCATGACACTTGTCATCACAATGCTCCATGATCCCTCTAATCACAATGATCCTTGCCAATTTCATCACAATGACCCAAGTCTCCTGTAATCACAATGCTCCATGCCCTTGTCATCACAATGCTCCAGGTCTGTTGTCATCACCATGCTTCATGCCCGTGTCATCACAATGCTCCATGAATCTTGTCTTCACAATGCTCCATGGCCCATGTCATCACAATGCTCCATGACCCCTCTCATCACAATGCTCTATGGCCTTTGTCATCACAATGCTCCGTGACCCCCGTCAACACAGTGCCTGATGACCCCTGTCATCAAAATGCTAAATGGCACTTGTCATCACAATGCTCTATGATGCCTGTCATCACTATTCTCCATGTCACTTGTTATCACAAGGCTCCATGGCCCCTGTACTCCCAGTACTCCATGACCCCTTTCATCACAATGCCCAATGTCACCTCTGATCACAATTCTCAATGGCATTTGTCATCACGATGCTCCATGACACCTGTCATCACAATGCTCCATGAGACTTGTCATCACAATGCTCCATGGCCCCTCTCATTCCTGTGCTCCATAATAACTTTAATCACATTTCTAGATGACCACTGCCATCACAATGCCCCATGACATTGTCATCACAATTCGCCATGACCATTGTCATCACAATGCTCCATGAACCATGTCATCACAGGGTCCCAGGACACTTGTCCTCACAATGATCCATTACCACTTTCATCACAATGCTCCATGACCACTGTCATCTCGATGCTCCATGGCCTTCGTATTCACAATGCTCCATGGCCCCTGTAATCACAGTGCTCCATAACACCTTTCATCATAATGCTCCATGACCACTGCCATCTCAATGCCTCATGACGCCTGTCATCACAATTCTCCAAGGCCCCTCTCATCACAGTGCTCCATGACACTTGTCATCCCATTGCTCCATAACACCTGTCATCACAGTGTTCCCTGCCCATGTCATCAAAATGCTCCATGTCCCCTATAATCACAATGCTCCATGCCTTTTTCCAAACTAAGCTCCAGAATTTTGTCATCACAATGTTCCATGACCGTGGCATCCCAATGCTCCATGGCCCTTGTCATCACAATGCTCCAGAATTCTTGTCATCACAATGTTCCATGAACGTGTCATCACAATGCTACATGACCCTGGTCATCACAGTTCTCCATGACCTTTGTCATCACAATGCTCTATGTCACTTTTCATCACAATTCTCAATGACCACTTTAATCACTATGCTCGCTGACCATTTTCATCACATTTCTCTATTGTCATTACAATTCCCCATGGCCCCTTTCTTCACAATTCTCCATGATGCCTGTCATCACAATGCTCCATGGCTTTTGTTATCACAATGTTCCAGGACCAGTTTCATCACAATACTCCATCCCCCTTGTCATCACAGTGCACAATGAAAGCTTTCATTACAATGCTCCATGACACTTGTCATCACAATGCTCCATGGCCTTTATCGTCACAATGCTCCCAGGCACTTTTCATCACGATATTCCATGAAAACTTTCATCACATTGCTCCATGACCATTGTCATCACAATAGTCCATACCCATGTCACACAATGCTGCATAATCACTGTCATCCCAATTCTCCATGACTGCTGTCATCACAATAATCCAGGACAATTTTCATAACAATGCTTCACGCCCCCAGTCATCACAGTGCTCCATGATACCTTTCATCACAATTCCTAGATGATCAATGTCATCACAATGCCCCATGACACCTGTTATCACAATTCGCTATGACCCTTGTCATCACAATACTCGTTGAACCGTGTCATCACAGTGTTCCAGGACACATGTCATCACAATGATCCATTAATATTTTCATCACAATGCTCCAATACACCTGTCATCACAATGCTCCATGTCACCTCTTATCATATTGCTCCATGATCTCTTTCATCACAATGCTCCATGACCACTGTCATCACCATACCTCAAGACGCCTGTCATCTCAGTGCTTCATGGCCCCTTTCATCACAAGGCTCCATGAACCCAGTCATCACAATGTTCCCTGCCCTCTTCGTCACAATGCTCCATGGGCCCTGTCATCAAAATGCTCCATGCCCTTGTCATCAAAATTCTCCAGAACTCTTGTCATCATAATGTTCCATGCCAATGTCATCAAAATGTCCCATGACACTTGTCATCACAATGCTCCATGGCCTTTGTCATCACAATGTTCCATGGCCCCTGTCATCACAGTTCTCCTTGATACCGTTCATCACAATTCTACATGACCACTGTCATCACAATGCCCCATTTCATATGTCATCACAATTCGCCATGGTCCTTGTCATAACAATGCTCCATGAACCGTGTCATCACAAGGTTTCAGGACACTTGTCATCACAATGATCCATGATCACTTTCATCACAATGCTCCATGAACCCTGTCATCTCAATGCTCCATAGCCTTTGTATTCACAATGCTCCAAGACCGCTGTCATCACAATGCCCCATGACGCCTGCCACCACCAATCTCCAAGGGCTCCCTTACCAAAAAGCTCCATGATCCCTGTCAGTACAATGTTCCATGACACTTTTCATCACAATGCTCCATGACCCCTGTCATCACAAAGTTCTCTGCCCATATCATCACAATGCTACTTGTCACCTTTCATCACAATGCTCCATGCCCTTTCATCACAATGCTCCAGATTTCTTGTCATCACAATGTTCCTTGACCGTGTCATCACAATGCTCCATGACTCGTGTCATCACAAAGCTCCATGACCCCTGGCATCACAATGATCCATGATTCCTTTCCTCAGAGTGCTCCAGTACCCTTTTCATCACAATGCTCCATGCCATTGTCAGCACAATGCTCCTTGGACCCTGTCATCAAAATGCTCCATCCCCTTTTCATCACAATGCTCCAGATATCCTATCATTACAATGCTCCATGCCCGTGTCAACACAATGCTCCATGACCCCTGTCATCAAAATGCTTGATGAAACTTGTTATCAGAATGTTCCATGACCCCTGTCATCAAAATGATCCCTGACCGTTGTCATCGCAATGCTGCATGATACCTTTCATCCCAATCCTCTGTGACCGCTGTCATCACAATGCTCCAGGACAACTTTCATCACAATGCTCCATGCCCTGGTCATCAAAATGCTCCAGAACTCTTGTCATCATAATGCTCCATGCCAATGTCATCAAAATGCCCCATGACACTTGTCATCACAATGCTCCATGGCCTTTGTCATCACAATGTTCCATGGCCCCTGTCATCAGAGTGCTCCATGTTACCTTTCAATACAATTCTACATGACCACTGTCATCACAATGCCCCATGACAGATGATACCACAATTCGCCATGGTCCTTGTCATCACAATGTTCCATGAACTGTGTCATCACAAGGTTTCAGGACACTTGTCATCACAATGATCCATGATCACTTTCATCACAATGCTCCATGAAACCTGTCATCTCAATGCTCCATGGCCTTTGTATTCACAATGCTCCATGGCCCCTGTAATCACAGAGCTCCATGACCCCTTTCATCCCAATGCTCCAAGACCGCTGTCATCACAATGCCCCATGACGCCTGCCTTCACAAATCTCCAAGACCTCTCTTACCAAAAAGCTCCATGATCCCTGTCAGTACAATGCTCCATGACACTTTTTATCACAATGCTCCATGACCCATCTCATCACAATGCTCTATGGCCTTTGTCATCACAATGCTCCGTGACCCCCGTCAACACAGTGCCTGATGACCCCTGTCATCAAAATGCTAAATGGCACTTGTCATCACAATGCTCTATGAATCCTGTCATCACTATTCTCCATGTCACTTGTTATTGCAAGGCTCCATGGCCCCTGTACTCCCAGTACTCCATGACCCCTTTCATCACAATGCCAATGTCACCTCTGATCACAATTCTCAATGGCATTTGTCATCACGATGCTCCATGACACCTGTCATCACAATGCTCCATGAGACTTTTCATCACAATGCTCCATGGCCCCTCTCATTACTGTGCTCCATAATAACTTTAATCACATTTCTAGATGACCAGTGCCATCACAATGCCCCATGACATTGTCATCACAATTCGCCATGACCATTGTCATCACAATGCTCCATGAACCATGTCATCACAGGGTCCCAGGACACTTGTCCTCACAATGATCCATTACCACTTTCATCACAATGCTCCATGACCACTGTCATCTCAATGCTCCATGGCCTTTGTATTCACAATGCTTCATGGCCCCTGTAATCACAGTGCTCCATAACACCTTTCATCATAATGCTCCATGACCACTGCCATCTCAATGCCTCATGACGCCTGTCATCACAATTCTCCAAGGCCCCTCTCATCACAGTGCTCCATGACACTTGTCATCCCATTGCTCCATAACACCTGTCATCACAGTGTTCCCTGCCCATGTCATCAAAATGCTCCATGTCCCCTATAATCACAATGCTCCATGCCTTTTTCCTCACAAAGCTCCAGAATTTTGTCATCACAATGTTCCATGACCGTGGCATCACAATGCTCCATGGCCCTTGTCATCACAATGCTCCAGAATTCTTGTCATCACAATGTTCCATGAACGTGTCATCACAATGCTACATGACCCTGGTCATCACAGTTCTCCATGACCTTTGTCATCACAATGCTCTATGTCACTTTTCATCACAATTCTCAATGACCACTTTAATCACTATGCTCGCTGACCATTTTCATCACATTTCTCTATTGTCATGACAATTCCCCCTGGCCCCTTTCTTCACAATTCTCCATGATGCCTGTCATCACAATGCTCCATGGCTTTTGTTATCACAATGCTCCAGGACCAGTTTCATCACAATACTCCATCCCCCTTGTCATCACAGTGCACAATGAAAGCTTTCATTACAATGCTCCATGACACTTGTCATCACAATGCTCCATGGCCTTTATCGTCACAATGCTCCCAGGCACTTTTCATCACGATATTCCATGAAAACTTTCATCACATTGCTCCATGACCATTGTCATCACAATAGTCCATACCCATGTCAACACAATGCTGCATAATCCCTGTCATCCCAATTCTCCATGACTGCTGTCATCACAATAATCCAGGACAATTTTCATAACAATGCTTCATGCCCCCAGTCATCACAGTGCTCCATGATACCTTTCATCACAATTCCTAGATGATCAATGTCATCACAATGCCCCATGACACCTGTTATCACAATTCGCTATGACCCTTGTCATCACACTACTCGATGAACCGTGTCATCACAGTGTTCCAGGACACATGTCATCACAATGATCCATTAATATTTTCATCACAATGCTCCAATACACCTGTCATCACAATGCTCCATGTCCCCTCTTATCATATTGCTCCATGATCTCTTTCATCACAATGCTCCATGACCACTGTCATCACCATACCTCAAGACGCCTGTCATCTCAGTGCTCCATGGCCCCTTTCATCACAAGGCTCCATGAACCCAGTCATCACAATGTTCCCTGCCCTCTTCGTCACAATGCTCCATGGGCCCTGTCATCACAATGCTCCATGCCCTTGTCATCAAAATTCTCCAGAACTCTTGTCATCATAATGTTCCATGCCAATGTCATCAAAATGTCCCATGACACTTGTCATCACAATGCTCCATGGCCTTTGTCATCACAATGTTCCATGGCCCCTGTCATCACAGTGCTCCTTGATACCTTTCATCACAATTCTACATGACCACTGTCATCACAATGCCCCATTTCAGATGTCATCACAATTCGCCATGGTCCTTGTCATAACAATGCTCCATGAACCGTGTCATCACAAGGTTTCAGGACACTTGTCATCACAATGATCCATGATCACTTTCATCACAATGCTCCATGAAACCTGTCATCTCAATGCTCCATAGCCTTTTTATTCACAATGCTCCATGGCCCCTGTAATCACAGTGCTCCATGACCCCTTTCATCACAATGCTCCAAGACCGCTGTCATCACAATGCTCCATGACGCCTGCCACCACCAATCTCCAAGGGCTCCCTTACCAAAAAGCTCCATGATCCCTGTCAGTACAATGTTCCATGACACTTTTCATCACAATGCTCCATGACCACTGTCATCACAAAGTTCTCTGCCCATATCATCACAATGCTACTTGTCACCTTTCATCACAATGCTCCATGCCCTTTCATCACAATGCTCCAGATTTCTTGTCATCACAATGTTCCTTGACCGTGTCATCACAATGCTCCATGACTCGTGTCATCACAAAGCTCCATGACCCCTGGCATCACAATGATCCATGATTCCTTTCCTCAGAGTGCTCCAGTACCCTTTTCATCACAATGCTCCATGCCATTGTCAGCACAATGCTCCTTGGACCCTGTCATCAAAATGCTCCATCCCCTTTTCATCACAATGCTCCAGATATCCTATCATTACAATGCTCCATGCCCGTGTCAACACAATGCTCCATGACCCCTGTCATCAAAATGCTTGATGAAACTTGTTATCAGAATGTTCCATGACCCCTGTCATCAAAATGATCCCTGACCGTTGTCATCGCAATGCTGCATGATACCTTTCATCCCAATCCTCTGTGACCGCTGTCATCACAATGCTCCAGGACAACTTTCATCACAATGCTCCATGCCCTGGTCATCAAAATGCTCCAGAAATCTTGTCATCATAATGCTCCATGCCAATGTCATCAAAATGCCCCATGACACTTGTCATCACAATGCTCCATGGCCTTTGTCATCACAATGTTCCATGGCCCCTGTCATCAGAGTGCTCCATGTTACCTTTCAATACAATTCTACATGACCACTGTCAACACAATGCCCCATGACAGATGATACCACAATTCGCCATGGTCCTTGTCATCACAATGCTCCATGAACTGTGTCATCACAAGGTTCCAGGACACTTGTCATCACAATGATCCATGATCACTTTCATCACAATGCTCCATGAACCCTGTCATCTCAATGCTCCATAGCCTTTGTATTCACAATGCTCCATGGCCCCTGTAATCACAGAGCTCCATGACCCCTTTCATCCCAAAGCTCCAAGACCGCTGTCATCACAATGCCCCATGACGCCTGCCACCACCAATCTCCAAGACCTCTCTTACCAAAAAGCTCCATGATCCCTGTCAGTACAATGTTCCATGACACTTTTTATCACAATGCTCCATGACCCCTGTCATCAAAAAGTTCTCTGCCCATATCGTCACAATGCTCCTTGTCACCTTTCATCACAATGCACCATGCCCTTTCATCACAATGCTCCAGAATTCTTGTCATCGCAATGTTCCTTGACCGTGTCATCACAATGCTCCATGACCCTTGTCATCACAAAGCTCCATGACCCCTGGCATCACAATGATCCATGATTCCTTTCCTCACAGTGCTCCAGTACCCTTTTCATCACAATGCTCCATGCCATTGTCAGCACAATTCTCCTTGGACCCTGTCATCAAAATGCTCCATCCCCTTTTCATCACAATGCTCCAGATATCCTATCATTACAATGCTCCATGCTCGTGTCAACACAATGCTCCATGACCCCTGTCATCAAAATGCTTTATGAACCTTGTTATCAGAATGTTCCATGACCCCTGTCATCAAAATGATCCATGACCGTTGTCATCACAATGCTGCATGATACCTTGCATCCCAATTCTCTGTGACCGCTGTCATCACAATGCTCCAGGACAACTTTCATCACAATGCTCCATGACCCCTGTCATCACAACGTTCCATGAAAGTTGTCATCAAAATGCTCCATGACCCCGGTCACCACAAGGTTCCCTGCCCTTGTCATCACAATGGTACATGGCCTGGTCATCACAATGTTCCATGGCCTCTGTCATCACCATGCTCCATGGTCTTTCTCATCACATTGCTCTATGACCCCTGTCATCACAATGCTTGATGACCATTGTCATCACAATGCTCCAAGGCCCCTGTCATCACAATGCCTCATGGTCTTTGTAATCACAAAGCTCAATGACCAATGTCATCACAGTGCTCCATGCCGTTGTCATCACAATGCTCCATGGTCCCTGTAATCACAATGCTCCATAATCTTGTCATCACAATGTTCCTTGGCCTTTGTCATCACAGTGCTCCATGATACATTTAATCAAAATTCTACATGACCACTCTCATCACAATGCAAGATGACCAATGTCATCACAATGCCCCATGACACGTGTCATCACAATTCGCCTTGGCCCTTGTCATCTCAATGCTGTATGAAACGTGTCATCAGTAGCTCCCAAGACCCTTGTCATCACAATGCTCCATGAACTCTGTTATCTCAATGTTCCATGGCCTTTGTATTCACAAAGCTCCATTGTCCCGATAATCGCGTTGCTCCATGAACACTTTCATCACAATGCTCCTTGACCACTGTCACCATAATGCCCCATGACGTCTCTCATCACTGTGCTCCAAAGCCACTCTCATCAAAATGCTCCATGATCTGTGTCAGCACAATATTGCATGACACTTGTCATCACAATGCTCCATGATCCCTCTAATCACAATGATCCTTGCCAATTTCATCACAATGACCCAAGTCTCCTGTAATCACAATGCTCCATGCCCTTGTCATCACAATGCTCCAGGTCTGTTGCCATCACCATGCTTCATGCCCGTGTCATCACAATGCTCCATGAATCTTGTCTTCACAATGCTCCATGGCCCATGTCATCACAATGCTCCATGGCCCCTCTTATCACAATGCTCTATGGCCTTTGTCATCACAATGCTCCGTGACCCCCGTCAACACAGTGCCTGATGACCCCTGTCATCAAAATGCTAAATGGCACTTGTCATCACAATGCTCTATGATGCCTGTCATCACTATTCTCCATGTCACTTGTTATCACAAGGCTCCATGGCCCCTGTACTTCCTGTACTCCATGACCCCTTTCATCACAATGCCCAATGTCACCTCTGATCACAATTCTCAATTGCATTTGTCATCACGATGCTCCATGACACCTGTCATCACAATGCTCCATGAGACTTGTCATCACAATGCTCCATGGCCCCTCTCATTCCTGTGCTCCATAATAACTTTAATCACATTTCTAGATGACCACTGCCATCACAATGCCCCATGACATTGTCATCACAATTCGCCATGACCATTGTCATCACAATGCTCCATGAACCATGTCATCACAGGGTCCCAGGACACTTGTCATCACAATGATCCATTACCACTTTCATCACAATGCTCCATGACCACTGTCATCTCAATGCTCCATGGCCTTTGTATTCACAATGCTCCATGGCCCCTGTAATCACAGTGCTCCATAACACCTTTCATCATAATGCTCCATGACCACTGCCATCTCAATGCCTCATGACGCCTGTCATCACAATTCTCCAAGGCCCCTCTCATCACAGTGCTCCATGACACTTGTCATCCCATTGCTCCATAACACCTGTCATCACAGTGTTCCCTGCCCATGTCATCAAAATGCTCCATGTCCCCTATAATCACAATGCTCCATGCCTTTTTCCTCACAAAGCTCCAGAATTTTGTCATCACAATGTTCCATGACCGTGGCATCCCAATGCTCCATGGCCCTTGTCATCACAATGCTCCAGAATTCTTGTCATCACAATGTTCCATGAACGTGTCATCACAATGCTACATGACCCTGGTCATCACAGTTCTCCATGACCTTTGTCATCACAATGCTCTATGTCACTTTTCATCACAATTCTCAATGACCACTTTAATCATTATGCTCGCTGACCATTTTCATCACATTTCTCTATTGTCATTACAATTCCCCATGGCCCCTTTCTTCACAATTCTCCATGATGCCTGTCATCACAATGCTCCATGGCATTTGTTATCACAATGTTCCAGGACCAGTTCATCACATTAATCCATCCCCCTTGTCATCACAGTGCACAATGAAAGCTTTCATTACAATGCTCCATGACACTTGTCATCACAATGCTCCATGGCCTTTGTCATCACAATGTTCCATGGCCCCTGTCATCACAGTGCTCCTTGATACCTTTCATCACAATTCTACATGACCACTGTCATCACAATGCCCCATTTCAGATGTCATCACAATTCGCCATGGTCCTTGTCATAACAATGCTCCATGAACCGTGTCATCACAAGGTTTCAGGACACTTGTCATCACAATGATCCCTGATCACTTTCATCACAATGCTCCATGAACCCTGTCATCTCAATGCTCCATAGCCTTTGTATTCACAATGCTCCATGGCCCCTGTAATCACAGTGCTCCATGACCGCTTTCATCACAATGCTCCAAGACCGCTGTCATCACAGTGCCCCATGACGCCTGCCACCACCAATCTCCAAGGGCTCCCTTACCCAAAAGCTCCATGATCCCTGTCAGTACAATGTTCCATGACTCTTTTCATCACAATGCTCCATGACACCTGTCATCACAAAGTTCTCTGCCCATATCATCACAATGCTACTTGTCACCTTTCATCACATTGCTCCATGCCCTTTCATCACAATGTTCCAGATTTCTTGTCATCACAATGTTCCTTGACCGTGTCATCACAATGCTCCATGACCCGTGTCATCACAAAGCTCCATGACCCCTGGCATCACAATGATCCATGATTCCTTTCCTCAGAGTGCTCCAGTACCCTTTTCATCCCAATGCTCCATGGCCCTTGTCATCACAATGCTCCAGAATTCTTGTCATCACAATGTTCCATGAACATGTCATCACAATGCTACATGACCCTGGTCATCACAGTTCTCCATGACCTTTGTCATCACAATGCTCTATGTCACTTTTCATCACAATTCTCAATGACCACTTTAATCACTATGCTCGCTGACCATTTTCATCACATTTCTCTATTGTCATTACAATTCCCCATGGCCCCTTTCTTCACAATTCTCCATGATGCCTGTCATCACAATGCTCCATGGCTTTTGTTATCACAATGTTCCAGGACCAGTTTCATCACAATACTCCATCCCCCTTGTCATCACAGTGCACAATGAAAGCTTTCATTACAATGCTCCATGACACTTGTCATCACCATGCTCCATGGCGTTTATCGTCACAATGCTCCCAGGCACTTTTCATCACGATATTCCATGAAAACTTTCATCACATTGCTCCATGACCATTGTCATCACAATAGTCCATACCCATGTCAACACAATGCTGCATAATCCCTGTCATCACAATAATGCATGACTGCTGTCATCACAATAATCCAGGACAATTTTCATAACAATGCTTCATGCCCCCAGTCATCACAGTGCTCCATGATACCTTTCATCACAATTCCTAGATGATCAATGTCATCACAATGCCCCATGACACCTGTTACCACAATTCGCTATGACCCTTGTCATCACAATACTCGATGAACCGTGTCATCACAGTGTTCCAGGACAAAGTCATCACAATGATCCATTAATAATTTCATCACAATGCTCCAATACACCTGTCATCACAATGCTCCATGTCCCCTCTTATCATATTGCTCCATGATCTCTTTCATCACAATGCTCCATGACCACTGTCATCACCATACCTCAAGACGCCTGTCATCTCAGTGCTCCATGGCCCCTTTCATCACAAGGCTCCATGAACCCAGTCATCACAATGTTCCCTGCCCTCTTCGTCACAATGCTCCATGGGCCCTGTCATCACAATGCTCCATGCCCTTGTCATCAAAATTCTCCAGAACTCTTGTCATCATAATGTTCCATGCCAATGTCATCAAAATGTCCCATGACACTTGTCATCACAATGCTCCATGGCCTTTGTCATCACAATGTTCCATGGCCCCTGTCATCACAGTGCTCCTTGATACCTTTCATCACAATTCTACATGACCACTGTCATCACAATGCCCCATTTCAGATGTCATCACAATTCGCCATGGTCCTTGTCATAACAATGCTCCATGAACCGTGTCATCACAAGGTTTCAGGACACTTTTCATCACAATGATCCATGATCACTTTCATCACAATGCTCCATGAACCCTGTCATCTCAATGCTCCATAGCCTTTGTATTCACAATGCTCCATGGCCCCTGTAATCACAGTGCTCCATGACCCCTTTCATCACAATGCTCCAAGACCGCTGTCATCACAATGCCCCATGACGCCTGCCACCACCAATCTCCAAGGGCTCCCTTACCAAAAAGCTCCATGATCCCTGTCAGTACAATGTTCCATGACACTTTTCATCACAATGCTCCATGACCCCTGTCATCACAAAGTTCTCTGCCCATATCATCACAATGCTACTTGTCACCTTTCATCACAATGCTCCATGCCCTTTCATCACAATGCTCCAGATTTCTTGTCATCACAATGTTCCTTGACCGTGTCATCACAATGCTCCATGACCCGTGTCATCACAAAGCTCCATGACCCCTGGCATCACAATGATCCGTGATTCCTTTCCTCACAGTGCTCCAGTACCCTTTTCATCACAATGCTCCATGCCATTGTCAGCACAATGCTACTTGGACACTGTCATCAAAATGCTCCATCCCCTTTTCATCACAATGCTCCAGATATCCTATCATTACAATGCTCCATGCCCGTGTCAACACAATGCTCCATGACCCCTGTCATCAAAATGCTTGATGAAACTTGTTATCAGAATGTTCCATGTCCCCTATTATCAAAATGATCCCTGACCGTTGTCATCGCAATGCTGCATGATACCTTTCATACCAATCCTCTGTGACCGCTGTCATCACAATGCTCCAGGACAACTTTCATCACAATGCTCCATGCCCTGATCATCAAAATGCTCCATATCTCTTGTCATCATAATGCTCCATGCCAATGTCATCAAAATGCCCCATGACACTTGTCATCACAATGCTCCATGGCCTTTGTCATCACAATGTTCCATGGCCCCTGTCATCAGAGTGCTCCATGTTACCTTTCAATACAATTCTACATGGCCACTGTCATCACAATGCCCCATGACAGATGATACCACAATTCGCCATGGTCCTTGTCATCACAATGCTCCATGAAATGTGTCATCACAAGGTTCCAGGACACTTGTCATCACAATGATCCATGATCACTTTCATCACAATGCTCCATGAACCCTGTCATCTCAATGCTCCATGGCCTTTGTATTCACAATGCTCCATGGCCCCTGTAATCACAGAGCTCCATGACCCCTTTCATCCCAATGCTCCAAGACCGCTGTCATCACAATGCCCCATGACCCCTGCCTTCACAAATTTCCAAGACCTCTCTTACCAAAAAGCTCCATGACCCCTGTCATCACAATGATCCATGATTCCTTTCCTCACAGTGCTCCAGTACCCTTTTCATCACAATGCTCCATGCCATTGTCAGCACAATTCTCCTTGGACCCTGTCATCAAAATGCTCCATCCCCTTTTCATCACAATGCTCCAGATATCCTATCATTACAATGCTGCATGCTCGTGTCAACACAATGCTCCATGACCCCTGTCATCAAAATGCTTTATGAACCTTGTTATCAGAATGTTCCATGACCCCTGTCATCAAAATGATCCATGACCGTTGTCATCACAATGCTGCATGATACCTTTCATCCCAATTCTCTGTGACCGCTGTCATCACAATGCTCCAGGACAACTTTCATCACAATGCTCCATGACCCCTGTCATCACAACGTTCCATGAAAGTTGTCACCAAAATGCTCCATGATCCCGGTCACCACAAGGTTCCCTGCCCTTGTCATCACAATGGTACATGGCCTGGTCATCACAATGTTCCATGGCCTCTGTCATCACCATGCTCCATGGTCTTTCTCATCACAATGCTCTATGACCCCTGTCATCACAATGCTTGATGACCATTGTCATCACAATGCTCCCAGGCCCCTGTCATCACAATGCCTCATGGTCTTTGTAATCACAATGCTCAATGACCAATGTCATCACAGTGCTCCATGCCGTTGTCATCACAATGCTCCATGGTCCCTGTAATCACAATGCTGCATACCCTTGTCATCACAATGCTACAGAACACTTGTCATCATAATGCTCCATTCCTGTGTCATCACATTGCTGAATGACACTTGTCATCACAATGTTCCTTGGCCTTTGTCATCACAGTGCTCCATGATACCTTTAATCAAAATTCTACATGACCACTCTCATCACAATGCAAGATGACCAATGTCATCACAATGCCCCATGACACGTGTCATCACAATTCGCCTTGGCCCTTGTCATCTCAATGCTGTATGAAACGTGTCATCAGTAGCTCCCAAGACCCTTGTCATCACAATGCTCCATGAACTCTGTTATCTCAATGTTCCATGGCCTTTGTATTCACAATGCTCCATTGTCCCGATAATCGCGTTGCTCCATGAACACTTTCATCACAATGCTTCTTGACCACTGTCACCATAATGCCCCATGACGTCTCTCATCACTGTGCTCCAAGGCCACTATCATCAAAATGCTCCATGATCTGTGTCAGCACAATATTGCATGACACTTGTCATCACAATGCTCCATGATCCCTCTAATCACAATGATCCTTGCCAATTTCATCACAATGACCCAAGTCTCCTGTAATCACAATGCTCCATGCCCTTGTCATCACAATGCTCCAGGTCTGTTGTCATCACCATGCTTCATGCCCGTGTCATCACAATGCTCCATGAATCTTGTCTTCACAATGCTCCATGGCCCATGTCATCACAATGCTCCATGACCCCTCTCATCACAATGCTCTATGGCCTTTGTCATCACAATGCTCCGTGACCCCCGTCAACACAATGCCTGATGACCCCTGTCATCAAAATGCTAAATGGCACTTGTCATCACAATGCTCTATGATGCCTGTCATCACTATTCTCCATGTCACTTGTTATCACAAGGCTCCATGGCCCCTGTACTCCCAGTACTCCATGACCCCTTTCATCACAATGCCCAATGTCACCTCTGATCACAATTCTCAATGGCATTTGTCATCACGATGCTCCATGACACCTGTCATCACAATGCTCCATGAGACTTGTCATCACAATGCTCCATGGCCCCTCTCATTCCTGTGCTCCATAATAACTTTAATCACATTTCTAGATGACCACTGCCATCACAATGCCCCATGACATTGTCATCACAATTCGCCATGACCATTGTCATCACAATGCTCCATGAACCATGTCATCACAGGGTCCCAGGACACTTGTCCTCACAATGATCCATTACCACTTTCATCACAATGCTCCATGACCACTGTCATCTCAATGCTCCATGGCCTTTGTATTCACAATGCTCCATGGCCCCTGTAATCACAGTGCTCCATAACACCTTTCATCATAATGCTCCATGACCACTGCCATCTCAATGCCTCATGACGCCTGTCATCACAATTCTCCAAGGCCCCTCTCATCACAGTGCTCCATGACACTTGTCATCCCATTGCTCCATAACACCTGTCATCACAGTGTTCCCTGCCCATGTCATCAAAATGCTCCATGTCCCCTATAATCACAATGCTCCATGCCTTTTTCCTCACAAAGCTCCAGAATTTTGTCATCACAATGTTCCATGACCGTGGCATCACAATGCTCCATGGCCCTTGTCATCACAATGCTCCAGAATTCTTGTCATCACAATGTTCCATGAACGTGTCATCACAATGCTACATGACCCTGGTCATCACAGTTCTCCATGACCTTTGTCATCACAATGCTCTATGTCACTTTTCATCACAATTCTCAATGACCACTTTAATCACTATGCTCGCTGACCATTTTCATCACATTTCTCTATTGTCATTACAATTCCCCATGGCCCCTTTCTTCACAATTCTCCATGATGCCTGTCATCACAATGCTCCATGGCTTTTGTTATCACAATGTTCCAGGACCAGTTTCATCACAATACTCCATCCCCCTTGTCATCACAGTGCACAATGAAAGCTTTCATTACAATGCTCCATGACACTTGTCATCACAATGCTCCATGGCCTTTATCGTCACAATGCTCCCAGGCACTTTTCATCACGATATTCCATGAAAACTTTCATCACATTGCTCCATGACCATTGTCATCACAATAGTCCATACCCATGTCAACACAATGCTGCATAATCCCTGTCATCCCAATTCTCCATGACTGCTGTCATCACAATAATCCAGGACAATTTTCATAACAATGCTTCATGCCCCCAGTCATCACAGTGCTCCATGATACCTTTCATCACAATTCCTAGATGATCAATGTCATCACAATGCCCCATGACACCTGTTATCACAATTCGCTATGACCCTTGTCATCACAATACTCGATGAACCGTGTCATCACAGTGTTCCAGGACACATGTCATCACAATGATCCATTAATATTTTCATCACAATGCTCCAATACACCTGTCATCACAATGCTCCATGTCCCCTCTTATCATATTGCTCCATGATCTCTTTCATCACAATGCTCCATGACCACTGTCATCACCATACCTCAAGACGCCTGTCATCTCAGTGCTCCATGGCCCCTTTCATCACAAGGCTCCATGAACCCAGTCATCACAATGTTCCCTGCCCTCTTCGTCACAATGCTCCATGGGCCCTGTCATCACAATGCTCCATGCCCTTGTCATCAAAATTCTCCAGAACTCTTGTCATCATAATGTTCCATGCCAATGTCATCAAAATGTCCCATGACACTTGTCATCACAATGCTCCATGGCCTTTGTCATCACAATGTTCCATGGCCCCTGTCATCACAGTGCTCCTTGATACCTTTCATCACAATTCTACATGACCACTGTCATCACAATGCCCCATTTCAGATGTCATCACAATTCGCCATGGTCCTTGTCATAACAATGCTCCATGAACCGTGTCATCACAAGGTTTCAGGACACTTGTCATCACAATGATCCATGATCACTTTCATCACAATGCTCCATGAACCCTGTCATCTCAATGCTCCATGGCCTTTGTATTCACAATGCTCCATGGCCCCTGTAATCACAGAGCTCCATGACCCCTTTCATCCCAATGCTCCAAGACCGCTGTCATCACAATGCCCCATGACGCCGGCCTTCACAAATCTCCAAGACCTCTCTTGCAAAAAGCTCCATGATCCCTGTCAGTACAATGCTCCATGACACTTTTTATCACAATGCTCCATGACCCCTGTCATCAAAAAGTTCTCTGCCCATATCGTCACAATGCTCCTTGTCACCTTTCATCACAATACACCATGCCCTTTCATCACAATGCTCCAGAATTCTTGTCATCGCAATGTTCCTTGACCGTGTCATCACAATGCTCCATGACCCTTGTCATCACAAAGCTCCATGACCCCTGGCATCACAATTATCCATGATTCCTTTCTCACAGTGCTCCAGTACCCTTTTCATCACAATGCTCCATGCCATTGTCAGCACAATTCTCCTTGGACCCTGTCATCAAAATGCTCCATCCCCTTTTCATCACAATGCTCCAGATATCCTATCATTACAATGCTCCATGCTCGTGTCAACACAATGCTCCATGACCCCTGTCATCAAAATGATCCATGACCGTTGTCATCACAATGCTGCATGATACTTTTCATCCCAATTCTCTGTGACCGCTGTCATCACAATGCTCCAGGACAACTTTCATCACAATTCTCCATGACCCCTGTCATCACAACGTTCCATGAAAGTTGTCATCAAAATGCTCCATGACCCCGGTCACCACAAGGTTCCCTGCCCTTGTCATCACAATGGTACTTGGCCTGGTCATCACAATGTTCCATGGCCTCTGTCATCACCATGCTCCATGGCCTTTCTCATCACAATGCTCTATGACCCCTGTCATCACAATGCTTGATGACCATTGTCATCACAATGCTCCAAGGCCCCTGTCATCACAATGCCTCATGGTCTTTGTAATCACAAAGCTCAATGACCAATGTCATCACAGTGCTCCATGCCGTTGTCATCACAATGCTCCATGGTCCCTGTAATCACAATGCTCCATACTCTTGTCATCACAATGTTCCTTGGCCTTTGTCATCACAGTGCTCCATGATACCTTTAATCAAAATTCTACATGACCACTCTCATCACAATGCAAGATGACCAATGTCATCACAATGCCCCATGACACGTGTCATCACAATTCGCCTTGTCCCTTGTCATCTCAATGCTGTATGAAACGTGTCATCAGTAGCTCCCAAGACCCTTGTCATCACAATGCTCCATGAACTCTGTTATCTCAATGTTCCATGGCCTTTGTATTCACAATGCTCCATTGTCCCGATAATCGCGTTGCTCCATGAACACTTTCATCACAATGCTCTTTGACCACTGTCACCATAATGCCCCATGATGTCTCTCATCACTGTGCTCCAAGGCCACTCTCATCAAAATGCTCCATGATCTGTGTCAGCACAATATTGCATGACACTTGTCATCACAATGCCGCATGATCCCTCTAATCACAATGATCCTTGCCAATTTCATCACAATGACGCAAGTCTCCTGTAATCACAATGCTCCATGCCCTTGTCATCACAATGCTCCAGGTCTGTTGTCATTACCATGCTTCATGCCCGTGTCATCACAATGCTCCATGAATCTTGTCTTCACAATGCTCCATGGCCCCTCTCATCACAATGCTCTATGGCCTTTGTCATCACAATGCTCCGTGACCCCCGTCAACACAGTGCCTGATGACCCCTGTCATCAAAATGCTAAATGGCACTTGTCATCACAATGCTCTATGATGCCTGTCATCACTATTCTCCATGTCACTTGTTATCACAAGGCTCCATGGCCCCTGTACACCCAGTACTCCATGACCCCTTTCATCACAATGCCCAATGTCACCTCTGATCACAATTCTCAATGGCATTTGTCATCACGATGCTCCATGACACCTGTCATCACAATGCTCCATGAGACTTGTCATCACAATGCTCCATGGCCCCTCTCATTCCTGTGCTCCATAATAACTTTAATCACATTTCTAGATGACCACTGCCATCACAATGCCCCATGACATTGTCATCACAATTCGCCATGACCATTGTCATCACAATGCTCCATGAACCATGTCATCACAGGGTCCCAGGACACTTGTCCTCACAATGATCCATTACCACTTTCATCACAATGCTCCATGACCACTGTCATCTCGATGCTCCATAGCCTTTGTATTCACAATGCTCCATGGCCCCTGTAATCACAGTGCTCCATAACACCTTTCATCATAATGCTCCATGACCACTGCCATCTCAATGCCTCATGACGCCTGTCATCACAATTCTCCAAGGCCCCTCTCATCACAGTGCTCCATGACACTTGTCATCCCATTGCTCCATAACACCTGTCATCACAGTGTTCCCTGCCCATGTCATCAAAATGCTCCATGTCCCCTATAATCACAATGCTCCATGCCTTTTTCCAAACAAAGCTCCAGAATTTTGTCATCACAATGTTCCATGACCGTGGCATCCCAATGCTCCATGGCCCTTGTCATCACAATGCTCCAGAATTCTTGTCATCACAATGTTCCATGAACGTGTCATCACAATGCTACATGACCCTGGTCATCACAGTTCTCCATGACCTTTGTCATCACAATGCTCTATGTCACTTTTCATCACAATTCTCAATGACCACTTTAATCACTATGCTCGCTGACCATTTTCATCACATTTCTCTATTGTCATTACAATTCCCCATGGCCCCTTTCTTCACAATTCTCCATGATGCCTGTCATCACAATGCTCCATGGCTTTTGTTATCACAATGTTCCAGGACCAGTTTCATCACAATACTCCATCCCCCTTGTCATCACAGTGCACAATGAAAGCTTTCATTACAATGCTCCATGACACTTGTCATCACAATGCTCCATGGCCTTTATCGTCACAATGCTCCCAGGCACTTTTCATCACGATATTCCATGAAAACTTTCATCACATTGCTCCATGACCATTGTCATCACAATAGTCCATACCCATGTCACACAATGCTGCATAATCACTGTCATCCCAATTCTCCATGACTGCTGTCATCACAATAATCCAGGACAATTTTCATAACAATGCTTCACGCCCCCAGTCATCACAGTGCTCCATGATACCTTTCATCACAATTCCTAGATGATCAATGTCATCACAATGCCCCATGACACCTGTTATCACAATTCGCTATGACCCTTGTCATCACAATACTCGTTGAACAGTGTCATCACAGTGTTCCAGGACACATGTCATCACAATGATCCATTAATATTTTCATCACAATGCTCCAATACACCTGTCATCACAATGCTCCATGTCACCTCTTATCATAATGCTCCATGATCTCTTTCATCACAATGCTCCATGACCACTGTCATCACCATACCTCAAGACGCCTGTCATCTCAGTGCTTCATGGCCCCTTTCATCACAAGGCTCCATGAACCCAGTCATCACAATGTTCCCTGCCCTCTTCGTCACAATGCTCCATGGGCCCTGTCATCACAATGCTCCATGCCCTTGTCATCAAAATTCTCCAGAACTCTTGTCATCATAATGTTCCATGCCAATGTCATCAAAATGTCCCATGACACTTGTCATCACAATGCTCCATGGCCTTTGTCATCACAATGTTCCATGGCCCCTGTCATCACAGTTCTCCTTGATACCGTTCATCACAATTCTACATGACCACTGTCATCACAATGCCCCATTTCAGATGTCATCACAATTCGCCATGGTCCTTGTCATAACAATGCTCCATGAACCGTGTCATCACAAGGTTTCAGGACACTTGTCATCACAATGATCCATGATCACTTTCATCAAAATGCTCCATGAACCCTGTCATCTCAATGCTCCATAGCCTTTGTATTCACAATGCTCCAAGACCGCTGTCATCACAATGCCCCATGACGCCTGCCACCACCAATCTCCAAGGGCTCCCTTACCAAAAAGCTCCATGATCCCTGTCAGTACAATGTTCCATGACACTTTTCATCACAATGCTCCATGACCCCTGTCATCACAAAGTTCTCTGCCCATATCATCACAATGCTACTTGTCACCTTTCATCACAATGCTCCATGCCCTTTCATCACAATGCTCCAGATTTCTTGTCATCACAATGTTCCTTGACCGTGTCATCACAATGCTCCATGACTCGTGTCATCACAAAGCTCCATGACCGCTGGCATCACAATGATCCATGATTCCTTTCCTCAGAGTGCTCCAGTACCCTTTTCATCACAATGCTCCATGCCATTGTCAGCACAATGCTCCTTGGACCCTGTCATCAAAATGCTCCATCCCCTTTTCATCACAATGCTCCAGATATCCTATCATTACAATGCTCCATGCCCGTGTCAACACAATGCTCCATGACCCCTGTCATCAAAATGCTTGATGAAACTTGTTATCAGAATGTTCCATGACCCCTGTCATCAAAATGATCCCTGACCGTTGTCATCGCAATGCTGCATGATACCTTTCATCCCAATCCTCTGTGACCGCTGTCATCACAATGCTCCAGGACAACTTTCATCACAATGCTCCATGCCCTGGTCATCAAAATGCTCCAGAACTCTTGTCATCATAATGCTCCATGCCAATGTCATCAAAATGCCCCATGACACTTGTCATCACAATGCTCCATGGCCTTTGTCATCACAATGTTCCATGGCCCCTGTCATCAGAGTGCTCCATGTTACCTTTCAATACAATTCTACATGACCACTGTCATCACAATGCCCCATGACAGATGATACCACAATTCGCCATGGTCCTTGTCATCACAATGCTCCATGAACTGTGTCATCACAAGGTTTCAGGACACTTGTCATCACAATGATCCATGATCACTTTCATCACAATGCTCCATGAACCCTGTCATCTCAATGCTCCATGGCCTTTGTATTCACAATGCTCCATGGCCCCTGTAATCACAGAGCTCCATGACCCCTTTCATCCCAATGCTCCAAGACCGCTGTCATCACAATGCCCCATGACGCCTGCCTTCACAAATCTCCAAGACCTCTCTTACCAAAAAGCTCCATGATCCCTGTCAGTACAATGCTCCATGACACTTTTTATCACAATGCTCCATGACCCATCTCATCACAATGCTCTATGGCCTTTGTCATCACAATGCTCCGTGACCCCCGTCAACACAGTGCCTGATGACCCCTGTCATCAAAATGCTAAATGGCACTTGTCATCACAATGCTCTATGAATCCTGTCATCACTATTCTCCATGTCACTTGTTATTGCAAGGCTCCATGGCCCCTGTACTCCCAGTACTCCATGACCCCTTTCATCACAATGCCAATGTCACCTCTGATCACAATTCTCAATGGCATTTGTCATCACGATGCTCCATGACACCTGTCATCACAATGCTCCATGAGACTTTTCATCACAATGCTCCATGGCCCCTCTCATTACTGTGCTCCATAATAACTTTAATCACATTTCTAGATGACCAGTGCCATCACAATGCCCCATGACATTGTCATCACAATTCGCCATGACCATTGTCATCACAATGCTCCATGAACCATGTCATCACAGGGTCCCAGGACACTTGTCCTCACAATGATCCATTACCACTTTCATCACAATGCTCCATGACCACTGTCATCTCAATGCTCCATGGCCTTTGTATTCACAATGCTTCATGGCCCCTGTAATCACAGTGCTCCATAACACCTTTCATCATAATGCTCCATGACCACTGCCATCTCAATGCCTCATGACGCCTGTCATCACAATTCTCCAAGGCCCCTCTCATCACAGTGCTCCATGACACTTGTCATCCCATTGCTCCATAACACCTGTCATCACAGTGTTCCCTGCCCATGTCATCAAAATGCTCCATGTCCCCTATAATCACAATGCTCCATGCCTTTTTCCTCACAAAGCTCCAGAATTTTGTCATCACAATGTTCCATGACCATGGCATCACAATGCTCCATGGCCCTTGTCATCACAATGCTCCAGAATTCTTGTCATCACAATGTTCCATGAACGTGTCATCACAATGCTACATGACCCTGGTCATCACAGTTCTCCATGACCTTTGTCATCACAATGCTCTATGTCACTTTTCATCACAATTCTCAATGACCACTTTAATCACTATGCTCGCTGACCATTTTCATCACATTTCTCTATTGTCATTACAATTCCCCATGGCTCCTTTCTTCACAATTCTCCATGATGCCTGTCATCACAATGCTCCATGGCTTTTGTTATCACAATGTTCCAGGACCAGTTTCATCACAATACTCCATCCCCCTTGTCATCACAGTGCACAATGAAAGCTTTCATTACAATGCTCCATGACACTTGTCATCACAATGCTCCATGGCCTTTATCGTCACAATGCTCCCAGGCACTTTTCATCACGATATTCCATGAAAACTTTCATCACATTGCTCCATGACCATTGTCATCACAATAGTCCATACCCATGTCAACACAATGCTGCATAATCCCTGTCATCCCAATTCTCCATGACTGCTGTCATCACAATAATCCAGGACAATTTTCATAACAATGCTTCATGCCCCCAGTCATCACAGTGCTCCATGATACCTTTCATCACAATTCCTAGATGATCAATGTCATCACAATGCCCCATGACACCTGTTATCACAATTCGCTATGACCCTTGTCATCACACTACTCGATGAACCGTGTCATCACAGTGTTCCAGGACACATGTCATCACAATGATCCATTAATATTTTCATCACAATGCTCCAATACACCTGTCATCACAATGCTCCATGTCCCCTCTTATCATATTGCTCCATGATCTCTTTCATCACAATGCTCCATGACCACTGTCATCACCATACCTCAAGACGCCTGTCATCTCAGTGCTCCATGGCCCCTTTCATCACAAGGCTCCATGAACCCAGTCATCACAATGTTCCCTGCCCTCTTCGTCACAATGCTCCATGGGCCCTGTCATCACAATGCTCCATGCCCTTGTCATCAAAATTCTCCAGAACTCTTGTCATCATAATGTTCCATGCCAATGTCATCAAAATGTCCCATGACACTTGTCATCACAATGCTCCATGGCCTTTGTCATCACAATGTTCCATGGCCCCTGTCATCACAGTGCTCCTTGATACCTTTCATCACAATTCTACATGACCACTGTCATCACAATGCCCCATTTCAGATGTCATCACAATTCGCCATGGTCCTTGTCATAACAATGCTCCATGAACCGTGTCATCACAAGGTTTCAGGACACTTGTCATCACAATGATCCATGATCACTTTCATCACAATGCTCCATGAAACCTGTCATCTCAATGCTCCATAGCCTTTGTATTCTCAATGCTCCATGGCCCCTGTAATCACAGTGCTCCATGACCCCTTTCATCACAATGCTCCAAGACCGCTGTCATCACAATGCTCCATGACGCCTGCCACCACCAATCTCCAAGGGCTCCCTTACCAAAAAGCTCCATGATCCCTGTCAGTACAATGTTCCATGACACTTTTCATCACAATGCTCCATGACCACTGTCATCACAAAGTTCTCTGCCCATATCATCACAATGCTACTTGTCACCTTTCATCACAATGCTCCATGCCCTTTCATCACAATGCTCCAGATTTCTTGTCATCACAATGTTCCTTGACCGTGTCATCACAATGCTCCATGACTCGTGTCATCACAAAGCTCCATGACCCCTGGCATCACAATGATCCATGATTCCTTTCCTCAGAGTGCTCCAGTACCCTTTTCATCACAATGCTCCATGCCATTGTCAGCACAATGCTCCTTGGACCCTGTCATCAAAATGCTCCATCCCCTTTTCATCACAATGCTCCAGATATCCTATCATTACAATGCTCCATGCCCGTGTCAACACAATGCTCCATGACCCCTGTCATCAAAATGCTTGATGAAACTTGTTATCAGAATGTTCCATGACCCCTGTCATCAAAATGATCCCTGACCGTTGTCATCGCAATGCTGCATGATACCTTTCATCCCAATCCTCTGTGACCGCTGTCATCACAATGCTCCAGGACAACTTTCTTCACAATGCTCCATGCCCTGGTCATCAAAATGCTCCAGAACTCTTGTCATCATAATGCTCCATGCCAATGTCATCAAAATGCCCCATGACACTTTTCATCACAATGCTCCATGGCCTTTGTCATCACAATGTTCCATGGCCCCTGTCATCAGAGTGCTCCATGTTACCTTTCAATACAATTCTACATGACCACTGTCAACACAATGCCCCATGACAGATGATACCACAATTCGCCATGGTCCTTGTCATCACAATGCTCCATGAACTGTGTCATCACAAGGTTCCAGGACACTTGTCATCACAATGATCCATGATCACTTTCATCACAATGCTCCATGAACCCTGTCATCTCAATGCTCCATGGCCTTTGTATTCACAATGCTCCATGGCCCCTGTAATCACAGAGCTCCATGACCCCTTTCATCCCAAAGCTCCAAGACCGCTGTCATCACAATGCCCCATGACGCCTGCCACCACCAATCTCCAAGACCTCTCTTACCAAAAAGCTCCATGATCCCTGTCAGTACAATGTTCCATGACACTTTTTATCACAATGCTCCATGACCCCTGTCATCAAAAATTCTCTGCCCATATCGTCACAATGCTCCTTGTCACCTTTCATCACAATGCACCATGCCCTTTCATCACAATGCTCCAGAATTCTTGTCATCGCAATGTTCCTTGACCGTGTCATCACAATGCTCCATGACCCTTGTCATCACAAAGCTCCATGACCCCTGGCATCACAATGATCCATGATTCCTTTCCTCACAGTGCTCCAGTACCCTTTTCATCACAATGCTCCATGCCATTGTCAGCACAATTCTCCTTGGACCCTGTCATCAAAATGCTCCATCCCCTTTTCATCACAATGCTCCAGATATCCTATCATTACAATGCTCCATGCTCGTGTCAACACAATGCTCCATGACCCCTGTCATCAAAATGCTTTATGAACCTTGTTATCAGAATGTTCCATGACCCCTGTCATCAAAATGATCCATGACCGTTGTCATCACAATGCTGCATGATACCTTGCATCCCAATTCTCTGTGACCGCTGTCATCACAATGCTCCAGGACAACTTTCATCACAATGCTCCATGACCCCTGTCATCACAACGTTCCATGAAAGTTGTCATCAAAATGCTCCATGACCCCGGTCACCACAAGGTTCCCTGCCCTTGTCATCACAATGGTACATGGCCTGGTCATCACAATGTTCCATGGCCTCTGTCATCACCATGCTCCATGGTCTTTCTCATCACATTGCTCTATGACCCCTGTCATCACAATGCTTGATGACCATTGTCATCACAATGCTCCAAGGCCCCTTTCATCACAATGCCTCATGGTCTTTGTAATCACAAAGCTCAATGACCAATGTCATCACAGTGCTCCATGCCGTTGTCATCACAATGCTCCATGGTCCCTGTAATCACAATGCTCCATAATCTTGTCATCACAATGTTCCTTGGCCTTTGTCATCACAGTGCTCCATGATACATTTAATCAAAATTCTACATGACCACTCTCATCACAATGCAAGATGACCAATGTCATCACAATGCCCCATGACACGTGTCATCACAATTCGCCTTGGCCCTTGTCATCTCAATGCTGTATGAAACGTGTCATCAGTAGCTCCCAAGACCCTTGTCATCACAATGCTCCATGAACTCTGTTATCTCAATGTTCCATGGCCTTTGTATTCACAATGCTCCATTGTCCCGATAATCGCGTTGCTCCATGAACACTTTCATCACAATGCTCCTTGACCACTGTCACCATAATGCCCCATGACGTCTCTCATCACTGTGCTCCAAGGCCACTCTCATCAAAATGCTCCATGATCTGTGTCAGCACAATATTGCATGACACTTGTCATCACAATGCTCCATGATCCCTCTAATCACAATGATCCCTGCCAATTTCATCACAATGACCCAAGTCTCCTGTAATCACAATGCTCCATGCCCTTGTCATCACAATGCTCCAGGTCTGTTGTCATCACCATGCTTCATGCCCGTGTCATCACAATGCTCCATGAATCTTGTCCTCACAATGCTCCATGGCCCATGTCATCACAATGCTCCATGACCCCTCTCATCACAATGCTCTATGGCCTTTGTCATCACAATGCTCCGTGACCCCCGTCAACACAATGCCTGATGACCCCTGTCATCAAAATGCTAAATGGCACTTGTCATCACAATGCTCTATGATGCCTGTCATCACTATTCTCCATGTCACTTGTTATCACAAGGCTCCATGGCCCCTGTACTCCCAGTACTCCATGACCCCTTTCATCACAATGCCCAATGTCACCTCTGATCACAATTCTCAATGGCATTTGTCATCACGATGCTCCATGACACCTGTCATCACAATGCTCCATGAGACTTGTCATCACAATGCTCCATGGCCCCTCTCATTCCTGTGCTCCATAATAACTTTAATCACATTTCTAGATGACCACTGCCATCACAATGCCCCATGACATTGTCATCACAATTCGCCATGACCATTGTCATCACAATGCTCCATGAACCATGTCATCACAGGGTCCCAGGACACTTGTCATCACAATGATCCATTACCACTTTCATCACAATGCTCCATGACCACTGTCATCTCAATGCTCCATGGCCTTTGTATTCACAATGCTCCATGGCCCCTGTAATCACAGTGCTCCATAACACCTTTCATCATAATGCTCCATGACCACTGCCCTCTCAATGCCTCATGACGCCTGTCATCACAATTCTCCAAGGCCCCTCTCATCACAGTGCTCCATGACACTTGTCATCCCATTGCTCCATAACACCTGTCATCACAGTGTTCCCTGCCCATGTCATCAAAATGCTCCATGTCCCCTATAATCACAATGCTCCATGCCTTTTTCCTCACAAAGCTCCAGAATTTTGTCATCACAATGTTCCATGACCGTGGCATCCCAATGCTCCATGGTCCTTGTCATCAAAATGCTCCAGAATTCTTGTCATCACAATGTTCCATGAACGTGTCATCACAATGCTACATGACCCTGGTCATCACAGTTCTCCATGACCTTTGTCATCACAATGCTCTATGTCACTTTTCATCACAATTCTCAATGACCACTTTAATCACTATGCTCGCTGACCATTTTCATCACATTTCTCTATTGTCATTACAATTCCCCATGGCACCTTTCTTCACAATTCTCCATGATGCCTGTCATCACAATGCTCCATGGCTTTTGTTATCACAATGTTCCAGGACCAGTTTCATCACAATACTCCATCCCCCTTGTCATCACAGTGCACAATGAAAGCTTTCATTACAATGCTCCATGACACTTGTCATCACAATGCTCCATGGCCTTTATCGTCACAATGCTCCCAGGCACTTTTCATCACGATATTCCATGAAAACGTTCATCACATTGCTCCATGACCATTGTCATCACAATAGTCCATACCCATGTCAACACAATGCTGCATAATCCCTGTCATCCCAATTCTCCATGACTGCTGTCATCACAATAATCCAGGACAATTTTCATAACAATGCTTCATGCCCCCAGTCATCACAGTGCTCCATGATACCTTTCATCACAATTCCTAGATGATCAATGTCATCACAATGCCCCATGACACCTGTTATCACAATTCGCTATGACCCTTGTCATCACAATACTCGATGAACCGTGTCATCACAGTGTTCCAGGACACATGTCATCACAATAATCCATTAATATTTTCATCACAATTCTCCAATACACCTGTCATCACAATGCTCCATGTCCCCTCTTATCATATTGCTCCATGATCTCTTTCATCACAATGCTCCATGACCACTGTCATCACCATACCTCAAGACGCCTGTCATCTCAGTGCGCCATGGCCCCTTTCATCACAATGCTCCATGAACCCAGTCATCACAATGTTCCCTGCCCTCTTCGTCACAATGCTCCATGGGCCCTGTCATCACAATGCTCCATGCCCTTGTCATCAAAATTCTCCAGAACTCTTGTCATCATAATGTTCCATGCCAATGTCATCAAAATGTCCCATGACACTTGTCATCACAATGCTCCATGGCCTTTGTCATCACAATTTTCCATGGCCCCTGTCATCACAGTGCTCCTTGATACCTTTCATCACAATTCTACATGACCACTGTCATCACAATGCCCCATTTCAGATGTCATCACAATTCGCCATGGTCCTTGTCATAACAATGCTCCATGAACCGTGTCATCACAAGGTTTCAGGACACTTGTCATCACAATGATCCATGATCACTTTCATCACAATGCTCCATGAACCCTGTCATCTCAATGCTCCATAGCCTTTGTATTCACAATGCTCCATGGCCCCTGTAATCACAGTGCTCCATGACCCCTTTCATCACAATGCTCCAAGACCGCTGTCATCACAATGCCCCATGACGCCTGCCACCACCAATCTCCAAGGGCTCCCTTACCAAAAAGCTCCATGATCCCTGTCAGTACAATGTTCCATGACACTTTTCATCACAATGCTCCATGACCCCTGTCATCACAAAGTTCTCTGCCCATATCATCACAATGCTACTTGTCACCTTTCATCACAATGCTCCATGCCCTTTCATCACAATGCTCCAGATTTCTTGTCATCACAATGTTCCTTGACCGTGTCATCACAATGCTCCATGACCCGTGTCATCACAAAGCTCCATGACCCCTGGCATCACAATGATCCATGATTCCTTTCCTCACAATGCTCCAGTACCCTTTTCATCACAATGCTCCATGCCATTGTCAGCACAATGCTACTTGGACACTGTCATCAAAATGCTCCATCCCCTTTTCATCACAATGCTCCAGATATCCTATCATTACAATGCTCCATGCCCGTGTCAACACAATGCTCCATGACCCCTGTCATCAAAATGCTTGATGAACCTTGTTATCAGAATGTTCCATGACCCCTGTCATCAAAATGATCCCTGACCGTTGTCATCGCAATGCTGCATGATACCTTTCATCCCAATCCTCTGTGACCGCTGTCATCACAATGCTCCAGGACAATTTTCATCACAATGCTCCATGCCCTGGTCATCAAAATGCTCCAGAACTCTTGTCATCATAATGCTCCATGACCCCGGTCACCACAAGGTTCCCTGCCCTTGTCATCACAATGGTACTTGGCCTGGTCATCACAATGTTCCATGGCCTCTGTCATCACCATGCTCCATGGTCTTTCTCATCACAATGCTCTATGACCCCTGTCATCACAATGCTTGATGACCATTGTCATCACAATGCTCCAAGGCCCCTGTCATCACAATGCCTCATGGTCTTTGTAATCACAATGCTCAATGACCAATGTCATCACAGTGCTCCATGCCGTTGTCATCACAATGCTCCATGGTCCCTGTAATCACAATGCTCCATACCCTTGTCATCACAATGCTCCAGAACACTTGTCATCATAATGCTCCATTCCCGTGTCATCACATTGCTGAATGACACTTGTCATCACAATGTTCCTTGGCCTTTGTCATCACAGTGCTCTATGATACCTTTAATCAAAATTCTACATGACCACTCTCATCACAATGCAAGATGACCAATGTCATCACAATGCCCCATGACACGTGTCATCACAATTCGCCTTGGCCCTTGTCATCTCAATGCTGTATGAAACATGTCATCAGTAGCTCCCAAGACCCTTGTCATCACTATGCTCCATGAACTCTGTTATCTCAATGTTCCATGGCCTTTGTATTCACAATGCTCCATTGTCCCGATAATCGCGTTGCTCCATGAACACTTTCATCACAATGCTCCTTGACCACTGTCACCATAATGCCCCATGACGTCTCTCATCACTGTGCTCCAAGGCCACTCTCATCAAAATGCTCCATGATCTGTGTCAGCACAATATTGCATGACACTTGTCATCACAATGCTCCATGATCCCTCTAATCACAATGATCCCTGCCAATTTCATCACAATGACCCAAGTCTCCTGTAATCACAATGCTCCATGCCCTTGTCATCACAATGCTCCAGGTCTGTAGTCATCACCATGCTTCATGCCCGTGTCATCACAATGCTCCATGAGTCTTGTCTTCACAATGCTCCATGGCCCATGTCATCACAATGCTCCATGACCCCTCTCATCACAATGCTCCAAGACCGCTGTCATCACAATGCCCCATGACGCCTGCCACCAACAATCTCCAAGGGCTCCCTTACCAAAAAGCTCCATGATCCCTGTCAGTACAATGTTCCATGACACTTTTCATCACAATGCTCCATGACACCTGTCATCACAAAGTTCTCTGCCCATATCATCACAATGCTACTTGTCACCTTTCATCACAATGCTCCGTGCCCTTTCATCACAATGCTCCAGATTTCTTGTCATCACAATGTTCCTTGACCGTGTCATCACAATGCTCCATGACCCGTGTCCTCACAAAGCTCCATGACCCCTGGCATCACAATGATCCATGATTCCTTTCCTCAGAGTGCTCCAGTACCCTTTTCATCACAATGCTCCATGCCATTGTCAGCACAATGCTCCTTGGACCCTGTCATCAAAATGCTCCATCCCCTTTTCATCACAATGCTCCAGATATCCTATCATTACAATGCTCCATGCCCGTGTCAACACAATGCTCCATGACCCCTGTCATCAAAATGCTTGATGAAACTTGTTATCAGAATGTTCCATGACCCCTGTCATCAAAATGATCCCTGACACTTGTCATCGCAATGCTGCATGATACATTTCATCCCAATCCTCTGTGACCGCTGTCATCACAATGCTCCAGGACAACTTTCATAACAATGCTCCATGACCCCTGTCATCACAACGTTCCATGAAAGTTGTCATCAAAATGCTCCATGACCCCGGACACCACAAGGTTCCCTGCCCTTGTCATCACAATGGTACATGGCCTGGTCATCACAATGTTCCATGGCCTCTGTCATCACCATGCTCCATGGTCTTTCTCATCACAATGCTCTATGACCCCTGTCATCACAATGCTTGATGACCATTGTCATCACAATGCTCCAAGGCCCTTGTCATCACAATGCCTCATGGTCTTTTTAATCACAAAGCTCAATGACCAATGTCATCACAGTGCTCCATGCCGTTGTCATCACAATGCTCCATGGTCCCTGTAATCACAATGCTCCATACTCTTGTCATCATAATGTTCCTTGGCCTTTGTCATCACAGTGCTCCATGATACCTTTAATCAAAATTCTACATGACCACTCTCATCACAATGCAAGATGACCAATGTCATCACAATGCCCCATGACACGTGTCATCACAATTCGCCTTGGCCCTTTTCATCTCAATGCTGTATGAAACGTGTCATCAGTAGCTCCCAAGACCCTTGTCATCACAATGTTCCATGAACTCTGTTATCTCAATGTTCCATGGCCTTTGTATTCACAATGCTCCATTGTCCCGATAATCGCGTTGCTCCATGAACACTTTCATCACAATGCTCCTTGACCACTGTCACCATAATGCCCCATGACGTCTCTCATCACTGTGCTCCAAGGCCACTCTCATCAAAATGCTCCATGATCTGTGTCAGCACAATATTGCATGACACTTGTCATCACAATGCTCCATGATCCCTCTAATCACAATGATCCCTGCCAATTTCATCACAATGACCCAAGTCTCCTGTAATCACAATGCTCCATGCCCTTGTCATCACAATGCTCCAGGTCTGTTGTCATCACCATGCTTCATGCCCGTGTCATCACAATGCTCCATGAATCTTGTCTTCACAATGCTCCATGGCCCATGTCATCACAATGCTCCATGACCCCTCTCATCACAATGCTCTATGGCCTTTGTCATCACAATGCTCCGTGACCCCCGTCAACACAGTGCCTGATGACCCCTGTCATCAAAATGCTAAATGGCACTTGTCATCACAATGCTCTATGATGCCTGTCATCACTATTCTCCATGTCACTTGTTATCACAAGTCTCCATGGCCCCTGTACTCCCAGTACTCCATGACCCCTTTCATCACAATGCCCAATGTCACCTCTGATCACAATTCTCAATGGCATTTGTCATCACGATGTTCCATGACACCTGTCATCACAATGCTCCATGAGACTTGTCATCACAATGCTCCATGGCCCCTCTCATTCCTGTGCTCCATAATAACTTTAATCACATTTCTAGATGACCACTGCCATCACAATGCCCCATGACATTGTCATCACAATTCGCCATGACCATTGTCATCACAATGCTCCATGAACCATGTCATCACAGGGTCCCAGGACACTTGTCATCACAATGATCCATTACCACTTTCATCACAATGCTCCATGACCACTGTCATCTCAATGCTCCATGGCCTTTGTATTCACAATGCTCCATGGCCCCTGTAATCACAGTGCTCCATAACACCTTTCATCATAATGCTCCATGACCACTGCCATCTCAATGCCTCATGACGCCTGTCATCACAATTCTCCAAGGCCCCTCTCATCACAGTGCTCCATGACACTTGTCATCCCATTGCTCCATAACACCTGTCATCACAGTGTTCCCTGCCCATGTCATCAAAATGCTCCATGTCCCCTATAATCACAATGCTCCATGCCTTTTTCCTCACAAAGCTCCAGAATTTTGTCATCACAATGTTCCATGACCGTGGCATCCCAATGCTCCATGGCCCTTGTCATCACAATGCTCCAGAATTCTTGTCATCACAATGTTCCATGAACGTGTCATCACAATGCTACATGACCCTGGTCATCACAGTTCTCCATGACCTTTGTCATCACAATGCTCTATGTCACTTTTCATCACAATTCTCAATGACCACTTTAATCACTATGCTCGCTGACCATTTTCATCACATTTCTCTATTGTCATTACAATTCCCCATGGCCCCTTTCTTCACAATTCTCCATGATGCCTGTCATCACAATGCTCCATGTCTTTTGTTATCACAATGTTCCAGGACCAGTTTCATCACAATACTCCATCCCCCTTGTCATCACAGTGCACAATGAAAGCTTTCATTACAATGCTCCATGACACTTGTCATCACAATGCTCCATGGCCTTTATCGTCACAATGCTCCCAGGCACTTTTCATCACGATATTCCATGAAAACTTTCATCACATTGCTCCATGACCATTGTCATCACAATAGTCCATACCCATGTCAACACAATGCTGCATAATCCCTGTCATCCCAATTCTCCATGACTGCTGTCATCACAATAATCCAGGACAATTTTCATAACAATGCTTCATGCCCCCAGTCATCACAGTGCTCCATGATACCTTTCATCACAATTCCTAGATGATCAATGTCATCACAATGCCCCATGACACCTGTCACCACAATTCGCTATGACCCTTGTCATCACAATACTCGATGAACCGTGTCATCACAGTGTTCCAGGACACATGTCATCACAATGATCCATTAATATTTTCATCACAATGCTCCAATACACCTGTCATCACAATGCTCCATGTCCCCTCTTATCATATTGCTCCATGATCTCTTTCATCACAATGCTCCATGACCACTGTCATCACCATACCTCAAGACGCCTGTCATCTCAGTGCTCCATGGCCCCTTTCATCACAAGGCTCCATGAACCCAGTCATCATAATGTTCCCTGCCCTCTTCGTCACAATGCTCCATGGGCCCTGTCATCACAATGCTCCATGCCCTTGTCATCAAAATTCTCCAGAACTCTTGTCATCATAATGTTCCATGCCAATGTCATCAAAATGTCCCATGACACTTGTCATCACAATGCTCCATGGCCTTTGTCATCACAATGTTCCATGGCCCCTGTCATCACAGTGCTCCTTGATACCTTTCATCACAATTCTACATGACCACTGTCATCACAATGCCCCATTTCAGATGTCATCACAATTCGCCATGGTCCTTGTCATAACAATGCTCCATGAACCGTGTCATCACAAGGTTTCAGGACACTTGTCATCACAATGATCCATGATCACTTTCATCACAATGCTCCATGAACCCTGTCATCTCAATGCTCCATAGCCTTTGTATTCACAATGCTCCATGGCCCCTGTAATCACAGTGCTCCATGACCCCTTTCATCACAATGCTCCAAGACCGCTGTCATCACAATGCCCCATGACGCCTGCCACCAACAATCTCCAAGGGCTCCCTTACCAAAAAGCTCCATGATCCCTGTCAGTACAATGTTCCATGACACTTTTCATCACAATGCTCCATGACACCTGTCATCACAAAGTTCTCTGCCCATATCATCACAATGCTACTTGTCACCTTTCATCACAATGCTCCGTGCCCTTTCATCACAATGCTCCAGATTTCTTGTCATCACAATGTTCCTTGACCGTGTCATCACAATGCTCCATGACCCGTGTCCTCACAAAGCTCCATGACCCCTGGCATCACAATGATCCATGATTCCTTTCCTCAGAGTGCTCCAGTACCCTTTTCATCACAATGCTCCATGCCATTGTCAGCACAATGCTCCTTGGACCCTGTCATCAAAATGCTCCATCCCCTTTTCATCACAATGCTCCAGATATCCTATCATTACAATGCTCCATGCCCGTGTCAACACAATGCTCCATGACCCCTGTCATCAAAATGCTTGATGAAACTTGTTATCAGAATGTTCCATGACCCCTGTCATCAAAATGATCCCTGACACTTGTCATCGCAATGCTGCATGATACATTTCATCCCAATCCTCTGTGACCGCTGTCATCACAATGCTCCAGGACAACTTTCATAACAATGCTCCATGACCCCTGTCATCACAACATTCCATGAAAGTTGTCATCAAAATGCTCCATGACCCCGGACACCACAAGGTTCCCTGCCCTTGTCATCACAATGGTACATGGCCTGGTCATCACAATGTTCCATGGCCTCTGTCATCACCATGCTCCATGGTCTTTCTCATCACAATGCTCTATGACCCCTGTCATCACAATGCTTGATGACCATTGTCATCACAATGCTCCAAGGCCCCTGTCATCACAATGCCTCATGGTCTTTGTAATCAAAAAGCTCAATGACCAATGTCATCACAGTGCTCCATGCCGTTGTCATCACAATGCTCCATGGTCCCTGTAATCACAATGCTCCATACTCTTGTCATCACAATGTTCCTTGGCCTTTGTCATCACAGTGCTCCATGATACCTTTAATCAAAATTCTACATGACCACTCTCATCACAATGCAAGATGACCAATGTCATCACAATGCCCCATGACACGTGTCATCACAATTCGCCTTGGCCCTTGTCATCTCAATGCTGTATGAAACGTGTCATCAGTAGCTCCCAAGACCCTTGTCATCACAATGCTCCATGAACTCTGTTATCTCAATGTTCCATGGCCTTTGTATTCACAATGCTCCATTGTCCCGATAATCGCGTTGCTCCATGAACACTTTCATCACAATGCTCCTTGACCACTGTCACCATAATGCCCCATGACGTCTCTCATCACTGTGCTCCAAGGCCACTCTCATCAAAATGCTCCATGATCTGTGTCAGCACAATATTGCATGACACTTGTCATCACAATGCTCCATGATCCCTCTAATCACAATGATCCCTGCCAATTTCATCACAATGACCCAAGTCTCCTGTAATCACAATGCTCCATGCCCTTGTCATCACAATGCTCCAGGTCTGTAGTCATCACCATGCTTCATGCCCGTGTCATCACAATGCTCCATGAGTCTTGTCTTCACAATGCTCCATGGCCCATGTCATCACAATGCTCCATGACCCCTCTCATCACAATGCTCCAAGACCGCTGTCATCACAATGCCCCATGACGCCTGCCACCAACAATCTCCAAGGGCTCCCTTACCAAAAAGCTCCATGATCCCTGTCAGTACAATGTTCCATGACACTTTTCATCACAATGCTCCATGACACCTGTCATCACAAAGTTCTCTGCCCATATCATCACAATGCTACTTGTCACCTTTCATCACAATGCTCCGTGCCCTTTCATCACAATGCTCCAGATTTCTTGTCATCACAATGTTCCTTGACCGTGTCATCACAATGCTCCATGACCCGTGTCCTCACAAAGCTCCATGACCCCTGGCATCACAATGATCCATGATTCCTTTCCTCAGAGTGCTCCAGTACCCTTTTCATCACAATGCTCCATGCCATTGTCAGCACAATGCTCCTTGGACCCTGTCATCAAAATGCTCCATCCCCTTTTCATCACAATGCTCCAGATATCCTATCATTACAATGCTCCATGCCCGTGTCAACACAATGCTCCATGACCCCTGTCATCAAAATGCTTGATGAAACTTGTTATCAGAATGTTCCATGACCCCTGTCATCAAAATGATCCCTGACAGTTGTCATCGCAATGCTGCATGATACATTTCATCCCAATCCTCTGTGACCGCTGTCATCACAATGCTCCAGGACAACTTTCATAACAATGCTCCATGACCCCTGTCATCACAACGTTCCATGAAAGTTGTCATCAAAATGCTCCATGACCCCGGACACCACAAGGTTCCCTGCCCTTGTCATCACAATGGTACATGGCCTGGTCATCACAATGTTCCATGGCCTCTGTCATCACCATGCTCCATGGTCTTTCTCATCACAATGCTCTATGACCCCTGTCATCACAATGCTTGATGACCATTGTCATCACAATGCTCCAAGGCCCCTGTCATCACAATGCCTCATGGTCTTTGTAATCACAAAGCTCAATGACCAATGTCATCACAGTGCTCCATGCCGTTGTCATCACAATGCTCCATGGTCCCTGTAATCACAATGCTCCATACTCTTGTCATCATAATGTTCCTTGGCCTTTGTCATCACAGTGCTCCATGATACCTTTAATCAAAATTCTACATGACCACTCTCATCACAATGCAAGATGACCAATGTCATCACAATGCCCCATGACACGTGTCATCACAATTCGCCTTGGCCCTTGTCATCTCAATGCTGTATGAAACGTGTCATCAGTAGCTCCCAAGACCCTTGTCATCACAATGCTCCATGAACTCTGTTATCTCAATGTTCCATGGCCTTTGTATTCACAATGCTCCATTGTCCCGATAATCGCGTTGCTCCATGAACACTTTCATCACAATGCTCCTTGACCACTGTCACCATAATGCCCCATGACGTCTCTCATCACTGTGCTCCAAGGCCACTCTCATCAAAATGCTCCATGATCTGTGTCAGCACAATATTGCATGACACTTGTCATCACAATGCTCCATGATCCCTCTAATCACAATGATCCCTGCCAATTTCATCACAATGACCCAAGTCTCCTGTAATCACAATGCTCCATGCCCTTGTCATCACAATGCTCCAGGTCTGTTGTCATCACCATGCTTCATGCCCGTGTCATCACAATGCTCCATGAATCTTGTCTTCACAATGCTCCATGGCCCATGTCATCACAATGCTCCATGACCCCTCTCATCACAATGCTCTATGGCCTTTGTCATCACAATGCTCCGTGACCCCCGTCAACACAGTGCCTGATGACCCCTGTCATCAAAATGCTAAATGGCACTTGTCATCACAATGCTCTATGATGCCTGTCATCACTATTCTCCATGTCACTTGTTATCACAAGTCTCCATGGCCCCTGTACTCCCAGTACTCCATGACCCCTTTCATCACAATGCCCAATGTCACCTCTGATCACAATTCTCAATGGCATTTGTCATCACGATGTTCCATGACACCTGTCATCACAATGCTCCATGAGACTTGTCATCACAATGCTCCATGGCCCCTCTCATTCCTGTGCTCCATAATAACTTTAATCACATTTCTAGATGACCACTGCCATCACAATGCCCCATGACATTGTCATCACAATTCGCCATGACCATTGTCATCACAATGCTCCATGAACCATGTCATCACAGGGTCCCAGGACACTTGTCATCACAATGATCCATTACCACTTTCATCACAATGCTCCATGACCACTGTCATCTCAATGCTCCATGGCCTTTGTATTCACAATGCTCCATGGCCCCTGTAATCACAGTGCTCCATAACACCTTTCATCATAATGCTCCATGACCACTGCCATCTCAATGCCTCATGACGCCTGTCATCACAATTCTCCAAGGCCCCTCTCATCACAGTGCTCCATGACACTTGTCATCCCATTGCTCCATAACACCTGTCATCACAGTGTTCCCTGCCCATGTCATCAAAATGCTCCATGTCCCCTATAATCACAATGCTCCATGCCTTTTTCCTCACAAAGCTCCAGAATTTTGTCATCACAATGTTCCATGACCGTGGCATCCCAATGCTCCATGGCCCTTTTCATCACAATGCTCCATGGCTTTTGTTATCACAATGTTCCAGGACCAATTTCATCACAATACTCCATCCCCCTTGTCATCACAGTGCACAATGAAAGCTTTCATTACAATGCTCCATGACACTTGTCATCACAATGCTCCATGGCCTTTATCGTCACAATGCTCCCAGGCACTTTTCATCACGATATTCCATGAAAACTTTCATCACATTGCTCCATGACCATTGTCATCACAATAGTCCATACCCATGTCAACACAATGCTGCATAATCCCTGTCATCCCAATTCTCCATGACTGCTGTCATCACAATAATCCAGGACAATTTTCATAACAATGCTTCATGCCCCCAGTCATCACAGTGCTCCATGATACCTTCCATCACAATTCCTAGATGATCAATGTCATCACAATGCCCCATGACACCTGTTATCACAATTCGCTATGACCCTTGTCATCACAATACTCGATGAACCGTGTCATCACAGTGTTCCAGGACACATGTCATCACAATGATCCATTAATATTTTCATCACAATGCTCCAATACACCTGTCATCACAATGCTCCATGTCCCCTCTTATCATATTGCTCCATGATCTCTTTCATCACAATGCTCCATGACCACTGTCATCACCATACCTCAAGACGCCTGTCATCTCAGTGCTCCATGGCCCCTTTCATCACAAGGCTCCATGAACCCAGTCATCCCAATGTTCCCTGCCCTCTTCGTCACAATGCTCCATGGGCCCTGTCATCACAATGCTCCATGCCCTTCTCATCAAAATTCTCCAGAACTCTTGTCATCATAATGTTCCATGCCAATGTCATCAAAATGTCCCATGACACTTGTCATCACAATGCTCCATGGCCTTTGTCATCACAATGTTCCATGGCCCCTGTCATCACAGTGCTCCTTGATACCTTTCATCACAATTCTACATGACCACTGTCATCACAATGCCCCATTTCAGATGTCATCACAATTCGCCATGGTCCTTGTCATAACAATGCTCCATGAACCGTGTCATCACAAGGTTTCAGGACACTTGTCATCACAATGATCCATGATCACTTTCATCACAATGCTCCATGAACCCTGTCATCTCAATGCTCCATAGCCTTTGTATTCACAATGCTCCATGGCCCCTGTAATCACAGTGCTCCATGACCCCTTTCATCACAATGCTCCAAGACCGCTGTCATCACAATGCCCCATGACGCCTGCCACCAACAATCTCCAAGGGCTCCCTTACCAAAAAGCTCCATGATCCCTGTCAGTACAATGTTCCATGACACTTTTCATCACAATGCTCCATGACACCTGTCATCACAAAGTTCTCTGCCCATATCATCACAATGCTACTTGTCACCTTTCATCACAATGCTCCGTGCCCTTTCATCACAATGCTCCAGATTTCTTGTCATCACAATGTTCCTTGACCGTGTCATCACAATGCTCCATGACCCGTGTCCTCACAAAGCTCCATGACCCCTGGCATCACAATGATCCATGATTCCTTTCCTCAGAGTGCTCCAGTACCCTTTTCATCACAATGCTCCATGCCATTGTCAGCACAATGCTCCTTGGACCCTGTCATCAAAATGCTCCATCCCCTTTTCATCACAATGCTCCAGATATCCTATCATTACAATGCTCCATGCCCGTGTCAACACAATGCTCCATGACCCCTGTCATCAAAATGCTTGATGAAACTTGTTATCAGAATGTTCCATGACCCCTGTCATCAAAATGATCCCTGACACTTGTCATCGCAATGCTGCATGATACATTTCATCCCAATCCTCTGTGACCGCTGTCATCACAATGCTCCAGGACAACTTTCATAACAATGCTCCATGACCCCTGTCATCACAACGTTCCATGAAAGTTGTCATCAAAATGCTCCATGACCCCGGACACCACAAGGTTCCCTGCCCTTGTCATCACAATGGTACATGGCCTGGTCATCACAATGTTCCATGGCCTCTGTCATCACCATGCTCCATGGTCTTTCTCATCACAATGCTCTATGACCCCTGTCATCACAATGCTTGATGACCATTGTCATCACAATGCTCCAAGGCCCCTGTCATCACAATGCCTCATGGTCTTTGTAATCACAAAGCTCAATGACCAATGTCATCACAGTGCTCCATGCCGTTGTCATCACAATGCTCCATGGTCCCTGTAATCACAATGCTCCATACTCTTGTCATCACAATGTTCCTTGGCCTTTGTCATCACAGTGCTCCATGATACCTTTAATCAAAATTCTACATGACCACTCTCATCACAATGCAAGATGACCAATGTCATCACAATGCCCCATGACACGTGTCATCACAATTCGCCTTGGCCCTTGTCATCTCAATGCTGTATGAAACGTGTCATCAGTAGCTCCCAAGACCCTTGTCATCACAATGCTCCATGAACTCTGTTATCTCAATGTTCCATGGCCTTTGTATTCACAATGCTCCATTGTCCCGATAATCGCGTTGCTCCATGAACACTTTCATCACAATGCTCCTTGACCACTGTCACCATAATGCCCCATGACGTCTCTCATCACTGTGCTCCAAGGCCACTCTCATCAAAATGCTCCATGATCTGTGTCAGCACAATATTGCATGACACTTGTCATCACAATGCTCCATGATCCCTCTAATCACAATGATCCCTGCCAATTTCATCACAATGACCCAAGTCTCCTGTAATCACAATGCTCCATGCCCTTGTCATCACAATGCTCCAGGTCTGTTGTCATCACCATGCTTCATACCCGTGTCATCACAATGCTCCATGAATCTTGTCCTCACAATGCTCCATGGCCCATGTCATCACAATGCTCCATGACCCCTCTCATCACAATGCTCTATGGCCTTTGTCATCACAATGCTCCGTGACCCCCGTCAACACAGTGCCTGATGACCCCTGTCATCAAAATGTTAAATGGCACTTGTCATCACAATGCTCTATGATGCCTGTCATCACTATTCTCCATGTCACTTGTTATCACAAGGCTCCATGGCCCCTGTACTCCCAGTACTCCATGACCCCTTTCATCCCAATGCCCAATGTCACCTCTGATCACAATTCTCAATGGCATTTGTCATCACGATGCTCCATGACACCTGTCATCACAATGCTCCATGAGACTTGTCATCACAATGCTCCATGGCCCCTCTCATTCCTGTGCTCCATAATAACTTTAATCACATTTCTAGATGACCACTGCCATCACAATGCCCCATGACATTGTCATCACAATTCGCCATGACCATTGTCATCACAATGCTCCATGAACCATGTCATCACAGGGTCCCAGGACACTTGTCCTCACAATGATCCATTACCACTTTCATCACAATGCTCCATGACCACTGTCATCTCAATGCTCCATGGCCTTTGTATTCACAATGCTCCATGGCCCCTGTAATCACAGTGCTCCATAACACCTTTCATCATAATGCTCCATGACCACTGCCATCTCAATGCCTCATGACGCCTGTCATCACAATTCTCCAAGGCCCCTCTCATCACAGTGCTCCATGACACTTGTCATCCCATTGCTCCATAACACCTGTCATCACAGTGTTCCCTGCCCATGTCATCAAAATGCTCCATGTCCCCTATAATCACAATGCTCCATGCCTTTTTCCTCACAAAGCTCCAGAATTTTGTCATCACAATGTTCCATGACCGTGGCATCCCAATGCTCCATGGCCCTTGTCATCACAATGCTCCAGAATTCTTGTCATCACAATGTTCCATGAACGTGTCATCACAATGCTACATGACCCTGGTCATCACAGTTCTCCATGACCTTTGTCATCACAATGCTCTATGTCACTTTTCATCACAATTCTCAATGACCACTTTAATCACTATGCTCGCTGACCATTTTCATCACATTTCTCTATTGTCATTACAATTCCCCATGGCCCCTTTCTTCACAATTCTCCATGATGCCTGTCATCACAATGCTCCATGGCTTTTGTTATCACAATGTTCCAGGACCAGTTTCATCACAATACTCCATCCCCCTTGTCATCACAGTGCACAATGAAAGCTTTCATTACAATGCTCCATGACACTTGTCATCACAATGCTCCATGGCCTTTATCGTCACAATGCTCCCAGGCACCTTTCATCACGATATTCCATGAAAACTTTCATCATAATGCTCCATGACCATTGTCATCACAATAGTCCATACCCATGTTAACACAATGCTGCATAATCCCTGTCATCCCAATTCTCCATGACTGCTGTCATCACAATAATCCAGGACAATTTTCATAACAATGCTTCATGCCCCCAGTCATCACAGTGCTCCATGATACCTTTCATCACAATTCCTAGATGATCAATGTCATCACAATGCCCCATGACACCTGTTACCACAATTCGCTATGACCCTTGTCATCACAATACTCGATGAACCGTGTCATCACAGTGTTCCAGGACACATGTCATCACAATGATCCATTAATATTTTCATCACAATGCTCCAATACACCTGTCATCACAATGCTCCATGTCCCCTCTTATCATATTGCTCCATGATCTCTTTCATCACAATGCTCCATGACCACTGTCATCACCATACCTCAAGACGCCTGTCATCTCAATGCTCCATGGCCCCTTTCATCACAGTGCTCCATGAACCCAGTCATCACAATGTTCCCTGCCCTCTTCGTCACAATGCTCCATGGGCCCTGTCATCACAATGCTCCATGCCCTTGTCATCAAAATTCTCCAGAACTCTTGTCATCATAATGTTCCATGCCAATGTCATCAAAATGTCCCATGACACTTGTCATCACAATGCTCCATGGCCTTTGTCATCACAATGTTCCATGGCCCCTGTCATCACAGTGCTCCTTGATACCTTTCATCACAATTCTACATGACCACTGTCATCACAATGCCCCATTTCAGATGTCATCACAATTCGCCATGGTCCTTGTCATAACAATGCTCCATGAACCGTGTCATCACAAGGTTTCAGGACACTTGTCATCACAATGATCCATGATCACTTTCATCACAATGCTCCATGAACCCTGTCATCTCAATGCTCCATAGCCTTTGTATTCACAATGCTCCATGGCCCCTGTAATCACAGTGCTCCATGACCCCTTTCATCACAATGCTCCAAGACCGCTGTCATCACAATGCCCCATGACGCCTGCCACCAACAATCTCCAAGGGCTCCCTTACCAAAAAGCTCCATGATCCCTGTCAGTACAATGTTCCATGACACTTTTCATCACAATGCTCCATGACACCTGTCATCACAAAGTTCTCTGCCCATATCATCACAATGCTACTTGTCACCTTTCATCACAATGCTCCGTGCCCTTTCATCACAATGCTCCAGATTTCTTGTCATCACAATGTTCCTTGACCGTGTCATCACAATGCTCCATGACCCGTGTCCTCACAAAGCTCCATGACCCCTGGCATCACAATGATCCATGATTCCTTTCCTCAGAGTGCTCCAGTACCCTTTTCATCACAATGCTCCATGCCATTGTCAGCACAATGCTCCTTGGACCCTGTCATCAAAATGCTCCATCCCCTTTTCATCACAATGCTCCAGATATCCTATCATTACAATGCTCCATGCCCGTGTCAACACAATGCTCCATGACCCCTGTCATCAAAATGCTTGATGAAACTTGTTATCAGAATGTTCCATGACCCCTGTCATCAAAATGATCCCTGACACTTGTCATCGCAATGCTGCATGATACATTTCATCCCAATCCTCTGTGACCGCTGTCATCACAATGCTCCAGGACAACTTTCATAACAATGCTCCATGACCCCTGTCATCACAACGTTCCATGAAAGTTGTCATCAAAATGCTCCATGACCCCGGACACCACAAGGTTCCCTGCCCTTGTCATCACAATGGTACATGGCCTGGTCATCACAATGTTCCATGGCCTCTGTCATCACCATGCTCCATGGTCTTTCTCATCACAATGCTCTATGACCCCTGTCATCACAATGCTTGATGACCATTGTCATCACAATGCTCCAAGGCCCCTGTCATCACAATGCCTCATGGTCTTTGTAATCAAAAAGCTCAATGACCAATGTCATCACAGTGCTCCATGCCGTTGTCATCACAATGCTCCATGGTCCCTGTAATCACAATGCTCCATACTCTTGTCATCACAATGTTCCTTGGCCTTTGTCATCACAGTGCTCCATGATACCTTTAATCAAAATTCTACATGACCACTCTCATCACAATGCAAGATGACCAATGTCATCACAATGCCCCATGACACGTGTCATCACAATTCGCCTTGGCCCTTGTCATCTCAATGCTGTATGAAACGTGTCATCAGTAGCTCCCAAGACCCTTGTCATCACAATGCTCCATGAACTCTGTTATCTCAATGTTCCATGGCCTTTGTATTCACAATGCTCCATTGTCCCGATAATCGCGTTGCTCCATGAACACTTTCATCACAATGCTCCTTGACCACTGTCACCATAATGCCCCATGACGTCTCTCATCACTGTGCTCCAAGGCCACTCTCATCAAAATGCTCCATGATCTGTGTCAGCACAATATTGCATGACACTTGTCATCACAATGCTCCATGATCCCTCTAATCACAATGATCCCTGCCAATTTCATCACAATGACCCAAGTCTCCTGTAATCACAATGCTCCATGCCCTTGTCATCACAATGCTCCAGGTCTGTAGTCATCACCATGCTTCATGCCCGTGTCATCACAATGCTCCATGAGTCTTGTCTTCACAATGCTCCATGGCCCATGTCATCACAATGCTCCATGACCCCTCTCATCACAATGCTCCAAGACCGCTGTCATCACAATGCCCCATGATGCCTGCCACCAACAATCTCCAAGGGCTCCCTTACCAAAAAGCTCCATGATCCCTGTCAGTACAATGTTCCATGACACTTTTCATCACAATGCTCCATGACACCTGTCATCACAAAGTTCTCTGCCCATATCATCACAATGCTACTTGTCACCTTTCATCACAATGCTCCGTGCCCTTTCATCACAATGCTCCAGATTTCTTGTCATCACAATGTTCCTTGACCGTGTCATCACAATGCTCCATGACCCGTGTCCTCACAAAGCTCCATGACCCCTGGCATCACAATGATCCATGATTCCTTTCCTCAGAGTGCTCCAGTACCCTTTTCATCACAATGCTCCATGCCATTGTCAGCACAATGCTCCTTGGACCCTGTCATCAAAATGCTCCATCCCCTTTTCATCACAATGCTCCAGATATCCTATCATTACAATGCTCCATGCCCGTGTCAACACAATGCTCCATGACCCCTGTCATCAAAATGCTTGATGAAACTTGTTATCAGAATGTTCCATGACCCCTGTCATCAAAATGATCCCTGACAGTTGTCATCGCAATGCTGCATGATACATTTCATCCCAATCCTCTGTGACCGCTGTCATCACAATGCTCCAGGACAACTTTCATAACAATGCTCCATGACCCCTGTCATCACAACGTTCCATGAAAGTTGTCATCAAAATGCTCCATGACCCCGGACACCACAAGGTTCCCTGCCCTTGTCATCACAATGGTACATGGCCTGGTCATCACAATGTTCCATGGCCTCTGTCATCACCATGCTCCATGGTCTTTCTCATCACAATGCTCTATGACCCCTGTCATCACAATGCTTGATGACCATTGTCATCACAATGCTCCAAGGCCCCTGTCATCACAATGCCTCATGGTCTTTGTAATCACAAAGCTCAATGACCAATGTCATCACAGTGCTCCATGCCGTTGTCATCACAATGCTCCATGGTCCCTGTAATCACAATGCTCCATACTCTTGTCATCATAATGTTCCTTGGCCTTTGTCATCACAGTGCTCCATGATACCTTTAATCAAAATTCTACATGACCACTCTCATCACAATGCAAGATGACCAATGTCATCACAATGCCCCATGACACGTGTCATCACAATTCGCCTTGGCCCTTGTCATCTCAATGCTGTATGAAACGTGTCATCAGTAGCTCCCAAGACCCTTGTCATCACAATGCTCCATGAACTCTGTTATCTCAATGTTCCATGGCCTTTGTATTCACAATGCTCCATTGTCCCGATAATCGCGTTGCTCCATGAACACTTTCATCACAATGCTCCTTGACCACTGTCACCATAATGCCCCATGACGTCTCTCATCACTGTGCTCCAAGGCCACTCTCATCAAAATGCTCCATGATCTGTGTCAGCACAATATTGCATGACACTTGTCATCACAATGCTCCATGATCCCTCTAATCACAATGATCCCTGCCAATTTCATCACAATGACCCAAGTCTCCTGTAATCACAATGCTCCATGCCCTTGTCATCACAATGCTCCAGGTCTGTTGTCATCACCATGCTTCATGCCCGTGTCATCACAATGCTCCATGAATCTTGTCTTCACAATGCTCCATGGCCCATGTCATCACAATGCTCCATGACCCCTCTCATCACAATGCTCTATGGCCTTTGTCATCACAATGCTCCGTGACCCCCGTCAACACAGTGCCTGATGACCCCTGTCATCAAAATGCTAAATGGCACTTGTCATCACAATGCTCTATGATGCCTGTCATCACTATTCTCCATGTCACTTGTTATCACAAGTCTCCATGGCCCCTGTACTCCCAGTACTCCATGACCCCTTTCATCACAATGCCCAATGTCACCTCTGATCACAATTCTCAATGGCATTTGTCATCACGATGTTCCATGACACCTGTCATCACAATGCTCCATGAGACTTGTCATCACAATGCTCCATGGCCCCTCTCATTCCTGTGCTCCATAATAACTTTAATCACATTTCTAGATGACCACTGCCATCACAATGCCCCATGACATTGTCATCACAATTCGCCATGACCATTGTCATCACAATGCTCCATGAACCATGTCATCACAGGGTCCCAGGACACTTGTCATCACAATGATCCATTACCACTTTCATCACAATGCTCCATGACCACTGTCATCTCAATGCTCCATGGCCTTTGTATTCACAATGCTCCATGGCCCCTGTAATCACAGTGCTCCATAACACCTTTCATCATAATGCTCCATGACCACTGCCATCTCAATGCCTCATGACGCCTGTCATCACAATTCTCCAAGGCCCCTCTCATCACAGTGCTCCATGACACTTGTCATCCCATTGCTCCATAACACCTGTCATCACAGTGTTCCCTGCCCATGTCATCAAAATGCTCCATGTCCCCTATAATCACAATGCTCCATGCCTTTTTCCTCACAAAGCTCCAGAATTTTGTCATCACAATGTTCCATGACCGTGGCATCCCAATGCTCCATGGCCCTTGTCATCACAATGCTCCATGGCTTTTGTTATCACAATGTTCCAGGACCAATTTCATCACAATACTCCATCCCCCTTGTCATCACAGTGCACAATGAAAGCTTTCATTACAATGCTCCATGACACTTGTCATCACAATGCTCCATGGCCTTTATCGTCACAATGCTCCCAGGCACTTTTCATCACGATATTCCATGAAAACTTTCATCACATTGCTCCATGACCATTGTCATCACAATAGTCCATACCCATGTCAACACAATGCTGCATAATCCCTGTCATCCCAATTCTCCATGACTGCTGTCATCACAATAATCCAGGACAATTTTCATAACAATGCTTCATGCCCCCAGTCATCACAGTGCTCCATGATACCTTCCATCACAATTCCTAGATGATCAATGTCATCACAATGCCCCATGACACCTGTTATCACAATTCGCTATGACCCTTGTCATCACAATACTCGATGAACCGTGTCATCACAGTGTTCCAGGACACATGTCATCACAATGATCCATTAATATTTTCATCACAATGCTCCAATACACCTGTCATCACAATGCTCCATGTCCCCTCTTATCATATTGCTCCATGATCTCTTTCATCACAATGCTCCATGACCACTGTCATCACCATACCTCAAGACGCCTGTCATCTCAGTGCTCCATGGCCCCTTTCATCACAAGGCTCCATGAACCCAGTCATCCCAATGTTCCCTGCCCTCTTCGTCACAATGCTCCATGGGCCCTGTCATCACAATGCTCCATGCCCTTCTCATCAAAATTCTCCAGAACTCTTGTCATCATAATGTTCCATGCCAATGTCATCAAAATGTCCCATGACACTTGTCATCACAATGCTCCATGGCCTTTGTCATCACAATGTTCCATGGCCCCTGTCATCACAGTGCTCCTTGATACCTTTCATCACAATTCTACATGACCACTGTCATCACAATGCCCCATTTCAGATGTCATCACAATTCGCCATGGTCCTTGTCATAACAATGCTCCATGAACCGTGTCATCACAAGGTTTCAGGACACTTGTCATCACAATGATCCATGATCACTTTCATCACAATGCTCCATGAACCCTGTCATCTCAATGCTCCATAGCCTTTGTATTCACAATGCTCCATGGCCCCTGTAATCACAGTGCTCCATGACCCCTTTCATCACAATGCTCCAAGACCGCTGTCATCACAATGCCCCATGACGCCTGCCACCAACAATCTCCAAGGGCTCCCTTACCAAAAAGCTCCATGATCCCTGTCAGTACAATGTTCCATGACACTTTTCATCACAATGCTCCATGACACCTGTCATCACAAAGTTCTCTGCCCATATCATCACAATGCTACTTGTCACCTTTCATCACAATGCTCCGTGCCCTTTCATCACAATGCTCCAGATTTCTTGTCATCACAATGTTCCTTGACCGTGTCATCACAATGCTCCATGACCCGTGTCCTCACAAAGCTCCATGACCCCTGGCATCACAATGATCCATGATTCCTTTCCTCAGAGTGCTCCAGTACCCTTTTCATCACAATGCTCCATGCCATTGTCAGCACAATGCTCCTTGGACCCTGTCATCAAAATGCTCCATCCCCTTTTCATCACAATGCTCCAGATATCCTATCATTACAATGCTCCATGCCCGTGTCAACACAATGCTCCATGACCCCTGTCATCAAAATGCTTGATGAAACTTGTTATCAGAATGTTCCATGACCCCTGTCATCAAAATGATCCCTGACACTTGTCATCGCAATGCTGCATGATACATTTCATCCCAATCCTCTGTGACCGCTGTCATCACAATGCTCCAGGACAACTTTCATAACAATGCTCCATGACCCCTGTCATCACAACGTTCCATGAAAGTTGTCATCAAAATGCTCCATGACCCCGGACACCACAAGGTTCCCTGCCCTTGTCATCACAATGGTACATGGCCTGGTCATCACAATGTTCCATGGCCTCTGTCATCACCATGCTCCATGGTCTTTCTCATCACAATGCTCTATGACCCCTGTCATCACAATGCTTGATGACCATTGTCATCACAATGCTCCAAGGCCCCTGTCATCACAATGCCTCATGGTCTTTGTAATCACAAAGCTCAATGACCAATGTCATCACAGTGCTCCATGCCGTTGTCATCACAATGCTCCATGGTCCCTGTAATCACAATGCTCCATACTCTTGTCATCACAATGTTCCTTGGCCTTTGTCATCACAGTGCTCCATGATACCTTTAATCAAAATTCTACATGACCACTCTCATCACAATGCAAGATGACCAATGTCATCACAATGCCCCATGACACGTGTCATCACAATTCGCCTTGGCCCTTGTCATCTCAATGCTGTATGAAACGTGTCATCAGTAGCTCCCAAGACCCTTGTCATCACAATGCTCCATGAACTCTGTTATCTCAATGTTCCATGGCCTTTGTATTCACAATGCTCCATTGTCCCGATAATCGCGTTGCTCCATGAACACTTTCATCACAATGCTCCTTGACCACTGTCACCATAATGCCCCATGACGTCTCTCATCACTGTGCTCCAAGGCCACTCTCATCAAAATGCTCCATGATCTGTGTCAGCACAATATTGCATGACACTTGTCATCACAATGCTCCATGATCCCTCTAATCACAATGATCCCTGCCAATTTCATCACAATGACCCAAGTCTCCTGTAATCACAATGCTCCATGCCCTTGTCATCACAATGCTCCAGGTCTGTTGTCATCACCATGCTTCATACCCGTGTCATCACAATGCTCCATGAATCTTGTCCTCACAATGCTCCATGGCCCATGTCATCACAATGCTCCATGACCCCTCTCATCACAATGCTCTATGGCCTTTGTCATCACAATGCTCCGTGACCCCCGTCAACACAGTGCCTGATGACCCCTGTCATCAAAATGTTAAATGGCACTTGTCATCACAATGCTCTATGATGCCTGTCATCACTATTCTCCATGTCACTTGTTATCACAAGGCTCCATGGCCCCTGTACTCCCAGTACTCCATGACCCCTTTCATCCCAATGCCCAATGTCACCTCTGATCACAATTCTCAATGGCATTTGTCATCACGATGCTCCATGACACCTGTCATCACAATGCTCCATGAGACTTGTCATCACAATGCTCCATGGCCCCTCTCATTCCTGTGCTCCATAATAACTTTAATCACATTTCTAGATGACCACTGCCATCACAATGCCCCATGACATTGTCATCACAATTCGCCATGACCATTGTCATCACAATGCTCCATGAACCATGTCATCACAGGGTCCCAGGACACTTGTCCTCACAATGATCCATTACCACTTTCATCACAATGCTCCATGACCACTGTCATCTCAATGCTCCATGGCCTTTGTATTCACAATGCTCCATGGCCCCTGTAATCACAGTGCTCCATAACACCTTTCATCATAATGCTCCATGACCACTGCCATCTCAATGCCTCATGACGCCTGTCATCACAATTCTCCAAGGCCCCTCTCATCACAGTGCTCCATGACACTTGTCATCCCATTGCTCCATAACACCTGTCATCACAGTGTTCCCTGCCCATGTCATCAAAATGCTCCATGTCCCCTATAATCACAATGCTCCATGCCTTTTTCCTCACAAAGCTCCAGAATTTTGTCATCACAATGTTCCATGACCGTGGCATCCCAATGCTCCATGGCCCTTGTCATCACAATGCTCCAGAATTCTTGTCATCACAATGTTCCATGAACGTGTCATCACAATGCTACATGACCCTGGTCATCACAGTTCTCCATGACCTTTGTCATCACAATGCTCTATGTCACTTTTCATCACAATTCTCAATGACCACTTTAATCACTATGCTCGCTGACCATTTTCATCACATTTCTCTATTGTCATTACAATTCCCCATGGCCCCTTTCTTCACAATTCTCCATGATGCCTGTCATCACAATGCTCCATGGCTTTTGTTATCACAATGTTCCAGGACCAGTTTCATCACAATACTCCATCCCCCTTGTCATCACAGTGCACAATGAAAGCTTTCATTACAATGCTCCATGACACTTGTCATCACAATGCTCCATGGCCTTTATCGTCACAATGCTCCCAGGCACCTTTCATCACGATATTCCATGAAAACTTTCATCATAATGCTCCATGACCATTGTCATCACAATAGTCCATACCCATGTTAACACAATGCTGCATAATCCCTGTCATCCCAATTCTCCATGACTGCTGTCATCACAATAATCCAGGACAATTTTCATAACAATGCTTCATGCCCCCAGTCATCACAGTGCTCCATGATACCTTTCATCACAATTCCTAGATGATCAATGTCATCACAATGCCCCATGACACCTGTTACCACAATTCGCTATGACCCTTGTCATCACAATACTCGATGAACCGTGTCATCACAGTGTTCCAGGACACATGTCATCACAATGATCCATTAATATTTTCATCACAATGCTCCAATACACCTGTCATCACAATGCTCCATGTCCCCTCTTATCATATTGCTCCATGATCTCTTTCATCACAATGCTCCATGACCACTGTCATCACCATACCTCAAGACGCCTGTCATCTCAATGCTCCATGGCCCCTTTCATCACAGTGCTCCATGAACCCAGTCATCACAATGTTCCCTGCCCTCTTCGTCACAATGCTCCATGGGCCCTGTCATCACAATGCTCCATGCCCTTGTCATCAAAATTCTCCAGAACTCTTGTCATCATAATGTTCCATGCCAATGTCATCAAAATGTCCCATGACACTTGTCATCACAATGCTCCATGGCCTTTGTCATCACAATGTTCCATGGCCCCTGTCATCACAGTGCTCCTTGATACCTTTCATCACAATTCTACATGACCACTGTCATCACAATGCCCCATTTCAGATGTCATCACAATTCGCCATGGTCCTTGTCATAACAATGCTCCATGAACCGTGTCATCACAAGGTTTCAGGACACTTGTCATCACAATGATCCATGATCACTTTCATCACAATGCTCCATGAACCCTGTCATCTCAATGCTCCATAGCCTTTGTATTCACAATGCTCCATGGCCCCTGTAATCACAGTGCTCCATGACCCCTTTCATCACAATGCTCCAAGACCGCTGTCATCACAATGTCCCATGACGCCTGCCACCAACAATCTCCAAGGGCTCCCTTACCAAAAAGCTCCATGATCCCTGTCAGTACAATGTTCCATGACACTTTTCATCACAATGCTCCATGACACCTGTCATCACAAAGTTCTCTGCCCATATCATCACAATGCTACTTGTCACCTTTCATCACAATGCTCCGTGCCCTTTCATCACAATGCTCCAGATTTCTTGTCATCACAATGTTCCTTGACCGTGTCATCACAATGCTCCATGACCCGTGTCCTCACAAAGCTCCATGACCCCTGGCATCACAATGATCCATGATTCCTTTCCTCAGAGTGCTCCAGTACCCTTTTCATCACAATGCTCCATGCCATTGTCAGCACAATGCTCCTTGGACCCTGTCATCAAAATGCTCCATCCCCTTTTCATCACAATGCTCCAGATATCCTATCATTACAATGCTCCATGCCCGTGTCAACACAATGCTCCATGACCCCTGTCATCAAAATGCTTGATGAAACTTGTTATCAGAATGTTCCATGACCCCTGTCATCAAAATGATCCCTGACACTTGTCATCGCAATGCTGCATGATACATTTCATCCCAATCCTCTGTGACCGCTGTCATCACAATGCTCCAGGACAACTTTCATAACAATGCTCCATGACCCCTGTCATCACAACGTTCCATGAAAGTTGTCATCAAAATGCTCCATGACCCCGGACACCACAAGGTTCCCTGCCCTTGTCATCACAATGGTACATGGCCTGGTCATCACAATGTTCCATGGCCTCTGTCATCACCATGCTCCATGGTCTTTCTCATCACAATGCTCTATGACCCCTGTCATCACAATGCTTGATGACCATTGTCATCACAATGCTCCAAGGCCCCTGTCATCACAATGCCTCATGGTCTTTGTAATCACAAAGCTCAATGACCAATGTCATCACAGTGCTCCATGCCGTTGTCATCACAATGCTCCATGGTCCCTGTAATCACAATGCTCCATACTCTTGTCATCACAATGTTCCTTGGCCTTTGTCATCACAGTGCTCCATGATACCTTTAATCAAAATTCTACATGACCACTCTCATCACAATGCAAGATGACCAATGTCATCACAATGCCCCATGACACGTGTCATCACAATTCGCCTTGGCCCTTGTCATCTCAATGCTGTATGAAACGTGTCATCAGTAGCTCCCAAGACCCTTGTCATCACAATGCTCCATGAACTCTGTTATCTCAATGTTCCATGGCCTTTGTATTCACAATGCTCCATTGTCCCGATAATCGCGTTGCTCCATGAACACTTTCATCACAATGCTCCTTGACCACTGTCACCATAATGCCCCATGACGTCTCTCATCACTGTGCTCCAAGGCCACTCTCATCAAAATGCTCCATGATCTGTGTCAGCACAATATTGCATGACACTTGTCATCACAATGCTCCATGATCCCTCTAATCACAATGATCCCTGCCAATTTCATCACAATGACCCAAGTCTCCTGTAATCACAATGCTCCATGCCCTTGTCATCACAATGCTCCAGGTCTGTTGTCATCACCATGCTTCATACCCGTGTCATCACAATGCTCCATGAATCTTGTCCTCACAATGCTCCATGGCCCATGTCATCACAATGCTCCATGACCCCTCTCATCACAATGCTCTATGGCCTTTGTCATCACAATGCTCCGTGACCCCCGTCAACACAGTGCCTGATGACCCCTGTCATCAAAATGTTAAATGGCACTTGTCATCACAATGCTCTATGATGCCTGTCATCACTATTCTCCATGTCACTTGTTATCACAAGGCTCCATGGCCCCTGTACTCCCAGTACTCCATGACCCCTTTCATCCCAATGCCCAATGTCACCTCTGATCACAATTCTCAATGGCATTTGTCATCACGATGCTCCATGACACCTGTCATCACAATGCTCCATGAGACTTGTCATCACAATGCTCCATGGCCCCTCTCATTCCTGTGCTCCATAATAACTTTAATCACATTTCTAGATGACCACTGCCATCACAATGCCCCATGACATTGTCATCACAATTCGCCATGACCATTGTCATCACAATGCTCCATGAACCATGTCATCACAGGGTCCCAGGACACTTGTCCTCACAATGATCCATTACCACTTTCATCACAATGCTCCATGACCACTGTCATCTCAATGCTCCATGGCCTTTGTATTCACAACGCTCCATGGCCCCTGTAATCACAGTGCTCCATAACACCTTTCATCATAATGCTCCATGACCACTGCCATCTCAATGCCTCATGACGCCTGTCATCACAATTCTCCAAGGCCCCTCTCATCACAGTGCTCCATGACACTTGTCATCCCATTGCTCCATAACACCTGTCATCACAGTGTTCCCTGCCCATGTCATCAAAATGCTCCATGTCCCCTATAATCACAATGCTCCATGCCTTTTTCCTCACAAAGCTCCAGAATTTTGTCATCACAATGTTCCATGACCGTGGCATCCCAATGCTCCATGGCCCTTGTCATCACAATGCTCCAGAATTCTTGTCATCACAATGTTCCATGAACGTGTCATCACAATGCTACATGACCCTGGTCATCACAGTTCTCCATGACCTTTGTCATCACAATGCTCTATGTCACTTTTCATCACAATTCTCAATGACCACTTTAATCACTATGCTCGCTGACCATTTTCATCACATTTCTCTATTGTCATTACAATTCCCCATGGCCCCTTTCTTCACAATTCTCCATGATGCCTGTCATCACAATGCTCCATGGCATTTGTTATCACAATGTTCCAGGACCAGTTTCATCACAATACTCCATCCCCCTTGTCATCACAGTGCACAATGAAAGCTTTCATTACAATGCTCCATGACACTTGTCATCACAATGCTCCATGGCCTTTATCGTCACAATGCTCCCAGGCACCTTTCATCACGATATTCCATGAAAACTTTCATCATAATGCTCCATGACCATTGTCATCACAATAGTCCATACCCATGTTAACACAATGCTGCATAATCCCTGTCATCCCAATTCTCCATGACTGCTGTCATCACAATAATCCAGGACAATTTTCATAACAATGCTTCATGCCCCCAGTCATCACAGTGCTCCATGATACCTTTCATCACAATTCCTAGATGATCAATGTCATCACAATGCCCCATGACACCTGTTACCACAATTCGCTATGACCCTTGTCATCACAATACTCGATGAACCGTGTCATCACAGTGTTCCAGGACACATGTCATCACAATGATCCATTAATATTTTCATCACAATGCTCCAATACACCTGTCATCACAATGCTCCATGTCCCCTCTTATCATATTGCTCCATGATCTCTTTCATCACAATGCTCCATGACCACTGTCATCACCATACCTCAAGACGCCTGTCATCTCAATGCTCCATGGCCCCTTTCATCACAGTGCTCCATGAACCCAGTCATCACAATGTTCCCTGCCCTCTTCGTCACAATGCTCCATGGGCCCTGTCATCACAATGCTCCATGCCCTTGTCATCAAAATTCTCCAGAACTCTTGTCATCATAATGTTCCATGCCAATGTCATCAAAATGTCCCATGACACTTGTCATCACAATGCTCCATGGCCTTTGTCATCACAATGTTCCATGGCCCCTGTCATCACAGTGCTCCTTGATACCTTTCATCACAATTCTACATGACCACTGTCATCACAATGCCCCATTTCAGATGTCATCACAATTCGCCATGGTCCTTGTCATAACAATGCTCCATGAACCGTGTCATCACAAGGTTTCAGGACACTTGTCATCACAATGATCCATGATCACTTTCATCACAATGCTCCATGAACCCTGTCATCTCAATGCTCCATAGCCTTTGTATTCACAATGCTCCATGGCCCCTGTAATCACAGTGCTCCATGACCCCTTTCATCACAATGCTCCAAGACCGCTGTCATCACAATGTCCCATGACGCCTGCCACCAACAATCTCCAAGGGCTCCCTTACCAAAAAGCTCCATGATCCCTGTCAGTACAATGTTCCATGACACTTTTCATCACAATGCTCCATGACACCTGTCATCACAAAGTTCTCTGCCCATATCATCACAATGCTACTTGTCACCTTTCATCACAATGCTCCGTGCCCTTTCATCACAATGCTCCAGATTTCTTGTCATCACAATGTTCCTTGACCGTGTCATCACAATGCTCCATGACCCGTGTCCTCACAAAGCTCCATGACCCCTGGCATCACAATGATCCATGATTCCTTTCCTCAGAGTGCTCCAGTACCCTTTTCATCACAATGCTCCATGCCATTGTCAGCACAATGCTCCTTGGACCCTGTCATCAAAATGCTCCATCCCCTTTTCATCACAATGCTCCAGATATCCTATCATTACAATGCTCCATGCCCGTGTCAACACAATGCTCCATGACCCCTGTCATCAAAATGCTTGATGAAACTTGTTATCAGAATGTTCCATGACCCCTGTCATCAAAATGATCCCTGACACTTGTCATCGCAATGCTGCATGATACATTTCATCCCAATCCTCTGTGACCGCTGTCATCACAATGCTCCAGGACAACTTTCATAACAATGCTCCATGACCCCTGTCATCACAACGTTCCATGAAAGTTGTCATCAAAATGCTCCATGACCCCGGACACCACAAGGTTCCCTGCCCTTGTCATCACAATGGTACATGGCCTGGTCATCACAATGTTCCATGGCCTCTGTCATCACCATGCTCCATGGTCTTTCTCATCACAATGCTCTATGACCCCTGTCATCACAATGCTTGATGACCATTGTCATCACAATGCTCCAAGGCCCCTGTCATCACAATGCCTCATGGTCTTTGTAATCACAAAGCTCAATGACCAATGTCATCACAGTGCTCCATGCCGTTGTCATCACAATGCTCCATGGTCCCTGTAATCACAATGCTCCATACTCTTGTCATCACAATGTTCCTTGGCCTTTGTCATCACAGTGCTCCATGATACCTTTAATCAAAATTCTACATGACCACTCTCATCACAATGCAAGATGACCAATGTCATCACAATGCCCCATGACACGTGTCATCACAATTCGCCTTGGCCCTTGTCATCTCAATGCTGTATGAAACGTGTCATCAGTAGCTCCCAAGACCCTTGTCATCACAATGCTCCATGAACTCTGTTATCTCAATGTTCCATGGCCTTTGTATTCACAATGCTCCATTGTCCCGATAATCGCGTTGCTCCATGAACACTTTCATCACAATGCTCCTTGACCACTGTCACCATAATGCCCCATGACGTCTCTCATCACTGTGCTCCAAGGCCACTCTCATCAAAATGCTCCATGATCTGTGTCAGCACAATATTGCATGACACTTGTCATCACAATGCTCCATGATCCCTCTAATCACAATGATCCCTGCCAATTTCATCACAATGACCCAAGTCTCCTGTAATCACAATGCTCCATGCCCTTGTCATCACAATGCTCCAGGTCTGTTGTCATCACCATGCTTCATACCCGTGTCATCACAATGCTCCATGAATCTTGTCCTCACAATGCTCCATGGCCCATGTCATCACAATGCTCCATGACCCCTCTCATCACAATGCTCTATGGCCTTTGTCATCACAATGCTCCGTGACCCCCGTCAACACAGTGCCTGATGACCCCTGTCATCAAAATGTTAAATGGCACTTGTCATCACAATGCTCTATGATGCCTGTCATCACTATTCTCCATGTCACTTGTTATCACAAGGCTCCATGGCCCCTGTACTCCCAGTACTCCATGACCCCTTTCATCCCAATGCCCAATGTCACCTCTGATCACAATTCTCAATGGCATTTGTCATCACGATGCTCCATGACACCTGTCATCACAATGCTCCATGAGACTTGTCATCACAATGCTCCATGGCCCCTCTCATTCCTGTGCTCCATAATAACTTTAATCACATTTCTAGATGACCACTGCCATCACAATGCCCCATGACATTGTCATCACAATTCGCCATGACCATTGTCATCACAATGCTCCATGAACCATGTCATCACAGGGTCCCAGGACACTTGTCCTCACAATGATCCATTACCACTTTCATCACAATGCTCCATGACCACTGTCATCTCAATGCTCCATGGCCTTTGTATTCACAACGCTCCATGGCCCCTGTAATCACAGTGCTCCATAACACCTTTCATCATAATGCTCCATGACCACTGCCATCTCAATGCCTCATGACGCCTGTCATCACAATTCTCCAAGGCCCCTCTCATCACAGTGCTCCATGACACTTGTCATCCCATTGCTCCATAACACCTGTCATCACAGTGTTCCCTGCCCATGTCATCAAAATGCTCCATGTCCCCTATAATCACAATGCTCCATGCCTTTTTCCTCACAAAGCTCCAGAATTTTGTCATCACAATGTTCCATGACCGTGGCATCCCAATGCTCCATGGCCCTTGTCATCACAATGCTCCAGAATTCTTGTCATCACAATGTTCCATGAACGTGTCATCACAATGCTACATGACCCTGGTCATCACAGTTCTCCATGACCTTTGTCATCACAATGCTCTATGTCACTTTTCATCACAATTCTCAATGACCACTTTAATCACTATGCTCGCTGACCATTTTCATCACATTTCTCTATTGTCATTACAATTCCCCATGGCCCCTTTCTTCACAATTCTCCATGATGCCTGTCATCACAATGCTCCATGGCATTTGTTATCACAATGTTCCAGGACCAGTTTCATCACAATACTCCATCCCCCTTGTCATCACAGTGCACAATGAAAGCTTTCATTACAATGCTCCATGACACTTGTCATCACAATGCTCCATGGCCTTTATCGTCACAATGCTCCCAGGCACCTTTCATCACGATATTCCATGAAAACTTTCATCATAATGCTCCATGACCATTGTCATCACAATAGTCCATACCCATGTTAACACAATGCTGCATAATCCCTGTCATCCCAATTCTCCATGACTGCTGTCATCACAATAATCCAGGACAATTTTCATAACAATGCTTCATGCCCCCAGTCATCACAGTGCTCCATGATACCTTTCATCACAATTCCTAGATGATCAATGTCATCACAATGCCCCATGACACCTGTTACCACAATTCGCTATGACCCTTGTCATCACAATACTCGATGAACCGTGTCATCACAGTGTTCCAGGACACATGTCATCACAATGATCCATTAATATTTTCATCACAATGCTCCAATACACCTGTCATCACAATGCTCCATGTCCCCTCTTATCATATTGCTCCATGATCTCTTTCATCACAATGCTCCATGACCACTGTCATCACCATACCTCAAGACGCCTGTCATCTCAATGCTCCATGGCCCCTTTCATCACAGTGCTCCATGAACCCAGTCATCACAATGTTCCCTGCCCTCTTCGTCACAATGCTCCATGGGCCCTGTCATCACAATGCTCCATGCCCTTGTCATCAAAATTCTCCAGAACTCTTGTCATCATAATGTTCCATGCCAATGTCATCAAAATGTCCCATGACACTTGTCATCACAATGCTCCATGGCCTTTGTCATCACAATGTTCCATGGCCCCTGTCATCACAGTGCTCCTTGATACCTTTCATCACAATTCTACATGACCACTGTCATCACAATGCCCCATTTCAGATGTCATCACAATTCGCCATGGTCCTTGTCATAACAATGCTCCATGAACCGTGTCATCACAAGGTTTCAGGACACTTGTCATCACAATGATCCATGATCACTTTCATCACAATGCTCCATGAACCCTGTCATCTCAATGCTCCATAGCCTTTGTATTCACAATGCTCCATGGCCCCTGTAATCACAGTGCTCCATGACCCCTTTCATCACAATGCTCCAAGACCGCTGTCATCACAATGCCCCATGACGCCTGCCACCAACAATCTCCAAGGGCTCCCTTACCAAAAAGCTCCATGATCCCTGTCAGTACAATGTTCCATGACACTTTTCATCACAATGCTCCATGACACCTGTCATCACAAAGTTCTCTGCCCATATCATCACAATGCTACTTGTCACCTTTCATCACAATGCTCCGTGCCCTTTCATCACAATGCTCCAGATTTCTTGTCATCACAATGTTCCTTGACCGTGTCATCACAATGCTCCATGACCCGTGTCCTCACAAAGCTCCATGACCCCTGGCATCACAATGATCCATGATTCCTTTCCTCAGAGTGCTCCAGTACCCTTTTCATCACAATGCTCCATGCCATTGTCAGCACAATGCTCCTTGGACCCTGTCATCAAAATGCTCCATCCCCTTTTCATCACAATGCTCCAGATATCCTATCATTACAATGCTCCATGCCCGTGTCAACACAATGCTCCATGACCCCTGTCATCAAAATGCTTGATGAAACTTGTTATCAGAATGTTCCATGACCCCTGTCATCAAAATGATCCCTGACACTTGTCATCGCAATGCTGCATGATACATTTCATCCCAATCCTCTGTGACCGCTGTCATCACAATGCTCCAGGACAACTTTCATAACAATGCTCCATGACCCCTGTCATCACAACGTTCCATGAAAGTTGTCATCAAAATGCTCCATGACCCCGGACACCACAAGGTTCCCTGCCCTTGTCATCACAATGGTACATGGCCTGGTCATCACAATGTTCCATGGCCTCTGTCATCACCATGCTCCATGGTCTTTCTCATCACAATGCTCTATGACCCCTGTCATCACAATGCTTGATGACCATTGTCATCACAATGCTCCAAGGCCCCTGTCATCACAATGCCTCATGGTCTTTGTAATCACAAAGCTCAATGACCAATGTCATCACAGTGCTCCATGCCGTTGTCATCACAATGCTCCATGGTCCCTGTAATCACAATGCTCCATACTCTTGTCATCACAATGTTCCTTGGCCTTTGTCATCACAGTGCTCCATGATACCTTTAATCAAAATTCTACATGACCACTCTCATCACAATGCAAGATGACCAATGTCATCACAATGCCCCATGACACGTGTCATCACAATTCGCCTTGGCCCTTGTCATCTCAATGCTGTATGAAACGTGTCATCAGTAGCTCCCAAGACCCTTGTCATCACAATGCTCCATGAACTCTGTTATCTCAATGTTCCATGGCCTTTGTATTCACAATGCTCCATTGTCCCGATAATCGCGTTGCTCCATGAACACTTTCATCACAATGCTCCTTGACCACTGTCACCATAATGCCCCATGACGTCTCTCATCACTGTGCTCCAAGGCCACTCTCATCAAAATGCTCCATGATCTGTGTCAGCACAATATTGCATGACACTTGTCATCACAATGCTCCATGATCCCTCTAATCACAATGATCCCTGCCAATTTCATCACAATGACCCAAGTCTCCTGTAATCACAATGCTCCATGCCCTTGTCATCACAATGCTCCAGGTCTGTTGTCATCACCATGCTTCATACCCGTGTCATCACAATGCTCCATGAATCTTGTCCTCACAATGCTCCATGGCCCATGTCATCACAATGCTCCATGACCCCTCTCATCACAATGCTCTATGGCCTTTGTCATCACAATGCTCCGTGACCCCCGTCAACACAGTGCCTGATGACCCCTGTCATCAAAATGTTAAATGGCACTTGTCATCACAATGCTCTATGATGCCTGTCATCACTATTCTCCATGTCACTTGTTATCACAAGGCTCCATGGCCCCTGTACTCCCAGTACTCCATGACCCCTTTCATCCCAATGCCCAATGTCACCTCTGATCACAATTCTCAATGGCATTTGTCATCACGATGCTCCATGACACCTGTCATCACAATGCTCCATGAGACTTGTCATCACAATGCTCCATGGCCCCTCTCATTCCTGTGCTCCATAATAACTTTAATCACATTTCTAGATGACCACTGCCATCACAATGCCCCATGACATTGTCATCACAATTCGCCATGACCATTGTCATCACAATGCTCCATGAACCATGTCATCACAGGGTCCCAGGACACTTGTCCTCACAATGATCCATTACCACTTTCATCACAATGCTCCATGACCACTGTCATCTCAATGCTCCATGGCCTTTGTATTCACAATGCTCCATGGCCCCTGTAATCACAGTGCTCCATAACACCTTTCATCATAATGCTCCATGACCACTGCCATCTCAATGCCTCATGACGCCTGTCATCACAATTCTCCAAGGCCCCTCTCATCACAGTGCTCCATGACACTTGTCATCCCATTGCTCCATAACACCTGTCATCACAGTGTTCCCTGCCCATGTCATCAAAATGCTCCATGTCCCCTATAATCACAATGCTCCATGCCTTTTTCCTCACAAAGCTCCAGAATTTTGTCATCACAATGTTCCATGACCGTGGCATCCCAATGCTCCATGGCCCTTGTCATCACAATGCTCCAGAATTCTTGTCATCACAATGTTCCATGAACGTGTCATCACAATGCTACATGACCCTGGTCATCACAGTTCTCCATGACCTTTGTCATCACAATGCTCTATGTCACTTTTCATCACAATTCTCAATGACCACTTTAATCACTATGCTCGCTGACCATTTTCATCACATTTCTCTATTGTCATTACAATTCCCCATGGCCCCTTTCTTCACAATTCTCCATGATGCCTGTCATCACAATGCTCCATGGCTTTTGTTATCACAATGTTCCAGGACCAGTTTCATCACAATACTCCATCCCCCTTGTCATCACAGTGCACAATGAAAGCTTTCATTACAATGCTCCATGACACTTGTCATCACAATGCTCCATGGCCTTTATCGTCACAATGCTCCCAGGCACCTTTCATCACGATATTCCATGAAAACTTTCATCATAATGCTCCATGACCATTGTCATCACAATAGTCCATACCCATGTTAACACAATGCTGCATAATCCCTGTCATCCCAATTCTCCATGACTGCTGTCATCACAATAATCCAGGACAATTTTCATAACAATGCTTCATGCCCCCAGTCATCACAGTGCTCCATGATACCTTTCATCACAATTCCTAGATGATCAATGTCATCACAATGCCCCATGACACCTGTTATCACAATTCGCTATGACCCTTGTCATCACAATACTCGATGAACCGTGTCATCACAGTGTTCCAGGACACATGTCATCACAATGATCCATTAATATTTTCATCACAATGCTCCAATACACCTGTCATCACAATGCTCCATGTCCCCTCTTATCATATTGCTCCATGATCTCTTTCATCACAATGCTCCATGACCACTGTCATCACCATACCTCAAGACGCCTGTCATCTCAGTGCTCCATGGCCCCTTTCATCACAATGCTCCATGAACCCAGTCATCACAATGTTCCCTGCCCTCTTCGTCACAATGCTCCATGGGCCCTGTCATCACAATGCTCCATGCCCTTGTCATCAAAATTCTCCAGAACTCTTGTCATCATAATGTTCCATGCCAATGTCATCAAAATGTCCCATGACACTTGTCATCACAATGCTCCATGGCCTTTGTCATCACAATGTTCCATGGCCCCTGTCATCACAGTGCTCCTTGATACCTTTCATCACAATTCTACATGACCACTGTCATCACAATGCCCCATTTCAGATGTCATCACAATTCGCCATGGTCCTTGTCATAACAATGCTCCATGAACCGTGTCATCACAAGGTTTCAGGACACTTGTCATCACAATGATCCATGATCACTTTCATCACAATGCTCCATGAACCCTGTCATCTCAATGCTCCATAGCCTTTGTATTCACAATGCTCCATGGCCCCTGTAATCACAGTGCTCCATGACCCCTTTCATCACAATGCTCCAAGACCGCTGTCATCACAATGCCCCATGACGCCTGCCACCACCAATCTCCAAGGGCTCCCTTACCAAAAAGCTCCATGATCCCTCTCAGTACAATGTTCCATGACACTTTTCATCACAATGCTCCATGACCCCTGTCATCACAAAGTTCTCTGCCCATATCATCACAATGCTACTTGTCACCTTTCATCACAATGCTCCATGCCCTTTCATCACAATGCTCCAGATTTCTTGTCATCACAATGTTCCTTGACCGTGTCATCACAATGCTCCATGACCCGTGTCATCACAAAGCTCCATGACCCCTGGCATCACAATGATCCATGATTCCTTTCCTCACAATGCTCCAGTACCCTTTTCATCACAATGCTCCATGCCATTGTCAGCACAATGCTACTTGGACACTGTCATCAAAATGCTCCATCCCCTTTTCATCACAATGCTCCAGATATCCTATCATTACAATGCTCCATGCCCGTGTCAACACAATGCTCCATGACCCCTGTCATCAAAATGCTTGATGAACCTTGTTATCAGAATGTTCCATGACCCCTGTCATCAAAATGATCCCTGACCGTTGTCATCGCAATGCTGCATGATACCTTTCATCCCAATCCTCTGTGACCGCTGTCATCACAATGCTCCAGGACAACTTTCATCACAATGCTCCATGCCCTGGTCATCAAAATGCTCCAGAACTCTTGTCATCATAATGCTCCATGCCAATGTCATCAAAATGCCCCATGACACTTGTCATCACAATGCTCCATGGCCTTTGTCATCACAATGTTCCATGGCCCCTGTCATCACAGTGCTCCATGTTACCTTTCAATACAATTCTACATGACCACTGCCATCACAATGCCCCATGACAGATGACACCACAATTCGCCATGGTCCTTGTCATCACAATGCTCCATGAACTGTGTCATCACAAGGTTCCAGGACACTTGTCATCACAATGATCCATGATCACTTTCATCACAATGCTCCATGAACCCTGTCATCTCAATGCTCCATGGCCTTTGTATTCACAATGCTCCATGGCCCCTGTAATCACAGAGCTCCATGACCCCTTTCATCCCAATGCTCCAAGACCGCTGTCATCACAATGCCCCATGACGCCTGCCTTCACAAATCTCCAAGACCTCTCTTACCAAAAAGCTCCATGATCCCTGTCAGTACAATGTTCCATGACACTTTTTATCACAATGCTCCATGACCCCTGTCATCAAAAAGTTCTCTGCCCATATCGTCACAATGCTCCTTGTCACCTTTCATCACAATGCACCATGCCCTTTCATCACAATGCTCCAGAATTCTTGTCATCGCAATGTTCCTTGACCGTGTCATCACAATGCTCCATGACCCTTGTCATCACAAAGCTCCATGACCCCTGTCATCACAATGATCCATGATTCCTTTCCTCACAGTGCTCCAGTACCCTTTTCATCACAATGCTCCATGCCATTGTCAGCACAATTCTCCTTGGACCCTCTCATCAAAATGCTCCATCCCCTTTTCATCACAATGCTCCAGATATCCTATCATTACAATGCTCCATGCTCGTGTCAACACAATGCTCCATGACCCCTGTCATCAAAATGCTTTATGAACCTTGTTATCAGAATGTTCCATGACCCCTGTCATCCAAATGATCCATGACCGTTGTCATCACAATGCTGCATGATACCTTTCATCCCAATTCTCTGTGACCGCTGTCATCACAATGCTCCAGGACAACTTTCATCACAATGCTCCATGACCCCTGTCATCACAACGTTCCATGAAATTTGTCATCAAAATGCTCCATGACCCCGGTCACCACAAGGTTCCCTGCCCTTGTCATCACAATGGTACTTGGCCTGGTCATCACAATGTTCCATGGCCTCTGTCATCACCATGCTCCATGGTCTTTCTCATCACAATGCTCTATGACCCCTGTCATCACAATGCTTGATGACCATTGTCATCACAATGCTCCAAGGCCCCTGTCATCACAATGCCTCATGGTCTTTGTAATCACAATGCTCAATGACCAATGTCATCACAGTGCTCCATGCCGTTGTCATCACAATGCTCCATGGTCCCTGTAATCACAATGCTCCATACCCTTGTCATCACAATGCTCCAGAACACTTGTCATCAAAATGCTCCATTCCCGTGTCATCACATTGCTGAATGACACTTGTCATCACAATGTTCCTTGGCCTTTGTCATCACAGTGCTCCATGATACCTTTAATCAAAATTCTACATGACCACTCTCATCACAATGCAAGATGACCAATGTCATCACAATGCCCCATGACACGTGTCATCACAATTCGCCTTGGCCCTTGTCATCTCAATGCTGTATGAAACGTGTCATCAGTAGCTCCCAAGACCCTTGTCATCACAATGCTCCATGAACTCTGTTATCTCAATGTTCCATGGCCTTTGTATTCACAAAGCTCCATTGTCCCGATAATCGCGTTGCTCCATGAACACTTTCATCACAATGCTCCTTGACCACTGTCACCATAATGCCCCATGACGTCTCTCATCACTGTGCTCCAAGGCCACTCTCATCAAAATGCCCCATGATCTGTGTCAGCACAATATTGCATGGCACTTGTCATCACAATGCTCCATGATCCCTCTAATCACAATGATCCCTGCCAATTTCATCACAATGACCCAAGTCTCCTGTAATCACCATGCTCCATGCCCTTGTCATCACAATGCTCCAGGTCTGTTGTCATCACCTTGCTTCATGCCCGTGTCATCACAATGCTCCATGAATCTTGTCTTCACAATGCTCCATGGCCTATGTCATCACAATGCTCCATGACCCCTCTCATCACAATGCTCTATGGCCTTTGTCATCACAATGCTCCGTGACCCCCGTCAACACAATGCCTGATGACCCCTGTCATCAAAAGGCTAAATGGCACTTGTCATCACAATGCTCTATGATGCCTGTCATCACTATTCTCCATGTCACTTGTTATCACAAGGCTCCATGGCCCCTGTACTCCCAGTACTCCATGACCCCTTTCATCACAATGCCCAATGTCACCTCTGATCACAATTCTCAATGGCATTTGTCATCACGATGCTCCATGACACCTGTCATCACAATGCTCCATGAGACTTGTCATCACAATGCTCCATGGCCCCTCTCATTACTGTGCTCCATAATAACTTTAATCACATTTCTAGATGACCACTGCCATCACAATGCCCCATGACATTGTCATCACAATTCGCCATGACAATTGTCATCACAATGCTCCATGAACCATGTCATCACAGGGTCCCAGGACACTTGTCCTCACAATGATCCATTACCACTTTCATCACAATGCTCCATGACCACTGTCATCTCAATGCTCCATGGCCTTTGTATTCACAATGCTCCATGGCCCCTGTAATCACAGTGCTCCATAACACATTTCATCATAATGCTCCATGACCACTGCCATCTCAATGCCTCATGACGCCTGTCATCACAATTCTCCAAGGCCCCTCTCATCACAGTGCTCCATGACACTTGTCATCCCATTGCTCCATAACACCTGTCATCACAGTGTTCCCTGCCCATGTCATCAAAATGCTCCATGTCCCCTATAATCACAATGCTCCATGCCTTTTTCCTCACAAAGCTCCAGAATTTTGTCATCACAATGTTCCATGACCGTGGCATCCCAATGCTCCATGGCCCTTGTCATCACAATGCTCCAGAATTCTTGTCATCACAATGTTCCATGAACGTGTCATCACAATGCTACATGACCCTGGTCATCACAGTTCTCCATGACCTTTGTCATCACAATGCTCTATGTCACTTTTCATCACAATTCTCAATGACCACTTTAATCACTATGCTCGCTGACCATTTTCATCACATTTCTCTATTGTCATTACAATTCCCCATGGCCCCTTTCTTCACTATTCTCCATGATGCCTGTCATCACAATGCTCCATGGCTTTTGTTATCACAATGTTCCAGGACCAGTTTCATCACAATACTCCATCCCCCTTGTCATCACAGTGCACAATGAAAGCTTTCATTACAATGCTCCATGACACTTGTCATCACAATGCTCCATGGCCTTTATCGTCACAATGCTCCCAGGCACTTTTCATCACGATATTCCATGAAAACGTTCATCACATTGCTCCATGACCATTGTCATCACAATAGTCCATACCCATGTCAACACAATGCTGCATAATCCCTGTCATCCCAATTCTCCATGACTGCTGTCATCACAATAATCCAGGACAATTTTCATAACAATGCTTCATGCCCCCAGTCATCACAGTGCTCCATGATACCTTTCATCACAATTCCTAGATGATCAATGTCATCACAATGCCCCATGACACCTGTTACCACAATTCGCTATGACCCTTGTCATCACAATACTCGATGAACCGTGTCATCACAGTGTTCCAGGACACATGTCATCACAATGATCCATTAATATTTTCATCACAATGCTCCAATACACCTGTCATCACAATGCTCCATGTCCCCTCTTATCATATTGCTCCATGATCTCTTTCATCACAATGCTCCATGACCACTGTCATCACCATACCTCAAGACGCCTGTCATCTCAATGCTCCATGGCCCCTTTCATCACAGTGCTCCATGAACCCAGTCATCACAATGTTCCCTGCCCTCTTCGTCACAATGCTCCATGGGCCCTGTCATCACAATGCTCCATGCCCTTGTCATCAAAATTCTCCAGAACTCTTGTCATCATAATGTTCCATGCCAATGTCATCAAAATGTCCCATGACACTTGTCATCACAATGCTCCATGGCCTTTGTCATCACAATGTTCCATGGCCCCTGTCATCACAGTGCTCCTTGATACCTTTCATCACAATTCTACATGACCACTGTCATCACAATGCCCCATTTCAGATGTCATCACAATTCGCCATGGTCCTTGTCATAACAATGCTCCATGAACCGTGTCATCACAAGGTTTCAGGACACTTGTCATCACAATGATCCATGATCACTTTCATCACAATGCTCCATGAACCCTGTCATCTCAATGCTCCATAGCCTTTGTATTCACAATGCTCCATGGCCCCTGTAATCACAGTGCTCCATGACCCCTTTCATCACAATGCTCCAAGACCGCTGTCATCACAATGCCCCATGACGCCTGCCACCAACAATCTCCAAGGGCTCCCTTACCAAAAAGCTCCATGATCCCTGTCAGTACAATGTTCCATGACACTTTTCATCACAATGCTCCATGACACCCGTCATCACAAAGTTCTCTGCCCATATCATCACAATGCTACTTGTCACCTTTCATCACAATGCTCCGTGCCCTTTCATCACAATGCTCCAGATTTCTTGTCATCACAATGTTCCTTGACCGTGTCATCACAATGCTCCATGACCCGTGTCCTCACAAAGCTCCATGACCCCTGGCATCACAATGATCCATGATTCCTTTCCTCAGAGTGCTCCAGTACCCTTTTCATCACAATGCTCCATGCCATTGTCAGCACAATGCTCCTTGGACCCTGTCATCAAAATGCTCCATCCCCTTTTCATCACAATGCTCCAGATATCCTATCATTACAATGCTCCATGCCCGTGTCAACACAATGCTCCATGACCCCTGTCATCAAAATGCTTGATGAAACTTGTTATCAGAATGTTCCATGACCCCTGTCATCAAAATGATCCCTGACAGTTGTCATCGCAATGCTGCATGATACATTTCATCCCAATCCTCTGTGACCGCTGTCATCACAATGCTCCAGGACAACTTTCATAACAATGCTCCATGACCCCTGTCATCACAACGTTCCATGAAAGTTGTCATCAAAATGCTCCATGACCCCGGACACCACAAGGTTCCCTGCCCTTGTCATCACAATGGTACATGGCCTGGTCATCACAATGTTCCATGGCCTCTGTCATCACCATGCTCCATGGTCTTTCTCATCACAATGCTCTATGACCCCTGTCATCACAATGCTTGATGACCATTGTCATCACAATGCTCCAAGGCCCCTGTCATCACAATGCCTCATGGTCTTTGTAATCACAAAGCTCAATGACCAATGTCATCACAGTGCTCCATGCCGTTGTCATCACAATGCTCCATGGTCCCTGTAATCACAATGCTCCATACTCTTGTCATCACAATGTTCCTTGGCCTTTGTCATCACAGTGCTCCATGATACCTTTAATCAAAATTCTACATGACCACTCTCATCACAATGCAAGATGACCAATGTCATCACAATGCCCCATGACACGTGTCATCACAATTCGCCTTGGCCCTTGTCATCTCAATGCTGTATGAAACGTGTCATCAGTAGCTCCCAAGACCCTTGTCATCACAATGCTCCATGAACTCTGTTATCTCAATGTTCCATGGCCTTTGTATTCACAATGCTCCATTGTCCCGATAATCGCGTTGCTCCATGAACACTTTCATCACAATGCTCCTTGACCACTGTCACCATAATGCCCCATGACGTCTCTCATCACTGTGCTCCAAGGCCACTCTCATCAAAATGCTCCATGATCTGTGTCAGCACAATATTGCATGACACTTGTCATCACAATGCTCCATGATCCCTCTAATCACAATGATCCCTGCCAATTTCATCACAATGACCCAAGTCTCCTGTAATCACAATGCTCCATGCCCTTGTCATCACAATGCTCCAGGTCTGTTGTCATCACCATGCTTCATACCCGTGTCATCACAATGCTCCATGAATCTTGTCCTCACAATGCTCCATGGCCCATGTCATCACAATGCTCCATGACCCCTCTCATCACAATGCTCTATGGCCTTTGTCATCACAATGCTCCGTGACCCCCGTCAACACAGTGCCTGATGACCCCTGTCATCAAAATGTTAAATGGCACTTGTCATCACAATGCTCTATGATGCCTGTCATCACTATTCTCCATGTCACTTGTTATCACAAGGCTCCATGGCCCCTGTACTCCCAGTACTCCATGACCCCTTTCATCCCAATGCCCAATGTCACCTCTGATCACAATTCTCAATGGCATTTGTCATCACGATGCTCCATGACACCTGTCATCACAATGCTCCATGAGACTTGTCATCACAATGCTCCATGGCCCCTCTCATTCCTGTGCTCCATAATAACTTTAATCACATTTCTAGATGACCACTGCCATCACAATGCCCCATGACATTGTCATCACAATTCGCCATGACCATTGTCATCACAATGCTCCATGAACCATGTCATCACAGGGTCCCAGGACACTTGTCCTCACAATGATCCATTACCACTTTCATCACAATGCTCCATGACCACTGTCATCTCAATGCTCCATGGCCTTTGTATTCACAATGCTCCATGGCCCCTGTAATCACAGTGCTCCATAACACCTTTCATCATAATGCTCCATGACCACTGCCATCTCAATGCCTCATGACGCCTGTCATCACAATTCTCCAAGGCCCCTCTCATCACAGTGCTCCATGACACTTGTCATCCCATTGCTCCATAACACCTGTCATCACAGTGTTCCCTGCCCATGTCATCAAAATGCTCCATGTCCCCTATAATCACAATGCTCCATGCCTTTTTCCTCACAAAGCTCCAGAATTTTGTCATCACAATGTTCCATGACCGTGGCATCCCAATGCTCCATGGCCCTTGTCATCACAATGCTCCAGAATTCTTGTCATCACAATGTTCCATGAACGTGTCATCACAATGCTACATGACCCTGGTCATCACAGTTCTCCATGACCTTTGTCATCACAATGCTCTATGTCACTTTTCATCACAATTCTCAATGACCACTTTAATCACTATGCTCGCTGACCATTTTCATCACATTTCTCTATTGTCATTACAATTCCCCATGGCCCCTTTCTTCACAATTCTCCATGATGCCTGTCATCACAATGCTCCATGGCTTTTGTTATCACAATGTTCCAGGACCAGTTTCATCACAATACTCCATCCCCCTTGTCATCACAGTGCACAATGAAAGCTTTCATTACAATGCTCCATGACACTTGTCATCACAATGCTCCATGGCCTTTATCGTCACAATGCTCCCAGGCACCTTTCATCACGATATTCCATGAAAACTTTCATCATAATGCTCCATGACCATTGTCATCACAATAGTCCATACCCATGTTAACACAATGCTGCATAATCCCTGTCATCCCAATTCTCCATGACTGCTGTCATCACAATAATCCAGGACAATTTTCATAACAATGCTTCATGCCCCCAGTCATCACAGTGCTCCATGATACCTTTCATCACAATTCCTAGATGATCAATGTCATCACAATGCCCCATGACACCTGTTATCACAATTCGCTATGACCCTTGTCATCACAATACTCGATGAACCGTGTCATCACAGTGTTCCAGGACACATGTCATCACAATGATCCATTAATATTTTCATCACAATGCTCCAATACACCTGTCATCACAATGCTCCATGTCCCCTCTTATCATATTGCTCCATGATCTCTTTCATCACAATGCTCCATGACCACTGTCATCACCATACCTCAAGACGCCTGTCATCTCAGTGCTCCATGGCCCCTTTCATCACAATGCTCCATGAACCCAGTCATCACAATGTTCCCTGCCCTCTTCGTCACAATGCTCCATGGGCCCTGTCATCACAATGCTCCATGCCCTTGTCATCAAAATTCTCCAGAACTCTTGTCATCATAATGTTCCATGCCAATGTCATCAAAATGTCCCATGACACTTGTCATCACAATGCTCCATGGCCTTTGTCATCACAATGTTCCATGGCCCCTGTCATCACAGTGCTCCTTGATACCTTTCATCACAATTCTACTTGACCACTGTCATCACAATGCCCCATTTCAGATGTCATCACAATTCGCCATGGTCCTTGTCATAACAATGCTCCATGAACCGTGTCATCACAAGGTTTCAGGACACTTGTCATCACAATGATCCATGATCACTTTCATCACAATGCTCCATGAACCCTGTCATCTCAATGCTCCATAGCCTTTGTATTCACAATGCTCCATGGCCCCTGTAATCACAGTGCTCCATGACCCCTTTCATCACAATGCTCCAAGACCGCTGTCATCACAATGCCCCATGACGCCTGCCACCACCAATCTCCAAGGGCTCCCTTACCAAAAAGCTCCATGATCCCTGTCAGTACAATGTTCCATGACACTTTTCATCACAATGCTCCATGACCCCTGTCATCACAAAGTTCTCTGCCCATATCATCACAATGCTACTTGTCACCTTTCATCACAATGCTCCATGCCCTTTCATCACAATGCTCCAGATTTCTTGTCATCACAATGTTCCTTGACCGTGTCATCACAATGCTCCATGACCCGTGTCATCACAAAGCTCCATGACCCCTGGCATCACAATGATCCATGATTCCTTTCCTCACAATGCTCCAGTACCCTTTTCATCACAATGCTCCATGCCATTGTCAGCACAATGCTACTTGGACACTGTCATCAAAATGCTCCATCCCCTTTTCATCACAATGCTCCAGATATCCTATCATTACAATGCTCCATGCCCGTGTCAACACAATGCTCCATGACCCCTGTCATCAAAATGCTTGATGAACCTTGTTATCAGAATGTTCCATGACCCCTGTCATCAAAATGATCCCTGACCGTTGTCATCGCAATGCTGCATAATACCTTTCATCCCAATCCTCTGTGACCGCTGTCATCACAATGCTCCAGGACAACTTTCATCACAATGCTCCATGCCCTGGTCATCAAAATGCTCCAGAACTCTTGTGATCATAATGCTCCATGCCAATGTCATCAAAATGCCCCATGACACTTGTCATCACAATGCTCCATGGCCTTTGTCATCACAATGTTCCATGGCCCCTGTCATCACAGTGCTCCATGTTACCTTTCAATACAATTCTACATGACCACTGCCATCACAATGCCCCATGACAGATGACACCACAATTCGCCATGGTCCTTGTCATCACAATGCTCCATGAACTGTGTCATCACAAGGTTCCAGGACACTTGTCATCACAATGATCCATGATCACTTTCATCACAATGCTCCATGAACCCTGTCATCTCAATGCTCCATGGCCTTTGTATTCACAATGCTCCATGGCCCCTGTAATCACAGAGCTCCATGACCCCTTTCATCCCAATGCTCCAAGACCGCTGTCATCACAATGCCCCATGACGCCTGCCTTCACAAATCTCCAAGACCTCTCTTACCAAAAAGCTCCATGATCCCTGTCAGTACAATGTTCCATGACACTTTTTATCACAATGCTCCATGACCCCTGTCATCAAAAAGTTCTCTGCCCATATCGTCACAATGCTCCTTGTCACCTTTCATCACAATGCACCATGCCCTTTCATCACAATGCTCCAGAATTCTTGTCATCGCAATGTTCCTTGACCGTGTCATCACAATGCTCCATGACCCTTGTCATCACAAAGCTCCATGACCCCTGTCATCACAATGATCCATGATTCCTTTCCTCACAGTGCTCCAGTACCCTTTTCATCACAATGCTCCATGCCATTGTCAGCACAATTCTCCTTGGACCCTGTCATCAAAATGCTCCATCCCCTTTTCATCACAATGCTCCAGATATCCTATCATTACAATGCTCCATGCTCGTGTCAACACAATGCTCCATGACCCCTGTCATCAAAATGCTTTATGAACCTTGTTATCAGAATGTTCCATGACCCCTGTCATCCAAATGATCCATGACCGTTGTCATCACAATGCTGCATGATACCTTTCATCCCAATTCTCTGTGACCGCTGTCATCACAATGCTCCAGGACAACTTTCATCACAATGCTCCATGACCCCTGTCATCACAACGTTCCATGAAATTTGTCATCAAAATGCTCCATGACCCTGGTCACCACAAGGTTCCCTGCCCTTGTCATCACAATGGTACTTGGCCTGGTCATCACAATGTTCCATGGCCTCTGTCATCACCATGCTCCATGGTCTTTCTCATCACAATGCTCTATGACCCCTGTCATCACAATGCTTGATGACCATTGTCATCACAATGCTCCAAGGCCCCTGTCATCACAATGCCTCATGGTCTTTGTAATCACAATGCTCAATGACCAATGTCATCACAGTGCTCCATGCCGTTGTCATCACAATGCTCCATGGTCCCTGTAATCACAATGCTCCATACCCTTGTCATCACAATGCTCCAGAACACTTGTCATCAAAATGCTCCATTCCCGTGTCATCACATTGCTGAATGACACTTGTCATCACAATGTTCCTTGGCCTTTGTCATCACAGTGCTCCATGATACCTTTAATCAAAATTCTACATGACCACTCTCATCACAATGCAAGATGACCAATGTCATCACAATGCCCCATGACACGTGTCATCACAATTCGCCTTGGCCCTTGTCATCTCAATGCTGTATGAAACGTGTCATCAGTAGCTCCCAAGACCCTTGTCATCACAATGCTCCATGAACTCTGTTATCTCAATGTTCCATGGCCTTTGTATTCACAAAGCTCCATTGTCCCGATAATCGCGTTGCTCCATGAACACTTTCATCACAATGCTCCTTGACCACTGTCACCATAATGCCCCATGACGTCTCTCATCACTGTGCTCCAAGGCCACTCTCATCAAAATGCCCCATGATCTGTGTCAGCACAATATTGCATGGCACTTGTCATCACAATGCTCCATGATCCCTCTAATCACAATGATCCCTGCCAATTTCATCACAATGACCCAAGTCTCCTGTAATCACCATGCTCCATGCCCTTGTCATCACAATGCTCCAGGTCTGTTGTCATCACCTTGCTTCATGCCCGTGTCATCACAATGCTCCATGAATCTTGTCTTCACAATGCTCCATGGCCTATGTCATCACAATGCTCCATGACCCCTCTCATCACAATGCTCTATGGCCTTTGTCATCACAATGCTCCGTGACCCCCGTCAACACAATGCCTGATGACCCCTGTCATCAAAAGGCTAAATGGCACTTGTCATCACAATGCTCTATGATGCCTGTCATCACTATTCTCCATGTCACTTGTTATCACAAGGCTCCATGGCCCCTGTACTCCCAGTACTCCATGACCCCTTTCATCACAATGCCCAATGTCACCTCTGATCACAATTCTCAATGGCATTTGTCATCACGATGCTCCATGACACCTGTCATCACAATGCTCCATGAGACTTGTCATCACAATGCTCCATGGCCCCTCTCATTACTGTGCTCCATAATAACTTTAATCACATTTCTAGATGACCACTGCCATCACAATGCCCCATGACATTGTCATCACAATTCGCCATGACAATTGTCATCACAATGCTCCATGAACCATGTCATCACAGGGTCCCAGGACACTTGTCCTCACAATGATCCATTACCACTTTCATCACAATGCTCCATGACCACTGTCATCTCAATGCTCCATGGCCTTTGTATTCACAATGCTCCATGGCCCCTGTAATCACAGTGCTCCATAACACATTTCATCATAATGCTCCATGACCACTGCCATCTCAATGCCTCATGACGCCTGTCATCACAATTCTCCAAGGCCCCTCTCATCACAGTGCTCCATGACACTTGTCATCCCATTGCTCCATAACACCTGTCATCACAGTGTTCCCTGCCCATGTCATCAAAATGCTCCATGTCCCCTATAATCACAATGCTCCATGCCTTTTTCCTCACAAAGCTCCAGAATTTTGTCATCACAATGTTCCATGACCGTGGCATCCCAATGCTCCATGGCCCTTGTCATCACAATGCTCCAGAATTCTTGTCATCACAATGTTCCATGAACGTGTCATCACAATGCTACATGACCCTGGTCATCACAGTTCTCCATGACCTTTGTCATCACAATGCTCTATGTCACTTTTCATCACAATTCTCAATGACCACTTTAATCACTATGCTCGCTGACCATTTTCATCACATTTCTCTATTGTCATTACAATTCCCCATGGCCCCTTTCTTCACTATTCTCCATGATGCCTGTCATCACAATGCTCCATGGCTTTTGTTATCACAATGTTCCAGGACCAGTTTCATCACAATACTCCATCCCCCTTGTCATCACAGTGCACAATGAAAGCTTTCATTACAATGCTCCATGACACTTGTCATCACAATGCTCCATGGCCTTTATCGTCACAATGCTCCCAGGCACTTTTCATCACGATATTCCATGAAAACGTTCATCACATTGCTCCATGACCATTGTCATCACAATAGTCCATACCCATGTCAACACAATGCTGCATAATCCCTGTCATCCCAATTCTCCATGACTGCTGTCATCACAATAATCCAGGACAATTTTCATAACAATGCTTCATGCCCCCAGTCATCACAGTGCTCCATGATACCTTTCATCACAATTCCTAGATGATCAATGTCATCACAATGCCCCATGACACCTGTTATCACAATTCGCTATGACCCTTGTCATCACAATACTCGATGAACCGTGTCATCACAGTGTTCCAGGACACATGTCATCACAATGATCCATTAATATTTTCATCACAATGCTCCAATACACCTGTCATCACAATGCTCCATGTCCCCTCTTATCATATTGCTCCATGATCTCTTTCATCACAATGCTCCATGACCACTGTCATCACCATACCTCAAGACGCCTGTCATCTCAGTGCTCCATGGCCCCTTTCATCACAAGGCTCCATGAACCCAGTCATCACAATGTTCCCTGCCCTCTTCGTCACAATGCTCCATGGGCCCTGTCATCACAATGCTCCATGCCCTTGTCATCAAAATTCTCCAGAACTCTTGTCATCATAATGTTCCATGCCAATGTCATCAAAATGTCCCATGACACTTGTCATCACAATGCTCCATGGCCTTTGTCATCACAATGTTCCATGGCCCCTGTCATCACAGTGCTCCTTGATACCTTTCATCACAATTCTACATGACCACTGTCATCACAATGCCCCATTTCAGATGTCATCACAATTCGCCATGGCCCTTGTCATAACAATGCTCCATGAACCGTGTCATCACAAGGTTTCAGGACACTTGTCATCACAATGATCCATGATCACTTTCATCACAATGCTCCATGAACCCTGTCATCTCAATGCTCCATGGCCTTTGTATTCACAATGCTCCATGGCCCCTGTAATCACAGAGCTCCATGACCCCTTTCATCCCAATACTCCAAGACCGCTGTCATCACAATGCCCCATGACGCCTGCCTTCACAAATCTCCAAGACCTCTCTTACCAAAAAGCTCCATGATCCCTGTCAGTACAATGTTCCATGACACTTTTTATCACAATGCTTCATGACCCTTGTCAACAAAAAGTTCTCTGCCCATATCGTCACAATGCTCCTTGTCACCTTTCATCACAATGCACCATGCCCTTTCATCACAATGCTCCAGAATTCTTGTCATTGCAATGTTCCTTGACCGTGTCATCACAATGCTCCATGACCCTTGTCATCACAAAGCTCCATGACCCCTGTCATCACAATGATCCATGATTCCTTTCCTCACAGTGCTCCAGTACCCTTTTCATCACAATGCTCCATGCTATTGTCAGCACAATTCTCCTTGGACCCTGTCATCAAAATGCTCCATCCCCTTTTCATCACAATGCTCCAGATATCCTATCATTACAATGCTCCATGCTCGTGTCAACACAATGCTCCATGACCCCTGTCATCAAAATGCTTTATGAACCTTGTTATCAGAATGTTCCATGACCCCTGTCATCCAAATGATCCATGACCGTTGTCATCACAATGCTGCATGATACCTTTCATCCCAATTCTCTGTGACCGCTGTCATCACAATGCTCCAGGACAACTTTCATCACAATGCTCCATGACCCCTGTCATCACAACGTTCCATGAAATTTGTCATCAAAATGCTCCATGACCCCGGTCACCACAAGGTTCCCTGCCCTTGTCATCACAATGGTACTTGGCCTGGTCATCACAATGTTCCATGGCCTCTGTCATCACCATGCTCCATGGTCTTTCTCATCACAATGCTCTATGACCCCTGTCATCACAATGCTTGATGACCATTGTCATCACAATGCTCCAAGGCCCCTGTCATCACAATGCCTCATGGTCTTTGTAATCACAATGCTCAATGACCAGTGTCATCACAGTGCTCCATGCCGTTGTCATCACAATGCTCCATGATCCCTGTAATCACAATGCTCCATACCCTTGTCATCACAATGCTCCAGAACACTTGTCATCATAATGCTCCATTCCCGTGTCATCACATTGCTGAATGACACTTGTCATCACAATGTTCCTTGGCCTTTGTCATCACAGTGCTCTATGATACCTTTAATCAAAATTCTACATGACCACTCTCATCACAATGCAAGATGACCAATGTCATCACAATGCCCCATGACACGTGTCATCACAATGCGCCTTGGCCCTTGTCATCTCAATGCTGTATGAAACATGTCATCAGTAGCTCCCAAGACCCTTGTCATCACTATGCTCCATGAACTCTGTTATCTCAATGTTCCATGGCCTTTGTATTCACAATGCTCCATTGTCCCGATAATCGCGTTGCTCCATGAACACTTTCATCACAATGCTCCTTGACCACTGTCACCATAATGCCCCATGACGTCTCTCATCACTGTGCTCCAAGGCCACTCTCATCAAAATGCTCCATGATCTGTGTCAGCACAATATTGCATGACACTTGTCATCACAATGCTCCATGATCCCTCTAATCACAATGATCCCTGCCAATTTCATCACAATGACCCAAGTCTCCTGTAATCAAAATGCTGCATGCCCTTGTCATCACAATGCTCCAGGTCTGTAGTCATCACCATGCTTCATGCCCGTGTCATCACAATGCTCCATGAATCTTGTCTTCACAATGCTCCATGGCCCATGTCATCACAATGCTCCATGACCCCTCTCATCACAATGCTCCAAGACCGCTGTCATCACAATGCCCCATGACGCCTGCCACCAACAATCTCCAAGGGCTCCCTTACCAAAAAGCTCCATGATCCCTGTCAGTACAATGTTCCATGACACTTTTCATCACAATGCTCCATGACACCTGTCATCACAAAGTTCTCTGCCCATATCATCACAATGCTACTTGTCACCTTTCATCACAATGCTCCGTGCCCTTTCATCACAATGCTCCAGATTTCTTGTCATCACAATGTTCCTTGACCGTGTCATCACAATGCTCCATGACCCGTGTCCTCACAAAGCTCCATGACCCCTGGCATCACAATGATCCATGATTCCTTTCCTCAGAGTGCTCCAGTACCCTTTTCATCACAATGCTCCATGCCATTGTCAGCACAATGCTCCTTGGACCCTGTCATCAAAATGCTCCATCCCCTTTTCATCACAATGCTCCAGATATCCTATCATTACAATGCTCCATGCCCGTGTCAACACAATGCTCCATGACCCCTGTCATCAAAATGCTTGATGAAACTTGTTATCAGAATGTTCCATGACCCCTGTCATCAAAATGATCCCTGACACTTGTCATCGCAATGCTGCATGATACATTTCATCCCAATCCTCTGTGACCGCTGTCATCACAATGCTCCAGGACAACTTTCATAACAATGCTCCATGACCCCTGTCATCACAACGTTCCATGAAAGTTGTCATCAAAATGCTCCATGACCCCGGACACCACAAGGTTCCCTGCCCTTGTCATCACAATGGTACATGGCCTGGTCATCACAATGTTCCATGGCCTCTGTCATCACCATGCTCCATGGTCTTTCTCATCACAATGCTCTATGACCCCTGTCATCACAATGCTTGATGACCATTGTCATCACAATGCTCCAAGGCCCCTGTCATCACAATGCCTCATGGTCTTTGTAATCACAAAGCTCAATGACCAATGTCATCACAGTGCTCCATGCCGTTGTCATCACAATGCTCCATGGTCCCTGTAATCACAATGCTCCATACTCTTGTCATCACAATGTTCCTTGGCCTTTGTCATCACAGTGCTCCATGATACCTTTAATCAAAATTCTACATGACCACTCTCATCACAATGCAAGATGAACAATGTCATCACAATGCCCCATGACACGTGTCATCACAATTCGCCTTGGCCCTTGTCATCTCAATGCTGTATGAAACGTGTCATCAGTAGCTCCCAAGACCCTTGTCATCACAATGCTCCATGAACTCTGTTATCTCAATGTTCCATGGCCTTTGTATTCACAATGCTCCATTGTCCCGATAATCGCGTTGCTCCATGAACACTTTCATCACAATGCTCCTTGACCACTCTCACCATAATGCCCCATGACGTCTCTCATCACTGTGCTCCAAGGCCACTCTCATCAAAATGCTCCATGATCTGTGTCAGCACAATATTGCATGACACTTGTCATCACAATGCTCCATGATCCCTCTAATCACAATGATCCCTGCCAATTTCATCACAATGACCCAAGTCTCCTGTAATCACAATGCTCCATGCCCTTGTCATCACAATGCTCCAGGTCTGTTGTCATCACCATGCTTCATGCCCGTGTCATCACAATGCTCCATGAATCTTGTCTTCACAATGCTCCATGGCCCATGTCATCACAATGCTCCATGACCCCTCTCATCACAATGCTCTATGGCCTTTGTCATCACAATGCTCCGTGACCCCCGTCAACACAGTGCCTGATGACCCCTGTCATCAAAATGCTAAATGGCACTTGTCATCACAATGCTCTATGATGCCTGTCATCACTATTCTCCATGTCACTTGTTATCACAAGTCTCCATGGCCCCTGTACTCCCAGTACTCCATGACCCCTTTCATCACAATGCCCAATGTCACCTCTGATCACAATTCTCAATGGCATTTGTCATCACGATGTTCCATGACACCTGTCATCACAATGCTCCATGAGACTTGTCATCACAATGCTCCATGGCCCCTCTCATTCCTGTGCTCCATAATAACTTTAATCACATTTCTAGATGACCACTGCCATCACAATGCCCCATGACATTGTCATCACAATTCGCCATGACCATTGTCATCACAATGCTCCATGAACCATGTCATCACAGGGTCCCAGGACACTTGTCATCACAATGATCCATTACCACTTTCATCACAATGCTCCATGACCACTGTCATCTCAATGCTCCATGGCCTTTGTATTCACAATGCTCCATGGCCCCTGTAATCACAGTGCTCCATAACACCTTTCATCATAATGCTCCATGACCACTGCCATCTCAATGCCTCATGACGCCTGTCATCACAATTCTCCAAGGCCCCTCTCATCACAGTGCTCCATGACACTTGTCATCCCATTGCTCCATAACACCTGTCATCACAGTGTTCCCTGCCCATGTCATCAAAATGCTCCATGTCCCCTATAATCACAATGCTCCATGCCTTTTTCCTCACAAAGCTCCAGAATTTTGTCATCACAATGTTCCATGACCGTGGCATCCCAATGCTCCATGGCCCTTGTCATCACAATGCTCCAGAATTCTTGTCATCACAATGTTCCATGAACGTGTCATCACAATGCTACATGACCCTGGTCATCACAGTTCTCCATGACCTTTGTCATCACAATGCTCTATGTCACTTTTCATCACAATTCTCAATGACCACTTTAATCACTATGCTCGCTGACCATTTTCATCACATTTCTCTATTGTCATTACAATTCCCCATGGCCCCTTTCTTCACAATTCTCCATGATGCCTGTCATCACAATGCTCCATGGCTTTTGTTATCACAATGTTCCAGGACCAGTTTCATAACAATACTCCATCCCCCTTGTCATCACAGTGCACAATGAAAGCTTTCATTACAATGCTCCATGACACTTGTCATCACAATGCTCCATGGCCTTTATCGTCACAATGCTCCCAGGCACTTTTCATCACGATATTCCATGAAAACTTTCATCACATTGCTCCATGACCATTGTCATCACAATAGTCCATACCCATGTCAACACAATGCTGCATAATCCCTGTCATCCCAATTCTCCATGACTGCTGTCATCACAATAATCCAGGACAATTTTCATAACAATGCTTCATGCCCCCAGTCATCACAGTGCTCCATGATACCTTTCATCACAATTCCTAGATGATCAATGTCATCACAATGCCCCATGACACCTGTCACCACAATTCGCTATGACCCTTGTCATCACAATACTCGATGAACCGTGTCATCACAGTGTTCCAGGACACATGTCATCACAATGATCCATTAATATTTTCATCACAATGCTCCAATACACCTGTCATCACAATGCTCCATGTCCCCTCTTATCATATTGCTCCATGATCTCTTTCATCACAATGCTCCATGACCACTGTCATCACCATACCTCAAGACGCCTGTCATCTCAGTGCTCCATGGCCCCTTTCATCACAAGGCTCCATGAACCCAGTCATCACAATGTTCCCTGCCCTCTTCGTCACAATGCTCCATGGGCCCTGTCATCACAATGCTCCATGCCCTTGTCATCAAAATTCTCCAGAACTCTTGTCATCATAATGTTCCATGCCAATGTCATCAAAATGTCCCATGACACTTGTCATCACAATGCTCCATGGCCTTTGTCATCACAATGTTCCATGGCCCCTGTCATCACAGTGCTCCTTGATACCTTTCATCACAATTCTACATGACCACTGTCATCACAATGCCCCATTTCAGATGTCATCACAATTCGCCATGGTCCTTGTCATAACAATGCTCCATGAACCGTGTCATCACAAGGTTTCAGGACACTTGTCATCACAATGATCCATGATCACTTTCATCACAATGCTCCATGAACCCTGTCATCTCAATGCTCCATAGCCTTTGTATTCACAATGCTCCATGGCCCCTGTAATCACAGTGCTCCATGACCCCTTTCATCACAATGCTCCAAGACCGCTGTCATCACAATGCCCCATGACGCCTGCCACCAACAATCTCCAAGGGCTCCCTTACCAAAAAGCTCCATGATCCCTGTCAGTACAATGTTCCATGACACTTTTCATCACAATGCTCCATGACACCTGTCATCACAAAGTTCTCTGCCCATATCATCACAATGCTACTTGTCACCTTTCATCACAATGCTCCGTGCCCTTTCATCACAATGCTCCAGATTTCTTGTCATCACAATGTTCCTTGACCGTGTCATCACAATGCTCCATGACCCGTGTCCTCACAAAGCTCCATGACCCCTGGCATCACAATGATCCATGATTCCTTTCCTCAGAGTGCTCCAGTACCCTTTTCATCACAATGCTCCATGCCATTGTCAGCACAATGCTCCTTGGACCCTGTCATCAAAATGCTCCATCCCCTTTTCATCACAATGCTCCAGATATCCTATCATTACAATGCTCCATGCCCGTGTCAACACAATGCTCCATGACCCCTGTCATCAAAATGCTTGATGAAACTTGTTATCAGAATGTTCCATGACCCCTGTCATCAAAATGATCCCTGACACTTGTCATCGCAATGCTGCATGATACATTTCATCCCAATCCTCTGTGACCGCTGTCATCACAATGCTCCAGGACAACTTTCATAACAATGCTCCATGACCCCTGTCATCACAACGTTCCATGAAAGTTGTCATCAAAATGCTCCATGACCCCGGACACCACAAGGTTCCCTGCCCTTGTCATCACAATGGTACATGGCCTGGTCATCACAATGTTCCATGGCCTCTGTCATCACCATGCTCCATGGTCTTTCTCATCACAATGCTCTATGACCCCTGTCATCACAATGCTTGATGACCATTGTCATCACAATGCTCCAAGGCCCCTGTCATCACAATGCCTCATGGTCTTTGTAATCACAAAGCTCAATGACCAATGTCATCACAGTGCTCCATGCCGTTGTCATCACAATGCTCCATGGTCCCTGTAATCACAATGCTCCATACTCTTGTCATCACAATGTTCCTTGGCCTTTGTCATCACAGTGCTCCATGATACCTTTAATCAAAATTCTACATGACCACTCTCATCACAATGCAAGATGACCAATGTCATCACAATGCCCCATGACACGTGTCATCACAATTCGCCTTGGCCCTTGTCATCTCAATGCTGTATGAAACGTGTCATCAGTAGCTCCCAAGACCCTTGTCATCACAATGCTCCATGAACTCTGTTATCTCAATGTTCCATGGCCTTTGTATTCACAATGCTCCATTGTCCCGATAATCGCGTTGCTCCATGAACACTTTCATCACAATGCTCCTTGACCACTCTCACCATAATGCCCCATGACGTCTCTCATCACTGTGCTCCAAGGCCACTCTCATCAAAATGCTCCATGATCTGTGTCAGCACAATATTGCATGACACTTGTCATCACAATGCTCCATGATCCCTCTAATCACAATGATCCCTGCCAATTTCATCACAATGACCCAAGTCTCCTGTAATCACAATGCTCCATGCCCTTGTCATCACAATGCTCCAGGTCTGTTGTCATCACCATGCTTCATACCCGTGTCATCACAATGCTCCATGAATCTTGTCCTCACAATGCTCCATGGCCCATGTCATCACAATGCTCCATGACCCCTCTCATCACAATGCTCTATGGCCTTTGTCATCACAATGCTCCGTGACCCCCGTCAACACAGTGCCTGATGACCCCTGTCATCAAAATGTTAAATGGCACTTGTCATCACAATGCTCTATGATGCCTGTCATCACTATTCTCCATGTCACTTGTTATCACAAGGCTCCATGGCCCCTGTACTCCCAGTACTCCATGACCCCTTTCATCCCAATGCCCAATGTCACCTCTGATCACAATTCTCAATGGCATTTGTCATCACGATGCTCCATGACACCTGTCATCACAATGCTCCATGAGACTTGTCATCACAATGCTCCATGGCCCCTCTCATTCCTGTGCTCCATAATAACTTTAATCACATTTCTAGATGACCACTGCCATCACAATGCCCCATGACATTGTCATCACAATTCGCCATGACCATTGTCATCACAATGCTCCATGAACCATGTCATCACAGGGTCCCAGGACACTTGTCCTCACAATGATCCATTACCACTTTCATCACAATGCTCCATGACCACTGTCATCTCAATGCTCCATGGCCTTTGTATTCACAATGCTCCATGGCCCCTGTAATCACAGTGCTCCATAACACCTTTCATCATAATGCTCCATGACCACTGCCATCTCAATGCCTCATGACGCCTGTCATCACAATTCTCCAAGGCCCCTCTCATCACAGTGCTCCATGACACTTGTCATCCCATTGCTCCATAACACCTGTCATCACAGTGTTCCCTGCCCATGTCATCAAAATGCTCCATGTCCCCTATAATCACAATGCTCCATGCCTTTTTCCTCACAAAGCTCCAGAATTTTGTCATCACAATGTTCCATGACCGTGGCATCCCAATGCTCCATGGCCCTTGTCATCACAATGCTCCAGAATTCTTGTCATCACAATGTTCCATGAACGTGTCATCACAATGCTACATGACCCTGGTCATCACAGTTCTCCATGACCTTTGTCATCACAATGCTCTATGTCACTTTTCATCACAATTCTCAATGACCACTTTAATCACTATGCTCGCTGACCATTTTCATCACATTTCTCTATTGTCATTACAATTCCCCATGGCCCCTTTCTTCACAATTCTCCATGATGCCTGTCATCACAATGCTCCATGGCTTTTGTTATCACAATGTTCCAGGACCAGTTTCATCACAATACTCCATCCCCCTTGTCATCACAGTGCACAATGAAAGCTTTCATTACAATGCTCCATGACACTTGTCATCACAATGCTCCATGGCCTTTATCGTCACAATGCTCCCAGGCACCTTTCATCACGATATTCCATGAAAACTTTCATCATAATGCTCCATGACCATTGTCATCACAATAGTCCATACCCATGTTAACACAATGCTGCATAATCCCTGTCATCCCAATTCTCCATGACTGCTGTCATCACAATAATCCAGGACAATTTTCATAACAATGCTTCATGCCCCCAGTCATCACAGTGCTCCATGATACCTTTCATCACAATTCCTAGATGATCAATGTCATCACAATGCCCCATGACACCTGTTATCACAATTCGCTATGACCCTTGTCATCACAATACTCGATGAACCGTGTCATCACAGTGTTCCAGGACACATGTCATCACAATGATCCATTAATATTTTCATCACAATGCTCCAATACACCTGTCATCACAATGCTCCATGTCCCCTCTTATCATATTGCTCCATGATCTCTTTCATCACAATGCTCCATGACCACTGTCATCACCATACCTCAAGACGCCTGTCATCTCAGTGCTCCATGGCCCCTTTCATCACAAGGCTCCATGAACCCAGTCATCACAATGTTCCCTGCCCTCTTCGTCACAATGCTCCATGGGCCCTGTCATCACAATGCTCCATGCCCTTGTCATCAAAATTCTCCAGAACTCTTGTCATCATAATGTTCCATGCCAATGTCATCAAAATGTCCCATGACACTTGTCATCACAATGCTCCATGGCCTTTGTCATCACAATGTTCCATGGCCCCTGTCATCACAGTGCTCCTTGATACCTTTCATCACAATTCTACATGACCACTGTCATCACAATGCCCCATTTCAGATGTCATCACAATTCGCCATGGTCCTTGTCATAACAATGCTCCATGAACCGTGTCATCACAAGGTTTCAGGACACTTGTCATCACAATGATCCATGATCACTTTCATCACAATGCTCCATGAACCCTGTCATCTCAATGCTCCATAGCCTTTGTATTCACAATGCTCCATGGCCCCTGTAATCACAGTGCTCCATGACCCCTTTCATCACAATGCTCCAAGACCGCTGTCATCACAATGCCCCATGACGCCTGCCACCAACAATCTCCAAGGGCTCCCTTACCAAAAAGCTCCATGATCCCTGTCAGTACAATGTTCCATGACACTTTTCATCACAATGCTCCATGACACCTGTCATCACAAAGTTCTCTGCCCATATCATCACAATGCTACTTGTCACCTTTCATCACAATGCTCCGTGCCCTTTCATCACAATGCTCCAGATTTCTTGTCATCACAATGTTCCTTGACCGTGTCATCACAATGCTCCATGACCCGTGTCCTCACAAAGCTCCATGACCCCTGGCATCACAATGATCCATGATTCCTTTCCTCAGAGTGCTCCAGTACCCTTTTCATCACAATGCTCCATGCCATTGTCAGCACAATGCTCCTTGGACCCTGTCATCAAAATGCTCCATCCCCTTTTCATCACAATGCTCCAGATATCCTATCATTACAATGCTCCATGCCCGTGTCAACACAATGCTCCATGACCCCTGTCATCAAAATGCTTGATGAAACTTGTTATCAGAATGTTCCATGACCCCTGTCATCAAAATGATCCCTGACACTTGTCATCGCAATGCTGCATGATACATTTCATCCCAATCCTCTGTGACCGCTGTCATCACAATGCTCCAGGACAACTTTCATAACAATGCTCCATGACCCCTGTCATCACAACGTTCCATGAAAGTTGTCATCAAAATGCTCCATGACCCCGGACACCACAAGGTTCCCTGCCCTTGTCATCACAATGGTACATGGCCTGGTCATCACAATGTTCCATGGCCTCTGTCATCACCATGCTCCATGGTCTTTCTCATCACAATGCTCTATGACCCCTGTCATCACAATGCTTGATGACCATTGTCATCACAATGCTCCAAGGCCCCTGTCATCACAATGCCTCATGGTCTTTGTAATCACAAAGCTCAATGACCAATGTCATCACAGTGCTCCATGCCGTTGTCATCACAATGCTCCATGGTCCCTGTAATCACAATGCTCCATACTCTTGTCATCACAATGTTCCTTGGCCTTTGTCATCACAGTGCTCCATGATACCTTTAATCAAAATTCTACATGACCACTCTCATCACAATGCAAGATGACCAATGTCATCACAATGCCCCATGACACGTGTCATCACAATTCGCCTTGGCCCTTGTCATCTCAATGCTGTATGAAACGTGTCATCAGTAGCTCCCAAGACCCTTGTCATCACAATGCTCCATGAACTCTGTTATCTCAATGTTCCATGGCCTTTGTATTCACAATGCTCCATTGTCCCGATAATCGCGTTGCTCCATGAACACTTTCATCACAATGCTCCTTGACCACTGTCACCATAATGCCCCATGACGTCTCTCATCACTGTGCTCCAAGGCCACTCTCATCAAAATGCTCCATGATCTGTGTCAGCACAATATTGCATGACACTTGTCATCACAATGCTCCATGATCCCTCTAATCACAATGATCCCTGCCAATTTCATCACAATGACCCAAGTCTCCTGTAATCACAATGCTCCATGCCCTTGTCATCACAATGCTCCAGGTCTGTTGTCATCACCATGCTTCATACCCGTGTCATCACAATGCTCCATGAATCTTGTCCTCACAATGCTCCATGGCCCATGTCATCACAATGCTCCATGACCCCTCTCATCACAATGCTCTATGGCCTTTGTCATCACAATGCTCCGTGACCCCCGTCAACACAGTGCCTGATGACCCCTGTCATCAAAATGTTAAATGGCACTTGTCATCACAATGCTCTATGATGCCTGTCATCACTATTCTCCATGTCACTTGTTATCACAAGGCTCCATGGCCCCTGTACTCCCAGTACTCCATGACCCCTTTCATCCCAATGCCCAATGTCACCTCTGATCACAATTCTCAATGGCATTTGTCATCACGATGCTCCATGACACCTGTCATCACAATGCTCCATGAGACTTGTCATCACAATGCTCCATGGCCCCTCTCATTCCTGTGCTCCATAATAACTTTAATCACATTTCTAGATGACCACTGCCATCACAATGCCCCATGACATTGTCATCACAATTCGCCATGACCATTGTCATCACAATGCTCCATGAACCATGTCATCACAGGGTCCCAGGACACTTGTCCTCACAATGATCCATTACCACTTTCATCACAATGCTCCATGACCACTGTCATCTCAATGCTCCATGGCCTTTGTATTCACAATGCTCCATGGCCCCTGTAATCACAGTGCTCCATAACACCTTTCATCATAATGCTCCATGACCACTGCCATCTCAATGCCTCATGACGCCTGTCATCACAATTCTCCAAGGCCCCTCTCATCACAGTGCTCCATGACACTTGTCATCCCATTGCTCCATAACACCTGTCATCACAGTGTTCCCTGCCCATGTCATCAAAATGCTCCATGTCCCCTATAATCACAATGCTCCATGCCTTTTTCCTCACAAAGCTCCAGAATTTTGTCATCACAATGTTCCATGACCGTGGCATCCCAATGCTCCATGGCCCTTGTCATCACAATGCTCCAGAATTCTTGTCATCACAATGTTCCATGAACGTGTCATCACAATGCTACATGACCCTGGTCATCACAGTTCTCCATGACCTTTGTCATCACAATGCTCTATGTCACTTTTCATCACAATTCTCAATGACCACTTTAATCACTATGCTCGCTGACCATTTTCATCACATTTCTCTATTGTCATTACAATTCCCCATGGCCCCTTTCTTCACAATTCTCCATGATGCCTGTCATCACAATGCTCCATGGCTTTTGTTATCACAATGTTCCAGGACCAGTTTCATCACAATACTCCATCCCCCTTGTCATCACAGTGCACAATGAAAGCTTTCATTACAATGCTCCATGACACTTGTCATCACAATGCTCCATGGCCTTTATCGTCACAATGCTCCCAGGCACCTTTCATCACGATATTCCATGAAAACTTTCATCATAATGCTCCATGACCATTGTCATCACAATAGTCCATACCCATGTTAACACAATGCTGCATAATCCCTGTCATCCCAATTCTCCATGACTGCTGTCATCACAATAATCCAGGACAATTTTCATAACAATGCTTCATGCCCCCAGTCATCACAGTGCTCCATGATACCTTTCATCACAATTCCTAGATGATCAATGTCATCACAATGCCCCATGACACCTGTTATCACAATTCGCTATGACCCTTGTCATCACAATACTCGATGAAACGTGTCATCACAGTGTTCCAGGACACATGTCATCACAATGATCCATTAATATTTTCATCACAATGCTCCAATACACCTGTCATCACAATGCTCCATGTCCCCTCTTATCATATTGCTCCATGATCTCTTTCATCACAATGCTCCATGACCACTGTCATCACCATACCTCAAGACGCCTGTCATCTCAATGCTCCATGGCCCCTTTCATCACAGTGCTCCATGAACCCAGTCATCACAATGTTCCCTGCCCTCTTCGTCACAATGCTCCATGGGCCCTGTCATCACAATGCTCCATGCCCTTGTCATCAAAATTCTCCAGAACTCTTGTCATCATAATGTTCCATGCCAATGTCATCAAAATGTCCCATGACACTTGTCATCACAATGCTCCATGGCCTTTGTCATCACAATGTTCCATGGCCCCTGTCATCACAGTGCTCCTTGATACCTTTCATCACAATTCTACATGACCACTGTCATCACAATGCCCCATTTCAGATGTCATCACAATTCGCCATGGTCCTTGTCATAACAATGCTCCATGAACCGTGTCATCACAAGGTTTCAGGACACTTGTCATCACAATGATCCATGATCACTTTCATCACAATGCTCCATGAACCCTGTCATCTCAATGCTCCATAGCCTTTGTATTCACAATGCTCCATGGCCCCTGTAATCACAGTGCTCCATGACCCCTTTCATCACAATGCTCCAAGACCGCTGTCATCACAATGCCCCATGACGCCTGCCACCAACAATCTCCAAGGGCTCCCTTACCAAAAAGCTCCATGATCCCTGTCAGTACAATGTTCCATGACACTTTTCATCACAATGCTCCATGACACCTGTCATCACAAAGTTCTCTGCCCATATCATCACAATGCTACTTGTCACCTTTCATCACAATGCTCCGTGCCCTTTCATCACAATGCTCCAGATTTCTTGTCATCACAATGTTCCTTGACCGTGTCATCACAATGCTCCATGACCCGTGTCCTCACAAAGCTCCATGACCCCTGGCATCACAATGATCCATGATTCCTTTCCTCAGAGTGCTCCAGTACCCTTTTCATCACAATGCTCCATGCCATTGTCAGCACAATGCTCCTTGGACCCTGTCATCAAAATGCTCCATCCCCTTTTCATCACAATGCTCCAGATATCCTATCATTACAATGCTCCATGCCCGTGTCAACACAATGCTCCATGACCCCTGTCATCAAAATGCTTGATGAAACTTGTTATCAGAATGTTCCATGACCCCTGTCATCAAAATGATCCCTGACACTTGTCATCGCAATGCTGCATGATACATTTCATCCCAATCCTCTGTGACCGCTGTCATCACAATGCTCCAGGACAACTTTCATAACAATGCTCCATGACCCCTGTCATCACAACGTTCCATGAAAGTTGTCATCAAAATGCTCCATGACCCCGGACACCACAAGGTTCCCTGCCCTTGTCATCACAATGGTACATGGCCTGGTCATCACAATGTTCCATGGCCTCTGTCATCACCATGCTCCATGGTCTTTCTCATCACAATGCTCTATGACCCCTGTCATCACAATGCTTGATGACCATTGTCATCACAATGCTCCAAGGCCCCTGTCATCACAATGCCTCATGGTCTTTGTAATCACAAAGCTCAATGACCAATGTCATCACAGTGCTCCATGCCGTTGTCATCACAATGCTCCATGGTCCCTGTAATCACAATGCTCCATACTCTTGTCATCACAATGTTCCTTGGCCTTTGTCATCACAGTGCTCCATGATACCTTTAATCAAAATTCTACATGACCACTCTCATCACAATGCAAGATGACCAATGTCATCACAATGCCCCATGACACGTGTCATCACAATTCGCCTTGGCCCTTGTCATCTCAATGCTGTATGAAACGTGTCATCAGTAGCTCCCAAGACCCTTGTCATCACAATGCTCCATGAACTCTGTTATCTCAATGTTCCATGGCCTTTGTATTCACAATGCTCCATTGTCCCGATAATCGCGTTGCTCCATGAACACTTTCATCACAATGCTCCTTGACCACTGTCACCATAATGCCCCATGACGTCTCTCATCACTGTGCTCCAAGGCCACTCTCATCAAAATGCTCCATGATCTGTGTCAGCACAATATTGCATGACACTTGTCATCACAATGCTCCATGATCCCTCTAATCACAATGATCCCTGCCAATTTCATCACAATGACCCAAGTCTCCTGTAATCACAATGCTCCATGCCCTTGTCATCACAATGCTCCAGGTCTGTTGTCATCACCATGCTTCATACCCGTGTCATCACAATGCTCCATGAATCTTGTCCTCACAATGCTCCATGGCCCATGTCATCACAATGCTCCATGACCCCTCTCATCACAATGCTCTATGGCCTTTGTCATCACAATGCTCCGTGACCCCCGTCAACACAGTGCCTGATGACCCCTGTCATCAAAATGTTAAATGGCACTTGTCATCACAATGCTCTATGATGCCTGTCATCACTATTCTCCATGTCACTTGTTATCACAAGGCTCCATGGCCCCTGTACTCCCAGTACTCCATGACCCCTTTCATCCCAATGCCCAATGTCACCTCTGATCACAATTCTCAATGGCATTTGTCATCACGATGCTCCATGACACCTGTCATCACAATGCTCCATGAGACTTGTCATCACAATGCTCCATGGCCCCTCTCATTCCTGTGCTCCATAATAACTTTAATCACATTTCTAGATGACCACTGCCATCACAATGCCCCATGACATTGTCATCACAATTCGCCATGACCATTGTCATCACAATGCTCCATGAACCATGTCATCACAGGGTCCCAGGACACTTGTCCTCACAATGATCCATTACCACTTTCATCACAATGCTCCATGACCACTGTCATCTCAATGCTCCATGGCCTTTGTATTCACAATGCTCCATGGCCCCTGTAATCACAGTGCTCCATAACACCTTTCATCATAATGCTCCATGACCACTGCCATCTCAATGCCTCATGACGCCTGTCATCACAATTCTCCAAGGCCCCTCTCATCACAGTGCTCCATGACACTTGTCATCCCATTGCTCCATAACACCTGTCATCACAGTGTTCCCTGCCCATGTCATCAAAATGCTCCATGTCCCCTATAATCACAATGCTCCATGCCTTTTTCCTCACAAAGCTCCAGAATTTTGTCATCACAATGTTCCATGACCGTGGCATCCCAATGCTCCATGGCCCTTGTCATCACAATGCTCCAGAATTCTTGTCATCACAATGTTCCATGAACGTGTCATCACAATGCTACATGACCCTGGTCATCACAGTTCTCCATGACCTTTGTCATCACAATGCTCTATGTCACTTTTCATCACAATTCTCAATGACCACTTTAATCACTATGCTCGCTGACCATTTTCATCACATTTCTCTATTGTCATTACAATTCCCCATGGCCCCTTTCTTCACAATTCTCCATGATGCCTGTCATCACAATGCTCCATGGCTTTTGTTATCACAATGTTCCAGGACCAGTTTCATCACAATACTCCATCCCCCTTGTCATCACAGTGCACAATGAAAGCTTTCATTACAATGCTCCATGACACTTGTCATCACAATGCTCCATGGCCTTTATCGTCACAATGCTCCCAGGCACCTTTCATCACGATATTCCATGAAAACTTTCATCATAATGCTCCATGACCATTGTCATCACAATAGTCCATACCCATGTTAACACAATGCTGCATAATCCCTGTCATCCCAATTCTCCATGACTGCTGTCATCACAATAATCCAGGACAATTTTCATAACAATGCTTCATGCCCCCAGTCATCACAGTGCTCCATGATACCTTTCATCACAATTCCTAGATGATCAATGTCATCACAATGCCCCATGACACCTGTTATCACAATTCGCTATGACCCTTGTCATCACAATACTCGATGAACCGTGTCATCACAGTGTTCCAGGACACATGTCATCACAATGATCCATTAATATTTTCATCACAATGCTCCAATTCACCTGTCATCACAATGCTCCATGTCCCCTCTTATCATATTGCTCCATGATCTCTTTCATCACAATGCTCCATGACCACTGTCATCACCATACCTCAAGACGCCTGTCATCTCAATGCTCCATGGCCCCTTTCATCACAGTGCTCCATGAACCCAGTCATCACAATGTTCCCTGCCCTCTTCGTCACAATGCTCCATGGGCCCTGTCATCACAATGCTCCATGCCCTTGTCATCAAAATTCTCCAGAACTCTTGTCATCATAATGTTCCATGCCAATGTCATCAAAATGTCCCATGACACTTGTCATCACAATGCTCCATGGCCTTTGTCATCACAATGTTCCATGGCCCCTGTCATCACAGTGCTCCTTGATACCTTTCATCACAATTCTACATGACCACTGTCATCACAATGCCCCATTTCAGATGTCATCACAATTCGCCATGGTCCTTGTCATAACAATGCTCCATGAACCGTGTCATCACAAGGTTTCAGGACACTTGTCATCACAATGATCCATGATCACTTTCATCACAATGCTCCATGAACCCTGTCATCTCAATGCTCCATAGCCTTTGTATTCACAATGCTCCATGGCCCCTGTAATCACAGTGCTCCATGACCCCTTTCATCACAATGCTCCAAGACCGCTGTCATCACAATGCCCCATGACGCCTGCCACCAACAATCTCCAAGGGCTCCCTTACCAAAAAGCTCCATGATCCCTGTCAGTACAATGTTCCATGACACTTTTCATCACAATGCTCCATGACACCTGTCATCACAAAGTTCTCTGCCCATATCATCACAATGCTACTTGTCACCTTTCATCACAATGCTCCGTGCCCTTTCATCACAATGCTCCAGATTTCTTGTCATCACAATGTTCCTTGACCGTGTCATCACAATGCTCCATGACCCGTGTCCTCACAAAGCTCCATGACCCCTGGCATCACAATGATCCATGATTCCTTTCCTCAGAGTGCTCCAGTACCCTTTTCATCACAATGCTCCATGCCATTGTCAGCACAATGCTCCTTGGACCCTGTCATCAAAATGCTCCATCCCCTTTTCATCACAATGCTCCAGATATCCTATCATTACAATGCTCCATGCCCGTGTCAACACAATGCTCCATGACCCCTGTCATCAAAATGCTTGATGAAACTTGTTATCAGAATGTTCCATGACCCCTGTCATCAAAATGATCCCTGACACTTGTCATCGCAATGCTGCATGATACATTTCATCCCAATCCTCTGTGACCGCTGTCATCACAATGCTCCAGGACAACTTTCATAACAATGCTCCATGACCCCTGTCATCACAACGTTCCATGAAAGTTGTCATCAAAATGCTCCATGACCCCGGACACCACAAGGTTCCCTGCCCTTGTCATCACAATGGTACATGGCCTGGTCATCACAATGTTCCATGGCCTCTGTCATCACCATGCTCCATGGTCTTTCTCATCACAATGCTCTATGACCCCTGTCATCACAATGCTTGATGACCATTGTCATCACAATGCTCCAAGGCCCCTGTCATCACAATGCCTCATGGTCTTTGTAATCACAAAGCTCAATGACCAATGTCATCACAGTGCTCCATGCCGTTGTCATCACAATGCTCCATGGTCCCTGTAATCACAATGCTCCATACTCTTGTCATCACAATGTTCCTTGGCCTTTGTCATCACAGTGCTCCATGATACCTTTAATCAAAATTCTACATGACCACTCTCATCACAATGCAAGATGACCAATGTCATCACAATGCCCCATGACACGTGTCATCACAATTCGCCTTGGCCCTTGTCATCTCAATGCTGTATGAAACGTGTCATCAGTAGCTCCCAAGACCCTTGTCATCACAATGCTCCATGAACTCTGTTATCTCAATGTTCCATGGCCTTTGTATTCACAATGCTCCATTGTCCCGATAATCGCGTTGCTCCATGAACACTTTCATCACAATGCTCCTTGACCACTGTCACCATAATGCCCCATGACGTCTCTCATCACTGTGCTCCAAGGCCACTCTCATCAAAATGCTCCATGATCTGTGTCAGCACAATATTGCATGACACTTGTCATCACAATGCTCCATGATCCCTCTAATCACAATGATCCCTGCCAATTTCATCACAATGACCCAAGTCTCCTGTAATCACAATGCTCCATGCCCTTGTCATCACAATGCTCCAGGTCTGTTGTCATCACCATGCTTCATACCCGTGTCATCACAATGCTCCATGAATCTTGTCCTCACAATGCTCCATGGCCCATGTCATCACAATGCTCCATGACCCCTCTCATCACAATGCTCTATGGCCTTTGTCATCACAATGCTCCGTGACCCCCGTCAACACAGTGCCTGATGACCCCTGTCATCAAAATGTTAAATGGCACTTGTCATCACAATGCTCTATGATGCCTGTCATCACTATTCTCCATGTCACTTGTTATCACAAGGCTCCATGGCCCCTGTACTCCCAGTACTCCATGACCCCTTTCATCCCAATGCCCAATGTCACCTCTGATCACAATTCTCAATGGCATTTGTCATCACGATGCTCCATGACACCTGTCATCACAATGCTCCATGAGACTTGTCATCACAATGCTCCATGGCCCCTCTCATTCCTGTGCTCCATAATAACTTTAATCACATTTCTAGATGACCACTGCCATCACAATGCCCCATGACATTGTCATCACAATTCGCCATGACCATTGTCATCACAATGCTCCATGAACCATGTCATCACAGGGTCCCAGGACACTTGTCCTCACAATGATCCATTACCACTTTCATCACAATGCTCCATGACCACTGTCATCTCAATGCTCCATGGCCTTTGTATTCACAATGCTCCATGGCCCCTGTAATCACAGTGCTCCATAACACCTTTCATCATAATGCTCCATGACCACTGCCATCTCAATGCCTCATGACGCCTGTCATCACAATTCTCCAAGGCCCCTCTCATCACAGTGCTCCATGACACTTGTCATCCCATTGCTCCATAACACCTGTCATCACAGTGTTCCCTGCCCATGTCATCAAAATGCTCCATGTCCCCTATAATCACAATGCTCCATGCCTTTTTCCTCACAAAGCTCCAGAATTTTGTCATCACAATGTTCCATGACCGTGGCATCCCAATGCTCCATGGCCCTTGTCATCACAATGCTCCAGAATTCTTGTCATCACAATGTTCCATGAACGTGTCATCACAATGCTACATGACCCTGGTCATCACAGTTCTCCATGACCTTTGTCATCACAATGCTCTATGTCACTTTTCATCACAATTCTCAATGACCACTTTAATCACTATGCTCGCTGACCATTTTCATCACATTTCTCTATTGTCATTACAATTCCCCATGGCCCCTTTCTTCACAATTCTCCATGATGCCTGTCATCACAATGCTCCATGGCTTTTGTTATCACAATGTTCCAGGACCAGTTTCATCACAATACTCCATCCCCCTTGTCATCACAGTGCACAATGAAAGCTTTCATTACAATGCTCCATGACACTTGTCATCACAATGCTCCATGGCCTTTATCGTCACAATGCTCCCAGGCACCTTTCATCACGATATTCCATGAAAACTTTCATCATAATGCTCCATGACCATTGTCATCACAATAGTCCATACCCATGTTAACACAATGCTGCATAATCCCTGTCATCCCAATTCTCCATGACTGCTGTCATCACAATAATCCAGGACAATTTTCATAACAATGCTTCATGCCCCCAGTCATCACAGTGCTCCATGATACCTTTCATCACAATTCCTAGATGATCAATGTCATCACAATGCCCCATGACACCTGTTATCACAATTCGCTATGACCCTTGTCATCACAATACTCGATGAACCGTGTCATCACAGTGTTCCAGGACACATGTCATCACAATGATCCATTAATATTTTCATCACAATGCTCCAATTCACCTGTCATCACAATGCTCCATGTCCCCTCTTATCATATTGCTCCATGATCTCTTTCATCACAATGCTCCATGACCACTGTCATCACCATACCTCAAGACGCCTGTCATCTCAATGCTCCATGGCCCCTTTCATCACAGTGCTCCATGAACCCAGTCATCACAATGTTCCCTGCCCTCTTCGTCACAATGCTCCATGGGCCCTGTCATCACAATGCTCCATGCCCTTGTCATCAAAATTCTCCAGAACTCTTGTCATCATAATGTTCCATGCCAATGTCATCAAAATGTCCCATGACACTTGTCATCACAATGCTCCATGGCCTTTGTCATCACAATGTTCCATGGCCCCTGTCATCACAGTGCTCCTTGATACCTTTCATCACAATTCTACATGACCACTGTCATCACAATGCCCCATTTCAGATGTCATCACAATTCGCCATGGTCCTTGTCATAACAATGCTCCATGAACCGTGTCATCACAAGGTTTCAGGACACTTGTCATCACAATGATCCATGATCACTTTCATCACAATGCTCCATGAACCCTGTCATCTCAATGCTCCATAGCCTTTGTATTCACAATGCTCCATGGCCCCTGTAATCACAGTGCTCCATGACCCCTTTCATCACAATGCTCCAAGACCGCTGTCATCACAATGCCCCATGACGCCTGCCACCAACAATCTCCAAGGGCTCCCTTACCAAAAAGCTCCATGATCCCTGTCAGTACAATGTTCCATGACACTTTTCATCACAATGCTCCATGACACCTGTCATCACAAAGTTCTCTGCCCATATCATCACAATGCTACTTGTCACCTTTCATCACAATGCTCCGTGCCCTTTCATCACAATGCTCCAGATTTCTTGTCATCACAATGTTCCTTGACCGTGTCATCACAATGCTCCATGACCCGTGTCCTCACAAAGCTCCATGACCCCTGGCATCACAATGATCCATGATTCCTTTCCTCAGAGTGCTCCAGTACCCTTTTCATCACAATGCTCCATGCCATTGTCAGCACAATGCTCCTTGGACCCTGTCATCAAAATGCTCCATCCCCTTTTCATCACAATGCTCCAGATATCCTATCATTACAATGCTCCATGCCCGTGTCAACACAATGCTCCATGACCCCTGTCATCAAAATGCTTGATGAAACTTGTTATCAGAATGTTCCATGACCCCTGTCATCAAAATGATCCCTGACACTTGTCATCGCAATGCTGCATGATACATTTCATCCCAATCCTCTGTGACCGCTGTCATCACAATGCTCCAGGACAACTTTCATAACAATGCTCCATGACCCCTGTCATCACAACGTTCCATGAAAGTTGTCATCAAAATGCTCCATGACCCCGGACACCACAAGGTTCCCTGCCCTTGTCATCACAATGGTACATGGCCTGGTCATCACAATGTTCCATGGCCTCTGTCATCACCATGCTCCATGGTCTTTCTCATCACAATGCTCTATGACCCCTGTCATCACAATGCTTGATGACCATTGTCATCACAATGCTCCAAGGCCCCTGTCATCACAATGCCTCATGGTCTTTGTAATCACAAAGCTCAATGACCAATGTCATCACAGTGCTCCATGCCGTTGTCATCACAATGCTCCATGGTCCCTGTAATCACAATGCTCCATACTCTTGTCATCACAATGTTCCTTGGCCTTTGTCATCACAGTGCTCCATGATACCTTTAATCAAAATTCTACATGACCACTCTCATCACAATGCAAGATGACCAATGTCATCACAATGCCCCATGACACGTGTCATCACAATTCGCCTTGGCCCTTGTCATCTCAATGCTGTATGAAACGTGTCATCAGTAGCTCCCAAGACCCTTGTCATCACAATGCTCCATGAACTCTGTTATCTCAATGTTCCATGGCCTTTGTATTCACAATGCTCCATTGTCCCGATAATCGCGTTGCTCCATGAACACTTTCATCACAATGCTCCTTGACCACTGTCACCATAATGCCCCATGACGTCTCTCATCACTGTGCTCCAAGGCCACTCTCATCAAAATGCTCCATGATCTGTGTCAGCACAATATTGCATGACACTTGTCATCACAATGCTCCATGATCCCTCTAATCACAATGATCCCTGCCAATTTCATCACAATGACCCAAGTCTCCTGTAATCACAATGCTCCATGCCCTTGTCATCACAATGCTCCAGGTCTGTTGTCATCACCATGCTTCATACCCGTGTCATCACAATGCTCCATGAATCTTGTCCTCACAATGCTCCATGGCCCATGTCATCACAATGCTCCATGACCCCTCTCATCACAATGCTCTATGGCCTTTGTCATCACAATGCTCCGTGACCCCCGTCAACACAGTGCCTGATGACCCCTGTCATCAAAATGTTAAATGGCACTTGTCATCACAATGCTCTATGATGCCTGTCATCACTATTCTCCATGTCACTTGTTATCACAAGGCTCCATGGCCCCTGTACTCCCAGTACTCCATGACCCCTTTCATCCCAATGCCCAATGTCACCTCTGATCACAATTCTCAATGGCATTTGTCATCACGATGCTCCATGACACCTGTCATCACAATGCTCCATGAGACTTGTCATCACAATGCTCCATGGCCCCTCTCATTCCTGTGCTCCATAATAACTTTAATCACATTTCTAGATGACCACTGCCATCACAATGCCCCATGACATTGTCATCACAATTCGCCATGACCATTGTCATCACAATGCTCCATGAACCATGTCATCACAGGGTCCCAGGACACTTGTCCTCACAATGATCCATTACCACTTTCATCACAATGCTCCATGACCACTGTCATCTCAATGCTCCATGGCCTTTGTATTCACAATGCTCCATGGCCCCTGTAATCACAGTGCTCCATAACACCTTTCATCATAATGCTCCATGACCACTGCCATCTCAATGCCTCATGACGCCTGTCATCACAATTCTCCAAGGCCCCTCTCATCACAGTGCTCCATGACACTTCTCATCCCATTGCTCCATAACACCTGTCATCACAGTGTTCCCTGCCCATGTCATCAAAATGCTCCATGTCCCCTATAATCACAATGCTCCATGCCTTTTTCCTCACAAAGCTCCAGAATTTTGTCATCACAATGTTCCATGACCGTGGCATCCCAATGCTCCATGGCCCTTGTCATCACAATGCTCCAGAATTCTTGTCATCACAATGTTCCATGAACGTGTCATCACAATGCTACATGACCCTGGTCATCACAGTTCTCCATGACCTTTGTCATCACAATGCTCTATGTCACTTTTCATCACAATTCTCAATGACCACTTTAATCACTATGCTCGCTGACCATTTTCATCACATTTCTCTATTGTCATTACAATTCCCCATGGCCCCTTTCTTCACAATTCTCCATGATGCCTGTCATCACAATGCTCCATGGCTTTTGTTATCACAATGTTCCAGGACCAGTTTCATCACAATACTCCATCCCCCTTGTCATCACAGTGCACAATGAAAGCTTTCATTACAATGCTCCATGACACTTGTCATCACAATGCTCCATGGCCTTTATCGTCACAATGCTCCCAGGCACCTTTCATCACGATATTCCATGAAAACTTTCATCATAATGCTCCATGACCATTGTCATCACAATAGTCCATACCCATGTTAACACAATGCTGCATAATCCCTGTCATCCCAATTCTCCATGACTGCTGTCATCACAATAATCCAGGACAATTTTCATAACAATGCTTCATGCCCCCAGTCATCACAGTGCTCCATGATACCTTTCATCACAATTCCTAGATGATCAATGTCATCACAATGCCCCATGACACCTGTTATCACAATTCGCTATGACCCTTGTCATCACAATACTCGATGAACCGTGTCATCACAGTGTTCCAGGACACATGTCATCACAATGATCCATTAATATTTTCATCACAATGCTCCAATTCACCTGTCATCACAATGCTCCATGTCCCCTCTTATCATATTGCTCCATGATCTCTTTCATCACAATGCTCCATGACCACTGTCATCACCATACCTCAAGACGCCTGTCATCTCAATGCTCCATGGCCCCTTTCATCACAGTGCTCCATGAACCCAGTCATCACAATGTTCCCTGCCCTCTTCGTCACAATGCTCCATGGGCCCTGTCATCACAATGCTCCATGCCCTTGTCATCAAAATTCTCCAGAACTCTTGTCATCATAATGTTCCATGCCAATGTCATCAAAATGTCCCATGACACTTGTCATCACAATGCTCCATGGCCTTTGTCATCACAATGTTCCATGGCCCCTGTCATCACAGTGCTCCTTGATACCTTTCATCACAATTCTACATGACCACTGTCATCACAAAGCCCCATTTCAGATGTCATCACAATTCGCCATGGTCCTTGTCATAACAATGCTCCATGAACCGTGTCATCACAAGGTTTCAGGACACTTGTCATCACAATGATCCATGATCACTTTCATCACAATGCTCCATGAACCCTGTCATCTCAATGCTCCATAGCCTTTGTATTCACAATGCTCCATGGCCCCTGTAATCACAGTGCTCCATGACCCCTTTCATCACAATGCTCCAAGACCGCTGTCATCACAATGCCCCATGACGCCTGCCACCACCAATCTCCAAGGGCTCCCTTACCAAAAAGCTCCATGATCCCTGTCAGTACAATGTTCCATGACACTTTTCATCACAAAGCTCCATGACCCCTGTCATCACAAAGTTCTCTGCCCATATCATCACAATGCTACTTGTCACCTTTCATCACAATGCTCCATGCCATTGTCAGCACAATGCTCCTTGGACCCTGTCATCAAAATGCTCCATCCCCTTTTCATCACAATGCTCCAGATATCCTATCATTACCATGCTCCATGCCCGTGTCAACACAATGCTCCATGACCCCTGTCATCAAAATGCTTGATGAAACTTGTTATCCGAATATTCCATGACCCCTGTCATCAAAATGATCCCTGACCGTTGTCATCACAATGCTGCATGATACCTTTCATCCCAATTCTCTGTGACCGCTGTCATCACAATGCTCCAGGACAACTTTCATCACAATGCTCCATGACCCCGGTCACCACACGGTTCCCTGCCCTTGTCATCACAATGGTACATGGCCTGGTCATCACAATGTTCCATGGCCTCTGTCATCACCATGCTCCATGGTCTTTCTCATCACAATGCTCTACGACCCCTGTCATCACAATGCTTGATGACCATTGTCATCACAATGCTCCCAGGCCCCTGTCATCACAATGCCTCATGGTCTTTGTAATCACAATGCTCAATGACCAATGTCATCAGAGTGCTCCATGCCATTGTCATCACAATGCTCCATGGTCCCTGTAATCACAATGCTCCATACCCTTGTCATCACAATGCTCCAGAACACTTGTCATCATAATGCTCCATTCCCGTGTCATCACATTTCTGAATGACACTTGTCATCACAATGTTCCTTGGCCTTTGTCATCACAGTGCTCCATGATACCTTTAATCAAAATTCTACATGACCACTCTCATCACAATGCAAGATGACCAATGTCATCACAATGCCCCATGAAACCTGTTATCACAATTCGCTATGACCCTTGTCATCACAATACTCGATGAACCGTGTCATCACAGTGTTCCAGGACACATGTCATCACAATGATCCATTAATATTTTCATCACAATGCTCCAATACACCTGTCATCACAGTGCTCCATGTCCCATCTTATCATATTGCTCCATGATCTCTTTCATCACAATGCTCCATGACCACTGTCATCACCATACCTCAAGACGCCTGTCATCTCAGTGCTCCATGGCCCCTTTCATCACAAGGCTCCATGAACCCAGTCATCACAATGTTCCCTGCCCTCTTCGTCACAATGCTCCATGGGCCCTGTCATCACAATGCTCCATGCCCTTGTCATCAAAATTCTCCAGAACTCTTGTCATCATAATGTTCCATGCCAATGTCATCAAAATGTCCCATGACACTTGTCATCACAATGCTCCATGGCCTTTGTCATCACAATGTTCCATGGCCCCTGTCATCACAGTGCTCCTTGATACCTTTCATCACAATTCTACATGACCACTGTCATCACAATGCCCCATTTCAGATGTCATCACAATTCGCCATGGTCCTTGTCATAACAATGCTCCATGAACCGTGTCATCACAAGGTTTCAGGACACTTGTCATCACAATGATCCATGATCACTTTCATCACAATGCTCCATGAACCCTGTCATCACAATGCTCCATGAACCCTCTCATCTCAATGCTCCATAGCCTTTGTATTCACAATGCTCCATGGCCCCTGTAATCACAGAGCTCCATGACCCCTTTCATCCCAATGCTCCAAGACCGCTGTCATCACAATGCTCCATGACGCCTGCCTTCACAAATCTCCAAGACCTCTCTTACCAAAAAGCTCCATGATCCCTGTCAGTACAATGTTCCATGACACTTTTTATCACAATGCTCCATGACCCCTGTCATCAAAAAGTTCTCTGCCCATATCGTCACAATGCTCCTTGTCACCTTTCATCAAAATGCACCATGCCCTTTCATCACAATGCTCCAGAATTCTTGTCATCGCAATGTTCCTTGACCGTGTCATCACAATGCTCCATGACCCTTGTCATCACAAAGCTCCATGACCCCTGGCATCACAATGATCCATGATTCCTTTCCTCACAGTGCTCCAGTACCCTTTTCATCACAATGCTCCATGCCATTGTCAGCACAATTCTCCTTGGACCCTGTCATCAAAATGCTCCATCCCCTTTTCATCACAATGCTCCAGATATCCTATCATTACAATGCTCCATGCTCGTGTCAACACAATGCTCCATGACCCCTGTCATCAAAATGCTTTATGAACCTTGTTATCAGAATGTTCCATGACCCCTGTCATCCAAATGATCCATGACCGTTGTCATCACAATGCTGCATGATACCTTTCATCCCAATTCTCTGTGACCGCTGTCATCACAATGCTCCAGGACAACTTTCATCACAATGCTCCATGACCCCTGTCATCACAACGTTCCATGAAAGTTGTCATCAAAATGCTCCATGACCCCGGTCACCACAAGGTTCCCTGCCCTTGTCATCACAATGGTACATGGCCTGGTCATCACAATGTTCCATGGCCTCTGTCATCACCATGCTCCATGGTCTTTCTCATCACAATGCTCTATGACCCCTGTCATCACAATGCTTGATGACCATTTTCATCACAATGCTCCCAGGCCACTGTCATCACAATGCCTCATGGTCTTTGTAATCACAATGCTCAATGACCAATGTCATCACAGTGCTCCATGCCGTTGTCATCACAATGCTCCATGGTCCCTGTAATCACAATGCTCCATACCCTTGTCATCACAATGCTCCAGAACACTTGTCATCATAATGCTCCATTCCCGTGTCATCACATTGCTGAATGACACTTGTCATCACAATGTTCCTTGGCCTTTGTCATCACAGTGCTCCATGATACCTTTAATCAAAATTCTACATGACCACTCTCATCACAATGCAAGATGACCAATGTCATCACAATGCCCCATGACACGTGTCATCACAATTCGCCTTGGCCCTTGTCATCTCAATGCTGTATGAAACGTGTCATCAGTAGCTCCCAAGACCCTTGTCATCACAATGCTCCATGAACTCTGTTATCTCAATGTTCCATGGCCTTTGTATTCACAATGCTCCATTGTCCCGATAATCGCGTTGCTCCATGAACACTTTCATCACAATGCTCCTTGACCACTGTCACCATAATGCCCCATGACGTCTCTCATCACTGTGCTCCAAGGCCACTCTCATCAAAATGCCCCATGATCTGTGTCAGCACAATATTGCATGACACTTGTCATCACAATGCTCCATGATCCCTCTAATCACAATGATCCCTGCCAATTTCATCACAATGACCCAAGTCTCCTGTAATCACAATGCTCCATGCCCTTGTCATCACAATGCTCCAGGTCTGTTGTCATCACCATGCTTCATGCCCGTGTCATCACAATGCTCCATGAATCTTGTCTTCACAATGCTCCATGGCCCATGTCATCACAATGCTCCATGACCCCTCTCATCACAATGCTCTATGGCCTTTGTCATCACAATGCTCCGTGACCCCCGTGAACACAATGCCTGATGACCCCTGTCATCAAAATGCTAAATGGCACTTGTCATCACAATGCTCTATGATGCCTGTCATCACTATTCTCCATGTCACTTGTTATCACAAGGCTCCATGGCCCCTGTACTCCCAGTACTCCATGACCCCTTTCATCACAATGCCCAATGTCACCTCTGATCACAATTCTCAATGGCATTTGTCATCACGATGCTCCATGACACCTGTCATCACAATGCTCCATGAGACTTGTCATCACAATGCTCCATGGCCCCTCTCATTCCTGTGCTCCATAATAACTTTAATCACATTTCTAGATGACCACTGCCATCACAATGCCCCATGACATTGTCATCACAATTCGCCATGACCATTGTCATCACAATGCTCCATGAACCATGTCATCACAGGGTCCCAGGACACTTGTCCTCACAATGATCCATTACCACTTTCATCACAATGCTCCATGACCACTGTCATCTCAATGCTCCATGGCCTTTGTATTCACAATGCTCCATGGCCCCTGTAATCACAGTGCTCCATAACACCTTTCATCATAATGCTCCATGACCACTGCCATCTCAATGCCTCATGACGCCTGTCATCACAATTCTCCAAGGCCCCTCTCATCACAGTGCTCCATGACACTTGTCATCCCATTGCTCCATAAAACCTGTCATCACAGTGTTCCCTGCCCATGTCATCAAAATGCTCCATGTCCCCTATAATCAAAATGCTCCATGCCTTTTTCCTCACAAAGCTCCAGAATTTTGTCATCACAATGTTCCATGACCGTGGCATCCCAATGCTCCATGGCCCTTGTCATCACAATGCTCCAGAATTCTTGTCATCACAATGTTCCATGAACGTGTCATCACAATGCTACATGACCCTGGTCATCACAGTTCTCCATGACCTTTGTCATCACAATGCTCTATGTCACTTTTCATCACAATTCTCAATGACCACTTTAATCACTATGCTCGCTGACCATTTTCATCACATTTCTCTATTGTCATTACAATTCCCCCTGGCCCCTTTCTTCACAATTCTCCTTGAAGCCTGTCATCACAATGCTCCATGGCTTTTGTTATCACAATGCTCCAGGACCAGTTTCATCACAATACTCCATCCCCCTTGTCATCACAGTGCACAATGAAAGCTTTCATTACAATGCTCCATGACACTTGTCATCACAATGCTCCATGGCCTTTATCGTCACAATGCTCCCAGCCACTTTTCATCACGATATTCCATGAAAACGTTCATCACATTGCTCCATGACCATTGTCATCACAATAGTCCATACCCATGTCAACACAATGCTGCATAATCCCTGTCATCCCAATTCTCCATGACTGCTGTCATCACAATAATCCAGGACAATTTTCATAACTATGCTTCATGCCCCCAGTCATCACAGTGCTACATGATACCTTTCATCACAATTCCTAGATGATCAATGTCATCACAATGCCCCATGACACCTGTTATCACAATTCCCTATGACCCTTGTCATCACAATACTCGATGAACCGTGTCATCACAGAGTTCCAGGACACATGTCATCACAATGATCCATTAATATTTTCATCACAATGCTCCAATACACCTGTCATCACAATGCTCCATGTCCCCTCTTATCATATTGCTCCATGATCTCTTTCATCACAATGCTCCATGACCACTGTCATCACCATACCTCAAGACACCTGTCATCTCAATGCTCCATGGCCCCTTTCATCACAGTGCTCCATGAACCCAGTCATCACAATGTTCCCTGCCCTCTTCGTCACAATGCTCCATGGGCCCTGTCATCACAATGCTCCATGCCCTTGTCATCAAAATTCTCCAGAACTCTTGTCATCATAATGTTCCATGCCAATGTCATCAAAATGTCCCATGACACTTGTCATCACAATGCTCCATGGCCTTTGTCATCACAATGTTCCATGGCCCCTGTCATCACAGTGCTCCTTGATACCTTTCATCACAATTCTACATGACCACTGTCATCACAATGCCCCATTTCAGATGTCATCACAATTCGCCATGGTCCTTGTCATAACAATGCTCCATGAACCGTGTCATCACAAGGTTTCAGGACACTTGTCATCACAATGATCCATGATCACTTTCATCACAATGCTCCATGAACCCTGTCATCTCAATGCTCCATAGCCTTTGTATTCACAATGCTCCATGGCCCCTGTAATCACAGTGCTCCATGACCCCTTTCATCACAATGCTCCAAGACCGCTGTCATCACAATGCCCCATGACGCCTGCCACCACCAATCTCCAAGGGCTCCCTTACCAAAAAGCTCCATGATCCCTGTCAGTACAATGTTCCATGACACTTTTCATCACAATGCTCCATGACCCCTGTCATCACAAAGTTCTCTGCCCATATCATCACAATGCTACTTGTCACCTTTCATCACAATGCTCCATGCCCTTTCATCACAATGCTCCAGATTTCTTGTCATCACAATGTTCCTTGACCGTGTCATCACAATGCTCCATGACCCGTGTCATCACAAAGCTCCATGACCCCTGGCATCACAATGATCCATGATTCCTTTCCTCACAGTGCTCCAGTACCCTTTTCATCACAATGCTCCATGCCATTGTCAGCACAATTCTCCTTGGACCCTGTCATCAAAATGCTCCATCCCCTTTTCATCACAATGCTCCAGATATCCTATCATTACAATGCTCCATGCTCGTGTCAACACAATCCTCCATGACCCCTGTCATCAAAATGCTTTATGAACCTTGTTATCAGAATGTTCCATGACCCCTGTCATCAAAATGATCCATGACCGTTGTCATCACAATGCTGCATGATACCTTTCATCCCAATTCTCTGTGACCGCTGTCATCACAATGCTCCAGGACAACTTTCATCACAATGCTCCATGACCCCTGTCATCACAACGTTCCATGAAAGTTGTCATCAAAATGCTCCATGACCCCGGTCACCACAAGGTTCCCTGCCCTTGTCATCACAATGGTACATGGCCTGGTCATCACAATGTTCCATGGCCTCTGTCATCACCATGCTCCATGGTCTTTCTCATCACAATGCTCTATGACCCCTGTCATCAAAATGCTTGATGACCATTGTCATCACAATGCTCCAAGGCCCCTGTCATCACAATGCCTCATGGTCTTTGTAATCACAATGCTCAATGACCAATGTCATCACAGTGCTCCATGCCGTTGTCATCACAATGCTCCGTGACCCCCGTCAACACAGTGCCTGATGACCCCTGTCATCAAAATGCTAAATGGCACTTGTCATCACAATGCTCTATGATGCCTGTCATCACTGTTCTCCATGTCACTTGTTATCACAAGGCTCCATGGCCCCTGTACTCCCAGTACTCCATGACCCCTTTCATCACAATGCCCAATGTCACCTCTGATCACAATTCTCAATGGCATTTGTCATCACGATGCTCCATGACACCTGTCATCACAATGCTCCATGAGACTTGTCATCACAATGCTCCATGGCCCCTCTCATTCCTGTGCTCCATAATAACTTTAATCACATTTCTAGATGACCACTGCCATCACAATGCCCCATGACATTGTCATCACAATTCGCCATGACCATTGTCATCACAATGCTCCATGAACCATGTCATCACAGGGTCCCAGGACACTTGTCCTCACAATGATCCATTACCACTTTCATCACAATTCTCCATGACCACTGTCATCTCAATGCTCCATGGCCTTTGTATTCACAATGCTCCATGGCCCCTGTAATCACAGTGCTCCATAACACCTTTCATCATAATGCTCCATGACCACTGCCATCTCAATGCCTCATGACGCCTGTCATCACAATTCTCCAAGGCCCCTCTCATCACAGTGCTCCATGACACTTGTCATCCCATTGCTCCATAACACCTGTCATCACAGTGTTCCCTGCCCATGTCATCAAAATGCTCCATGTCCCCTATAATCACAATGCTCCATGCCTTTTTCCTCACAAAGCTCCAGAATTTTGTCATCACAATGTTCCATGACCGTGGCATCCCAATGCTCCATGGCCCTTGTCATCACAATGCTCCAGAATTCTTGTCATCACAATGTTCCATGAACGTGTCATCACAATGCTACATGACCCTGGTCATCACAGTTCTCCATGACCTTTGTCATCACAATGCTCTATGTCACTTTTCATCACAATTCTCAATGACCACTTTAATCACTATGCTCGCTGACCATTTTCATCACATTTCTCTATTGTCATTACAATTCCCCCTGGCCCCTTTCTTCACAATTCTCCATGAAGCCTGTCATCACAATGCTCCATGGCTTTTGTTATCACAATGCTCCAGGACCAGTTTCATCACAATACTCCATCCCCCTTGTCATCACAGTGCACAATGAAAGCTTTCATTACAATGCTCCATGACACTTGTCATCACAATGCTCCATGGCCTTTATCGTCACAATGCTCCCAGGCACTTTTCATCACGATATTCCATGAAAACGTTCATCACATTGCTCCATGACCATTGTCATCACAATAGTCCATACCCATGTCAACACAATGCTGCATAATCCCTGTCATCCCAATTCTCCATGACTGCTGTCATCACAATAATCCAGGACAATTTTCATAACTATGCTTCATGCCCCCAGTCATCACAGTGCTCCATGATACCTTTCATCACAATTCCTAGATGATCAATGTCATCACAATGCCCCATGACACCTGTTATCACAATTCGCTATGACCCTTGTCATCACAATACTCGATGAACCGTGTCATCACAGTGTTCCAGGACACATGTCATCACAAAGATCCATTAATATTTTCATCACAATGCTCCAATACACCTGTCATCACAATGCTCCATGTCCCCTCTTATCATATTGCTCCATGATCTCTTTCATCACAATGCTCCATGACCACTGTCATCACCATACCTCAAGACACCTGTCATCTCAATGCTCCATGGCCCCTTTCATCACAGTGCTCCATGAACCCAGTCATCACAATGTTCCCTGCCCTCTTCGTCACAATGCTCCCTGGGCCCTGTCATCACAATGCTCCATGCCCTTGTCATCAAAATTCTCCAGAACTCTTGTCATCATAATGTTCCATGCCAATGTCATCAAAATGTCCCATGACACTTGTCATCACAATGCTCCATGGCCTTTGTCATCACAATGTTCCATGGCCCCTGTCATCACAGTGCTCCTTGATACCTTTCATCACAATTCTACATGACCACTGTCATCACAATGCCCCATTTCAGATGTCATCACAATTCGCCATGGTCCTTGTCATAACAATGCTCCATGAACCGTGTCATCACAAGGTTTCAGGACACTTGTCATCACAATGATCCATGATCACTTTCATCACAATGCTCCATGAACCCTGTCATCTCAATGCTCCATAGCCTTTGTATTCACAATGCTCCATGGCCCCTGTAATCACAGGGCTCCATGACCCCTTTCATCACAATGCTCCAAGACCGCTGTCATCACAATGCCCCATGACGCCTGCCACCACCAATCTCCAAGGGCTCCCTTACCAAAAAGCTCCATGATCCCTGTCAGTACAATGTTCCATGACACTTTTCATCACAATGCTCCATGACCCCTGTCATCACAAAGTTCTCTGCCCATATCGTCACAATGCTCCTTGTCACCTTTCATCACAATGCTCCATGCCCTTTCATCACAATGCTCCAGATTTCTTGTCATCACAATGTTCCTTGACCGTGTCATCACAATGCTCCATGACCCGTGTCATCACAAAGCTCCATGACCCCTGGCATCACAATGATCCATGATTCCTTTCCTCACAGTGCTCCAGTACCCTTTTCATCACAATGCTCCTTGCCATTGTCAGCACAATTCTCCTTGGACCCTGTCATCAAAATGCTCCATCCCCTTTTCATCACAATGCTCCAGATATCCTATCATTACAATGCTCCATGCTCGTGTCAACACAATCCTCCATGACCCCTGTCATCAAAATGCTTTATGAACCTTGTTATCAGAATGTTCCATGACGCCTGTCATCAAAATGATCCATGACCGTTGTCATCACAATGCTGCATGATACCTTTCATCCCAATTCTCTGTGACCGCTGTCATCACAATGCTCCAGGACAACTTTCATCACAATGCTCCATGACCCCTGTCATCACAACGTTCCATGAAAGTTGTCATCAAAATGCTCCATGACCCCGGTCACCACAAGGTTCCCTGCCCTTGTCATCACAATGGTACATGGCCTGGTCATCACAATGTTCCATGGCCTCTGTCATCACCATGCTCCATGGTCTTTCTCATCACAATGCTCTATGACCCCTGTCATCAAAATGCTTGATGACCATTGTCATCACAATGCTCCAAGGCCCCTGTCATCACAATGCCTCATGGTCTTTGTAATCACAATGCTCAATGACCAATGTCATCACAGTGCTCCATGCCGTTGTCATCACAATGCTCCGTGACCCCCGTCAACACAGTGCCTGATGACCCCTGTCATCAAAATGCTAAATGGCACTTGTCATCACAATGCTCTATGATGCCTGTCATCACTGTTCTCCATGTCACTTGTTATCACAAGGCTCCATGGCCCCTGTACTCCCAGTACTCCATGACCCCTTTCATCACAATGCCCAATGTCACCTCTGATCACAATTCTCAATGGCATTTGTCATCACGATGCTCCATGACACCTGTCATCACAATGCTCCATGAGACTTGTCATCACAATGCTCCATGGCCCCTCTCATTCCTGTGCTCCATAATAACTTTAATCACATTTCTAGATGACCACTGCCATCACAATGCCCCATGACATTGTCATCACAATTCGCCATGACCATTGTCATCACAATGCTCCATGAACCATGTCATCACAGGGTCCCAGGACACTTGTCCTCACAATGATCCATTACCACTTTCATCACAATTCTCCATGACCACTGTCATCTCAATGCTCCATGGCCTTTGTATTCACAATGCTCCATGGCCCCTGTAATCACAGTGCTCCATAACACCTTTCATCATAATGCTCCATGACCACTGCCATCTCAATGCCTCATGACGCCTGTCATCACAATTCTCCAAGGCCCCTCTCATCACAGTGCTCCATGACACTTGTCATCCCATTGCTCCATAACACCTGTCATCACAGTGTTCCCTGCCCATGTCATCAAAATGCTCCATGTCCCCTATAATCACAATGCTCCATGCCTTTTTCCTCACAAAGCTCCAGAATTTTGTCATCACAATGTTCCATGACCGTGGCATCACAATGCTCCATGGCCCTTGTCATCACAATGCTCCAGAATTCTTGTCATCACAATGTTCCATGAACGTGTCATCACAATGCTACAGGACCCTGGTCATCACAGTTCTCCATGACCTTTGTCATCACAATGCTCTATGTCACTTTTCATCACAATTCTCAATGACCACTTTAATCACTATGCTCGCTGACCATTTTCTTCACATTTCTCTATTGTCATTACAATTCCACATGGCCCCTTTCTTCACAATTCTCCATGATGCCTGTCATCACAATGCTCCATGGCTTTTGTTATCACAATGTTCCAGGACCAGTTTCATCACAATACTCCATCCCCCTTGTCATCACAGTGCACAATGAAAGCTTTCATTACAATGCTCCATGACACTTGTCATCACAATGCTCCATGGCCTTTATCGTCACAATGCTCCCAGGCACTTTTCATCACGATATTCCATGAAAACTATCATCACATTGCTCCATGACCATTGTCATCACAATAGTCCATACCCATGTCACACAATGCTGCATAATCCCTGTCATCCCAATTCTCCATGACTGCTGTCATCACAATAATCCAGGACAATTTTCCTAACAATGCTTCATGCCCCCAGTCATCACAGTGCTCCATGATACCTTTCATCACAATTCCTAGATGATCAATGTCATCACAATGCCCCATGACACCTGTTATCACAATTCGCTATGACCCTTGTCATCACAATACTCGATGAACCGTGTCATCACAGTGTTCCAGGACACATGTCATCACAATGATCCATTAATATTTTTATCACAATGCTCCAATACACCTGTCATCACAATGCTCCATGTCCCCTCTTATCATATTGCTCCATGATCTCTTTCATCACAATGCTCCATGACCACTGTCATCACCATACCTCAAGACGCCTGTCATCTCAGTGCTCCATGGCCCCTTTCATCACAAGGCTCCATGAACCCAGTCATCACAATGTTCCCTGCCCTCTTCGTCACAATGCTCCATGGGCCCTGTCATCACAATGCTCCATGCCCTTGTCATCAAAATTCTCCAGAACTCTTGTCATCATAATGTTCCATGCCAATGTCATCAAAATGTCCCATGACACTTGTCATCACAATGCTCCATGGCCTTTGTCATCACAATGTTCCATGGCCCCTGTCATCACAGTGCTCCTTGATACCTTTCATCACAATTCTACATGACCACTGTCATCACAAAGCCCCATTTCAGATGTCATCACAATTCGCCATGGTCCTTGTCATAACAATGCTCCATGAACCGTGTCATCACAAGGTTTCAGGACACTTGTCATCACAATGATCCATGATCAATTTCATCACAATGCTCCATGAACCCTGTCATCACAATGCTCCATGAACCCTCTCATCTCAATGCTCCATAGCCTTTGTATTCACAATGCTCCATGGCCCCTGTAATCACAGTGCTCCATGACCCCTTTCATCCCAATGCTCCAAGACCGCTGTCATCACAATGCCCCATGACGCCTGCCTTCACAAATCTCCAAGACCTCTCTTACCAAAAAGCTCCATGATCCCTGTCAGTACAATGTTCCATGACACTTTTTATCACAATGCTCCATGACCCCTGTCATCAAAAAGTTCTCTGCCCATATCGTCACAATGCTCCTTGTCACCTTTCATCACAATGCACCATGCCCTTTCATCACAATGCTCCAGAATTCTTGTCATCGCAATGTTCCTTGACCGTGTCATCACAATGCTCCATGACCCTTGTCATCACAAAGCTCCATGACCCCTGTCATCACAATGATCCATGATTCCTTTCCTCACAGTGCTCCAGTACCCTTTTCATCACAATGCTCCATGCCATTGTCAGCACAATTCTCCTTGGACCCTGTCATCAAAATGCTCCATCCCCTTTTCATCACAATGCTCCAGATATCTTATCATTACAATGCTCCATGCCCGTGTCAACACAATGCTCCATGACCCCTGTCATCAAAATGCTTGATGAAACTTGTTATCAGAATGTTCCATGACCCCTGTCATCAAAATGATCCCTGACCGTTGTCATCGCAATGCTGCATGATACCTTTCATCCCAATCCTCTGTGACCGCTGTCATCACAATGCTCCAGGACAACTTTCATCACAATGCTCCATGCCCTGGTCATCAAAATGCTCCAGAACTCTTGTCATCATAATGCTCCATGCCAATGTCATCAAAATGCCCCATGACACTTGTCATCACAATGCTCCATGGCCTTTGTCATCACAATGTTCCATGGCCCCTGTCATCAGAGTGCTCCATGTTACCTTTCAATACAATTCTACATGACCACTGTCATCACAATGCCCCATGACAGATGATACCACAATTCGCCATGGTCCTTGTCATCACAATGCTCCATGAACTGTGTCATCACAAGGTTCCAGGACACTTGTCATCACAATGATCCATGATCACTTTCATCACAATGCTCCATGAACCCTGTCATCTCAATGCTCCATGGTCTTTGTATTCACAATGCTCCATGGCCCCTGTAATCACAGAGCTCCATGACCCCTTTCATCCCAATGCTCCAAGACCGCTGTCATCACAATGCCCCATGACGCCTGCCTTCACAAATCTCCAAGACCTCTCTTACCAAAAAGCTCCATGATCCCTGTCAGTACAATGTTCCATGACACTTTTTATCACAATGCTCCATGACCCCTGTCATCAAAAAGTTCTCTGCCCATATCGTCACAATGCTCCTTGTCACCTTTCATCACAATGCACCATGCCCTTTCATCACAATGCTCCAGAATTCTTGTCATCGCAATGTTCCTTGACCGTGTCATCACAATGCTCCATGACCCTTGTCATCACAAAGCTCCATGACCCCTGTCATCACAATGATCCATGATTCCTTTCCTCACAGTGCTCCAGTACCCTTTTCATCACAATGCTCCATGCCATTGTCAGCACAATTCTCCTTGGACCCTGTCATCAAAATGCTCCATCCCCTTTTCATCACAATGCTCCAGATATCTTATCATTACAATGCTCCATGCCCGTGTCAACACAATGCTCCATGACCCCTGTCATCAAAATGCTTGATGAAACTTGTTATCAGAATGTTCCATGACCCCTGTCATCAAAATGATCCCTGACCGTTGTCATCGCAATGCTGCATGATACCTTTCATCCCAATCCTCTGTGACCGCTGTCATCACAATGCTCCAGGACAACTTTCATCACAATGCTCCATGCCCTGGTCATCAAAATGCTCCAGAACTCTTGTCATCATAATGCTCCATGCCAATGTCATCAAAATGCCCCATGACACTTGTCATCACAATGCTCCATGGCCTTTGTCATCACAATGTTCCATGGCCCCTGTCATCAGAGTGCTCCATGTTACCTTTCAATACAATTCTACATGACCACTGTCATCACAATGCCCCATGACAGATGATACCACAATTCGCCATGGTCCTTGTCATCACAATGCTCCATGAACTGTGTCATCACAAGGTTCCAGGACACTTGTCATCACAATGATCCATGATCACTTTCATCACAATGCTCCATGAACCCTGTCATCTCAATGCTCCATGGTCTTTGTATTCACAATGCTCCATGGCCCCTGTAATCACAGAGCTCCATGACCCCTTTCATCCCAAAGCTCCACGACCGCTGTCATCACAATGCCCCATGACGCCTGCCTTCACAAATCTCCAAGACCTCTCTTACCAAAAAGCTCCATGATCCCTGTCAGTACAATGTTCCATGACACTTTTTATCACAATGCTCCATGACCCCTGTCATCAAAAAGTTCTCTGCCCATATCGTCACAATGCTCCTTGTCACCTTTCATCACAATGCACCATGCCCTTTCATCACAATGCTCCAGAATTCTTGTCATCGCAATGTTCCTTGACCGTGTCATCACAATGCTCCATGACCCTTGTCATCACAAAGCTCCATGACCCCTGGCATCACAATGATCCATGATTCCTTTCCTCACAGTGCTCCAGTACCCTTTTCATCACAATGCTCCAGATATCCTATCATTACAATGCTCCATGCTCGTGTCAACACAATGCTCCATGACCACTGTCATCAAAATGCTTTATGAACCTTGTTATCAGAATGTTCCATGACCCTTGTCATCAAAATGATCCATGACCGCTGTCATCACAATGCTGCATGATACCTTTCATCCCAATTCTCTGTGACCGCTGTCATCACAATGCTCCAGGACAACTTTCATCACAATGCTCCATGACCCCTGTCATCACAACGTTCCATGAAAGTTGTCATCAAAATGCTCCATGACCCCGGTCACCAAAAGGTTCCCTGCCCTTGTCATCACAATGGTACATGGCCTGGTCATCACAATGTTCCATGGCCTCTGTCATCACCATGCTCCATGGTCTTTCTCATCACAATGCTCTATGACCCCTGTCATCACAATGCTTGATGACCATTGTCATCACAATGCTCCAAGGCCCCTGTCATCACAATGCCTCATGGTCTTTGTAATCACAATGCTCAATGACCAATGTCATCACAGTGCTCCATGCCGTTGTCATCACAATGCTCCGTGACCCCCGTCAACACAGTGCCTGATGACCCCTGTCATCAAAATGCTAAATGGCACTTGTCATCACAATGCTCTATGATGCCTGTCATCACTGTTCTCCATGTCACTTGTTATCACAAGGCTCCATGGCCCCTGTACTCCCAGTACTCCATGACCCCTTTCATCACAATGCCCAATGTCACCTCTGATCACAATTCTCAATGGCATTTGTCATCACGATGCTCCATGACACCTGTCATCACAATGCTCCATGAGACTTGTCATCACAATGCTCCATGGCCCCTCTCATTCCTGTGCTCCATAATAACTTTAATCACATTTCTAGATGACCACTGCCATCACAATGCCCCATGACATTGTCATCACAATTCGCCATGACCATTGTCATCACAATGCTCCATGAACCATGTCATCACAGGGTCCCAGGACACTTGTCCTCACAATGATCCATTACCACTTTCATCACAATGCTCCATGACCACTGTCATCTCAATGCTCCATGGCCTTTGTATTCACAATGCTCCATGGCCCCTGTAATCACAGTGCTCCATAACACCTTTCATCATAATGCTCCATGACCACTGCCATCTCAATGCCTCATGACGCCTGTCATCACAATTCTCCAAGGCCCCTCTCATCACAGTGCTCCATGACACTTGTCATCCCATTGCTCCATAACACCTGTCATCACAGTGTTCCCTGCCCATGTCATCAAAATGCTCCATGTCCCCTATAATCACAATGCTCCATGCCTTTTTCCTCACAAAGCTCCAGAATTTTGTCATCACAATGTTCCATGACCGTGGCATCACAATGCTCCATGGCCCTTGTCATCACAATGCTCCAGAATTCTTGTCATCACAATGTTCCATGAACGTGTCATCACAATGCTACAGGACCCTGGTCATCACAGTTCTCCATGACCTTTGTCATCACAATGCTCTATGTCACTTTTCATCACAATTCTCAATGACCACTTTAATCACTATGCTCGCTGACCATTTTCATCACATTTCTCTATTGTCATTACAATTCCACATGGCCCCTTTCTTCACAATTCTCCATGATGCCTGTCATCACAATGCTCCATGGCTTTTTTATCACAATGTTCCAGGACCAGTTTCATCACAATACTCCATCCCCCTTGTCATCACAGTGCACAATGAAAGCTTTCATTACAATGCTCCATGACACTTGTCATCACAATGCTCCATGGCCTTTATCGTCACAATGCTCCCAGGCACTTTTCATCACGATATTCCATGAAAACTTTCATCACATTGCTCCATGACCATTGTCATCACAATAGTCCATACCCATGTCACACAATGCTGCATAATCCCTGTCATCCCAATTCTCCATGACTGCTGTCATCACAATAATCCAGGACAATTTTCATAACAATGCTTCATGCCCCAATCATCACAGTGCTCCATGATACCTTTCATCACAATTCCTAGATGATCAATGTCATCACAATGCCCCATGACACCTGTTATCACAATTCGCTATGACCCTTGTCATCACAATACTCGATGAACCGTGTCATCACAGTGTTCCAGGACACATGTCATCACAATGATCCATTAATATTTTTATCACAATGCTCCAATACACCTGTCATCACAATGCTCCATGTCCCCTCTTATCATATTGCTCCATGATCTCTTTCATCACAATGCTCCATGACCACTGTCATCACCGTACCTCAAGACGCCTGTCATCTCAGTGCTCCATGGCCCCTTTCATCACAAGGCTCCATGAACCCAGTCATCACAATGTTCCCTGCCCTCTTCGTCACAATGCTCCATGGGCCCTGTCATCACAATGCTCCATGCCCTTGTCATCAAAATTCTCCAGAACTCTTGTCATCATAATGTTCCATGCCAATGTCATCAAAATGTCCCATGACACTTGTCATCACAATGCTCCATGGCCTTTGTCATCACAATGTTCCATGGCCCCTGTCATCACAGTGCTCCTTGATACCTTTCATCACAATTCTACATGACCACTGTCATCACAAAGCCCCATTTCAGATGTCATCACAATTCGCCATGGTCCTTGTCATAACAATGCTCCATGAACCGTGTCATCACAAGGTTTCAGGACACTTGTCATCACAATGATCCATGATCACTTTCATCACAATGCTCCATGAACCCTGTCATCTCAAAGCTCCTTAGCCTTTGTATTCACAATGCTCCATGGCCCCTGTAATCACAGTGCTCCATGACCCCTTTCATCACAATGCTCCAAGACTGCTGTCATCACAATGCCCCATGACGCCTGCCACCACCAATCTCCAAGGGCTCCCTTACCAAAAAGCTCCATGATCCCTGTCAGTACAATGTTCCATGACACTTTTCATCACAATGCTCCATGACCCCTGTCATCACAAAGTTCTCTGCCCATATCATCACAATGCTACTTGTCACCTTTCATCACAATGCTCCATGCCCTTTCATCACAATGCTCCAGATTTCTTGTCATCACAATGTTCCTTGACCGTGTCATCACAATGCTCCATGACCCGTGTCATCACAAAGCTCCATGACCCCTGGCATCACAATGATCCATGATTCCTTTCCTCACAGTGCTCCAGTACCCTTTTCATCACAATGCTCCATGCCATTGTCAGCACAATTCTCCTTGGACCCTGTCATCAAAATGCTCCATCCCGTTTTCATCACAATGCTCCAGATATCCTATCATTACAATGCTCCATGCTCGTGTCAACACAATGCCCCATGACCCCTGTCATCAAAATGCTTTATGAACCTTGTTATCAGAATGTTCCATGACCCCTGTCATCCAAATGATCCATGACCGTTGTCATCACAATGCTGCATGATACCTTTCATCCCAATTCTCTGTGACCGCTGTCATCACAACGCTCCAGGACAACTTTCATCACAATGCTCCATGACCCCTGTCATCACAACGTTCCATGAAAGTTGTCATCAAAATGCTCCATGACCCCGGTCACCACAAGGTTCCCTGCCCTTGTCATCACAATGGTACATGGCCTGGTCATCACAATGTTCCATGGCCTCTGTCATCACCATGCTCCATGGTCTTTCTCATCACAATGCTCTATGACCCCTGTCATCACAATGCTTGATGACCATTGTCATCACAATGCTCCAAGGCCCCTGTCATCACAATGCCTCATGGTCTTTGTAATCACAATGCTCAATGACCAATGTCATCACAGTGCTCCATGCCGTTGTCATCACAATGCTCCATGGTCCCTGTAATCACAATGCTCCATACCCTTGTCATCACAATGCTCCAGAATACTTGTCATCATAATGCTCCATTCCCGTGTCATCACATTGCTGAATGACACTTGTCATCACAATGTTCCTTGGCCTTTGTCATCACAGTGCTCCATGATACCTTTAATCAAAATTCTACATGACCACTCTCATCACAATGCAAGATGACCAATGTCATCACAATGCCCCATGACACGTGTCATCACAATTCGCCTTGGCCCTTGTCATCTCAATGCTGTATGAAACGTGTCATCAGTAGCTCCCAAGACCCTTGTCATCACAATGCTCCATGAACTCTGTTATCTCAATGTTCCATGGCCTTTGTATTCACAATGCTCCATTGTCCCGATAATCGCGTTGCTCCATGAACACTTTCATCACAATGCTCCTTGACCACTGTCACCATAATGCCCCATGACGTCTCTCATCACTGTGCTCCAAGGCCACTCTCATCAAAATGCTCCATGATCTGTGTCAGCACAATATTGCATGACACTTGTCATCACAATGCTCCATGATCCCTCTAATCACAATGATCCCTGCCAATTTCATCACAATGACCCAAGTCTCCTGTAATCACAATGCTCCATGCCCTTGTCATCACAATGCTCCAGGTCTGTTGTCATCACCATGCTTCATGCCCGTGTCATCACAATGCTCCATGAATCTTGTCTTCACAATGCTCCATGGCCCATGTCATCACAATGCTCCATGACCCCTCTCATCACAATGCTCTATGGCCTTTGTCATCACAATGCTCCGTGACCCCCGTGAACACAATGCCTGATGACCCCTGTCATCAAAATGCTAAATGGCACTTGTCATCACAATGCTCTATGATGCCTGTCATCACTATTCTCCATGTCACTTGTTATCACAAGGCTCCATGGCCCCTGTACTCCCAGTACTCCATGACCCCTTTCATCACAATGCCCAATGTCACCTCTGATCACAATTCTCAATGGCATTTGTCATCACGATGCTCCATGACACCTGTCATCACAATGCTCCATGACACTTGTCATCACAATGCTCCATGGCCCCTCTCATTCCTGTGCTCCATAATAACTTTAATCACATTTCTAGATGACCACTGCCATCACAATGCCCCATGACATTGTCATCACAATTCGCCATGACCATTGTCATCACAATGCTCCATGAACCATGTCATCACAGGGTCCCAGGACACTTGTCCTCACAATGATCCATTACCACTTTCATCACAATGCTCCATGACCACTGTCATCTCAATGCTCCATGGCCTTTGTATTCACAATGCTCCATGGCCCCTGTAATCACAGTGCTCCATAACACCTTTCATCATAATGCTCCATGACCACTGCCATCTCAATGCCTCATGACGCCTGTCATCACAATTCTCCAAGGCCCCTCTCATCACAGTGCTCCATGACACTTGTCATCCCATTGCTCCATAACACCTGTCATCACAGTGTTCCCTGCCCATGTCATCAAAATGCTCCATGTCCCCTATAATCACAATGCTCCATGCCTTTTTCCTCACAAAGCTCCAGAATTTTGTCATCACAATGTTCCATGACCGTGGCATCCCAATGCTCCATGGTCCTTGTCATCAAAATGCTCCAGAATTCTTGTCATCACAATGTTCCATGAACGTGTCATCACAATGCTACATGACCCTGGTCATCACAGTTCTCCATGACCTTTGTCATCACAATGCTCTATGTCACTTTTCATCACAATTCTCAATGACCACTTTAATCACTATGCTCGCTGACCATTTTCATCACATTTCTCTATTGTCATTACAATTCCCCATGGCCCCTTTCTTCACAATTCTCCATGATGCCTGTCATCACAATGCTCCATGGCTTTTGTTTTCACAATGTTCCAGGACCAGTTTCATCACAATACTCCATCCCCCTTGTCATCACAGTGCACAATGAAAGCTTTCATTACAATGCTCCATGACACTTGTCATCACAATGCTCCATGGCCTTTATCGTCACAATGCTCCCAGGCACTTTTCATCACGATATTCCATGAAAACGTTCATCACATTGCTCCATGACCATTGTCATCACAATAGTCCATACCCATGTCAACACAATGCTGCATAATCCCTGTCATCCCAATTCTCCATGACTGCTGTCATCACAATAATTCAGGACAATTTTCATAACAATGCTTCATGCCCCCAGTCATCACAGTGCTCCATGATACCTTCCATCACAATTCCTAGATGATCCATGTCATCACAATGCCCCATGACACCTGTTATCACAATTCGCTATGACCCTTGTCATCACAATACTCGATGAACCGTGTCATCACAGTGTTCCAGGACACATGTCATCACAATGATCCATTAATATTTTCATCACAATGCTCCAATACACCTGTCATCACAATGCTCCATGTCCCCTCTTATCATACTGCTCCATGATCTCTTTCATCACAATGCTCCATGACCACTGTCATCACCATACCTCAAGACGCCTGTCATCTCAGTGCTCCATGGCCCCTTTCATCACAAGGCTCCATGAACGCAGTCATCACAATGTTCCCTGCCCTCTTCGTCACAATGCTCCATGGGCCCTGTCATCACAATGCTCCATGCCCTTGTCATCAAAATTCTCCAGAACTCTTGTCATCATAATGTTCCATGCCAATGTCATCAAAATGTCCCATGACACTTGTCATCACAATGCTCCATGGCCTTTGTCATCACAATGTTCCATGGCCCCTGTCATCACAGTGCTCCTTGATACCTTTCATCACAATTCTACATGACCACTGTCATCACAAAGCCCCATTTCAGATGTCATCACAATTCGCCATGGTCCTTGTCATAACAATGCTCCATGAACCGTGTCATCACAAGGTTTCAGGACACTTGTCATCACAATGATCCATGATCACTTTCATCACAATGCTCCATGAACCCTGTCATCTCAATGCTCCATAGCCTTTGTATTCACAATGCTCCATGGCCCCTGTAATCACAGTGCTCCATGACCCCTTTCATCACAATGCTCCAAGACCGCTGTCATCACAATGCCCCATGACGCCTGCCACCACCAATCTCCAAGGGCTCCCTTACCAAAAAGCTCCATGATCCCTGTCAGTACAATGTTCCATGACACTTTTCATCACAAAGCTCCATGACCCCTGTCATCACAAAGTTCTCTGCCCATATCATCACAATGCTACTTGTCACCTTTCATCACAATGCTCCATGCCATTGTCAGCACAATGCTCCTTGGACCCTGTCATCAAAATGCTCCATCCCCTTTTCATCACAATGCTCCAGATATCCTATCATTACCATGCTACATGCCCGTGTCAACACAATGCTGCATGACCCCTGTCATCAAAATGCTTGATGAAACTTGTTATCCGAATATTCCATGACCCCTGTCATCAAAATGATCCCTGACCGTTGTCATCACAATGCTGCATGATACCTTTCATCCCAATTCTCTGTGACCGCTGTCATCACAATGCTCCAGGACAACTTTCATCACAATGCTCCATGACCCCGGTCACCACACGGTTCCCTGCCCTTGTCATCACAATGGTACATGGCCTGGTCATCACAATGTTCCATGGCCTCTGTCATCACCATGCTCCATGGTCTTTCTCATCACAATGCTCTATGACCCCTGTCATCACAATGCTTGATGACCATTGTCATCACAATGCTCCCAGGCCCCTGTCATCACAATGCCTCATGGTCTTTGTAATCACAATGCTCAATGACCAATGTCATCACAGTGCTCCATGCCGTTGTCATCACAATGCTCCATGGTCCCTGTAATCACAATGCTCCATACCCTTGTCATCACAATGCTGCAGAACACTTGTCATCATAATACTCCATTCCCGTGTCATCACATTGCTGAATGACACTTGTCATCACAATGTTCCTTGGCCTTTGTCATCACAGTGCTCCATGATACCTTTAATCAAAATTCTACATGACCACTCTCATCACAATGCAAGATGACCAATGTCATCACAATGCCCCATGAAACCTGTTATCACAATTCGCTATGACCCTTGTCATCACAATACTCGATGAACCGTGTCATCACAGTGTTCCAGGACACATGTCATCACAATGATCCAATAATATTTTCATCACAATGCTCCAATACACCTGTCATCACAGTGCTCCATGTCCCATCTTATCATATTGCTCCATGATCTCTTTCATCACAATGCTCCATGACCACTGTCATCACCATACCTCAAGACGCCTGTCATCTCAGTGCTCCATGGCCCCTTTCATCACAAGGCTCCATGAACCCAGTCATCACAATGTTCCCTGCCCTCTTCGTCACAATGCTCCATGGGCCCTGTCATCACAATGCTCCATGCCCTTGTCATCAAAATTCTCCAGAACTCTTGTCATCATAATGTTCCATGCCAATGTCATCAAAATGTCCCATGACACTTGTCATCACAATGCTCCATGGCCTTTGTCATCACAATGTTCCATGGCTCTGTCATCACAGTGCTCCTTGATACCTTTCATCACAATTCTACATGACCACTGTCATCACAATGCCCCATTTCAGATGTCATCACAATTCGCCATGGTCCTTGTCATAACAATGCTCCATGAACCGTATCATCACAAGGTTTCAGGACACTTGTCATCACAATGATCCATGATCACTTTCATCACAATGCTCCATGAACCCTGTCATCACAATGCTCCATGAACCCTCTCATCTCAATGCTCCATAGCCTTTGTATTCACAATGCTCCATGGCCCCTGTAATCACAGTGCTCCATGACCCCTTTCATCCCAATGCTCCAAGACCGCTGTCATCACAATGCTCCATGACGCCTGCCTTCACAAATCTCCAAGACCTCTCTTACCAAAAAGCTCCATGATCCCTGTCAGTACAATGTTCCATGACACTTTTTATCACAATGCTCCATGACCCCTGTCATCAAAAAGTTCTCTGCCCATATCGTCACAATGCTCCTTGTCACCTTTCATCACAATGCACCATGCCCTTTCATCACAATGCTCCAGAATTCTTGTCATCGCAATGTTCCTTGACCGTGTCATCACAATGCTCCATGACCCTTGTCATCACAAAGCTCCATGACCCCTGGCATCACAATGATCCATGATTCCTTTCCTCACAGTGCTCCAGTACCCTTTTCATCACAATGCTCCATGCCATTGTCAGCACAATTCTCCTTGGACCCTGTCATCAAAATGCTCCATCCCCTTTTCATCACAATGCTCCAGATATCCTATCATTACAATGCTCCATGCTCGTGTCAACACAATGCTCCATGACCCCTGTCATCAAAATGCTTTATGAACCTTGTTATCAGAATGTTCCATGACCCCTGTCATCCAAATGATCCATGACCGTTGTCATCACAATGCTGCATGATACCTTTCATCCCAATTCTCTGTGACCGCTGTCATCACAATGCTCCAGGACAACTTTCATCACAATGCTCCATGACCCCTGTCATCACAACGTTCCATGAAAGTTGTCATCAAAATGCTCCATGACCCCGGTCACCACAAGGTTCCCTGCCCTTGTCATCACAATGGTACATGGCCTGGTCATCACAATGTTCCATGGCCTCTGTCATCACCATGCTCCATGGTCTTTCTCATCAAAATGCTCTATGATCCCTGTCATCACAATGCTTGATGACCATTGTCGTCACAATGCTCCAAGGCCCCTGTCATCACAATGCCTCATGGTCTTTGTAATCACAATGCTCAATGACCAATGTCATCACAGTGCTCCATGCCGTTGTCATCACAATGCTCCATGGTCCCTGTAATCACAATGCTCCATACCCTTGTCATCACAATGCTCCAGAACACTTGTCATCATAATGCTCCATTCCCGTGTCATCACATTGCTGAATGACACTTGTCATCACAATGTTCCTTGGCCTTTGTCATCACAGTGCTCCATGATACCTTTAATCAAAATTCTACATGACCACTCTCATCACAATGCAAGATGACCAATGTCATCACAATGCCCCATGACACGTGTCATCACAATTCGCCTTGGCCCTTGTCATCTCAATGCTGTATGAAACGTGTCATCAGTAGCTCCCAAGACCCTTGTCATCACAATGCTCCATGAACTCTGTTATCTCAATGTTCCATGGCCTTTGTATTCACAATGCTCCATTGTCCCGATAATCGCGTTGCTCCATGAACACTTTCATCACAATGCTCCTTGACCACTGTCACCATAATGCCCCATGACGTCTCTCATCACTGTGCTCCAAGGCCACTCTCATCAAAATGCCCCATGATCTGTGTCAGCACAATATTGCATGACACTTGTCATCACAATGCTCCATGATCCCTCTAATCACAATGATCCCTGCCAATTTCATCACAATGACCCAAGTCTCCTGTAATCACAATGCTCCATGCCCTTGTCATCACAATGCTCCAGGTCTGTTGTCATCACCATGCTTCATGCCCGTGTCATCACAATGCTCCATGAATCTTGTCTTCACAATGCTCCATGGCCCATGTCATCACAATGCTCCATGACCCCTCTCATCACAATGCTCTATGGCCTTTGTCATCACAATGCTCCGTGACCCCCGTGAACACAATGCCTGATGACCCCTGTCATCAAAATGCTAAATGGCACTTGTCATCACAATGCTCTATGATGCCTGTCATCACTATTCTCCATGTCACTTGTTATCACAAGGCTCCATGGCCCCTGTACTCCCAGTACTCCATGACCCCTTTCATCACAATGCCCAATGTCACCTCTGATCACAATTCTCAATGGCATTTGTCATCACGATGCTCCATGACACCTGTCATCACAATGCTCCATGACACTTGTCATCACAATGCTCCATGGCCCCTCTCATTCCTGTGCTCCATAATAACTTTAATCACATTTCTAGATGACCACTGCCATCACAATGCCCCATGACATTGTCATCACAATTCGCCATGACCATTGTCATCACAATGCTCCATGAACCATGTCATCACAGGGTCCCAGGACACTTGTCCTCACAATGATCCATTACCACTTTCATCACAATGCTCCATGACCACTGTCATCTCAATGCTCCATGGCCTTTGTATTCACAATGCTCCATGGCCCCTGTAATCACAGTGCTCCATAACACCTTTCATCATAATGCTCCATGACCACTGCCATCTCAATGCCTCATGACGCCTGTCATCACAATTCTCCAAGGCCCCTCTCATCACAGTGCTCCATGACACTTGTCATCCCATTGCTCCATAACACCTGTCATCACAGTGTTCCCTGCCCATGTCATCAAAATGCTCCATGTCCCCTATAATCACAATGCTCCATGCCTTTTTCCTCACAAAGCTCCAGAATTTTGTCATCACAATGTTCCATGACCGTGGCATCCCAATGCTCCATGGCCCTTGTCATCACAATGCTCCAGAATTCTTGTCATCACAATGTTCCATGAACGTGTCATCACAATGCTACATGACCCTGGTCATCACAGTTCTCCATGACCTTTGTCATCACAATGCTCTATGTCACTTTTCATCACAATTCTCAATGACCACTTTAATCACTATGCTCGCTGACCATTTTCATCACATTTCTCTATTGTCATTACAATTCCCCCTGGCCCCTTTCTTCACAATTCTCCATGAAGCCTGTCATCACAATGCTCCATGGCTTTTGTTATCACAATGCTCCAGGACCAGTTTCATCACAATACTCCATCCCCCTTGTCATCACAGTGCACAATGAAAGCTTTCATTACAATGCTCCATGACACTTGTCATCACAATGCTCCATGGCCTTTATCGTCACAATGCTCCCAGGCACTTTTCATCACGATATTCCATGAAAACGTTCATCACATTGCTCCATGACCATTGTCATCACAATAGTCCATACCCATGTCAACACAATGCTGCATAATCCCTGTCATCCCAATTCTCCATGACTGCTGTCATCACAATAATCCAGGACAATTTTCATAACTATGCTTCATGCCCCCAGTCATCACAGTGCTCCATGATACCTTTCATCACAATTCCTAGATGATCAATGTCATCACAATGCCCCATGACACCTGTTATCACACTTCGCTATGACCCTTGTCATCACAATACTCGATGAACCGTGTCATCACAGTGTTCCAGGACACATGTCATCACAATGATCCATTAATATTTTCATCACAATGCTCCAATACACCTGTCATCACAATGCTCCATGTCCCCTCTTATCATATTGCTCCATGATCTCTTTCATCACAATGCTCCATGACCACTGTCATCACCATACCTCAAGACACCTGTCATCTCAATGCTCCATGGCCCCTTTCATCACAGTGCTCCATGAACCCAGTCATCACAATGTTCCCTGCCCTCTTCGTCACAATGCTCCATGGGCCCTGTCATCACAATGCTCCATGCCCTTGTCATCAAAATTCTCCAGAACTCTTGTCATCATAATGTTCCATGCCAATGTCATCAAAATGTCCCATGACACTTGTCATCACAATGCTCCATGGCCTTTGTCATCACAATGTTCCATGGCCCCTGTCATCACAGTGCTCCTTGATACCTTTCATCACAATTCTACATGACCACTGTCATCACAATGCCCCATTTCAGATGTCATCACAATTCGCCATGGTCCTTGTCATAACAATGCTCCATGAACCGTGTCATCACAAGGTTTCAGGACACTTGTCATCACAATGATCCATGATCACTTTCATCACAATGCTCCATGAACCCTGTCATCTCAATGCTCCATAGCCTTTGTATTCACAATGCTCCATGGCCCCTGTAATCACAGTGCTCCATGACCCCTTTCATCACAATGCTCCAAGACCGCTGTCATCACAATGCCCCATGACGCCTGCCACCACCAATCTCCAAGGGCTCCCTTACCAAAAAGCTCCATGATCCCTGTCAGTACAATGTTCCATGACACTTTTCATCACAATGCTCCATGACCCCTGTCATCACAAAGTTCTCTGCCCATATCATCACAATGCTACTTGTCACCTTTCATCACAATGCTCCATGCCCTTTCATCACAATGCTCCAGATTTCTTGTCATCACAATGTTCCTTGACCGTGTCATCACAATGCTCCATGACCCGTGTCATCACAAAGCTCCATGACCCCTGGCATCACAATGATCCATGATTCCTTTCCTCACAGTGCTCCAGTACCCTTTTCATCACAATGCTCCATGCCATTGTCAGCACAATTCTCCTTGGACCCTGTCATCAAAATGCTCCATCCCCTTTTCATCACAATGCTCCAGATATCCTATCATTACAATGCTCCATGCTCGTGTCAACACAATGCTCCATGACCCCTGTCATCAAAATGCTTTATGAACCTTGTTATCAGAATGTTCCATGACCCCTGTCATCCAAATGATCCATGACCGTTGTCATCACAATGCTGCATGATACCTTTCATCCCAATTCTCTGTGACCGCTGTCATCACAATGCTCCAGGACAACTTTCATCACAATGCTCCATGACCCCTGTCATCACAACGTTCCATGAAAGTTGTCATCAAAATGCTCCATGACCCCGGTCACCACAAGGTTCCCTGCCCTTGTCATCACAATGGTACATGGCCTGGTCATCACAATGTTCCATGGCCTCTGTCATCACCATGCTCCATGGTCTTTCTCATCACAATGCTCTATGACCCCTGTCATCAAAATGCTTGATGACCATTGTCATCACAATGCTCCAAGGCCCCTGTCATCACAATGCCTCATGGTCTTTGTAATCACAATGCTCAATGACCAATGTCATCACAGTGCTCCATGCCGTTGTCATCACAATGCTCCGTGACCCCCGTCAACACAGTGCCTGATGACCCCTGTCATCAAAATGCTAAATGGCACTTGTCATCACAATGCTCTATGATGCCTGTCATCACTGTTCTCCATGTCACTTGTTATCACAAGGCTCCATGGCCCCTGTACTCCCAGTACTCCATGACCCCTTTCATCACAATGCCCAATGTCACCTCTGATCACAATTCTCAATGGCATTTGTCATCACGATGCTCCATGACACCTGTCATCACAATGCTCCATGAGACTTGTCATCACAATGCTCCATGGCCCCTCTCATTCCTGTGCTCCATAATAACTTTAATCACATTTCTAGATGACCACTGCCATCACAATGCCCCATGACATTGTCATCACAATTCGCCATGACCATTGTCATCACAATGCTCCATGAACCATGTCATCACAGGGTCCCAGGACACTTGTCCTCACAATGATCCATTACCACTTTCATCACAATTCTCCATGACCACTGTCATCTCAATGCTCCATGGCCTTTGTATTCACAATGCTCCATGGCCCCTGTAATCACAGTGCTCTATAACACCTTTCATCATAATGCTCCATGACCACTGCCATCTCAATGCCTCATGACGCCTGTCATCACAATTCTCCAAGGCCCCTCTCATCACAGTGCTCCATGACACTTGTCATCCCATTGCTCCATAACACCTGTCATCACAGTGTTCCCTGCCCATGTCATCAAAATGCTCCATGTCCCCTATAATCACAATGCTCCATGCCTTTTTCCTCACAAAGCTCCAGAATTTTGTCATCACAATGTTCCATGACCGTGGCATCCCAATGCTCCATGGCCCTTGTCATCACAATGCTCCAGAATTCTTGTCATCACAATGTTCCATGAACGTGTCATCACAATGCTACATGACCCTGGTCATCACAGTTCTCCATGACCTTTGTCATCACAATGCTCTATGTCACTTTTCATCACAATTCTCAATGACCACTTTAATCACTATGCTCGCTGACCATTTTCATCACATTTCTCTATTGTCATTACAATTCCCCCTGGCCCCTTTCTTCACAATTCTCCATGAAGCCTGTCATCACAATGCTCCATGGCTTTTGTTATCACAATGCTCCAGGACCAGTTTCATCACAATACTCCATCCCCCTTGTCATCACAGTGCACAATGAAAGCTTTCATTACAATGCTCCATGACACTTGTCATCACAATGCTCCATGGCCTTTATCGTCACAATGCTCCCAGGCACTTTTCATCACGATATTCCATGAAAACGTTCATCACATTGCTCCATGACCATTGTCATCACAATAGTCCATACCCATGTCAACACAATGCTGCATAATCCCTGTCATCCCAATTCTCCATGACTGCTGTCATCACAATAATCCAGGACAATTTTCATAACTATGCTTCATGCCCCCAGTCATCACAGTGCTCCATGATACCTTTCATCACAATTCCTAGATGATCAATGTCATCACAATGCCCCATGACACCTGTTATCACAATTCGCTATGACCCTTGTCATCACAATACTCGATGAACCGTGTCATCACAGTGTTCCAGGACACATGTCATCACAAAGATCCATTAATATTTTCATCACAATGCTCCAATACACCTGTCATCACAATGCTCCATGTCCCCTCTTATCATATTGCTCCATGATCTCTTTAATCACAATGCTCCATGACCACTGTCATCACCATACCTCAAGACACCTGTCATCTCAATGCTCCATGGCCCCTTTCATCACAGTGCTCCATGAACCCAGTCATCACAATGTTCCCTGCCCTCTTCGTCACAATGCTCCATGGGCCCTGTCATCACAATGCTCCATGCCCTTGTCATCAAAATTCTCCAGAACTCTTGTCATCATAATGTTCCATGCCAATGTCATCAAAATGTCCCATGACACTTGTCATCACAATGCTCCATGGCCTTTGTCATCACAATGTTCCATGGCCCCTGTCATCACAGTGCTCCTTGATACCTTTCATCACAATTCTACATGACCACTGTCATCACAATGCCCCATTTCAGATGTCATCACAATTCGCCATGGTCCTTGTCATAACAATGCTCCATGAACCGTGTCATCACAAGGTTTCAGGACACTTGTCATCACAATGATCCATGATCACTTTCATCACAATGCTCCATGAACCCTGTCATCTCAATGCTCCATAGCCTTTGTATTCACAATGCTCCATGGCCCCTGTAATCACAGTGCTCCATGACCCCTTTCATCACAATGCTCCAAGACCGCTGTCATCACAATGCCCCATGACGCCTGCCACCACCAATCTCCAAGGGCTCCCTTACCAAAAAGCTCCATGATCCCTGTCAGTACAATGTTCCATGACACTTTTCATCACAATGCTCCATGACCCCTGTCATCACAAAGTTCTCTGCCCATATCATCACAATGCTACTTGTCACCTTTCATCACAATGCTCCATGCCCTTTCATCACAATGCTCCAGATTTCTTGTCATCACAATGTTCCTTGACCGTGTCATCACAATGCTCCATGACCCGTGTCATCACAAAGCTCCATGACCCCTGGCATCACAATGATCCATGATTCCTTTCCTCACAGTGCTCCAGTACCCTTTTCATCACAATGCTCCATGCCATTGTCAGCACAATTCTCCTTGGACCCTGTCATCAAAATGCTCCATCCCCTTTTCATCACAATGCTCCAGATATCCTATCATTACAATGCTCCATGCTCGTGTCAACACAATCCTCCATGACCCCTGTCATCAAAATGCTTTATGAACCTTGTTATCAGAATGTTCCATGACCCCTGTCATCCAAATGATCCATGACCGTTGTCATCACAATGCTGCATGATACCTTTCATCCCAATTCTCTGTGACCGCTGTCATCACAATGCTCCAGGACAACTTTCATCACAATGCTCCATGACCCCTGTCATCACAACGTTCCATGAAAGTTGTCATCAAAATGCTCCATGACCCCGGTCACCACAAGGTTCCCTGCCCTTGTCATCACAATGGTACATGGCCTGGTCATCACAATGTTCCATGGCCTCTGTCATCACCATGCTCCATGGTCTTTCTCATCACAATGCTCTATGACCCCTGTCATCACAATGCTTGATGACCATTGTCATCACAATGCTCCAAGGCCCCTGTCATCACAATGCCTCATGGTCTTTGTAATCACAATGCTCAATGACCAATGTCATCACAGTGCTCCATGCCGTTGTCATCACAATGCTCCGTGACCCCCGTCAACACAGTGCCTGATGACCCCTGTCATCAAAATGCTAAATGGCACTTGTCATCACAATGCTCTATGATGCCTGTCATCACTGTTCTCCATGTCACTTGTTATCACAAGGCTCCATGGCCCCTGTACTCCCAGTACTCCATGACCCCTTTCATCACAATGCCCAATGTCACCTCTGATCACAATTCTCAATGGCATTTGTCATCACGATGCTCCATGACACCTGTCATCACAATGCTCCATGAGACTTGTCATCACAATGCTCCATGGCCCCTCTCATTCCTGTGCTCCATAATAACTTTAATCACATTTCTAGATGACCACTGCCATCACAATGCCCCATGACATTGTCATCACAATTCGCCATGACCATTGTCATCACAATGCTCCATGAACCATGTCATCACAGGGTCCCAGGACACTTGTCCTCACAATGATCCATTACCACTTTCATCACAATTCTCCATGACCACTGTCATCTCAATGCTCCATGGCCTTTGTATTCACAATGCTCCATGGCCCCTGTAATCACAGTGCTCCATAACACCTTTCATCATAATGCTCCATGACCACTGCCATCTCAATGCCTCATGACGCCTGTCATCACAATTCTCCAAGGCCCCTCTCATCACAGTGCTCCATGACACTTGTCATCCCATTGCTCCATAACACCTGTCATCACAGTGTTCCCTGCCCATGTCATCAAAATGCTCCATGTCCCCTATAATCACAATGCTCCATGCCTTTTTCCTCACAAAGCTCCAGAATTTTGTCATCACAATGTTCCATGACCGTGGCATCACAATGCTCCATGGCCCTTGTCATCACAATGCTCCAGAATTCTTGTCATCACAATGTTCCATGAACGTGTCATCACAATGCTACAGGACCCTGGTCATCACAGTTCTCCATGACCTTTGTCATCACAATGCTCTATGTCACTTTTCATCACAATTCTCAATGACCACTTTAATCACTATGCTCGCTGACCATTTTCATCACATTTCTCTATTGTCATTACAATTCCACATGGCCCCTTTCTTCACAATTCTCCATGATGCCTGTCATCACAATGCTCCATGGCTTTTGTTATCACAATGTTCCAGGACCAGTTTCATCACAATACTCCATCCCCCTTGTCATCACAGTGCACAATGAAAGCTTTCATTACAATGCTCCATGACACTTGTCATCACAATGCTCCATGGCCTTTATCGTCACAATGCTCCCAGGCACTTTTCATCACGATATTCCATGAAAACTATCATCACATTGCTCCATGACCATTGTCATCACAATAGTCCATACCCATGTCACACAATGCTGCATAATCCCTGTCATCCCAATTCTCCATGACTGCTGTCATCACAATAATCCAGGACAATTTTCCTAACAATGCTTCATGCCCCCAGTCATCACAGTGCTCCATGATACCTTTCATCACAATTCCTAGAAGATCAATGTCATCACAATGCCCCATGACACCTGTTATCACAATTCGCTATGACCCTTGTCATCACAATACTCGATGAACCGTGTCATCACAGTGTTCCAGGACACATGTCATCACAATGATCCATTAATATTTTTATCACAATGCTCCAATACACCTGTCATCACAATGCTCCATGTCCCCTCTTATCATATTGCTCCATGATCTCTTTCATCACAATGCTCCATGACCACTGTCATCACCATACCTCAAGACGCCTGTCATCTCAGTGCTCCATGGCCCCTTTCATCACAAGGCTCCATGAACCCAGTCATCACAATGTTCCCTGCCCTCTTCGTCACAATGCTCCATGGGCCCTGTCATCACAATGCTCCATGCCCTTGTCATCAAAATTCTCCAGAACTCTTGTCATCATAATGTTGCATGCCAATGTCATCAAAATGTCCCATGACACTTGTCATCACAATGCTCCATGGCCTTTGTCATCACAATGTTCCATGGCCCCTGTCATCACAGTGCTCCTTGATACCTTTCATCACAATTCTACATGACCACTGTCATCACAAAGCCCCATTTCAGATGTCATCACAATTCGCCATGGTCCTTGTCATAACAATGCTCCATGAACCGTGTCATCACAAGGTTTCAGGACACTTGTCATCACAATGATCCATGATCACTTTCATCACAATGCTCCATGAACCCTGTCATCACAATGCTCCATGAACCCTCTCATCTCAATGCTCCATAGCCTTTGTATTCACAATGCTCCATGGCCCCTGTAATCACAGTGCTCCATGACCCCTTTCATCCCAATGCTCCAAGACCGCTGTCATCACAATGCCCCATGACGCCTGCCTTCACAAATCTCCAAGACCTCTCTTACCAAAAAGCTCCATGATCCCTGTCAGTACAATGTTCCATGACACTTTTTATCACAATGCTCCATGACCCCTGTCATCAAAAAGTTCTCTGCCCATATCGTCACAATGCTCCTTGTCACCTTTCATCACAATGCACCATGCCCTTTCATCACAATGCTCCAGAATTCTTGTCATCGCAATGTTCCTTGACCGTGTCATCACAATGCTCCATGACCCGTGTCATCACAAAGCTCCATGACCCCTGTCATCACAATGATCCATGATTCCTTTCCTCACAGTGCTCCAGTACCCTTTTCATCACAATGCTCCATGCCATTGTCAGCACAATTCTCCTTGGACCCTGTCATCAAAATGCTCCATCCCCTTTTCATCACAATGCTCCAGATATCTTATCATTACAATGCTCCATGCCCGTGTCAACACAATGCTCCATGACCCCTGTCATCAAAATGCTTGATGAAACTTGTTATCAGAATGTTCCATGACCCCTGTCATCAAAATGATCCCTGACCGTTGTCATCGCAATGCTGCATGATACCTTTCATCCCAATCCTCTGTGACCGCTATCATCACAATGCTCCAGGACAACTTTCATCACAATGCTCCATGCCCTGGTCATCAAAATGCTCCAGAACTCTTGTCATCATAATGCTCCATGCCAATGTCATCAAAATGCCCCATGACACTTGTCATCACAATGCTCCATGGCCTTTGTCATCACAATGTTCCATGGCCCCTGTCATCACAGTGCTCCTTGATACCTTTCATCACAATTCTACATGACCACTGTCATCACAATGCCCCATTTCAGATGTCATCACAATTCGCCATGGTCCTTGTCATAACAATGCTCCATGAACCGTGTCATCACAAGGTTTCAGGACACTTGTCATCACAATGATCCATGATCACTTTCATCACAATGCTCCATGAACCCTGTCATCTCAATGCTCCATAGCCTTTGTATTCACAATGCTCCATGGCCCCTGTAATCACAGTGCTCCATGACCCCTTTCATCACAATGCTCCAAGACCGCTGTCATCACAATGCCCCATGACGCCTGCCACCACCAATCTCCAAGGGCTCCCTTACCAAAAAGCTCCATGATCCCTGTCAGTACAATGTTCCATGACACTTTTCATCACAATGCTCCATGACCCCTGTCATCACAAAGTTCTCTGCCCATATCATCACAATGCTACTTGTCACCTTTCATCACAATGCTCCATGCCCTTTCATCACAATGCTCCAGATTTCTTGTCATCACAATGTTCCTTGACCGTGTCATCACAATGCTCCATGACCCGTGTCATCACAAAGCTCCATGACCCCTGGCATCACAATGATCCATGATTCCTTTCCTCACAGTGCTCCAGTACCCTTTTCATCACAATGCTCCATGCCATTGTCAGCACAATTCTCCTTGGACCCTGTCATCAAAATGCTCCATCCCCTTTTCATCACAATGCTCCAGATATCCTATCATTACAATGCTCCATGCTCGTGTCAACACAATCCTCCATGACCCCTGTCATCAAAATGCTTTATGAACCTTGTTATCAGAATGTTCCATGACCCCTGTCATCCAAATGATCCATGACCGTTGTCATCACAATGCTGCATGATACCTTTCATCCCAATTCTCTGTGACCGCTGTCATCACAATGCTCCAGGACAACTTTCATCACAATGCTCCATGACCCCTGTCATCACAACGTTCCATGAAAGTTGTCATCAAAATGCTCCATGACCCCGGTCACCACAAGGTTCCCTGCCCTTGTCATCACAATGGTACATGGCCTGGTCATCACAATGTTCCATGGCCTCTGTCATCACCATGCTCCATGGTCTTTCTCATCACAATGCTCTATGACCCCTGTCATCACAATGCTTGATGACCATTGTCATCACAATGCTCCAAGGCCCCTGTCATCACAATGCCTCATGGTCTTTGTAATCACAATGCTCAATGACCAATGTCATCACAGTGCTCCATGCCGTTGTCATCACAATGCTCCGTGACCCCCGTCAACACAGTGCCTGATGACCCCTGTCATCAAAATGCTAAATGGCACTTGTCATCACAATGCTCTATGATGCCTGTCATCACTGTTCTCCATGTCACTTGTTATCACAAGGCTCCATGGCCCCTGTACTCCCAGTACTCCATGACCCCTTTCATCACAATGCCCAATGTCACCTCTGATCACAATTCTCAATGGCATTTGTCATCACGATGCTCCATGACACCTGTCATCACAATGCTCCATGAGACTTGTCATCACAATGCTCCATGGCCCCTCTCATTCCTGTGCTCCATAATAACTTTAATCACATTTCTAGATGACCACTGCCATCACAATGCCCCATGACATTGTCATCACAATTCGCCATGACCATTGTCATCACAATGCTCCATGAACCATGTCATCACAGGGTCCCAGGACACTTGTCCTCACAATGATCCATTACCACTTTCATCACAATTCTCCATGACCACTGTCATCTCAATGCTCCATGGCCTTTGTATTCACAATGCTCCATGGCCCCTGTAATCACAGTGCTCCATAACACCTTTCATCATAATGCTCCATGACCACTGCCATCTCAATGCCTCATGACGCCTGTCATCACAATTCTCCAAGGCCCCTCTCATCACAGTGCTCCATGACACTTGTCATCCCATTGCTCCATAACACCTGTCATCACAGTGTTCCCTGCCCATGTCATCAAAATGCTCCATGTCCCCTATAATCACAATGCTCCATGCCTTTTTCCTCACAAAGCTCCAGAATTTTGTCATCACAATGTTCCATGACCGTGGCATCACAATGCTCCATGGCCCTTGTCATCACAATGCTCCAGAATTCTTGTCATCACAATGTTCCATGAACGTGTCATCACAATGCTACAGGACCCTGGTCATCACAGTTCTCCATGACCTTTGTCATCACAATGCTCTATGTCACTTTTCATCACAATTCTCAATGACCACTTTAATCACTATGCTCGCTGACCATTTTCATCACATTTCTCTATTGTCATTACAATTCCACATGGCCCCTTTCTTCACAATTCTCCATGATGCCTGTCATCACAATGCTCCATGGCTTTTGTTATCACAATGTTCCAGGACCAGTTTCATCACAATACTCCATCCCCCTTGTCATCACAGTGCACAATGAAAGCTTTCATTACAATGCTCCATGACACTTGTCATCACAATGCTCCATGGCCTTTATCGTCACAATGCTCCCAGGCACTTTTCATCACGATATTCCATGAAAACTATCATCACATTGCTCCATGACCATTGTCATCACAATAGTCCATACCCATGTCACACAATGCTGCATAATCCCTGTCATCCCAATTCTCCATGACTGCTGTCATCACAATAATCCAGGACAATTTTCCTAACAATGCTTCATGCCCCCAGTCATCACAGTGCTCCATGATACCTTTCATCACAATTCCTAGATGATCAATGTCATCACAATGCCCCATGACACCTGTTATCACAATTCGCTATGACCCTTGTCATCACAATACTCGATGAACCGTGTCATCACAGTGTTCCAGGACACATGTCATCACAATGATCCATTAATATTTTTATCACAATGCTCCAATACACCTGTCATCACAATGCTCCATGTCCCCTCTTATCATATTGCTCCATGATCTCTTTCATCACAATGCTCCATGACCACTGTCATCACCATACCTCAAGACGCCTGTCATCTCAGTGCTCCATGGCCCCTTTCATCACAAGGCTCCATTAACCCAGTCATCACAATGTTCCCTGCCCTCTTCGTCACAATGCTCCATCGGCCCTGTCATCACAATGCTCCATGCCCTTGTCATCAAAATTCTCCAGAACTCTTGTCATCATAATGTTCCATGCCAATGTCATCAAAATGTCCCATGACACTTGTCATCACAATGCTCCATGGCCTTTGTCATCACAATGTTCCATGGCCCCTGTCATCACAGTGCTCCTTGATACCTTTCATCACAATTCTACATGACCACTGTCATCACAAAGCCCCATTTCAGATGTCATCACAATTCGCCATGGTCCTTGTCATAACAATGCTCCATGAACCGTGTCATCACAAGGTTTCAGGACACTTGTCATCACAATGATCCATGATCAATTTCATCACAATGCTCCATGAACCCTGTCATCACAATGCTCCATGAACCCTCTCATCTCAATGCTCCATAGCCTTTGTATTCACAATGCTCCATGGCCCCTGTAATCACAGTGCTCCATGACCCCTTTCATCCCAATGCTCCAAGACCGCTGTCATCACAATGCCCCATGACGCCTGCCTTCACAAATCTCCAAGACCTCTCTTACCAAAAAGCTCCATGATCCCTGTCAGTACAATGTTCCATGACACTTTTTATCACAATGCTCCATGACCCCTGTCATCAAAAAGTTCTCTGCCCATATCGTCACAATGCTCCTTGTCACCTTTCATCACAATGCACCATGCCCTTTCATCACAATGCTCCAGAATTCTTGTCATCGCAATGTTCCTTGACCGTGTCATCACAATGCTCCATGACCCTTGTCATCACAAAGCTCCATGACCCCTGTCATCACAATGATCCATGATTCCTTTCCTCACAGTGCTCCAGTACCCTTTTCATCACAATGCTCCATGCCATTGTCAGCACAATTCTCCTTGGACCCTGTCATCAAAATGCTCCATCCCCTTTTCATCACAATGCTCCAGATATCTTATCATTACAATGCTCCATGCCCGTGTCAACACAATGCTCCATGACCCCTGTCATCAAAATGCTTGATGAAACTTGTTATCAGAATGTTCCATGACCCCTGTCATCAAAATGATCCCTGACCGTTGTCATCGCAATGCTGCATGATACCTTTCATCCCAATCCTCTGTGACCGCTGTCATCACAATGCTCCAGGACAACTTTCATCACAATGCTCCATGCCCTGGTCATCAAAATGCTCCAGAACTCTTGTCATCATAATGCTCCATGCCAATGTCATCAAAATGCCCCATGACACTTGTCATCACAATGCTCCATGGCCTTTGTCATCACAATGTTCCATGGCCCCTGTCATCAGAGTGCTCCATGTTACCTTTCAATACAATTCTACATGACCACTGTCATCACAATGCCCCATGACAGATGATACCACAATTCGCCATGGTCCTTGTCATCACAATGCTCCATGAACTGTGTCATCACAAGGTTCCAGGACACTTGTCATCACAATGATCCATGATCACTTTCATCACAATGCTCCATGAACCCTGTCATCTCAATGCTCCATGGTCTTTGTATTCACAATGCTCCATGGCCCCTGTAATCACAGAGCTCCATGACCCCTTTCATCCCAAAGCTCCACGACCGCTGTCATCACAATGCCCCATGACGCCTGCCTTCACAAATCTCCAAGACCTCTCTTACCAAAAAGCTCCATGATCCCTGTCATTACAATGTTCCATGACCCTTTTTATCACAATGCTCCATGACCCCTGTCATCAAAAAGTTCTCTGCCCATATCGTCACAATGCTCCTTGTCACCTTTCATCACAATGCACCATGCCCTTTCATCACAATGCTCCAGAATTCTTGTCATCGCAATGTTCCTTGACCGTGTCATCACAATGCTCCATGACCCTTGTCATCACAAAGCTCCATGACCCCTGGCATCACAATGATCCATGATTCCTTTCCTCACAGTGCTCCAGTACCCTTTTCATCACAATGCTCCGTGCCATTGTCAGCACAATTCTCCTTGGACCCTCTCATCAAAATGCTCCATCCCCTTTTCATCACAATGCTCCAGATATCCTATCATTACAATGCTCCATGCTCGTGTCAACACAATGCTCCATGACCACTGTCATCAAAATGCTTTATGAACCTTGTTATCAGAATGTTCCATGACCCTTGTCATCAAAATGATCCATGACCGCTGTCATCACAATGCTGCATGATACCTTTCATCCCAATTCTCTGTGACCGCTGTCATCACAATGCTCCAGGACAACTTTCATCACAATGCTCCATGACCCCTGTCATCACAACGTTCCATGAAAGTTGTCATCAAAATGCTCCATGACCCCGGTCACCAAAAGGTTCCCTGCCCTTGTCATCACAATGGTACATGGCCTGGTCATCACAATGTTCCATGGCCTCTGTCATCACCATGCTCCATGGTCTTTCTCATCACAATGCTCTATGACCCCTGTCATCACAATGCTTGATGACCATTGTCATCACAATGCTCCAAGGCCCCTGTCATCACAATGCCTCATGGTCTTTGTAATCACAATGCTCAATGACCAATGTCATCACAGTGCTCCATGCCGTTGTCATCACAATGCTCCGTGACCCCCGTCAACACAGTGCCTGATGACACCTGTCATCAAAATGCTAAATGGCACTTGTCATCACAATGCTCTATGATGCCTGTCATCACTGTTCTCCATGTCACTTGTTATCACAAGGCTCCATGGCCCCTGTACTCCCAGTACTCCATGACCCCTTTCATCACAATGCCCAATGTCACCTCTGATCACAATTCTCAATGGCATTTGTCATCACGATGCTCCATGACACCTGTCATCACAATGCTCCATGAGACTTGTCATCACAATGCTCCATGGCCCCTCTCATTCCTGTGCTCCATAATAACTTTAATCACATTTCTAGATGACCACTGCCATCACAATGCCCCATGACATTGTCATCACAATTCGCCATGACCATTGTCATCACAATGCTCCATGAACCATGTCATCACAGGGTCCCAGGACACTTGTCCTCACAATGATCCATTACCACTTTCATCACAATGCTCCATGACCACTGTCATCTCAATGCTCCATGGCCTTTGTATTCACAATGCTCCATGGCCCCTGTAATCACAGTGCTCCATAACACCTTTCATCATAATGCTCCATGACCACTGCCATCTCAATGCCTCATGACGCCTGTCATCACAATTCTCCAAGGCCCCTCTCATCACAGTGCTCCATGACACTTGTCATCCCATTGCTCCATAACACCTGTCATCACAGTGTTCCCTGCCCATGTCATCAAAATGCTCCATGTCCCCTATAATCACAATGCTCCATGCCTTTTTCCTCACAAAGCTCCAGAATTTTGTTATCACAATGTTCCATGACCGTGGCATCACAATGCTCCATGGCCCTTGTCATCACAATGCTCCAGAATTCTTGTCATCACAATGTTCCATGAACGTGTCATCACAATGCTACATGACCCTGGTCATCACAGTTCTCCATGACCTTTGTCATCACAATGCTCTATGTCACTTTTCATCACAATTCTCAATGACCACTTTAATCACTATGCTCGCTGACCATTTTCATCACATTTCTCTATTGTCATTACAATTCCACATGGCCCCTTTCTTCACAATTCTCCATGATGCCTGTCATCACAATGCTCCATGGCTTTTGTTATCACAATGTTCCAGGACCAGTTTCATCACAATACTCCATCCCCCTTGTCATCACAGTGCACAATGAAAGCTTTCATTACAATGCTCCATGACACTTGTCATCACAATGCTCCATGGCCTTTATCGTCACAATGCTCCCAGGCACTTTTCATCACGATATTCCATGAAAACTTTCATCACATTGCTCCATGACCATTGTCATCACAATAGTCCATACCCATGTCACACAATGCTGCATAATCCCTGTCATCCCAATTCTCCATGACTGCTGTCATCACAATAATCCAGGACAATTTTCATAACAATGCTTCATGCCCCCAGTCATCACAGTGCTCCATGATACCTTTCATCACAATTCCTAGATGATCAATGTCATCACAATGCCCCATGACACCTGTTATCACAATTCGCTATGACCCTTGTCATCACAATACTCGATGAACCGTGTCATCACAGTGTTCCAGGACACATGTCATCACAATGATCCATTAATATTTTCATCACAATGCTCCAATACACCTGTCATCACAATGCTCCATGTCCCCTCTTATCATATTGCTCCATGATCTCTTTCATCACAATGCTCCATGACCACTGTCATCACCGTACCTCAAGACGCCTGTCATCTCAGTGCTCCATGGCCCCTTTCATCACAAGGCTCCATGAACCCAGTCATCACAATGTTCCCTGCCCTCTTCGTCACAATGCTCCATGGGCCCTGTCATCACAATGCTCCATGCCCTTGTCATCAAAATTCTCCAGAACTCTTGTCATCATAATGTTCCATGCCAATGTCATCAAAATGTCCCATGACACTTGTCATCACAATGCTCCATGGCCTTTGTCATCACAATGTTCCATGGCCCCTGTCATCACAGTGCTCCTTGATACCTTTCATCACAATTCTACATGACCACTGTCATCACAAAGCCCCATTTCAGATGTCATCACAATTCGCCATGGTCCTTGTCATAACAATGCTCCATGAACCGTGTCATCACAAGGTTTCAGGACACTTGTCATCACAATGATCCATGATCACTTTCATCACAATGCTCCATGAACCCTGTCATCACAATGCTCCATGAACCCTCTCATCTCAATGCTCCATAGCCTTTGTATTCACAATGCTCCATGGCCCCTGTAATCACAGTGCTCCATGACCCCTTTCATCCCAATGCTCCAAGACCGCTGTCATCACAATGCCCCATGACGCCTGCCTTCACAAATCTCCAAGACCTCTCTTACCAAAAAGCTCCATGATCCCTGTCAGTACAATGTTCCATGACACTTTTTATCACAATGCTCCATGACCCCTGTCATCAAAAAGTTCTCTGCCCATATCGTCACAATGCTCCTTGTCACCTTTCATCACAATGCACCATGCCCTTTCATCACAATGCTCCAGAATTCTTGTCATCGCAATGTTCCTTGACCGTGTCATCACAATGCTCCATGACCCTTGTCATCACAGTTCTCCATGACCTTTGTCATCACAATGCTCTATGTCACTTTTCATCACAATTCTCAATGACCACTTTAATCACTATGCTCGCTGACCATTTTCATCACATTTCTCTATTGTCATTACAATTCCCCATGGCCCCTTTCTTCACAATTCTCCATGATGCCTGTCATCACAATGCTCCATGGCTTTTGTTATCACAATGTTCCAGGACCAGTTTCATCACAATACTCCATCCCCCTTGTCATCACAGTGCACAATGAAAGCTTTCATTACAATGCTCCATGACACTTGTCATCACAATGCTCCATGGCCTTTATCGTCACAATGCTCCCAGGCACTTTTCATCACGATATTCCATGAAAACGTTCATCACATTGCTCCATGACCATTGTCATCACAATAGTCCATACCCATGTCAACACAATGCTGCATAATCCCTGTCATCCCAATTCTCCATGACTGCTGTCATCACAATAATCCAGGACAATTTTCATAACAATGCTTCATGCCCCCAGTCATCACAGTGCTCCATGATACCTTTCATCACAATTCCTAGATGATCAATGTCATCACAATGCCCCATGACACCTGTTATCACAATTCGCTATGACCCTTGTCATCACAATACTCGATGAACCGTGTCATCACAGTGTTCCAGGACACATGTCATCACAATGATCCATTAATATTTTCATCACAATGCTCCAATACACCTGTCATCACAATGCTCCATGTTCCCTCTTATCATATTGCTCCATGATCTCTTTCATCACAATGCTCCATGACCACTGTCATCACCATACCTCAAGACGCCTGTCATCTCAGTGCTCCATGGCCCCTTTCATCACAAGGCTCCATGAACCCAGTCATCACAATGTTCCCTGCCCTCTTCGTCACAATGCTCCATGGGCCCTGTCATCACAATGCTCCATGCCCTTGTCATCAAAATTCTCCAGAACTCTTGTCATCATAATGTTCCATGCCAATGTCATCAAAATGTCCCATGACACTTGTCATCACAATGCTCCATGGCCTTTGTCATCACAATGTTCCATGGCCCCTGTCATCACAGTGCTCCTTGATACCTTTCATCACAATTCTACATGACCACTGTCATCACAATGCCCCATTTCAGATGTCATCACAATTCGCCATGGTCCTTGTCATAACAATGCTCCATGAACCTTGTCATCACAAGGTTTCAGGACACTTGTCATCACAATGATCCATGATCACTTTCATCGCATGCTCCATGAACCCTGTCATCACAATGCTCCATGAACCCTCTCATCTCAATGCTCCATAGCCTTTGTATTCACAATGCTCCATGGCCCCTGTAATCACAGTGCTCCATGACCCCTTTCATCCCAATGCTCCAAGACCGCAGTCATCACAATGCCCCATGACGCCTGCCTTCACAAATCTCCAAGACCTCTCTTACCAAAAAGCTCCATGATCCCTGTCAGTACAATGTTCCATGACACTTTTTATCACAATGCTCCATGACCCCTGTCATCAAAAAGTTCTCTACCCATATCGTCACAATGCTCCTTGTCACCTTTCATCACAATGCACCATGCCCTTTCATCACAATGCTCCAGAATTCTTGTCATCGCAATGTTCCTTGACCGTGTCATCACAATGCTCCATGACCCTTGTCATCACAAAGCTCCATGACCCCTGGCATCACAATGATCCATGATTCCTTTCCTCACAGTGCTCCAGTACCCTTTTCATCACAATGCTCCATGCCATTGTCAGCACAATTCTCCTTGGACCCTGTCATCAAAATGCTCCATCCCCTTTTCATCACAATGCTCCAGATATCTTATCATTACAATGCTCCATGCCCGTGTCAACACAATGCTCCATGACCCCTGTCATCAAAATGCTTGATGAAACTTGTTATCAGAATGTTCCATGACCCCTGTCATCAAAATGATCCCTGACCGTTGTCATCGCAATGCTGCATGATACCTTTCATCCCAATCCTCTGTGACCGCTGTCATCACAATGCTCCAGGACAACTTTCATCACAATGCTCCATGCCCTGGTCATCAACATGCTCCAGAACTCTTGTCATCATAATGCTCCATGCCAATGGCATCAAAATGCCCCATGACACTTGTCATCACAATGCTCCATGGCCTTTGTCATCACAATGTTCCATGGCCCCTGTCATCAGAGTGCTCCATGTTACCTTTCAATACAATTCTACATGACCACTGTCATCACAATGCCCCATGACAGATGATACCACAATTCGCCATGGTCCTTGTCATCACAATGCTCCATGAACTGTGTCATCACAAGGTTCCAGGACACTTGTCATCACAATGATCCATGATCACTTTCATCACAATGCTCCATGAACCCTGTCATCTCAATGCTCCATGGTCTTTGTATTCACAATGCTCCATGGCCCCTGTAATCACAGAGCTCCATGACCCCTTTCATCCCAAAGCTCCAAGACCGCTGTCATCACAATGCCCCATGACGCCTGCCTTCACAAATCTCCAAGACCTCTCTTACCAAAAAGCTCCATGATCCCTGTCAGTACAATGTTCCATGACACTTTTTATCACAATTCTCCATGACCCCTGTCATCAAAAAGTTCTCTGCCCATATCGTCACAATGCTCCTTGTCACCTTTCATCACAATGCACCATGCCCTTTCATCACAATGCTCCAGAATTCTTGTCATCGCAATGTTCCTTGACCGTGTCATCACAATGCTCCATGACCCTTGTCATCACAAAGCTCCATGACCCCTGGCATCACAATGATCCATGATTCCTTTCCTCACAGTGCTCCAGTACCCTTTTCATCACAATGCTCCATGCCATTGTCAGCACAATTCTCCTTGGACCCTGTCATCAAAATGCTCCATCCCCTTTTCATCACAATGCTCCAGATATCCGATCATTACAATGCTCCATGCTCGTGTCAACACAATGCTCCATGACCACTGTCATCAAAATGCTTTATGAACCTTGTTATCAGAATGTTCCATGACCCCTGTCATCCAAATGATCCATGACCGTTGTCATCACAATGCTGCATGATACCTTTCATCCCAATTCTCTGTGACCGCTGTCATCACAATGCTCCAGGACAACTTTCATCACAATGCTCCATGACCCCTGTCATCACAACGTTCCATGAAAGTTGTCATCAAAATGCTCCATGACCCCGGTCACCAAAAGATTCCCTGCCCTTGTCATCACAATGGTACATGGCCTGGTCATCACAATGTTCCATGGCCTCTGTCATCACCATGCTCCATGGTCTTTCTCATCACAATGCTCTATGACCCCTGTCATCACAATGCTTGATGACCATTGTCATCACAATGCTCCAAGGCCCCTGTCATCACAATGCCTCATGGTCTTTGTAATCACAATGCTCAATGACCAATGTCATCACAGTGCTCCATGCCATTGTCATCACAATGCTCCATGGTCCCTGTAATCACAATGCTCCATACCCTTTTCATCACAATGCTCCAGAACACTTGTCATCATAATGCTCCATTCCCGTGTCATCACATTGCTGAATGACACTTGTCATCACAATGTTCCTTGGCCTTTGTCATCACAGTGCTCCATGATACCTTTAATCAAAATTCTACATGACCACTCTCATCACAATGCAAGATGACCAATGTCATCACAATGCCCCATGACACGTGTCATCACAATTCGCCTTGGCCCTTGTCATCTCAATGCTGTATGAAACGTGTCATCAGTAGCTCCCAAGACCCTTGTCATCACAATGCTCCATGAACTCTGTTATCTCAATGTTCCATGGCCTTTGTATTCACAATGCTCCATTGTCCCGATAATCGCGTTGCTCCATGAACACTTTCATCACAATGCTCCTTGATCACTGTCACCATAATGCCCCATGACGTCTCTCATCACTGTGCTCCAAGGCCACTCTCATCAAAATGCTCCATGATCTGTGTCAGCACAATATTGCATGACACTTGTCATCACAATGCTCCATGATCCCTCTAATCACAATGATCCCTGCCAATTTCATCACAATGACCCAAGTCTCCTGTAATCACAATGCTCCATGCCCTTGTCATCACAATGCTCCAGGTCTGTTGTCATCACCATGCTTCATGCCCGTGTCATCACAATGCTCCATGAATCTTGTCTTCACAATGCTCCATGGCCCATGTCATCACAATGCTCCATGGCCCCTCTCATCACAATGCTCTATGGCCTTTGTCATCACAATGCTCCGTGACCCCCGTCAACACAGTGCCTGATGACCCCTGTCATCAAAATGCTAAATGGCACTTGTCATCACAATGCTCTATGATGCCTGTCATCACTATTCTCCATGTCACTTGTTATCACAAGGCTCCATGGCCCCTGTACTCCCAGTACTCCATGACCCCTTTCATCCCAATGCCCAATGTCACCTCTGATCACAATTCTCAATGGCATTTGTCATCACGATGCTCCATGACACCTGTCATCACAATGCTCCATGAGACTTGTCATCACAATGCTCCATGGCCCCTCTCATTCCTGTGCTCCATAATAACTTTAATCACATTTCTAGATGACCACTGCCATCACAATGCCCCATGACATTGTCATCACAATTCGCCATGACCATTGTCATCACAATGCTCCATGAACCATGTCATCACAGGGTCCCAGGACACTTGTCCTCACAATGATCCATTACCACTTTCATCACAATGCTCCATGACCACTGTCATCTCGATGCTCCATGGCCTTTGTATTCACAATGCTCCATGGCCCCTGTAATCACAGTGCTCCATAACACCTTTCATCATAATGCTCCATGACCACTGCCATCTCAATGCCTCATGACGCCTGTCATCACAATTCTCCAAGGCCCCTCTCATCACAGTGCTCCATGACACTTGTCATCCCATTGCTCCATAACACCTGTCATCACAGTGTTCCCTGCCCATGTCATCAAAATGCTCCATGTCCCCTATAATCACAATGCTCCATGCCTTTCTCCTCACAAAGCTCCAGAATTTTGTCATCACAATATTCCATGACCGTGGCATCCCAATGCTCCATGGCCCTTGTCATCACAATGCTCCAGAATTCTTGTCATCACAATGTTCCATGAACGTGTCATCACAATGCTACATGACCCTGGTCATCACAGTTCTCCATGACCTTTGTCATCACAATGCTCTATGTCACTTTTCATCACAATTCTCAATGACCACTTTAATCACTATGCTCGCTGACCATTTTCATCACATTTCTCTATTGTCATTACAATTCTCCATGGCCCCTTTCTTCACAATTCTCCATGATGCCTGTCATCACAATGCTCCATGGCTTTTGTTATCACAATGTTCCAGGACCAGTTTCATCACAATACTCCATCCCCCTTGTCATCACAGTGCACAATGAAAGCTTTCATTACAATGCTCCATGACACTTGTCATCACAATGCTCCATGGCCTTTATCGTCACAATGCTCCCAGGCACTTTTCATCACGATATTCCATGAAAACTTTCATCACATTGCTCCATGACCATTGTCATCACAATAGTCCATACCCATGTCAACACAATGCTGCATAATCCCTGTCATCCCAATTCTCCATGACTGCTGTCATCACAATAATCCAGGACAATTTTCATAACAATGCTTCATGCCCCCAGTCATCACAGTGCTCCATGATACCTTTCATCACAATTCCTAGATGATCAATGTCATCACAATGCCCCATGACACCTGTTATCACAATTCGCTATGACCCTTGTCATCACAATACTCGATGAACCGTGTCATCACAGTGTTCCAGGACACATGTCATCACAATCATCCATTAATATTTTCATCACAATGCTCCAATACACCTGTCATCACAATGCTCCATGTCCCCTCTTATCATATTGCTCCATGATCTCTTTCATCACAATGCTCCATGACCACTGTCATCACCATACCTCAAGACGCCTGTCATCTCAGTGCTCCATGGCCCCTTTCATCACAAGGCTCCATGAACCCAGTCATCACAATGTTCCCTGCCCTCTTCGTCACAATGCTCCATGGGCCCTGTCATCACAATGCTCCATGCCCTTGTCATCAAAATTCTCCAGAACTCTTGTCATCATAATGTTCCATGCCAATGTCATCAAAATGTCCCATGACATTTGTCATCACAATGCTCCATGGCCTTTGTCATCACAATGTTCCATGGCCCCTGTCATCACAGTGCTCCTTGATACCTTTCATCACAATTCTACATGACCACTGTCATCACAATGTCCCATTTCAGATGTCATCACAATGATCCATGATCACTTTCATCACAATGCTCCATGAACCCTGTCATCTCAATGCTCCATAGCCTTTGTATTCACAATGCTCCTTGGCCCCTGTAATCACAGTGCTCCATGACCCCTTTCATCACAATGCTCCAAGACCGCTGTCATCACAATGCCCCATGACGCCTGCCACCACCAATCTCCAAGGGCTCCCTTACCAAAAAGCTCCATGATCCCTGTCAGTACAATGTTCCATGACACTTTTCATCACAATGCTCCATGACCCCTGTCATCACAAAGTTCTCTGCCCATATCATCACAATGCTACTTGTCACCTTTCATCACAATGCTCCATGCCCTTTCATCACAATGCTCCAGATTTCTTGTCATCACAATGTTCCTTGACCGTGTCATCACAATGCTCCATGACCCGTGTCATCACAAAGCTCCATGACCCCTGGCATCACAATGATCCATGATTCCTTTCCTCACAGTGCTCCAGTACCCTTTTCATCACAATGCTCCATGCCATTGTCAGCACAATTCTCCTTGGACCCTGTCATCAAAATGCTCCATCCCCTTTTCATCACAATGCTCCAGATATCCTATCATTACAATGCTCCATGCCCGTGTCAACACAATGCTCCATGACCCCTGTCATCAAAATGCTTGATGAAACTTGTTATCAGAATGTTCCATGACCCCTGTCATCAAAATGATCCCTGACCGTTGTCATCGCAATGCTGCATGATACCTTTCATCCCAATCCTCTGTGACCGCTGTCATCACAATGCTCCAGGACAACTTTCATCACAATGTTCCATGCCCTGGTCATCAAAATGCTCCAGAACTCTTGTCATCATAATGCTCCATGCCAATGTCATCAAAATGCCCCATGACACTTGTCATCACAATGCTCCATGGCCTTTGTCATCACAATGTTCCATGGCCCCTGTCATCAGAGTGCTCCATGTTACCTTTCAATACAATTCTACATGACCACTGTCATCACAATGCCCCATGACAGATGATACCACAATTCGCCATGGTCCTTGTCATCACAATGCTCCATGAACTGTGTCATCACAAGGTTCCAGGACACTTGTCATCACAATGATCCATGATCACTTTCATCACAATGCTCCATGAACCCTGTCATCTCAATGCTCCATGGCCTTTGTATTCACAATGCTCCATGGCCCCTGTAATCACAGAGCTCCATGACCCCTTTCATCCCAATGCTCCAGAACGCTGTCATCACAATGCCCCATGACGCCTGCCTTCACAAATCTCCAAGACCCCTCTTACCAAAAAGCTCCATGATCCCTGTCAGTACAATGTTCCATGACACTTTTTATCACAATGCTCCATGACCCCTGTCATCAAAAAGTTCTCTGCCCATATCGTCACAATGCTCCTTGTCACCTTTCATCACAATGCACCATGCCCTTTCATCACAATGCTCCAGAATTCTTGTCATCGCAATGTTCCTTGACCGTGTCATCACAATGCTCCATGACCCTTGTCATCACAAAGCTCCATGACCCCTGGCATCACAATGATCCATGATTCCTTTCCTCACAGTGCTCCAGTACCCTTTTCATCACAATGCTCCATGCCATTGTCAGCACAATTCTCCTTGGACCCTGTCATCAAAATGCTCCATCCCCTTTTCATCACATTGCTCCAGATATCCTATCATTACAATGCTCCATGCTCGTGTCAACACAATGCTCCATGACCCCTGTCATCAAAATGCTTTATGAACCTTGTTATCAGAATGTTCCATGACCCCTGTCATCAAAATGATCCATGACCGTTGTCATCACAATGCTGCATGATACCTTTCATCCCAATTCTCTGTGACCGCTGTCATCACAATGCTCCAGGACAACTTTCATCACAATGCTCCATGACCCCTGTCATCACAACGTTCCATGAAAGTTGTCATCAAAATGCTCCATGACCCCGGTCACCACAAGGTTCCCTGCCCTTGTCATCACAATGGTACATGGCCTGGTCATCACAATGTTCCATGGCCTCTGTCATCACCATGCTCCATGGTCTTTCTCATCACATTGCTCTATGACCCCTGTCATCACAATGCTTGATGACCATTGTCATCACAATGCTCCAAGGCCCCTGTCATCACAATGCCTCATGGTCTTTGTAATCACAAAGCTCAATGACCAATGTCATCACAGTGCTCCATGCCGTTGTCATCACAATGCTCCATGGTCCCTTTAATCACAATGCTTCATACTCTTGTCATCACAATGTTCTTTGGCCTTTGTCATCACAGTGCTCCATGATACATTTAATCAAAATTCTACATGACCACTCTCATCACAATGCAAGATGACCAATGTCATCACAATGCCCCATGACACGTGTCATCACAATTCGCCTTGGCCCTTGTCATCTCAATGCTGTATGAAACGTGTCATCAGTAGCTCCCAAGACCCTTGTCATCACAATGCTCCATGAACTCTGTTATCTCAATGTTCCATGGCCTTTGTATTCACAATGCTCCATTGTCCCGATAATCGCGTTGCTCCATGAACACTTTCATCACAATGCTCCTTGACCACTGTCACCATAATGCCCCATGACGTCTCTCATCACTGTGCTCCAAGGCCACTCTCATCAAAATGCTCCATGATCTGTGTCAGCACAATATTGCATGACACTAGTCATCACAATGCTCCATGATCCCTCTAATCACAATGATCCTTGCCAATTTCATCACAATGACGCAAGTCTCCTGTAATCACAATGCTCCATGCCCTTGTCATCACAATGCTCCAGGTCTGTTGTCATCACCATGCTTCATGCCCGTGTCATCACAATGCTCCATGAATCTTGTCTTCACAATGCTCCAAGGCCCATGTCATCACAATGCTCCATGGCCCCTCTCATCACAATGCTCTATGGCCTTTGTCATCACAATGCTCCGTGACCCCCGTCAACACAGTGCCTGATGACCCCTGTCATCAAAATGCTAAATGGCACTTGTCATCACAATGCTCTATGATGCCTGTCATCACTATTCTCCATGTCACTTGTTATCACAAGGCTCCATGGCCCCTGTACTCCCAGTACTCCATGACCCCTTTCATCACAATGCCCAATGTCACCTCTGATCACAATTCTCAATGGCATTTGTCATCACGATGCTCCATGACACCTGTCATCACAATGCTCCATGAGACTTGTCATCACAATGCTCCATGGCCCCTCTCATTCCTGTGCTCCATAATAACTTTAATCACATTTCTAGATGACCACTGCCATCACAATGCCCCATGACATTGTCATCACAATTCGCCATGACCATTGTCATCACAATGCTCCATGAACCATGTCATCACAGGGTCCCAGGACACTTGTCCTCACAATGATCCATTACCACTTTCATCACAATGCTCCATGACCACTGTCATCTCAATGCTCCATGGCCTTTGTATTCACAATGCTCCATGGCCCCTGTAATCACAGTGCTCCATAACACCTTTCATCATAATGCTCCATGACCACTGCCATCTCAATGCCTCATGACGCCTGTCATCACAATTCTCCAAGGCCCCTCTCATCACAGTGCTCCATGACACTTGTCATCCCATTGCTCCATAACACCTGTCATCACAGTGTTCCCTGCCCATGTCATCAAAATGCTCCATGTCCCCTATAATCACAATGCTCCATGCCTTTTTCCTCACAAAGCTCCAGAATTTTGTCATCACAATGTTCCATGACCGTGGCATCCCAATGCTCCATGGCCCTTGTCATCACAATGCTCCAGAATTCTTGTCATCACAATGTTCCATGAACGTGTCATCACAATGCTACATGACCCTGGTCATCACAGTTCTCCATGACCTTTGTCATCACAATGCTCTATGTCACTTTTCATCACAATTCTCAATGACCACTTTAATCACTATGCTCGCTGACCATTTTCATCACATTTCTCTATTGTCATTACAATTCCCCATGGCCCCTTTCTTCACAATTCTCCATGATGCCTGTCATCACAATGCTCCATGGCTTTTGTTATCACAATGTTCCAGGACCAGTTTCATCACAATACTCCATCCCCCTTGTCATCACAGTGCACAATGAAAGCTTTCATTACAATGCTCCATGACACTTGTCATCACAATGCTCCATGGCCTTTATCGTCACAATGCTCCCAGGCACCTTTCATCACGATATTCCATGAAAACTTTCATCATAATGCTCCATGACCATTGTCATCACAATAGTCCATACCCATGTTAACACAATGCTGCATAATCCCTGTCATCCCAATTCTCCATGACTGCTGTCATCACAATAATCCAGGACAATTTTCATAACAATGCTTCATGCCCCCAGTCATCACAGTGCTCCATGATACCTTTCATCACAATTCCTAGATGATCAATGTCATCACAATGCCCCATGACACCTGTTACCACAATTCGCTATGACCCTTGTCATCACAATACTCGATGAACCGTGTCATCACAGTGTTCCAGGACACATGTCATCACAATGATCCATTAATATTTTCATCACAATGCTCCAATACACCTGTCATCACAATGCTCCATGTCCCCTCTTATCATATTGCTCCATGATCTCTTTCATCACAATGCTCCATGACCACTGTCATCACCATACCTCAAGACGCCTGTCATCTCAATGCTCCATGGCCCCTTTCATCACAGTGCTCCATGAACCCAGTCATCACAATGTTCCCTGCCCTCTTCGTCACAATGCTCCATGGGCCCTGTCATCACAATGCTCCATGCCCTTGTCATCAAAATTCTCCAGAACTCTTGTCATCATAATGTTCCATGCCAATGTCATCAAAATGTCCCATGACACTTGTCATCACAATGCTCCATGGCCTTTGTCATCACAATGTTCCATGGCCCCTGTCATCACAGTGCTCCTTGATACCTTTCATCACAATTCTACATGACCACTGTCATCACAATGCCCCATTTCAGATGTCATCACAATTCGCCATGGTCCTTGTCATAACAATGCTCCATGAACCGTGTCATCACAAGGTTTCAGGACACTTGTCATCACAATGATCCATGATCACTTTCATCACAATGCTCCATGAACCCTGTCATCTCAATGCTCCATAGCCTTTGTATTCACAATGCTCCATGGCCCCTGTAATCACAGTGCTCCATGACCCCTTTCATCACAATGCTCCAAGACCGCTGTCATCACAATGCCCCATGACGCCTGCCACCAACAATCTCCAAGGGCTCCCTTACCAAAAAGCTCCATGATCCCTGTCAGTACAATGTTCCATGACACTTTTCATCACAATGCTCCATGACACCTGTCATCACAAAGTTCTCTGCCCATATCATCACAATGCTACTTGTCACCTTTCATCACAATGCTCCGTGCCCTTTCATCACAATGCTCCAGATTTCTTGTCATCACAATGTTCCTTGACCGTGTCATCACAATGCTCCATGACCCGTGTCCTCACAAAGCTCCATGACCCCTGGCATCACAATGATCCATGATTCCTTTCCTCAGAGTGCTCCAGTACCCTTTTCATCACAATGCTCCATGCCATTGTCAGCACAATGCTCCTTGGACCCTGTCATCAAAATGCTCCATCCCCTTTTCATCACAATGCTCCAGATATCCTATCATTACAATGCTCCATGCCCGTGTCAACACAATGCTCCATGACCCCTGTCATCAAAATGCTTGATGAAACTTGTTATCAGAATGTTCCATGACCCCTGTCATCAAAATGATCCCTGACACTTGTCATCGCAATGCTGCATGATACATTTCATCCCAATCCTCTGTGACCGCTGTCATCACAATGCTCCAGGACAACTTTCATAACAATGCTCCATGACCCCTGTCATCACAACGTTCCATGAAAGTTGTCATCAAAATGCTCCATGACCCCGGACACCACAAGGTTCCCTGCCCTTGTCATCACAATGGTACATGGCCTGGTCATCACAATGTTCCATGGCCTCTGTCATCACCATGCTCCATGGTCTTTCTCATCACAATGCTCTATGACCCCTGTCATCACAATGCTTGATGACCATTGTCATCACAATGCTCCAAGGCCCCTGTCATCACAATGCCTCATGGTCTTTGTAATCACAAAGCTCAATGACCAATGTCATCACAGTGCTCCATGCCGTTGTCATCACAATGCTCCATGGTCCCTGTAATCACAATGCTCCATACTCTTGTCATCACAATGTTCCTTGGCCTTTGTCATCACAGTGCTCCATGATACCTTTAATCAAAATTCTACATGACCACTCTCATCACAATGCAAGATGACCAATGTCATCACAATGCCCCATGACACGTGTCATCACAATTCGCCTTGGCCCTTGTCATCTCAATGCTGTATGAAACGTGTCATCAGTAGCTCCCAAGACCCTTGTCATCACAATGCTCCATGAACTCTGTTATCTCAATGTTCCATGGCCTTTGTATTCACAATGCTCCATTGTCCCGATAATCGCGTTGCTCCATGAACACTTTCATCACAATGCTCCTTGACCACTGTCACCATAATGCCCCATGACGTCTCTCATCACTGTGCTCCAAGGCCACTCTCATCAAAATGCTCCATGATCTGTGTCAGCACAATATTGCATGACACTTGTCATCACAATGCTCCATGATCCCTCTAATCACAATGATCCCTGCCAATTTCATCACAATGACCCAAGTCTCCTGTAATCACAATGCTCCATGCCCTTGTCATCACAATGCTCCAGGTCTGTTGTCATCACCATGCTTCATACCCGTGTCATCACAATGCTCCATGAATCTTGTCCTCACAATGCTCCATGGCCCATGTCATCACAATGCTCCATGACCCCTCTCATCACAATGCTCTATGGCCTTTGTCATCACAATGCTCCGTGACCCCCGTCAACACAGTGCCTGATGACCCCTGTCATCAAAATGTTAAATGGCACTTGTCATCACAATGCTCTATGATGCCTGTCATCACTATTCTCCATGTCACTTGTTATCACAAGGCTCCATGGCCCCTGTACTCCCAGTACTCCATGACCCCTTTCATCCCAATGCCCAATGTCACCTCTGATCACAATTCTCAATGGCATTTGTCATCACGATGCTCCATGACACCTGTCATCACAATGCTCCATGAGACTTGTCATCACAATGCTCCATGGCCCCTCTCATTCCTGTGCTCCATAATAACTTTAATCACATTTCTAGATGACCACTGCCATCACAATGCCCCATGACATTGTCATCACAATTCGCCATGACCATTGTCATCACAATGCTCCATGAACCATGTCATCACAGGGTCCCAGGACACTTGTCCTCACAATGATCCATTACCACTTTCATCACAATGCTCCATGACCACTGTCATCTCAATGCTCCATGGCCTTTGTATTCACAATGCTCCATGGCCCCTGTAATCACAGTGCTCCATAACACCTTTCATCATAATGCTCCATGACCACTGCCATCTCAATGCCTCATGACGCCTGTCATCACAATTCTCCAAGGCCCCTCTCATCACAGTGCTCCATGACACTTGTCATCCCATTGCTCCATAACACCTGTCATCACAGTGTTCCCTGCCCATGTCATCAAAATGCTCCATGTCCCCTATAATCACAATGCTCCATGCCTTTTTCCTCACAAAGCTCCAGAATTTTGTCATCACAATGTTCCATGACCGTGGCATCCCAATGCTCCATGGCCCTTGTCATCACAATGCTCCAGAATTCTTGTCATCACAATGTTCCATGAACGTGTCATCACAATGCTACATGACCCTGGTCATCACAGTTCTCCATGACCTTTGTCATCACAATGCTCTATGTCACTTTTCATCACAATTCTCAATGACCACTTTAATCACTATGCTCGCTGACCATTTTCATCACATTTCTCTATTGTCATTACAATTCCCCATGGCCCCTTTCTTCACAATTCTCCATGATGCCTGTCATCACAATGCTCCATGGCTTTTGTTATCACAATGTTCCAGGACCAGTTTCATCACAATACTCCATCCCCCTTGTCATCACAGTGCACAATGAAAGCTTTCATTACAATGCTCCATGACACTTGTCATCACAATGCTCCATGGCCTTTATCGTCACAATGCTCCCAGGCACCTTTCATCACGATATTCCATGAAAACTTTCATCATAATGCTCCATGACCATTGTCATCACAATAGTCCATACCCATGTTAACACAATGCTGCATAATCCCTGTCATCCCAATTCTCCATGACTGCTGTCATCACAATAATCCAGGACAATTTTCATAACAATGCTTCATGCCCCCAGTCATCACAGTGCTCCATGATACCTTTCATCACAATTCCTAGATGATCAATGTCATCACAATGCCCCATGACACCTGTTATCACAATTCGCTATGACCCTTGTCATCACAATACTCGATGAACCGTGTCATCACAGTGTTCCAGGACACATGTCATCACAATGATCCATTAATATTTTCATCACAATGCTCCAATTCACCTGTCATCACAATGCTCCATGTCCCCTCTTATCATATTGCTCCATGATCTCTTTCATCACAATGCTCCATGACCACTGTCATCACCATACCTCAAGACGCCTGTCATCTCAATGCTCCATGGCCCCTTTCATCACAGTGCTCCATGAACCCAGTCATCACAATGTTCCCTGCCCTCTTCGTCACAATGCTCCATGGGCCCTGTCATCACAATGCTCCATGCCCTTGTCATCAAAATTCTCCAGAACTCTTGTCATCATAATGTTCCATGCCAATGTCATCAAAATGTCCCATGACACTTGTCATCACAATGCTCCATGGCCTTTGTCATCACAATGTTCCATGGCCCCTGTCATCACAGTGCTCCTTGATACCTTTCATCACAATTCTACATGACCACTGTCATCACAAAGCCCCATTTCAGATGTCATCACAATTCGCCATGGTCCTTGTCATAACAATGCTCCATGAACCGTGTCATCACAAGGTTTCAGGACACTTGTCATCACAATGATCCATGATCACTTTCATCACAATGCTCCATGAACCCTGTCATCTCAATGCTCCATAGCCTTTGTATTCACAATGCTCCATGGCCCCTGTAATCACAGTGCTCCATGACCCCTTTCATCACAATGCTCCAAGACCGCTGTCATCACAATGCCCCATGACGCCTGCCACCACCAATCTCCAAGGGCTCCCTTACCAAAAAGCTCCATGATCCCTGTCAGTACAATGTTCCATGACACTTTTCATCACAAAGCTCCATGACCCCTGTCATCACAAAGTTCTCTGCCCATATCATCACAATGCTACTTGTCACCTTTCATCACAATGCTCCATGCCATTGTCAGCACAATGCTCCTTGGACCCTGTCATCAAAATGCTCCATCCCCTTTTCATCACAATGCTCCAGATATCCTATCATTACCATGCTCCATGCCCGTGTCAACACAATGCTCCATGACCCCTGTCATCAAAATGCTTGATGAAACTTGTTATCCGAATATTCCATGACCCCTGTCATCAAAATGATCCCTGACCGTTGTCATCACAATGCTGCATGATACCTTTCATCCCAATTCTCTGTGACCGCTGTCATCACAATGCTCCAGGACAACTTTCATCACAATGCTCCATGACCCCGGTCACCACACGGTTCCCTGCCCTTGTCATCACAATGGTACATGGCCTGGTCATCACAATGTTCCATGGCCTCTGTCATCACCATGCTCCATGGTCTTTCTCATCACAATGCTCTACGACCCCTGTCATCACAATGCTTGATGACCATTGTCATCACAATGCTCCCAGGCCCCTGTCATCACAATGCCTCATGGTCTTTGTAATCACAATGCTCAATGACCAATGTCATCAGAGTGCTCCATGCCATTGTCATCACAATGCTCCATGGTCCCTGTAATCACAATGCTCCATACCCTTGTCATCACAATGCTCCAGAACACTTGTCATCATAATGCTCCATTCCCGTGTCATCACATTTCTGAATGACACTTGTCATCACAATGTTCCTTGGCCTTTGTCATCACAGTGCTCCATGATACCTTTAATCAAAATTCTACATGACCACTCTCATCACAATGCAAGATGACCAATGTCATCACAATGCCCCATGAAACCTGTTATCACAATTCGCTATGACCCTTGTCATCACAATACTCGATGAACCGTGTCATCACAGTGTTCCAGGACACATGTCATCACAATGATCCATTAATATTTTCATCACAATGCTCCAATACACCTGTCATCACAGTGCTCCATGTCCCATCTTATCATATTGCTCCATGATCTCTTTCATCACAATGCTCCATGACCACTGTCATCACCATACCTCAAGACGCCTGTCATCTCAGTGCTCCATGGCCCCTTTCATCACAAGGCTCCATGAACCCAGTCATCACAATGTTCCCTGCCCTCTTCGTCACAATGCTCCATGGGCCCTGTCATCACAATGCTCCATGCCCTTGTCATCAAAATTCTCCAGAACTCTTGTCATCATAATGTTCCATGCCAATGTCATCAAAATGTCCCATGACACTTGTCATCACAATGCTCCATGGCCTTTGTCATCACAATGTTCCATGGCCCCTGTCATCACAGTGCTCCTTGATACCTTTCATCACAATTCTACATGACCACTGTCATCACAATGCCCCATTTCAGATGTCATCACAATTCGCCATGGTCCTTGTCATAACAATGCTCCATGAACCGTGTCATCACAAGGTTTCAGGACACTTGTCATCACAATGATCCATGATCACTTTCATCACAATGCTCCATGAACCCTGTCATCACAATGCTCCATGAACCCTCTCATCTCAATGCTCCATAGCCTTTGTATTCACAATGCTCCATGGCCCCTGTAATCACAGAGCTCCATGACCCCTTTCATCCCAATGCTCCAAGACCGCTGTCATCACAATGCTCCATGACGCCTGCCTTCACAAATCTCCAAGACCTCTCTTACCAAAAAGCTCCATGATCCCTGTCAGTACAATGTTCCATGACACTTTTTATCACAATGCTCCATGACCCCTGTCATCAAAAAGTTCTCTGCCCATATCGTCACAATGCTCCTTGTCACCTTTCATCAAAATGCACCATGCCCTTTCATCACAATGCTCCAGAATTCTTGTCATCGCAATGTTCCTTGACCGTGTCATCACAATGCTCCATGACCCTTGTCATCACAAAGCTCCATGACCCCTGGCATCACAATGATCCATGATTCCTTTCCTCACAGTGCTCCAGTACCCTTTTCATCACAATGCTCCATGCCATTGTCAGCACAATTCTCCTTGGACCCTGTCATCAAAATGCTCCATCCCGTTTTCATCACAATGCTCCAGATATCCTATCATTACAATGCTCCATGCTCGTGTCAACACAATGCTCCATGACCCCTGTCATCAAAATGCTTTATGAACCTTGTTATCAGAATGTTCCATGACCCCTGTCATCCAAATGATCCATGACCGTTGTCATCACAATGCTGCATGATACCTTTCATCCCAATTCTCTGTGACCGCTGTCATCACAATGCTCCAGGACAACTTTCATCACAATGCTCCATGACCCCTGTCATCACAACGTTCCATGAAAGTTGTCATCAAAATGCTCCATGACCCCGGTCACCACAAGGTTCCCTGCCCTTGTCATCACAATGGTACATGGCCTGGTCATCACAATGTTCCATGGCCTCTGTCATCACCATGCTCCATGGTCTTTCTCATCACAATGCTCTATGACCCCTGTCATCACAATGCTTGATGACCATTTTCATCACAATGCTCCCAGGCCACTGTCATCACAATGCCTCATGGTCTTTGTAATCACAATGCTCAATGACCAATGTCATCACAGTGCTCCATGCCGTTGTCATCACAATGCTCCATGGTCCCTGTAATCACAATGCTCCATACCCTTGTCATCACAATGCTCCAGAACACTTGTCATCATAATGCTCCATTCCCGTGTCATCACATTGCTGAATGACACTTGTCATCACAATGTTCCTTGGCCTTTGTCATCACAGTGCTCCATGATACCTTTAATCAAAATTCTACATGACCACTCTCATCACAATGCAAGATGACCAATGTCATCACAATGCCCCATGACACGTGTCATCACAATTCGCCTTGGCCCTTGTCATCTCAATGCTGTATGAAACGTGTCATCAGTAGCTCCCAAGACCCTTGTCATCACAATGCTCCATGAACTCTGTTATCTCAATGTTCCATGGCCTTTGTATTCACAATGCTCCATTGTCCCGATAATCGCGTTGCTCCATGAACACTTTCATCACAATGCTCCTTGACCACTGTCACCATAATGCCCCATGACGTCTCTCATCACTGTGCTCCAAGGCCACTCTCATCAAAATGCCCCATGATCTGTGTCAGCACAATATTGCATGACACTTGTCATCACAATGCTCCATGATCCCTCTAATCACAATGATCCCTGCCAATTTCATCACAATGACCCAAGTCTCCTGTAATCACAATGCTCCATGCCCTTGTCATCACAATGCTCCAGGTCTGTTGTCATCACCATGCTTCATGCCCGTGTCATCACAATGCTCCATGAATCTTGTCTTCACAATGCTCCATGGCCCATGTCATCACAATGCTCCATGACCCCTCTCATCACAATGCTCTATGGCCTTTGTCATCACAATGCTCCGTGACCCCCGTGAACACAATGCCTGATGACCCCTGTCATCAAAATGCTAAATGGCACTTGTCATCACAATGCTCTATGATGCCTGTCATCACTATTCTCCATGTCACTTGTTATCACAAGGCTCCATGGCCCCTGTACTCCCAGTACTCCATGACCCCTTTCATCACAATGCCCAATGTCACCTCTGATCACAATTCTCAATGGCATTTGTCATCACGATGCTCCATGACACCTGTCATCACAATGCTCCATGAGACTTGTCATCACAATGCTCCATGGCCCCTCTCATTCCTGTGCTCCATAATAACTTTAATCACATTTCTAGATGACCACTGCCATCACAATGCCCCATGACATTGTCATCACAATTCGCCATGACCATTGTCATCACAATGCTCCATGAACCATGTCATCACAGGGTCCCAGGGCACTTGTCCTCACAATGATCCATTACCACTTTCATCACAATGCTCCATGACCACTGTCATCTCAATGCTCCATGGCCTTTGTATTCACAATGCTCCATGGCCCCTGTAATCACAGTGCTCCATAACACCTTTCATCATAATGCTCCATGACCACTGCCATCTCAATGCCTCATGACGCCTGTCATCACAATTCTCCAAGGCCCCTCTCATCACAGTGCTCCATGACACTTGTCATCCCATTGCTCCATAAAACCTGTCATCACAGTGTTCCCTGCCCATGTCATCAAAATGCTCCATGTCCCCTATAATCAAAATGCTCCATGCCTTTTTCCTCACAAAGCTCCAGAATTTTGTCATCACAATGTTCCATGACCGTGGCATCCCAATGCTCCATGGCCCTTGTCATCACAATGCTCCAGAATTCTTGTCATCACAATGTTCCATGAACGTGTCATCACAATGCTACATGACCCTGGTCATCACAGTTCTCCATGACCTTTGTCATCACAATGCTCTATGTCACTTTTCATCACAATTCTCAATGACCACTTTAATCACTATGCTCGCTGACCATTTTCATCACATTTCTCTATTGTCATTACAATTCCCCCTGGCCCCTTTCTTCACAATTCTCCTTGAAGCCTGTCATCACAATGCTCCATGGCTTTTGTTATCACAATGCTCCAGGACCAGTTTCATCACAATACTCCATCCCCCTTGTCATCACAGTGCACAATGAAAGCTTTCATTACAATGCTCCATGACACTTGTCATCACAATGCTCCATGGCCTTTATCGTCACAATGCTCCCAGCCACTTTTCATCACGATATTCCATGAAAACGTTCATCACATTGCTCCATGACCATTGTCATCACAATAGTCCATACCCATGTCAACACAATGCTGCATAATCCCTGTCATCCCAATTCTCCATGACTGCTGTCATCACAATAATCCAGGACAATTTTCATAACTATGCTTCATGCCCCCAGTCATCACAGTGCTACATGATACCTTTCATCACAATTCCTAGATGATCAATGTCATCACAATGCCCCATGACACCTGTTATCACAATTCCCTATGACCCTTGTCATCACAATACTCGATGAACCGTGTCATCACAGAGTTCCAGGACACATGTCATCACAATGATCCATTAATATTTTCATCACAATGCTCCAATACACCTGTCATCACAATGCTCCATGTCCCCTCTTATCATATTGCTCCATGATCTCTTTCATCACAATGCTCCATGACCACTGTCATCACCATACCTCAAGACACCTGTCATCTCAATGCTCCATGGCCCCTTTCATCACAGTGCTCCATGAACCCAGTCATCACAATGTTCCCTGCCCTCTTCGTCACAATGCTCCATGGGCCCTGTCATCACAATGCTCCATGCCCTTGTCATCAAAATTCTCCAGAACTCTTGTCATCATAATGTTCCATGCCAATGTCATCAAAATGTCCCATGACACTTGTCATCACAATGCTCCATGGCCTTTGTCATCACAATGTTCCATGGCCCCTGTCATCACAGTGCTCCTTGATACCTTTCATCACAATTCTACATGACCACTGTCATCACAATGCCCCATTTCAGATGTCATCACAATTCGCCATGGTCCTTGTCATAACAATGCTCCATGAACCGTGTCATCACAAGGTTTCAGGACACTTGTCATCACAATGATCCATGATCACTTTCATCACAATGCTCCATGAACCCTGTCATCTCAATGCTCCATAGCCTTTGTATTCACAATGCTCCATGGCCCCTGTAATCACAGTGCTCCATGACCCCTTTCATCACAATGCTCCAAGACCGCTGTCATCACAATGCCCCATGACGCCTGCCACCACCAATCTCCAAGGGCTCCCTTACCAAAAAGCTCCATGATCCCTGTCAGTACAATGTTCCATGACACTTTTCATCACAATGCTCCATGACCCCTGTCATCACAAAGTTCTCTGCCCATATCATCACAATGCTACTTGTCACCTTTCATCACAATGCTCCATGCCCTTTCATCACAATGCTCCAGATTTCTTGTCATCACAATGTTCCTTGACCGTGTCATCACAATGCTCCATGACCCGTGTCATCACAAAGCTCCATGACCCCTGGCATCACAATGATCCATGATTCCTTTCCTCACAGTGCTCCAGTACCCTTTTCATCACAATGCTCCATGCCATTGTCAGCACAATTCTCCTTGGACCCTGTCATCAAAATGCTCCATCCCCTTTTCATCACAATGCTCCAGATATCCTATCATTACAATGCTCCATGCTCGTGTCAACACAATCCTCCATGACCCCTGTCATCAAAATGCTTTATGAACCTTGTTATCAGAATGTTCCATGACCCCTGTCATCAAAATGATCCATGACCGTTGTCATCACAATGCTGCATGATACCTTTCATCCCAATTCTCTGTGACCGCTGTCATCACAATGCTCCAGGACAACTTTCATCACAATGCTCCATGACCCCTGTCATCACAACGTTCCATGAAAGTTGTCATCAAAATGCTCCATGACCCCGGTCACCACAAGGTTCCCTGCCCTTGTCATCACAATGGTACATGGCCTGGTCATCACAATGTTCCATGGCCTCTGTCATCACCATGCTCCATGGTCTTTCTCATCACAATGCTCTATGACCCCTGTCATCAAAATGCTTGATGACCATTGTCATCACAATGCTCCAAGGCCCCTGTCATCACAATGCCTCATGGTCTTTGTAATCACAATGCTCAATGACCAATGTCATCACAGTGCTCCATGCCGTTGTCATCACAATGCTCCGTGACCCCCGTCAACACAGTGCCTGATGACCCCTGTCATCAAAATGCTAAATGGCACTTGTCATCACAATGCTCTATGATGCCTGTCATCACTGTTCTCCATGTCACTTGTTATCACAAGGCTCCATGGCCCCTGTACTCCCAGTACTCCATGACCCCTTTCATCACAATGCCCAATGTCACCTCTGATCACAATTCTCAATGGCATTTGTCATCACGATGCTCCATGACACCTGTCATCACAATGCTCCATGAGACTTGTCATCACAATGCTCCATGGCCCCTCTCATTCCTGTGCTCCATAATAACTTTAATCACATTTCTAGATGACCACTGCCATCACAATGCCCCATGACATTGTCATCACAATTCGCCATGACCATTGTCATCACAATGCTCCATGAACCATGTCATCACAGGGTCCCAGGACACTTGTCCTCACAATGATCCATTACCACTTTCATCACAATTCTCCATGACCACTGTCATCTCAATGCTCCATGGCCTTTGTATTCACAATGCTCCATGGCCCCTGTAATCACAGTGCTCCATAACACCTTTCATCATAATGCTCCATGACCACTGCCATCTCAATGCCTCATGACGCCTGTCATCACAATTCTCCAAGGCCCCTCTCATCACAGTGCTCCATGACACTTGTCATCCCATTGCTCCATAACACCTGTCATCACAGTGTTCCCTGCCCATGTCATCAAAATGCTCCATGTCCCCTATAATCACAATGCTCCATGCCTTTTTCCTCACAAAGCTCCAGAATTTTGTCATCACAATGTTCCATGACCGTGGCATCCCAATGCTCCATGGCCCTTGTCATCACAATGCTCCAGAATTCTTGTCATCACAATGTTCCATGAACGTGTCATCACAATGCTACATGACCCTGGTCATCACAGTTCTCCATGACCTTTGTCATCACAATGCTCTATGTCACTTTTCATCACAATTCTCAATGACCACTTTAATCACTATGCTCGCTGACCATTTTCATCACATTTCTCTATTGTCATTACAATTCCCCCTGGCCCCTTTCTTCACAATTCTCCATGAAGCCTGTCATCACAATGCTCCATGGCTTTTGTTATCACAATGCTCCAGGACCAGTTTCATCACAATACTCCATCCCCCTTGTCATCACAGTGCACAATGAAAGCTTTCATTACAATGCTCCATGACACTTGTCATCACAATGCTCCATGGCCTTTATCGTCACAATGCTCCCAGGCACTTTTCATCACGATATTCCATGAAAACGTTCATCACATTGCTCCATGACCATTGTCATCACAATAGTCCATACCCATGTCAACACAATGCTGCATAATCCCTGTCATCCCAATTCTCCATGACTGCTGTCATCACAATAATCCAGGACAATTTTCATAACTATGCTTCATGCCCCCAGTCATCACAGTGCTCCATGATACCTTTCATCACAATTCCTAGATGATCAATGTCATCACAATGCCCCATGACACCTGTTATCACAATTCGCTATGACCCTTGTCATCACAATACTCGATGAACCGTGTCATCACAGTGTTCCAGGACACATGTCATCACAAAGATCCATTAATATTTTCATCACAATGCTCCAATACACCTGTCATCACAATGCTCCATGTCCCCTCTTATCATATTGCTCCATGATCTCTTTCATCACAATGCTCCATGACCACTGTCATCACCATACCTCAAGACACCTGTCATCTCAATGCTCCATGGCCCCTTTCATCACAGTGCTCCATGAACCCAGTCATCACAATGTTCCCTGCCCTCTTCGTCACAATGCTCCCTGGGCCCTGTCATCACAATGCTCCATGCCCTTGTCATCAAAATTCTCCAGAACTCTTGTCATCATAATGTTCCATGCCAATGTCATCAAAATGTCCCATGACACTTGTCATCACAATGCTCCATGGCCTTTGTCATCACAATGTTCCATGGCCCCTGTCATCACAGTGCTCCTTGATACCTTTCATCACAATTCTACATGACCACTGTCATCACAATGCCCCATTTCAGATGTCATCACAATTCGCCATGGTCCTTGTCATAACAATGCTCCATGAACCGTGTCATCACAAGGTTTCAGGACACTTGTCATCACAATGATCCATGATCACTTTCATCACAATGCTCCATGAACCCTGTCATCTCAATGCTCCATAGCCTTTGTATTCACAATGCTCCATGGCCCCTGTAATCACAGGGCTCCATGACCCCTTTCATCACAATGCTCCAAGACCGCTGTCATCACAATGCCCCATGACGCCTGCCACCACCAATCTCCAAGGGCTCCCTTACCAAAAAGCTCCATGATCCCTGTCAGTACAATGTTCCATGACACTTTTCATCACAATGCTCCATGACCCCTGTCATCACAAAGTTCTCTGCCCATATCGTCACAATGCTCCTTGTCACCTTTCATCACAATGCTCCATGCCCTTTCATCACAATGCTCCAGATTTCTTGTCATCACAATGTTCCTTGACCGTGTCATCACAATGCTCCATGACCCGTGTCATCACAAAGCTCCATGACCCCTGGCATCACAATGATCCATGATTCCTTTCCTCACAGTGCTCCAGTACCCTTTTCATCACAATGCTCCTTGCCATTGTCAGCACAATTCTCCTTGGACCCTGTCATCAAAATGCTCCATCCCCTTTTCATCACAATGCTCCAGATATCCTATCATTACAATGCTCCATGCTCGTGTCAACACAATCCTCCATGACCCCTGTCATCAAAATGCTTTATGAACCTTGTTATCAGAATGTTCCATGACGCCTGTCATCAAAATGATCCATGACCGTTGTCATCACAATGCTGCATGATACCTTTCATCCCAATTCTCTGTGACCGCTGTCATCACAATGCTCCAGGACAACTTTCATCACAATGCTCCATGACCCCTGTCATCACAACGTTCCATGAAAGTTGTCATCAAAATGCTCCATGACCCCGGTCACCACAAGGTTCCCTGCCCTTGTCATCACAATGGTACATGGCCTGGTCATCACAATGTTCCATGGCCTCTGTCATCACCATGCTCCATGGTCTTTCTCATCACAATGCTCTATGACCCCTGTCATCACAATGCTTGATGACCATTGTCATCACAATGCTCCAAGGCCCCTGTCATCACAATGCCTCATGGTCTTTGTAATCACAATGCTCAATGACCAATGTCATCACAGTGCTCCATGCCGTTGTCATCACAATGCTCCGTGACCCCCGTCAACACAGTGCCTGATGACCCCTGTCATCAAAATGCTAAATGGCACTTGTCATCACAATGCTCTATGATGCCTGTCATCACTGTTCTCCATGTCACTTGTTATCACAAGGCTCCATGGCCCCTGTACTCCCAGTACTCCATGACCCCTTTCATCACAATGCCCAATGTCACCTCTGATCACAATTCTCAATGGCATTTGTCATCACGATGCTCCATGACACCTGTCATCACAATGCTCCATGAGACTTGTCATCACAATGCTCCATGGCCCCTCTCATTCCTGTGCTCCATAATAACTTTAATCACATTTCTAGATGACCACTGCCATCACAATGCCCCATGACATTGTCATCACAATTCGCCATGACCATTGTCATCACAATGCTCCATGAACCATGTCATCACAGGGTCCCAGGACACTTGTCCTCACAATGATCCATTACCACTTTCATCACAATGCTCCATGACCACTGTCATCTCAATGCTCCATGGCCTTTGTATTCACAATGCTCCATGGCCCCTGTAATCACAGTGCTCCATAACACCTTTCATCATAATGCTCCATGACCACTGCCATCTCAATGCCTCATGACGCCTGTCATCACAATTCTCCAAGGCCCCTCTCATCACAGTGCTCCATGACACTTGTCATCCCATTGCTCCATAACACCTGTCATCACAGTGTTCCCTGCCCATGTCATCAAAATGCTCCATGTCCCCTATAATCACAATGCTCCATGCCTTTTTCCTCACAAAGCTCCAGAATTTTGTCATCACAATGTTCCATGACCGTGGCATCACAATGCTCCATGGCCCTTGTCATCACAATGCTCCAGAATTCTTGTCATCACAATGTTCCATGAACGTGTCATCACAATGCTACAGGACCCTGGTCATCACAGTTCTCCATGACCTTTGTCATCACAATGCTCTATGTCACTTTTCATCACAATTCTCAATGACCACTTTAATCACTATGCTCGCTGACCATTTTCATCACATTTCTCTATTGTCATTACAATTCCACATGGCCCCTTTCTTCACAATTCTCCATGATGCCTGTCATCACAATGCTCCATGGCTTTTTTATCACAATGTTCCAGGACCAGTTTCATCACAATACTCCATCCCCCTTGTCATCACAGTGCACAATGAAAGCTTTCATTACAATGCTCCATGACACTTGTCATCACAATGCTCCATGGCCTTTATCGTCACAATGCTCCCAGGCACTTTTCATCACGATATTCCATGAAAACTTTCATCACATTGCTCCATGACCATTGTCATCACAATAGTCCATACCCATGTCACACAATGCTGCATAATCCCTGTCATCCCAATTCTCCATGACTGCTGTCATCACAATAATCCAGGACAATTTTCATAACAATGCTTCATGCCCCAATCATCACAGTGCTCCATGATACCTTTCATCACAATTCCTAGATGATCAATGTCATCACAATGCCCCATGACACCTGTTATCACAATTCGCTATGACCCTTGTCATCACAATACTCGATGAACCGTGTCATCACAGTGTTCCAGGACACATGTCATCACAATGATCCATTAATATTTTTATCACAATGCTCCAATACACCTGTCATCACAATGCTCCATGTCCCCTCTTATCATATTGCTCCATGATCTCTTTCATCACAATGCTCCATGACCACTGTCATCACCGTACCTCAAGACGCCTGTCATCTCAGTGCTCCATGGCCCCTTTCATCACAAGGCTCCATGAACCCAGTCATCACAATGTTCCCTGCCCTCTTCGTCACAATGCTCCATGGGCCCTGTCATCACAATGCTCCATGCCCTTGTCATCAAAATTCTCCAGAACTCTTGTCATCATAATGTTCCATGCCAATGTCATCAAAATGTCCCATGACACTTGTCATCACAATGCTCCATGGCCTTTGTCATCACAATGTTCCATGGCCCCTGTCATCACAGTGCTCCTTGATACCTTTCATCACAATTCTACATGACCACTGTCATCACAAAGCCCCATTTCAGATGTCATCACAATTCGCCATGGTCCTTGTCATAACAATGCTCCATGAACCGTGTCATCACAAGGTTTCAGGACACTTGTCATCACAATGATCCATGATCACTTTCATCACAATGCTCCATGAACCCTGTCATCTCAAAGCTCCTTAGCCTTTGTATTCACAATGCTCCATGGCCCCTGTAATCACAGTGCTCCATGACCCCTTTCATCACAATGCTCCAAGACTGCTGTCATCACAATGCCCCATGACGCCTGCCACCACCAATCTCCAAGGGCTCCCTTACCAAAAAGCTCCATGATCCCTGTCAGTACAATGTTCCATGACACTTTTCATCACAATGCTCCATGACCCCTGTCATCACAAAGTTCTCTGCCCATATCATCACAATGCTACTTGTCACCTTTCATCACAATGCTCCATGCCCTTTCATCACAATGCTCCAGATTTCTTGTCATCACAATGTTCCTTGACCGTGTCATCACAATGCTCCATGACCCGTGTCATCACAAAGCTCCATGACCCCTGGCATCACAATGATCCATGATTCCTTTCCTCACAGTGCTCCAGTACCCTTTTCATCACAATGCTCCATGCCATTGTCAGCACAATTCTCCTTGGACCCTGTCATCAAAATGCTCCATCCCGTTTTCATCACAATGCTCCAGATATCCTATCATTACAATGCTCCATGCTCGTGTCAACACAATGCCCCATGACCCCTGTCATCAAAATGCTTTATGAACCTTGTTATCAGAATGTTCCATGACCCCTGTCATCCAAATGATCCATGACCGTTGTCATCACAATGCTGCATGATACCTTTCATCCCAATTCTCTGTGACCGCTGTCATCACAACGCTCCAGGACAACTTTCATCACAATGCTCCATGACCCCTGTCATCACAACGTTCCATGAAAGTTGTCATCAAAATGCTCCATGACCCCGGTCACCACAAGGTTCCCTGCCCTTGTCATCACAATGGTACATGGCCTGGTCATCACAATGTTCCATGGCCTCTGTCATCACCATGCTCCATGGTCTTTCTCATCACAATGCTCTATGACCCCTGTCATCACAATGCTTGATGACCATTGTCATCACAATGCTCCAAGGCCCCTGTCATCACAATGCCTCATGGTCTTTGTAATCACAATGCTCAATGACCAATGTCATCACAGTGCTCCATGCCGTTGTCATCACAATGCTCCATGGTCCCTGTAATCACAATGCTCCATACCCTTGTCATCACAATGCTCCAGAATACTTGTCATCATAATGCTCCATTCCCGTGTCATCACATTGCTGAATGACACTTGTCATCACAATGTTCCTTGGCCTTTGTCATCACAGTGCTCCATGATACCTTTAATCAAAATTCTACATGACCACTCTCATCACAATGCAAGATGACCAATGTCATCACAATGCCCCATGACACGTGTCATCACAATTCGCCTTGGCCCTTGTCATCTCAATGCTGTATGAAACGTGTCATCAGTAGCTCCCAAGACCCTTGTCATCACAATGCTCCATGAACTCTGTTATCTCAATGTTCCATGGCCTTTGTATTCACAATGCTCCATTGTCCCGATAATCGCGTTGCTCCATGAACACTTTCATCACAATGCTCCTTGACCACTGTCACCATAATGCCCCATGACGTCTCTCATCACTGTGCTCCAAGGCCACTCTCATCAAAATGCTCCATGATCTGTGTCAGCACAATATTGCATGACACTTGTCATCACAATGCTCCATGATCCCTCTAATCACAATGATCCCTGCCAATTTCATCACAATGACCCAAGTCTCCTGTAATCACAATGCTCCATGCCCTTGTCATCACAATGCTCCAGGTCTGTTGTCATCACCATGCTTCATGCCCGTGTCATCACAATGCTCCATGAATCTTGTCTTCACAATGCTCCATGGCCCATGTCATCACAATGCTCCATGACCCCTCTCATCACAATGCTCTATGGCCTTTGTCATCACAATGCTCCGTGACCCCCGTGAACACAATGCCTGATGACCCCTGTCATCAAAATGCTAAATGGCACTTGTCATCACAATGCTCTATGATGCCTGTCATCACTATTCTCCATGTCACTTGTTATCACAAGGCTCCATGGCCCCTGTACTCCCAGTACTCCATGACCCCTTTCATCACAATGCCCAATGTCACCTCTGATCACAATTCTCAATGGCATTTGTCATCACGATGCTCCATGACACCTGTCATCACAATGCTCCATGACACTTGTCATCACAATGCTCCATGGCCCCTCTCATTCCTGTGCTCCATAATAACTTTAATCACATTTCTAGATGACCACTGCCATCACAATGCCCCATGACATTGTCATCACAATTCGCCATGACCATTGTCATCACAATGCTCCATGAACCATGTCATCACAGGGTCCCAGGACACTTGTCCTCACAATGATCCATTACCACTTTCATCACAATGCTCCATGACCACTGTCATCTCAATGCTCCATGGCCTTTGTATTCACAATGCTCCATGGCCCCTGTAATCACAGTGCTCCATAACACCTTTCATCATAATGCTCCATGACCACTGCCATCTCAATGCCTCATGACGCCTGTCATCACAATTCTCCAAGGCCCCTCTCATCACAGTGCTCCATGACACTTGTCATCCCATTGCTCCATAACACCTGTCATCACAGTGTTCCCTGCCCATGTCATCAAAATGCTCCATGTCCCCTATAATCACAATGCTCCATGCCTTTTTCCTCACAAAGCTCCAGAATTTTGTCATCACAATGTTCCATGACCGTGGCATCCCAATGCTCCATGGTCCTTGTCATCAAAATGCTCCAGAATTCTTGTCATCACAATGTTCCATGAACGTGTCATCACAATGCTACATGACCCTGGTCATCACAGTTCTCCATGACCTTTGTCATCACAATGCTCTATGTCACTTTTCATCACAATTCTCAATGACCACTTTAATCACTATGCTCGCTGACCATTTTCATCACATTTCTCTATTGTCATTACAATTCCCCATGGCCCCTTTCTTCACAATTCTCCATGATGCCTGTCATCACAATGCTCCATGGCTTTTGTTTTCACAATGTTCCAGGACCAGTTTCATCACAATACTCCATCCCCCTTGTCATCACAGTGCACAATGAAAGCTTTCATTACAATGCTCCATGACACTTGTCATCACAATGCTCCATGGCCTTTATCGTCACAATGCTCCCAGGCACTTTTCATCACGATATTCCATGAAAACGTTCATCACATTGCTCCATGACCATTGTCATCACAATAGTCCATACCCATGTCAACACAATGCTGCATAATCCCTGTCATCCCAATTCTCCATGACTGCTGTCATCACAATAATTCAGGACAATTTTCATAACAATGCTTCATGCCCCCAGTCATCACAGTGCTCCATGATACCTTCCATCACAATTCCTAGATGATCCATGTCATCACAATGCCCCATGACACCTGTTATCACAATTCGCTATGACCCTTGTCATCACAATACTCGATGAACCGTGTCATCACAGTGTTCCAGGACACATGTCATCACAATGATCCATTAATATTTTCATCACAATGCTCCAATACACCTGTCATCACAATGCTCCATGTCCCCTCTTATCATACTGCTCCATGATCTCTTTCATCACAATGCTCCATGACCACTGTCATCACCATACCTCAAGACGCCTGTCATCTCAGTGCTCCATGGCCCCTTTCATCACAAGGCTCCATGAACGCAGTCATCACAATGTTCCCTGCCCTCTTCGTCACAATGCTCCATGGGCCCTGTCATCACAATGCTCCATGCCCTTGTCATCAAAATTCTCCAGAACTCTTGTCATCATAATGTTCCATGCCAATGTCATCAAAATGTCCCATGACACTTGTCATCACAATGCTCCATGGCCTTTGTCATCACAATGTTCCATGGCCCCTGTCATCACAGTGCTCCTTGATACCTTTCATCACAATTCTACATGACCACTGTCATCACAAAGCCCCATTTCAGATGTCATCACAATTCGCCATGGTCCTTGTCATAACAATGCTCCATGAACCGTGTCATCACAAGGTTTCAGGACACTTGTCATCACAATGATCCATGATCACTTTCATCACAATGCTCCATGAACCCTGTCATCTCAATGCTCCATAGCCTTTGTATTCACAATGCTCCATGGCCCCTGTAATCACAGTGCTCCATGACCCCTTTCATCACAATGCTCCAAGACCGCTGTCATCACAATGCCCCATGACGCCTGCCACCACCAATCTCCAAGGGCTCCCTTACCAAAAAGCTCCATGATCCCTGTCAGTACAATGTTCCATGACACTTTTCATCACAAAGCTCCATGACCCCTGTCATCACAAAGTTCTCTGCCCATATCATCACAATGCTACTTGTCACCTTTCATCACAATGCTCCATGCCATTGTCAGCACAATGCTCCTTGGACCCTGTCATCAAAATGCTCCATCCCCTTTTCATCACAATGCTCCAGATATCCTATCATTACCATGCTCCATGCCCGTGTCAACACAATGCTCCATGACCCCTGTCATCAAAATGCTTGATGAAACTTGTTATCCGAATATTCCATGACCCCTGTCATCAAAATGATCCCTGACCGTTGTCATCACAATGCTGCATGATACCTTTCATCCCAATTCTCTGTGACCGCTGTCATCACAATGCTCCAGGACAACTTTCATCACAATGCTCCATGACCCCGGTCACCACACGGTTCCCTGCCCTTGTCATCACAATGGTACATGGCCTGGTCATCACAATGTTCCATGGCCTCTGTCATCACCATGCTCCATGGTCTTTCTCATCACAATGCTCTACGACCCCTGTCATCACAATGCTTGATGACCATTGTCATCACAATGCTCCCAGGCCCCTGTCATCACAATGCCTCATGGTCTTTGTAATCACAATGCTCAATGACCAATGTCATCAGAGTGCTCCATGCCATTGTCATCACAATGCTCCATGGTCCCTGTAATCACAATGCTCCATACCCTTGTCATCACAATGCTCCAGAACACTTGTCATCATAATGCTCCATTCCCGTGTCATCACATTTCTGAATGACACTTGTCATCACAATGTTCCTTGGCCTTTGTCATCACAGTGCTCCATGATACCTTTAATCAAAATTCTACATGACCACTCTCATCACAATGCAAGATGACCAATGTCATCACAATGCCCCATGAAACCTGTTATCACAATTCGCTATGACCCTTGTCATCACAATACTCGATGAACCGTGTCATCACAGTGTTCCAGGACACATGTCATCACAATGATCCATTAATATTTTCATCACAATGCTCCAATACACCTGTCATCACAGTGCTCCATGTCCCATCTTATCATATTGCTCCATGATCTCTTTCATCACAATGCTCCATGACCACTGTCATCACCATACCTCAAGACGCCTGTCATCTCAGTGCTCCATGGCCCCTTTCATCACAAGGCTCCATGAACCCAGTCATCACAATGTTCCCTGCCCTCTTCGTCACAATGCTCCATGGGCCCTGTCATCACAATGCTCCATGCCCTTGTCATCAAAATTCTCCAGAACTCTTGTCATCATAATGTTCCATGGCAATGTCATCAAAATGTCCCATGACACTTGTCATCACAATGCTCCATGGCCTTTGTCATCACAATGTTCCATGGCCCCTGTCATCACAGTGCTCCTTGATACCTTTCATCACAATTCTACATGACCACTGTCATCACAATGCCCCATTTCAGATGTCATCACAATTCGCCATGGTCCTTGTCATAACAATGCTCCATGAACCGTGTCATCACAAGGTTTCAGGACACTTGTCATCACAATGATCCATGATCACTTTCATCACAATGCTCCATGAACCCTGTCATCACAATGCTCCATGAACCCTCTCATCTCAATGCTCCATAGCCTTTGTATTCACAATGCTCCATGGCCCCTGTAATCACAGAGCTCCATGACCCCTTTCATCCCAATGCTCCAAGACCGCTGTCATCACAATGCTCCATGACGCCTGCCTTCACAAATCTCCAAGACCTCTCTTACCAAAAAGCTCCATGATCCCTGTCAGTACAATGTTCCATGACACTTTTTATCACAATGCTCCATGACCCCTGTCATCAAAAAGTTCTCTGCCCATATCGTCACAATGCTCCTTGTCACCTTTCATCAAAATGCACCATGCCCTTTCATCACAATGCTCCAGAATTCTTGTCATCGCAATGTTCCTTGACCGTGTCATCACAATGCTCCATGACCCTTGTCATCACAAAGCTCCATGACCCCTGGCATCACAATGATCCATGATTCCTTTCCTCACAGTGCTCCAGTACCCTTTTCATCACAATGCTCCATGCCATTGTCAGCACAATTCTCCTTGGACCCTGTCATCAAAATGCTCCATCCCCTTTTCATCACAATGCTCCAGATATCCTATCATTACAATGCTCCATGCTCGTGTCAACACAATGCTCCATGACCCCTGTCATCAAAATGCTTTATGAACCTTGTTATCAGAATGTTCCATGACCCCTGTCATCCAAATGATCCATGACCGTTGTCATCACAATGCTGCATGATACCTTTCATCCCAATTCTCTGTGACCGCTGTCATCACAATGCTCCAGGACAACTTTCATCACAATGCTCCATGACCCCTGTCATCACAACGTTCCATGAAAGTTGTCATCAAAATGCTCCATGACCCCGGTCACCACAAGGTTCCCTGCCCTTGTCATCACAATGGTACATGGCCTGGTCATCACAATGTTCCATGGCCTCTGTCATCACCATGCTCCATGGTCTTTCTCATCACAATGCTCTATGACCCCTGTCATCACAATGCTTGATGACCATTTTCATCACAATGCTCCCAGGCCACTGTCATCACAATGCCTCATGGTCTTTGTAATCACAATGCTCAATGACCAATGTCATCACAGTGCTCCATGCCGTTGTCATCACAATGCTCCATGGTCCCTGTAATCACAATGCTCCATACCCTTGTCATCACAATGCTCCAGAACACTTGTCATCATAATGCTCCATTCCCGTGTCATCACATTGCTGAATGACACTTGTCATCACAATGTTCCTTGGCCTTTGTCATCACAGTGCTCCATGATACCTTTAATCAAAATTCTACATGACCACTCTCATCACAATGCAAGATGACCAATGTCATCACAATGCCCCATGACACGTGTCATCACAATTCGCCTTGGCCCTTGTCATCTCAATGCTGTATGAAACGTGTCATCAGTAGCTCCCAAGACCCTTGTCATCACAATGCTCCATGAACTCTGTTATCTCAATGTTCCATGGCCTTTGTATTCACAATGCTCCATTGTCCCGATAATCGCGTTGCTCCATGAACACTTTCATCACAATGCTCCTTGACCACTGTCACCATAATGCCCCATGACGTCTCTCATCACTGTGCTCCAAGGCCACTCTCATCAAAATGCCCCATGATCTGTGTCAGCACAATATTGCATGACACTTGTCATCACAATGCTCCATGATCCCTCTAATCACAATGATCCCTGCCAATTTCATCACAATGACCCAAGTCTCCTGTAATCACAATGCTCCATGCCCTTGTCATCACAATGCTCCAGGTCTGTTGTCATCACCATGCTTCATGCCCGTGTCATCACAATGCTCCATGAATCTTGTCTTCACAATGCTCCATGGCCCATGTCATCACAATGCTCCATGACCCCTCTCATCACAATGCTCTATGGCCTTTGTCATCACAATGCTCCGTGACCCCCGTGAACACAATGCCTGATGACCCCTGTCATCAAAATGCTAAATGGCACTTGTCATCACAATGCTCTATGATGCCTGTCATCACTATTCTCCATGTCACTTGTTATCACAAGGCTCCATGGCCCCTGTACTCCCAGTACTCCATGACCCCTTTCATCACAATGCCCAATGTCACCTCTGATCACAATTCTCAATGGCATTTGTCATCACGATGCTCCATGACACCTGTCATCACAATGCTCCATGAGACTTGTCATCACAATGCTCCATGGCCCCTCTCATTCCTGTGCTCCATAATAACTTTAATCACATTTCTAGATGACCACTGCCATCACAATGCCCCATGACATTGTCATCACAATTCGCCATGACCATTGTCATCACAATGCTCCATGAACCATGTCATCACAGGGTCCCAGGACACTTGTCCTCACAATGATCCATTACCACTTTCATCACAATGCTCCATGACCACTGTCATCTCAATGCTCCATGGCCTTTGTATTCACAATGCTCCATGGCCCCTGTAATCACAGTGCTCCATAACACCTTTCATCATAATGCTCCATGACCACTGCCATCTCAATGCCTCATGACGCCTGTCATCACAATTCTCCAAGGCCCCTCTCATCACAGTGCTCCATGACACTTGTCATCCCATTGCTCCATAAAACCTGTCATCACAGTGTTCCCTGCCCATGTCATCAAAATGCTCCATGTCCCCTATAATCAAAATGCTCCATGCCTTTTTCCTCACAAAGCTCCAGAATTTTGTCATCACAATGTTCCATGACCGTGGCATCCCAATGCTCCATGGCCCTTGTCATCACAATGCTCCAGAATTCTTGTCATCACAATGTTCCATGAACGTGTCATCACAATGCTACATGACCCTGGTCATCACAGTTCTCCATGACCTTTGTCATCACAATGCTCTATGTCACTTTTCATCACAATTCTCAATGACCACTTTAATCACTATGCTCGCTGACCATTTTCATCACATTTCTCTATTGTCATTACAATTCCCCCTGGCCCCTTTCTTCACAATTCTCCTTGAAGCCTGTCATCACAATGCTCCATGGCTTTTGTTATCACAATGCTCCAGGACCAGTTTCATCACAATACTCCATCCCCCTTGTCATCACAGTGCACAATGAAAGCTTTCATTACAATGCTCCATGACACTTGTCATCACAATGCTCCATGGCCTTTATCGTCACAATGCTCCCAGCCACTTTTCATCACGATATTCCATGAAAACGTTCATCACATTGCTCCATGACCATTGTCATCACAATAGTCCATACCCATGTCAACACAATGCTGCATAATCCCTGTCATCCCAATTCTCCATGACTGCTGTCATCACAATAATCCAGGACAATTTTCATAACTATGCTTCATGCCCCCAGTCATCACAGTGCTACATGATACCTTTCATCACAATTCCTAGATGATCAATGTCATCACAATGCCCCATGACACCTGTTATCACAATTCCCTATGACCCTTGTCATCACAATACTCGATGAACCGTGTCATCACAGAGTTCCAGGACACATGTCATCACAATGATCCATTAATATTTTCATCACAATGCTCCAATACACCTGTCATCACAATGCTCCATGTCCCCTCTTATCATATTGCTCCATGATCTCTTTCATCACAATGCTCCATGACCACTGTCATCACCATACCTCAAGACACCTGTCATCTCAATGCTCCATGGCCCCTTTCATCACAGTGCTCCATGAACCCAGTCATCACAATGTTCCCTGCCCTCTTCGTCACAATGCTCCATGGGCCCTGTCATCACAATGCTCCATGCCCTTGTCATCAAAATTCTCCAGAACTCTTGTCATCATAATGTTCCATGCCAATGTCATCAAAATGTCCCATGACACTTGTCATCACAATGCTCCATGGCCTTTGTCATCACAATGTTCCATGGCCCCTGTCATCACAGTGCTCCTTGATACCTTTCATCACAATTCTACATGACCACTGTCATCACAATGCCCCATTTCAGATGTCATCACAATTCGCCATGGTCCTTGTCATAACAATGCTCCATGAACCGTGTCATCACAAGGTTTCAGGACACTTGTCATCACAATGATCCATGATCACTTTCATCACAATGCTCCATGAACCCTGTCATCTCAATGCTCCATAGCCTTTGTATTCACAATGCTCCATGGCCCCTGTAATCACAGTGCTCCATGACCCCTTTCATCACAATGCTCCAAGACCGCTGTCATCACAATGCCCCATGACGCCTGCCACCACCAATCTCCAAGGGCTCCCTTACCAAAAAGCTCCATGATCCCTGTCAGTACAATGTTCCATGACACTTTTCATCACAATGCTCCATGACCCCTGTCATCACAAAGTTCTCTGCCCATATCATCACAATGCTACTTGTCACCTTTCATCACAATGCTCCATGCCCTTTCATCACAATGCTCCAGATTTCTTGTCATCACAATGTTCCTTGACCGTGTCATCACAATGCTCCATGACCCGTGTCATCACAAAGCTCCATGACCCCTGGCATCACAATGATCCATGATTCCTTTCCTCACAGTGCTCCAGTACCCTTTTCATCACAATGCTCCATGCCATTGTCAGCACAATTCTCCTTGGACCCTGTCATCAAAATGCTCCATCCCCTTTTCATCACAATGCTCCAGATATCCTATCATTACAATGCTCCATGCTCGTGTCAACACAATCCTCCATGACCCCTGTCATCAAAATGCTTTATGAACCTTGTTATCAGAATGTTCCATGACCCCTGTCATCAAAATGATCCATGACCGTTGTCATCACAATGCTGCATGATACCTTTCATCCCAATTCTCTGTGACCGCTGTCATCACAATGCTCCAGGACAACTTTCATCACAATGCTCCATGACCCCTGTCATCACAACGTTCCATGAAAGTTGTCATCAAAATGCTCCATGACCCCGGTCACCACAAGGTTCCCTGCCCTTGTCATCACAATGGTACATGGCCTGGTCATCACAATGTTCCATGGCCTCTGTCATCACCATGCTCCATGGTCTTTCTCATCACAATGCTCTATGACCCCTGTCATCAAAATGCTTGATGACCATTGTCATCACAATGCTCCAAGGCCCCTGTCATCACAATGCCTCATGGTCTTTGTAATCACAATGCTCAATGACCAATGTCATCACAGTGCTCCATGCCGTTGTCATCACAATGCTCCGTGACCCCCGTCAACACAGTGCCTGATGACCCCTGTCATCAAAATGCTAAATGGCACTTGTCATCACAATGCTCTATGATGCCTGTCATCACTGTTCTCCATGTCACTTGTTATCACAAGGCTCCATGGCCCCTGTACTCCCAGTACTCCATGACCCCTTTCATCACAATGCCCAATGTCACCTCTGATCACAATTCTCAATGGCATTTGTCATCACGATGCTCCATGACACCTGTCATCACAATGCTCCATGAGACTTGTCATCACAATGCTCCATGGCCCCTCTCATTCCTGTGCTCCATAATAACTTTAATCACATTTCTAGATGACCACTGCCATCACAATGCCCCATGACATTGTCATCACAATTCGCCATGACCATTGTCATCACAATGCTCCATGAACCATGTCATCACAGGGTCCCAGGACACTTGTCCTCACAATGATCCATTACCACTTTCATCACAATTCTCCATGACCACTGTCATCTCAATGCTCCATGGCCTTTGTATTCACAATGCTCCATGGCCCCTGTAATCACAGTGCTCTATAACACCTTTCATCATAATGCTCCATGACCACTGCCATCTCAATGCCTCATGACGCCTGTCATCACAATTCTCCAAGGCCCCTCTCATCACAGTGCTCCATGACACTTGTCATCCCATTGCTCCATAACACCTGTCATCACAGTGTTCCCTGCCCATGTCATCAAAATGCTCCATGTCCCCTATAATCACAATGCTCCATGCCTTTTTCCTCACAAAGCTCCAGAATTTTGTCATCACAATGTTCCATGACCGTGGCATCCCAATGCTCCATGGCCCTTGTCATCACAATGCTCCAGAATTCTTGTCATCACAATGTTCCATGAACGTGTCATCACAATGCTACATGACCCTGGTCATCACAGTTCTCCATGACCTTTGTCATCACAATGCTCTATGTCACTTTTCATCACAATTCTCAATGACCACTTTAATCACTATGCTCGCTGACCATTTTCATCACATTTCTCTATTGTCATTACAATTCCCCCTGGCCCCTTTCTTCACAATTCTCCATGAAGCCTGTCATCACAATGCTCCATGGCTTTTGTTATCACAATGCTCCAGGACCAGTTTCATCACAATACTCCATCCCCCTTGTCATCACAGTGCACAATGAAAGCTTTCATTACAATGCTCCATGACACTTGTCATCACAATGCTCCATGGCCTTTATCGTCACAATGCTCCCAGGCACTTTTCATCACGATATTCCATGAAAACGTTCATCACATTGCTCCATGACCATTGTCATCACAATAGTCCATACCCATGTCAACACAATGCTGCATAATCCCTGTCATCCCAATTCTCCATGACTGCTGTCATCACAATAATCCAGGACAATTTTCATAACTATGCTTCATGCCCCCAGTCATCACAGTGCTCCATGATACCTTTCATCACAATTCCTAGATGATCAATGTCATCACAATGCCCCATGACACCTGTTATCACAATTCGCTATGACCCTTGTCATCACAATACTCGATGAACCGTGTCATCACAGTGTTCCAGGACACATGTCATCACAAAGATCCATTAATATTTTCATCACAATGCTCCAATACACCTGTCATCACAATGCTCCATGTCCCCTCTTATCATATTGCTCCATTATCTCTTTAATCACAATGCTCCATGACCACTGTCATCACCATACCTCAAGACACCTGTCATCTCAATGCTCCATGGCCCCTTTCATCACAGTGCTCCATGAACCCAGTCATCACAATGTTCCCTGCCCTCTTCGTCACAATGCTCCATGGGCCCTGTCATCACAATGCTCCATGCCCTTGTCATCAAAATTCTCCAGAACTCTTGTCATCATAATGTTCCATGCCAATGTCATCAAAATGTCCCATGACACTTGTCATCACAATGCTCCATGGCCTTTGTCATCACAATGTTCCATGGCCCCTGTCATCACAGTGCTCCTTGATACCTTTCATCACAATTCTACATGACCACTGTCATCACAATGCCCCATTTCAGATGTCATCACAATTCGCCATGGTCCTTGTCATAACAATGCTCCATGAACCGTGTCATCACAAGGTTTCAGGACACTTGTCATCACAATGATCCATGATCACTTTCATCACAATGCTCCATGAACCCTGTCATCTCAATGCTCCATAGCCTTTGTATTCACAATGCTCCATGGCCCCTGTAATCACAGTGCTCCATGACCCCTTTCATCACAATGCTCCAAGACCGCTGTCATCACAATGCCCCATGACGCCTGCCACCACCAATCTCCAAGGGCTCCCTTACCAAAAAGCTCCATGATCCCTGTCAGTACAATGTTCCATGACACTTTTCATCACAATGCTCCATGACCCCTGTCATCACAAAGTTCTCTGCCCATATCATCACAATGCTACTTGTCACCTTTCATCACAATGCTCCATGCCCTTTCATCACAATGCTCCAGATTTCTTGTCATCACAATGTTCCTTGACCGTGTCATCACAATGCTCCATGACCCGTGTCATCACAAAGCTCCATGACCCCTGGCATCACAATGATCCATGATTCCTTTCCTCACAGTGCTCCAGTACCCTTTTCATCACAATGCTCCATGCCATTGTCAGCACAATTCTCCTTGGACCCTGTCATCAAAATGCTCCATCCCCTTTTCATCACAATGCTCCAGATATCCTATCATTACAATGCTCCATGCTCGTGTCAACACAATCCTCCATGACCCCTGTCATCAAAATGCTTTATGAACCTTGTTATCAGAATGTTCCATGACCCCTGTCATCCAAATGATCCATGACCGTTGTCATCACAATGCTGCATGATACCTTTCATCCCAATTCTCTGTGACCGCTGTCATCACAATGCTCCAGGACAACTTTCATCACAATGCTCCATGACCCCTGTCATCACAACGTTCCATGAAAGTTGTCATCAAAATGCTCCATGACCCCGGTCACCACAAGGTTCCCTGCCCTTGTCATCACAATGGTACATGGCCTGGTCATCACAATGTTCCATGGCCTCTGTCATCACCATGCTCCATGGTCTTTCTCATCACAATGCTCTATGACCCCTGTCATCACAATGCTTGATGACCATTGTCATCACAATGCTCCAAGGCCCCTGTCATCACAATGCCTCATGGTCTTTGTAATCACAATGCTCAATGACCAATGTCATCACAGTGCTCCATGCCGTTGTCATCACAATGCTCCGTGACCCCCGTCAACACAGTGCCTGATGACCCCTGTCATCAAAATGCTAAATGGCACTTGTCATCACAATGCTCTATGATGCCTGTCATCACTGTTCTCCATGTCACTTGTTATCACAAGGCTCCATGGCCCCTGTACTCCCAGTACTCCATGACCCCTTTCATCACAATGCCCAATGTCACCTCTGATCACAATTCTCAATGGCATTTGTCATCACGATGCTCCATGACACCTGTCATCACAATGCTCCATGAGACTTGTCATCACAATGCTCCATGGCCCCTCTCATTCCTGTGCTCCATAATAACTTTAATCACATTTCTAGATGACCACTGCCATCACAATGCCCCATGACATTGTCATCACAATTCGCCATGACCATTGTCATCACAATGCTCCATGAACCATGTCATCACAGGGTCCCAGGACACTTGTCCTCACAATGATCCATTACCACTTTCATCACAATGCTCCATGACCACTGTCATCTCAATGCTCCATGGCCTTTGTATTCACAATGCTCCATGGCCCCTGTAATCACAGTGCTCCATAACACCTTTCATCATAATGCTCCATGACCACTGCCATCTCAATGCCTCATGACGCCTGTCATCACAATTCTCCAAGGCCCCTCTCATCACAGTGCTCCATGACACTTGTCATCCCATTGCTCCATAACACCTGTCATCACAGTGTTCCCTGCCCATGTCATCAAAATGCTCCATGTCCCCTATAATCACAATGCTCCATGCCTTTTTCCTCACAAAGCTCCAGAATTTTGTCATCACAATGTTCCATGACCGTGGCATCACAATGCTCCATGGCCCTTGTCATCACAATGCTCCAGAATTCTTGTCATCACAATGTTCCATGAACGTGTCATCACAATGCTACAGGACCCTGGTCATCACAGTTCTCCATGACCTTTGTCATCACAATGCTCTATGTCACTTTTCATCACAATTCTCAATGACCACTTTAATCACTATGCTCGCTGACCATTTTCATCACATTTCTCTATTGTCATTACAATTCCACATGGCCCCTTTCTTCACAATTCTCCATGATGCCTGTCATCACAATGCTCCATGGCTTTTGTTATCACAATGTTCCAGGACCAGTTTCATCACAATACTCCATCCCCCTTGTCATCACAGTGCACAATGAAAGCTTTCATTACAATGCTCCATGACACTTGTCATCACAATGCTCCATGGCCTTTATCGTCACAATGCTCCCAGGCACTTTTCATCACGATATTCCATGAAAACTATCATCACATTGCTCCATGACCATTGTCATCACAATAGTCCATACCCATGTCACACAATGCTGCATAATCCCTGTCATCCCAATTCTCCATGACTGCTGTCATCACAATAATCCAGGACAATTTTCCTAACAATGCTTCATGCCCCCAGTCATCACAGTGCTCCATGATACCTTTCATCACAATTCCTAGAAGATCAATGTCATCACAATGCCCCATGACACCTGTTATCACAATTCGCTATGACCCTTGTCATCACAATACTCGATGAACCGTGTCATCACAGTGTTCCAGGACACATGTCATCACAATGATCCATTAATATTTTTATCACAATGCTCCAATACACCTGTCATCACAATGCTCCATGTCCCCTCTTATCATATTGCTCCATGATCTCTTTCATCACAATGCTCCATGACCACTGTCATCACCATACCTCAAGACGCCTGTCATCTCAGTGCTCCATGGCCCCTTTCATCACAAGGCTCCATGAACCCAGTCATCACAATGTTCCCTGCCCTCTTCGTCACAATGCTCCATGGGCCCTGTCATCACAATGCTCCATGCCCTTGTCATCAAAATTCTCCAGAACTCTTGTCATCATAATGTTGCATGCCAATGTCATCAAAATGTCCCATGACACTTGTCATCACAATGCTCCATGGCCTTTGTCATCACAATGTTCCATGGCCCCTGTCATCACAGTGCTCCTTGATACCTTTCATCACAATTCTACATGACCACTGTCATCACAAAGCCCCATTTCAGATGTCATCACAATTCGCCATGGTCCTTGTCATAACAATGCTCCATGAACCGTGTCATCACAAGGTTTCAGGACACTTGTCATCACAATGATCCATGATCACTTTCATCACAATGCTCCATGAACCCTGTCATCACAATGCTCCATGAACCCTCTCATCTCAATGCTCCATAGCCTTTGTATTCACAATGCTCCATGGCCCCTGTAATCACAGTGCTCCATGACCCCTTTCATCCCAATGCTCCAAGACCGCTGTCATCACAATGCCCCATGACGCCTGCCTTCACAAATCTCCAAGACCTCTCTTACCAAAAAGCTCCATGATCCCTGTCAGTACAATGTTCCATGACACTTTTTATCACAATGCTCCATGACCCCTGTCATCAAAAAGTTCTCTGCCCATATCGTCACAATGCTCCTTGTCACCTTTCATCACAATGCACCATGCCCTTTCATCACAATGCTCCAGAATTCTTGTCATCGCAATGTTCCTTGACCGTGTCATCACAATGCTCCATGACCCGTGTCATCACAAAGCTCCATGACCCCTGTCATCACAATGATCCATGATTCCTTTCCTCACAGTGCTCCAGTACCCTTTTCATCACAATGCTCCATGCCATTGTCAGCACAATTCTCCTTGGACCCTGTCATCAAAATGCTCCATCCCCTTTTCATCACAATGCTCCAGATATCTTATCATTACAATGCTCCATGCCCGTGTCAACACAATGCTCCATGACCCCTGTCATCAAAATGCTTGATGAAACTTGTTATCAGAATGTTCCATGACCCCTGTCATCAAAATGATCCCTGACCGTTGTCATCGCAATGCTGCATGATACCTTTCATCCCAATCCTCTGTGACCGCTATCATCACAATGCTCCAGGACAACTTTCATCACAATGCTCCATGCCCTGGTCATCAAAATGCTCCAGAACTCTTGTCATCATAATGCTCCATGCCAATGTCATCAAAATGCCCCATGACACTTGTCATCACAATGCTCCATGGCCTTTGTCATCACAATGTTCCATGGCCCCTGTCATCACAGTGCTCCTTGATACCTTTCATCACAATTCTACATGACCACTGTCATCACAATGCCCCATTTCAGATGTCATCACAATTCGCCATGGTCCTTGTCATAACAATGCTCCATGAACCGTGTCATCACAAGGTTTCAGGACACTTGTCATCACAATGATCCATGATCACTTTCATCACAATGCTCCATGAACCCTGTCATCTCAATGCTCCATAGCCTTTGTATTCACAATGCTCCATGGCCCCTGTAATCACAGTGCTCCATGACCCCTTTCATCACAATGCTCCAAGACCGCTGTCATCACAATGCCCCATGACGCCTGCCACCACCAATCTCCAAGGGCTCCCTTACCAAAAAGCTCCATGATCCCTGTCAGTACAATGTTCCATGACACTTTTCATCACAATGCTCCATGACCCCTGTCATCACAAAGTTCTCTGCCCATATCATCACAATGCTACTTGTCACCTTTCATCACAATGCTCCATGCCCTTTCATCACAATGCTCCAGATTTCTTGTCATCACAATGTTCCTTGACCGTGTCATCACAATGCTCCATGACCCGTGTCATCACAAAGCTCCATGACCCCTGGCATCACAATGATCCATGATTCCTTTCCTCACAGTGCTCCAGTACCCTTTTCATCACAATGCTCCATGCCATTGTCAGCACAATTCTCCTTGGACCCTGTCATCAAAATGCTCCATCCCCTTTTCATCACAATGCTCCAGATATCCTATCATTACAATGCTCCATGCTCGTGTCAACACAATCCTCCATGACCCCTGTCATCAAAATGCTTTATGAACCTTGTTATCAGAATGTTCCATGACCCCTGTCATCCAAATGATCCATGACCGTTGTCATCACAATGCTGCATGATACCTTTCATCCCAATTCTCTGTGACCGCTGTCATCACAATGCTCCAGGACAACTTTCATCACAATGCTCCATGACCCCTGTCATCACAACGTTCCATGAAAGTTGTCATCAAAATGCTCCATGACCCCGGTCACCACAAGGTTCCCTGCCCTTGTCATCACAATGGTACATGGCCTGGTCATCACAATGTTCCATGGCCTCTGTCATCACCATGCTCCATGGTCTTTCTCATCACAATGCTCTATGACCCCTGTCATCACAATGCTTGATGACCATTGTCATCACAATGCTCCAAGGCCCCTGTCATCACAATGCCTCATGGTCTTTGTAATCACAATGCTCAATGACCAATGTCATCACAGTGCTCCATGCCGTTGTCATCACAATGCTCCGTGACCCCCGTCAACACAGTGCCTGATGACCCCTGTCATCAAAATGCTAAATGGCACTTGTCATCACAATGCTCTATGATGCCTGTCATCACTGTTCTCCATGTCACTTGTTATCACAAGGCTCCATGGCCCCTGTACTCCCAGTACTCCATGACCCCTTTCATCACAATGCCCAATGTCACCTCTGATCACAATTCTCAATGGCATTTGTCATCACGATGCTCCATGACACCTGTCATCACAATGCTCCATGAGACTTGTCATCACAATGCTCCATGGCCCCTCTCATTCCTGTGCTCCATAATAACTTTAATCACATTTCTAGATGACCACTGCCATCACAATGCCCCATGACATTGTCATCACAATTCGCCATGACCATTGTCATCACAATGCTCCATGAACCATGTCATCACAGGGTCCCAGGACACTTGTCCTCACAATGATCCATTACCACTTTCATCACAATTCTCCATGACCACTGTCATCTCAATGCTCCATGGCCTTTGTATTCACAATGCTCCATGGCCCCTGTAATCACAGTGCTCCATAACACCTTTCATCATAATGCTCCATGACCACTGCCATCTCAATGCCTCATGACGCCTGTCATCACAATTCTCCAAGGCCCCTCTCATCACAGTGCTCCATGACACTTGTCATCCCATTGCTCCATAACACCTGTCATCACAGTGTTCCCTGCCCATGTCATCAAAATGCTCCATGTCCCCTATAATCACAATGCTCCATGCCTTTTTCCTCACAAAGCTCCAGAATTTTGTCATCACAATGTTCCATGACCGTGGCATCACAATGCTCCATGGCCCTTGTCATCACAATGCTCCAGAATTCTTGTCATCACAATGTTCCATGAACGTGTCATCACAATGCTACAGGACCCTGGTCATCACAGTTCTCCATGACCTTTGTCATCACAATGCTCTATGTCACTTTTCATCACAATTCTCAATGACCACTTTAATCACTATGCTCGCTGACCATTTTCATCACATTTCTCTATTGTCATTACAATTCCACATGGCCCCTTTCTTCACAATTCTCCATGATGCCTGTCATCACAATGCTCCATGGCTTTTGTTATCACAATGTTCCAGGACCAGTTTCATCACAATACTCCATCCCCCTTGTCATCACAGTGCACAATGAAAGCTTTCATTACAATGCTCCATGACACTTGTCATCACAATGCTCCATGGCCTTTATCGTCACAATGCTCCCAGGCACTTTTCATCACGATATTCCATGAAAACTATCATCACATTGCTCCATGACCATTGTCATCACAATAGTCCATACCCATGTCACACAATGCTGCATAATCCCTGTCATCCCAATTCTCCATGACTGCTGTCATCACAATAATCCAGGACAATTTTCCTAACAATGCTTCATGCCCCCAGTCATCACAGTGCTCCATGATACCTTTCATCACAATTCCTAGATGATCAATGTCATCACAATGCCCCATGACACCTGTTATCACAATTCGCTATGACCCTTGTCATCACAATACTCGATGAACCGTGTCATCACAGTGTTCCAGGACACATGTCATCACAATGATCCATTAATATTTTTATCACAATGCTCCAATACACCTGTCATCACAATGCTCCATGTCCCCTCTTATCATATTGCTCCATGATCTCTTTCATCACAATGCTCCATGACCACTGTCATCACCATACCTCAAGACGCCTGTCATCTCAGTGCTCCATGGCCCCTTTCATCACAAGGCTCCATGAACCCAGTCATCACAATGTTCCCTGCCCTCTTCGTCACAATGCTCCATCGGCCCTGTCATCACAATGCTCCATGCCCTTGTCATCAAAATTCTCCAGAACTCTTGTCATCATAATGTTCCATGCCAATGTCATCAAAATGTCCCATGACACTTGTCATCACAATGCTCCATGGCCTTTGTCATCACAATGTTCCATGGCCCCTGTCATCACAGTGCTCCTTGATACCTTTCATCACAATTCTACATGACCACTGTCATCACAAAGCCCCATTTCAGATGTCATCACAATTCGCCATGGTCCTTGTCATAACAATGCTCCATGAACCGTGTCATCACAAGGTTTCAGGACACTTGTCATCACAATGATCCATGATCAATTTCATCACAATGCTCCATGAACCCTGTCATCACAATGCTCCATGAACCCTCTCATCTCAATGCTCCATAGCCTTTGTATTCACAATGCTCCATGGCCCCTGAAATCACAGTGCTCCATGACCCCTTTCATCCCAATGCTCCAAGACCGCTGTCATCACAATGCCCCATGACGCCTGCCTTCACAAATCTCCAAGACCTCTCTTACCAAAAAGCTCCATGATCCCTGTCAGTACAATGTTCCATGACACTTTTTATCACAATGCTCCATGACCCCTGTCATCAAAAAGTTCTCTGCCCATATCGTCACAATGCTCCTTGTCACCTTTCATCACAATGCACCATGCCCTTTCATCACAATGCTCCAGAATTCTTGTCATCGCAATGTTCCTTGACCGTGTCATCACAATGCTCCATGACCCTTGTCATCACAAAGCTCCATGACCCCTGTCATCACAATGATCCATGATTCCTTTCCTCACAGTGCTCCAGTACCCTTTTCATCACAATGCTCCATGCCATTGTCAGCACAATTCTCCTTGGACCCTGTCATCAAAATGCTCCATCCCCTTTTCATCACAATGCTCCAGATATCTTATCATTACAATGCTCCATGCCCGTGTCAACACAATGCTCCATGACCCCTGTCATCAAAATGCTTGATGAAACTTGTTATCAGAATGTTCCATGACCCCTGTCATCAAAATGATCCCTGACCGTTGTCATCGCAATGCTGCATGATACCTTTCATCCCAATCCTCTGTGACCGCTGTCATCACAATGCTCCAGGACAACTTTCATCACAATGCTCCATGCCCTGGTCATCAAAATGCTCCAGAACTCTTGTCATCATAATGCTCCATGCCAATGTCATCAAAATGCCCCATGACACTTGTCATCACAATGCTCCATGGCCTTTGTCATCACAATGTTCCATGGCCCCTGTCATCAGAGTGCTCCATGTTACCTTTCAATACAATTCTACATGACCACTGTCATCACAATGCCCCATGACAGATGATACCACAATTCGCCATGGTCCTTGTCATCACAATGCTCCATGAACTGTGTCATCACAAGGTTCCAGGACACTTGTCATCACAATGATCCATGATCACTTTCATCACAATGCTCCATGAACCCTGTCATCTCAATGCTCCATGGTCTTTGTATTCACAATGCTCCATGGCCCCTGTAATCACAGAGCTCCATGACCCCTTTCATCCCAAAGCTCCACGACCGCTGTCATCACAATGCCCCATGACGCCTGCCTTCACAAATCTCCAAGACCTCTCTTACCAAAAAGCTCCATGATCCCTGTCATTACAATGTTCCATGACCCTTTTTATCACAATGCTCCATGACCCCTGTCATCAAAAAGTTCTCTGCCCATATCGTCACAATGCTCCTTGTCACCTTTCATCACAATGCACCATGCCCTTTCATCACAATGCTCCAGAATTCTTGTCATCGCAATGTTCCTTGACCGTGTCATCACAATGCTCCATGACCCTTGTCATCACAAAGCTCCATGACCCCTGGCATCACAATGATCCATGATTCCTTTCCTCACAGTGCTCCAGTACCCTTTTCATCACAATGCTCCGTGCCATTGTCAGCACAATTCTCCTTGGACCCTCTCATCAAAATGCTCCATCCCCTTTTCATCACAATGCTCCAGATATCCTATCATTACAATGCTCCATGCTCGTGTCAACACAATGCTCCATGACCACTGTCATCAAAATGCTTTATGAACCTTGTTATCAGAATGTTCCATGACCCTTGTCATCAAAATGATCCATGACCGCTGTCATCACAATGCTGCATGATACCTTTCATCCCAATTCTCTGTGACCGCTGTCATCACAATGCTCCAGGACAACTTTCATCACAATGCTCCATGACCCCTGTCATCACAACGTTCCATGAAAGTTGTCATCAAAATGCTCCATGACCCCGGTCACCAAAAGGTTCCCTGCCCTTGTCATCACAATGGTACATGGCCTGGTCATCACAATGTTCCATGGCCTCTGTCATCACCATGCTCCATGGTCTTTCTCATCACAATGCTCTATGACCCCTGTCATCACAATGCTTGATGACCATTGTCATCACAATGCTCCAAGGCCCCTGTCATCACAATGCCTCATGGTCTTTGTAATCACAATGCTCAATGACCAATGTCATCACAGTGCTCCATGCCGTTGTCATCACAATGCTCCGTGACCCCCGTCAACACAGTGCCTGATGACACCTGTCATCAAAATGCTAAATGGCACTTGTCATCACAATGCTCTATGATGCCTGTCATCACTGTTCTCCATGTCACTTGTTATCACAAGGCTCCATGGCCCCTGTACTCCCAGTACTCCATGACCCCTTTCATCACAATGCCCAATGTCACCTCTGATCACAATTCTCAATGGCATTTGTCATCACGATGCTCCATGACACCTGTCATCACAATGCTCCATGAGACTTGTCATCACAATGCTCCATGGCCCCTCTCATTCCTGTGCTCCATAATAACTTTAATCACATTTCTAGATGACCACTGCCATCACAATGCCCCATGACATTGTCATCACAATTCGCCATGACCATTGTCATCACAATGCTCCATGAACCATGTCATCACAGGGTCCCAGGACACTTGTCCTCACAATGATCCATTACCACTTTCATCACAATGCTCCATGACCACTGTCATCTCAATGCTCCATGGCCTTTGTATTCACAATGCTCCATGGCCCCTGTAATCACAGTGCTCCATAACACCTTTCATCATAATGCTCCATGACCACTGCCATCTCAATGCCTCATGACGCCTGTCATCACAATTCTCCAAGGCCCCTCTCATCACAGTGCTCCATGACACTTGTCATCCCATTGCTCCATAACACCTGTCATCACAGTGTTCCCTGCCCATGTCATCAAAATGCTCCATGTCCCCTATAATCACAATGCTCCATGCCTTTTTCCTCACAAAGCTCCAGAATTTTGTCATCACAATGTTCCATGACCGTGGCATCCCAATGCTCCATGGCCCTTGTCATCACAATGCTCCAGAATTCTTGTCATCACAATGTTCCATGAACGTGTCATCACAATGCTACATGACCCTGGTCATCACAGTTCTCCATGACCTTTGTCATCACAATGCTCTATGTCACTTTTCATCACAATTCTCAATGACCACTTTAATCACTATGCTCGCTGACCATTTTCATCACATTTCTCTATTGTCATTACAATTCCACATGGCCCCTTTCTTCACAATTCTCCATGATGCCTGTCATCACAATGCTCCATGGCTTTTGTTATCACAATGTTCCAGGACCAGTTTCATCACAATACTCCATCCCCCTTGTCATCACAGTGCACAATGAAAGCTTTCATTACAATGCTCCATGACACTTGTCATCACAATGCTCCATGGCCTTTATCGTCACAATGCTCCCAGGCACTTTTCATCACGATATTCCATGAAAACTTTCATCACATTGCTCCATGACCATTGTCATCACAATAGTCCATACCCATGTCACACAATGCTGCATAATCCCTGTCATCCCAATTCTCCATGACTGCTGTCATCACAATAATCCAGGACAATTTTCATAACAATGCTTCATGCCCCCAGTCATCACAGTGCTCCATGATACCTTTCATCACAATTCCTAGATGATCAATGTCATCACAATGCCCCATGACACCTGTTATCACAATTCGCTATGACCCTTGTCATCACAATACTCGATGAACCGTGTCATCACAGTGTTCCAGGACACATGTCATCACAATGATCCATTAATATTTTCATCACAATGCTCCAATACACCTGTCATCACAATGCTCCATGTCCCCTCTTATCATATTGCTCCATGATCTCTTTCATCACAATGCTCCATGACCACTGTCATCACCGTACCTCAAGACGCCTGTCATCTCAGTGCTCCATGGCCCCTTTCATCACAAGGCTCCATGAACCCAGTCATCACAATGTTCCCTGCCCTCTTCGTCACAATGCTCCATGGGCCCTGTCATCACAATGCTCCATGCCCTTGTCATCAAAATTCTCCAGAACTCTTGTCATCATAATGTTCCATGCCAATGTCATCAAAATGTCCCATGACACTTGTCATCACAATGCTCCATGGCCTTTGTCATCACAATGTTCCATGGCCCCTGTCATCACAGTGCTCCTTGATACCTTTCATCACAATTCTACATGACCACTGTCATCACAAAGCCCCATTTCAGATGTCATCACAATTCGCCATGGTCCTTGTCATAACAATGCTCCATGAACCGTGTCATCACAAGGTTTCAGGACACTTGTCATCACAATGATCCATGATCACTTTCATCACAATGCTCCATGAACCCTGTCATCACAATGCTCCATGAACCCTCTCATCTCAATGCTCCATAGCCTTTGTATTCACAATGCTCCATGGCCCCTGTAATCACAGTGCTCCATGACCCCTTTCATCCCAATGCTCCAAGACCGCTGTCATCACAATGCCCCATGACGCCTGCCTTCACAAATCTCCAAGACCTCTCTTACCAAAAAGCTCCATGATCCCTGTCAGTACAATGTTCCATGACACTTTTTATCACAATGCTCCATGACCCCTGTCATCAAAAAGTTCTCTGCCCATATCGTCACAATGCTCCTTGTCACCTTTCATCACAATGCACCATGCCCTTTCATCACAATGCTCCAGAATTCTTGTCATCGCAATGTTCCTTGACCGTGTCATCACAATGCTCCATGACCCTTGTCATCACAGTTCTCCATGACCTTTGTCATCACAATGCTCTATGTCACTTTTCATCACAATTCTCAATGACCACTTTAATCACTATGCTCGCTGACCATTTTCATCACATTTCTCTATTGTCATTACAATTCCCCATGGCCCCTTTCTTCACAATTCTCCATGATGCCTGTCATCACAATGCTCCATGGCTTTTGTTATCACAATGTTCCAGGACCAGTTTCATCACAATACTCCATCCCCCTTGTCATCACAGTGCACAATGAAAGCTTTCATTACAATGCTCCATGACACTTGTCATCACAATGCTCCATGGCCTTTATCGTCACAATGCTCCCAGGCACTTTTCATCACGATATTCCATGAAAACGTTCATCACATTGCTCCATGACCATTGTCATCACAATAGTCCATACCCATGTCAACACAATGCTGCATAATCCCTGTCATCCCAATTCTCCATGACTGCTGTCATCACAATAATCCAGGACAATTTTCATAACAATGCTTCATGCCCCCAGTCATCACAGTGCTCCATGATACCTTTCATCACAATTCCTAGATGATCAATGTCATCACAATGCCCCATGACACCTGTTATCACAATTCGCTATGACCCTTGTCATCACAATACTCGATGAACCGTGTCATCACAGTGTTCCAGGACACATGTCATCACAATGATCCATTAATATTTTCATCACAATGCTCCAATACACCTGTCATCACAATGCTCCATGTTCCCTCTTATCATATTGCTCCATGATCTCTTTCATCACAATGCTCCATGACCACTGTCATCACCATACCTCAAGACGCCTGTCATCTCAGTGCTCCATGGCCCCTTTCATCACAAGGCTCCATGAACCCAGTCATCACAATGTTCCCTGCCCTCTTCGTCACAATGCTCCATGGGCCCTGTCATCACAATGCTCCATGCCCTTGTCATCAAAATTCTCCAGAACTCTTGTCATCATAATGTTCCATGCCAATGTCATCAAAATGTCCCATGACACTTGTCATCACAATGCTCCATGGCCTTTGTCATCACAATGTTCCATGGCCCCTGTCATCACAGTGCTCCTTGATACCTTTCATCACAATTCTACATGACCACTGTCATCACAATGCCCCATTTCAGATGTCATCACAATTCGCCATGGTCCTTGTCATAACAATGCTCCATGAACCTTGTCATCACAAGGTTTCAGGACACTTGTCATCACAATGATCCATGATCACTTTCATCGCATGCTCCATGAACCCTGTCATCACAATGCTCCATGAACCCTCTCATCTCAATGCTCCATAGCCTTTGTATTCACAATGCTCCATGGCCCCTGTAATCACAGTGCTCCATGACCCCTTTCATCCCAATGCTCCAAGACCGCAGTCATCACAATGCCCCATGACGCCTGCCTTCACAAATCTCCAAGACCTCTCTTACCAAAAAGCTCCATGATCCCTGTCAGTACAATGTTCCATGACACTTTTTATCACAATGCTCCATGACCCCTGTCATCAAAAAGTTCTCTACCCATATCGTCACAATGCTCCTTGTCACCTTTCATCACAATGCACCATGCCCTTTCATCACAATGCTCCAGAATTCTTGTCATCGCAATGTTCCTTGACCGTGTCATCACAATGCTCCATGACCCTTGTCATCACAAAGCTCCATGACCCCTGGCATCACAATGATCCATGATTCCTTTCCTCACAGTGCTCCAGTACCCTTTTCATCACAATGCTCCATGCCATTGTCAGCACAATTCTCCTTGGACCCTGTCATCAAAATGCTCCATCCCCTTTTCATCACAATGCTCCAGATATCTTATCATTACAATGCTCCATGCCCGTGTCAACACAATGCTCCATGACCCCTGTCATCAAAATGCTTGATGAAACTTGTTATCAGAATGTTCCATGACCCCTGTCATCAAAATGATCCCTGACCGTTGTCATCGCAATGCTGCATGATACCTTTCATCCCAATCCTCTGTGACCGCTGTCATCACAATGCTCCAGGACAACTTTCATCACAATGCTCCATGCCCTGGTCATCAACATGCTCCAGAACTCTTGTCATCATAATGCTCCATGCCAATGTCATCAAAATGCCCCATGACACTTGTCATCACAATGCTCCATGGCCTTTGTCATCACAATGTTCCATGGCCCCTGTCATCAGAGTGCTCCATGTTACCTTTCAATACAATTCTACATGACCACTGTCATCACAATGCCCCATGACAGATGATACCACAATTCGCCATGGTCCTTGTCATCACAATGCTCCATGAACTGTGTCATCACAAGGTTCCAGGACACTTGTCATCACAATGATCCATGATCACTTTCATCACAATGCTCCATGAACCCTGTCATCTCAATGCTCCATGGTCTTTGTATTCACAATGCTCCATGGCCCCTGTAATCACAGAGCTCCATGACCCCTTTCATCCCAAAGCTCCAAGACCGCTGTCATCACAATGCCCCATGACGCCTGCCTTCACAAATCTCCAAGACCTCTCTTACCAAAAAGCTCCATGATCCCTGTCAGTACAATGTTCCATGACACTTTTTATCACAATTCTCCATGACCCCTGTCATCAAAAAGTTCTCTGCCCATATCGTCACAATGCTCCTTGTCACCTTTCATCACAATGCACCATGCCCTTTCATCACAATGCTCCAGAATTCTTGTCATCGCAATGTTCCTTGACCGTGTCATCACAATGCTCCATGACCCTTGTCATCACAAAGCTCCATGACCCCTGGCATCACAATGATCCATGATTCCTTTCCTCACAGTGCTCCAGTACCCTTTTCATCACAATGCTCCATGCCATTGTCAGCACAATTCTCCTTGGACCCTGTCATCAAAATGCTCCATCCCCTTTTCATCACAATGCTCCAGATATCCGATCATTACAATGCTCCATGCTCGTGTCAACACAATGCTCCATGACCACTGTCATCAAAATGCTTTATGAACCTTGTTATCAGAATGTTCCATGACCCCTGTCATCCAAATGATCCATGACCGTTGTCATCACAATGCTGCATGATACCTTTCATCCCAATTCTCTGTGACCGCTGTCATCACAATGCTCCAGGACAACTTTCATCACAATGCTCCATGACCCCTGTCATCACAACGTTCCATGAAAGTTGTCATCAAAATGCTCCATGACCCCGGTCACCAAAAGATTCCCTGCCCTTGTCATCACAATGGTACATGGCCTGGTCATCACAATGTTCCATGGCCTCTGTCATCACCATGCTCCATGGTCTTTCTCATCACAATGCTCTATGACCCCTGTCATCACAATGCTTGATGACCATTGTCATCACAATGCTCCAAGGCCCCTGTCATCACAATGCCTCATGGTCTTTGTAATCACAATGCTCAATGACCAATGTCATCACAGTGCTCCATGCCATTGTCATCACAATGCTCCATGGTCCCTGTAATCACAATGCTCCATACCCTTTTCATCACAATGCTCCAGAACACTTGTCATCATAATGCTCCATTCCCGTGTCATCACATTGCTGAATGACACTTGTCATCACAATGTTCCTTGGCCTTTGTCATCACAGTGCTCCATGATACCTTTAATCAAAATTCTACATGACCACTCTCATCACAATGCAAGATGACCAATGTCATCACAATGCCCCATGACACGTGTCATCACAATTCGCCTTGGCCCTTGTCATCTCAATGCTGTATGAAACGTGTCATCAGTAGCTCCCAAGACCCTTGTCATCACAATGCTCCATGAACTCTGTTATCTCAATGTTCCATGGCCTTTGTATTCACAATGCTCCATTGTCCCGATAATCGCGTTGCTCCATGAACACTTTCATCACAATGCTCCTTGATCACTGTCACCATAATGCCCCATGACGTCTCTCATCACTGTGCTCCAAGGCCACTCTCATCAAAATGCTCCATGATCTGTGTCAGCACAATATTGCATGACACTTGTCATCACAATGCTCCATGATCCCTCTAATCACAATGATCCCTGCCAATTTCATCACAATGACCCAAGTCTCCTGTAATCACAATGCTCCATGCCCTTGTCATCACAATGCTCCAGGTCTGTTGTCATCACCATGCTTCATGCCCGTGTCATCACAATGCTCCATGAATCTTGTCTTCACAATGCTCCATGGCCCATGTCATCACAATGCTCCATGGCCCCTCTCATCACAATGCTCTATGGCCTTTGTCATCACAATGCTCCGTGACCCCCGTCAACACAGTGCCTGATGACCCCTGTCATCAAAATGCTAAATGGCACTTGTCATCACAATGCTCTATGATGCCTGTCATCACTATTCTCCATGTCACTTGTTATCACAAGGCTCCATGGCCCCTGTACTCCCAGTACTCCATGACCCCTTTCATCCCAATGCCCAATGTCACCTCTGATCACAATTCTCAATGGCATTTGTCATCACGATGCTCCATGACACCTGTCATCACAATGCTCCATGAGACTTGTCATCACAATGCTCCATGGCCCCTCTCATTCCTGTGCTCCATAATAACTTTAATCACATTTCTAGATGACCACTGCCATCACAATGCCCCATGACATTGTCATCACAATTCGCCATGACCATTGTCATCACAATGCTCCATGAACCATGTCATCACAGGGTCCCAGGACACTTGTCCTCACAATGATCCATTACCACTTTCATCACAATGCTCCATGACCACTGTCATCTCGATGCTCCATGGCCTTTGTATTCACAATGCTCCATGGCCCCTGTAATCACAGTGCTCCATAACACCTTTCATCATAATGCTCCATGACCACTGCCATCTCAATGCCTCATGACGCCTGTCATCACAATTCTCCAAGGCCCCTCTCATCACAGTGCTCCATGACACTTGTCATCCCATTGCTCCATAACACCTGTCATCACAGTGTTCCCTGCCCATGTCATCAAAATGCTCCATGTCCCCTATAATCACAATGCTCCATGCCTTTCTCCTCACAAAGCTCCAGAATTTTGTCATCACAATATTCCATGACCGTGGCATCCCAATGCTCCATGGCCCTTGTCATCACAATGCTCCAGAATTCTTGTCATCACAATGTTCCATGAACGTGTCATCACAATGCTACATGACCCTGGTCATCACAGTTCTCCATGACCTTTGTCATCACAATGCTCTATGTCACTTTTCATCACAATTCTCAATGACCACTTTAATCACTATGCTCGCTGACCATTTTCATCACATTTCTCTATTGTCATTACAATTCTCCATGGCCCCTTTCTTCACAATTCTCCATGATGCCTGTCATCACAATGCTCCATGGCTTTTGTTATCACAATGTTCCAGGACCAGTTTCATCACAATACTCCATCCCCCTTGTCATCACAGTGCACAATGAAAGCTTTCATTACAATGCTCCATGACACTTGTCATCACAATGCTCCATGGCCTTTATCGTCACAATGCTCCCAGGCACTTTTCATCACGATATTCCATGAAAACTTTCATCACATTGCTCCATGACCATTGTCATCACAATAGTCCATACCCATGTCAACACAATGCTGCATAATCCCTGTCATCCCAATTCTCCATGACTGCTGTCATCACAATAATCCAGGACAATTTTCATAACAATGCTTCATGCCCCCAGTCATCACAGTGCTCCATGATACCTTTCATCACAATTCCTAGATGATCAATGTCATCACAATGCCCCATGACACCTGTTATCACAATTCGCTATGACCCTTGTCATCACAATACTCGATGAACCGTGTCATCACAGTGTTCCAGGACACATGTCATCACAATCATCCATTAATATTTTCATCACAATGCTCCAATACACCTGTCATCACAATGCTCCATGTCCCCTCTTATCATATTGCTCCATGATCTCTTTCATCACAATGCTCCATGACCACTGTCATCACCATACCTCAAGACGCCTGTCATCTCAGTGCTCCATGGCCCCTTTCATCACAAGGCTCCATGAACCCAGTCATCACAATGTTCCCTGCCCTCTTCGTCACAATGCTCCATGGGCCCTGTCATCACAATGCTCCATGCCCTTGTCATCAAAATTCTCCAGAACTCTTGTCATCATAATGTTCCATGCCAATGTCATCAAAATGTCCCATGACATTTGTCATCACAATGCTCCATGGCCTTTGTCATCACAATGTTCCATGGCCCCTGTCATCACAGTGCTCCTTGATACCTTTCATCACAATTCTACATGACCACTGTCATCACAATGTCCCATTTCAGATGTCATCACAATGATCCATGATCACTTTCATCACAATGCTCCATGAACCCTGTCATCTCAATGCTCCATAGCCTTTGTATTCACAATGCTCCTTGGCCCCTGTAATCACAGTGCTCCATGACCCCTTTCATCACAATGCTCCAAGACCGCTGTCATCACAATGCCCCATGACGCCTGCCACCACCAATCTCCAAGGGCTCCCTTACCAAAAAGCTCCATGATCCCTGTCAGTACAATGTTCCATGACACTTTTCATCACAATGCTCCATGACCCCTGTCATCACAAAGTTCTCTGCCCATATCATCACAATGCTACTTGTCACCTTTCATCACAATGCTCCATGCCCTTTCATCACAATGCTCCAGATTTCTTGTCATCACAATGTTCCTTGACCGTGTCATCACAATGCTCCATGACCCGTGTCATCACAAAGCTCCATGACCCCTGGCATCACAATGATCCATGATTCCTTTCCTCACAGTGCTCCAGTACCCTTTTCATCACAATGCTCCATGCCATTGTCAGCACAATTCTCCTTGGACCCTGTCATCAAAATGCTCCATCCCCTTTTCATCACAATGCTCCAGATATCCTATCATTACAATGCTCCATGCCCGTGTCAACACAATGCTCCATGACCCCTGTCATCAAAATGCTTGATGAAACTTGTTATCAGAATGTTCCATGACCCCTGTCATCAAAATGATCCCTGACCGTTGTCATCGCAATGCTGCATGATACCTTTCATCCCAATCCTCTGTGACCGCTGTCATCACAATGCTCCAGGACAACTTTCATCACAATGTTCCATGCCCTGGTCATCAAAATGCTCCAGAACTCTTGTCATCATAATGCTCCATGCCAATGTCATCAAAATGCCCCATGACACTTGTCATCACAATGCTCCATGGCCTTTGTCATCACAATGTTCCATGGCCCCTGTCATCAGAGTGCTCCATGTTACCTTTCAATACAATTCTACATGACCACTGTCATCACAATGCCCCATGACAGATGATACCACAATTCGCCATGGTCCTTGTCATCACAATGCTCCATGAACTGTGTCATCACAAGGTTCCAGGACACTTGTCATCACAATGATCCATGATCACTTTCATCACAATGCTCCATGAACCCTGTCATCTCAATGCTCCATGGCCTTTGTATTCACAATGCTCCATGGCCCCTGTAATCACAGAGCTCCATGACCCCTTTCATCCCAATGCTCCAGAACGCTGTCATCACAATGCCCCATGACGCCTGCCTTCACAAATCTCCAAGACCCCTCTTACCAAAAAGCTCCATGATCCCTGTCAGTACAATGTTCCATGACACTTTTTATCACAATGCTCCATGACCCCTGTCATCAAAAAGTTCTCTGCCCATATCGTCACAATGCTCCTTGTCACCTTTCATCACAATGCACCATGCCCTTTCATCACAATGCTCCAGAATTCTTGTCATCGCAATGTTCCTTGACCGTGTCATCACAATGCTCCATGACCCTTGTCATCACAAAGCTCCATGACCCCTGGCATCACAATGATCCATGATTCCTTTCCTCACAGTGCTCCAGTACCCTTTTCATCACAATGCTCCATGCCATTGTCAGCACAATTCTCCTTGGACCCTGTCATCAAAATGCTCCATCCCCTTTTCATCACATTGCTCCAGATATCCTATCATTACAATGCTCCATGCTCGTGTCAACACAATGCTCCATGACCCCTGTCATCAAAATGCTTTATGAACCTTGTTATCAGAATGTTCCATGACCCCTGTCATCAAAATGATCCATGACCGTTGTCATCACAATGCTGCATGATACCTTTCATCCCAATTCTCTGTGACCGCTGTCATCACAATGCTCCAGGACAACTTTCATCACAATGCTCCATGACCCCTGTCATCACAACGTTCCATGAAAGTTGTCATCAAAATGCTCCATGACCCCGGTCACCACAAGGTTCCCTGCCCTTGTCATCACAATGGTACATGGCCTGGTCATCACAATGTTCCATGGCCTCTGTCATCACCATGCTCCATGGTCTTTCTCATCACATTGCTCTATGACCCCTGTCATCACAATGCTTGATGACCATTGTCATCACAATGCTCCAAGGCCCCTGTCATCACAATGCCTCATGGTCTTTGTAATCACAAAGCTCAATGACCAATGTCATCACAGTGCTCCATGCCGTTGTCATCACAATGCTCCATGGTCCCTTTAATCACAATGCTTCATACTCTTGTCATCACAATGTTCTTTGGCCTTTGTCATCACAGTGCTCCATGATACATTTAATCAAAATTCTACATGACCACTCTCATCACAATGCAAGATGACCAATGTCATCACAATGCCCCATGACACGTGTCATCACAATTCGCCTTGGCCCTTGTCATCTCAATGCTGTATGAAACGTGTCATCAGTAGCTCCCAAGACCCTTGTCATCACAATGCTCCATGAACTCTGTTATCTCAATGTTCCATGGCCTTTGTATTCACAATGCTCCATTGTCCCGATAATCGCGTTGCTCCATGAACACTTTCATCACAATGCTCCTTGACCACTGTCACCATAATGCCCCATGACGTCTCTCATCACTGTGCTCCAAGGCCACTCTCATCAAAATGCTCCATGATCTGTGTCAGCACAATATTGCATGACACTAGTCATCACAATGCTCCATGATCCCTCTAATCACAATGATCCTTGCCAATTTCATCACAATGACGCAAGTCTCCTGTAATCACAATGCTCCATGCCCTTGTCATCACAATGCTCCAGGTCTGTTGTCATCACCATGCTTCATACCCGTGTCATCACAATGCTCCATGAATCTTGTCCTCACAATGCTCCATGGCCCATGTCATCACAATGCTCCATGACCCCTCTCATCACAATGCTCTATGGCCTTTGTCATCACAATGCTCCGTGACCCCCGTCAACACAGTGCCTGATGACCCCTGTCATCAAAATGTTAAATGGCACTTGTCATCACAATGCTCTATGATGCCTGTCATCACTATTCTCCATGTCACTTGTTATCACAAGGCTCCATGGCCCCTGTACTCCCAGTACTCCATGACCCCTTTCATCCCAATGCCCAATGTCACCTCTGATCACAATTCTCAATGGCATTTGTCATCACGATGCTCCATGACACCTGTCATCACAATGCTCCATGAGACTTGTCATCACAATGCTCCATGGCCCCTCTCATTCCTGTGCTCCATAATAACTTTAATCACATTTCTAGATGACCACTGCCATCACAATGCCCCATGACATTGTCATCACAATTCGCCATGACCATTGTCATCACAATGCTCCATGAACCATGTCATCACAGGGTCCCAGGACACTTGTCCTCACAATGATCCATTACCACTTTCATCACAATGCTCCATGACCACTGTCATCTCAATGCTCCATGGCCTTTGTATTCACAATGCTCCATGGCCCCTGTAATCACAGTGCTCCATAACACCTTTCATCATAATGCTCCATGACCACTGCCATCTCAATGCCTCATGACGCCTGTCATCACAATTCTCCAAGGCCCCTCTCATCACAGTGCTCCATGACACTTGTCATCCCATTGCTCCATAACACCTGTCATCACAGTGTTCCCTGCCCATGTCATCAAAATGCTCCATGTCCCCTATAATCACAATGCTCCATGCCTTTTTCCTCACAAAGCTCCAGAATTTTGTCATCACAATGTTCCATGACCGTGGCATCCCAATGCTCCATGGCCCTTGTCATCACAATGCTCCAGAATTCTTGTCATCACAATGTTCCATGAACGTGTCATCACAATGCTACATGACCCTGGTCATCACAGTTCTCCATGACCTTTGTCATCACAATGCTCTATGTCACTTTTCATCACAATTCTCAATGACCACTTTAATCACTATGCTCGCTGACCATTTTCATCACATTTCTCTATTGTCATTACAATTCCCCATGGCCCCTTTCTTCACAATTCTCCATGATGCCTGTCATCACAATGCTCCATGGCTTTTGTTATCACAATGTTCCAGGACCAGTTTCATCACAATACTCCATCCCCCTTGTCATCACAGTGCACAATGAAAGCTTTCATTACAATGCTCCATGACACTTGTCATCACAATGCTCCTTGGCCTTTATCGTCACAATGCTCCCAGGCACTTTTCATCACGATATTCAATGAAAACGTTCATCACATTGCTCCATGACCATTGTCATCACAATAGTCCATACCCATGTCAACACAATGCTGCATAATCCCTGTCATCCCAATTCTCCATGACTGCTGTCATCACAATAATCCAGGACAATTTTCATAACAATGCTTCATGCCCCCAGTCATCACAGTGCTCCATGATACCTTTCATCACAATTCCTAGATGATCAATGTCATCACAATGCCCCATGACACCTGTTATCACAATTCGCTATGACCCTTGTCATCACAATACTCGATGAACCGTGTCATCACAGTGTTCCAGGACACATGTCATCACAATGATCCATTAATATTTTCATCACAATGCTCCAATACACCTGTCATCACAATGCTCCATGTCCCCTCTTATCATATTGCTCCATGATCTCTTTCATCACAATGCTCCATGACCACTGTCATCACCATACCTCAAGACGCCTGTCATCTCAGTGCTCCATGGCCCCTTTCATCACAAGGCTCCATGAACCCAGTCATCACAATGTTCCCTGCCCTCTTCGTCACAATGCTCCATGGGCCCTGTCATCACAATGCTCCATGCCCTTGTCATCAAAATTCTCCAGAACTCTTGTCATCATAATGTTCCATGCCAATGTCATCAAAATGTCCCATGACATTTGTCATCACAATGCTCCATGGCCTTTGTCATCACAATGTTCCATGGCCCCTGTCATCACAGTGCTCCTTGATACCTTTCATCACAATTCTACATGACCACTGTCATCACAATGTCCCATTTCAGATGTCATCACAATGATCCATGATCACTTTCATCACAATGCTCCATGAACCCTGTCATCTCAATGCTCCATAGCCTTTGTATTCACAATGCTCCTTGGCCCCTGTAATCACAGTGCTCCATGACCCCTTTCATCACAATGCTTCAAGACCGCTGTCATCACAATGCCCCATGACGCCTGCCACCACCAATCTCCAAGGGCTCCCTTACCAAAAAGCTCCATGATCCCTGTCAGTACAATGTTCCATGACACTTTTCATCACAATGCTCCATGACCCCTGTCATCACAAAGTTCTCTGCCCATATCATCACAATGCTACTTGTCACCTTTCATCACAATGCTCCATGCCCTTTCATCACAATGCTCCAGATTTCTTGTCATCACAATGTTCCTTGACCGTGTCATCACAATGCTCCATGACCCGTGTCATCACAAAGCTCCATGACCCCTGGCATCACAATGATCCATGATTCCTTTCCTCACAGTGCTCCAGTACCCTTTTCATCACAATGCTCCATGCCATTGTCAGCATAATGCTACTTGGACACTGTCATCAAAATGCTCCATCCCCTTTTCATCACAATGCTCCAGATATCCTATCATTACAATGCTCCATGCCCGTGTCAACACAATGCTCCATGACCCCTGTCATCAAAATGCTTGATGAAACTTGTTATCAGAATGTTCCATGACCCCTGTCATCAAAATGATCCCTGACCGTTGTCATCGCAATGCTGCATGATACCTTTCATCCCAATCCTCTGTGACCGCTGTCATCACAATGCTCCAGGACAACTTTCATCACAATGCTCCATGCCCTGGTCATCAAAATGCTCCAGAACTCTTGTCATCATAATGCTCCATGCCCATGTCATCAAAATGCCCCATGACACTTGTCATCACAATGCTCCATGGCCTTTGTCATCACAATGTTCCATGGCCCCTGTCATCAGAGTGCTCCATGTTACCTTTCAATACAATTCTACATGACCACTGCCATCACAATGCCCCATGACAGATGATACCACAATTCGCCATGGTCCTTGTCATCACAATGCTCCATGAACTGTGTCATCACAAGGTTCCAGGACACTTGTCATCACAATGATCCATGATCACTTTCATCACAATGCTCCATGAACCCTGTCATCTCAATGCTCCATGGCCTTTGTATTCACAATGCTCCATGGCCCCTGTAATCACAGAGCTCCATGACCCCTTTCATCCCAATGCTCCAAGACCGCTGTCATCAAAATGCCCCATGACGCCTGCCTTCACAAATCTCCAAGACCTCTCTTACCAAAAAGCTCCATGATCCCTGTCAGTACAATGTTCCATGACACTTTTTATCACAATGCTCCATGACCCCTGTCATCAAAAAGTTCTCTGCCCATATCGTCACAATGCTCCTTGTCACCTTTCATCACAATGCACCATGCCCTTTCATCACAATGCTCCAGAATTCTTGTCATCGCAATGTTCCTTGACCGTGTCATCACAATGCTCCATGACCCGTGTCATCACAAAGCTCCATGACCCCTGGCATCACAATGATCCATGATTCCTTTCCTCACAGTGCTCCAGTACCCTTTTCATCACAATGCTCCATGCCATTGTCAGCACAATTCTCCTTGGACCCTGTCATCAAAATGCTCCATCCCCTTTTCATCACAATGCTCCAGATATCCTATCATTACAATGCTCCATGCTCGTGTCAACACAATGCTCCATGACCCCTGTCATCAAAATGCTTTATGAACCTTGTTATCAGAATGTTCCATGACCCCTGTCATCCAAATGATCCATGACCGTTGTCATCACAATGCTGCATGATACCTTTCATCCCAATTCTCTGTGACCGCTGTCATCACAATGCTCCAGGAAAACTTTCATCACAATGCTCCATGACCCCTGTCATCACAACGTTCCATGAAAGTTGTCATCAAAATGCTCCATGACCCCGGTCACCACAAGGTTCCCTGCCCTTGTCATCACAATGGTACATGGCCTGGTCATCACAATGTTCCATGGCCTCTGTCATCACCATGCTCCATGGTCTTTCTCATCACAATGCTCTATGACCCCTGTCATCACAATGCTTGATGACCATTGTCATCACAATGCTCCAAGGCCCCTGTCATCACAATGCCTCATGGTCTTTGTAATCACAATGCTCAATGACCAATGTCATCACAGTGCTCCATGCCGTTGTCATCACAATGCTCCATGGTCCCTGTAATCACAATGCTCCATACCCTTGTCATCACAATGCTCCAGAACACTTGTCATCATAATGCTCCATTCCCGTGTCATCACATTGCTGAATGACACTTGTCATCACAATGTTCCTTGGCCTTTGTCATCACAGTGCTCCATGATACCTTTAATCAAAATTCTACATGACCACTCTCATCACAATGCAAGATGACCAATGTCATCACAATGCCCCATGACACGTGTCATCACAATTCGCCTTGGCCCTTGTCATCTCAATGCTGTATGAAACGTGTCATCAGTAGCTCCCAAGACCCTTGTCATCACAATGCTCCATGAACTCTGTTATCTCAATGTTCCATGGCCTTTGTATTCACAATGCTCCATTGTCCCGATAATCGCGTTGCTCCATGAACACTTTCATCACAATGCTCCTTGACCACTGTCACCATAATGCCCCATGACGTCTCTCATCACTGTGCTCCAAGGCCACTCTCATCAAAATGCTCCATGATCTGTGTCAGCACAATATTGCATGACACTTGTCATCACAATGCTCCATGATCCCTCTAATCACAATGATCCCTGCCAATTTCATCACAATGACCCAAGTCTCCTGTAATCACAATGCTCCATGCCCTTGTCATCACAATGCTCCAGGTCTGTTGTCATCACCATGCTTCATGCCTGTGTCATCACAATGCTCCATGAATCTTGTCTTCACAATGCTCCATGGCCCATGTCATCACAATGCTCCATGACCCCTCTCATCACAATGCTCTATGGCCTTTGTCATCACAATGCTCCGTGACCCCCGTCAACACAATGCCTGATGACCCCTGTCATCAAAATGCTAAATGGCACTTGTCATCACAATGCTCTATGATGCCTGTCATCACTATTCTCCATGTCACTTGTTATCACAAGGCTCCATGGCCCCTGTACTCCCAGTACTCCATGACCCCTTTCATCACAATGCCCAATGTCACCTCTGATCACAATTCTCAATGGCATTTGTCATCACGATGCTCCATGACACCTGTCATCACAATGCTCCTTGAGACTTGTTATCACAATGCTCAATGGCCCCTCTCATTACTGTGCTCCATAATAACTTTAATCACATTTCTAGATGACCACTGCCATCACAATGCCCCATGACATTGTCATCACAATTCGCCATGACCATTGTCATCACAATGCTCCATGAACCATGTCATCACAGGGTCCCAGGACACTTGGCATCACAATGATCCATTACCACTTTCATCACAATGCTCCATGACCACTGTCATCTCAATGCTCCACGGCCTTTGTATTCACAATGCTCCATGGCCCCTGTAATCACAGTGCTCCATAACACCTTTCATCATAATGCTCCATGACCACTGCCATCTCAATGCCTCATGACGCCTGTCATCACAATTCTCCAAGGCCCCTCTCATCACAGTGCTCCATGACACTTGTCATCCCATTGCTCCATAACACCTGTCATCACAGTGTTCCCTGCCCATGTCATCAAAATGCTCCATGTCCCCTATAATCACAATGCTCCATGCCTTTTTCCTCACAAAGCTCCAGAATTTTGTCATCACAATGTTCCATGACCGTGGCATCCCAATGCTCCATGGCCCTTGTCATCACAATGCTCCAGAATTCTTGTCATCACAATGTTCCATGAACGTGTCATCACAATGCTACATGACCCTGGTCATCACAGTTCTCCATGACCTTTGTCATCACAATGCTCTATGTCACTTTTCATCACAATTCTCAATGACCACTTTAATCACTATGCTCGCTGACCATTTTCATCACATTTCTCTATTGTCATTACAATTCCCCATGGCCCCTTTCTTCACAATTCTCCATGATGCCTGTCATCACAATGCTCCATGGCTTTTGTTATCACAATGCTCCAGGACCAGTTTCATCACAATACTCCATCCCCCTTGTCATCACAGTGCACAATGAAAGCTTTCATTACAATGCTCCATGACACTTGTCATCACAATGCTCCATGGCCTTTATCGTCACAGTGCTCCCAGGCACTTTTCATCACGATATTCCATGAAAACTTTCATCACATTGCTCCATGACCATTGTCATCACAATAGTCCATACCCATGTCAACACAATGCTGCATAATCCCTGTCATCCCAATTCTCCATGACTGCTGTCATCACAATAATCCAGGACAATTTTCATAACAATGCTTCATGCCCCCAGTCATCACAGTGCTCCATGATACCTTTCATCACAATTCCTAGATGATCAATGTCATCACAATGCCCCATGACACCTGTTATCACAATTCGCTATGACCCTTGTCATCACAATACTCGATGAACCGTGTCATCACAGTGTTCCAGGACACATGTCATCACAATGATCCATTAATATTTTCATCACAATGCTCCAATACACCTGTCATCACAATGCTCCATGTCCCCTCTTATCATATTGCTCCATGATCTCTTTCATCACAATGCTCCATGACCACTGTCATCACCATACCTCAAGACGCCTGTCATCTCAGTGCTCCATGGCCCCTTTCATCACAAGGCTCCATGAACCCAGTCATCACAATGTTCCCTGCCCTCTTCGTCACAATGCTCCATGGGCCCTGTCATCACAATGCTCCATGCCCTTGTCATCAAAATTCTCCAGAACTCTTGTCATCATAATGTTCCATGCCAATGTCATCAAAATGTCCCATGACATTTGTCATCACAATGCTCCATGGCCTTTGTCATCACAATGTTCCATGGCCCCTGTCATCACAGTGCTCCTTGATACCTTTCATCACAATTCTACATGACCACTGTCATCACAATGTCCCATTTCAGATGTCATCACAATGATCCATGATCACTTTCATCACAATGCTCCATGAACCCTGTCATCTCAATGCTCCATAGCCTTTGTATTCACAATGCTCCTTGGCACCCTGTAATCACAGAGCTCCATGACCCCTTTCATCCCAATGCTCCAAGACCGCTGTCATCAAAATGCCCCATGACGCCTGCCTTCACAAATCTCCAAGACCTCTCTTACCAAAAAGCTCCATGATCCCTGTCAGTACAATGTTCCATGACACTTTTTATCACAATGCTCCATGACCCCTGTCATCAAAAAGTTCTCTGCCCATATCGTCACAATGCTCCTTGTCACCTTTCATCACAATGCACCATGCCCTTTCATCACAATGCTCCAGAATTCTTGTCATCGCAATGTTCCTTGACCGTGTCATCACAATGCTCCATGACCCGTGTCATCACAAAGCTCCATGACCCCTGGCATCACAATGATCCATGATTCCTTTCCTCACAGTGCTCCAGTACCCTTTTCATCACAATGCTCCATGCCATTGTCAGCACAATTCTCCTTGGACCCTGTCATCAAAATGCTCCATCCCCTTTTCATCACAATGCTCCAGATATCCTATCATTACAATGCTCCATGCTCGTGTCAACACAATGCTCCATGACCCCTGTCATCAAAATGCTTTATGAACCTTGTTATCAGAATGTTCCATGACCCCTGTCATCCAAATGATCCATGACCGTTGTCATCACAATGCTGCATGATACCTTTCATCCCAATTCTCTGTGACCGCTGTCATCACAATGCTCCAGGACAACTTTCATCACAATGCTCCATGACCCCTGTCATCACAACGTTCCATGAAAGTTGTCATCAAAATGCTCCATGACCCCGGTCACCACAAGGTTCCCTGCCCTTGTCATCACAATGGTACATGGCCTGGTCATCACAATGTTCCATGGCCTCTGTCATCACCATGCTCCATGGTCTTTCTCATCACAATGCTCTATGACCCCTGTCATCACAATGCTTGATGACCATTGTCATCACAATGCTCCAAGGCCCCTGTCATCACAATGCCTCATGGTCTTTGTAATCACAATGCTCAATGACCAATGTCATCACAGTGCTCCATGCCGTTGTCATCACAATGCTCCATGGTCCCTGTAATCACAATGCTCCATACCCTTGTCATCACAATGCTCCAGAACACTTGTCATCATAATGCTCCATTCCCGTGTCATCACATTGCTGAATGACACTTGTCATCACAATGTTCCTTGGCCTTTGTCATCACAGTGCTCCATGATACCTTTAATCAAAATTCTACATGACCACTCTCATCACAATGCAAGATGACCAATGTCATCACAATGCCCCATGACACGTGTCATCACAATTCGCCTTGGCCCTTGTCATCTCAATGCTGTATGAAACGTGTCATCAGTAGCTCCCAAGACCCTTGTCATCACAATGCTCCATGAACTCTGTTATCTCAATGTTCCATGGCCTTTGTATTCACAATGCTCCATTGTCCCGATAATCGCGTTGCTCCATGAACACTTTCATCACAATGCTCCTTGACCACTGTCACCATAATGCCCCATGACGTCTCTCATCACTGTGCTCCAAGGCCACTCTCATCAAAATGCTCCATGATCTGTGTCAGCACAATATTGCATGACACTTGTCATCACAATGCTCCATGATCCCTCTAATCACAATGATCCCTGCCAATTTCATCACAATGACCCAAGTCTCCTGTAATCACAATGCTCCATGCCCTTGTCATCACAATGCTCCAGGTCTGTTGTCATCACCATGCTTCATGCCTGTGTCATCACAATGCTCCATGAATCTTGTCTTCACAATGCTCCATGGCCCATGTCATCACAATGCTCCATGACCCCTCTCATCACAATGCTCTATGGCCTTTGTCATCACAATGCTCCGTGACCCCCGTCAACACAATGCCTGATGACCCCTGTCATCAAAATGCTAAATGGCACTTGTCATCACAATGCTCTATGATGCCTGTCATCACTGTTCTCCATGTCACTTGTTATCACAAGGCTCCATGGCCCCTGTACTCCCAGTACTCCATGACCCCTTTCATCACAATGCCCAATGTCACCTCTGATCACAATTCTCAATGGCATTTGTCATCACGATGCTCCATGACACCTGTCATCACAATGCTCCTTGAGACTTGTTATCACAATGCTCAATGGCCCTTCTCATTACTGTGCTCCATAATAACTTTAATCACATTTCTAGATGACCACTGCCATCACAATGCCCCATGACATTGTCATCACAATTCGCCATGACCATTGTCATCACAATGCTCCATGAACCATGTCATCACAGGGTCCCAGGACACTTGGCATCACAATGATCCATTACCACTTTCATCACAATGCTCCATGACCACTGTCATCTCAATGCTCCACGGCCTTTGTATTCACAATGCTCCATGGCCCCTGTAATCACAGTGCTCCATAACACCTTTCATCATAATGCTCCATGACCACTGCCATCTCAATGCCTCATGACGCCTGTCATCACAATTCTCCAAGGCCCCTCTCATCACAGTGCTCCATGACACTTGTCATCCCATTGCTCCATAACACCTGTCATCACAGTGTTCCCTGCCCATGTCATCAAAATGCTCCATGTCCCCTATAATCACAATGCTCCATGCCTTTTTCCTCACAAAGCTCCAGAATTTTGTCATCACAATGTTCCATGACCGTGGCATCCCAATGCTCCATGGCCCTTGTCATCACAATGCTCCAGAATTCTTGTCATCACAATGTTCCATGAACGTGTCATCACAATGCTACATGACCCTGGTCATCACAGTTCTCCATGACCTTTGTCATCACAATGCTCTATGTCACTTTTCATCACAATTCTCAATGACCACTTTAATCACTATGCTCGCTGACCATTTTCATCACATTTCTCTATTGTCATTAAAATTCTCCATGGCCCCTTTCTTCACAATTCTCCATGATGCCTGTCATCACAATGCTCCATGGCTTTTGTTATCACAATGTTCCAGGACCAGTTTCATCACAATACTCCATCCCCCTTGTCATCACAGTGCACAATGAAAGCTTTCATTACAATGCTCCATGACACTTGTCATCACAATGCTCCATGGCCTTTATCGTCACAATGCTCCCAGGCACTTTTCATCACGATATTCCATGAAAACTTTCATCACATTGCTCCATGACCATTGTCATCACAATAGTCCATACCCATGTCAACACAATGCTGCATAATCCCTGTCATCCCAATTCTCCATGACTGCTGTCATCACAATAATCCAGGACAATTTTCATAACAATGCTTCATGCCCCCAGTCATCACAGTGCTCCATGATACCTTTCATCACAATTCCTAGATGATCAATGTCATCACAATGCCCCATGACACCTGTTATCACAATTCGCTATGACCCTTGTCATCACAATACTCGATGAACCGTGTCATCACAGTGTTCCAGGACACATGTCATCACAATGATCCATTAATATTTTCATCACAATGCTCCAATACACCTGTCATCACAATGCTCCATGTCCCCTCTTATCATATTGCTCCATGATCTCTTTCATCACAATGCTCCATGACCACTGTCATCACCATACCTCAAGACGCCTGTCATCTCAGTGCTCCATGGCCCCTTTCATCACAAGGCTCCATGAACCCAGTCATCACAATGTTCCCTGCCCTCTTCGTCACAATGCTCCATGGGCCCTGTCATCACAATGCTCCATGCCCTTGTCATCAAAATTCTCCAGAACTCTTGTCATCATAATGTTCCATGCCAATGTCATCAAAATGTCCCATGACATTTGTCATCACAATGCTCCATGGCCTTTGTCATCACAATGTTCCATGGCCCCTGTCATCACAGTGCTCCTTGATACCTTTCATCACAATTCTACATGACCACTGTCATCACAATGTCCCATTTCAGATGTCATCACAATGATCCATGATCACTTTCATCACAATGCTCCATGAACCCTGTCATCTCAATGCTCCATAGCCTTTGTATTCACAATGCTCCTTGGCACCCTGTAATCACAGTGCTCCATGACCCCTTTCATTACAATGCTCCAAGACCGCTGTCATCACAATGCCCCATGACGCCTGCCACCACCAATCTCCAAGGGCTCCCTTACCAAAAAGCTCCATGATCCCTGTCAGTACAATGTTCCATGACACTTTTCATCACAATGCTCCATGACCCCTGTCATCACAAATTTCTCTGCCCATATCATCACAATGCTACTTGTCACCTTTCATCACAATGCTCCATGCCCTTTCATCACAATGCTCCAGATTTCTTGTCATCACAATGTTCCTTGACCGTGTCATCACAATGCTCCATGACCCGTGTCATCACAAAGCTCCATGACCCCTGGCATCACAATGATCCATGATTCCTTTCCTCACAGTGCTCCAGTACCCTTTTCATCACAATGCTCCATGCCATTGTCAGCACAATTCTCCTTGGACCCTGTCATCAAAATGCTCCATCCCCTTTTCATCACAATGCTCCAGATATCCTATCATTACAATGCTCCATGCCCGTGTCAACACAATGCTCCATGACCCCTGTCATCAAAATGCTTGATGAAACTTGTTATCAGAATGTTCCATGACCCCTGTCATCAAAATGATCCCTGACCGTTGTCATCGCAATGCTGCATGATACCTTTCATCCCAATCCTCTGTGACCGCTGTCATCACAAAGCTCCAGGACAACTTTCATCACAATGTTCCATGCCCTGGTCATCAAAATGCTCCAGAACTCTTGTCATCATAATGCTCCATGCCAATGTCATCAAAATGCCCCATGACACTTGTCATCACAATGCTCCATGGACTTTGTCATCACAATATTCCATGGCCCCTGTCATCACAGTGCTCCATGTTACCTTTCAATACAATTCTACATGACCACTGTCATCACAATGCCCCATGACAGATGATACCACAATTCGCCATGGTCCTTGTCATCACAATGCTCCATGAACTGTGTCATCACAAGGTTCCAGGACACTTGTCATCACAATGATCCATGATCACTTTCATCACAATGCTCCATGAACCCTGTCATCTCAATGCTCCATGGCCTTTGTATTCACAATGCTCCATGGCCCCTGTAATCACAGAGCTCCATGACCCCTTTCATCCCAATGCTCCAAGACCGCTGTCATCACAATGCCCCATGACGCCTGCCTTCACAAATCTCCAAGACCTCTCTTACCAAAAAGCTCCATGATCCCTGTCAGTACAATGTTCCATGACACTTTTTATCACAATGCTCCATGACCCCTGTCATCAAAATGTTCTCTGCCCATATCGTCACAATGCTCCTTGTCACCTTTCATCACAATGCACCATGCCCTTTCATCACAATGCTCCAGAATTCTTGTCATCGCAATGTTCCTTGACCGTGTCATCACAATGCTCCATGACCCTTGTCATCACAAAGCTCCATGACCCCTGGCATCACAATGATCCATGATTCCTTTCCTCACAGTGCTCCAGTACCCTTTTCATCACAATGCTCCATGCCATTGTCAGCACAATTCTCCTTGGACCCTGTCATCAAAATGCTCCATCCCCTTTTCATCACATTGCTCCAGATATCCTATCATTACAATGCTCCATGCTCGTGTCTACACAATGCTCCATGACCCCTGTCATCAAAATGCTTTATGAACCTTGTTATCAGAATGTTCCATGACCCCTGTCATCAAAATGATCCATGACCGTTGTCATCACAATGCTGCATGATACCTTTCATCCCAATTCTCTGTGACCGCTGTCATCACAATGCTCCAGGACAACTTTCATCACAATGCTCCATGACCCCTGTCATCACAACGTTCCATGAAAGTTGTCATCAAAATGCTCCATGACCCCGGTCACCACAAGGTTCCCTGCCCTTGTCATCACAATGGTACATGGCCTGGTCATCACAATGTTCCATGGCCTCTGTCATCACCATGCTCCATGGTCTTTCTCATCACATTGCTCTATGACCCCTGTCATCACAATGCTTGATGACCATTGTCATCACAATGCTCCAAGGCCCCTGTCATCACAATGCCTCATGGTCTTTGTAATCACAAAGCTCAATGACCAATGTCATCACAGTGCTCCATGCCGTTGTCATCACAATGCTCCATGGTCCCTTTAATCACAATGCTTCATACTCTTGTCATCACAATGTTCTTTGGCCTTTGTCATCACAGTGCTCCATGATACATTTAATCAAAATTCTACATGACCACTCTCATCACAATGCAAGATGACCAATGTCATCACAATGCCCCATGACACGTGTCATCACAATTCGCCTTGGCCCTTGTCATCTCAATGCTGTATGAAACGTGTCATCAGTAGCTCCCAAGACCCTTGTCATCACAATGCTCCATGAACTCTGTTATCTCAATGTTCCATGGCCTTTGTATTCACAATGCTCCATTGTCCCGATAATCGCGTTGCTCCATGAACACTTTCATCACAATGCTCCTTGACCACTGTCACCATAATGCCCCATGACGTCTCTCATCACTGTGCTCCAAGGCCACTCTCATCAAAATGCTCCATGATCTGTGTCAGCACAATATTGCATGACACTAGTCATCACAATGCTCCATGATCCCTCTAATCACAATGATCCTTGCCAATTTCATCACAATGACGCAAGTCTCCTGTAATCACAATGCTCCATGCCCTTGTCATCACAATGCTCCAGGTCTGTTGTCATCACCATGCTTCATGCCCGTGTCATCACAATGCTCCATGAATCTTGTCTTCACAATGCTCCATGGCCCATGTCATCACAATGCTCCATGGCCCCTCTCATCACAATGCTCTATGGCCTTTGTCATCACAATGCTCCGTGACCCCCGTCAACACAGTGCCTGATGACCCCTGTCATCAAAATGCTAAATGGCACTTGTCATCACAATGCTCTATGATGCCTGTCATCACTATTCTCCATGTCATTTGTTATCACAAGGCTCCATGGCCCCTGTACTCCCAGTACTCCATGACCCCTTTCATCACAATGCCCAATGTCACCTCTGATCACAATTCTCAATGGCATTTGTCATCACGATGCTCCATGACACCTGTCATCACAATGCTCCATGAGACTTGTCATCACAATGCTCCATGGCCCCTCTCATTCCTGTGCTCCATAATAACTTTAATCACATTTCTAGATGACCACTGCCATCACAATGCCCCATGACATTGTCATCACAATTTGCCATGACCATTGTCATCACAATGCTCCATGAACCATGTCATCACAGGGTCCCAGGACACTTGTCCTCACAATGATCCATTACCACTTTCATCACAATGCTCCATGACCACTGTCATCTCAATGCTCCATGGCCTTTGTATTCACAATGCTCCATGGCCCCTGTAATCACAGTGCTCCATAACACCTTTCATCATAATGCTCCATGACCACTGCCATCTCAATGCCTCATGACGCCTGTCATCACAATTCTCCAAGGCCCCTCTCATCACAGTGCTCCATGACACTTGTCATCCCATTGCTCCATAACACCTGTCATCACAGTGTTCCCTGCCCATGTCATCAAAATGCTCCATGTCCCCTATAATCACAATGCTCCATGCCTTTTTCCTCACAAAGCTCCAGAATTTTGTCATCACAATGTTCCATGACCGTGGCATCCCAATGCTCCATGGCCCTTGTCATCACAATGCTCCAGAATTCTTGTCATCACAATGTTCCATGAACGTGTCATCACAATGCTACATGACCCTGGTCATCACAGTTCTCCATGACCTTTGTCATCACAATGCTCTATGTCACTTTTCATCACAATTCTCAATGACCACTTTAATCACTATGCTCGCTGACCATTTTCATCACATTTCTCTATTGTCATTACAATTCCCCATGGCCCCTTTCTTCACAATTCTCCATGATGCCTGTCATCACAATGCTCCATGGCTTTTGTTATCACAATGTTCCAGGACCAGTTTCATCACAATACTCCATCCCCCTTGTCATCACAGTGCACAATGAAAGCTTTCATTACAATGCTCCATGACACTTGTCATCACAATGCTCCTTGGCCTTTATCGTCACAATGCTCCCAGGCACTTTTCATCACGATATTCAATGAAAACGTTCATCACATTGCTCCATGACCATTGTCATCACAATAGTCCATACCCATGTCAACACAATGCTGCATAATCCCTGTCATCCCAATTCTCCATGACTGCTGTCATCACAATAATCCAGGACAATTTTCATAACAATGCTTCATGCCCCCAGTCATCACAGTGCTCCATGATACCTTTCATCACAATTCCTAGATGATCAATGTCATCACAATGCCCCATGACACCTGTTATCACAATTCGCTATGACCCTTGTCATCACAATACTCGATGAACCGTGTCATCACAGTGTTCCAGGACACATGTCATCACAATGATCCATTAATATTTTCATCACAATGCTCCAATACACCTGTCATCACAATGCTCCATGTCCCCTCTTATCATATTGCTCCATGATCTCTTTCATCACAATGCTCCATGACCACTGTCATCACCATACCTCAAGACGCCTGTCATCTCAGTGCTCCATGGCCCCTTTCATCACAAGGCTCCATGAACCCAGTCATCACAATGTTCCCTGCCCTCTTCGTCACAATGCTCCATGGGCCCTGTCATCACAATGCTCCATGCCCTTGTCATCAAAATTCTCCAGAACTCTTGTCATCATAATGTTCCATGCCAATGTCATCAAAATGTCCCATGACATTTGTCATCACAATGCTCCATGGCCTTTGTCATCACAATGTTCCATGGCCCCTGTCATCACAGTGCTCCTTGATACCTTTCATCACAATTCTACATGACCACTGTCATCACAATGTCCCATTTCAGATGTCATCACAATGATCCATGATCACTTTCATCACAATGCTCCATGAACCCTGTCATCTCAATGCTCCATAGCCTTTGTATTCACAATGCTCCTTGGCCCCTGTAATCACAGTGCTCCATGACCCCTTTCATCACAATGCTTCAAGACCGCTGTCATCACAATGCCCCATGACGCCTGCCACCACCAATCTCCAAGGGCTCCCTTACCAAAAAGCTCCATGATCCCTGTCAGTACAATGTTCCATGACACTTTTCATCACAATGCTCCATGACCCCTGTCATCACAAAGTTCTCTGCCCATATCATCACAATGCTACTTGTCACCTTTCATCACAATGCTCCATGCCCTTTCATCACAATGCTCCAGATTTCTTGTCATCACAATGTTCCTTGACCGTGTCATCACAATGCTCCATGACCCGTGTCATCACAAAGCTCCATGACCCCTGGCATCACAATGATCCATGATTCCTTTCCTCACAGTGCTCCAGTACCCTTTTCATCACAATGCTCCATGCCATTGTCAGCATAATGCTACTTGGACACTGTCATCAAAATGCTCCATCCCCTTTTCATCACAATGCTCCAGATATCCTATCATTACAATGCTCCATGCCCGTGTCAACACAATGCTCCATGACCCCTGTCATCAAAATGCTTGATGAAACTTGTTATCAGAATGTTCCATGACCCCTGTCATCAAAATGATCCCTGACCGTTGTCATCGCAATGCTGCATGATACCTTTCATCCCAATCCTCTGTGACCGCTGTCATCACAATGCTCCAGGACAACTTTCATCACAATGCTCCATGCCCTGGTCATCAAAATGCTCCAGAACTCTTGTCATCATAATGCTCCATGCCAATGTCATCAAAATGCCCCATGACACTTGTCATCACAATGCTCCATGGCCTTTGTCATCACAATGTTCCATGGCCCCTGTCATCAGAGTGCTCCATGTTACCTTTCAATACAATTCTACATGACCACTGTCATCACAATGCCCCATGACAGATGATACCACAATTCGCCATGGTCCTTGTCATCACAATGCTCCATGAACTGTGTCATCACAAGGTTCCAGGACACTTGTCATCACAATGATCCATGATCACTTTCATCACAATGCTCCATGAACCCTGTCATCTCAATGCTCCATGGCCTTTGTATTCACAATGCTCCATGGCCCCTGTAATCACAGAGCTCCATGACCCCTTTCATCCCAATGCTCCAAGACCGCTGTCATCAAAATGCCCCATGACGCCTGCCTTCACAAATCTCCAAGACCTCTCTTACCAAAAAGCTCCATGATCCCTGTCAGTACAATGTTCCATGACACTTTTTATCACAATGCTCCATGACCCCTGTCATCAAAAAGTTCTCTGCCCATATCGTCACAATGCTCCTTGTCACCTTTCATCACAATGCACCATGCCCTTTCATCACAATGCTCCAGAATTCTTGTCATCGCAATGTTCCTTGACCGTGTCATCACAATGCTCCATGACCCGTGTCATCACAAAGCTCCATGACCCCTGGCATCACAATGATCCATGATTCCTTTCCTCACAGTGCTCCAGTACCCTTTTCATCACAATGCTCCATGCCATTGTCAGCACAATTCTCCTTGGACCCTGTCATCAAAATGCTCCATCCCCTTTTCATCACAATGCTCCAGATATCCTATCATTACAATGCTCCATGCTCGTGTCAACACAATGCTCCATGACCCCTGTCATCAAAATGCTTTATGAACCTTGTTATCAGAATGTTCCATGACCCCTGTCATCCAAATGATCCATGACCGTTGTCATCACAATGCTGCATGATACCTTTCATCCCAATTCTCTGTGACCGCTGTCATCACAATGCTCCAGGACAACTTTCATCACAATGCTCCATGACCCCTGTCATCACAACGTTCCATGAAAGTTGTCATCAAAATGCTCCATGACCCCGGTCACCACAAGGTTCCCTGCCCTTGTCATCACAATGGTACATGGCCTGGTCATCACAATGTTCCATGGCCTCTGTCATCACCATGCTCCATGGTCTTTCTCATCACAATGCTCTATGACCCCTGTCATCACAATGCTTGATGACCATTGTCATCACAATGCTCCAAGGCCCCTGTCATCACAATGCCTCATGGTCTTTGTAATCACAATGCTCAATGACCAATGTCATCACAGTGCTCCATGCCGTTGTCATCACAATGCTCCATGGTCCCTGTAATCACAATGCTCCATACCCTTGTCATCACAATGCTCCAGAACACTTGTCATCATAATGCTCCATTCCCGTGTCATCACATTGCTGAATGACACTTGTCATCACAATGTTCCTTGGCCTTTGTCATCACAGTGCTCCATGATACCTTTAATCAAAATTCTACATGACCACTCTCATCACAATGCAAGATGACCAATGTCATCACAATGCCCCATGACACGTGTCATCACAATTCGCCTTGGCCCTTGTCATCTCAATGCTGTATGAAACGTGTCATCAGTAGCTCCCAAGACCCTTGTCATCACAATGCTCCATGAACTCTGTTATCTCAATGTTCCATGGCCTTTGTATTCACAATGCTCCATTGTCCCGATAATCGCGTTGCTCCATGAACACTTTCATCACAATGCTCCTTGACCACTGTCACCATAATGCCCCATGACGTCTCTCATCACTGTGCTCCAAGGCCACTCTCATCAAAATGCTCCATGATCTGTGTCAGCACAATATTGCATGACACTTGTCATCACAATGCTCCATGATCCCTCTAATCACAATGATCCCTGCCAATTTCATCACAATGACCCAAGTCTCCTGTAATCACAATGCTCCATGCCCTTGTCATCACAATGCTCCAGGTCTGTTGTCATCACCATGCTTCATGCCTGTGTCATCACAATGCTCCATGAATCTTGTCTTCACAATGCTCCATGGCCCATGTCATCACAATGCTCCATGACCCCTCTCATCACAATGCTCTATGGCCTTTGTCATCACAATGCTCCGTGACCCCCGTCAACACAATGCCTGATGACCCCTGTCATCAAAATGCTAAATGGCACTTGTCATCACAATGCTCTATGATGCCTGTCATCACTATTCTCCATGTCACTTGTTATCACAAGGCTCCATGGCCCCTGTACTCCCAGTACTCCATGACCCCTTTCATCACAATGCCCAATGTCACCTCTGATCACAATTCTCAATGGCATTTGTCATCACGATGCTCCATGACACCTGTCATCACAATGCTCCTTGAGACTTGTTATCACAATGCTCAATGGCCCCTCTCATTACTGTGCTCCATAATAACTTTAATCACATTTCTAGATGACCACTGCCATCACAATGCCCCATGACATTGTCATCACAATTCGCCATGACCATTGTCATCACAATGCTCCATGAACCATGTCATCACAGGGTCCCAGGACACTTGGCATCACAATGATCCATTACCACTTTCATCACAATGCTCCATGACCACTGTCATCTCAATGCTCCACGGCCTTTGTATTCACAATGCTCCATGGCCCCTGTAATCACAGTGCTCCATAACACCTTTCATCATAATGCTCCATGACCACTGCCATCTCAATGCCTCATGACGCCTGTCATCACAATTCTCCAAGGCCCCTCTCATCACAGTGCTCCATGACACTTGTCATCCCATTGCTCCATAACACCTGTCATCACAGTGTTCCCTGCCCATGTCATCAAAATGCTCCATGTCCCCTATAATCACAATGCTCCATGCCTTTTTCCTCACAAAGCTCCAGAATTTTGTCATCACAATGTTCCATGACCGTGGCATCCCAATGCTCCATGGCCCTTGTCATCACAATGCTCCAGAATTCTTGTCATCACAATGTTCCATGAACGTGTCATCACAATGCTACATGACCCTGGTCATCACAGTTCTCCATGACCTTTGTCATCACAATGCTCTATGTCACTTTTCATCACAATTCTCAATGACCACTTTAATCACTATGCTCGCTGACCATTTTCATCACATTTCTCTATTGTCATTACAATTCCCCATGGCCCCTTTCTTCACAATTCTCCATGATGCCTGTCATCACAATGCTCCATGGCTTTTGTTATCACAATGCTCCAGGACCAGTTTCATCACAATACTCCATCCCCCTTGTCATCACAGTGCACAATGAAAGCTTTCATTACAATGCTCCATGACACTTGTCATCACAATGCTCCATGGCCTTTATCGTCACAGTGCTCCCAGGCACTTTTCATCACGATATTCCATGAAAACTTTCATCACATTGCTCCATGACCATTGTCATCACAATAGTCCATACCCATGTCAACACAATGCTGCATAATCCCTGTCATCCCAATTCTCCATGACTGCTGTCATCACAATAATCCAGGACAATTTTCATAACAATGCTTCATGCCCCCAGTCATCACAGTGCTCCATGATACCTTTCATCACAATTCCTAGATGATCAATGTCATCACAATGCCCCATGACACCTGTTATCACAATTCGCTATGACCCTTGTCATCACAATACTCGATGAACCGTGTCATCACAGTGTTCCAGGACACATGTCATCACAATGATCCATTAATATTTTCATCACAATGCTCCAATACACCTGTCATCACAATGCTCCATGTCCCCTCTTATCATATTGCTCCATGATCTCTTTCATCACAATGCTCCATGACCACTGTCATCACCATACCTCAAGACGCCTGTCATCTCAGTGCTCCATGGCCCCTTTCATCACAAGGCTCCATGAACCCAGTCATCACAATGTTCCCTGCCCTCTTCATCACAATGCTCCATGGGCCCTGTCATCACAATGCTCCATGCCCTTGTCATCAAAATTCTCCAGAACTCTTGTCATCATAATGTTCCATGCCAATGTCATCAAAATGTCCCATGACACTTGTCATCACAATGCTCCATGGCCCCTGTCATCACAGTGCTCCTTGATACCTTTCATCACAATTCTACATGACCACTGTCATCACAATGCCCCATTTCAGATGTCATCACAATTCGCCATGGTCCTTGTCATAACAATGCTCCATGAACCGTGTCATCACAAGGTTTCAGGACACTTGTCATCACAATGATCCATGAACACTTTCATCACAATGCTCCCTGAACCCTGTCATCTCAATGCTCCTTAGCCTTTGTATTCACAATGCTCCATGGCCCCTGTAATCACAGTGCTCCATGACCCCTTTCATCACAATGCTCCAAGACTGCTGTCATCACAATGCCCCATGACGCCTGCCACCACCAATCTCCAAGGGCTCCCTTACCAAAAAGCTCCATGATCCCTGTCAGTACAATGTTCCATGACACTTTTCATCACAATGCTCCATGACCCCTGTCATCACAAAGTTCTCTGCCCATATCATCACAATGCTCCTTGTCACCTATCATCACAATGCTCCATGCCCTTTCATCACAATGCTCCAGATTTCTTGTCATCACAATGTTCCTTGACCGTGTCATCACAATGCTCCATGACCCGTGTCATCACAAAGCTCCATGACCCCTGGCATCACAATGATCCATGATTCCTTTCCTCACAGTGCTCCAGTACCCTTTTCATCACAATGCTCCATGCCATTGTCAGCACAATTCTCCTTGGACCCTGTCATCAAAATGCTCCATCCCTTTTTCATCACAATGCTCCAGATATCCTATCATTACAATGCTCCATGCCCGTGTCAACACAATGCTCCATGACCCCTGTCATCAAAATGCTTGATGAAACTTGTTATCAGAATGTTCCATGACCCCTGTCATCAAAATGATCCCTGACCGTTGTCATCACAATGCTGCATGATACCTTTCATCCCAATCCTCTGTGACCGCTGTCATCACAATGCTCCAGGACAACTTTCATCACAATGCTCCATGCCCTGGTCATCAAAATGCTCCAGAACTCTTGTCATCATAATGCTCCATGCCCATGTCATCAAAATGCCCCATGACACTTGTCATCACAATGCTCCATGGCCTTTGTCATCACAATGTTCCATGGCCCCTGTCATCAGAGTGCTCCATGTTACCTTTCAATACAATTCTACATGACCACTGCCATCACAATGCCCCATGACAGATGATACCACAATTCGCCATGGTCCTTGTCATCACAATGCTCCATGAACTGTGTCATCACAAGGTTCCAGGACACTTGTCATCACAATGATCCATGATCACTTTCATCACAATGCTCCATGAACCCTGTCATCTCAATGCTCCATGGCCTTTGTATTCACAATGCTCCATGGCCCCTGTAATCACAGAGCTCCATGACCCCTTTCATCCCAATGCTCCAAGACCGCTGTCATCAAAATGCCCCATGACGCCTGCCTTCACAAATCTCCAAGACCTCTCTTACCAAAAAGCTCCATGATCCCTGTCAGTACAATGTTCCATGACACTTTTTATCACAATGCTCCATGACCCCTGTCATCAAAAAGTTCTCTGCCCATATCGTCACAATGCTCCTTGTCACCTTTCATCACAATGCTCCATGCCCTTTCATCACAATGCTCCAGAATTCTTGTCATCGCAATGTTCCTTGACAGTGTCATCACAATGCTCCATGACCCGTGTCATCACAAAGCTCCATGACCCCTGGCATCACAATGATCCATGATTCCTTTCCTCACAGTGCTCCAGTACCCTTTTCATCACAATGCTCCATGCCATTGTCAGCACAATTCTCCTTGGACCCTGTCATCAAAATGCTCCATCCCCTTTTCATCACAATGCTCCAGATATCCTATCATTACAATGCTCCATGCTCGTGTCAACACAATGCTCCATGACCCCTGTCATCAAAATGCTTTATGAACCTTGTTATCAGAATGTTCCATGACCCCTGTCATCCAAATGATCCATGACCGTTGTCATCACAATGCTGCATGATACCTTTCATCCCAATTCTCTGTGACAGCTGTCATCACAATGCTCCAGGACAACTTTCATCACAATGCTCCATGACCCCTGTCATCACAACGTTCCATGAAAGTTGTCATCAAAATGCTCCATGACCCCGGTCACCACAAGGTTCCCTGCCCTTGTCATCACAATGGTACATGGCCTGGTCATCACAATGTTCCATGGCCTCTGTCATCACCATGCTCCATGGTCTTTCTCATCACAATGCTCTATGACCCCTGTCATCACAATGCTTGATGACCATTGTCATCACAATGCTCCAAGGCCCCTGTCATCACAATGCCTCATGGTCTTTGTAATCACAAAGCTCAATGACCAATGTCATCACAGTGCTCCATGCCGTTGTCATCACAATGCTCCATGGTCCCTGTAATCACAATGCTCCATACCCTTGTCATCACAATGCTCCAGAACACTTGTCATCATAATGCTCCATTCCCGTGTCATCACATTGCTGAATGACACTTGTGATCACAATGTTCCTTGGCCTTTGTCATCACAGTGCTCCATGATACCTTTAATCAAAATTCTACATGACCACTCTCATCACAATGCAAGATGACCAATGTCATCACAATGCCCCATGACACGTGTCATCACAATTCGCCTTGGCCCTTGTCATCTCAATGCTGTATGAAACGTGTCATCAGTAGCTCCCAAGACCCTTGTCATCACAATGCTCCATGAACTCTGTTATCTCAATGTTCCATGGCCTTTGTATTCACAATGCTCCATTGTCCCGATAATCGCGTTGCTCCATGAACACTTTCATCACAATGCTCCTTGACCACTGTCACCATAATGCCCCATGACGTCTCTCATCACTGTGCTCCAAGGCCACTCTCATCAAAATGCTCCATGATCTGTGTCAGCACAATATTGCATGACACTTGTCATCACAATGCTCCATGATCCCTCTAATCACAATGATCCCTGCCAATTTCATCACAATGACCCAAGTCTCCTGTAATCACAATGCTCCATGCCCTTGTCATCACAATGCTCCAGGTCTGTTGTCATCACCGTGCTTCCTGCCCGTGTCATCACAATGCTCCATGAATCTTGTCTTCGCAATGCTCCATGGCCCATGTCATCACAATGCTCCATGACCCCTCTCATCACAATGCTCTATGGCCTTTGTCATCACAATGCTCCGTGACCCCCATCAACACAATGCCTGATGACCCCTGTCATCAAAATGCTAAATGGCACTTGTCATCACAATGCTCTATGATGCCTGTCATCACTATTCTCCATGTCACTTGTTATCACAAGGCTCCATGGCCCCTGTACTCCCAGTACTCCATGACCCCTTTCATCACAATGCCCAATGTCACCTCTGATCACAATTCTCAATGGCATTTGTCATCACGATGCTCCATGACACCTGTCATCACAATGCTCCATGAGACTTGTCATCACAATGCTCCATGGCCCCTCTCATTCCTGTGCTCCATAATAACTTTAATCACATTTCTAGATGACCACTGCCATCACAATGCCCCATGACATTGTCATCACAATTCGCCATGACCATTGTCATCACAATGCTCCATGAACCATGTCATCACAGGGTCCCAGGACACTTGTCATCACAATGATCCATTACCACTTTCATCACAATGCTCCATGACCACTGTCATCTCAATGCTCCATGGCCTTTGTATTCACAATGCTCCATGGCCCCTGTAATCACAGTGCTCCATAACACCTTTCATCATAATGCTCCATGACCACTGCCACCTCAATGCCTCATGACGCCTGTCATCACAATTCTCCAAGGCCCCTCTCATCACAGTGCTCCATGACACTTGTCATCCCATTGCTCCATAACACCTGTCATCACAGTGTTCCCTGCCCATGTCATCAAAATGCTCCATGTCCCCTATAATCACAATGCTCCATGCCTTTTTCCTCACAAAGCTCCAGAATTTTGTCATCACAATGTTCCATGACCGTGGCATCACAATGCTCCATGGCCCTTGTCATCACAATGCTCCAGAATTCTTGTCATCACAATGTTCCATGAACGTGTCATCACAATGCTACATGGCCCTGGTCATCACAGTTCTCCATGACCTTTGTCATCACAATGCTCTATGTCACTTTTCATCTCAATTCTCAATGACCACTTTAATCACTATGCTCGCTGACCATTTTCATCACATTTGTCTATTGTCATTACAATTCCCCATGGCCCCTTTCTTCACAATTCTCCATGATGCCTGTCATCACAATGCTCCATGGCTTTTGTTATCACAATGCTCCAGGACCAGTTTCATCACAGTACTCCATCCCCCTTGTCATCACAGTGCACAATGAAAGCTTTCATTACAATGCTCCATGACACTTGTCATCACAATGCTCCATGGCCTTTATCGTCACAATGCTCCCAGGCACTTTTCATCACGATATTCCATGAAAACTTTCATCACATTGCTCCATGACCATTGTCATCACAATAGTCCATACCCATGTCAACACAATGCTGCATAATCCCTGTCATCCCAATTCTCCATGACTGCTGTCATCACAATAATCCAGGACAATTTTCATAACAATGCTTCATGCCCCCAGTCATCACAGTGCTCCATGATACCTTTCATCACAATTCCTAGATGATCAATGTCATCACAATGCCCCATGACACCTGTTATCACAATTCGCTATGACCCTTGTCATCACAATACTCGATGAACCGTGTCATCACAGTGTTCCAGGACACATGTCATCACAATGATCCATTAATATTTTCATCACAATGCTCCAATACACCTGTCATCACAATGCTCCATGTCCCCTCTTATCATATTGCTCCATGATCTCTTTCATCACAATGCTCCATGACCACTGTCATCACCATACCTCAAGACGCCTGTCATCTCAGTGCTCCATGGCCCCTTTCATCACAAGGCTCCATGAACCCAGTCATCACAATGTTCCCTGCCCTCTTCGTCACAATGCTCCATGGGCCCTGTCATCACAATGCTCCATGCCCTTGTCATCAAAATTCTCCAGAACTCTTGTCATCATAATGTTCCATGCCAATGTCATCAAAATGTCCCATGACACTTGTCATCACAATGCTCCATGGCCTTTGTCATCACAATGTTCCATGGCCCCTGTCATCACAGTGCTCCTTGATACCTTTCTTCACAATTCTACATGACCACTGTCATCACAATGCCCCATTTCAGATGTCATCACAATTCGCCATGGTCCTTGTCATAACAATGCTCCATGAACCGTGTCATCACAAGGTTTCAGGACACTTGTCATCACAATGATCCATGATCACTTTCATCACAATGCTCCATGAACCCTGTCATCTCAATGCTCCATAGCCTTTGTATTCACAATGCTCCATGGCCCCTCTAATCACAGTGCTCCATGACCCCTTTCATCACAATGCTCCAAGACCGCTGTCATCACAATGCCCCATGACGCCTGCCACCACCAATCTCCAAGGGCTCCCTTACCAAAAAGCTCCATGATCCCTGTCAGTACAATGTTCCATGACACTTTTCATCACAGTGCTCCATGACCCGTGTCATCACAAAGCTCCATGACCCCTGGCATCACAATGATCCATGATTCCTTTCCTCACAGTGCTCCAGTACCCTTTTCATCACAATGCTCCATGCCATTGTCAGCACAATTCTCCTTGGACCCTGTCATCAAAATGCTCCATCCCCTTTTCATCACAATGCTCCAGATATCCTATCATTACAATGCTCCATGCCCGTGTCAACACAATGCTCCATGACCCCTGTCATCAAAATGCTTGATGAAACTTGTTATCAGAATGTTCCATGACCCCTGTCATCAAAATGATCCCTGACCGTTGTCATCAAAATGCTGCATGATAACTTTCATCCCAATCCTCTGTGACCGCTGTCATCACAATGCTCCAGGACAACTTTCATCACAATGCTCCATGCCCTGGTCATCAAAATGCTCCAGAACTCTTGTCATCATAATGCTCCATGCCAATGTCATCAAAATGCCCCATGACACTTGTCATCACAATGCTCCATGGCCTTTGTCATCACAATGTTCCATGGCCCCTGTCATCAGAGTGCTCCATGTTACCTTTCAATACAATTCTACATGACCACTGTCATCACAATGCCCCATGACAGATGATACCACAATTCGCCATGGTCCTTGTCATCACAATGCTCCATGAACTGTGTCATCACAAGGTTCCAGGACACTTGTCATCACAATGATCCATGATCACATTCATCACAATGCTCCATGAACCCTGTCATCTCAATGCTCCATGGCCTTTGTATTCACAATGCTCCATGGCCCCTGTAATCACAGAGCTCCATGACCCCTTTCATCCCAATGCTCCAAGACCGCTGTCATCAAAATGCCCCATGACGCCTGCCTTCACAAATCTCCAAGACCTCTCTTACCAAAAAGCTCCATGATCCCTGTCAGTACAATGTTCCATGACACTTTTTATCACAATGCTCCATGACCCCTGTCATCAAAAAGTTCTCTGCCCATATCGTCACAATGCTCCTTGTCACCTTTCATCACAATGCACCATGCCCTTTCATCACAATGCTCCAGAATTCTTGTCATCGCAATGTTCCTTGACCGTGTCATCACAATGCTCCATGACCCGTGTCATCACAAAGCTCCATGACCCCTGGCATCACAATGATCCATGATTCCTTTCCTCACAGTGCTCCAGTACCCTTTTCATCACAATGCTCCATGCCATTGTCAGCACAATTCTCCTTGGACCCTGTCATCAAAATGCTCCATCCCCTTTTCATCACAATGCTCCAGATATCCTATCATTACAATGCTCCATGCTCGTGTCAACACAATGCTCCATGACCCCTGTCATCAAAATGCTTTATGAACCTTGTTATCAGAATGTTCCATGACCCCTGTCATCCAAATGATCCATGACCGTTGTCATCACAATGCTGCATGATACCTTTCATCCCAATTCTCTGTGACCGCTGTCATCACAATGCTCCAGGACAACTTTCATCACAATGCTCCATGACCCCTGTCATCACAACGTTCCATGAAAGTTGTCATCAAAATGCTCCATGACCCCGGTCACCACAAGGTTCCCTGCCCTTGTCATCACAATGGTACATGGCCTGGTCATCACAATGTTCCATGGCCTCTGTCATCACCATGCTCCATGGTCTTTCTCATCACAATGCTCTATGACCCCTGTCATCACAATGCTTGATGACCATTGTCATCACAATGCTCCAAGGCCCCTGTCATCACAATGCCTCATGGTCTTTGTAATCACAATGCTCAATGACCAATGTCATCACAGTGCTCCATGCCGTTGTCATCACAATGCTCCATGGTCCCTGTAATCACAATGCTCCATACCCTTGTCATCACAATGCTCCAGAACACTTGTCATCATAATGCTCCATTCCCGTGTCATCACATTGCTGAATGACACTTGTCATCACAATGTTCCTTGGCCTTTGTCATCACAGTGCTCCATGATACCTTTAATCAAAATTCTACATGACCACTCTCATCACAATGCAAGATGACCAATGTCATCACAATGCCCCATGACACGTGTCATCACAATTCGCCTTGGCCCTTGTCATCTCAATGCTGTATGAAACGTGTCATCAGTAGCTCCCAAGACCCTTGTCATCACAATGCTCCATGAACTCTGTTATCTCAATGTTCCATGGCCTTTGTATTCACAATGCTCCATTGTCCCGATAATCGCGTTGCTCCATGAACACTTTCATCACAATGCTCCTTGACCACTCTCACCATAATGCCCCATGACGTCTCTCATCACTGTGCTCCAAGGCCACTCTCATCAAAATGCTCCATGATCTGTGTCAGCACAATATTGCATGACACTTGTCATCACAATGCTCCATGATCCCTCTAATCACAATGATCCCTGCCAATTTCATCACAATGACCCAAGTCTCCTGTAATCACAATGCTCCATGCCCTTGTCATCACAATGCTCCAGGTCTGTTGTCATCACCATGCTTCATGCCCGTGTCATCACAATGCTCCATGAATCTTGTCTTCACAATGCTCCATGGCCCATGTCATCACAATGCTCCATGACCCCTCTCATCACAATGCTCTATGGCCTTTGTCATCACAATGCTCCGTGACCCCCGTCAACACAATGCCTGATGACCCCTGTCATCAAAATGCTAAATGGCACTTGTCATCACAATGCTCTATGATGCCTGTCATCACTATTCTCCATGTCACTTGTTATCACAAGGCTCCATGGCCCCTGTACTCCCAGTACTCCATGACCCCTTTCATCACAATGCCCAATGTCACCTCTGATCACAATTCTCAATGGCATTTGTCATCACGATGCTCCATGACACCTGTCATCACAATGCTCCTTGAGACTTGTTATCACAATGCTCAATGGCCCCTCTCATTACTGTGCTCCATAATAACTTTAATCACATTTCTAGATGACCACTGCCATCACAATGCCCCATGACATTGTCATCACAATTCGCCATGACCATTGTCATCACAATGCTCCATGAACCATGTCATCACAGGGTCCCAGGACACTTGTCCTCACAATGATCCATTACCACTTTCATCACAATGCTCCATGACCACTGTCATCTCAATGCTCCACGGCCTTTGTATTCACAATGCTCCATGGCCCCTGTAATCACAGTGCTCCATAACACCTTTCATCATAATGCTCCATGACCACTGCCATCTCAATGCCTCATGACGCCTGTCATCACAATTCTCCAAGGCCCCTCTCATCACAGTGCTCCATGACACTTGTCATCCCATTGCTCCATAACACCTGTCATCACAGTGTTCCCTGCCCATGTCATCAAAATGCTCCATGTCCCCTATAATCACAATGCTCCATGCCTTTTTCCCCACAAAGCTCCAGAATTTTGTCATCACAATGTTCCATGACCGTGGCATCCCAATGCTCCATGGCCCTTGTCATCACAATGCTCCAGAATTCTTGTCATCACAATGTTCCATGAACGTGTCATCACAATGCTACATGACCCTGGTCATCACAGTTCTCCATGACCTTTGTCATCACAATGCTCTATGTCACTTTTCATCACAATTCTCAATGACCACTTTAATCACTATGCTCGCTGACCATTTTCATCACATTTCTCTATTGTCATTACAATTCCCCATGGCCCCTTTCTTCACAATTCTCCATGATGCCTGTCATCACAATGCTCCATGGCTTTTGTTATCACAATGCTCCAGGACCAGTTTCATCACAATACTCCATCCCCCTTGTCATCACAGTGCACAATGAAAGCTTTCATTACAATGCTCCATGACACTTGTCATCACAATGCTCCATGGCCTTTATCGTCACAGTGCTCCCAGGCACTTTTCATCACGATATTCCATGAAAACTTTCATCACATTGCTCCATGACCATTGTCATCACAATAGTCCATACCCATGTCAACACAATGCTGCATAATCCCTGTCATCCCAATTCTCCATGACTGCTGTCATCACAATAATCCAGGACAATTTTCATAACAATGCTTCATGCCCCCAGTCATCACAGTGCTCCATGATACCTTTCATCACAATTCCTAGATGATCAATGTCATCACAATGCCCCATGACACCTGTTATCACAATTCGCTATGACCCTTGTCATCACAATACTCGATGAACCGTGTCATCACAGTGTTCCAGGACACATGTCATCACAATGATCCATTAATATTTTCATCACAATGCTCCAATACACCTGTCATCACAATGCTCCATGTCCCCTCTTATCATATTGCTCCATGATCTCTTTCATCACAATGCTCCATGACCACTGTCATCACCATACCTCAAGACGCCTGTCATCTCAGTGCTCCATGGCCCCTTTCATCACAAGGCTCCATGAACCCAGTCATCACAATGTTCCCTGCCCTCTTCATCACAATGCTCCATGGGCCCTGTCATCACAATGCTCCATGCCCTTGTCATCAAAATTCTCCAGAACTCTTGTCATCATAATGTTCCATGCCAATGTCATCAAAATGTCCCATGACACTTGTCATCACAATGCTCCATGGCCCCTGTCATCACAGTGCTCCTTGATACCTTTCATCACAATTCTACATGACCACTGTCATCACAATGCCCCATTTCAGATGTCATCACAATTCGCCATGGTCCTTGTCATAACAATGCTCCATGAACCGTGTCATCACAAGGTTTCAGGACACTTGTCATCACAATGATCCATGAACACTTTCATCACAATGCTCCCTGAACCCTGTCATCTCAATGCTCCTTAGCCTTTGTATTCACAATGCTCCATGGCCCCTGTAATCACAGTGCTCCATGACCCCTTTCATCACAATGCTCCAAGACCGCTGTCATCACAATGCCCCATGACGCCTGCCACCACCAATCTCCAAGGGCTCCCTTACCAAAAAGCTCCATGATCCCTGTCAGTACAATGTTCCATGACACTTTTCATCACAATGCTCCATGACCCCTGTCATCACAAAGTTCTCTGCCCATATCATCACAATGCTCCTTGTCACCTTTCATCACAATGCTCCATGCCCTTTCATCACAATGCTCCAGATTTCTTGTCATCACAATGTTCCTTGACCGTGTCATCACAATGCTCCATGACCCATGTCATCACAAAGCTCCATGACCCCTGGCATCACAATGATCCATGATTCCTTTCCTCACAGTGCTCCAGTACCCTTTTCATCACAATGCTCCATGCCATTGTCAGCACAATTCTCCTTGGACCCTGTCATCAAAATGCTCCATCCCCTTTTCATCACAATGCTCCAGATATCCTATCATTACAATGCTCCATGCCCGTGTCAACACAATGCTCCATGACCCCTGTCATCAAAATGCTTGATGAAACTTGTTATCAGAATGTTCCATGACCCCTGTCATCAAAATGATCCCTGACCGTTGTCATCGCAATGCTGCATGATACCTTTCATCCCAATCCTCTGTGACCGCTGTCATCACAATGCTCCAGGACAACTTTCATCACAATGCTCCATGCCCTGGTCATCAAAATGCTCCAGAACTCTTGTCATCATAATGCTCCATGCCAATGTCATCAAAATGCCCCATGACACTTGTCATCACAATGCTCCATGGCCTTTGTCATCACAATGTTCCATGGCCCCTGTCATCAGAGTGCTCCATGTTACATTTCAATACAATTCTACATGACCACTGTCATCACAATGCCCCATGACAGATGATACCACAATTCGCCATGGTCCTTGTCATCACAATGCTCCATGAACTGTGTCATCACAAGGTTCCAGGACACTTGTCATCACAATGATCCATGATCACTTTCATCACAATGCTCCATGAACCCTGTCATCTCAATGCTCCATGGCCTTTGTATTCACAATGCTCCATGGCCCCTGTAATCACAGAGCTCCATGACCCCTTTCATCCCAATGCTCCAAGACCGCTGTCATCAAAATGCCCCATGACGCCTGCCTTCACAAATCTCCAAGACCTCTCTTACCAAAAAGCTCCATGATCCCTGTCAGTACAATGTTCCATGACACTTTTTATCACAATGCTCCATGACCCCTGTCATCAAAAAGTTCTCTGCCCATATCGTCACAATGCTCCTTGTCACCTTTCATCACAATGCTCCATGCCCTTTCATCACAATGCTCCAGAATTCTTGTCATCGCAATGTTCCTTGACAGTGTCATCACAAAGCTCCATGACCCCTGTCATCACAATGATCCATGATTCCTTTCCTCACAGTGCTCCAGTACCCTTTTCATCACAATGCTCCATGCCATTGTCAGCACAATTCTCCTTGGACCCTGTCATCAAAATGCTCCATCCCCTTTTCATCACAATGCTCCAGATATCCTATCATTACAATGCTCCATGCTCGTGTCAACACAATGCTCCATGACCCCTGTCATCAAAATGCTTTATGAACCTTGTTATCAGAATGTTCCATGACCCCTGTCATCAAAATGATCCTTGACCGTTGTCATCACAATGTTGCATGATACATTTCATCCCAATTCTCTGTGACTGCTGTCATCACAATGCTCCAGGACAACTTTCATCACAATGCTCCATGACCCCTGTCATCACAACGTTCCATGAAAGTTGTCATCAAAATGCTCCATGACCCCGGTCACCACAAGGTTCCCTGCCCTTGTCATCACAATGGTACATGGCCTGGTCATCACAATGTTCCATGGCCTCTGTCATCACCATGCTCCATGGTCTTTCTCATAACAATGCTCTATGACCCCTGTCATCACAATGCTTGATGACCATTGTCATCACAATGCTCCAAGGCCCCTGTCATCACAATGCCTCATGGTCTTTGTAATCACAAAGCTCAATGACCAATGTCATCACAGTGCTCCATGCCGTTGTCATCACAATGCTCCATGGTCCCTGTAATCACAATGCTCCATACTCTTGTCATCACAATGTTCCTTGGCCTTTGTCATCACAGTGCTCCATGATACCTTTAATCAAAATTCTACATGACCACTCTCATCACAATGCAAGATGACCAATGTCATCACAATGCCCCATGACACGTATCATCACAATTCGCCTTGGCCCTTGTCATCTCAATGCTGTATGAAACGTGTCATCAGTAGCTCCCAAGACCCTTGTCATCACAATGCTCCATGAACTCTGTTATCTCAATGTTCCATGGCCTTTGTATTCACAATGCTCCATTGTCCCGATAATCGCGTTGCTCCATGAACACTTTCATCACAATGCTCCTTGACCACTCTCACCATAATGCCCCATGACGTCTCTCATCACTGTGCTCCAAGGCCACTCTCATCAAAATGCTCCATGATCTGTGTCAGCACAATATTGCATGACACTTGTCATCACAATGCTCCATGATCCCTCTAATCACAATGATCACTGCCTATTTCATCACAATGACCCAAGTCTCCTGTAATCACAATGCTCCATGCCCTTGTCATCACAATGCTCCAGGTCTGTTGTCATCACCATGCTTCATACCCGTGTCATCACAATGCTCCATGAATCTTGTCCTCACAATGCTCCATGGCCCATGTCATCACAATGCTCCATGACCCCTCTCATCACAATGCTCTATGGCCATTTTCATCACAATGCTCCGTGACCCCCGTCAACACAGTGCCTGATGACCCCTGTCATCAAAATGCTAAATGGAACTTGTCATCACAATGCTCTATGATGCCTGTCATCACTATTCTCCATGTCACTTGTTATCACAAGGCTCCATGGCCCCTGTACTCCCAGTACTCCATGACCCCTTTCATCACAATGCCAATGTCACCTCTGATCACAATTCTCAATGGCATTTGTCATCACGATGCTCCATGACACCTGTCATCACAATGCTCCATGAGACTTGTCATCACAATGCTCCATGGCCCCTCTCATTCCTGTGCTCCATAATAACTTTAATCACATTTCTAGATGACCACTGCCATCACAATGCCCCATGACATTGTCATCACAATTCGCCATGACCATTGTCATCACAATGCTCCATGAACCATGTCATCACAGGGTCCCAGGACACTTGTCATCACAATGATCCATTACCACTTTCATCACAATGCTCCATGACCACTGTCATCTCAATGCTCCATGGCCTTTGTATTCACAATGCTCCATGGCCCCTGTAATCACAGTGCTCCATAACACCTTTCATCATAATGCTCCATGACCACTGCCATCTCAATGCCTCATGACGCCTGTCATCACAATTCTCCAAGGCCCCTCTCATCACAGTGCTCCATGACACTTGTCATCCCATTGCTCCATAACACCTGTCATCACAGTGTTCCCTGCCCATGTCATCAAAATGCTCCATGTCCCCTATAATCACAAAGCTCCATGCCTTTTTCCTCACAAAGCTCCAGAATTTTGTCATCACAATGTTCCATGACCGTGGCATCCCAATGCTCCATGGCCCTTGTCATCACAATGCTCCAGAATTCTTGTCATCACAATGTTCCATGAACGTGTCATCACAATGCTACATGACCCTGGTCATCACAGTTCTCCATGACCTTTGTCATCACAATGCTCTATGTCACTTTTCATCACAATTCTCAATGACCACTTTAATCACTATGCTCGCTGACCATTTTCATCACATTTCTCTATTGTCATTACAATTCCCCATGGCCCCTTTCTTCACAATTCTCCATGATGCCTGTCATCACAATGCTCCATGGCTTTTGTTATCACAATGTTCCAGGACCAATTTCATCACAATACTCCATCCCCCTTGTCATCACAGTGCACAATGAAAGCTTTCATTACAATGCTCCATGACACTTGTCATCACAATGCTCCATGGCCTTTATCGTCACAATGCTCCCAGGCACTTTTCATCACGATATTCCATGAAAACTTTCATCACATTGCTCCATGACCATTGTCATCACAATAGTCCATACCCATGTCAACACAATGCTGCATAATCCCTGTCATCCCAATTCTCCATGACTGCTGTCATCACAATAATCCAGGACAATTTTCATAACAATGCTTCATGCCCCCAGTCATCACAGTGCTCCATGATACCTTTCATCACAATTCCTAGATGATCAATGTCATCACAATGCCCCATGACACCTGTTATCACAATTCGCTATGACCCTTGTCATCACAATACTCGATGAACCGTGTCATCACAGTGTTCCAGGACACATGTCATCACAATGATCCATTAATATTTTCATCACAATGCTCCAATACACCTGTCATCACAATGCTCCATGTCCCCTCTTATCATATTGCTCCATGATCTCTTTCATCACAATGCTCCATGACCACTGTCATCACCATACCTCAAGACGCCTGTCATCTCAGTGCTCCATGGCCCCTTTCATCACAAGGCTCCATGAACCCAGTCATCACAATGTTCCCTGCCCTCTTCGTCACAATGCTCCATGGGCCCTGTCATCACAATGCTCCATGCCCTTGTCATCAAAATTCTCCAGAACTCTTGTCATCATAATGTTCCATGCCAATGTCATCAAAATGTCCCATGACACTTGTCATCACAATGCTCCATGGCCTTTGTCATCACAATGTTCCATGGCCCCTGTCATCACAGTGCTCCTTGATACCTTTCATCACAATTCTACATGACCACTGTCATCACAATGCCCCATTTCAGATGTCATCACAATTCGCCATGGTCCTTGTCATAACAATGCTCCATGAACCGTGTCATCACAAGGTTTCAGGACACTTGTCATCACAATGATCCATGATCACTTTCATCACAATGCTCCATGAACCCTGTCATCTCAATGCTCCATAGCCTTTGTATTCACAATGCTCCATGGCCCCTGTAATCACAGTGCTCCATGACCCCTTTCATCACAATGCTCCAAGACCGCTGTCATCACAATGCCCCATGACGCCTGCCACCACCAATCTCCAAGGGCTCCCTTACCAAAAAGCTCCATGATCCCTGTCAGTACAATGTTCCATGACACTTTTCATCACAATGCTCCATGACCCCTGTCATCACAAAGTTCTCTGCCCATATCATCACAATGCTACTTGTCACCTTTCATCACAATGCTCCATGCCATTGTCAGCACAATGCTCCTTGGAGCCTGTCATCAAAATGCTCCATCTCCTTTTCATCACAATGCTCCAGATATCCTATCATTACCATGCTCCATGCCCGTGTCAACACAATGCTCCATGACCCCTGTCATCAAAATGCTTGATGAAACTTGTTATCAGAATATTCCATGACCCCTGTCATCAAAATGATCCCTGACCGTTGTCATCGCAATGCTGCATGATACCTTTCATCCCAATCCTCTGTGACCGCTGTCATCACAATGCTCCAGGACAACTTTCATCACAATGCTCCATGCCCTGGTCATCAAAATGCTCCAGAACTCTTGTCATCATAATGCTCCATGCCAATGTCATCAAAATGCCCCATGACACTTGTCATCACAATGCTCCATGGCCTTTGTCATCACAATATTCCATGGCCCCTGTCATCACAGTGCTCCATGTTACCTTTCAATACAATTCTACATGACCACTGTCATCACAATGCCCCATGACAGATGATACCACAATTCGCCATGGTCCTTGTCATCACAATGCTCCATGAACTGTGTCATCACAAGGTTCCAGGACACTTGTCATCACAATGATCCATGATCACTTTCATCACAATGCTCCATGAACCCTGTCATCTCAATGCTCCATGGCCTTTGTATTCACAATGCTCCATGGCCCCTGTAATCACAGAGCTCCATGACCCCTTTCATCCCAATGCTCCAAGACCGCTGTCATCACAATGCCCCATGACGCCTGCCTTCACAAATCTCCAAGACCTCTCTTACCAAAAAGCTCCATGATCCCTGTCAGTACAATGTTCCATGACACTTTTTATCACAATGCTCCATGACCCCTGTCATCAAAAAGTTCTCTGCCCATATCGTCACAATGCTCCTTGTCACCTTTCATCACAATGCACCATGCCCTTTCATCACAATGCTCCAGAATTCTTGTCATCGCAATGTTCCTTGACCGTGTCATCACAATGCTCCATGACCCTTGTCATCACAAAGCTCCATGACCCCTGGCATCACAATGATCCATGATTCCTTTCCTCACAGTGCTCCAGTACCCTTTTCATCACAATGCTCCATGCCATTGTCAGCACAATTCTCCTTGGACCCTGTCATCAAAATGCTCCATCCCCTTTTCATCACAATGCTCCAGATATCCTATCATTACAATGCTCCATGCTCGTGTCAACACAATGCTCCATGACCCCTGTCATCAAAATGCTTTATGAACCTTGTTATCAGAATGTTCCATGACCCCTGTCATCAAAATGATCCATGACCGTTGTCATCACAATGCTGCATGATACCTTTCATCCCAATTCTCTGTGACCGCTGTCATCACAATGCTCCAGGACAACTTTCATCACAATGCTCCATGACCCCTGTCATCACAACGTTCCATGAAAGTTGTCATCAAAATGCTCCATGACCTCGGTCACCAGAAGGTTCCCTGCCCTTGTCATCACAATGGTACATGGCCTGGTCATCACAATGTTCCATGGCCTCTGTCATCACCATGCTCCATGGTCTTTCTCATCACAATGCTCTATGACCCCTGTCATCACAATGCTTGATGACCATTGTCATCACAATGCTCCAAGGCCCCTGTCATCACAATGCCTCATGGTCTTTGTAATCACAATGCTCAATGACCAATGTCATCACAGTGCTCCATGCCGTTGTCATCACAATGCTCCATGGTCCCTGTAATCACAATGCTCCATACTCTTGTCATCACAATGTTCCTTGGCCTTTGTCATCACAGTGCTCCATGATACCTTTAATCAAAATTCTACATGACCACTCTCATCACAATGCAAGATGACCAATGTCATCACAATGCCCCATGACACGTGTCATCACAATTCGCCTTGGCCCTTGTCATCTCAATGCTGTATGAAACGTGTCATCAGTAGCTCCCAAGACCCTTGTCATCACAATGCTCCATGAACTCTGTTATCTCAATGTTCCATGGCCTTTGTATTCACAATGCTCCATTGTCCCGATAATCGCGTTGCTCCATGAACACTTTCATCACAATGCTCCTTGACCACTCTCACCATAATGCCCCATGACGTCTCTCATCACTGTGCTCCAAGGCCACTCTCATCAAAATGCTCCATGATCTGTGTCAGCACAATATTGCATGACACTTGTCATCACAATGCTCCATGATCCCTCTAATCACAATGATCACTGCCTATTTCATCACAATGACCCAAGTCTCCTGTAATCACCATGCTCCATGCCCTTGTCATCACAATGCTCCAGGTCTGTTGTCATCACCATGCTTCATACCCGTGTCATCACAATGCTCCATGAATCTTGTCCTCACAATGCTCCATGGCCCATGTCATCACAATGCTCCATGACGCCTCTCATCACAATGCTCTATGGCCTTTGTCATCACAATGCTCCGTGACCCCCGTCAACACAGTGCCTGATGACCCCTGTCATCAAAATGCTAAATGGCACTTGTCATCACAATGCTCTATGATGCCTGTCATCACTATTCTCCATGTCACTTGTTATCACAAGGCTCCATGGCCCCTGTACTCCCAGTACTCCATGACCCCTTTCATCACAATGCCAATGTCACCTCTGATCACAATTCTCAATGGCATTTGTCATCACGATGCTCCATGACACCTGTCATCACAATGCTCCATGAGACTTGTCATCACAATGCTCCACGGCCCCTCTCATTCCTGTGCTCCATAATAACTTTAATCACATTTCTAGATGACCACTGCCATCACAATGCCCCATGACATTGTCATCACAATTCGCCATGACCATTGTCATCACAATGCTCCATGAACCATGTCATCACAGGGTCCCAGGACACTTGTCATCACAATGATCCATTACCACTTTCATCACAATGCTCCATGACCACTGTCATCTCAATGCTCCATGGCCTTTGTATTCACAATGCTCCATGGCCCCTGTAATCACAGTGCTCCATAACACCTTTCATCATAATGCTCCATGACCACTGCCATCTCAATGCCTCATGACGCCTGTCATCACAATTCTCCAAGGCCCCTCTCATCACAGTGCTCCATGACACTTGTCATCCCATTGCTCCATAACACCTGTCATCACAGTGTTCCCTGCCCATGTCATCAAAACGCTCCATGTCCCCTATAATCACAATGCTCCATGCCTTTTTCCTCACAAAGCTCCAGAATTTTGTCATCACAATGTTCCATGACCGTGGCATCCCAATGCTCCATGGCCCTTGTCATCACAATGCTCCAGAATTCTTGTCATCACAATGTTCCATGAACGTGTCATCACAATGCTACATGACCCTGGTCATCACAGTTCTCCATGACCTTTGTCATCACAATGCTCTATGTCACTTTTCATCACAATTCTCAATGACCACTTTAATCACTATGCTCGCTGACCATTTTCATCACATTTCTCTATTGTCATTACAATTCCCCATGGCCCCTTTCTTCACAATTCTCCATGATGCCTGTCATCACAATGCTCCATGGCTTTTGTTATCACAATGTTCCAGGACCAATTTCATCACAATACTCCATCCCCCTTGTCATCACAGTGCACAATGAAAGCTTTCATTACAATGCTCCATGACACTTGTCATCACAATGCTCCATGGCCTTTATCGTCACAATGCTCCCAGGCACTTTTCATCACGATATTCCATGAAAACTTTCATCACATTGCTCCATGACCATTGTCATCACAATAGTCCATACCCATGTCAACACAATGCTGCATAATCCCTGTCATCCCAATTCTCCATGACTGCTGTCATCACAATAATCCAGGACAATTTTCATAACAATGCTTCATGCCCCCAGTCATCACAGTGCTCCATGATACCTTTCATCACAATTCCTAGATGATCAATGTCATCACAATGCCCCATGACACCTGTTATCACAATTCGCTATGACCCTTGTCATCACAATACTCGATGAACCGTGTCATCACAGTGTTCCAGGACACATGTCATCACAATGATCCATTAATATTTTCATCACAATGCTCCAATACACCTGTCATCACAATGCTCCATGTCCCCTCTTATCATATTGCTCCATGATCTCTTTCATCACAATGCTCCATGACCACTGTCATCACCATACCTCAAGACGCCTGTCATCTCAGTGCTCCATGGCCCCTTTCATCACAAGGCTCCATGAACCCAGTCATCACAATGTTCCCTGCCCTCTTCGTCACAATGCTCCATGGGCCCTGTCATCACAATGCTCCATGCCCTTGTCATCAAAATTCTCCAGAACTCTTGTCATCATAATGTTCCATGCCAATGTCATCAAAATGTCCCATGACACTTGTCATCACAATGCTCCATGGCCTTTGTCATCACAATGTTCCATGGCCCCTGTCATCACAGTGCTCCTTGATACCTTTCATCACAATTCTACATGACCACTGTCATCACAATGCCCCATTTCAGATGTCATCACAATTCGCCATGGTCCTTGTCATAACAATGCTCCATGAACCGTGTCATCACAAGGTTTCAGGACACTTGTCATCACAATGATCCATGATCACTTTCATCACAATGCTCCATGAACCCTGTCATCTCAATGCTCCATAGCCTTTGTATTCACAATGCTCCATGGCCCCTGTAATCACAGTGCTCCATGACCCCTTTCATCACAATGCTCCAAGACCGCTGTCATCACAATGCCCCATGACGCCTGCCACCACCAATCTCCAAGGGCTCCCTTACCAAAAAGCTCCATGATCCCTGTCAGTACAATGTTCCATGACACTTTTCATCACAATGCTCCATGACCCCTGTCATCACAAAGTTCTCTGCCCATATCATCACAATGCTACTTGTCACCTTTCATCACAATGCTCCATGCCATTGTCAGCACAATGCTCCTTGGAGCCTGTCATCAAAATGCTCCATCCCCTTTTCATCACAATGCTCCAGATATCCTATCATTACCATGCTCCATGCCCGTGTCAACACAATGCTCCATGACCCCTGTCATCAAAATGCTTGATGAAACTTGTTATCAGAATATTCCATGACCCCTGTCATCAAAATGATCCCTGACCGTTGTCATCGCAATGCTGCATGATACCTTTCATCCCAATCCTCTGTGACCGCTGTCATCACAATGCTCCAGGACAACTTTCATCACAATGCTCCATGCCCTGGTCATCAAAATGCTCCAGAACTCTTGTCATCATAATGCTCCATGCCAATGTCATCAAAATGCCCCATGACACTTGTCATCACAATGCTCCATGGCCTTTGTCATCACAATATTCCATGGCCCCTGTCATCACAGTGCTCCATGTTACCTTTCAATACAATTCTACATGACCACTGTCATCACAATGCCCCATGACAGATGATACCACAATTCGCCATGGTCCTTGTCATCACAATGCTCCATGAACTGTGTCATCACAAGGTTCCAGGACACTTGTCATCACAATGATCCATGATCACTTTCATCACAATGCTCCATGAACCCTGTCATCTCAATGCTCCATGGCCTTTGTATTCACAATGCTCCATGGCCCCTGTAATCACAGAGCTCCATGACCCCTTTCATCCCAATGCTCCAAGACCGCTGTCATCACAATGCCCCATGACGCCTGCCTTCACAAATCTCCAAGACCTCTCTTACCAAAAAGCTCCATGATCCCTGTCAGTACAATGTTCCATGACACTTTTTATCACAATGCTCCATGACCCCTGTCATCAAAAAGTTCTCTGCCCATATCGTCACAATGCTCCTTGTCACCTTTCATCACAATGCACCATGCCCTTTCATCACAATGCTCCAGAATTCTTGTCATCGCAATGTTCCTTGACCGTGTCATCACAATGCTCCATGACCCTTGTCATCACAAAGCTCCATGACCCCTGTCATCACAATGATCCATGATTCCTTTCCTCACAGTGCTCCAGTACCCTTTTCATCACAATGCTCCATGCCATTGTCAGCACAATTCTCCTTGGACCCTGTCATCAAAATGCTCCATCCCCTTTTCATCACAATGCTCCAGATATCCTATCATTACAATGCTCCATGCTCGTGTCAACACAATGCTCCATGACCCCTGTCATCAAAATGCTTTATGAACCTTGTTATCAGAATGTTCCCTGACCCCTGTCATCAAAATGATCCATGACCGTTGTCATCACAATGCTGCATGATACCTTTCATCCCAATTCTCTGTGACCGCTGTCATCACAATGCTCCAGGACAACTTTCATCACAATGCTCCATGACCCCTGTCATCACAACGTTCCATGAAAGTTGTCATCAAAATGCTCCATGACCCCGGTCACCACAAGGTTCCCTGCCCTTGTCATCACAATGGTACATGGCCTGGTCATCACAATGTTCCATGGCCTCTGTCATCACCATGCTCCATGGTCTTTCTCATCACAATGCTCTATGACCCCTGTCATCACAATGCTTGATGACCATTGTCATCACAATGCTCCAAGGCCCCTGTCATCACAATGCCTCATGGTCTTTGTAATCACAATGCTCAATGACCAATGTCATCACAGTGCTCCATGCCGTTGTCATCACAATGCTCCATGGTCCCTGTAATCACAATGCTCCATACTCTTGTCATCACAATGTTCCTTGGCCTTTGTCATCACAGTGCTCCATGATACCTTTAATCAAAATTCTACATGACCACTCTCATCACAATGCAAGATGACCAATGTCATCACAATGCCCCATGACACGTGTCATCACAATTCGCCTTGGCCCTTGTCATCTCAATGCTGTATGAAACGTGTCATCAGTAGCTCCCAAGACCCTTGTCATCACAATGCTCCATGAACTCTGTTATCTCAATGTTCCATGGCCTTTGTATTCACAATGCTCCATTGTCCCGATAATCGCGTTGCTCCATGAACACTTTCATCACAATGCTCCTTGACCACTCTCACCATAATGCCCCATGACGTCTCTCATCACTGTGCTCCAAGGCCACTCTCATCAAAATGCTCCATGATCTGTGTCAGCACAATATTGCATGACACTTGTCATCACAATGCTCCATGATCCCTCTAATCACAATGATCACTGCCTATTTCATCACAATGACCCAAGTCTCCTGTAATCACAATGCTCCATGCCCTTGTCATCACAATGCTCCAGGTCTGTTGTCATCACCATGCTTCATACCCGTGTCATCACAATGCTCCATGAATCTTGTCCTCACAATGCTCCATGGCCCATGTCATCACAATGCTCCATGACCCCTCTCATCACAATGCTCTATGGCCTTTGTCATCACAATGCTCCGTGACCCCCGTCAACACAGTGCCTGATGACCCCTGTCATCAAAATGCTAAATGGCACTTGTCATCACAATGCTCTATGATGCCTGTCATCACTATTCTCCATGTCACTTGTTATCACAAGGCTCCATGGCCCCTGTACTCCCAGTACTCCATGACCCCTTTCATCACAATGCCAATGTCACCTCTGATCACAATTCTCAATGGCATTTGTCATCACGATGCTCCATGACACCTGTCATCACAATGCTCCATGAGACTTGTCATCACAATGCTCCACGGCCCCTCTCATTCCTGTGCTCCATAATAACTTTAATCACATTTCTAGATGACCACTGCCATCACAATGCCCCATGACATTGTCATCACAATTCGCCATGACCATTGTCATCACAATGCTCCATGAACCATGTCATCACAGGGTCCCAGGACACTTGTCATCACAATGATCCATTACCACTTTCATCACAATGCTCCATGACCACTGTCATCTCAATGCTCCATGGCCTTTGTATTCACAATGCTCCATGGCCCCTGTAATCACAGTGCTCCATAACACCTTTCATCATAATGCTCCATGACCACTGCCATCTCAATGCCTCATGACGCCTGTCATCACAATTCTCCAAGGCCCCTCTCATCACAGTGCTCCATGACACTTGTCATCCCATTGCTCCATAACACCTGTCATCACAGTGTTCCCTGCCCATGTCATCAAAACGCTCCATGTCCCCTATAATCACAATGCTCCATGCCTTTTTCCTCACAAAGCTCCAGAATTTTGTCATCACAATGTTCCATGACCGTGGCATCACAATGCTCCATGGCCCTTGTCATCACAATGCTCCAGAATTCTTGTCATCACAATGTTCCATGAACGTGTCATCACAATGCTACATGACCCTGGTCATCACAGTTCTCCATGACCTTTGTCATCACAATGCTCTATGTCACTTTTCATCACAATTCTCAATGACCACTTTAATCACTATGCTCGCTGACCATTTTCATCACATTTGTCTATTGTCATTACAATTCCCCATGGCCCCTTTCTTCACAATTCTCCATGATGCCTGTCATCACAATGCTCCATGGCTTTTGTTATCACAATGTTCCAGGACCAATTTCATCACAATACTCCATCCCCCTTGTCATCACAGTGCACAATGAAAGCTTTCATTACAATGCTCCATGACACTTGTCATCACAATGCTCCATGGCCTTTATCGTCACAATGCTCCCAGGCACTTTTCATCACGATATTCCATGAAAACTTTCATCACATTGCTCCATGACCATTGTCATCACAATAGTCCATACCCATGTCAACACAATGCTGCATAATCCCTGTCATCCCAATTCTCCATGACTGCTGTCATCACAATAATCCAGGACAATTTTCATAACAATGCTTCATGCCCCCAGTCATCACAGTGCTCCATGATACCTTTCATCACAATTCCTAGATGATCAATGTCATCACAATGCCCCATGACACCTGTTATCACAATTCGCTATGACCCTTGTCATCACAATACTCGATGAACCGTGTCATCACAGTGTTCCAGGACACATGTCATCACAATGATCCATTAATATTTTCATCACAATGCTCCAATACACCTGTCATCACAATGCTCCATGTCCCCTCTTATCATATTGCTCCATGATCTCTTTCATCACAATGCTCCATGACCACTGTCATCACCATACCTCAAGACGCCTGTCATCTCAGTGCTCCATGGCCCCTTTCATCACAAGGCTCCATGAACCCAGTCATCACAATGTTCCCTGCCCTCTTCGCCACAATGCTCCATGGGCCCTGTCATCACAATGCTCCATGCCCTTGTCATCAAAATTCTCCAGAACTCTTGTCATCATAATGTTCCATGCCAATGTCATCAAAATGTCCCATGACACTTGTCATCACAATGCTCCATGGCCTTTGTCATCACAATGTTCCATGGCCCCTGTCATCACAGTTCTCCTTGATACCTTTCATCACAATTCTACATGACCACTGTCATCACAATGCCCCATTTCAGATGTCATCACAATTCGCCATGGTCCTTGTCATAACAATGCTCCATGAACCGTGTCATCACAAGGTTTCAGGACACTTGTCATCACAATGATCCATGATCACTTTCATCACAATGCTCCATGAACCCTGTCATCTCAATGCTCCATAGCCTTTGTATTCACAATGCTCCATGGCCCCTGTAATCACAGTGCTCCATGACCCCTTTCATCACAATGCTCCAAGACCGCTGTCATCACAATTCCCCATGACGCCTGCCACCACCAATCTCCAAGGGCTCCCTTACCAAAAAGCTCCATGATCCCTGTCAGTACAATGTTCCATGACACTTTTCATCACAATGCTCCAAGAACACTGTCATCACAAAGTTCTCTGCCCATATCATCACAATGCTACTTGTCACCTTTCATCACAATGCTCCATGCCCTTTCATCACAATGCTCCAGATTTCTTGTCATCACAATGTTCCTTGACCGTGTCATCACAATGCTCCATGACTCGTGTCATCACAAAGCTCCATGACCCCTGGCATCACAATGATCCATGATTCCTTTCCTCAGAGTGCTCCAGTACCCTTTTCATCACAATGCCCCATGCCATTGTCAGCACAATGCTCCTTGGACCCTGTCATCAAACTGCTCCATCCCCTTTTCATCACAATGCTCCAGATATCCTATCATTACAATGCTCCATGCCCGTGTCAACACAATGCTCCATGACCCCTGTCATCAAAATGCTTGATGAAACTTGTTATCAGAATGTTCCATGACCCCTGTCATCAAAATGATCCCTGACCGTTGTCATCGCAATGCTGCATGATACCTTTCAACCCAATCCTCTGTGACCGCTGTCATCACAATGCTCCAGGACAACTTTCATCACAATGCTCCATGCCCTGGTCATCAAAATGCTCCAGAACTCTTGACATCATAATGCTCCATGCCAATGTCATCAAAATGCCCCATGACACTTGTCATCACAATGCTCCATGGCCTTTGTCATCACAATGTTCCATGGCCCCTGTCATCACAGTGCTCCTTGATACCTTTCATCACAATTCTACATGACCACTGTCATCACAATGCCCCATTTCAGATGTCATCACAATTCGCCATGGTCCTTGTCATAACAATGCTCCATGAACCGTGTCATCACAAGGTTTCAGGACACTTGTCATCACAATGATCCATGATCACTTTCATCACAATGCTCCATGAACCCTGTCATCTCAATGCTCCATAGCCTTTGTATTCACAATGCTCCATGGCCCCTGTAATCACAGTGCTCCATGACCCCTTTCATCACAATGCTCCAAGACCGCTGTCATCACAATGCCCCATGACGCCTGCCACCACCAATCTCCAAGGGCTCCCTTACCAAAAAGCTCCATGATCCCTGTCAGTACAATGTTCCATGACACTTTTCATCACAATGCTCCATGACCCCTGTCATCACAAAGTTCTCTGCCCATATCATCACAATGCTACTTGTCACCTTTCATCACAATGCTCCATGCCATTGTCAGCACAATGCTCCTTGGAGCCTGTCATCAAAATGCTCCATCTCCTTTTCATCACAATGCTCCAGATATCCTATCATTACCATGCTCCATGCCCGTGTCAACACAATGCTCCATGACCCCTGTCATCAAAATGCTTGATGAAACTTGTTATCAGAATATTCCATGACCCCTGTCATCAAAATGATCCCTGACCGTTGTCATCGCAATGCTGCATGATACCTTTCATCCCAATCCTCTGTGACCGCTGTCATCACAATGCTCCAGGACAACTTTCATCACAATGCTCCATGCCCTGGTCATCAAAATGCTCCAGAACTCTTGTCATCATAATGCTCCATGCCAATGTCATCAAAATGCCCCATGACACTTGTCATCACAATGCTCCATGGCCTTTGTCATCACAATATTCCATGGCCCCTGTCATCACAGTGCTCCATGTTACCTTTCAATACAATTCTACATGACCACTGTCATCACAATGCCCCATGACAGATGATACCACAATTCGCCATGGTCCTTGTCATCACAATGCTCCATGAACTGTGTCATCACAAGGTTCCAGGACACTTGTCATCACAATGATCCATGATAACTTTCATCACAATGCTCCATGAACCCTGTCATCTCAATGCTCCATGGCCTTTGTATTCACAATGCTCCATGGCCCCTGTAATCACAGAGCTCCATGACCCCTTTCATCCCAATGCTCCAAGACCGCTGTCATCACAATGCCCCATGACGCCTGCCTTCACAAATCTCCAAGACCTCTCTTACCAAAAAGCTCCATGATCCCTGTCAGTACAATGTTCCATGACACTTTTTATCACAATGCTCCATGACCCCTGTCATCAAAAAGTTCTCTGCCCATATCGTCACAATGCTCCTTGTCACCTTTCATCACAATGCACCATGCCCTTTCATCACAATGCTCCAGAATTCTTGTCATCGCAATGTTCCTTGACCGTGTCATCACAATGCTCCATGACCCTTGTCATCACAAAGCTCCATGACCCCTGGCATCACAATGATCCATGATTCCTTTCCTCACAGTGCTCCAGTACCCTTTTCATCACAATGCTCCATGCCATTGTCAGCACAATTCTCCTTGGACCCTGTCATCAAAATGCTCCATCCCCTTTTCATCACAATGCTCCAGATATCCTATCATTACAATGCTCCATGCTCGTGTCAACACAATGCTCCATGACCCCTGTCATCAAAATGCTTTATGAACCTTGTTATCAGAATGTTCCATGACCCCTGTCATCAAAATGATCCATGACCGTTGTCATCACAATGCTGCATGATACCTTTCATCCCAATTCTCTGTGACCGCTGTCATCACAATGCTCCAGGACAACTTTCATCACAATGCTCCATGACCCCTGTCATCACAACGTTCCATGAAAGTTGTCATCAAAATGCTCCATGACCTCGGTCACCAGAAGGTTCCCTGCCCTTGTCATCACAATGGTACATGGCCTGGTCATCACAATGTTCCATGGCCTCTGTCATCACCATGCTCCATGGTCTTTCTCATCACAATGCTCTATGACCCCTGTCATCACAATGCTTGATGACCATTGTCATCACAATGCTCCAAGGCCCCTGTCATCACAATGCCTCATGGTCTTTGTAATCACAATGCTCAATGACCAATGTCATCACAGTGCTCCATGCCGTTGTCATCACAATGCTCCATGGTCCCTGTAATCACAATGCTCCATACTCTTGTCATCACAATGTTCCTTGGCCTTTGTCATCACAGTGCTCCATGATACCTTTAATCAAAATTCTACATGACCACTCTCATCACAATGCAAGATGACCAATGTCATCACAATGCCCCATGACACGTGTCATCACAATTCGCCTTGGCCCTTGTCATCTCAATGCTGTATGAAACGTGTCATCAGTAGCTCCCAAGACCCTTGTCATCACAATGCTCCATGAACTCTGTTATCTCAATGTTCCATGGCCTTTGTATTCACAATGCTCCATTGTCCCGATAATCGCGTTGCTCCATGAACACTTTCATCACAATGCTCCTTGACCACTCTCACCATAATGCCCCATGACGTCTCTCATCACTGTGCTCCAAGGCCACTCTCATCAAAATGCTCCATGATCTGTGTCAGCACAATATTGCATGACACTTGTCATCACAATGCTCCATGATCCCTCTAATCACAATGATCACTGCCTATTTCATCACAATGACCCAAGTCTCCTGTAATCACCATGCTCCATGCCCTTGTCATCACAATGCTCCAGGTCTGTTGTCATCACCATGCTTCATACCCGTGTCATCACAATGCTCCATGAATCTTGTCCTCACAATGCTCCATGGCCCATGTCATCACAATGCTCCATGACGCCTCTCATCACAATGCTCTATGGCCTTTGTCATCACAATGCTCCGTGACCCCCGTCAACACAGTGCCTGATGACCCCTGTCATCAAAATGCTAAATGGCACTTGTCATCACAATGCTCTATGATGCCTGTCATCACTATTCTCCATGTCACTTGTTATCACAAGGCTCCATGGCCCCTGTACTCCCAGTACTCCATGACCCCTTTCATCACAATGCCAATGTCACCTCTGATCACAATTCTCAATGGCATTTGTCATCACGATGCTCCATGACACCTGTCATCACAATGCTCCATGAGACTTGTCATCACAATGCTCCACGGCCCCTCTCATTCCTGTGCTCCATAATAACTTTAATCACATTTCTAGATGACCACTGCCATCACAATGCCCCATGACATTGTCATCACAATTCGCCATGACCATTGTCATCACAATGCTCCATGAACCATGTCATCACAGGGTCCCAGGACACTTGTCATCACAATGATCCATTACCACTTTCATCACAATGCTCCATGACCACTGTCATCTCAATGCTCCATGGCCTTTGTATTCACAATGCTCCATGGCCCCTGTAATCACAGTGCTCCATAACACCTTTCATCATAATGCTCCATGACCACTGCCATCTCAATGCCTCATGACGCCTGTCATCACAATTCTCCAAGGCCCCTCTCATCACAGTGCTCCATGACACTTGTCATCCCATTGCTCCATAACACCTGTCATCACAGTGTTCCCTGCCCATGTCATCAAAACGCTCCATGTCCCCTATAATCACAATGCTCCATGCCTTTTTCCTCACAAAGCTCCAGAATTTTGTCATCACAATGTTCCATGACCGTGGCATCCCAATGCTCCATGGCCCTTGTCATCACAATGCTCCAGAATTCTTGTCATCACAATGTTCCATGAACGTGTCATCACAATGCTACATGACCCTGGTCATCACAGTTCTCCATGACCTTTGTCATCACAATGCTCTATGTCACTTTTCATCACAATTCTCAATGACCACTTTAATCACTATGCTCGCTGACCATTTTCATCACATTTCTCTATTGTCATTACAATTCCCCATGGCCCCTTTCTTCACAATTCTCCATGATGCCTGTCATCACAATGCTCCATGGCTTTTGTTATCACAATGTTCCAGGACCAATTTCATCACAATACTCCATCCCCCTTGTCATCACAGTGCACAATGAAAGCTTTCATTACAATGCTCCATGACACTTGTCATCACAATGCTCCATGGCCTTTATCGTCACAATGCTCCCAGGCACTTTTCATCACGATATTCCATGAAAACTTTCATCACATTGCTCCATGACCATTGTCATCACAATAGTCCATACCCATGTCAACACAATGCTGCATAATCCCTGTCATCCCAATTCTCCATGACTGCTGTCATCACAATAATCCAGGACAATTTTCATAACAATGCTTCATGCCCCCAGTCATCACAGTGCTCCATGATACCTTTCATCACAATTCCTAGATGATCAATGTCATCACAATGCCCCATGACACCTGTTATCACAATTCGCTATGACCCTTGTCATCACAATACTCGATGAACCGTGTCATCACAGTGTTCCAGGACACATGTCATCACAATGATCCATTAATATTTTCATCACAATGCTCCAATACACCTGTCATCACAATGCTCCATGTCCCCTCTTATCATATTGCTCCATGATCTCTTTCATCACAATGCTCCATGACCACTGTCATCACCATACCTCAAGACGCCTGTCATCTCAGTGCTCCATGGCCCCTTTCATCACAAGGCTCCATGAACCCAGTCATCACAATGTTCCCTGCCCTCTTCGTCACAATGCTCCATGGGCCCTGTCATCACAATGCTCCATGCCCTTGTCATCAAAATTCTCCAGAACTCTTGTCATCATAATGTTCCATGCCAATGTCATCAAAATGTCCCATGACACTTGTCATCACAATGCTCCATGGCCTTTGTCATCACAATGTTCCATGGCCCCTGTCATCACAGTGCTCCTTGATACCTTTCATCACAATTCTACATGACCACTGTCATCACAATGCCCCATTTCAGATGTCATCACAATTCGCCATGGTCCTTGTCATAACAATGCTCCATGAACCGTGTCATCACAAGGTTTCAGGACACTTGTCATCACAATGATCCATGATCACTTTCATCACAATGCTCCATGAACCCTGTCATCTCAATGCTCCATAGCCTTTGTATTCACAATGCTCCATGGCCCCTGTTATCACAGTGCTCCATGACCCCTTTCATCACAATGCTCCAAGACCGCTGTCATCACAATGCCCCATGACGCCTGCCACCACCAATCTCCAAGGGCTCCCTTACCAAAAAGCTCCATGATCCCTGTCAGTACAATGTTCCATGACACTTTTCATCACAATGCTCCATGACCCCTGTCATCACAAAGTTCTCTGCCCATATCATCACAATGCTACTTGTCACCTTTCATCACAATGCTCCATGCCATTGTCAGCACAATGCTCCTTGGAGCCTGTCATCAAAATGCTCCATCCCCTTTTCATCACAATGCTCCAGATATCCTATCATTACCATGCTCCATGCCCGTGTCAACACAATGCTCCATGACCCCTGTCATCAAAATGCTTGATGAAACTTGTTATCAGAATATTCCATGACCCCTGTCATCAAAATGATCCCTGACCGTTGTCATCGCAATGCTGCATGATACCTTTCATCCCAATCCTCTGTGACCGCTGTCATCACAATGCTCCAGGACAACTTTCATCACAATGCTCCATGCCCTGGTCATCAAAATGCTCCAGAACTCTTGTCATCATAATGCTCCATGCCAATGTCATCAAAATGCCCCATGACACTTGTCATCACAATGCTCCATGGCCTTTGTCATCACAATATTCCATGGCCCCTGTCATCACAGTGCTCCATGTTACCTTTCAATACAATTCTACATGACCACTGTCATCACAATGCCCCATGACAGATGATACCACAATTCGCCATGGTCCTTGTCATCACAATGCTCCATGAACTGTGTCATCACAAGGTTCCAGGACACTTGTCATCACAATGATCCATGATCACTTTCATCACAATGCTCCATGAACCCTGTCATCTCAATGCTCCATGGCCTTTGTATTCACAATGCTCCATGGCCCCTGTAATCACAGAGCTCCATGACCCCTTTCATCCCAATGCTCCAAGACCGCTGTCATCACAATGCCCCATGACGCCTGCCTTCACAAATCTCCAAGACCTCTCTTACCAAAAAGCTCCATGATCCCTGTCAGTACAATGTTCCATGACACTTTTTATCACAATGCTCCATGACCCCTGTCATCAAAAAGTTCTCTGCCCATATCGTCACAATGCTCCTTGTCACCTTTCATCACAATGCACCATGCCCTTTCATCACAATGCTCCAGAATTCTTGTCATCGCAATGTTCCTTGACCGTGTCATCACAATGCTCCATGACCCTTGTCATCACAAAGCTCCATGACCCCTGTCATCACAATGATCCATGATTCCTTTCCTCACAGTGCTCCAGTACCCTTTTCATCACAATGCTCCATGCCATTGTCAGCACAATTCTCCTTGGACCCTGTCATCAAAATGCTCCATCCCCTTTTCATCACAATGCTCCAGATATCCTATCATTACAATGCTCCATGCTCGTGTCAACACAATGCTCCATGACCCCTGTCATCAAAATGCTTTATGAACCTTGTTATCAGAATGTTCCCTGACCCCTGTCATCAAAATGATCCATGACCGTTGTCATCACAATGCTGCATGATACCTTTCATCCCAATTCTCTGTGACCGCTGTCATCACAATGCTCCAGGACAACTTTCATCACAATGCTCCATGACCCCTGTCATCACAACGTTCCATGAAAGTTGTCATCAAAATGCTCCATGACCCCGGTCACCACAAGGTTCCCTGCCCTTGTCATCACAATGGTACATGGCCTGGTCATCACAATGTTCCATGGCCTCTGTCATCACCATGCTCCATGGTCTTTCTCATCACAATGCTCTATGACCCCTGTCATCACAATGCTTGATGACCATTGTCATCACAATGCTCCAAGGCCCCTGTCATCACAATGCCTCATGGTCTTTGTAATCACAATGCTCAATGACCAATGTCATCACAGTGCTCCATGCCGTTGTCATCACAATGCTCCATGGTCCCTGTAATCACAATGCTCCATACTCTTGTCATCACAATGTTCCTTGGCCTTTGTCATCACAGTGCTCCATGATACCTTTAATCAAAATTCTACATGACCACTCTCATCACAATGCAAGATGACCAATGTCATCACAATGCCCCATGACACGTGTCATCACAATTCGCCTTGGCCCTTGTCATCTCAATGCTGTATGAAACGTGTCATCAGTAGCTCCCAAGACCCTTGTCATCACAATGCTCCATGAACTCTGTTATCTCAATGTTCCATGGCCTTTGTATTCACAATGCTCCATTGTCCCGATAATCGCGTTGCTCCATGAACACTTTCATCACAATGCTCCTTGACCACTCTCACCATAATGCCCCATGACGTCTCTCATCACTGTGCTCCAAGGCCACTCTCATCAAAATGCTCCATGATCTGTGTCAGCACAATATTGCATGACACTTGTCATCACAATGCTCCATGATCCCTCTAATCACAATGATCACTGCCTATTTCATCACAATGACCCAAGTCTCCTGTAATCACAATGCTCCATGCCCTTGTCATCACAATGCTCCAGGTCTGTTGTCATCACCATGCTTCATACCCGTGTCATCACAATGCTCCATGAATCTTGTCCTCACAATGCTCCATGGCCCATGTCATCACAATGCTCCATGACCCCTCTCATCACAATGCTCTATGGCCTTTGTCATCACAATGCTCCGTGACCCCCGTCAACACAGTGCCTGATGACCCCTGTCATCAAAATGCTAAATGGCACTTGTCATCACAATGCTCTATGATGCCTGTCATCACTATTCTCCATGTCACTTGTTATCACAAGGCTCCATGGCCCCTGTACTCCCAGTACTCCATGACCCCTTTCATCACAATGCCAATGTCACCTCTGATCACAATTCTCAATGGCATTTGTCATCACGATGCTCCATGACACCTGTCATCACAATGCTCCATGAGACTTGTCATCACAATGCTCCACGGCCCCTCTCATTCCTGTGCTCCATAATAACTTTAATCACATTTCTAGATGACCACTGCCATCACAATGCCCCATGACATTGTCATCACAATTCGCCATGACCATTGTCATCACAATGCTCCATGAACCATGTCATCACAGGGTCCCAGGACACTTGTCATCACAATGATCCATTACCACTTTCATCACAATGCTCCATGACCACTGTCATCTCAATGCTCCATGGCCTTTGTATTCACAATGCTCCATGGCCCCTGTAATCACAGTGCTCCATAACACCTTTCATCATAATGCTCCATGACCACTGCCATCTCAATGCCTCATGACGCCTGTCATCACAATTCTCCAAGGCCCCTCTCATCACAGTGCTCCATGACACTTGTCATCCCATTGCTCCATAACACCTGTCATCACAGTGTTCCCTGCCCATGTCATCAAAACGCTCCATGTCCCCTATAATCACAATGCTCCATGCCTTTTTCCTCACAAAGCTCCAGAATTTTGTCATCACAATGTTCCATGACCGTGGCATCACAATGCTCCATGGCCCTTGTCATCACAATGCTCCAGAATTCTTGTCATCACAATGTTCCATGAACGTGTCATCACAATGCTACATGACCCTGGTCATCACAGTTCTCCATGACCTTTGTCATCACAATGCTCTATGTCACTTTTCATCACAATTCTCAATGACCACTTTAATCACTATGCTCGCTGACCATTTTCATCACATTTCTCTATTGTCATTACAATTCCCCATGGCCCCTTTCTTCACAATTCTCCATGATGCCTGTCATCACAATGCTCCATGGCTTTTGTTATCACAATGTTCCAGGACCAATTTCATCACAATACTCCATCCCCCTTGTCATCACAGTGCACAATGAAAGCTTTCATTACAATGCTCCATGACACTTGTCATCACAATGCTCCATGGCCTTTATCGTCACAATGCTCCCAGGCACTTTTCATCACGATATTCCATGAAAACTTTCATCACATTGCTCCATGACCATTGTCATCACAATAGTCCATACCCATGTCAACACAATGCTGCATAATCCCTGTCATCCCAATTCTCCATGACTGCTGTCATCACAATAATCCAGGACAATTTTCATAACAATGCTTCATGCCCCCAGTCATCACAGTGCTCCATGATACCTTTCATCACAATTCCTAGATGATCAATGTCATCACAATGCCCCATGACACCTGTTATCACAATTCGCTATGACCCTTGTCATCACAATACTCGATGAACCGTGTCATCACAGTGTTCCAGGACACATGTCATCACAATGATCCATTAATATTTTCATCACAATGCTCCAATACACCTGTCATCACAATGCTCCATGTCCCCTCTTATCATATTGCTCCATGATCTCTTTCATCACAATGCTCCATGACCACTGTCATCACCATACCTCAAGACGCCTGTCATCTCAGTGCTCCATGGCCCCTTTCATCACAAGGCTCCATGAACCCAGTCATCACAATGTTCCCTGCCCTCTTCGCCACAATGCTCCATGGGCCCTGTCATCACAATGCTCCATGCCCTTGTCATCAAAATTCTCCAGAACTCTTGTCATCATAATGTTCCATGCCAATGTCATCAAAATGTCCCATGACACTTGTCATCACAATGCTCCATGGCCTTTGTCATCACAATGTTCCATGGCCCCTGTCATCACAGTTCTCCTTGATACCTTTCATCACAATTCTACATGACCACTGTCATCACAATGCCCCATTTCAGATGTCATCACAATTCGCCATGGTCCTTGTCATAACAATGCTCCATGAACCGTGTCATCACAAGGTTTCAGGACACTTGTCATCACAATGATCCATGATCACTTTCATCACAATGCTCCATGAACCCTGTCATCTCAATGCTCCATAGCCTTTGTATTCACAATGCTCCATGGCCCCTGTAATCACAGTGCTCCATGACCCCTTTCATCACAATGCTCCAAGACCGCTGTCATCACAATTCCCCATGACGCCTGCCACCACCAATCTCCAAGGGCTCCCTTACCAAAAAGCTCCATGATCCCTGTCAGTACAATGTTCCATGACACTTTTCATCACAATGCTCCAAGAACCCTGTCATCACAAAGTTCTCTGCCCATATCATCACAATGCTACTTGTCACCTTTCATCACAATGCTCCATGCCCTTTCATCACAATGCTCCAGATTTCTTGTCATCACAATGTTCCTTGACCGTGTCATCACAATGCTCCATGACTCGTGTCATCACAAAGCTCCATGACCCCTGGCATCACAATGATCCATGATTCCTTTCCTCAGAGTGCTCCAGTACCCTTTTCATCACAATGCCCCATGCCATTGTCAGCACAATGCTCCTTGGACCCTGTCATCAAACTGCTCCATCCCCTTTTCATCACAATGCTCCAGATATCCTATCATTACAATGCTCCATGCCCGTGTCAACACAATGCTCCATGACCCCTGTCATCAAAATGCTTGATGAAACTTGTTATCAGAATGTTCCATGACCCCTGTCATCAAAATGATCCCTGACCGTTGTCATCGCAATGCTGCATGATACCTTTCAACCCAATCCTCTGTGACCGCTGTCATCACAATGCTCCAGGACAACTTTCATCACAATGCTCCATGCCCTGGTCATCAAAATGCTCCAGAACTCTTGACATCATAATGCTCCATGCCAATGTCATCAAAATGCCCCATGACACTTGTCATCACAATGCTCCATGGCCTTTGTCATCACAATGTTCCATGGCCCCTGTCATCACAGTGCTCCTTGATACCTTTCATCACAATTCTACATGACCACTGTCATCACAATGCCCCATTTCAGATGTCATCACAATTCGCCATGGTCCTTGTCATAACAATGCTCCATGAACCGTGTCATCACAAGGTTTCAGGACACTTGTCATCACAATGATCCATGATCACTTTCATCACAATGCTCCATGAACCCTGTCATCTCAATGCTCCATAGCCTTTGTATTCACAATGCTCCATGGCCCCTGTAATCACAGTGCTCCATGACCCCTTTCATCACAATGCTCCAAGACCGCTGTCATCACAATGCCCCATGACGCCTGCCACCACCAATCTCCAAGGGCTCCCTTACCAAAAAGCTCCATGATCCCTGTCAGTACAATGTTCCATGACACTTTTCATCACAATGCTCCATGACCCCTGTCATCACAAAGTTCTCTGCCCATATCATCACAATGCTACTTGTCACCTTTCATCACAATGCTCCATGCCATTGTCAGCACAATGCTCCTTGGAGCCTGTCATCAAAATGCTCCATCCCCTTTTCATCACAATGCTCCAGATATCCTATCATTACCATGCTCCATGCCCGTGTCAACACAATGCTCCATGACCCCTGTCATCAAAATGCTTGATGAAACTTGTTATCAGAATATTCCATGACCCCTGTCATCAAAATGATCCCTGACCGTTGTCATCGCAATGCTGCATGATACCTTTCATCCCAATCCTCTGTGACCGCTGTCATCACAATGCTCCAGGACAACTTTCATCACAATGCTCCATGCCCTGGTCATCAAAATGCTCCAGAACTCTTGTCATCATAATGCTCCATGCCAATGTCATCAAAATGCCCCATGACACTTGTCATCACAATGCTCCATGGCCTTTGTCATCACAATATTCCATGGCCCCTGTCATCACAGTGCTCCATGTTACCTTTCAATACAATTCTACATGACCACTGTCATCACAATGCCCCATGACAGATGATACCACAATTCGCCATGGTCCTTGTCATCACAATGCTCCATGAACTGTGTCATCACAAGGTTCCAGGACACTTGTCATCACAATGATCCATGATCACTTTCATCACAATGCTCCATGAACCCTGTCATCTCAATGCTCCATGGCCTTTGTATTCACAATGCTCCATGGCCCCTGTAATCACAGAGCTCCATGACCCCTTTCATCCCAATGCTCCAAGACCGCTGTCATCACAATGCCCCATGACGCCTGCCTTCACAAATCTCCAAGACCTCTCTTACCAAAAAGCTCCATGATCCCTGTCAGTACAATGTTCCATGACACTTTTTATCACAATGCTCCATGACCCCTGTCATCAAAAAGTTCTCTGCCCATATCGTCACAATGCTCCTTGTCACCTTTCATCACAATGCACCATGCCCTTTCATCACAATGCTCCAGAATTCTTGTCATCGCAATGTTCCTTGACCGTGTCATCACAATGCTCCATGACCCTTGTCATCACAAAGCTCCATGACCCCTGGCATCACAATGATCCATGATTCCTTTCCTCACAGTGCTCCAGTACCCTTTTCATCACAATGCTCCATGCCATTGTCAGCACAATTCTCCTTGGACCCTGTCATCAAAATGCTCCATCCCCTTTTCATCACAATGCTCCAGATATCCTATCATTACAATGCTCCATGCTCGTGTCAACACAATGCTCCATGACCCCTGTCATCAAAATGCTTTATGAACCTTGTTATCAGAATGTTCCATGACCCCTGTCATCAAAATGATCCATGACCGTTGTCATCACAATGCTGCATGATACCTTTCATCCCAATTCTCTGTGACCGCTGTCATCACAATGCTCCAGGACAACTTTCATCACAATGCTCCATGACCCCTGTCATCACAACGTTCCATGAAAGTTGTCATCAAAATGCTCCATGACCTCGGTCACCAGAAGGTTCCCTGCCCTTGTCATCACAATGGTACATGGCCTGGTCATCACAATGTTCCATGGCCTCTGTCATCACCATGCTCCATGGTCTTTCTCATCACAATGCTCTATGACCCCTGTCATCACAATGCTTGATGACCATTGTCATCACAATGCTCCAAGGCCCCTGTCATCACAATGCCTCATGGTCTTTGTAATCACAATGCTCAATGACCAATGTCATCACAGTGCTCCATGCCATTGTCATCACAATGCTCCATGGTCCCTGTAATCACAATGCTCCATACTCTTGTCATCACAATGTTCCTTGGCCTTTGTCATCACAGTGCTCCATGATACCTTTAATCAAAATTCTACATGACCACTCTCATCACAATGCAAGATGACCAATGTCATCACAATGCCCCATGACACGTGTCATCACAATTCGCCTTGGCCCTTGTCATCTCAATGCTGTATGAAACGTGTCATCAGTAGCTCCCAAGACCCTTGTCATCACAATGCTCCATGAACTCTGTTATCTCAATGTTCCATGGCCTTTGTATTCACAATGCTCCATTGTCCCGATAATCGCGTTGCTCCATGAACACTTTCATCACAATGCTCCTTGACCACTCTCACCATAATGCCCCATGACGTCTCTCATCACTGTGCTCCAAGGCCACTCTCATCAAAATGCTCCATGATCTGTGTCAGCACAATATTGCATGACACTTGTCATCACAATGCTCCATGATCCCTCTAATCACAATGATCACTGCCTATTTCATCACAATGACCCAAGTCTCCTGTAATCACCATGCTCCATGCCCTTGTCATCACAATGCTCCAGGTCTGTTGTCATCACCATGCTTCATACCCGTGTCATCACAATGCTCCATGAATCTTGTCCTCACAATGCTCCATGGCCCATGTCATCACAATGCTCCATGACGCCTCTCATCACAATGCTCTATGGCCTTTGTCATCACAATGCTCCGTGACCCCCGTCAACACAGTGCCTGATGACCCCTGTCATCAAAATGCTAAATGGCACTTGTCATCACAATGCTCTATGATGCCTGTCATCACTATTCTCCATGTCACTTGTTATCACAAGGCTCCATGGCCCCTGTACTCCCAGTACTCCATGACCCCTTTCATCACAATGCCAATGTCACCTCTGATCACAATTCTCAATGGCATTTGTCATCACGATGCTCCATGACACCTGTCATCACAATGCTCCATGAGACTTGTCATCACAATGCTCCACGGCCCCTCTCATTCCTGTGCTCCATAATAACTTTAATCACATTTCTAGATGACCACTGCCATCACAATGCCCCATGACATTGTCATCACAATTCGCCATGACCATTGTCATCACAATGCTCCATGAACCATGTCATCACAGGGTCCCAGGACACTTGTCATCACAATGATCCATTACCACTTTCATCACAATGCTCCATGACCACTGTCATCTCAATGCTCCATGGCCTTTGTATTCACAATGCTCCATGGCCCCTGTAATCACAGTGCTCCATAACACCTTTCATCATAATGCTCCATGACCACTGCCATCTCAATGCCTCATGACGCCTGTCATCACAATTCTCCAAGGCCCCTCTCATCACAGTGCTCCATGACACTTGTCATCCCATTGCTCCATAACACCTGTCATCACAGTGTTCCCTGCCCATGTCATCAAAACGCTCCATGTCCCCTATAATCACAATGCTCCATGCCTTTTTCCTCACAAAGCTCCAGAATTTTGTCATCACAATGTTCCATGACCGTGGCATCACAATGCTCCATGGCCCTTGTCATCACAATGCTCCAGAATTCTTGTCATCACAATGTTCCATGAACGTGTCATCACAATGCTACATGACCCTGGTCATCACAGTTCTCCATGACCTTTGTCATCACAATGCTCTATGTCACTTTTCATCACAATTCTCAATGACCACTTTAATCACTATGCTCGCTGACCATTTTCATCACATTTCTCTATTGTCATTACAATTCCCCATGGCCCCTTTCTTCACAATTCTCCATGATGCCTGTCATCACAATGCTCCATGGCTTTTGTTATCACAATGTTCCAGGACCAATTTCATCACAATACTCCATCCCCCTTGTCATCACAGTGCACAATGAAAGCTTTCATTACAATGCTCCATGACACTTGTCATCACAATGCTCCATGGCCTTTATCGTCACAATGCTCCCAGGCACTTTTCATCACGATATTCCATGAAAACTTTCATCACATTGCTCCATGACCATTGTCATCACAATAGTCCATACCCATGTCAACACAATGCTGCATAATCCCTGTCATCCCAATTCTCCATGACTGCTGTCATCACAATAATCCAGGACAATTTTCATAACAATGCTTCATGCCCCCAGTCGTCATCACAGTGCTCCATGATACCTTTCATCACAATTCCTAGATGATCAATGTCATCACAATGCCCCATGACACCTGTTATCACAATTCGCTATGACCCTTGTCATCACAATACTCGATGAACCGTGTCATCACAGTGTTCCAGGACACATGTCATCACAATGATCCATTAATATTTTCATCACAATGCTCCAATACACCTGTCATCACAATGCTCCATGTCCCCTCTTATCATATTGCTCCATGATCTCTTTCATCACAATGCTCCATGACCACTGTCATCACCATACCTCAAGACGCCTGTCATCTCAGTGCTCCATGGCCCCTTTCATCACAAGGCTCCATGAACCCAGTCATCACAATGTTCCCTGCCCTCTTCGTCACAATGCTCCATGGGCCCTGTCATCACAATGCTCCATGCCCTTGTCATCAAAATTCTCCAGAACTCTTGTCATCATAATGTTCCATGCCAATGTCATCAAAATGTCCCATGACACTTGTCATCACAATGCTCCATGGCCTTTGTCATCACAATGTTCCATGGCCCCTGTCATCACAGTGCTCCTTGATACCTTTCATCACAATTCTACATGACCACTGTCATCACAATGCCCCATTTCAGATGTCATCACAATTCGCCATGGTCCTTGTCATAACAATGCTCCATGAACCGTGTCATCACAAGGTTTCAGGACACTTGTCATCACAATGATCCATGATCACTTTCATCACAATGCTCCATGAACCCTGTCATCTCAATGCTCCATAGCCTTTGTATTCACAATGCTCCATGGCCCCTGTAATCACAGTGCTCCATGACCCCTTTCATCACAATGCTCCAAGACCGCTGTCATCACAATTCCCCATGACGCCTGCCACCACCAATCTCCAAGGGCTCCCTTACCAAAAAGCTCCATGATCCCTGTCAGTACAATGTTCCATGACACTTTTCATCACAATGCTCCAAGAACCCTGTCATCACAAAGTTCTCTGCCCATATCATCACAATGCTACTTGTCACCTTTCATCACAATGCTCCATGCCCTTTCATCACAATGCTCCAGATTTCTTGTCATCACAATGTTCCTTGACCGTGTCATCACAATGCTCCATGACCCGTGTCATCACAAAGCTCCATGACCCCTGGCATCACAATGATCCATGATTCCTTTTCTCAGAGTGCTCCAGTACCCTTTTCATCACAATGCCCCATGCCATTGTCAGCACAATGCTCCTTGGACCCTGTCATCAAACTGCTCCATCCCCTTTTCATCACAATGCTCCAGATATCCTATCATTACAATGCTCCATGCCCGTGTCAACACAATGCTCCATGACCCCTGTCATCAAAATGCTTGATGAAACTTGTTATCAGAATGTTCCATGACCCCTGTCATCAAAATGATCCCTGACCGTTGTCATCGCAATGCTGCATGATACCTTTCAACCCAATCCTCTGTGACCGCTGTCATCACAATGCTCCAGGACAACTTTCATCACAATGCTCCATGCCCTGGTCATCAAAATGCTCCAGAACTCTTGTCATCATAATGCTCCATGCCAATGTCATCAAAATGCCCCATGACACTTGTCATCACAATGCTCCATGGCCTTTGTCATCACAATGTTCCATGGCCCCTGTCATCACAGTGCTCCATGTTACCTTTCAATACAATTCTACATGACCACTGTCATCACAATGCCCCATGACAGATGATACCACAATTCGCCATGGTCCTTGTCATCACAATGCTCCATGAACTGTGTCATCACAAGGTTCCAGGACACTTGTCATCACAATGATCCATGATCACTTTCATCACAATGCTCCATGAACCCTGTCATCTCAATGCTCCATGGCCTTTGTATTCACAATGCTCCATGGCCCCTGTAATCACAGAGCTCCATGACCCCTTTCATCGCAATGCTCCAAGACCGCTGTCATCACAATGCCCCATGACGCCTGCCTTCACAAATCTCCAAGACCTCTCTTACCAAAAAGCTCCATGATCCCTGTCAGTACAATGCTCCATGACACTTTTTATCACAATGCTCCATGACCCCTGTCATCAAAAAGTTCTCTGTCCATATCGTCACAATGCTCCTTGTCACCTTTCATCACAATGCACCATGCCCTTTCATCACAATGCTCCAGAATTCTTGTCATCGCAATGTTCCTTGACCGTGTCATCACAATGCTCCATGACCCTTGTCATCACAAAGCTCCATGACCCCTGTCATCACAATGATCCATGATTCCTTTCCTCACAGTGCTCCAGTACCCTTTTCATCACAATGCTCCATGCCATTGTCAGCACAATTCTCCTTGGACCCTGTCATCAAAATGCTCCATCCCCTTTTCATCACAATGCTCCAGATATCCTATCATTACAATGCTCCATGCTCGTGTCAACACAATGCTCCATGACCCCTGTCATCAAAATGCTTTATGAACCTTATTATCAGAATGTTCCATGACCCCTGTCATCAAAATGATCCTTGACCGTTGTCATCACAATGTTGCATGATACATTTCATCCCAATTCTCTGTGACCGCTGTCATCACAATGCTCCAGGACAACTTTCATCACAATGCTCCATGACCCCTGTCATCACAACGTTCCATGAAAGTTGTCATCAAAATGCTCCATGACCCCGGTCACCACAAGGTTCCCTGCCCTTGTCATCACAATGGTACATGGCCTGGTCATCACAATGTTCCATGGCCTCTGTCATCACCATGCTCCATGGTCTTTCTCATAACAATGCTCTATGACCCCTGTCATCACAATGCTTGATGACCATTGTCATCACAATGCTCCAAGGCCCCTGTCATCACAATGCCTCATGGTCTTTGTAATCACAAAGCTCAATGACCAATGTCATCACAGTGCTCCATGCCGTTGTCATCACAATGCTCCATGGTCCCTGTAATCACAATGCTCCATACTCTTGTCATCACAATGTTCCTTGGCCTTTGTCATCACAGTGCTCCATGATACCTTTAATCAAAATTCTACATGACCACTCTCATCACAACGCCAAATGACCAATGTCATCACAATGCCCCATGACACGTATCATCACAATTCGCCTTGGCCCTTGTCATCTCAATGCTGTATGAAACGTGTCATCAGTAGCTCCCAAGACCCTTGTCATCACAATGCTCCATGAACTCTGTTATCTCAATGTTCCATGGCCTTTGTATTCACAATGCTCCATTGTCCCGATAATCGCGTTGCTCCATGAACACTTTCATCACAATGCTCCTTGACCACTCTCACCATAATGCCCCATGACGTCTCTCATCACTGTGCTCCAAGGCCACTCTCATCAAAATGCTCCATGATCTGTGTCAGCACAATATTGCATGACACTTGTCATCACAATGCTCCATGATCCCTCTAATCACAATGATCACTGCCTATTTCATCACAATGACCCAAGTCTCCTGTAATCACAATGCTCCATGCCCTTGTCATCACAATGCTCCAGGTCTGTTGTCATCACCATGCTTCATACCCGTGTCATCACAATGCTCCATGAATCTTGTCCTCACAATGCTCCATGGCCCATGTCATCACAATGCTCCATGACCCCTCTCATCACAATGCTCTATGGCCTTTGTCATCACAATGCTCCGTGACCCCCGTCAACACAGTGCCTGATGACCCCTGTCATCAAAATGCTAAATGGCACTTGTCATCACAATGCTCTATGATGCCTGTCATCACTATTCTCCATGTCACTTGTTATCACAAGGCTCCATGGCCCCTGTACTCCCAGTACTCCATGACCCCTTTCATCACAATGCCAATGTCACCTCTGATCACAATTCTCAATGGCATTTGTCATCACGATGCTCCATGACACCTGTCATCACAATGCTCCATGAGACTTGTCATCACAATGCTCCATGGCCCCTCTCATTCCTGTGCTCCATAATAACTTTAATCACATTTCTAGATGACCACTGCCATCACAATGCCCCATGACATTGTCATCACAATTCGCCATGACCATTGTCATCACAATGCTCCATGAACCATGTCATCACAGGGTCCCAGGACACTTGTCATCACAATGATCCATTACCACTTTCATCACAATGCTCCATGACCACTGTCATCTCAATGCTCCATGGCCTTTGTATTCACAATGCTCCATGGCCCCTGTAATCACAGTGCTCCATAACACCTTTCATCATAATGCTCCATGACCACTGCCATCTCAATGCCTCATGACGCCTGTCATCACAATTCTCCAAGGCCCCTCTCATCACAGTGCTCCATGACACTTGTCATCCCATTGCTCCATAACACCTGTCATCACAGTGTTCCCTGCCCATGTCATCAAAATGCTCCATGTCCCCTATAATCACAAAGCTCCATGCCTTTTTCCTCACAAAGCTCCAGAATTTTGTCATCACAATGTTCCATGACCGTGGCATCACAATGCTCCATGGCCCTTGTCATCACAATGCTCCAGAATTCTTGTCATCACAATGTTCCATGAACGTGTCATCACAATGCTACATGACCCTGGTCATCACAGTTCTCCATGACCTTTGTCATCACAATGCTCTATGTCACTTTTCATCACAATTCTCAATGACCACTTTAATCACTATGCTCGCTGACCATTTTCATCACATTTCTCTATTGTCATTACAATTCCCCATGGCCCCTTTCTTCACAATTCTCCATGATGCCTGTCATCACAATGCTCCATGGCTTTTGTTATCACAATGTTCCAGGACCAATTTCATCACAATACTCCATCCCCCTTGTCATCACAGTGCACAATGAAAGCTTTCATTACAATGCTCCATGACACTTGTCATCACAATGCTCCATGGCCTTTATCGTCACAATGCTCCCAGGCACTTTTCATCACGATATTCCATGAAAACTTTCATCACATTGCTCCATGACCATTGTCATCACCATAGTCCATACCCATGTCAACACAATGCTGCATAATCCCTGTCATCCCAATTCTCCATGACTGCTGTCATCACAATAATCCAGGACAATTTTCATAACAATGCTTCATGCCCCCAGTCATCACAGTGCTCCATGATACCTTTCATCACAATTCCTAGATGATCAATGTCATCACAATGCCCCATGACACCTGTTATCACAATTCGCTATGATCCTTGTCATCACAATACTCGATGAACCGTGTCATCACAGTGTTCCAGGACACATGTCATCACAATGATTCATTAATATTTTCATCACAATGCTCCAATACACCTGTCATCACAATGCTCCATGTCCCCTCTTATCATATTGCTCCATGATCTCTTTCATCACAATGCTCCATGACCACTGTCATCACCATACCTCAAGACGCCTGTCATCTCAGTGCTCCATGGCCCCTTTCATCACAAGGCTCCATGAACCCAGTCATCACAATGTTCCCTGCCCTCTTCGTCACAATGCTCCATGGGCCCTGTCATCACAATGCTCCATGCCCTTGTCATCAAAATTCTCCAGAACTCTTGTCATCATAATGTTCCATGCCAATGTCATCAAAATGTCCCATGACACTTGTCATCACAATGCTCCATGGCCTTTGTCATCACAATGTTCCATGGCCCCTGTCATCACAGTGCTCCTTGATACCTTTCATCACAATTCTACATGACCACTGTCATCACAATGCCCCATTTCAGATGTCATCACAATTCGCCATGGTCCTTGTCATAACAATGCTCCATGAACCGTGTCATCACAAGGTTTCAGGACACTTGTCATCACAATGATCCATGATCACTTTCATCACAATGCTCCATGAACCCTGTCATCTCAATGCTCCATAGCCTTTGTATTCACAATGCTCCATGGCCCCTGTAATCACAGTGCTCCATGACCCCTTTCATCACAATGCTCCAAGACCGCTGTCATCACAATGCCCCATGACGCCTGCCACCACCAATCTCCAAGGGCTCCCTTACCAAAAAGCTCCATGATCCCTGTCAGTACAATGTTCCATGACACTTTTCATCACAATGCTCCATGACCCCTGTCATCACAAAGTTCTCTGCCCATATCATCACAATGCTACTTGTCACCTTTCATCACAATGCTCCATGCCATTGTCAGCACAATGCTCCTTGGAGCCTGTCATCAAAATGCTCCATCCCCTTTTCATCACAATGCTCCAGATATCCTATCATTACCATGCTCCATGCCCGTGTCAACACAATGCTCCATGACCCCTGTCATCAAAATGCTTGATGAAACTTGTTATCAGAATATTCCATGACCCCTGTCATCAAAATGATCCCTGACCGTTGTCATCGCAATGCTGCATGATACCTTTCATCCCAATCCTCTGTGAGCGCTGTCATCAAAATGCTCCAGGACAACTTTCATCACAATGCTCCATGCCCTGGTCATCAAAATGCTCCAGAACTCTTGTCATCATAATGCTCCATGCCAATGTCATCAAAATGCCCCATGACACTTGTCATCACAATGCTCCATGGCCTTTGTCATCACAATATTCCATGGCCCCTGTCATCACAGTGCTCCATGTTACCTTTCAATACAATTCTACATGACCACTGTCATCACAATGCCCCATGACAGATGATACCACAATTCGCCATGGTCCTTGTCATCACAATGCTCCATGAACTGTGTCATCACAAGGTTCCAGGACACTTGTCATCACAATGATCTATGATCACTTTCATCACAATGCTCCATGAACCCTGTCATCTCAATGCTCCATGGCCTTTGTATTCACAATGCTCCATGGCCCCTGTAATCACAGAGCTCCATGACCCCTTTCATCCCAATGCTCCAAGACCGCTGTCATCACAATGCCCCATGACGCCTGCCTTCACAAATCTCCAAGACCTCTCTTACCAAAAAGCTCCATGATCCCTGTCAGTACAATGTTCCATGACACTTTTTATCACAATGCTCCATGACCCCTGTCATCAAAAAGTTCTCTGCCCATATCGTCACAATGCTCCTTGTCACCTTTCATCACAATGCACCATGCCCTTTCATCACAATGCTCCAGAATTCTTGTCATCGCAATGTTCCTTGACCGTGTCATCACAATGCTCCATGACCCTTGTCATCACAAAGCTCCATGACCCCTGTCATCACAATGATCCATGATTCCTTTCCTCACAGTGCTCCAGTACCCTTTTCATCACAATGCTCCATGCCATTGTCAGCACAATTCTCCTTGGACCCTGTCATCAAAATGCTCCATCCCCTTTTCATCACAATGCTCCAGATATCCTATCATTACAATGCTCCATGCTCGTGTCAACACAATGCTCCATGACCCCTGTCATCAAAATGCTTTATGAACCTTGTTATCAGAATGTTCCATGACCCCTGTCATCAAAATGATCCATGACCGTTGTCATCACAATGCTGCATGATACCTTTCATCCCAATTCTCTGTGACCGCTGTCATCACAATGCTCCAGGACAACTTTCCTCACAATGCTCCATGACCCCTGTCATCACAACGTTCCATGAAAGTTGTCATCAAAATGCTCCATGACCTCGGTCACCAGAAGGTTCCCTGCCCTTGTCATCACAATGGTACATGGCCTGGTCATCACAATGTTCCATGGCCTCTGTCATCACCATGCTCCATGGTCTTTCTCATCACAATGCTCTATGACCCCTGTCATCACAATGCTTGATGACCATTGTCATCACAATGCTCCAAGGCCCCTGTCATCACAATGCCTCATGGTCTTTGTAATCACAATGCTCAATGACCAATGTCATCACAGTGCTCCATGCCGTTGTCATCACAATGCTCCATGGTCCCTGTAATCACAATGCTCCATACTCTTGTCATCACAATGTTCCTTGGCCTTTGTCATCACAGTGCTCCATGATACCTTTAATCAAAATTCTACATGACCACTCTCATCACAATGCAAGATGACCAATGTCATCACAATGCCCCATGACACGTGTCATCACAATTCGCCTTGGCCCTTGTCATCTCAATGCTGTATGAAACGTGTCATCAGTAGCTCCCAAGACCCTTGTCATCACAATGCTCCATGAACTCTGTTATCTCAATGTTCCATGGCCTTTGTATTCACAATGCTCCATTGTCCCGATAATCGCGTTGCTCCATGAACACTTTCATCACAATGCTCCTTGACCACTCTCACCATAATGCCCCATGACGTCTCTCATCACTGTGCTCCAAGGCCACTCTCATCAAAATGCTCCATGATCTGTGTCAGCACAATATTGCATGACACTTGTCATCACAATGCTCCATGATCCCTCTAATCACAATGATCACTGCCTATTTCATCACAATGACCCAAGTCTCCTGTAATCACAATGCTCCATGCCCTTGTCATCACAATGCTCCAGGTCTGTTGTCATCACCATGCTTCATACCCATGTCATCACAATGCTCCATGAATCTTGTCCTCACAATGCTCCATGGCCCATGTCATCACAATGCTCCATGACCCCTCTCATCACAATGCTCTATGGCCTTTGTCATCACAATGCTCCGTGACCCCCGTCAACACAGTGCCTGATGACCCCTGTCATCAAAATGCTAAATGGCACTTGTCATCACAATGCTCTATGATGCCTGTCATCACTATTCTCCATGTCACTTGTTATCACAAGGCTCCATGGCCCCTGTACTCCCAGTACTCCATGACCCCTTTCATCACAATGCCAATGTCACCTCTGATCACAATTCTCAATGGCATTTGTCATCACGATGCTCCATGACACCTGTCATCACAATGCTCCATGAGACTTGTCATCACAATGCTCCATGGCCCCTCTCATTCCTGTGCTCCATAATAACTTTAATCACATTTCTAGATGACCACTGCCATCACAATGCCCCATGACATTGTCATCACAATTCGCCATGACCATTGTCATCACAATGCTCCATGAACCATGTCATCACAGGGTCCCAGGACACTTGTCATCACAATGATCCATTACCACTTTCATCACAATGCTCCATGACCACTGTCATCTCAATGCTCCATGGCCTTTGTATTCACAATGCTCCATGGCCCCTGTAATCACAGTGCTCCATAACACCTTTCATCATAATGCTCCATGACCACTGCCATCTCAATGCCTCATGACGCCTGTCATCACAATTCTCCAAGGCCCCTCTCATCACAGTGCTCCATGACACTTGTCATCCCATTGCTCCATAACACCTGTCATCACAGTGTTCCCTGCCCATGTCATCAAAATGCTCCATGTCCCCTATAATCACAAAGCTCCATGCCTTTTTCCTCACAAAGCTCCAGAATTTTGTCATCACAATGTTCCATGACCGTGGCATCACAATGCTCCATGGCCCTTGTCATCACAATGCTCCAGAATTCTTGTCATCACAATGTTCCATGAACGTGTCATCACAATGCTACATGACCCTGGTCATCACAGTTCTCCATGACCTTTGTCATCACAATGCTCTATGTCACTTTTCATCACAATTCTCAATGACCACTTTAATCACTATGCTCGCTGACCATTTTCATCACATTTCTCTATTGTCATTACAATTCCCCATGGCCCCTTTCTTCACAATTCTCCATGATGCCTGTCATCACAATGCTCCATGGCTTTTGTTATCACAATGTTCCAGGACCAATTTCATCACAATACTCCATCCCCCTTGTCATCACAGTGCACAATGAAAGCTTTCATTACAATGCTCCATGACACTTGTCATCACAATGCTCCATGGCCTTTATCGTCACAATGCTCCCAGGCACTTTTCATCACGATATTCCATGAAAACTTTCATCACATTGCTCCATGACCATTGTCATCACAATAGTCCATACCCATGTCAACACAATGCTGCATAATCCCTGTCATCCCAATTCTCCATGACTGCTGTCATCACAATAATCCAGGACAATTTTCATAACAATGCTTCATGCCCCCAGTCATCACAGTGCTCCATGATACCTTTCATCACAATTCCTAGATGATCAATGTCATCACAATGCCCCATGACACCTGTTATCACAATTCGCTATGACCCTTGTCATCACAATACTCGATGAACCGTGTCATCACAGTGTTCCAGGACACATGTCATCACAATGATCCATTAATATTTTCATCACAATGCTCCAATACACCTGTCATCACAATGCTCCATGTCCCCTCTTATCATATTGCTCCATGATCTCTTTCATCACAATGCTCCATGACCACTGTCATCACCATACCTCAAGACGCCTGTCATCTCAGTGCTCCATGGCCCCTTTCATCACAAGGCTCCATGAACCCAGTCATCACAATGTTCCCTGCCCTCTTCGCCACAATGCTCCATGGGCCCTGTCATCACAATGCTCCATGCCCTTGTCATCAAAATTCTCCAGAACTCTTGTCATCATAATGTTCCATGCCAATGTCATCAAAATGTCCCATGACACTTGTCATCACAATGCTCCATGGCCTTTGTCATCACAATGTTCCATGGCCCCTGTCATCACAGTTCTCCTTGATACCTTTCATCACAATTCTACATGACCACTGTCATCACAATGCCCCATTTCAGATGTCATCACAATTCGCCATGGTCCTTGTCATAACAATGCTCCATGAACCGTGTCATCACAAGGTTTCAGGACACTTGTCATCACAATGATCCATGATCACTTTCATCACAATGCTCCATGAACCCTGTCATCTCAATGCTCCATAGCCTTTGTATTCACAATGCTCCATGGCCCCTGTAATCACAGTGCTCCATGACCCCTTTCATCACAATGCTCCAAGACCGCTGTCATCACAATTCCCCATGACGCCTGCCACCACCAATCTCCAAGGGCTCCCTTACCAAAAAGCTCCATGATCCCTGTCAGTACAATGTTCCATGACACTTTTCATCACAATGCTCCAAGAACCCTGTCATCACAAAGTTCTCTGCCCATATCATCACAATGCTACTTGTCACCTTTCATCACAATGCTCCATGCCCTTTCATCACAATGCTCCAGATTTCTTGTCATCACAATGTTCCTTGACCGTGTCATCACAATGCTCCATGACTCGTGTCATCACAAAGCTCCATGACCCCTGGCATCACAATGATCCATGATTCCTTTCCTCAGAGTGCTCCAGTACCCTTTTCATCACAATGCCCCATGCCATTGTCAGCACAATGCTCCTTGGACCCTGTCATCAAACTGCTCCATCCCCTTTTCATCACAATGCTCCAGATATCCTATCATTACAATGCTCCATGCCCGTGTCAACACAATGCTCCATGACCCCTGTCATCAAAATGCTTGATGAAACTTGTTATCAGAATGTTCCATGACCCCTGTCATCAAAATGATCCCTGACCGTTGTCATCGCAATGCTGCATGATACCTTTCAACCCAATCCTCTGTGACCGCTGTCATCACAATGCTCCAGGACAACTTTCATCACAATGCTCCATGCCCTGGTCATCAAAATCCTCCAGAACTCTTGTCATCATAATGCTCCATGCCAATGTCATCAAAATGCCCCATGACACTTGTCATCACAATGCTCCATGGCCTTTGTCATCACAATGTTCCATGGCCCCTGTCATCACAGTGCTCCATGTTACCTTTCAATACAATTCTACATGACCACTGTCATCACAATGCCCCATGACAGATGATACCACAATTCGCCATGGTCCTTGTCATCACAATGCTCCATGAACTGTGTCATCACAAGGTTCCAGGACACTTGTCATCACAATGATCCATGATCACTTTCATCACAATGCTCCATGAACCCTGTCATCTCAATGCTCCATGGCCTTTGTATTCACAATGCTCCATGGCCCCTGTAATCACAGAGCTCCATGACCCCTTTCATCCCAATGCTCCAAGACCGCTGTCATCACAATGCCCCATGACGCCTGCCTTCACAAATCTCCAAGACCTCTCTTACCAAAAAGCTCCATGATCCCTGTCAGTACAATGCTCCATGACACTTTTTATCACAATGCTCCATGACCCCTGTCATCAAAAAGTTCTCTGTCCATATCGTCACAATGCTCCTTGTCACCTTTCATCACAATGCACCATGCCCTTTCATCACAATGCTCCAGAATTCTTGTCATCGCAATGTTCCTTGACCGTGTCATCACAATGCTCCATGACCCTTGTCATCACAAAGCTCCATGACCCCTGTCATCACAATGATCCATGATTCCTTTCCTCACAGTGCTCCAGTACCCTTTTCATCACAATGCTCCATGCCATTGTCAGCACAATTCTCCTTGGACCCTGTCATCAAAATGCTCCATCCCCTTTTCATCACAATGCTCCAGATATCCTATCATTACAATGCTCCATGCTCGTGTCAACACAATGCTCCATGACCCCTGTCATCAAAATGCTTTATGAACCTTGTTATCAGAATGTTCCATGACCCCTGTCATCCAAATGATCCTTGACCGTTGTCATCACAATGTTGCATGATACATTTCATCCCAATTCTCTGTGACCGCTGTCATCACAATGCTCCAGGACAACTTTCATCACAATGCTCCATGACCCCTGTCATCACAACGTTCCATGAAAGTTGTCATCAAAATGCTCCATGACCCCGGTCACCACAAGGTTCCCTGCCCTTGTCATCACAATGGTACATGGCCTGGTCATCACAATGTTCCATGGCCTCTGTCATCACCATGCTCCATGGTCTTTCTCATCACAATGCTCTATGACCCCTGTCATCACAATGCTTGATGACCATTGTCATCACAATGCTCCAAGGCCCCTGTCATCACAATGCCTCATGGTCTTTGTAATCACAAAGCTCAATGACCAATGTCATCACAGTGCTCCATGCCGTTGTCATCACAATGCTCCATGGTCCCTGTAATCACAATGCTCCATACTCTTGTCATCACAATGTTCCTTGGCCTTTGTCATCACAGTGCTCCATGATACCTTTAATCAAAATTCTACATGACCACTCTCATCACAATGCAAGATGACCAATGTCATCACAATGCCCCATGACACGTATCATCACAATTCGCCTTGGCCCTTGTCATCTCAATGCTGTATGAAACGTGTCATCAGTAGCTCCCAAGACCCTTGTCATCACAATGCTCCATGAACTCTGTTATCTCAATGTTCCATGGCCTTTGTATTCACAATGCTCCATTGTCCCGATAATCGCGTTGCTCCATGAACACTTTCATCACAATGCTCCTTGACCACTCTCACCATAATGCCCCATGACGTCTCTCATCACTGTGCTCCAAGGCCACTCTCATCAAAATGCTCCATGATCTGTGTCAGCACAATATTGCATGACACTTGTCATCACAATGCTCCATGATCCCTCTAATCACAATGATCACTGCCTATTTCATCACAATGACCCAAGTCTCCTGTAATCACAATGCTCCATGCCCTTGTCATCACAATGCTCCAGGTCTGTTGTCATCACCATGCTTCATACCCGTGTCATCACAATGCTCCATGAATCTTGTCCTCACAATGCTCCATGGCCCATGTCATCACAATGCTCCATGACCCCTCTCATCACAATGCTCTATGGCCTTTGTCATCACAATGCTCCGTGACCCCCGTCAACACAGTGCCTGATGACCCCTGTCATCAAAATGCTAAATGGCACTTGTCATCACAATGCTCTATGATGCCTGTCATCACTATTCTCCATGTCACTTGTTATCACAAGGCTCCATGGCCCCTGTACTCCCAGTACTCCATGACCCCTTTCATCACAATGCCAATGTCACCTCTGATCACAATTCTCAATGGCATTTGTCATCACGATGCTCCATGACACCTGTCATCACAATGCTCCATGAGACTTGTCATCACAATGCTCCATGGCCCCTCTCATTCCTGTGCTCCATAATAACTTTAATCACATTTCTAGATGACCACTGCCATCACAATGCCCCATGACATTGTCATCACAATTCGCCATGACCATTGTCATCACAATGCTCCATGAACCATGTCATCACAGGGTCCCAGGACACTTGTCATCACAATGATCCATTACCACTTTCATCACAATGCTCCATGACCACTGTCATCTCAATGCTCCATGGCCTTTGTATTCACAATGCTCCATGGCCCCTGTAATCACAGTGCTCCATAACACCTTTCATCATAATGCTCCATGACCACTGCCATCTCAATGCCTCATGACGCCTGTCATCACAATTCTCCAAGGCCCCTCTCATCACAGTGCTCCATGACACTTGTCATCCCATTGCTCCATAACACCTGTCATCACAGTGTTCCCTGCCCATGTCATCAAAATGCTCCATGTCCCCTATAATCACAAAGCTCCATGCCTTTTTCCTCACAAAGCTCCAGAATTTTGTCATCACAATGTTCCATGACCGTGGCATCACAATGCTCCATGGCCCTTGTCATCACAATGCTCCAGAATTCTTGTCATCACAATGTTCCATGAACGTGTCATCACAATGCTACATGACCCTGGTCATCACAGTTCTCCATGACCTTTGTCATCACAATGCTCTATGTCACTTTTCATCACAATTCTCAATGACCACTTTAATCACTATGCTCGCTGACCATTTTCATCACATTTCTCTATTGTCATTACAATTCCCCATGGCCCCTTTCTTCACAATTCTCCATGATGCCTGTCATCACAATGCTCCATGGCTTTTGTTATCACAATGTTCCAGGACCAATTTCATCACAATACTCCATCCCCCTTGTCATCACAGTGCACAATGAAAGCTTTCATTACAATGCTCCATGACACTTGTCATCACAATGCTCCATGGCCTTTATCGTCACAATGCTCCCAGGCACTTTTCATCACGATATTCCATGAAAACTTTCATCACATTGCTCCATGACCATTGTCATCACAATAGTCCATACCCATGTCAACACAATGCTGCATAATCCCTGTCATCCCAATTCTCCATGACTGCTGTCATCACAATAATCCAGGACAATTTTCATAACAATGCTTCATGCCCCCAGTCATCACAGTGCTCCATGATACCTTTCATCACAATTCCTAGATGATCAATGTCATCACAATGCCCCATGACACCTGTTATCACAATTCGCTATGACCCTTGTCATCACAATACTCGATGAACCGTGTCATCACAGTGTTCCAGGACACATGTCATCACAATGATCCATTAATATTTTCATCACAATGCTCCAATACACCTGTCATCACAATGCTCCATGTCCCCTCTTATCATATTGCTCCATGATCTCTTTCATCACAATGCTCCATGACCACTGTCATCACCATACCTCAAGACGCCTGTCATCTCAGTGCTCCATGGCCACTTTCATCACAAGGCTCCATGAACCCAGTCATCACAATGTTCCCTGCCCTCTTCGTCACAATGCTCCATGGGCCCTGTCATCACAATGCTCCATGCCCTTGTCATCAAAATTCTCCAGAACTCTTGTCATCATAATGTTCCATGCCAATGTCATCAAAATGTCCCATGACACTTGTCATCACAATGCTCCATGGCCTTTGTCATCACAATGTTCCATGGCCCCTGTCATCACAGTGCTCCTTGATACCTTTCATCACAATTCTACATGACCACTGTCATCACAATGCCCCATTTCAGATGTCATCACAATTCGCCATGGTCCTTGTCATAACAATGCTCCATGAACCGTGTCATCACAAGGTTTCAGGACACTTGTCATCACAATGATCCATGATCACTTTCATCACAATGCTCCATGAACCCTGTCATCTCAATGCTCCATAGCCTTTGTATTCACAATGCTCCATGGCCCCTGTAATCACAGTGCTCCATGACCCCTTTCATCACAATGCTCCAAGACCGCTGTCATCACAATGCCCCATGACGCCTGCCACCACCAATCTCCAAGGGCTCCCTTACCAAAAAGCTCCATGATCCCTGTCAGTACAATGTTCCATGACACTTTTCATCACAATGCTCCATGACCCCTGTCATCACAAAGTTCTCTGCCCATATCATCACAATGCTACTTGTCACCTTTCATCACAATGCTCCATGCCATTGTCAGCACAATGCTCCTTGGAGCCTGTCATCAAAATGCTCCATCCCCTTTTCATCACAATGCTCCAGATATCCTATCATTACCATGCTCCATGCCCGTGTCAACACAATGCTCCATGACCCCTGTCATCAAAATGCTTGATGAAACTTGTTATCAGAATATTCCATGACCCCTGTCATCAAAATGATCCCTGACCGTTGTCATCGCAATGCTGCATGATACCTTTCATCCCAATCCTCTGTGACCGCTGTCATCACAATGCTCCAGGACAACTTTCATCACAATGCTCCATGCCCTGGTCATCAAAATGCTCCAGAACTCTTGTCATCATAATGCTCCATGCCAATGTCATCAAAATGCCCCATGACACTTGTCATCACAATGCTCCATGGCCTTTGTCATCACAATATTCCATGGCCCCTGTCATCACAGTGCTCCATGTTACCTTTCAATACAATTCTACATGACCACTGTCATCACAATGCCCCATGACAGATGATACCACAATTCGCCATGGTCCTTGTCATCACAATGCTCCATGAACTGTGTCATCACAAGGTTCCAGGACACTTGTCATCACAATGATCCATGATCACTTTCATCACAATGCTCCATGAACCCTGTCATCTCAATGCTCCATGGCCTTTGTATTCACAATGCTCCATGGCCCCTGTAATCACAGAGCTCCATGACCCCTTTCATCCCAATGCTCCAAGACCACTGTCATCACAATGCCCCATGACGCCTGCCTTCACAAATCTCCAAGACCTCTCTTACCAAAAAGCTCCATGATCCCTGTCAGTACAATGTTCCATGACACTTTTTATCACAATGCTCCATGACCCCTGTCATCAAAAAGTTCTCTGCCCATATCGTCACAATGCTCCTTGTCACCTTTCATCACAATGCACCATGCCCTTTCATCACAATGCTCCAGAATTCTTGTCATCGCAATGTTCCTTGACAGTGTCATCACAATGCTCCATGACCCTTGTCATCACAAAGCTCCATGACCCCTGTCATCACAATGATCCATGATTCCTTTTCTCACAGTGCTCCAGTACCCTTTTCATCACAATGCTCCATGCCATTGTCAGCACAATTCTCCTTGGACCCTGTCATCAAAATGCTCCATCCCCTTTTCATCACAATGCTCCAGATATCCTATCATTACAATGCTCCATGCTCGTGTCAACACAATGCTCCATGACCCCTGTCATCAAAATGCTTTATGAACCTTGTTATCAGAATGTTCCATGACCCCTGTCATCAAAATGATCCATGACCGTTGTCATCACAATGCTGCATGATACCTTTCATCCCAATTCTCTGTGACCGCTGTCATCACAATGCTCCAGGACAACTTTCATCACAATGCTCCATGACCCCTGTCATCACAACGTTCCATGAAAGTTGTCATCAAAATGCTCCATGACCTCGGTCACCAGAAGGTTGCCTGCCCTTGTCATCACAATGGTACATGGCCTGGTCATCACAATGTTCCATGGCCTCTGTCATCACCATGCTCCATGGTCTTTCTCATCACAATGCTCTATGACCCCTGTCATCACAATGCTTGATGACCATTGTCATCACAATGCTCCAAGGCCCCTGTCATCACAATGCCTCATGGTCTTTGTAATCACAAAGCTCAATGACCAATGTCATCACAGTGCTCCATGCCGTTGTCATCACAATGCTCCATGGTCCCTGTAATCACAATGCTCCATACTCTTGTCATCACAATGTTCCTTGGCCTTTGTCATCACAGTGCTCCATGATACCTTTAATCAAAATTCTACATGACCACTCTCATCACAATGCAAGATGACCAATGTCATCACAATGCCCCATGACACGTGTCATCACAATTCGCCTTGGCCCTTGTCATCTCAATGCTGTATGAAACGTGTCATCAGTAGCTCCCAAGACCCTTGTCATCACAATGCTCCATGAACTCTGTTATCTCAATGTTCCATGGCCTTTGTATTCACAATGCTCCATTGTCCCGATAATCGCGTTGCTCCATGAACACTTTCATCACAATGCTCCTTGACCACTCTCACCATAATGCCCCATGACGTCTCTCATCACTGTGCTCCAAGGCCACTCTCATCAAAATGCTCCATGATCTGTGTCAGCACAATATTGCATGACACTTGTCATCACAATGCTCCATGATCCCTCTAATCACAATGATCACTGCCTATTTCATCACAATGACCCAAGTCTCCTGTAATCACAATGCTCCATGCCCTTGTCATCACAATGCTCCAGGTCTGTTGTCATCACCATGCTTCATACCCGTGTCATCACAATGCTCCATGAATCTTGTCCTCACAATGCTCCATGGCCCATGTCATCACAATGCTCCATGACCCCTCTCATCACAATGCTCTATGGCCTTTGTCATCACAATGCTCCGTGACCCCCGTCAACACAGTGCCTGATGACCCCTGTCATCAAAATGCTAAATGGCACTTGTCATCACAATGCTCTATGATGCCTGTCATCACTATTCTCCATGTCACTTGTTATCACAAGGCTCCATGGCCCCTGTACTCCCAGTACTCCATGACCCCTTTCATCACAATGCCAATGTCACCTCTGATCACAATTCTCAATGGCATTTGTCATCACGATGCTCCATGACACCTGTCATCACAATGCTCCATGAGACTTGTCATCACAATGCTCCATGGCCCCTCTCATTCCTGTGCTCCATAATAACTTTAATCACATTTCTAGATGACCACTGCCATCACAATGCCCCATGACATTGTCATCACAATTCGCCATGACCATTGTCATCACAATGCTCCATGAACCATGTCATCACAGGGTCCCAGGACACTTGTCATCACAATGATCCATTACCACTTTCATCACAATGCTCCATGACCACTGTCATCTCAATGCTCCATGGCCTTTGTATTCACAATGCTCCATGGCCCCTGTAATCACAGTGCTCCATAACACCTTTCATCATAATGCTCCATGACCACTGCCATCTCAATGCCTCATGACGCCTGTCATCACAATTCTCCAAGGCCCCTCTCATCACAGTGCTCCATGACACTTGTCATCCCATTGCTCCATAACACCTGTCATCACAGTGTTCCCTGCCCATGTCATCAAAATGCTCCATGTCCCCTATAATCACAAAGCTCCATGCCTTTTTCCTCACAAAGCTCCAGAATTTTGTCATCACAATGTTCCATGACCGTGGCATCACAATGCTCCATGGCCCTTGTCATCACAATGCTCCAGAATTCTTGTCATCACAATGTTCCATGAACGTGTCATCACAATGCTACATGACCCTGGTCATCACAGTTCTCCATGACCTTTGTCATCACAATGCTCTATGTCACTTTTCATCACAATTCTCAATGACCACTTTAATCACTATGCTCGCTGACCATTTTCATCACATTTCTCTATTGTCATTACAATTCCCCATGGCCCCTTTCTTCACAATTCTCCATGATGCCTGTCATCACAATGCTCCATGGCTTTTGTTATCACAATGTTCCAGGACCAATTTCATCACAATACTCCATCCCCCTTGTCATCACAGTGCACAATGAAAGCTTTCATTACAATGCTCCATGACACTTGTCATCACAATGCTCCATGGCCTTTATCGTCACAATGCTCCCAGGCACTTTTCATCACGATATTCCATGAAAACTTTCATCACATTGCTCCATGACCATTGTCATCACAATAGTCCATACCCATGTCAACACAATGCTGCATAATCCCTGTCATCCCAATTCTCCATGACTGCTGTCATCACAATAATCCAGGACAAATTTCATAACAATGCTTCATGCCCCCAGTCATCACAGTGCTCCATGATACCTTTCATCACAATTCCTAGATGATCAATGTCATCACAATGCCCCATGACACCTGTTATCACAATTCGCTATGACCCTTGTCATCACAATACTCGATGAACCGTGTCATCACAGTGTTCCAGGACACATGTCATCACAATGATCCATTAATATTTTCATCACAATGCTCCAATACACCTGTCATCACAATGCTCCATGTCCCCTCTTATAATATTGCTCCATGATCTCTTTCATCACAATGCTCCATGACCACTGTCATCACCATACCTCAAGACGCCTGTCATCTCAGTGCTCCATGGCCCCTTTCATCACAAGGCTCCATGAACCCAGTCATCACAATGTTCCCTGCCCTCTTCGCCACAATGCTCCATGGGCCCTGTCATCACAATGCTCCATGCCCTTGTCATCAAAATTCTCCAGAACTCTTGTCATCATAATGTTCCATGCCAATGTCATCAAAATGTCCCATGACACTTGTCATCACAATGCTCCATGGCCTTTGTCATCACAATGTTCCATGGCCCCTGTCATCACAGTTCTCCTTGATACCTTTCATCACAATTCTACATGACCACTGTCATCACAATGCCCCATTTCAGATGTCATCACAATTCGCCATGGTCCTTGTCATAACAATGCTCCATGAACCGTGTCATCACAAGGTTTCAGGACACTTGTCATCACAATGATCCATGATCACTTTCATCACAATGCTCCATGAACCCTGTCATCTCAATGCTCCATAGCCTTTGTATTCACAATGCTCCATGGCCCCTGTAATCACAGTGCTCCATGACCCCTTTCATCACAATGCTCCAAGACCGCTGTCATCACAATTCCCCATGACGCCTGCCACCACCAATCTCCAAGGGCTCCCTTACCAAAAAGCTCCATGATCCCTGTCAGTACAATGTTCCATGACACTTTTCATCACAATGCTCCAAGAACCCTGTCATCACAAAGTTCTCTGCCCATATCATCACAATGCTACTTGTCACCTTTCATCACAATGCTCCATGCCCTTTCATCACAATGCTCCAGATTTCTTGTCATCACAATGTTCCTTGACCGTGTCATCACAATGCTCCATGACTCGTGTCATCACAAAGCTCCATGACCCCTGGCATCACAATGATCCATGATTCCTTTCCTCAGAGTGCTCCAGTACCCTTTTCATCACAATGCCCCATGCCATTGTCAGCACAATGCTCCTTGGACCCTGTCATCAAACTGCTCCATCCCCTTTTCATCACAATGCTCCAGATATCCTATCATTACAATGCTCCATGCCCGTGTCAACACAATGCTCCATGACCCCTGTCATCAAAATGCTTGATGAAACTTGTTATCAGAATGTTCCATGACCCCTGTCATCAAAATGATCCCTGACCGTTGTCATCGCAATGCTGCATGATACCTTTCAACCCAATCCTCTGTGACCGCTGTCATCACAATGCTCCAGGACAACTTTCATCACAATGCTCCATGCCCTGGTCATCAAAATGCTCCAGAACTCTTGTCATCATAATGCTCCATGCCAATGTCATCAAAATGCCCCATGACACTTGTCATCACAATGCTCCATGGCCTTTGTCATCACAATGTTCCATGGCCCCTGTCATCACAGTGCTCCATGTTACCTTTCAATACAATTCTACATGACCACTGTCATCACAATGCCCCATGACAGATGATACCACAATTCGCCATGGTCCTTGTCATCACAATGCTCCATGAACTGTGTCATCACAAGGTTCCAGGACACTTGTCATCACAATGATCCATGATCACTTTCATCACAATGCTCCATGAACCCTGTCATCTCAATGCTCCATGGCCTTTGTATTCACAATGCTCCATGGCCCCTGTAATCACAGAGCTCCATGACCCCTTTCATCCCAATGCTCCAAGACCACTGTCATCACAATGCCCCATGACGCCTGCCTTCACAAATCTCCAAGACCTCTCTTACCAAAAAGCTCCATGATCCCTGTCAGTACAATGTTCCATGACACTTTTTATCACAATGCTCCATGACCCCTGTCATCAAAAAGTTCTCTGCCCATATCGTCACAATGCTCCTTGTCACCTTTCATCACAATGCACCATGCCCTTTCATCACAATGCTCCAGAATTCTTGTCATCGCAATGTTCCTTGACAGTGTCATCACAATGCTCCATGACCCTTGTCATCACAAAGCTCCATGACCCCTGTCATCACAATGATCCATGATTCCTTTTCTCACAGTGCTCCAGTACCCTTTTCATCACAATGCTCCATGCCATTGTCAGCACAATTCTCCTTGGACCCTGTCATCAAAATGCTCCATCCCCTTTTCATCACAATGCTCCAGATATCCTATCATTACAATGCTCCATGCTCGTGTCAACACAATGCTCCATGACCCCTGTCATCAAAATGCTTTATGAACCTTGTTATCAGAATGTTCCATGACCCCTGTCATCAAAATGATCCATGACCGTTGTCATCACAATGCTGCATGATACCTTTCATCCCAATTCTCTGTGACCGCTGTCATCACAATGCTCCAGGACAACTTTCATCACAATGCTCCATGACCCCTGTCATCACAACGTTCCATGAAAGTTGTCATCAAAATGCTCCATGACCTCGGTCACCAGAAGGTTGCCTGCCCTTGTCATCACAATGGTACATGGCCTGGTCATCACAATGTTCCATGGCCTCTGTCATCACCATGCTCCATGGTCTTTCTCATCACAATGCTCTATGACCCCTGTCATCACAATGCTTGATGACCATTGTCATCACAATGCTCCAAGGCCCCTGTCATCACAATGCCTCATGGTCTTTGTAATCACAAAGCTCAATGACCAATGTCATCACAGTGCTCCATGCCGTTGTCATCACAATGCTCCATGGTCCCTGTAATCACAATGCTCCATACTCTTGTCATCACAATGTTCCTTGGCCTTTGTCATCACAGTGCTCCATGATACCTTTAATCAAAATTCTACATGACCACTCTCATCACAATGCAAGATGACCAATGTCATCACAATGCCCCATGACACGTGTCATCACAATTCGCCTTGGCCCTTGTCATCTCAATGCTGTATGAAACGTGTCATCAGTAGCTCCCAAGACCCTTGTCATCACAATGCTCCATGAACTCTGTTATCTCAATGTTCCATGGCCTTTGTATTCACAATGCTCCATTGTCCCGATAATCGCGTTGCTCCATGAACACTTTCATCACAATGCTCCTTGACCACTCTCACCATAATGCCCCATGACGTCTCTCATCACTGTGCTCCAAGGCCACTCTCATCAAAATGCTCCATGATCTGTGTCAGCACAATATTGCATGACACTTGTCATCACAATGCTCCATGATCCCTCTAATCACAATGATCACTGCCTATTTCATCACAATGACCCAAGTCTCCTGTAATCACAATGCTCCATGCCCTTGTCATCACAATGCTCCAGGTCTGTTGTCATCACCATGCTTCATACCCGTGTCATCACAATGCTCCATGAATCTTGTCCTCACAATGCTCCATGGCCCATGTCATCACAATGCTCCATGACCCCTCTCATCACAATGCTCTATGGCCTTTGTCATCACAATGCTCCGTGACCCCCGTCAACACAGTGCCTGATGACCCCTGTCATCAAAATGCTAAATGGCACTTGTCATCACAATGCTCTATGATGCCTGTCATCACTATTCTCCATGTCACTTGTTATCACAAGGCTCCATGGCCCCTGTACTCCCAGTACTCCATGACCCCTTTCATCACAATGCCAATGTCACCTCTGATCACAATTCTCAATGGCATTTGTCATCACGATGCTCCATGACACCTGTCATCACAATGCTCCATGAGACTTGTCATCACAATGCTCCATGGCCCCTCTCATTCCTGTGCTCCATAATAACTTTAATCACATTTCTAGATGACCACTGCCATCACAATGCCCCATGACATTGTCATCACAATTCGCCATGACCATTGTCATCACAATGCTCCATGAACCATGTCATCACAGGGTCCCAGGACACTTGTCATCACAATGATCCATTACCACTTTCATCACAATGCTCCATGACCACTGTCATCTCAATGCTCCATGGCCTTTGTATTCACAATGCTCCATGGCCCCTGTAATCACAGTGCTCCATAACACCTTTCATCATAATGCTCCATGACCACTGCCATCTCAATGCCTCATGACGCCTGTCATCACAATTCTCCAAGGCCCCTCTCATCACAGTGCTCCATGACACTTGTCATCCCATTGCTCCATAACACCTGTCATCACAGTGTTCCCTGCCCATGTCATCAAAATGCTCCATGTCCCCTATAATCACAAAGCTCCATGCCTTTTTCCTCACAAAGCTCCAGAATTTTGTCATCACAATGTTCCATGACCGTGGCATCACAATGCTCCATGGCCCTTGTCATCACAATGCTCCAGAATTCTTGTCATCACAATGTTCCATGAACGTGTCATCACAATGCTACATGACCCTGGTCATCACAGTTCTCCATGACCTTTGTCATCACAATGCTCTATGTCACTTTTCATCACAATTCTCAATGACCACTTTAATCACTATGCTCGCTGACCATTTTCATCACATTTCTCTATTGTCATTACAATTCCCCATGGCCCCTTTCTTCACAATTCTCCATGATGCCTGTCATCACAATGCTCCATGGCTTTTGTTATCACAATGTTCCAGGACCAATTTCATCACAATACTCCATCCCCCTTGTCATCACAGTGCACAATGAAAGCTTTCATTACAATGCTCCATGACACTTGTCATCACAATGCTCCATGGCCTTTATCGTCACAATGCTCCCAGGCACTTTTCATCACGATATTCCATGAAAACTTTCATCACATTGCTCCATGACCATTGTCATCACAATAGTCCATACCCATGTCAACACAATGCTGCATAATCCCTGTCATCCCAATTCTCCATGACTGCTGTCATCACAATAATCCAGGACAAATTTCATAACAATGCTTCATGCCCCCAGTCATCACAGTGCTCCATGATACCTTTCATCACAATTCCTAGATGATCAATGTCATCACAATGCCCCATGACACCTGTTATCACAATTCGCTATGACCCTTGTCATCACAATACTCGATGAACCGTGTCATCACAGTGTTCCAGGACACATGTCATCACAATGATCCATTAATATTTTCATCACAATGCTCCAATACACCTGTCATCACAATGCTCCATGTCCCCTCTTATAATATTGCTCCATGATCTCTTTCATCACAATGCTCCATGACCACTGTCATCACCATACCTCAAGACGCCTGTCATCTCAGTGCTCCATGGCCCCTTTCATCACAAGGCTCCATGAACCCAGTCATCACAATGTTCCCTGCCCTCTTCGCCACAATGCTCCATGGGCCCTGTCATCACAATGCTCCATGCCCTTGTCATCAAAATTCTCCAGAACTCTTGTCATCATAATGTTCCATGCCAATGTCATCAAAATGTCCCATGACACTTGTCATCACAATGCTCCATGGCCTTTGTCATCACAATGTTCCATGGCCCCTGTCATCACAGTTCTCCTTGATACCTTTCATCACAATTCTACATGACCACTGTCATCACAATGCCCCATTTCAGATGTCATCACAATTCGCCATGGTCCTTGTCATAACAATGCTCCATGAACCGTGTCATCACAAGGTTTCAGGACACTTGTCATCACAATGATCCATGATCACTTTCATCACAATGCTCCATGAACCCTGTCATCTCAATGCTCCATAGCCTTTGTATTCACAATGCTCCATGGCCCCTGTAATCACAGTGCTCCATGACCCCTTTCATCACAATGCTCCAAGACCGCTGTCATCACAATTCCCCATGACGCCTGCCACCACCAATCTCCAAGGGCTCCCTTACCAAAAAGCTCCATGATCCCTGTCAGTACAATGTTCCATGACACTTTTCATCACAATGCTCCAAGAACCCTGTCATCACAAAGTTCTCTGCCCATATCATCACAATGCTACTTGTCACCTTTCATCACAATGCTCCATGCCCTTTCATCACAATGCTCCAGATTTCTTGTCATCACAATGTTCCTTGACCGTGTCATCACAATGCTCCATGACTCGTGTCATCACAAAGCTCCATGACCCCTGGCATCACAATGATCCATGATTCCTTTCCTCAGAGTGCTCCAGTACCCTTTTCATCACAATGCCCCATGCCATTGTCAGCACAATGCTCCTTGGACCCTGTCATCAAACTGCTCCATCCCCTTTTCATCACAATGCTCCAGATATCCTATCATTACAATGCTCCATGCCCGTGTCAACACAATGCTCCATGACCCCTGTCATCAAAATGCTTGATGAAACTTGTTATCAGAATGTTCCATGACCCCTGTCATCAAAATGATCCCTGACCGTTGTCATCGCAATGCTGCATGATACCTTTCAACCCAATCCTCTGTGACCGCTGTCATCACAATGCTCCAGGACAACTTTCATCACAATGCTCCATGCCCTGGTCATCAAAATGCTCCAGAACTCTTGTCATCATAATGCTCCATGCCAATGTCATCAAAATGCCCCATGACACTTGTCATCACAATGCTCCATGGCCTTTGTCATCACAATGTTCCATGGCCCCTGTCATCACAGTGCTCCATGTTACCTTTCAATACAATTCTACATGACCACTGTCATCACAATGCCCCATGACAGATGATACCACAATTCGCCATGGTCCTTGTCATCACAATGCTCCATGAACTGTGTCATCACAAGGTTCCAGGACACTTGTCATCACAATGATCCATGATCACTTTCATCACAATGCTCCATGAACCCTGTCATCTCAATGCTCCATGGCCTTTGTATTCACAATGCTCCATGGCCCCTGTAATCACAGAGCTCCATGACCCCTTTCATCCCAATGCTCCAAGACCGCTGTCATCACAATGCCCCATGACGCCTGCCTTCACAAATCTCCAAGACCTCTCTTACCAAAAAGCTCCATGATCCCTGTCAGTACAATGCTCCATGACACTTTTTATCACAATGCTCCATGACCCCTGTCATCAAAAAGTTCTCTGTCCATATCGTCACAATGCTCCTTGTCACCTTTCATCACAATGCACCATGCCCTTTCATCACAATGCTCCAGAATTCTTGTCATCGCAATGTTCCTTGACCGTGTCATCACAATGCTCCATGACCCTTGTCATCACAAAGCTCCATGACCCCTGTCATCACAATGATCCATGATTCCTTTCCTCACAGTGCTCCAGTACCCTTTTCATCACAATGCTCCATGCCATTGTCAGCACAATTCTCCTTGGACCCTGTCATCAAAATGCTCCATCCCCTTTTCATCACAATGCTCCAGATATCCTATCATTACAATGCTCCATGCTCGTGTCAACACAATGCTCCATGACCCCTGTCATCAAAATGCTTTATGAACCTTGTTATCAGAATGTTCCATGACCCCTGTCATCAAAATGATCCTTGACCGTTGTCATCACAATGTTGCATGATACATTTCATCCCAATTCTCTGTGACCGCTGTCATCACAATGCTCCAGGACAACTTTCATCACAATGCTCCATGACCCCTGTCATCACAACGTTCCATGAAAGTTGTCATCAAAATGCTCCATGACCCCGGTCACCACAAGGTTCCCTGCCCTTGTCATCACAATGGTACATGGCCTGGTCATCACAATGTTCCATGGCCTCTGTCATCACCATGCTCCATGGTCTTTCTCATAACAATGCTCTATGACCCCTGTCATCACAATGCTTGATGACCATTGTCATCACAATGCTCCAAGGCCCCTGTCATCACAATGCCTCATGGTCTTTGTAATCACAAAGCTCAATGACCAATGTCATCACAGTGCTCCATGTCGTTGTCATCACAATGCTCCATGGTCCCTGTAATCACAATGCTCCATACTCTTGTCATCACAATGTTCCTTGGCCTTTGTCATCACAGTGCTCCATGATACCTTTAATCAAAATTCTACATGACCACTCTCATCACAATGCAAGATGACCAATGTCATCACAATGCCCCATGACACGTATCATCACAATTCGCCTTGGCCCTTGTCATCTCAATGCTGTATGAAACGTGTCATCAGTAGCTCCCAAGACCCTTGTCATCACAATGCTCCATGAACTCTGTTATCTCAATGTTCCATGGCCTTTGTATTCACAATGCTCCATTGTCCCGATAATCGCGTTGCTCCATGAACACTTTCATCACAATGCTCCTTGACCACTCTCACCATAATGCCCCATGACGTCTCTCATCACTGTGCTCCAAGGCCACTCTCATCAAAATGCTCCATGATCTGTGTCAGCACAATATTGCATGACACTTGTCATCACAATGCTCCATGATCCCTCTAATCACAATGATCACTGCCTATTTCATCACAGTGACCCAAGTCTCCTGTAATCACAATGCTCCATGCCCTTGTCATCACAATGCTCCAGGTCTGTTGTCATCACCATGCTTCATACCCGTGTCATCACAATGCTCCATGAATCTTGTCCTCACAATGCTCCATGGCCCATGTCATCACAATGCTCCATGACCCCTCTCATCACAATGCTCTATGGCCTTTGTCATCACAATGCTCCGTGACCCCCGTCAACACAGTGCCTGATGACCCCTGTCATCAAAATGCTAAATGGCACTTGTCATCACAATGCTCTATGATGCCTGTCATCACTATTCTCCATGTCACTTGTTATCACAAGGCTCCATGGCCCCTGTACTCCCAGTACTCCATGACCCCTTTCATCACAATGCCAATGTCACCTCTGATCACAATTCTCAATGGCATTTGTCATCACGATGCTCCATGACACCTGTCATCACAATGCTCCATGAGACTTGTCATCACAATGCTCCATGGCCCCTCTCATTCCTGTGCTCCATAATAACTTTAATCACATTTCTAGATGACCACTGCCATCACAATGCCCCATGACATTGTCATCACAATTCGCCATGACCATTGTCATCACAATGCTCCATGAACCATGTCATCACAGGGTCCCAGGACACTTGTCATCACAATGATCCATTACCACTTTCATCACAATGCTCCATGACCACTGTCATCTCAATGCTCCATGGCCTTTGTATTCACAATGCTCCATGGCCCCTGTAATCACAGTGCTCCATAACACCTTTCATCATAATGCTCCATGACCACTGCCATCTCAATGCCTCATGACGCCTGTCATCACAATTCTCCAAGGCCCCTCTCATCACAGTGCTCCATGACACTTGTCATCCCATTGCTCCATAACACCTGTCATCACAGTGTTCCCTGCCCATGTCATCAAAATGCTCCATGTCCCCTATAATCACAAAGCTCCATGCCTTTTTCCTCACAAAGCTCCAGAATTTTGTCATCACAATGTTCCATGACCGTGGCATCACAATGCTCCATGGCCCTTGTCATCACAATGCTCCAGAATTCTTGTCATCACAATGTTCCATGAACGTGTCATCACAATGCTACATGACCCTGGTCATCACAGTTCTCCATGACCTTTGTCATCACAATGCTCTATGTCACTTTTCATCACAATTCTCAATGACCACTTTAATCACTATGCTCGCTGACCATTTTCATCACATTTCTCTATTGTCATTACAATTCCCCATGGCCCCTTTCTTCACAATTCTCCATGATGCCTGTCATCACAATGCTCCATGGCTTTTGTTATCACAATGTTCCAGGACCAATTTCATCACAATACTCCATCCCCCTTGTCATCACAGTGCACAATGAAAGCTTTCATTACAATGCTCCATGACACTTGTCATCACAATGCTCCATGGCCTTTATCGTCACAATGCTCCCAGGCACTTTTCATCACGATATTCCATGAAAACTTTCATCACATTGCTCCATGACCATTGTCATCACAATAGTCCATACCCATGTCAACACAATGCTGCATAATCCCTGTCATCCCAATTCTCCATGACTGCTGTCATCACAATAATCCAGGACAATTTTCATAACAATGCTTCATGCCCCCAGTCATCACAGTGCTCCATGATACCTTTCATCACAATTCCTAGATGATCAATGTCATCACAATGCCCCATGACACCTGTTATCACAATTCGCTATGACCCTTGTCATCACAATACTCGATGAACCGTGTCATCACAGTGTTCCAGGACACATGTCATCACAATGATCCATTAATATTTTCATCACAATGCTCCAATACACCTGTCATCACAATGCTCCATGTCCCCTCTTATCATATTGCTCCATGATCTCTTTCATCACAATGCTCCATGACCACTGTCATCACCATACCTCAAGACGCCTGTCATCTCAGTGCTCCATGGCCCCTTTCATCACAAGGCTCCATGAACCCAGTCATCACAATGTTCCCTGCCCTCTTCGTCACAATGCTCCATGGGCCCTGTCATCACAATGCTCCATGCCCTTGTCATCAAAATTCTCCAGAACTCTTGTCATCATAATGTTCCATGCCAATGTCATCAAAATGTCCCATGACACTTGTCATCACAATGCTCCATGGCCTTTGTCATCACAATGTTCCATGGCCCCTGTCATCACAGTGCTCCTTGATACCTTTCATCACAATTCTACATGACCACTGTCATCACAATGCCCCATTTCAGATGTCATCACAATTCGCCATGGTCCTTGTCATAACAATGCTCCATGAACCGTGTCATCACAAGGTTTCAGGACACTTTTCATCACAATGATCCATGATCACTTTCATCACAATGCTCCATGAACCCTGTCATCTCAATGCTCCATAGCCTTTGTATTCACAATGCTCCATGGCCCCTGTAATCACAGTGCTCCATGACCCCTTTCATCACAATGCTCCAAGACCGCTGTCATCACAATGCCCCATGACGCCTGCCACCACCAATCTCCAAGGGCTCCCTTACCAAAAAGCTCCATGATCCCTGTCAGTACAATGTTCCATGACACTTTTCATCACAATGCTCCATGACCCCTGTCATCACAAAGTTCTCTGCCCATATCATCACAATGCTACTTGTCACCTTTCATCACAATGCTCCATGCCATTGTCAGCACAATGCTCCTTGGAGCCTGTCATCAAAATGCTCCATCCCCTTTTCATCACAATGCTCCAGATATCCTATCATTACCATGCTCCATGCCCGTGTCAACACAATGCTCCATGACCCCTGTCATCAAAATGCTTGATGAAACTTGTTATCAGAATATTCCATGACCCCTGTCATCAAAATGATCCCTGACCGTTGTCATCGCAATGCTGCATGATACCTTTCATCCCAATCCTCTGTGACCGCTGTCATCACAATGCTCCAGGACAACTTTCATCACAATGCTCCATGCCCTGGTCATCAAAATGCTCCAGAACTCTTGTCATCATAATGCTCCATGCCAATGTCATCAAAATGCCCCATGACACTTGTCATCACAATGCTCCATGGCCTTTGTCATCACAATATTCCATGGCCCCTGTCATCACAGTGCTCCATGTTACCTTTCAATACAATTCTACATGACCACTGTCATCACAATGCCCCATGACAGATGATACCACAATTCGCCATGGTCCTTGTCATCACAATGCTCCATGAACTGTGTCATCACAAGGTTCCAGGACACTTGTCATCACAATGATCCATGATCACTTTCATCACAATGCTCCATGAACCCTGTCATCTCAATGCTCCATGGCCTTTGTATTCACAATGCTCCATGGCCCCTGTAATCACAGAGCTCCATGACCCCTTTCATCCCAATGCTCCAAGACCGCTGTCATCACAATGCCCCATGACGCCTGCCTTCACAAATCTCCAAGACCTCTCTTACCAAAAAGCTCCATGATCCCTGTCAGTACAATGTTCCATGACACTTTTTATCACAATGCTCCATGACCCCTGTCATCAAAAAGTTCTCTGCCCATATCGTCACAATGCTCCTTGTCACCTTTCATCACAATGCACCATGCCCTTTCATCACAATGCTCCAGAATTCTTGTCATCGCAATGTTCCTTGACCGTGTCATCACAATGCTCCATGACCCTTGTCATCACAAAGCTCCATGACCCCTGTCATCACAATGATCCATGATTCCTTTCCTCACAGTGCTCCAGTACCCTTTTCATCACAATGCTCCATGCCATTGTCAGCACAATTCTCCTTGGACCCTGTCATCAAAATGCTCCATCCCCTTTTCATCACAATGCTCCAGATATCCTATCATTACAATGCTCCATGCTCGTGTCAACACAATGCTCCATGACCCCTGTCATCAAAATGCTTTATGAACCTTGTTATCAGAATGTTCCATGACCCCTGTCATCAAAATGATCCATGACCGTTGTCATCACAATGCTGCATGATACCTTTCATCCCAATTCTCTGTGACCGCTGTCATCACAATGCTCCAGGACAACTTTCATCACAATGCTCCATGACCCCTGTCATCACAACGTTCCATGAAAGTTGTCATCAAAATGCTCCATGACCTCGGTCACCAGAAGGTTCCCTGCCCTTGTCATCACAATGGTACATGGCCTGGTCATCACAATGTTCCATGGCCTCTGTCATCACCATGCTCCATGGTCTTTCTCATCACAATGCTCTATGACCCCTGTCATCACAATGCTTGATGACCATTGTCATCACAATGCTCCAAGGCCCCTGTCATCACAATGCCTCATGGTCTTTGTAATCACAATGCTCAATGACCAATGTCATCACAGTGCTCCATGCCGTTGTCATCACAATGCTCCATGGTCCCTGTAATCACAATGCTCCATACTCTTGTCATCACAATGTTCCTTGGCCTTTGTCATCACAGTGCTCCATGATACCTTTAATCAAAATTCTACATGACCACTCTCATCACAATGCAAGATGACCAATGTCATCACAATGCCCCATGACACGTGTCATCACAATTCGCCTTGGCCCTTGTCATCTCAATGCTGTATGAAACGTGTCATCAGTAGCTCCCAAGACCCTTGTCATCACAATGCTCCATGAACTCTGTTATCTCAATGTTCCATGGCCTTTGTATTCACAATGCTCCATTGTCCCGATAATCGCGTTGCTCCATGAACACTTTCATCACAATGCTCCTTGACCACTGTCACCATAATGCCCCATGACGTCTCTCATCACTGTGCTCCAAGGCCACTCTCATCAAAATGCTCCATGATCTGTGTCAGCACAATATTGCATGACACTTGTCATCACAATGCTCCATGATCCCTCTAATCACAATGATCCCTGCCAATTTCATCACAATGACCCAAGTCTCCTGTAATCACAATGCTCCATGCCCTTGTCATCACAATGCTCCAGGTCTGTTGTCATCACCATGCTTCATGCCCGTGTCATCACAATGCTCCATGAATCTTGTCTTCACAATGCTCCATGGCCCATGTCATCACAATGCTCCATGACCCCTCTCATCACAATGCTCTATGGCCTTTGTCATCACAATGCTCCGTGACCCCCGTCAACACAATGCCTGATGACCCCTGTCATCAAAATGCTAAATGGCACTTGTCATCACAATGCTCTATGATGCCTGTCATCACTATTCTCCATGTCACTTGTTATCACAAGGCTCCATGGCCCCTGTACTCCCAGTACTCCATGACCCCTTTCATCACAATGCCCAATGTCACCTCTGATCACAATTCTCAATGGCATTTGTCATCACGATGCTCCATGACACCTGTCATCACAATGCTCCATGAGACTTGTCATCACAATGCTCCATGGCCCCTCTCATTCCTGTGCTCCATAATAACTTTAATCACATTTCTAGATGACCACTGCCATCACAATGCCCCATGACATTGTCATCACAATTCGCCATGACCATTGTCATCACAATGCTCCATGAACCATGTCATCACTGGGTCCCAGGACACTTGGCATCACAATGATCCATTACCACTTTCATCACAATGCTCCATGACCACTGTCATCTCAATGCTCCATGGCCTTTGTATTCACAATGCTCCATGGCCCCTGTAATCACAGTGCTCCATAACACCTTTCATCATAATGCTCCATGACCACTGCCATCTCAATGCCTCATGACGCCTGTCATCACAATTCTCCAAGGCCCCTCTCATCACAGTGCTCCATGACACTTGTCATCCCATTGCTCCATAACACCTGTCATCACAGTGTTCCCTGCCCATGTCATCAAAATGCTCCATGTCCCCTATAATCACAATGCTCCATGCCTTTTTCCTCACAAAGCTCCAGAATTTTGTCATCACAATGTTCCATGACCGTGGCATCCCGATGCTCCATGGCCCTTGTCATCACAATGCTCCAGAATTCTTGTCATCACAATGTTCCATGAACGTGTCATCACAATGCTACATGACCCTGGTCATCACAGTTCTCCATGACCTTTGTCATCACAATGCTCTATGTCACTTTTCATCACAATTCTCAATGACCACTTTAATCACTATGCTCGCTGACCATTTTCATCACATTTCTCTATTGTCATTACAATTCCCCATGGCCCCTTTCTTCACAATTCTCCATGATGCCTGTCATCACAATGCTCCATGGCTTTTGTTATCACAATGTTCCAGGACCAGTTTCATCACAATACTCCATCCCCCTTGTCATCACAGTGCACAATGAAAGCTTTCATTACAATGCTCCATGACACTTGTCATCACAATGCTCCATGGCCTTTATCGTCACAATGCTCCCAGGCACTTTTCATCACGATATTCCATGAAAACTTTCATCACATTGCTCCATGACCATTGTCATCACAATAGTCCATACCCATGTCAACACAATGCTGCATAATCCCTGTCATCCCAATTCTCCATGACTGCTGTCATCACAATAATCCAGGACAATTTTCATAACAATGCTTCATGCCCCCAGTCATCACAGTGCTCCATGATACCTTTCATCACAATTCCTAGATGATCAATGTCATCACAATGCCCCATGACACCTGTTATCACAATTCGCTATGACCCTTGTCATCACAATACTCGATGAACCGTGTCATCACAGTGTTCCAGGACACATGTCATCACAATCATCCATTAATATTTTCATCACAATGCTCCAATACACCTGTCATCACAATGCTCCATGTCCCCTCTTATCATATTGCTCCATGATCTCTTTCATCACAATGCTCCATGACCACTGTCATCACCATACCTCAAGACGCCTGTCATCTCAGTGCTCCATGGCCCCTTTCATCACAAGGCTCCATGAACCCAGTCATCACAATGTTCCCTGCCCTCTTCGTCACAATGCTCCATGGGCCCTGTCATCACAATGCTCCATGCCCTTGTCATCAAAATTCTCCAGAACTCTTGTCATCATAATGTTCCATGCCAATGTCATCAAAATGTCCCATGACATTTGTCATCACAATGCTCCATGGCCTTTGTCATCACAATGTTCCATGGCCCCTGTCATCACAGTGCTCCTTGATACCTTTCATCACAATTCTACATGACCACTGTCATCACAATGTCCCATTTCAGATGTCATCACAATGATCCATGATCACTTTCATCACAATGCTCCATGAACCCTGTCATCTCAATGCTCCATAGCCTTTGTATTCACAATGCTCCTTGGCCCCTATAATCACAGTGCTCCATGACCCCTTTCATCACAATGCTCCAAGACCGCTGTCATCACAATGCCCCATGACGCCTGCCACCACCAATCTCCAAGGGCTCCCTTACCAAAAAGCTCCATGATCCCTGTCAGTACAATGTTCCATGACACTTTTCATCACAATGCTCCATGACCCCTGTCATCACAAAGTTCTCTGCCCATATCATCACAATGCTACTTGTCACCTTTCATCACAATGCTCCATGCCCTTTCATCACAATGCTCCAGATTTCTTGTCATCACAATGTTCCTTGACCGTGTCATCACAATGCTCCATGACCCGTGTCATCACAAAGCTCCATGACCCCTGGCATCACAATGATCCATGATTCCTTTCCTCACAGTGCTCCAGTACCCTTTTCATCACAATGCTCCATGCCATTGTCAGCACAATTCTCCTTGGACCCTGTCATCAAAATGCTCCATCCCCTTTTCATCACAATGCTCCAGATATCCTATCATTACAATGCTCCATGCCCGTGTCAACACAATGCTCCATGACCCCTGTCATCAAAATGCTTGATGAAACTTGTTATCAGAATGTTCCATGACCCCTGTCATCAAAATGATCCCTGACCGTTGTCATCGCAATGCTGCATGATACCTTTCATCCCAATCCTCTGTGACCGCTGTCATCACAATGCTCCAGGACAACTTTCATCACAATGTTCCATGCCCTGGTCATCAAAATGCTCCAGAACTCTTGTCATCATAATGCTCCATGCCAATGTCATCAAAATGCCCCATGACACTTGTCATCACAATGCTCCATGGCCTTTGTCATCACAATGTTCCATGGCCCCTGTCATCAGAGTGCTCCATGTTACCTTTCAATACAATTCTACATGACCACTGTCATCACAATGCCCCATGACAGATGATACCACAATTCGCCATGGTCCTTGTCATCACAATGCTCCATGAACTGTGTCATCACAAGGTTCCAGGACACTTGTCATCACAATGATCCATGATCACTTTCATCACAATGCTCCATGAACCCTGTCATCTCAATGCTCCATGGCCTTTGTATTCACAATGCTCCATGGCCCCTGTAATCACAGAGCTCCATGACCCCTTTCATCCCAATGCTCCAGAACGCTGTCATCACAATGCCCCATGACGCCTGCCTTCACAAATCTCCAAGACCCCTCTTACCAAAAAGCTCCATGATCCCTGTCAGTACAATGTTCCATGACACTTTTTATCACAATGCTCCATGACCCCTGTCATCAAAAAGTTCTCTGCCCATATCGTCACAATGCTCCTTGTCACCTTTCATCACAATGCACCATGCCCTTTCATCACAATGCTCCAGAATTCTTGTCATCGCAATGTTCCTTGACCGTGTCATCACAATGCTCCATGACCCTTTTCATCACAAAGCTCCATGACCCCTGGCATCACAATGATCCATGATTCCTTTCCTCACAGTGCTCCAGTACCCTTTTCATCACAATGCTCCATGCCATTGTCAGCACAATTCTCCTTGGACCCTGTCATCAAAATGCTCCATCCCCTTTTCATCACATTGCTCCAGATATCCTATCATTACAATGCTCCATGCTCGTGTCTACACAATGCTCCATGACCCCTGTCATCAAAATGCTTTATGAACCTTGTTATCAGAATGTTCCATGACCCCTGTCATCAAAATGATCCATGACCGTTGTCATCACAATGCTGCATGATACCTTTCATCCCAATTCTCTGTGACCGCTGTCATCACAATGCTCCAGGACAACTTTCATCACAATGCTCCATGACCCCTGTCATCACAACGTTCCATGAAAGTTGTCATCAAAATGCTCCATGACCCCGGTCACCACAAGGTTCCCTGCCCTTGTCATCACAATGGTACATGGCCTGGTCATCACAATGTTCCATGGCCTCTGTCATCACCATGCTCCATGGTCTTTCTCATCACATTGCTCTATGACCCCTGTCATCACAATGCTTGATGACCATTGTCATCACAATGTTCCAAGGCCCCTGTCATCACAATGCCTCATGGTCTTTGTAATCACAAAGCTCAATGACCAATGTCATCACAGTGCTCCATGCCGTTGTCATCACAATGCTCCATGGTCCCTTTAATCACAATGCTTCATACTCTTGTCATCACAATGTTCTTTGGCCTTTGTCATCACAGTGCTCCATGATACATTTAATCAAAATTCTACATGACCACTCTCATCACAATGCAAGATGACCAATGTCATCACAATGCCCCATGACACGTGTCATCACAATTCGCCTTGGCCCTTGTCATCTCAATGCTGTATGAAACGTGTCATCAGTAGCTCCCAAGACCCTTGTCATCACAATGCTCCATGAACTCTGTTATCTCAATGTTCCATGGCCTTTGTATTCACAATGCTCCATTGTCCCGATAATCGCGTTGCTCCATGAACACTTTCATCACAATGCTCCTTGACCACTGTCACCATAATGCCCCATGACGTCTCTCATCACTGTGCTCCAAGGCCACTCTCATCAAAATGCTCCATGATCTGTGTCAGCACAATATTGCATGACACTAGTCATCACAATGCTCCATGATCCCTCTAATCACAATGATCCTTGCCAATTTCATCACAATGACGCAAGTCTCCTGTAATCACAATGCTCCATGCCCTTGTCATCACAATGCTCCAGGTCTGTTGTCATCACCATGCTTCATGCCCGTGTCATCACAATGCTCCATGAATCTTGTCTTCACAATGCTCCATGGCCCATGTCATCACAATGCTCCATGGCCCCTCTCATCACAATGCTCTATGGCCTTTGTCATCACAATGCTCCGTGACCCCCGTCAACACAGTGCCTGATGACCCCTGTCATCAAAATGCTAAATGGCACTTGTCATCACAATGCTCTATGATGCCTGTCATCACTATTCTCCATGTCACTTGTTATCACAAGGCTCCATGGCCCCTGTACTCCCAGTACTCCATGACCCCTTTCATCACAATGCCCAATGTCACCTCTGATCACAATTCTCAATGGCATTTGTCATCACGATGCTCCATGACACCTGTCATCACAATGCTCCATGAGACTTGTCATCACAATGCTCCATGGCCCCTCTCATTCCTGTGCTCCATAATAACTTTAATCACATTTCTAGATGACCACTGCCATCACAATGCCCCATGACATTGTCATCACAATTTGCCATGACCATTGTCATCACAATGCTCCATGAACCATGTCATCACAGGGTCCCAGGACACTTGTCCTCACAATGATCCATTACCACTTTCATCACAATGCTCCATGACCACTGTCATCTCAATGCTCCATGGCCTTTGTATTCACAATGCTCCATGGCCCCTGTAATCACAGTGCTCCATAACACCTTTCATCATAATGCTCCATGACCACTGCCATCTCAATGCCTCATGACGCCTGTCATCACAATTCTCCAAGGCCCCTCTCATCACAGTGCTCCATGACACTTGTCATCCCATTGCTCCATAACACCTGTCATCACAGTGTTCCCTGCCCATGTCATCAAAATGCTCCATGTCCCCTATAATCACAATGCTCCATGCCTTTTTCCTCACAAAGCTCCAGAATTTTGTCATCACAATGTTCCATGACCGTGGCATCCCAATGCTCCATGGCCCTTGTCATCACAATGCTCCAGAATTCTTGTCATCACAATGTTCCATGAACGTGTCATCACAATGCTACATGACCCTGGTCATCACAGTTCTCCATGACCTTTGTCATCACAATGCTCTATGTCACTTTTCATCACAATTCTCAATGACCACTTTAATCACTATGCTCGCTGACCATTTTCATCACATTTCTCTATTGTCATTACAATTCCCCATGGCCCCTTTCTTCACAATTCTCCATGATGCCTGTCATCACAATGCTCCATGGCTTTTGTTATCACAATGTTCCAGGACCAGTTTCATCACAATACTCCATCCCCCTTGTCATCACAGTGCACAATGAAAGCTTTCATTACAATGCTCCATGACACTTGTCATCACAATGCTCCATGGCGTTTATCGTCACAATGCTCCCAGGCACCTTTCATCACGATATTCCATGAAAACTTTCATCATAATGCTCCATGACCATTGTCATCACAATAGTCCATACCCATGTTAACACAATGCTGCATAATCCCTGTCATCCCAATTCTCCATGACTGCTGTCATCACAATAATCCAGGACAATTTTCATAACAATGCTTCATGCCCCCAGTCATCACAGTGCTCCATGATACCTTTCATCACAATTCCTAGATGATCAATGTCATCACAATGCCCCATGACACCTGTTATCACAATTCGCTATGACCCTTGTCATCACAATACTCGATGAACCGTGTCATCACAGTGTTCCAGGACACATGTCATCACAATGATCCATTAATATTTTCATCACAATGCTCCAATTCACCTGTCATCACAATGCTCCATGTCCCCTCTTATCATATTGCTCCATGATCTCTTTCATCACAATGCTCCATGACCACTGTCATCACCATACCTCAAGACGCCTGTCATCTCAATGCTCCATGGCCCCTTTCATCACAGTGCTCCATGAACCCAGTCATCACAATGTTCCCTGCCCTCTTCGTCACAATGCTCCATGGGCCCTGTCATCACAATGCTCCATGCCCTTGTCATCAAAATTCTCCAGAACTCTTGTCATCATAATGTTCCATGCCAATGTCATCAAAATGTCCCATGACACTTGTCATCACAATGCTCCATGGCCTTTGTCATCACAATGTTCCATGGCCCCTGTCATCACAGTGCTCCTTGATACCTTTCATCACAATTCTACATGACCACTGTCATCACAATGCCCCATTTCAGATGTCATCACAATTCGCCATGGTCCTTGTCATAACAATGCTCCATGAACCGTGTCATCACAAGGTTTCAGGACACTTGTCATCACAATGATCCATGATCACTTTCATCACAATGCTCCATGAACCCTGTCATCTCAATGCTCCATAGCCTTTGTATTCACAATGCTCCATGGCCCCTGTAATCACAGTGCTCCATGACCCCTTTCATCACAATGCTCCAAGACCGCTGTCATCACAATGCCCCATGACGCCTGCCACCAACAATCTCCAAGGGCTCCCTTACCAAAAAGCTCCATGATCCCTGTCAGTACAATGTTCCATGACACTTTTCATCACAATGCTCCATGACACCTGTCATCACAAAGTTCTCTGCCCATATCATCACAATGCTACTTGTCACCTTTCATCACAATGCTCCGTGCCCTTTCATCACAATGCTCCAGATTTCTTGTCATCACAATGTTCCTTGACCGTGTCATCACAATGCTCCATGACCCGTGTCCTCACAAAGCTCCATGACCCCTGGCATCACAATGATCCATGATTCCTTTCCTCAGAGTGCTCCAGTACCCTTTTCATCACAATGCTCCATGCCATTGTCAGCACAATGCTCCTTGGACCCTGTCATCAAAATGCTCCATCCCCTTTTCATCACAATGCTCCAGATATCCTATCATTACAATGCTCCATGCCCGTGTCAACACAATGCTCCATGACCCCTGTCATCAAAATGCTTGATGAAACTTGTTATCAGAATGTTCCATGACCCCTGTCATCAAAATGATCCCTGACACTTGTCATCGCAATGCTGCATGATACATTTCATCCCAATCCTCTGTGACCGCTGTCATCACAATGCTCCAGGACAACTTTCATAACAATGCTCCATGACCCCTGTCATCACAACGTTCCATGAAAGTTGTCATCAAAATGCTCCATGACCCCGGACACCACAAGGTTCCCTGCCCTTGTCATCACAATGGTACATGGCCTGGTCATCACAATGTTCCATGGCCTCTGTCATCACCATGCTCCATGGTCTTTCTCATCACAATGCTCTATGACCCCTGTCATCACAATGCTTGATGACCATTGTCATCACAATGCTCCAAGGCCCCTGTCATCACAATGCCTCATGGTCTTTGTAATCACAAAGCTCAATGACCAATGTCATCACAGTGCTCCATGCCGTTGTCATCACAATGCTCCATGGTCCCTGTAATCACAATGCTCCATACTCTTGTCATCACAATGTTCCTTGGCCTTTGTCATCACAGTGCTCCATGATACCTTTAATCAAAATTCTACATGACCACTCTCATCACAATGCAAGATGACCAATGTCATCACAATGCCCCATGACACGTGTCATCACAATTCGCCTTGGCCCTTGTCATCTCAATGCTGTATGAAACGTGTCATCAGTAGCTCCCAAGACCCTTGTCATCACAATGCTCCATGAACTCTGTTATCTCAATGTTCCATGGCCTTTGTATTCACAATGCTCCATTGTCCCGATAATCGCGTTGCTCCATGAACACTTTCATCACAATGCTCCTTGACCACTGTCACCATAATGCCCCATGACGTCTCTCATCACTGTGCTCCAAGGCCACTCTCATCAAAATGCTCCATGATCTGTGTCAGCACAATATTGCATGACACTTGTCATCACAATGCTCCATGATCCCTCTAATCACAATGATCCCTGCCAATTTCATCACAATGACCCAAGTCTCCTGTAATCACAATGCTCCATGCCCTTGTCATCACAATGCTCCAGGTCTGTTGTCATCACCATGCTTCATACCCGTGTCATCACAATGCTCCATGAATCTTGTCCTCACAATGCTCCATGGCCCATGTCATCACAATGCTCCATGACCCCTCTCATCACAATGCTCTATGGCCTTTGTCATCACAATGCTCCGTGACCCCCGTCAACACAGTGCCTGATGACCCCTGTCATCAAAATGTTAAATGGCACTTGTCATCACAATGCTCTATGATGCCTGTCATCACTATTCTCCATGTCACTTGTTATCACAAGGCTCCATGGCCCCTGTACTCCCAGTACTCCATGACCCCTTTCATCCCAATGCCCAATGTCACCTCTGATCACAATTCTCAATGGCATTTGTCATCACGATGCTCCATGACACCTGTCATCACAATGCTCCATGAGACTTGTCATCACAATGCTCCATGGCCCCTCTCATTCCTGTGCTCCATAATAACTTTAATCACATTTCTAGATGACCACTGCCATCACAATGCCCCATGACATTGTCATCACAATTCGCCATGACCATTGTCATCACAATGCTCCATGAACCATGTCATCACAGGGTCCCAGGACACTTGTCCTCACAATGATCCATTACCACTTTCATCACAATGCTCCATGACCACTGTCATCTCAATGCTCCATGGCCTTTGTATTCACAATGCTCCATGGCCCCTGTAATCACAGTGCTCCATAACACCTTTCATCATAATGCTCCATGACCACTGCCATCTCAATGCCTCATGACGCCTGTCATCACAATTCTCCAAGGCCCCTCTCATCACAGTGCTCCATGACACTTGTCATCCCATTGCTCCATAACACCTGTCATCACAGTGTTCCCTGCCCATGTCATCAAAATGCTCCATGTCCCCTATAATCACAATGCTCCATGCCTTTTTCCTCACAAAGCTCCAGAATTTTGTCATCACAATGTTCCATGACCGTGGCATCCCAATGCTCCATGGCCCTTGTCATCACAATGCTCCAGAATTCTTGTCATCACAATGTTCCATGAACGTGTCATCACAATGCTACATGACCCTGGTCATCACAGTTCTCCATGACCTTTGTCATCACAATGCTCTATGTCACTTTTCATCACAATTCTCAATGACCACTTTAATCACTATGCTCGCTGACCATTTTCATCACATTTCTCTATTGTCATTACAATTCCCCATGGCCCCTTTCTTCACAATTCTCCATGATGCCTGTCATCACAATGCTCCATGGCTTTTGTTATCACAATGTTCCAGGACCAGTTTCATCACAATACTCCATCCCCCTTGTCATCACAGTGCACAATGAAAGCTTTCATTACAATGCTCCATGACACTTGTCATCACAATGCTCCTTGGCCTTTATCGTCACAATGCTCCCAGGCACTTTTCATCACGATATTCAATGAAAACGTTCATCACATTGCTCCATGACCATTGTCATCACAATAGTCCATACCCATGTCAACACAATGCTGCATAATCCCTGTCATCCCAATTCTCCATGACTGCTGTCATCACAATAATCCAGGACAATTTTCATAACAATGCTTCATGCCCCCAGTCATCACAGTGCTCCATGATACCTTTCATCACAATTCCTAGATGATCAATGTCATCACAATGCCCCATGACACCTGTTATCACAATTCGCTATGACCCTTGTCATCACAATACTCGATGAACCGTGTCATCACAGTGTTCCAGGACACATGTCATCACAATGATCCATTAATATTTTCATCACAATGCTCCAATACACCTGTCATCACAATGCTCCATGTCCCCTCTTATCATATTGCTCCATGATCTCTTTCATCACAATGCTCCATGACCACTGTCATCACCATACCTCAAGACGCCTGTCATCTCAGTGCTCCATGGCCCCTTTCATCACAAGGCTCCATGAACCCAGTCATCACAATGTTCCCTGCCCTCTTCGTCACAATGCTCCATGGGCCCTGTCATCACAATGCTCCATGCCCTTGTCATCAAAATTCTCCAGAACTCTTGTCATCATAATGTTCCATGCCAATGTCATCAAAATGTCCCATGACATTTGTCATCACAATGCTCCATGGCCTTTGTCATCACAATGTTCCATGGCCCCTGTCATCACAGTGCTCCTTGATACCTTTCATCACAATTCTACATGACCACTGTCATCACAATGTCCCATTTCAGATGTCATCACAATGATCCATGATCACTTTCATCACAATGCTCCATGAACCCTGTCATCTCAATGCTCCATAGCCTTTGTATTCACAATGCTCCTTGGCCCCTGTAATCACAGTGCTCCATGACCCCTTTCATCACAATGCTTCAAGACCGCTGTCATCACAATGCCCCATGACGCCTGCCACCACCAATCTCCAAGGGCTCCCTTACCAAAAAGCTCCATGATCCCTGTCAGTACAATGTTCCATGACACTTTTCATCACAATGCTCCATGACCCCTGTCATCACAAAGTTCTCTGCCCATATCATCACAATGCTACTTGTCACCTTTCATCACAATGCTCCATGCCCTTTCATCACAATGCTCCAGATTTCTTGTCATCACAATGTTCCTTGACCGTGTCATCACAATGCTCCATGACCCGTGTCATCACAAAGCTCCATGACCCCTGGCATCACAATGATCCATGATTCCTTTCCTCACAGTGCTCCAGTACCCTTTTCATCACAATGCTCCATGCCATTGTCAGCATAATGCTACTTGGACACTGTCATCAAAATGCTCCATCCCCTTTTCATCACAATGCTCCAGATATCCTATCATTACAATGCTCCATGCCCGTGTCAACACAATGCTCCATGACCCCTGTCATCAAAATGCTTGATGAAACTTGTTATCAGAATGTTCCATGACCCCTGTCATCAAAATGATCCCTGACCGTTGTCATCGCAATGCTGCATGATACCTTTCATCCCAATCCTCTGTGACCGCTGTCATCACAATGCTCCAGGACAACTTTCATCACAATGCTCCATGCCCTGGTCATCAAAATGCTCCAGAACTCTTGTCATCATAATGCTCCATGCCAATGTCATCAAAATGCCCCATGACACTTGTCATCACAATGCTCCATGGCCTTTGTCATCACAATGTTCCATGGCCCCTGTCATCAGAGTGCTCCATGTTACCTTTCAATACAATTCTACATGACCACTGTCATCACAATGCCCCATGACAGATGATACCACAATTCGCCATGGTCCTTGTCATCACAATGCTCCATGAACTGTGTCATCACAAGGTTCCAGGACACTTGTCATCACAATGATCCATGATCACTTTCATCACAATGCTCCATGAACCCTGTCATCTCAATGCTCCATGGCCTTTGTATTCACAATGCTCCATGGCCCCTGTAATCACAGAGCTCCATGACCCCTTTCATCCCAATGCTCCAAGACCGCTGTCATCAAAATGCCCCATGACGCCTGCCTTCACAAATCTCCAAGACCTCTCTTACCAAAAAGCTCCATGATCCCTGTCAGTACAATGTTCCATGACACTTTTTATCACAATGCTCCATGACCCCTGTCATCAAAAAGTTCTCTGCCCATATCGTCACAATGCTCCTTGTCACCTTTCATCACAATGCACCATGCCCTTTCATCACAATGCTCCAGAATTCTTGTCATCGCAATGTTCCTTGACCGTGTCATCACAATGCTCCATGACCCGTGTCATCACAAAGCTCCATGACCCCTGGCATCACAATGATCCATGATTCCTTTCCTCACAGTGCTCCAGTACCCTTTTCATCACAATGCTCCATGCCATTGTCAGCACAATTCTCCTTGGACCCTGTCATCAAAATGCTCCATCCCCTTTTCATCACAATGCTCCAGATATCCTATCATTACAATGCTCCATGCTCGTGTCAACACAATGCTCCATGACCCCTGTCATCAAAATGCTTTATGAACCTTGTTATCAGAATGTTCCATGACCCCTGTCATCCAAATGATCCATGACCGTTGTCATCACAATGCTGCATGATACCTTTCATCCCAATTCTCTGTGACCGCTGTCATCACAATGCTCCAGGACAACTTTCATCACAATGCTCCATGACCCCTGTCATCACAACGTTCCATGAAAGTTGTCATCAAAATGCTCCATGACCCCGGTCACCACAAGGTTCCCTGCCCTTGTCATCACAATGGTACATGGCCTGGTCATCACAATGTTCCATGGCCTCTGTCATCACCATGCTCCATGGTCTTTCTCATCACAATGCTCTATGACCCCTGTCATCACAATGCTTGATGACCATTGTCATCACAATGCTCCAAGGCCCCTGTCATCACAATGCCTCATGGTCTTTGTAATCACAATGCTCAATGACCAATGTCATCACAGTGCTCCATGCCGTTGTCATCACAATGCTCCATGGTCCCTGTAATCACAATGCTCCATACCCTTGTCATCACAATGCTCCAGAACACTTGTCATCATAATGCTCCATTCCCGTGTCATCACATTGCTGAATGACACTTGTCATCACAATGTTCCTTGGCCTTTGTCATCACAGTGCTCCATGATACCTTTAATCAAAATTCTACATGACCACTCTCATCACAATGCAAGATGACCAATGTCATCACAATGCCCCATGACACGTGTCATCACAATTCGCCTTGGCCCTTGTCATCTCAATGCTGTATGAAACGTGTCATCAGTAGCTCCCAAGACCCTTGTCATCACAATGCTCCATGAACTCTGTTATCTCAATGTTCCATGGCCTTTGTATTCACAATGCTCCATTGTCCCGATAATCGCGTTGCTCCATGAACACTTTCATCACAATGCTCCTTGACCACTGTCACCATAATGCCCCATGACGTCTCTCATCACTGTGCTCCAAGGCCACTCTCATCAAAATGCTCCATGATCTGTGTCAGCACAATATTGCATGACACTTGTCATCACAATGCTCCATGATCCCTCTAATCACAATGATCCCTGCCAATTTCATCACAATGACCCAAGTCTCCTGTAATCACAATGCTCCATGCCCTTGTCATCACAATGCTCCAGGTCTGTTGTCATCACCATGCTTCATACCCGTGTCATCACAATGCTCCATGAATCTTGTCCTCACAATGCTCCATGGCCCATGTCATCACAATGCTCCATGACCCCTCTCATCACAATGCTCTATGGCCTTTGTCATCACAATGCTCCGTGACCCCCGTCAACACAGTGCCTGATGACCCCTGTCATCAAAATGTTAAATGGCACTTGTCATCACAATGCTCTATGATGCCTGTCATCACTATTCTCCATGTCACTTGTTATCACAAGGCTCCATGGCCCCTGTACTCCCAGTACTCCATGACCCCTTTCATCCCAATGCCCAATGTCACCTCTGATCACAATTCTCAATGGCATTTGTCATCACGATGCTCCATGACACCTGTCATCACAATGCTCCATGAGACTTGTCATCACAATGCTCCATGGCCCCTCTCATTCCTGTGCTCCATAATAACTTTAATCACATTTCTAGATGACCACTGCCATCACAATGCCCCATGACATTGTCATCACAATTCGCCATGACCATTGTCATCACAATGCTCCATGAACCATGTCATCACAGGGTCCCAGGACACTTGTCCTCACAATGATCCATTACCACTTTCATCACAATGCTCCATGACCACTGTCATCTCAATGCTCCATGGCCTTTGTATTCACAATGCTCCATGGCCCCTGTAATCACAGTGCTCCATAACACCTTTCATCATAATGCTCCATGACCACTGCCATCTCAATGCCTCATGACGCCTGTCATCACAATTCTCCAAGGCCCCTCTCATCACAGTGCTCCATGACACTTGTCATCCCATTGCTCCATAACACCTGTCATCACAGTGTTCCCTGCCCATGTCATCAAAATGCTCCATGTCCCCTATAATCACAATGCTCCATGCCTTTTTCCTCACAAAGCTCCAGAATTTTGTCATCACAATGTTCCATGACCGTGGCATCCCAATGCTCCATGGCCCTTGTCATCACAATGCTCCAGAATTCTTGTCATCACAATGTTCCATGAACGTGTCATCACAATGCTACATGACCCTGGTCATCACAGTTCTCCATGACCTTTGTCATCACAATGCTCTATGTCACTTTTCATCACAATTCTCAATGACCACTTTAATCACTATGCTCGCTGACCATTTTCATCACATTTCTCTATTGTCATTACAATTCCCCATGGCCCCTTTCTTCACAATTCTCCATGATGCCTGTCATCACAATGCTCCATGGCTTTTGTTATCACAATGTTCCAGGACCAGTTTCATCACAATACTCCATCCCCCTTGTCATCACAGTGCACAATGAAAGCTTTCATTACAATGCTCCATGACACTTGTCATCACAATGCTCCTTGGCCTTTATCGTCACAATGCTCCCAGGCACTTTTCATCACGATATTCAATGAAAACGTTCATCACATTGCTCCATGACCATTGTCATCACAATAGTCCATACCCATGTCAACACAATGCTGCATAATCCCTGTCATCCCAATTCTCCATGACTGCTGTCATCACAATAATCCAGGACAATTTTCATAACAATGCTTCATGCCCCCAGTCATCACAGTGCTCCATGATACCTTTCATCACAATTCCTAGATGATCAATGTCATCACAATGCCCCATGACACCTGTTATCACAATTCGCTATGACCCTTGTCATCACAATACTCGATGAACCGTGTCATCACAGTGTTCCAGGACACATGTCATCACAATGATCCATTAATATTTTCATCACAATGCTCCAATACACCTGTCATCACAATGCTCCATGTCCCCTCTTATCATATTGCTCCATGATCTCTTTCATCACAATGCTCCATGACCACTGTCATCACCATACCTCAAGACGCCTGTCATCTCAGTGCTCCATGGCCCCTTTCATCACAAGGCTCCATGAACCCAGTCATCACAATGTTCCCTGCCCTCTTCGTCACAATGCTCCATGGGCCCTGTCATCACAATGCTCCATGCCCTTGTCATCAAAATTCTCCAGAACTCTTGTCATCATAATGTTCCATGCCAATGTCATCAAAATGTCCCATGACATTTGTCATCACAATGCTCCATGGCCTTTGTCATCACAATGTTCCATGGCCCCTGTCATCACAGTGCTCCTTGATACCTTTCATCACAATTCTACATGACCACTGTCATCACAATGTCCCATTTCAGATGTCATCACAATGATCCATGATCACTTTCATCACAATGCTCCATGAACCCTGTCATCTCAATGCTCCATAGCCTTTGTATTCACAATGCTCCTTGGCCCCTGTAATCACAGTGCTCCATGACCCCTTTCATCACAATGCTTCAAGACCGCTGTCATCACAATGCCCCATGACGCCTGCCACCACCAATCTCCAAGGGCTCCCTTACCAAAAAGCTCCATGATCCCTGTCAGTACAATGTTCCATGACACTTTTCATCACAATGCTCCATGACCCCTGTCATCACAAAGTTCTCTGCCCATATCATCACAATGCTACTTGTCACCTTTCATCACAATGCTCCATGCCCTTTCATCACAATGCTCCAGATTTCTTGTCATCACAATGTTCCTTGACCGTGTCATCACAATGCTCCATGACCCGTGTCATCACAAAGCTCCATGACCCCTGGCATCACAATGATCCATGATTCCTTTCCTCACAGTGCTCCAGTACCCTTTTCATCACAATGCTCCATGCCATTGTCAGCATAATGCTACTTGGACACTGTCATCAAAATGCTCCATCCCCTTTTCATCACAATGCTCCAGATATCCTATCATTACAATGCTCCATGCCCGTGTCAACACAATGCTCCATGACCCCTGTCATCAAAATGCTTGATGAAACTTGTTATCAGAATGTTCCATGACCCCTGTCATCAAAATGATCCCTGACCGTTGTCATCGCAATGCTGCATGATACCTTTCATCCCAATCCTCTGTGACCGCTGTCATCACAATGCTCCAGGACAACTTTCATCACAATGCTCCATGCCCTGGTCATCAAAATGCTCCAGAACTCTTGTCATCATAATGCTCCATGCCAATGTCATCAAAATGCCCCATGACACTTGTCATCACAATGCTCCATGGCCTTTGTCATCACAATGTTCCATGGCCCCTGTCATCAGAGTGCTCCATGTTACCTTTCAATACAATTCTACATGACCACTGTCATCACAATGCCCCATGACAGATGATACCACAATTCGCCATGGTCCTTGTCATCACAATGCTCCATGAACTGTGTCATCACAAGGTTCCAGGACACTTGTCATCACAATGATCCATGATCACTTTCATCACAATGCTCCATGAACCCTGTCATCTCAATGCTCCATGGCCTTTGTATTCACAATGCTCCATGGCCCCTGTAATCACAGAGCTCCATGACCCCTTTCATCCCAATGCTCCAAGACCGCTGTCATCAAAATGCCCCATGACGCCTGCCTTCACAAATCTCCAAGACCTCTCTTACCAAAAAGCTCCATGATCCCTGTCAGTACAATGTTCCATGACACTTTTTATCACAATGCTCCATGACCCCTGTCATCAAAAAGTTCTCTGCCCATATCGTCACAATGCTCCTTGTCACCTTTCATCACAATGCACCATGCCCTTTCATCACAATGCTCCAGAATTCTTGTCATCGCAATGTTCCTTGACCGTGTCATCACAATGCTCCATGACCCGTGTCATCACAAAGCTCCATGACCCCTGGCATCACAATGATCCATGATTCCTTTCCTCACAGTGCTCCAGTACCCTTTTCATCACAATGCTCCATGCCATTGTCAGCACAATTCTCCTTGGACCCTGTCATCAAAATGCTCCATCCCCTTTTCATCACAATGCTCCAGATATCCTATCATTACAATGCTCCATGCTCGTGTCAACACAATGCTCCATGACCCCTGTCATCAAAATGCTTTATGAACCTTGTTATCAGAATGTTCCATGACCCCTGTCATCCAAATGATCCATGACCGTTGTCATCACAATGCTGCATGATACCTTTCATCCCAATTCTCTGTGACCGCTGTCATCACAATGCTCCAGGACAACTTTCATCACAATGCTCCATGACCCCTGTCATCACAACGTTCCATGAAAGTTGTCATCAAAATGCTCCATGACCCCGGTCACCACAAGGTTCCCTGCCCTTGTCATCACAATGGTACATGGCCTGGTCATCACAATGTTCCATGGCCTCTGTCATCACCATGCTCCATGGTCTTTCTCATCACAATGCTCTATGACCCCTGTCATCACAATGCTTGATGACCATTGTCATCACAATGCTCCAAGGCCCCTGTCATCACAATGCCTCATGGTCTTTGTAATCACAATGCTCAATGACCAATGTCATCACAGTGCTCCATGCCGTTGTCATCACAATGCTCCATGGTCCCTGGAATCACAATGCTCCATACCCTTGTCATCACAATGCTCCAGAACACTTGTCATCATAATGCTCCATTCCCGTGTCATCACATTGCTGAATGACACTTGTCATCACAATGTTCCTTGGCCTTTGTCATCACAGTGCTCCATGATACCTTTAATCAAAATTCTACATGACCACTCTCATCACAATGCAAGATGACCAATGTCATCACAATGCCCCATGACACGTGTCATCACAATTCGCCTTGGCCCTTGTCATCTCAATGCTGTATGAAACGTGTCATCAGTAGCTCCCAAGACCCTTGTCATCACAATGCTCCATGAACTCTGTTATCTCAATGTTCCATGGCCTTTGTATTCACAATGCTCCATTGTCCCGATAATCGCGTTGCTCCATGAACACTTTCATCACAATGCTCCTTGACCACTGTCACCATAATGCCCCATGACGTCTCTCATCACTGTGCTCCAAGGCCACTCTCATCAAAATGCTCCATGATCTGTGTCAGCACAATATTGCATGACACTTGTCATCACAATGCTCCATGATCCCTCTAATCACAATGATCCCTGCCAATTTCATCACAATGACCCAAGTCTCCTGTAATCACAATGCTCCATGCCCTTGTCATCACAATGCTCCAGGTCTGTTGTCATCACCATGCTTCATGCCTGTGTCATCACAATGCTCCATGAATCTTGTCTTCACAATGCTCCATGGCCCATGTCATCACAATGCTCCATGACCCCTCTCATCACAATGCTCTATGGCCTTTGTCATCACAATGCTCCGTGACCCCCGTCAACACAATGCCTGATGACCCCTGTCATCAAAATGCTAAATGGCACTTGTCATCACAATGCTCTATGATGCCTGTCATCACTGTTCTCCATGTCACTTGTTATCACAAGGCTCCATGGCCCCTGTACTCCCAGTACTCCATGACCCCTTTCATCACAATGCCCAATGTCACCTCTGATCACAATTCTCAATGGCATTTGTCATCACGATGCTCCATGACACCTGTCATCACAATGCTCCTTGAGACTTGTTATCACAATGCTCAATGGCCCCTCTCATTACTGTGCTCCATAATAACTTTAATCACATTTCTAGATGACCACTGCCATCACAATGCCCCATGACATTGTCATCACAATTCGCCATGACCATTGTCATCACAATGCTCCATGAACCATGTCATCACAGGGTCCCAGGACACTTGGCATCACAATGATCCATTACCACTTTCATCACAATGCTCCATGACCACTGTCATCTCAATGCTCCACGGCCTTTGTATTCACAATGCTCCATGGCCCCTGTAATCACAGTGCTCCATAACACCTTTCATCATAATGCTCCATGACCACTGCCATCTCAATGCCTCATGACGCCTGTCATCACAATTCTCCAAGGCCCCTCTCATCACAGTGCTCCATGACACTTGTCATCCCATTGCTCCATAACACCTGTCATCACAGTGTTCCCTGCCCATGTCATCAAAATGCTCCATGTCCCCTATAATCACAATGCTCCATGCCTTTTTCCTCACAAAGCTCCAGAATTTTGTCATCACAATGTTCCATGACCGTGGCATCCCAATGCTCCATGGCCCTTGTCATCACAATGCTCCAGAATTCTTGTCATCACAATGTTCCATGAACGTGTCATCACAATGCTACATGACCCTGGTCATCACAGTTCTCCATGACCTTTGTCATCACAATGCTCTATGTCACTTTTCATCACAATTCTCAATGACCACTTTAATCACTATGCTCGCTGACCATTTTCATCACATTTCTCTATTGTCATTACAATTCCCCATGGCTCCTTTCTTCACAATTCTCCATGATGCCTGTCATCACAATGCTCCATGGCTTTTGTTTTCACAATGTTCCAGGACCAGTTTCATCACAATACTCCATCCCCCTTGTCATCACAGTGCACAATGAAAGCTTTCATTACAATGCTCCATGACACTTGTCATCACAATGCTCCTTGGTCTTTATCGTCACAATGCTCCCAGGCACTTTTCATCACGATATTCAATGAAAACGTTCATCACATTGCTCCATGACCATTGTCATCACAATAGTCCATACCCATGTCAACACAATGCTGCATAATCCCTGTCATCCCAATTCTCCATGACTGCTGTCATCACAATAATCCAGGACAATTTTCATAACAATGCTTCATGCCCCCAGTCATCACAGTGCTCCATGATACCTTTCATCACAATTCCTAGATGATCAATGTCATCACAATGCCCCATGACACCTGTTATCACAATTCGCTATGACCCTTGTCATCACAATACTCGATGAACCGTGTCATCACAGTGTTCCAGGACACATGTCATCACAATGATCCATTAATATTTTCATCACAATGCTCCAATACACCTGTCATCACAATGCTCCATGTCCCCTCTTATCATATTGCTCCATGATCTCTTTCATCACAATGCTCCATGACCACTGTCATCACCATACCTCAAGACGCCTGTCATCTCAGTGCTCCATGGCCCCTTTCATCACAAGGCTCCATGAACCCAGTCATCACAATGTTCCCTGCCCTCTTCGTCACAATGCTCCATGGGCCCTGTCATCACAATGCTCCATGCCCTTGTCATCAAAATTCTCCAGAACTCTTGTCATCATAATGTTCCATGCCAATGTCATCAAAATGTCCCATGACATTTGTCATCACAATGCTCCATGGCCTTTGTCATCACAATGTTCCATGGCCCCTGTCATCACAGTGCTCCTTGATAACTTTCATCACAATTCTACATGACCACTGTCATCACAATGTCCCATTTCAGATGTCATCACAATGATCCATGATCACTTTCATCACAATGCTCCATGAACCCTGTCATCTCAATGCTCCATAGCCTTTGTATTCACAATGCTCCTTGGCCCCTGTAATCACAGTGCTCCATGACCCCTTTCATCACAATGCTTCAAGACCGCTGTCATCACAATGCCCCATGACGCCTGCCACCACCAATCTCCAAGGGCTCCCTTACCAAAAAGCTCCATGATCCCTGTCAGTACAATGTTCCATGACACTTTTCATCACAATGCTCCATGACCCCTGTCATCACAAAGTTCTCTGCCCATATCATCACAATGCTACTTGTCACCTTTCATCACAATGCTCCATGCCCTTTCATCACAATGCTCCAGATTTCTTGTCATCACAATGTTCCTTGACCGTGTCATCACAATGCTCCATGACCCGTGTCATCACAAAGCTCCATGACCCCTGGCATCACAATGATCCATGATTCCTTTCCTCACAGTGCTCCAGTACCCTTTTCATCACAATGCTCCATGCCATTGTCAGCACAATTCTCCTTGGACCCTGTCATCAAAATGCTCCATCCCCTTTTCATCACAATGCTCCAGATATCCTATCATTACAATGCTCCATGCCCGTGTCAACACAATGCTCCATGACCCCTGTCATCAAAATGCTTGATGAAACTTGTTATCAGAATGTTCCATGACCCCTGTCATCAAAATGATCCCTGACCGTTGTCATCGCAATGCTGCATGATACCTTTCATCCCAATCCTCTGTGACCGCTGTCATCACAATGCTCCAGGACAACTTTCATCACAATGCTCCATGCCCTGGTCATCAAAATGCTCCAGAACTCTTGTCATCATAATGCTCCATGCCAATGTCATCAAAATGCCCCATGACACTTGTCATCACAATGCTCCATGGCCTTTGTCATCACAATGTTCCATGGCCCCTGTCATCAGAGTGCTCCATGTTACCTTTCAATACAATTCTACATGACCACTGTCATCACAATGCCCCATGACAGATGATACCACAATTCGCCATGGTCCTTGTCATCACAATGCTCCATGAACTGTGTCATCACAAGGTTCCAGGACACTTGTCATCACAATGATCCATGATCACTTTCATCACAATGCTCCATGAACCCTGTCATCTCAATGCTCCATGGCCTTTGTATTCACAATGCTCCATGGCCCCTGTAATCACAGAGCTCCATGACCCCTTTCATCCCAATGCTCCAAGACCGCTGTCATCAAAATGCCCCATGACGCCTGCCTTCACAAATCTCCAAGACCTCTCTTACCAAAAAGCTCCATGATCCCTGTCAGTACAATGTTCCATGACACTTTTTATCACAATGCTCCATGACCCCTGTCATCAAAAAGTTCTCTGCCCATATCGTCACAATGCTCCTTGTCACCTTTCATCACAATGCACCATGCCCTTTCATCACAATGCTCCAGAATTCTTGTCATCGCAATGTTCCTTGACCGTGTCATCACAATGCTCCATGACCCGTGTCATCACAAAGCTCCATGACCCCTGGCATCACAATGATCCATGATTCCTTTCCTCACAGTGCTCCAGTACCCTTTTCATCACAATGCTCCATGCCATTGTCAGCACAATTCTCCTTGGACCCTGTCATCAAAATGCTCCATCCCCTTTTCATCACAATGCTCCAGATATCCTATCATTACAATGCTCCATGCTCGTGTCAACACAATGCTCCATGACCCCTGTCATCAAAATGCTTTATGAACCTTGTTATCAGAATGTTCCATGACCCCTGTCATCCAAATGATCCATGACCGTTGTCATCACAATGCTGCATGATACCTTTCATCCCAATTCTCTGTGACCGCTGTCATCACAATGCTCCAGGACAACTTTCATCACAATGCTCCATGACCCCTGTCATCACAACGTTCCATGAAAGTTGTCATCAAAATGCTCCATGACCCCGGTCACCACAAGGTTCCCTGCCCTTGTCATCACAATGGTACATGGCCTGGTCATCACAATGTTCCATGGCCTCTGTCATCACCATGCTCCATGGTCTTTCTCATCACAATGCTCTATGACCCCTGTCATCACAATGCTTGATGACCATTGTCATCACAATGCTCCAAGGCCCCTGTCATCACAATGCCTCATGGTCTTTGTAATCACAATGCTCAATGACCAATGTCATCACAGTGCTCCATGCCGTTGTCATCACAATGCTCCATGGTCCCTGTAATCACAATGCTCCATACCCTTGTCATCACAATGCTCCAGAACACTTGTCATCATAATGCTCCATTCCCGTGTCATCACATTGCTGAATGACACTTGTCATCACAATGTTCCTTGGCCTTTGTCATCACAGTGCTCCATGATACCTTTAATCAAAATTCTACATGACCACTCTCATCACAATGCAAGATGACCAATGTCATCACAATGCCCCATGACACGTGTCATCACAATTCGCCTTGGCCCTTGTCATCTCAATGCTGTATGAAACGTGTCATCAGTAGCTCCCAAGACCCTTGTCATCACAATGCTCCATGAACTCTGTTATCTCAATGTTCCATGGCCTTTGTATTCACAATGCTCCATTGTCCCGATAATCGCGTTGCTCCATGAACACTTTCATCACAATGCTCCTTGACCACTGTCACCATAATGCCCCATGACGTCTCTCATCACTGTGCTCCAAGGCCACTCTCATCAAAATGCTCCATGATCTGTGTCAGCACAATATTGCATGACACTTGTCATCACAATGCTCCATGATCCCTCTAATCACAATGATCCCTGCCAATTTCATCACAATGACCCAAGTCTCCTGTAATCACAATGCTCCATGCCCTTGTCATCACAATGCTCCAGGTCTGTTGTCATCACCATGCTTCATGCCTGTGTCATCACAATGCTCCATGAATCTTGTCTTCACAATGCTCCATGGCCCATGTCATCACAATGCTCCATGACCCCTCTCATCACAATGCTCTATGGCCTTTGTCATCACAATGCTCCGTGACCCCCGTCAACACAATGCCTGATGACCCCTGTCATCAAAATGCTAAATGGCACTTGTCATCACAATGCTCTATGATGCCTGTCATCACTATTCTCCATGTCACTTGTTATCACAAGGCTCCATGGCCCCTGTACTCCCAGTACTCCATGACCCCTTTCATCACAATGCCCAATGTCACCTCTGATCACAATTCTCAATGGCATTTGTCATCACGATGCTCCATGACACCTGTCATCACAATGCTCCTTGAGACTTGTTATCACAATGCTCAATGGCCCCTCTCATTACTGTGCTCCATAATAACTTTAATCACATTTCTAGATGACCACTGCCATCACAATGCCCCATGACATTGTCATCACAATTCGCCATGACCATTGTCATCACAATGCTCCATGAACCATGTCATCACAGGGTCCCAGGACACTTGGCATCACAATGATCCATTACCACTTTCATCACAATGCTCCATGACCACTGTCATCTCAATGCTCCACGGCCTTTGTATTCACAATGCTCCATGGCCCCTGTAATCACAGTGCTCCATAACACCTTTCATCATAATGCTCCATGACCACTGCCATCTCAATGCCTCATGACGCCTGTCATCACTATTCTCCAAGGCCCCTCTCATCACAGTGCTCCATGACACTTGTCATCCCATTGCTCCATAACACCTGTCATCACAGTGTTCCCTGCCCATGTCATCAAAATGCTCCATGTCCCCTATAATCACAATGCTCCATGCCTTTTTCCTCACAAAGCTCCAGAATTTTGTCATCACAATGTTCCATGACCGTGGCATCCCAATGCTCCATGGCCCTTGTCATCACAATGCTCCAGAATTCTTGTCATCACAATGTTCCATGAACGTGTCATCACAATGCTACATGACCCTGGTCATCACAGTTCTCCATGACCTTTGTCATCACAATGCTCTATGTCACTTTTCATCACAATTCTCAATGACCACTTTAATCACTATGCTCGCTGACCATTTTCATCACATTTCTCTATTGTCATTACAATTCCCCATGGCCCCTTTCTTCACAATTCTCCATGATGCCTGTCATCACAATGCTCCATGGCTTTTGTTATCACAATGCTCCAGGACCAGTTTCATCACAATACTCCATCCCCCTTGTCATCACAGTGCACAATGAAAGCTTTCATTACAATGCTCCATGACACTTGTCATCACAATGCTCCATGGCCTTTATCGTCACAGTGCTCCCAGGCACTTTTCATCACGATATTCCATGAAAACTTTCATCACATTGCTCCATGACCATTGTCATCACAATAGTCCATACCCATGTCAACACAATGCTGCATAATCCCTGTCATCCCAATTCTCCATGACTGCTGTCATCACAATAATCCAGGACAATTTTCATAACAATGCTTCATGCCCCCAGTCATCACAGTGCTCCATGATACCTTTCATCACAATTCCTAGATGATCAATGTCATCACAATGCCCCATGACACCTGTTATCACAATTCGCTATGACCCTTGTCATCACAATACTCGATGAACCGTGTCATCACAGTGTTCCAGGACACATGTCATCACAATGATCCATTAATATTTTCATCACAATGCTCCAATACACCTGTCATCACAATGCTCCATGTCCCCTCTTATCATATTGCTCCATGATCTCTTTCATCACAATGCTCCATGACCACTGTCATCACCATACCTCAAGACGCCTGTCATCTCAGTGCTCCATGGCCCCTTTCATCACAAGGCTCCATGAACCCAGTCATCACAATGTTCCCTGCCCTCTTCATCACAATGCTCCATGGGCCCTGTCATCACAATGCTCCATGCCCTTGTCATCAAAATTCTCCAGAACTCTTGTCATCATAATGTTCCATGCCAATGTCATCAAAATGTCCCATGACACTTGTCATCACAATGCTCCATGGCCCCTGTCATCACAGTGCTCCTTGATACCTTTCATCACAATTCTACATGACCACTGTCATCACAATGCCCCATTTCAGATGTCATCACAATTCGCCATGGTCCTTGTCATAACAATGCTCCATGAACCGTGTCATCACAAGGTTTCAGGACACTTGTCATCACAATGATCCATGAACACTTTCATCACAATGCTCCCTGAACCCTGTCATCTCAATGCTCCTTAGCCTTTGTATTCACAATGCTCCATGGCCCCTGTAATCACAGTGCTCCATGACCCCTTTCATCACAATGCTCCAAGACTGCTGTCATCACAATGCCCCATGACGCCTGCCACCACCAATCTCCAAGGGCTCCCTTACCAAAAAGCTCCATGATCCCTGTCAGTACAATGTTCCATGACACTTTTCATCACAATGCTCCATGACCCCTGTCATCACAAAGTTCTCTGCCCATATCATCACAATGCTCCTTGTCACCTATCATCACAATGCTCCATGCCCTTTCATCACAATGCTCCAGATTTCTTGTCATCACAATGTTCCTTGACCGTGTCATCACAATGCTCCATGACCCGTGTCATCACAAAGCTCCATGACCCCTGGCATCACAATGATCCATGATTCCTTTCCTCACAGTGCTCCAGTACCCTTTTCATCACAATGCTCCATGCCATTGTCAGCACAATTCTCCTTGGACCCTGTCATCAAAATGCTCCATCCCTTTTTCATCACAATGCTCCAGATATCCTATCATTACAATGCTCCATGCCCGTGTCAACACAATGCTCCATGACCCCTGTCATCAAAATGCTTGATGAAACTTGTTATCAGAATGTTCCATGACCCCTGTCATCAAAATGATCCCTGACCGTTGTCATCACAATGCTGCATGATACCTTTCATCCCAATCCTCTGTGACCGCTGTCATCACAATGCTCCAGGACAACTTTCATCACAATGCTCCATGCCCTGGTCATCAAAATGCTCCAGAACTCTTGTCATCATAATGCTCCATGCCCATGTCATCAAAATGCCCCATGACACTTGTCATCACAATGCTCCATGGCCTTTGTCATCACAATGTTCCATGGCCCCTGTCATCAGAGTGCTCCATGTTACCTTTCAATACAATTCTACATGACCACTGCCATCACAATGCCCCATGACAGATGATACCACAATTCGCCATGGTCCTTGTCATCACAATGCTCCATGAACTGTGTCATCACAAGGTTCCAGGACACTTGTCATCACAATGATCCATGATCACTTTCATCACAATGCTCCATGAACCCTGTCATCTCAATGCTCCATGGCCTTTGTATTCACAATGCTCCATGGCCCCTGTAATCACAGAGCTCCATGACCCCTTTCATCCCAATGCTCCAAGACCGCTGTCATCAAAATGCCCCATGACGCCTGCCTTCACAAATCTCCAAGACCTCTCTTACCAAAAAGCTCCATGATCCCTGTCAGTACAATGTTCCATGACACTTTTTATCACAATGCTCCATGACCCCTGTCATCAAAAAGTTCTCTGCCCATATCGTCACAATGCTCCTTGTCACCTTTCATCACAATGCTCCATGCCCTTTCATCACAATGCTCCAGAATTCTTGTCATCGCAATGTTCCTTGACAGTGTCATCACAATGCTCCATGACCCGTGTCATCACAAAGCTCCATGACCCCTGGCATCACAATGATCCATGATTCCTTTCCTCACAGTGCTCCAGTACCCTTTTCATCACAATGCTCCATGCCATTGTCAGCACAATTCTCCTTGGACCCTGTCATCAAAATGCTCCATCCCCTTTTCATCACAATGCTCCAGATATCCTATCATTACAATGCTCCATGCTCGTGTCAACACAATGCTCCATGACCCCTGTCATCAAAATGCTTTATGAACCTTGTTATCAGAATGTTCCATGACCCCTGTCATCCAAATGATCCATGACCGTTGTCATCACAATGCTGCATGATACCTTTCATCCCAATTCTCTGTGACAGCTGTCATCACAATGCTCCAGGACAACTTTCATCACAATGCTCCATGACCCCTGTCATCACAACGTTCCATGAAAGTTGTCATCAAAATGCTCCATGACCCCGGTCACCACAAGGTTCCCTGCCCTTGTCATCACAATGGTACATGGCCTGGTCATCACAATGTTCCATGGCCTCTGTCATCACCATGCTCCATGGTCTTTCTCATCACAATGCTCTATGACCCCTGTCATCACAATGCTTGATGACCATTGTCATCACAATGCTCCAAGGCCCCTGTCATCACAATGCCTCATGGTCTTTTTAATCACAAAGCTCAATGACCAATGTCATCACAGTGCTCCATGCCGTTGTCATCACAATGCTCCATGGTCCCTGTAATCACAATGCTCCATACCCTTGTCATCACAATGCTCCAGAACACTTGTCATCATAATGCTCCATTCCCGTGTCATCACATTGCTGAATGACACTTGTCATCACAATGTTCCTTGGCCTTTGTCATCACAGTGCTCCATGATACCTTTAATCAAAATTCTACATGACCACTCTCATCACAATGCAAGATGACCAATGTCATCACAATGCCCCATGACACGTGTCATCACAATTCGCCTTGGCCCTTGTCATCTCAATGCTGTATGAAACGTGTCATCAGTAGCTCCCAAGACCCTTGTCATCACAATGCTCCATGAACTCTGTTATCTCAATGTTCCATGGCCTTTGTATTCACAATGCTCCATTGTCCCGATAATCGCGTTGCTCCATGAACACTTTCATCACAATGCTCCTTGACCACTGTCACCATAATGCCCCATGACGTCTCTCATCACTGTGCTCCAAGGCCACTCTCATCAAAATGCTCCATGATCTGTGTCAGCACAATATTGCATGACACTTGTCATCACAATGCTCCATGATCCCTCTAATCACAATGATCCCTGCCAATTTCATCACAATGACCCAAGTCTCCTGTAATCACAATGCTCCATGCCCTTGTCATCACAATGCTCCAGGTCTGTTGTCATCACCGTGCTTCCTGCCCGTGTCATCACAATGCTCCATGAATCTTGTCTTCGCAATGCTCCATGGCCCATGTCATCACAATGCTCCATGACCCCTCTCATCACAATGCTCTATGGCCTTTGTCATCACAATGCTCCGTGACCCCCATCAACACAATGCCTGATGACCCCTGTCATCAAAATGCTAAATGGCACTTGTCATCACAATGCTCTATGATGCCTGTCATCACTATTCTCCATGTCACTTGTTATCACAAGGCTCCATGGCCCCTGTACTCCCAGTACTCCATGACCCCTTTCATCACAATGCCCAATGTCACCTCTGATCACAATTCTCAATGGCATTTGTCATCACGATGCTCCATGACACCTGTCATCACAATGCTCCATGAGACTTGTCATCACAATGCTCCATGGCCCCTCTCATTACTGTGCTCCATAATAACTTTAATCACATTTCTAGATGACCACTGCCATCACAATGCCCCATGACATTGTCATCACAATTCGCCATGACCATTGTCATCACAATGCTCCATGAACCATGTCATCACAGGGTCCCAGGACACTTGTCATCACAATGATCCATTACCACTTTCATCACAATGCTCCATGACCACTGTCATCTCAATGCTCCATGGCCTTTGTATTCACAATGCTCCATGGCCCCTGTAATCACAGTGCTCCATAACACCTTTCATCATAATGCTCCATGACCACTGCCACCTCAATGCCTCATGACGCCTGTCATCACAATTCTCCAAGGCCCCTCTCATCACAGTGCTCCATGACACTTGTCATCCCATTGCTCCATAACACCTGTCATCACAGTGTTCCCTGCCCATGTCATCAAAATGCTCCATGTCCCCTATAATCACAATGCTCCATGCCTTTTTCCTCACAAAGCTCCAGAATTTTGTCATCACAATGTTCCATGACCGTGGCATCACAATGCTCCATGGCCCTTGTCATCACAATGCTCCAGAATTCTTGTCATCACAATGTTCCATGAACGTGTCATCACAATGCTACATGGCCCTGGTCATCACAGTTCTCCATGACCTTTGTCATCACAATGCTCTATGTCACTTTTCATCTCAATTCTCAATGACCACTTTAATCACTATGCTCGCTGACCATTTTCATCACATTTGTCTATTGTCATTACAATTCCCCATGGCCCCTTTCTTCACAATTCTCCATGATGCCTGTCATCACAATGCTCCATGGCTTTTGTTATCACAATGCTCCAGGACCAGTTTCATCACAGTACTCCATCCCCCTTGTCATCACAGTGCACAATGAAAGCTTTCATTACAATGCTCCATGACACTTGTCATCACAATGCTCCATGGCCTTTATCGTCACAGTGCTCCCAGGCACTTTTCATCACGATATTCCATGAAAACTTTCATCACATTGCTCCATGACCATTGTCATCACAATAGTCCATACCCATGTCAACACAATGCTGCATAATCCCTGTCATCCCAATTCTCCATGACTGCTGTCATCACAATAATCCAGGACAATTTTCATAACAATGCTTCATGCCCCCAGTCATCACAGTGCTCCATGATACCTTTCATCACAATTCCTAGATGATCAATGTCATCACAATGCCCCATGACACCTGTTATCACAATTCGCTATGACCCTTGTCATCACAATACTCGATGAACCGTGTCATCACAGTGTTCCAGGACACATGTCATCACAATGATCCATTAATATTTTCATCACAATGCTCCAATACACCTGTCATCACAATGCTCCATGTCCCCTCTTATCATATTGCTCCATGATCTCTTTCATCACAATGCTCCATGACCACTGTCATCACCATACCTCAAGACGCCTGTCATCTCAGTGCTCCATGGCCCCTTTCATCACAAGGCTCCATGAACCCAGTCATCACAATGTTCCCTGCCCTCTTCATCACAATGCTCCATGGGCCCTGTCATCACAATGCTCCATGCCCTTGTCATCAAAATTCTCCAGAACTCTTGTCATCATAATGTTCCATGCCAATGTCATCAAAATGTCCCATGACACTTGTCATCACAATGCTCCATGGCCCCTGTCATCACAGTGCTCCTTGATACCTTTCATCACAATTCTACATGACCACTGTCATCACAATGCCCCATTTCAGATGTCATCACAATTCGCCATGGTCCTTGTCATAACAATGCTCCATGAACCGTGTCATCACAAGGTTTCAGGACACTTGTCATCACAATGATCCATGAACACTTTCATCACAATGCTCCCTGAACCCTGTCATCTCAATGCTCCTTAGCCTTTGTATTCACAATGCTCCATGGCCCCTGTAATCACAGTGCTCCATGACCCCTTTCATCACAATGCTCCAAGACTGCTGTCATCACAATGCCCCATGACGCCTGCCACCACCAATCTCCAAGGGCTCCCTTACCAAAAAGCTCCATGATCCCTGTCAGTACAATGTTCCATGACACTTTTCATCACAATGCTCCATGACCCCTGTCATCACAAAGTTCTCTGCCCATATCATCACAATGCTCCTTGTCACCTATCATCACAATGCTCCATGCCCTTTCATCACAATGCTCCAGATTTCTTGTCATCACAATGTTCCTTGACCGTGTCATCACAATGCTCCATGACCCGTGTCATCACAAAGCTCCATGACCCCTGGCATCACAATGATCCATGATTCCTTTCCTCACAGTGCTCCAGTACCCTTTTCATCACAATGCTCCATGCCATTGTCAGCACAATTCTCCTTGGACCCTGTCATCAAAATGCTCCATCCCTTTTTCATCACAATGCTCCAGATATCCTATCATTACAATGCTCCATGCCCGTGTCAACACAATGCTCCATGACCCCTGTCATCAAAATGCTTGATGAAACTTGTTATCAGAATGTTCCATGACCCCTGTCATCAAAATGATCCCTGACCGTTGTCATCACAATGCTGCATGATACCTTTCATCCCAATCCTCTGTGACCGCTGTCATCACAATGCTCCAGGACAACTTTCATCACAATGCTCCATGCCCTGGTCATCAAAATGCTCCAGAACTCTTGTCATCATAATGCTCCATGCCCATGTCATCAAAATGCCCCATGACACTTGTCATCACAATGCTCCATGGCCTTTGTCATCACAATGTTCCATGGCCCCTGTCATCAGAGTGCTCCATGTTACCTTTCAATACAATTCTACATGACCACTGCCATCACAATGCCCCATGACAGATGATACCACAATTCGCCATGGTCCTTGTCATCACAATGCTCCATGAACTGTGTCATCACAAGGTTCCAGGACACTTGTCATCACAATGATCCATGATCACTTTCATCACAATGCTCCATGAACCCTGTCATCTCAATGCTCCATGGCCTTTGTATTCACAATGCTCCATGGCCCCTGTAATCACAGAGCTCCATGACCCCTTTCATCCCAATGCTCCAAGACCGCTGTCATCAAAATGCCCCATGACGCCTGCCTTCACAAATCTCCAAGACCTCTCTTACCAAAAAGCTCCATGATCCCTGTCAGTACAATGTTCCATGACACTTTTTATCACAATGCTCCATGACCCCTGTCATCAAAAAGTTCTCTGCCCATATCGTCACAATGCTCCTTGTCACCTTTCATCACAATGCTCCATGCCCTTTCATCACAATGCTCCAGAATTCTTGTCATCGCAATGTTCCTTGACAGTGTCATCACAATGCTCCATGACCCGTGTCATCACAAAGCTCCATGACCCCTGGCATCACAATGATCCATGATTCCTTTCCTCACAGTGCTCCAGTACCCTTTTCATCACAATGCTCCATGCCATTGTCAGCACAATTCTCCTTGGACCCTGTCATCAAAATGCTCCATCCCCTTTTCATCACAATGCTCCAGATATCCTATCATTACAATGCTCCATGCTCGTGTCAACACAATGCTCCATGACCCCTGTCATCAAAATGCTTTATGAACCTTGTTATCAGAATGTTCCATGACCCCTGTCATCCAAATGATCCATGACCGTTGTCATCACAATGCTGCATGATACCTTTCATCCCAATTCTCTGTGACAGCTGTCATCACAATGCTCCAGGACAACTTTCATCACAATGCTCCATGACCCCTGTCATCACAACGTTCCATGAAAGTTGTCATCAAAATGCTCCATGACCCCGGTCACCACAAGGTTCCCTGCCCTTGTCATCACAATGGTACATGGCCTGGTCATCACAATGTTCCATGGCCTCTGTCATCACCATGCTCCATGGTCTTTCTCATCACAATGCTCTATGACCCCTGTCATCACAATGCTTGATGACCATTGTCATCACAATGCTCCAAGGCCCCTGTCATCACAATGCCTCATGGTCTTTTTAATCACAAAGCTCAATGACCAATGTCATCACAGTGCTCCATGCCGTTGTCATCACAATGCTCCATGGTCCCTGTAATCACAATGCTCCATACCCTTGTCATCACAATGCTCCAGAACACTTGTCATCATAATGCTCCATTCCCGTGTCATCACATTGCTGAATGACACTTGTCATCACAATGTTCCTTGGCCTTTGTCATCACAGTGCTCCATGATACCTTTAATCAAAATTCTACATGACCACTCTCATCACAATGCAAGATGACCAATGTCATCACAATGCCCCATGACACGTGTCATCACAATTCGCCTTGGCCCTTGTCATCTCAATGCTGTATGAAACGTGTCATCAGTAGCTCCCAAGACCCTTGTCATCACAATGCTCCATGAACTCTGTTATCTCAATGTTCCATGGCCTTTGTATTCACAATGCTCCATTGTCCCGATAATCGCGTTGCTCCATGAACACTTTCATCACAATGCTCCTTGACCACTGTCACCATAATGCCCCATGACGTCTCTCATCACTGTGCTCCAAGGCCACTCTCATCAAAATGCTCCATGATCTGTGTCAGCACAATATTGCATGACACTTGTCATCACAATGCTCCATGATCCCTCTAATCACAATGATCCCTGCCAATTTCATCACAATGACCCAAGTCTCCTGTAATCACAATGCTCCATGCCCTTGTCATCACAATGCTCCAGGTCTGTTGTCATCACCGTGCTTCCTGCCCGTGTCATCACAATGCTCCATGAATCTTGTCTTCGCAATGCTCCATGGCCCATGTCATCACAATGCTCCATGACCCCTCTCATCACAATGCTCTATGGCCTTTGTCATCACAATGCTCCGTGACCCCCATCAACACAATGCCTGATGACCCCTGTCATCAAAATGCTAAATGGCACTTGTCATCACAATGCTCTATGATGCCTGTCATCACTATTCTCCATGTCACTTGTTATCACAAGGCTCCATGGCCCCTGTACTCCCAGTACTCCATGACCCCTTTCATCACAATGCCCAATGTCACCTCTGATCACAATTCTCAATGGCATTTGTCATCACGATGCTCCATGACACCTGTCATCACAATGCTCCATGAGACTTGTCATCACAATGCTCCATGGCCCCTCTCATTACTGTGCTCCATAATAACTTTAATCACATTTCTAGATGACCACTGCCATCACAATGCCCCATGACATTGTCATCACAATTCGCCATGACCATTGTCATCACAATGCTCCATGAACCATGTCATCACAGGGTCCCAGGACACTTGTCATCACAATGATCCATTACCACTTTCATCACAATGCTCCATGACCACTGTCATCTCAATGCTCCATGGCCTTTGTATTCACAATGCTCCATGGCCCCTGTAATCACAGTGCTCCATAACACCTTTCATCATAATGCTCCATGACCACTGCCACCTCAATGCCTCATGACGCCTGTCATCACAATTCTCCAAGGCCCCTCTCATCACAGTGCTCCATGACACTTGTCATCCCATTGCTCCATAACACCTGTCATCACAGTGTTCCCTGCCCATGTCATCAAAATGCTCCATGTCCCCTATAATCACAATGCTCCATGCCTTTTTCCTCACAAAGCTCCAGAATTTTGTCATCACAATGTTCCATGACCGTGGCATCACAATGCTCCATGGCCCTTGTCATCACAATGCTCCAGAATTCTTGTCATCACAATGTTCCATGAACGTGTCATCACAATGCTACATGGCCCTGGTCATCACAGTTCTCCATGACCTTTGTCATCACAATGCTCTATGTCACTTTTCATCTCAATTCTCAATGACCACTTTAATCACTATGCTCGCTGACCATTTTCATCACATTTGTCTATTGTCATTACAATTCCCCATGGCCCCTTTCTTCACAATTCTCCATGATGCCTGTCATCACAATGCTCCATGGCTTTTGTTATCACAATGCTCCAGGACCAGTTTCATCACAGTACTCCATCCCCCTTGTCATCACAGTGCACAATGAAAGCTTTCATTACAATGCTCCATGACACTTGTCATCACAATGCTCCATGGCCTTTATCGTCACAGTGCTCCCAGGCACTTTTCATCACGATATTCCATGAAAACTTTCATCACATTGCTCCATGACCATTGTCATCACAATAGTCCATACCCATGTCAACACAATGCTGCATAATCCCTGTCATCCCAATTCTCCATGACTGCTGTCATCACAATAATCCAGGACAATTTTCATAACAATGCTTCATGCCCCCAGTCATCACAGTGCTCCATGATACCTTTCATCACAATTCCTAGATGATCAATGTCATCACAATGCCCCATGACACCTGTTATCACAATTCGCTATGACCCTTGTCATCACAATACTCGATGAACCGTGTCATCACAGTGTTCCAGGACACATGTCATCACAATGATCCATTAATATTTTCATCACAATGCTCCAATACACCTGTCATCACAATGCTCCATGTCCCCTCTTATCATATTGCTCCATGATCTCTTTCATCACAATGCTCCATGACCACTGTCATCACCATACCTCAAGACGCCTGTCATCTCAGTGCTCCATGGCCCCTTTCATCACAAGGCTCCATGAACCCAGTCATCACAATGTTCCCTGCCCTCTTCATCACAATGCTCCATGGGCCCTGTCATCACAATGCTCCATGCCCTTGTCATCAAAATTCTCCAGAACTCTTGTCATCATAATGTTCCATGCCAATGTCATCAAAATGTCCCATGACACTTGTCATCACAATGCTCCATGGCCCCTGTCATCACAGTGCTCCTTGATACCTTTCATCACAATTCTACATGACCACTGTCATCACAATGCCCCATTTCAGATGTCATCACAATTCGCCATGGTCCTTGTCATAACAATGCTCCATGAACCGTGTCATCACAAGGTTTCAGGACACTTGTCATCACAATGATCCATGAACACTTTCATCACAATGCTCCCTGAACCCTGTCATCTCAATGCTCCTTAGCCTTTGTATTCACAATGCTCCATGGCCCCTGTAATCACAGTGCTCCATGACCCCTTTCATCACAATGCTCCAAGACTGCTGTCATCACAATGCCCCATGACGCCTGCCACCACCAATCTCCAAGGGCTCCCTTACCAAAAAGCTCCATGATCCCTGTCAGTACAATGTTCCATGACACTTTTCATCACAATGCTCCATGACCCCTGTCATCACAAAGTTCTCTGCCCATATCATCACAATGCTCCTTGTCACCTATCATCACAATGCTCCATGCCCTTTCATCACAATGCTCCAGATTTCTTGTCATCACAATGTTCCTTGACCGTGTCATCACAATGCTCCATGACCCGTGTCATCACAAAGCTCCATGACCCCTGGCATCACAATGATCCATGATTCCTTTCCTCACAGTGCTCCAGTACCCTTTTCATCACAATGCTCCATGCCATTGTCAGCACAATTCTCCTTGGACCCTGTCATCAAAATGCTCCATCCCTTTTTCATCACAATGCTCCAGATATCCTATCATTACAATGCTCCATGCCCGTGTCAACACAATGCTCCATGACCCCTGTCATCAAAATGCTTGATGAAACTTGTTATCAGAATGTTCCATGACCCCTGTCATCAAAATGATCCCTGACCGTTGTCATCACAATGCTGCATGATACCTTTCATCCCAATCCTCTGTGACCGCTGTCATCACAATGCTCCAGGACAACTTTCATCACAATGCTCCATGCCCTGGTCATCAAAATGCTCCAGAACTCTTGTCATCATAATGCTCCATGCCCATGTCATCAAAATGCCCCATGACACTTGTCATCACAATGCTCCATGGCCTTTGTCATCACAATGTTCCATGGCCCCTGTCATCAGAGTGCTCCATGTTACCTTTCAATACAATTCTACATGACCACTGCCATCACAATGCCCCATGACAGATGATACCACAATTCGCCATGGTCCTTGTCATCACAATGCTCCATGAACTGTGTCATCACAAGGTTCCAGGACACTTGTCATCACAATGATCCATGATCACTTTCATCACAATGCTCCATGAACCCTGTCATCTCAATGCTCCATGGCCTTTGTATTCACAATGCTCCATGGCCCCTGTAATCACAGAGCTCCATGACCCCTTTCATCCCAATGCTCCAAGACCGCTGTCATCAAAATGCCCCATGACGCCTGCCTTCACAAATCTCCAAGACCTCTCTTACCAAAAAGCTCCATGATCCCTGTCAGTACAATGTTCCATGACACTTTTTATCACAATGCTCCATGACCCCTGTCATCAAAAAGTTCTCTGCCCATATCGTCACAATGCTCCTTGTCACCTTTCATCACAATGCTCCATGCCCTTTCATCACAATGCTCCAGAATTCTTGTCATCGCAATGTTCCTTGACAGTGTCATCACAATGCTCCATGACCCGTGTCATCACAAAGCTCCATGACCCCTGGCATCACAATGATCCATGATTCCTTTCCTCACAGTGCTCCAGTACCCTTTTCATCACAATGCTCCATGCCATTGTCAGCACAATTCTCCTTGGACCCTGTCATCAAAATGCTCCATCCCCTTTTCATCACAATGCTCCAGATATCCTATCATTACAATGCTCCATGCTCGTGTCAACACAATGCTCCATGACCCCTGTCATCAAAATGCTTTATGAACCTTGTTATCAGAATGTTCCATGACCCCTGTCATCCAAATGATCCATGACCGTTGTCATCACAATGCTGCATGATACCTTTCATCCCAATTCTCTGTGACAGCTGTCATCACAATGCTCCAGGACAACTTTCATCACAATGCTCCATGACCCCTGTCATCACAACGTTCCATGAAAGTTGTCATCAAAATGCTCCATGACCCCGGTCACCACAAGGTTCCCTGCCCTTGTCATCACAATGGTACATGGCCTGGTCATCACAATGTTCCATGGCCTCTGTCATCACCATGCTCCATGGTCTTTCTCATCACAATGCTCTATGACCCCTGTCATCACAATGCTTGATGACCATTGTCATCACAATGCTCCAAGGCCCCTGTCATCACAATGCCTCATGGTCTTTTTAATCACAAAGCTCAATGACCAATGTCATCACAGTGCTCCATGCCGTTGTCATCACAATGCTCCATGGTCCCTGTAATCACAATGCTCCATACCCTTGTCATCACAATGCTCCAGAACACTTGTCATCATAATGCTCCATTCCCGTGTCATCACATTGCTGAATGACACTTGTCATCACAATGTTCCTTGGCCTTTGTCATCACAGTGCTCCATGATACCTTTAATCAAAATTCTACATGACCACTCTCATCACAATGCAAGATGACCAATGTCATCACAATGCCCCATGACACGTGTCATCACAATTCGCCTTGGCCCTTGTCATCTCAATGCTGTATGAAACGTGTCATCAGTAGCTCCCAAGACCCTTGTCATCACAATGCTCCATGAACTCTGTTATCTCAATGTTCCATGGCCTTTGTATTCACAATGCTCCATTGTCCCGATAATCGCGTTGCTCCATGAACACTTTCATCACAATGCTCCTTGACCACTGTCACCATAATGCCCCATGACGTCTCTCATCACTGTGCTCCAAGGCCACTCTCATCAAAATGCTCCATGATCTGTGTCAGCACAATATTGCATGACACTTGTCATCACAATGCTCCATGATCCCTCTAATCACAATGATCCCTGCCAATTTCATCACAATGACCCAAGTCTCCTGTAATCACAATGCTCCATGCCCTTGTCATCACAATGCTCCAGGTCTGTTGTCATCACCGTGCTTCCTGCCCGTGTCATCACAATGCTCCATGAATCTTGTCTTCGCAATGCTCCATGGCCCATGTCATCACAATGCTCCATGACCCCTCTCATCACAATGCTCTATGGCCTTTGTCATCACAATGCTCCGTGACCCCCATCAACACAATGCCTGATGACCCCTGTCATCAAAATGCTAAATGGCACTTGTCATCACAATGCTCTATGATGCCTGTCATCACTATTCTCCATGTCACTTGTTATCACAAGGCTCCATGGCCCCTGTACTCCCAGTACTCCATGACCCCTTTCATCACAATGCCCAATGTCACCTCTGATCACAATTCTCAATGGCATTTGTCATCACGATGCTCCATGACACCTGTCATCACAATGCTCCATGAGACTTGTCATCACAATGCTCCATGGCCCCTCTCATTACTGTGCTCCATAATAACTTTAATCACATTTCTAGATGACCACTGCCATCACAATGCCCCATGACATTGTCATCACAATTCGCCATGACCATTGTCATCACAATGCTCCATGAACCATGTCATCACAGGGTCCCAGGACACTTGTCATCACAATGATCCATTACCACTTTCATCACAATGCTCCATGACCACTGTCATCTCAATGCTCCATGGCCTTTGTATTCACAATGCTCCATGGCCCCTGTAATCACAGTGCTCCATAACACCTTTCATCATAATGCTCCATGACCACTGCCACCTCAATGCCTCATGACGCCTGTCATCACAATTCTCCAAGGCCCCTCTCATCACAGTGCTCCATGACACTTGTCATCCCATTGCTCCATAACACCTGTCATCACAGTGTTCCCTGCCCATGTCATCAAAATGCTCCATGTCCCCTATAATCACAATGCTCCATGCCTTTTTCCTCACAAAGCTCCAGAATTTTGTCATCACAATGTTCCATGACCGTGGCATCACAATGCTCCATGGCCCTTGTCATCACAATGCTCCAGAATTCTTGTCATCACAATGTTCCATGAACGTGTCATCACAATGCTACATGGCCCTGGTCATCACAGTTCTCCATGACCTTTGTCATCACAATGCTCTATGTCACTTTTCATCTCAATTCTCAATGACCACTTTAATCACTATGCTCGCTGACCATTTTCATCACATTTGTCTATTGTCATTACAATTCCCCATGGCCCCTTTCTTCACAATTCTCCATGATGCCTGTCATCACAATGCTCCATGGCTTTTGTTATCACAATGCTCCAGGACCAGTTTCATCACAGTACTCCATCCCCCTTGTCATCACAGTGCACAATGAAAGCTTTCATTACAATGCTCCATGACACTTGTCATCACAATGCTCCATGGCCTTTATCGTCACAATGCTCCCAGGCACTTTTCATCACGATATTCCATGAAAACTTTCATCACATTGCTCCATGACCATTGTCATCACAATAGTCCATACCCATGTCAACACAATGCTGCATAATCCCTGTCATCCCAATTCTCCATGACTGCTGTCATCACAATAATCCAGGACAATTTTCATAACAATGCTTCATGCCCCCAGTCATCACAGTGCTCCATGATACCTTTCATCACAATTCCTAGATGATCAATGTCATCACAATGCCCCATGACACCTGTTATCACAATTCGCTATGACCCTTGTCATCACAATACTCGATGAACCGTGTCATCACAGTGTTCCAGGACACATGTCATCACAATGATCCATTAATATTTTCATCACAATGCTCCAATACACCTGTCATCACAATGCTCCATGTCCCCTCTTATCATATTGCTCCATGATCTCTTTCATCACAATGCTCCATGACCACTGTCATCACCATACCTCAAGACGCCTGTCATCTCAGTGCTCCATGGCCCCTTTCATCACAAGGCTCCATGAACCCAGTCATCACAATGTTCCCTGCCCTCTTCGTCACAATGCTCCATGGGCCCTGTCATCACAATGCTCCATGCCCTTGTCATCAAAATTCTCCAGAACTCTTGTCATCATAATGTTCCATGCCAATGTCATCAAAATGTCCCATGACACTTGTCATCACAATGCTCCATGGCCTTTGTCATCACAATGTTCCATGGCCCCTGTCATCACAGTGCTCCTTGATACCTTTCTTCACAATTCTACATGACCACTGTCATCACAATGCCCCATTTCAGATGTCATCACAATTCGCCATGGTCCTTGTCATAACAATGCTCCATGAACCGTGTCATCACAAGGTTTCAGGACACTTGTCATCACAATGATCCATGATCACTTTCATCACAATGCTCCATGAACCCTGTCATCTCAATGCTCCATAGCCTTTGTATTCACAATGCTCCATGGCCCCTCTAATCACAGTGCTCCATGACCCCTTTCATCCCAATGCTCCAAGACCGCTGTCATCACAATGCCCCATGACGCCTGCCACCACCAATCTCCAAGGGCTCCCTTACCAAAAAGCTCCATGATCCCTGTCAGTACAATGTTCCATGACACTTTTCATCACAGTGCTCCATGACCCGTGTCATCACAAAGCTCCATGACCCCTGGCATCACAATGATCCATGATTCCTTTCCTCACAGTGCTCCAGTACCCTTTTCATCACAATGCTCCATGCCATTGTCAGCACAATTCTCCTTGGACCCTGTCATCAAAATGCTCCATCCCCTTTTCATCACAATGCTCCAGATATCATATCATTACAATGCTCCATGCCCGTGTCAACACAATGCTCCATGACCCCTGTCATCAAAATGCTTGATGAAACTTGTTATCAGAATGTTCCATGACCCCTGTCATCAAAATGATCCCTGACCGTTGTCATCAAAATGCTGCATGATAACTTTCATCCCAATCCTCTGTGACCGCTGTCATCACAATGCTCCAGGACAACTTTCATCACAATGCTCCATGCCCTGGTCATCAAAATGCTCCAGAACTCTTGTCATCATAATGCTCCATGCCAATGTCATCAAAATGCCCCATGACACTTGTCATCACAATGCTCCATGGCCTTTGTCATCACAATGTTCCATGGCCCCTGTCATCAGAGTGCTCCATGTTACCTTTCAATACAATTCTACATGACCACTGTCATCACAATGCCCCATGACAGATGATACCACAATTCGCCATGGTCCTTGTCATCACAATGCTCCATGAACTGTGTCATCACAAGGTTCCAGGACACTTGTCATCACAATGATCCATGATCACATTCATCACAATGCTCCATGAACCCTGTCATCTCAATGCTCCATGGCCTATGTATTCACAATGCTCCATGGCCCCTGTAATCACAGAGCTCCATGACCCCTTTCATCCCAATGCTCCAAGACCGCTGTCATCAAAATGCCCCATGACGCCTGCCTTCACAAATCTCCAAGACCTCTCTTACCAAAAAGCTCCATGATCCCTGTCAGTACAATGTTCCATGACACTTTTTATCACAATGCTCCATGACCCCTGTCATCAAAAAGTTCTCTGCCCATATCGTCACAATGCTCCTTGTCACCTTTCATCACAATGCACCATGCCCTTTCATCACAATGCTCCAGAATTCTTGTCATCGCAATGTTCCTTGACCGTGTCATCACAATGCTCCATGACCCGTGTCATCACAAAGCTCCATGACCCCTGGCATCACAATGATCCATGATTCCTTTCCTCACAGTGCTCCAGTACCCTTTTCATCACAATGCTCCATGCCATTGTCAGCACAATTCTCCTTGGACCCTGTCATCAAAATGCTCCATCCCCTTTTCATCACAATGCTCCAGATATCCTATCATTACAATGCTCCATGCTCGTGTCAACACAATGCTCCATGACCCCTGTCATCAAAATGCTTTATGAACCTTGTTATCAGAATGTTCCATGACCCCTGTCATCCAAATGATCCATGACCGTTGTCATCACAATGCTGCATGATACCTTTCATCCCAATTCTCTGTGACCGCTGTCATCACAATGCTCCAGGACAACTTTCATCACAATGCTCCATGACCCCTGTCATCACAACGTTCCATGAAAGTTGTCATCAAAATGCTCCATGACCCCGGTCACCACAAGGTTCCCTGCCCTTGTCATCACAATGGTACATGGCCTGGTCATCACAATGTTCCATGGCCTCTGTCATCACCATGCTCCATGGTCTTTCTCATCACAATGCTCTATGACCCCTGTCATCACAATGCTTGATGACCATTGTCATCACAATGCTCCAAGGCCCCTGTCATCACAATGCCTCATGGTCTTTGTAATCACAATGCTCAATGACCAATGTCATCACAGTGCTCCATGCCGTTGTCATCACAATGCTCCATGGTCCCTGTAATCACAATGCTCCATACCCTTGTCATCACAATGCTCCAGAACACTTGTCATCATAATGCTCCATTCCCGTGTCATCACATTGCTGAATGACAGTTGTCATCATAATGTTCCTTGGCCTTTGTCATCACAGTGCTCCATGATACCTTTAATCAAAATTCTACATGACCACTCTCATCACAATGCAAGATGACCAATGTCATCACAATGCCCCATGACACGTGTCATCACAATTCGCCTTGGCCCTTGTCATCTCAATGCTGTATGAAACGTGTCATCAGTAGCTCCCAAGACCCTTGTCATCACAATGCTCCATGAACTCTGTTATCTCAATGTTCCATGGCCTTTGTATTCACAATGCTCCATTGTCCCGATAATCGCGTTGCTCCATGAACACTTTCATCACAATGCTCCTTGACCACTCTCACCATAATGCCCCATGACGTCTCTCATCACTGTGCTCCAAGGCCACTCTCATCAAAATGCTCCATGATCTGTGTCAGCACAATATTGCATGACACTTGTCATCACATTGCTCCATGATCCCTCTAATCACAATGATCCCTGCCAATTTCATCACAATGACCCAAGTCTCCTGTAATCACAATGCTCCATGCCCTTGTCATCACAATGCTCCAGGTCTGTTGTCATCACCATGCTTCATGCCTGTGTCATCACAATGCTCCATGAATCTTGTCTTCACAATGCTCCATGGCCCATGTCATCACAATGCTCCATGACCCCTCTCATCACAATGCTCTATGGCCTTTGTCATCACAATGCTCCGTGACCCCCGTCAACACAATGCCTGATGACCCCTGTCATCAAAATGCTAAATGGCACTTGTCATCACAATGCTCTATGATGCCTGTCATCACTATTCTCCATGTCACTTGTTATCACAAGGCTCCATGGCCCCTGTACTCCCAGTACTCCATGACCCCTTTCATCACAATGCCCAATGTCACCTCTGATCACAATTCTCAATGGCATTTGTCATCACGATGCTCCATGACACCTGTCATAACAATGCTCCTTGAGACTTGTTATCACAATGCTCAATGGCCCCTCTCATTACTGTGCTCCATAATAACTTTAATCACATTTCTAGATGACCACTGCCATCACAATGCCCCATGACATTGTCATCACAATTCGCCATGACCATTGTCATCACAATGCTCCATGAACCATGTCATCACAGGGTCCCAGGACACTTGTCCTCACAATGATCCATTACCACTTTCATCACAATGCTCCATGACCACTGTCATATCAATGCTCCACGGCCTTTGTATTCACAATGCTCCATGGCCCCTGTAATCACAGTGCTCCATAACACCTTTCATCATAATGCTCCATGACCACTGCCATCTCAATGCCTCATGACGCCTGTCATCACAATTCTCCAAGGCCCCTCTCATCACAGTGCTCCATGACACTTGTCATCCCATTGCTCCATAACACCTGTCATCACAGTGTTCCCTGCCCATGTCATCAAAATGCTCCATGTCCCCTATAATCACAATGCTCCATGCCTTTTTCCTCACAAAGCTCCAGAATTTTGTCATCACAATGTTCCATGACCGTGGCATCCCAATGCTCCATGGCCCTTGTCATCACAATGCTCCAGAATTCTTGTCATCACAATGTTCCATGAACGTGTCATCACAATGCTACATGACCCTGGTCATCACAGTTCTCCATGACCTTTGTCATCACAATGCTCTATGTCACTTTTCATCACAATTCTCAATGACCACTTTAATCACTATGCTCGCTGACCATTTTCATCACATTTCTCTATTGTCATTACAATTCCCCATGGCCCCTTTCTTCACAATTCTCCATGATGCCTGTCATCACAATGCTCCATGGCTTTTGTTATCACAATGCTCCAGGACCAGTTTCATCACAATACTCCATCCCCCTTGTCATCACAGTGCACAATGAAAGCTTTCATTACAATGCTCCATGACACTTGTCATCACAATGCTCCATGGCCTTTATCGTCACAGTGCTCCCAGGCACTTTTCATCACGATATTCCATGAAAACTTTCATCACATTGCTCCATGACCATTGTCATCACAATAGTCCATACCCATGTCAACACAATGCTGCATAATCCCTGTCATCCCAATTCTCCATGACTGCTGTCATCACAATAATCCAGGACAATTTTCATAACAATGCTTCATGCCCCCAGTCATCACAGTGCTCCATGATACCTTTCATCACAATTCCTAGATGATCAATGTCATCACAATGCCCCATGACACCTGTTATCACAATTCGCTATGACCCTTGTCATCACAATACTCGATGAACCGTGTCATCACAGTGTTCCAGGACACATGTCATCACAATGATCCATTAATATTTTCATCACAATGCTCCAATACACCTGTCATCACAATGCTCCATGTCCCCTCTTATCATATTGCTCCATGATCTCTTTCATCACAATGCTCCATGACCACTGTCATCACCATACCTCAAGACGCCTGTCATCTCAGTGCTCCATGGCCCCTTTCATCACAAGGCTCCATGAACCCAGTCATCACAATGTTCCCTGCCCTCTTCATCACAATGCTCCATGGGCCCTGTCATCACAATGCTCCATGCCCTTGTCATCAAAATTCTCCAGAACTCTTGTCATCATAATGTTCCATGCCAATGTCATCAAAATGTCCCATGACACTTGTCATCACAATGCTCCATGGCCCCTGTCATCACAGTGCTCCTTGATACCTTTCATCACAATTCTACATGACCACTGTCATCACAATGCCCCATTTCAGATGTCATCACAATTCGCCATGGTCCTTGTCATAACAATGCTCCATGAACCGTGTCATCACAAGGTTTCAGGACACTTGTCATCACAATGATCCATGAACACTTTCATCACAATGCTCCCTGAACCCTGTCATCTCAATGCTCCTTAGCCTTTGTATTCACAATGCTCCATGGCCCCTGTAATCACAGTGCTCCATGACCCCTTTCATCACAATGCTCCAAGACCGCTGTCATCACAATGCCCCATGACGCCTGCCACCACCAATCTCCAAGGGCTCCCTTACCAAAAAGCTCCATGATCCCTGTCAGTACAATGTTCCATGACACTTTTCATCACAATGCTCCATGACCCCTGTCATCACAAAGTTCTCTGCCCATATCATCACAATGCTCCTTGTCACCTTTCATCACAATGCTCCATGCCCTTTCATCACAATGCTCCAGATTTCTTGTCATCACAATGTTCCTTGACCGTGTCATCACAATGCTCCATGACCCATGTCATCACAAAGCTCCATGACCCCTGGCATCACAATGATCCATGATTCCTTTCCTCACAGTGCTCCAGTACCCTTTTCATCACAATGCTCCATGCCATTGTCAGCACAATTCTCCTTGGACCCTGTCATCAAAATGCTCCATCCCCTTTTCATCACAATGCTCCAGATATCCTATCATTACAATGCTCCATGCCCGTGTCAACACAATGCTCCATGACCCCTGTCATCAAAATGCTTGATGAAACTTGTTATCAGAATGTTCCATGACCCCTGTCATCAAAATGATCCCTGACCGTTGTCATCGCAATGCTGCATGATACCTTTCATCCCAATCCTCTGTGACCGCTGTCATCACAATGCTCCAGGACAACTTTCATCACAATGCTCCATGCCCTGGTCATCAAAATGCTCCAGAACTCTTGTCATCATAATGCTCCATGCCAATGTCATCAAAATGCCCCATGACACTTGTCATCACAATGCTCCATGGCCTTTGTCATCACAATGTTCCATGGCCCCTGTCATCAGAGTGCTCCATGTTACATTTCAATACAATTCTACATGACCACTGTCATCACAATGCCCCATGACAGATGATACCACAATTCGCCATGGTCCTTGTCATCACAATGCTCCATGAACTGTGTCATCACAAGGTTCCAGGACACTTGTCATCACAATGATCCATGATCACTTTCATCACAATGCTCCATGAACCCTGTCATCTCAATGCTCCATGGCCTTTGTATTCACAATGCTCCATGGCCCCTGTAATCACAGAGCTCCATGACCCCTTTCATCCCAATGCTCCAAGACCGCTGTCATCAAAATGCCCCATGACGCCTGCCTTCACAAATCTCCAAGACCTCTCTTACCAAAAAGCTCCATGATCCCTGTCAGTACAATGTTCCATGACACTTTTTATCACAATGCTCCATGACCCCTGTCATCAAAAAGTTCTCTGCCCATATCGTCACAATGCTCCTTGTCACCTTTCATCACAATGCTCCATGCCCTTTCATCACAATGCTCCAGAATTCTTGTCATCGCAATGTTCCTTGACAGTGTCATCACAAAGCTCCATGACCCCTGTCATCACAATGATCCATGATTCCTTTCCTCACAGTGCTCCAGTACCCTTTTCATCACAATGCTCCATGCCATTGTCAGCACAATTCTCCTTGGACCCTGTCATCAAAATGCTCCATCCCCTTTTCATCACAATGCTCCAGATATCCTATCATTACAATGCTCCATGCTCGTGTCAACACAATGCTCCATGACCCCTGTCATCAAAATGCTTTATGAACCTTGTTATCAGAATGTTCCATGACCCCTGTCATCAAAATGATCCTTGACCGTTGTCATCACAATGTTGCATGATACATTTCATCCCAATTCTCTGTGACTGCTGTCATCACAATGCTCCAGGACAACTTTCATCACAATGCTCCATGACCCCTGTCATCACAACGTTCCATGAAAGTTGTCATCAAAATGCTCCATGACCCCGGTCACCACAAGGTTCCCTGCCCTTGTCATCACAATGGTACATGGCCTGGTCATCACAATGTTCCATGGCCTCTGTCATCACCATGCTCCATGGTCTTTCTCATCACAATGCTCTATGACCCCTGTCATCACAATGCTTGATGACCATTGTCATCACAATGCTCCAAGGCCCCTGTCATCACAATGCCTCATGGTCTTTGTAATCACAAAGCTCAATGACCAATGTCATCACAGTGCTCCATGCCGTTGTCATCACAATGCTCCATGGTCCCTGTAATCACAATGCTCCATACTCTTGTCATCACAATGTTCCTTGGCCTTTGTCATCACAGTGCTCCATGATACCTTTAATCAAAATTCTACATGACCACTCTCATCACAATGCAAGATGACCAATGTCATCACAATGCCCCATGACACGTATCATCACAATTCGCCTTGGCCCTTGTCATCTCAATGCTGTATGAAACGTGTCATCAGTAGCTCCCAAGACCCTTGTCATCACAATGCTCCATGAACTCTGTTATCTCAATGTTCCATGGCCTTTGTATTCACAATGCTCCATTGTCCCGATAATCGCGTTGCTCCATGAACACTTTCATCACAATGCTCCTTGACCACTCTCACCATAATGCCCCATGACGTCTCTCATCACTGTGCTCCAAGGCCACTCTCATCAAAATGCTCCATGATCTGTGTCAGCACAATATTGCATGACACTTGTCATCACAATGCTCCATGATCCCTCTAATCACAATGATCACTGCCTATTTCATCACAATGACCCAAGTCTCCTGTAATCACAATGCTCCATGCCCTTGTCATCACAATGCTCCAGGTCTGTTGTCATCACCATGCTTCATACCCGTGTCATCACAATGCTCCATGAATCTTGTCCTCACAATGCTCCATGGCCCATGTCATCACAATGCTCCATGACCCCTCTCATCACAATGCTCTATGGCCATTTTCATCACAATGCTCCGTGACCCCCGTCAACACAGTGCCTGATGACCCCTGTCATCAAAATGCTAAATGGAACTTGTCATCACAATGCTCTATGATGCCTGTCATCACTATTCTCCATGTCACTTGTTATCACAAGGCTCCATGGCCCCTGTACTCCCAGTACTCCATGACCCCTTTCATCACAATGCCAATGTCACCTCTGATCACAATTCTCAATGGCATTTGTCATCACGATGCTCCATGACACCTGTCATCACAATGCTCCATGAGACTTGTCATCACAATGCTCCATGGCCCCTCTCATTCCTGTGCTCCATAATAACTTTAATCACATTTCTAGATGACCACTGCCATCACAATGCCCCATGACATTGTCATCACAATTCGCCATGACCATTGTCATCACAATGCTCCATGAACCATGTCATCACAGGGTCCCAGGACACTTGTCATCACAATGATCCATTACCACTTTCATCACAATGCTCCATGACCACTGTCATCTCAATGCTCCATGGCCTTTGTATTCACAATGCTCCATGGCCCCTGTAATCACAGTGCTCCATAACACCTTTCATCATAATGCTCCATGACCACTGCCATCTCAATGCCTCATGACGCCTGTCATCACAATTCTCCAAGGCCCCTCTCATCACAGTGCTCCATGACACTTGTCATCCCATTGCTCCATAACACCTGTCATCACAGTGTTCCCTGCCCATGTCATCAAAATGCTCCATGTCCCCTATAATCACAAAGCTCCATGCCTTTTTCCTCACAAAGCTCCAGAATTTTGTCATCACAATGTTCCATGACCGTGGCATCCCAATGCTCCATGGCCCTTGTCATCACAATGCTCCAGAATTCTTGTCATCACAATGTTCCATGAACGTGTCATCACAATGCTACATGACCCTGGTCATCACAGTTCTCCATGACCTTTGTCATCACAATGCTCTATGTCACTTTTCATCACAATTCTCAATGACCACTTTAATCACTATGCTCGCTGACCATTTTCATCACATTTCTCTATTGTCATTACAATTCCCCATGGCCCCTTTCTTCACAATTCTCCATGATGCCTGTCATCACAATGCTCCATGGCTTTTGTTATCACAATGTTCCAGGACCAATTTCATCACAATACTCCATCCCCCTTGTCATCACAGTGCACAATGAAAGCTTTCATTACAATGCTCCATGACACTTGTCATCACAATGCTCCATGGCCTTTATCGTCACAATGCTCCCAGGCACTTTTCATCACGATATTCCATGAAAACTTTCATCACATTGCTCCATGACCATTGTCATCACAATAGTCCATACCCATGTCAACACAATGCTGCATAATCCCTGTCATCCCAATTCTCCATGACTGCTGTCATCACAATAATCCAGGACAATTTTCATAACAATGCTTCATGCCCCCAGTCATCACAGTGCTCCATGATACCTTTCATCACAATTCCTAGATGATCAATGTCATCACAATGCCCCATGACACCTGTTATCACAATTCGCTATGACCCTTGTCATCACAATACTCGATGAACCGTGTCATCACAGTGTTCCAGGACACATGTCATCACAATGATCCATTAATATTTTCATCACAATGCTCCAATACACCTGTCATCACAATGCTCCATGTCCCCTCTTATCATATTGCTCCATGATCTCTTTCATCACAATGCTCCATGACCACTGTCATCACCATACCTCAAGACGCCTGTCATCTCAGTGCTCCATGGCCCCTTTCATCACAAGGCTCCATGAACCCAGTCATCACAATGTTCCCTGCCCTCTTCGTCACAATGCTCCATGGGCCCTGTCATCACAATGCTCCATGCCCTTGTCATCAAAATTCTCCAGAACTCTTGTCATCATAATGTTCCATGCCAATGTCATCAAAATGTCCCATGACACTTGTCATCACAATGCTCCATGGCCTTTGTCATCACAATGTTCCATGGCCCCTGTCATCACAGTGCTCCTTGATACCTTTCATCACAATTCTACATGACCACTGTCATCACAATGCCCCATTTCAGATGTCATCACAATTCGCCATGGTCCTTGTCATAACAATGCTCCATGAACCGTGTCATCACAAGGTTTCAGGACACTTGTCATCACAATGATCCATGATCACTTTCATCACAATGCTCCATGAACCCTGTCATCTCAATGCTCCATAGCCTTTGTATTCACAATGCTCCATGGCCCCTGTAATCACAGTGCTCCATGACCCCTTTCATCACAATGCTCCAAGACCGCTGTCATCACAATGCCCCATGACGCCTGCCACCACCAATCTCCAAGGGCTCCCTTACCAAAAAGCTCCATGATCCCTGTCAGTACAATGTTCCATGACACTTTTCATCACAATGCTCCATGACCCCTGTCATCACAAAGTTCTCTGCCCATATCATCACAATGCTACTTGTCACCTTTCATCACAATGCTCCATGCCATTGTCAGCACAATGCTCCTTGGAGCCTGTCATCAAAATGCTCCATCTCCTTTTCATCACAATGCTCCAGATATCCTATCATTACCATGCTCCATGCCCGTGTCAACACAATGCTCCATGACCCCTGTCATCAAAATGCTTGATGAAACTTGTTATCAGAATATTCCATGACCCCTGTCATCAAAATGATCCCTGACCGTTGTCATCGCAATGCTGCATGATACCTTTCATCCCAATCCTCTGTGACCGCTGTCATCACAATGCTCCAGGACAACTTTCATCACAATGCTCCATGCCCTGGTCATCAAAATGCTCCAGAACTCTTGTCATCATAATGCTCCATGCCAATGTCATCAAAATGCCCCATGACACTTGTCATCACAATGCTCCATGGCCTTTGTCATCACAATATTCCATGGCCCCTGTCATCACAGTGCTCCATGTTACCTTTCAATACAATTCTACATGACCACTGTCATCACAATGCCCCATGACAGATGATACCACAATTCGCCATGGTCCTTGTCATCACAATGCTCCATGAACTGTGTCATCACAAGGTTCCAGGACACTTGTCATCACAATGATCCATGATCACTTTCATCACAATGCTCCATGAACCCTGTCATCTCAATGCTCCATGGCCTTTGTATTCACAATGCTCCATGGCCCCTGTAATCACAGAGCTCCATGACCCCTTTCATCCCAATGCTCCAAGACCGCTGTCATCACAATGCCCCATGACGCCTGCCTTCACAAATCTCCAAGACCTCTCTTACCAAAAAGCTCCATGATCCCTGTCAGTACAATGTTCCATGACACTTTTTATCACAATGCTCCATGACCCCTGTCATCAAAAAGTTCTCTGCCCATATCGTCACAATGCTCCTTGTCACCTTTCATCACAATGCACCATGCCCTTTCATCACAATGCTCCAGAATTCTTGTCATCGCAATGTTCCTTGACCGTGTCATCACAATGCTCCATGACCCTTGTCATCACAAAGCTCCATGACCCCTGGCATCACAATGATCCATGATTCCTTTCCTCACAGTGCTCCAGTACCCTTTTCATCACAATGCTCCATGCCATTGTCAGCACAATTCTCCTTGGACCCTGTCATCAAAATGCTCCATCCCCTTTTCATCACAATGCTCCAGATATCCTATCATTACAATGCTCCATGCTCGTGTCAACACAATGCTCCATGACCCCTGTCATCAAAATGCTTTATGAAGCTTGTTATCAGAATGTTCCATGACCCCTGTCATCAAAATGATCCATGACCGTTGTCATCACAATGCTGCATGATACCTTTCATCCCAATTCTCTGTGACCGCTGTCATCACAATGCTCCAGGACAACTTTCATCACAATGCTCCATGACCCCTCTCATCACAACGTTCCATGAAAGTTGTCATCAAAATGCTCCATGACCTCGGTCACCAGAAGGTTCCCTGCCCTTGTCATCACAATGGTACATGGCCTGGTCATCACAATGTTCCATGGCCTCTGTCATCACCATGCTCCATGGTCTTTCTCATCACAATGCTCTATGACCCCTGTCATCACAATGCTTGATGACCATTGTCATCACAATGCTCCAAGGCCCCTGTCATCACAATGCCTCATGGTCTTTGTAATCACAATGCTCAATGACCAATGTCATCACAGTGCTCCATGCCGTTGTCATCACAATGCTCCATGGTCCCTGTAATCACAATGCTCCATACTCTTGTCATCACAATGTTCCTTGGCCTTTGTCATCACAGTGCTCCATGATACCTTTAATCAAAATTCTACATGACCACTCTCATCACAATGCAAGATGACCAATGTCATCACAATGCCCCATGACACGTGTCATCACAATTCGCCTTGGCCCTTGTCATCTCAATGCTGTATGAAACGTGTCATCAGTAGCTCCCAAGACCCTTGTCATCACAATGCTCCATGAACTCTGTTATCTCAATGTTCCATGGCCTTTGTATTCACAATGCTCCATTGTCCCGATAATCGCGTTGCTCCATGAACACTTTCATCACAATGCTCCTTGACCACTCTCACCATAATGCCCCATGACGTCTCTCATCACTGTGCTCCAAGGCCACTCTCATCAAAATGCTCCATGATCTGTGTCAGCACAATATTGCATGACACTTGTCATCACAATGCTCCATGATCCCTCTAATCACAATGATCACTGCCTATTTCATCACAATGACCCAAGTCTCCTGTAATCACCATGCTCCATGCCCTTGTCATCACAATGCTCCAGGTCTGTTGTCATCACCATGCTTCATACCCGTGTCATCACAATGCTCCATGAATCTTGTCCTCACAATGCTCCATGGCCCATGTCATCACAATGCTCCATGACGCCTCTCATCACAATGCTCTATGGCCTTTGTCATCACAATGCTCCGTGACCCCCGTCAACACAGTGCCTGATGACCCCTGTCATCAAAATGCTAAATGGCACTTGTCATCACAATGCTCTATGATGCCTGTCATCACTATTCTCCATGTCACTTGTTATCACAAGGCTCCATGGCCCCTGTACTCCCAGTACTCCATGACCCCTTTCATCACAATGCCAATGTCACCTCTGATCACAATTCTCAATGGCATTTGTCATCACGATGCTCCATGACACCTGTCATCACAATGCTCCATGAGACTTGTCATCACAATGCTCCACGGCCCCTCTCATTCCTGTGCTCCATAATAACTTTAATCACATTTCTAGATGACCACTGCCATCACAATGCCCCATGACATTGTCATCACAATTCGCCATGACCATTGTCATCACAATGCTCCATGAACCATGTCATCACAGGGTCCCAGGACACTTGTCATCACAATGATCCATTACCACTTTCATCACAATGCTCCATGACCACTGTCATCTCAATGCTCCATGGCCTTTGTATTCACAATGCTCCATGGCCCCTGTAATCACAGTGCTCCATAACACCTTTCATCATAATGCTCCATGACCACTGCCATCTCAATGCCTCATGACGCCTGTCATCACAATTCTCCAAGGCCCCTCTCATCACAGTGCTCCATGACACTTGTCATCCCATTGCTCCATAACACCTGTCATCACAGTGTTCCCTGCCCATGTCATCAAAACGCTCCATGTCCCCTATAATCACAATGCTCCATGCCTTTTTCCTCACAAAGCTCCAGAATTTTGTCATCACAATGTTCCATGACCGTGGCATCACAATGCTCCATGGCCCTTGTCATCACAATGCTCCAGAATTCTTGTCATCACAATGTTCCATGAACGTGTCATCACAATGCTACATGACCCTGGTCATCACAGTTCTCCATGACCTTTGTCATCACAATGCTCTATGTCACTTTTCATCACAATTCTCAATGACCACTTTAATCACTATGCTCGCTGACCATTTTCATCACATTTCTCTATTGTCATTACAATTCCCCATGGCCCCTTTCTTCACAATTCTCCATGATGCCTGTCATCACAATGCTCCATGGCTTTTGTTATCACAATGTTCCAGGACCAATTTCATCACAATACTCCATCCCCCTTGTCATCACAGTGCACAATGAAAGCTTTCATTACAATGCTCCATGACACTTGTCATCACAATGCTCCATGGCCTTTATCGTCACAATGCTCCCAGGCACTTTTCATCACGATATTCCATGAAAACTTTCATCACATTGCTCCATGACCATTGTCATCACAATAGTCCATACCCATGTCAACACAATGCTGCATAATCCCTGTCATCCCAATTCTCCATGACTGCTGTCATCACAATAATCCAGGACAATTTTCATAACAATGCTTCATGCCCCCAGTCATCACAGTGCTCCATGATACCTTTCATCACAATTCCTAGATGATCAATGTCATCACAATGCCCCATGACACCTGTTATCACAATTCGCTATGACCCTTGTCATCACAATACTCGATGAACCGTGTCATCACAGTGTTCCAGGACACATGTCATCACAATGATCCATTAATATTTTCATCACAATGCTCCAATACACCTGTCATCACAATGCTCCATGTCCCCTCTTATCATATTGCTCCATGATCTCTTTCATCACAATGCTCCATGACCACTGTCATCACCATACCTCAAGACGCCTGTCATCTCAGTGCTCCATGGCCCCTTTCATCACAAGGCTCCATGAACCCAGTCATCACAATGTTCCCTGCCCTCTTCGTCACAATGCTCCATGGGCCCTGTCATCACAATGCTCCATGCCCTTGTCATCAAAATTCTCCAGAACTCTTGTCATCATAATGTTCCATGCCAATGTCATCAAAATGTCCCATGACACTTGTCATCACAATGCTCCATGGCCTTTGTCATCACAATGTTCCATGGCCCCTGTCATCACAGTGCTCCTTGATACCTTTCATCACAATTCTACATGACCACTGTCATCACAATGCCCCATTTCAGATGTCATCACAATTCGCCATGGTCCTTGTCATAACAATGCTCCATGAACCGTGTCATCACAAGGTTTCAGGACACTTGTCATCACAATGATCCATGATCACTTTCATCACAATGCTCCATGAACCCTGTCATCTCAATGCTCCATAGCCTTTGTATTCACAATGCTCCATGGCCCCTGTAATCACAGTGCTCCATGACCCCTTTCATCACAATGCTCCAAGACCGCTGTCATCACAATGCCCCATGACGCCTGCCACCACCAATCTCCAAGGGCTCCCTTACCAAAAAGCTCCATGATCCCTGTCAGTACAATGTTCCATGACACTTTTCATCACAATGCTCCATGACCCCTGTCATCACAAAGTTCTCTGCCCATATCATCACAATGCTACTTGTCACCTTTCATCACAATGCTCCATGCCATTGTCAGCACAATGCTCCTTGGAGCCTGTCATCAAAATGCTCCATCCCCTTTTCATCACAATGCTCCAGATATCCTATCATTACCATGCTCCATGCCCGTGTCAACACAATGCTCCATGACCCCTGTCATCAAAATGCTTGATGAAACTTGTTATCAGAATATTCCATGACCCCTGTCATCAAAATGATCCCTGACCGTTGTCATCGCAATGCTGCATGATACCTTTCATCCCAATCCTCTGTGACCGCTGTCATCACAATGCTCCAGGACAACTTTCATCACAATGCTCCATGCCCTGGTCATCAAAATGCTCCAGAACTCTTGTCATCATAATGCTCCATGCCAATGTCATCAAAATGCCCCATGACACTTGTCATCACAATGCTCCATGGCCTTTGTCATCACAATATTCCATGGCCCCTGTCATCACAGTGCTCCATGTTACCTTTCAATACAATTCTACATGACCACTGTCATCACAATGCCCCATGACAGATGATACCACAATTCGCCATGGTCCTTGTCATCACAATGCTCCATGAACTGTGTCATCACAAGGTTCCAGGACACTTGTCATCACAATGATCCATGATCACTTTCATCACAATGCTCCATGAACCCTGTCATCTCAATGCTCCATGGCCTTTGTATTCACAATGCTCCATGGCCCCTGTAATCACAGAGCTCCATGACCCCTTTCATCCCAATGCTCCAAGACCGCTGTCATCACAATGCCCCATGACGCCTGCCTTCACAAATCTCCAAGACCTCTCTTACCAAAAAGCTCCATGATCCCTGTCAGTACAATGTTCCATGACACTTTTTATCACAATGCTCCATGACCCCTGTCATCAAAAAGTTCTCTGCCCATATCGTCACAATGCTCCTTGTCACCTTTCATCACAATGCACCATGCCCTTTCATCACAATGCTCCAGAATTCTTGTCATCGCAATGTTCCTTGACCGTGTCATCACAATGCTCCATGACCCTTGTCATCACAAAGCTCCATGACCCCTGTCATCACAATGATCCATGATTCCTTTCCTCACAGTGCTCCAGTACCCTTTTCATCACAATGCTCCATGCCATTGTCAGCACAATTCTCCTTGGACCCTGTCATCAAAATGCTCCATCCCCTTTTCATCACAATGCTCCAGATATCCTATCATTACAATGCTCCATGCTCGTGTCAACACAATGCTCCATGACCCCTGTCATCAAAATGCTTTATGAACCTTGTTATCAGAATGTTCCCTGACCCCTGTCATCAAAATGATCCATGACCGTTGTCATCACAATGCTGCATGATACCTTTCATCCCAATTCTCTGTGACCGCTGTCATCACAATGCTCCAGGACAACTTTCATCACAATGCTCCATGACCCCTGTCATCACAACGTTCCATGAAAGTTGTCATCAAAATGCTCCATGACCCCGGTCACCACAAGGTTCCCTGCCCTTGTCATCACAATGGTACATGGCCTGGTCATCACAATGTTCCATGGCCTCTGTCATCACCATGCTCCATGGTCTTTCTCATCACAATGCTCTATGACCCCTGTCATCACAATGCTTGATGACCATTGTCATCACAATGCTCCAAGGCCCCTGTCATCACAATGCCTCATGGTCTTTGTAATCACAATGCTCAATGACCAATGTCATCACAGTGCTCCATGCCGTTGTCATCACAATGCTCCATGGTCCCTGTAATCACAATGCTCCATACTCTTGTCATCACAATGTTCCTTGGCCTTTGTCATCACAGTGCTCCATGATACCTTTAATCAAAATTCTACATGACCACTCTCATCACAATGCAAGATGACCAATGTCATCACAATGCCCCATGACACGTGTCATCACAATTCGCCTTGGCCCTTGTCATCTCAATGCTGTATGAAACGTGTCATCAGTAGCTCCCAAGACCCTTGTCATCACAATGCTCCATGAACTCTGTTATCTCAATGTTCCATGGCCTTTGTATTCACAATGCTCCATTGTCCCGATAATCGCGTTGCTCCATGAACACTTTCATCACAATGCTCCTTGACCACTCTCACCATAATGCCCCATGACGTCTCTCATCACTGTGCTCCAAGGCCACTCTCATCAAAATGCTCCATGATCTGTGTCAGCACAATATTGCATGACACTTGTCATCACAATGCTCCATGATCCCTCTAATCACAATGATCACTGCCTATTTCATCACAATGACCCAAGTCTCCTGTAATCACAATGCTCCATGCCCTTGTCATCACAATGCTCCAGGTCTGTTGTCATCACCATGCTTCATACCCGTGTCATCACAATGCTCCATGAATCTTGTCCTCACAATGCTCCATGGCCCATGTCATCACAATGCTCCATGACCCCTCTCATCACAATGCTCTATGGCCTTTGTCATCACAATGCTCTGTGACCCCCGTCAACACAGTGCCTGATGACCCCTGTCATCAAAATGCTAAATGGCACTTGTCATCACAATGCTCTATGATGCCTGTCATCACTATTCTCCATGTCACTTGTTATCACAAGGCTCCATGGCCCCTGTACTCCCAGTACTCCATGACCCCTTTCATCACAATGCCAATGTCACCTCTGATCACAATTCTCAATGGCATTTGTCATCACGATGCTCCATGACACCTGTCATCACAATGCTCCATGAGACTTGTCATCACAATGCTCCACGGCCCCTCTCATTCCTGTGCTCCATAATAACTTTAATCACATTTCTAGATGACCACTGCCATCACAATGCCCCATGACATTGTCATCACAATTCGCCATGACCATTGTCATCACAATGCTCCATGAACCATGTCATCACAGGGTCCCAGGACACTTGTCATCACAATGATCCATTACCACTTTCATCACAATGCTCCATGACCACTGTCATCTCAATGCTCCATGGCCTTTGTATTCACAATGCTCCATGGCCCCTGTAATCACAGTGCTCCATAACACCTTTCATCATAATGCTCCATGACCACTGCCATCTCAATGCCTCATGACGCCTGTCATCACAATTCTCCAAGGCCCCTCTCATCACAGTGCTCCATGACACTTGTCATCCCATTGCTCCATAACACCTGTCATCACAGTGTTCCCTGCCCATGTCATCAAAACGCTCCATGTCCCCTATAATCACAATGCTCCATGCCTTTTTCCTCACAAAGCTCCAGAATTTTGTCATCACAATGTTCCATGACCGTGGCATCACAATGCTCCATGGCCCTTGTCATCACAATGCTCCAGAATTCTTGTCATCACAATGTTCCATGAACGTGTCATCACAATGCTACATGACCCTGGTCATCACAGTTCTCCATGACCTTTGTCATCACAATGCTCTATGTCACTTTTCATCACAATTCTCAATGACCACTTTAATCACTATGCTCGCTGACCATTTTCATCACATTTCTCTATTGTCATTACAATTCCCCATGGCCCCTTTCTTCACAATTCTCCATGATGCCTGTCATCACAATGCTCCATGGCTTTTGTTATCACAATGTTCCAGGACCAATTTCATCACAATACTCCATCCCCCTTGTCATCACAGTGCACAATGAAAGCTTTCATTACAATGCTCCATGACACTTGTCATCACAATGCTCCATGGCCTTTATCGTCACAATGCTCCCAGGCACTTTTCATCACGATATTCCATGAAAACTTTCATCACATTGCTCCATGACCATTGTCATCACAATAGTCCATACCCATGTCAACACAATGCTGCATAATCCCTGTCATCCCAATTCTCCATGACTGCTGTCATCACAATAATCCAGGACAATTTTCATAACAATGCTTCATGCCCCCAGTCATCACAGTGCTCCATGATACCTTTCATCACAATTCCTAGATGATCAATGTCATCACAATGCCCCATGACACCTGTTATCACAATTCGCTATGACCCTTGTCATCACAATACTCGATGAACCGTGTCATCACAGTGTTCCAGGACACATGTCATCACAATGATCCATTAATATTTTCATCACAATGCTCCAATACACCTGTCATCACAATGCTCCATGTCCCCTCTTATCATATTGCTCCATGATCTCTTTCATCACAATGCTCCATGACCACTGTCATCACCATACCTCAAGACGCCTGTCATCTCAGTGCTCCATGGCCCCTTTCATCACAAGGCTCCATGAACCCAGTCATCACAATGTTCCCTGCCCTCTTCGCCACAATGCTCCATGGGCCCTGTCATCACAATGCTCCATGCCCTTGTCATCAAAATTCTCCAGAACTCTTGTCATCATAATGTTCCATGCCAATGTCATCAAAATGTCCCATGACACTTGTCATCACAATGCTCCATGGCCTTTGTCATCACAATGTTCCATGGCCCCTGTCATCACAGTTCTCCTTGATACCTTTCATCACAATTCTACATGACCACTGTCATCACAATGCCCCATTTCAGATGTCATCACAATTCGCCATGGTCCTTGTCATAACAATGCTCCATGAACCGTGTCATCACAAGGTTTCAGGACACTTGTCATCACAATGATCCATGATCACTTTCATCACAATGCTCCATGAACCCTGTCATCTCAATGCTCCATAGCCTTTGTATTCACAATGCTCCATGGCCCCTGTAATCACAGTGCTCCATGACCCCTTTCATCACAATGCTCCAAGACCGCTGTCATCACAATTCCCCATGACGCCTGCCACCACCAATCTCCAAGGGCTCCCTTACCAAAAAGCTCCATGATCCCTGTCAGTACAATGTTCCATGACACTTTTCATCACAATGCTCCAAGAACACTGTCATCACAAAGTTCTCTGCCCATATCATCACAATGCTACTTGTCACCTTTCATCACAATGCTCCATGCCCTTTCATCACAATGCTCCAGATTTCTTGTCATCACAATGTTCCTTGACCGTGTCATCACAATGCTCCATGACTCGTGTCATCACAAAGCTCCATGACCCCTGGCATCACAATGATCCATGATTCCTTTCCTCAGAGTGCTCCAGTACCCTTTTCATCACAATGCCCCATGCCATTGTCAGCACAATGCTCCTTGGACCCTGTCATCAAACTGCTCCATCCCCTTTTCATCACAATGCTCCAGATATCCTATCATTACAATGCTCCATGCCCGTGTCAACACAATGCTCCATGACCCCTGTCATCAAAATGCTTGATGAAACTTGTTATCAGAATGTTCCATGACCCCTGTCATCAAAATGATCCCTGACCGTTGTCATCGCAATGCTGCATGATACCTTTCAACCCAATCCTCTGTGACCGCTGTCATCACAATGCTCCAGGACAACTTTCATCACAATGCTCCATGCCCTGGTCATCAAAATGCTCCAGAACTCTTGACATCATAATGCTCCATGCCAATGTCATCAAAATGCCCCATGACACTTGTCATCACAATGCTCCATGGCCTTTGTCATCACAATGTTCCATGGCCCCTGTCATCACAGTGCTCCTTGATACCTTTCATCACAATTCTACATGACCACTGTCATCACAATGCCCCATTTCAGATGTCATCACAATTCGCCATGGTCCTTGTCATAACAATGCTCCATGAACCGTGTCATCACAAGGTTTCAGGACACTTGTCATCACAATGATCCATGATCACTTTCATCACAATGCTCCATGAACCCTGTCATCTCAATGCTCCATAGCCTTTGTATTCACAATGCTCCATGGCCCCTGTAATCACAGTGCTCCATGACCCCTTTCATCACAATGCTCCAAGACCGCTGTCATCACAATGCCCCATGACGCCTGCCACCACCAATCTCCAAGGGCTCCCTTACCAAAAAGCTCCATGATCCCTGTCAGTACAATGTTCCATGACACTTTTCATCACAATGCTCCATGACCCCTGTCATCACAAAGTTCTCTGCCCATATCATCACAATGCTACTTGTCACCTTTCATCACAATGCTCCATGCCATTGTCAGCACAATGCTCCTTGGAGCCTGTCATCAAAATGCTCCATCCCCTTTTCATCACAATGCTCCAGATATCCTATCATTACCATGCTCCATGCCCGTGTCAACACAATGCTCCATGACCCCTGTCATCAAAATGCTTGATGAAACTTGTTATCAGAATATTCCATGACCCCTGTCATCAAAATGATCCCTGACCGTTGTCATCGCAATGCTGCATGATACCTTTCATCCCAATCCTCTGTGACCGCTGTCATCACAATGCTCCAGGACAACTTTCATCACAATGCTCCATGCCCTGGTCATCAAAATGCTCCAGAACTCTTGTCATCATAATGCTCCATGCCAATGTCATCAAAATGCCCCATGACACTTGTCATCACAATGCTCCATGGCCTTTGTCATCACAATATTCCATGGCCCCTGTCATCACAGTGCTCCATGTTACCTTTCAATACAATTCTACATGACCACTGTCATCACAATGCCCCATGACAGATGATACCACAATTCGCCATGGTCCTTGTCATCACAATGCTCCATGAACTGTGTCATCACAAGGTTCCAGGACACTTGTCATCACAATGATCCATGATCACTTTCATCACAATGCTCCATGAACCCTGTCATCTCAATGCTCCATGGCCTTTGTATTCACAATGCTCCATGGCCCCTGTAATCACAGAGCTCCATGACCCCTTTCATCCCAATGCTCCAAGACCGCTGTCATCACAATGCCCCATGACGCCTGCCTTCACAAATCTCCAAGACCTCTCTTACCAAAAAGCTCCATGATCCCTGTCAGTACAATGTTCCATGACACTTTTTATCACAATGCTCCATGACCCCTGTCATCAAAAAGTTCTCTGCCCATATCGTCACAATGCTCCTTGTCACCTTTCATCACAATGCACCATGCCCTTTCATCACAATGCTCCAGAATTCTTGTCATCGCAATGTTCCTTGACCGTGTCATCACAATGCTCCATGACCCTTGTCATCACAAAGCTCCATGACCCCTGGCATCACAATGATCCATGATTCCTTTCCTCACAGTGCTCCAGTACCCTTTTCATCACAATGCTCCATGCCATTGTCAGCACAATTCTCCTTGGACCCTGTCATCAAACTGCTCCATCCCCTTTTCATCACAATGCTCCAGATATCCTATCATTACAATGCTCCATGCCCGTGTCAACACAATGCTCCATGACCCCTGTCATCAAAATGCTTGATGAAACTTGTTATCAGAATGTTCCATGACCCCTGTCATCAAAATGATCCCTGACCGTTGTCATCGCAATGCTGCATGATACCTTTCAACCCAATCCTCTGTGACCGCTGTCATCACAATGCTCCAGGACAACTTTCATCACAATGCTCCATGCCCTGGTCATCAAAATGCTCCAGAACTCTTGACATCATAATGCTCCATGCCAATGTCATCAAAATGCCCCATGACACTTGTCATCACAATGCTCCATGGCCTTTGTCATCACAATGTTCCATGGCCCCTGTCATCACAGTGCTCCTTGATACCTTTCATCACAATTCTACATGACCACTGTCATCACAATGCCCCATTTCAGATGTCATCACAATTCGCCATGGTCCTTGTCATAACAATGCTCCATGAACCGTGTCATCACAAGGTTTCAGGACACTTGTCATCACAATGATCCATGATCACTTTCATCACAATGCTCCATGAACCCTGTCATCTCAATGCTCCATAGCCTTTGTATTCACAATGCTCCATGGCCCCTGTAATCACAGTGCTCCATGACCCCTTTCATCACAATGCTCCAAGACCGCTGTCATCACAATGCCCCATGACGCCTGCCACCACCAATCTCCAAGGGCTCCCTTACCAAAAAGCTCCATGATCCCTGTCAGTACAATGTTCCATGACACTTTTCATCACAATGCTCCATGACCCCTGTCATCACAAAGTTCTCTGCCCATATCATCACAATGCTACTTGTCACCTTTCATCACAATGCTCCATGCCATTGTCAGCACAATGCTCCTTGGAGCCTGTCATCAAAATGCTCCATCCCCTTTTCATCACAATGCTCCAGATATCCTATCATTACCATGCTCCATGCCCGTGTCAACACAATGCTCCATGACCCCTGTCATCAAAATGCTTGATGAAACTTGTTATCAGAATATTCCATGACCCCTGTCATCAAAATGATCCCTGACCGTTGTCATCGCAATGCTGCATGATACCTTTCATCCCAATCCTCTGTGACCGCTGTCATCACAATGCTCCAGGACAACTTTCATCACAATGCTCCATGCCCTGGTCATCAAAATGCTCCAGAACTCTTGTCATCATAATGCTCCATGCCAATGTCATCAAAATGCCCCATGACACTTGTCATCACAATGCTCCATGGCCTTTGTCATCACAATATTCCATGGCCCCTGTCATCACAGTGCTCCATGTTACCTTTCAATACAATTCTACATGACCACTGTCATCACAATGCCCCATGACAGATGATACCACAATTCGCCATGGTCCTTGTCATCACAATGCTCCATGAACTGTGTCATCACAAGGTTCCAGGACACTTGTCATCACAATGATCCATGATCACTTTCATCACAATGCTCCATGAACCCTGTCATCTCAATGCTCCATGGCCTTTGTATTCACAATGCTCCATGGCCCCTGTAATCACAGAGCTCCATGACCCCTTTCATCCCAATGCTCCAAGACCGCTGTCATCACAATGCCCCATGACGCCTGCCTTCACAAATCTCCAAGACCTCTCTTACCAAAAAGCTCCATGATCCCTGTCAGTACAATGTTCCATGACACTTTTTATCACAATGCTCCATGACCCCTGTCATCAAAAAGTTCTCTGCCCATATCGTCACAATGCTCCTTGTCACCTTTCATCACAATGCACCATGCCCTTTCATCACAATGCTCCAGAATTCTTGTCATCGCAATGTTCCTTGACCGTGTCATCACAATGCTCCATGACCCTTGTCATCACAAAGCTCCATGACCCCTGGCATCACAATGATCCATGATTCCTTTCCTCACAGTGCTCCAGTACCCTTTTCATCACAATGCTCCATGCCATTGTCAGCACAATTCTCCTTGGACCCTGTCATCAAAATGCTCCATCCCCTTTTCATCACAATGCTCCAGATATCCTATCATTACAATGCTCCATGCTCGTGTCAACACAATGCTCCATGACCCCTGTCATCAAAATGCTTTATGAACCTTGTTATCAGAATGTTCCATGACCCCTGTCATCAAAATGATCCATGACCGTTGTCATCACAATGCTGCATGATACCTTTCATCCCAATTCTCTGTGACCGCTGTCATCACAATGCTCCAGGACAACTTTCATCACAATGCTCCATGACCCCTGTCATCACAACGTTCCATGAAAGTTGTCATCAAAATGCTCCATGACCTCGGTCACCAGAAGGTTCCCTGCCCTTGTCATCACAATGGTACATGGCCTGGTCATCACAATGTTCCATGGCCTCTGTCATCACCATGCTCCATGGTCTTTCTCATCACAATGCTCTATGACCCCTGTCATCACAATGCTTGATGACCATTGTCATCACAATGCTCCAAGGCCCCTGTCATCACAATGCCTCATGGTCTTTGTAATCACAATGCTCAATGACCAATGTCATCACAGTGCTCCATGCCGTTGTCATCACAATGCTCCATGGTCCCTGTAATCACAATGCTCCATACTCTTGTCATCACAATGTTCCTTGGCCTTTGTCATCACAGTGCTCCATGATACCTTTAATCAAAATTCTACATGACCACTCTCATCACAATGCAAGATGACCAATGTCATCACAATGCCCCATGACACGTGTCATCACAATTCGCCTTGGCCCTTGTCATCTCAATGCTGTATGAAACGTGTCATCAGTAGCTCCCAAGACCCTTGTCATCACAATGCTCCATGAACTCTGTTATCTCAATGTTCCATGGCCTTTGTATTCACAATGCTCCATTGTCCCGATAATCGCGTTGCTCCATGAACACTTTCATCACAATGCTCCTTGACCACTCTCACCATAATGCCCCATGACGTCTCTCATCACTGTGCTCCAAGGCCACTCTCATCAAAATGCTCCATGATCTGTGTCAGCACAATATTGCATGACACTTGTCATCACAATGCTCCATGATCCCTCTAATCACAATGATCACTGCCTATTTCATCACAATGACCCAAGTCTCCTGTAATCACCATGCTCCATGCCCTTGTCATCACAATGCTCCAGGTCTGTTGTCATCACCATGCTTCATACCCGTGTCATCACAATGCTCCATGAATCTTGTCCTCACAATGCTCCATGGCCCATGTCATCACAATGCTCCATGACGCCTCTCATCACAATGCTCTATGGCCTTTGTCATCACAATGCTCCGTGACCCCCGTCAACACAGTGCCTGATGACCCCTGTCATCAAAATGCTAAATGGCACTTGTCATCACAATGCTCTATGATGCCTGTCATCACTATTCTCCATGTCACTTGTTATCACAAGGCTCCATGGCCCCTGTACTCCCAGTACTCCATGACCCCTTTCATCACAATGCCAATGTCACCTCTGATCACAATTCTCAATGGCATTTGTCATCACGATGCTCCATGACACCTGTCATCACAATGCTCCATGAGACTTGTCATCACAATGCTCCACGGCCCCTCTCATTCCTGTGCTCCATAATAACTTTAATCACATTTCTAGATGACCACTGCCATCACAATGCCCCATGACATTGTCATCACAATTCGCCATGACCATTGTCATCACAATGCTCCATGAACCATGTCATCACAGGGTCCCAGGACACTTGTCATCACAATGATCCATTACCACTTTCATCACAATGCTCCATGACCACTGTCATCTCAATGCTCCATGGCCTTTGTATTCACAATGCTCCATGGCCCCTGTAATCACAGTGCTCCATAACACCTTTCATCATAATGCTCCATGACCACTGCCATCTCAATGCCTCATGACGCCTGTCATCACAATTCTCCAAGGCCCCTCTCATCACAGTGCTCCATGACACTTGTCATCCCATTGCTCCATAACACCTGTCATCACAGTGTTCCCTGCCCATGTCATCAAAACGCTCCATGTCCCCTATAATCACAATGCTCCATGCCTTTTTCCTCACAAAGCTCCAGAATTTTGTCATCACAATGTTCCATGACCGTGGCATCACAATGCTCCATGGCCCTTGTCATCACAATGCTCCAGAATTCTTGTCATCACAATGTTCCATGAACGTGTCATCACAATGCTACATGACCCTGGTCATCACAGTTCTCCATGACCTTTGTCATCACAATGCTCTATGTCACTTTTCATCACAATTCTCAATGACCACTTTAATCACTATGCTCGCTGACCATTTTCATCACATTTCTCTATTGTCATTACAATTCCCCATGGCCCCTTTCTTCACAATTCTCCATGATGCCTGTCATCACAATGCTCCATGGCTTTTGTTATCACAATGTTCCAGGACCAATTTCATCACAATACTCCATCCCCCTTGTCATCACAGTGCACAATGAAAGCTTTCATTACAATGCTCCATGACACTTGTCATCACAATGCTCCATGGCCTTTATCGTCACAATGCTCCCAGGCACTTTTCATCACGATATTCCATGAAAACTTTCATCACATTGCTCCATGACCATTGTCATCACAATAGTCCATACCCATGTCAACACAATGCTGCATAATCCCTGTCATCCCAATTCTCCATGACTGCTGTCATCACAATAATCCAGGACAATTTTCATAACAATGCTTCATGCCCCCAGTCATCACAGTGCTCCATGATACCTTTCATCACAATTCCTAGATGATCAATGTCATCACAATGCCCCATGACACCTGTTATCACAATTCGCTATGACCCTTGTCATCACAATACTCGATGAACCGTGTCATCACAGTGTTCCAGGACACATGTCATCACAATGATCCATTAATATTTTCATCACAATGCTCCAATACACCTGTCATCACAATGCTCCATGTCCCCTCTTATCATATTGCTCCATGATCTCTTTCATCACAATGCTCCATGACCACTGTCATCACCATACCTCAAGACGCCTGTCATCTCAGTGCTCCATGGCCCCTTTCATCACAAGGCTCCATGAACCCAGTCATCACAATGTTCCCTGCCCTCTTCGTCACAATGCTCCATGGGCCCTGTCATCACAATGCTCCATGCCCTTGTCATCAAAATTCTCCAGAACTCTTGTCATCATAATGTTCCATGCCAATGTCATCAAAATGTCCCATGACACTTGTCATCACAATGCTCCATGGCCTTTGTCATCACAATGTTCCATGGCCCCTGTCATCACAGTGCTCCTTGATACCTTTCATCACAATTCTACATGACCACTGTCATCACAATGCCCCATTTCAGATGTCATCACAATTCGCCATGGTCCTTGTCATAACAATGCTCCATGAACCGTGTCATCACAAGGTTTCAGGACACTTGTCATCACAATGATCCATGATCACTTTCATCACAATGCTCCATGAACCCTGTCATCTCAATGCTCCATAGCCTTTGTATTCACAATGCTCCATGGCCCCTGTAATCACAGTGCTCCATGACCCCTTTCATCACAATGCTCCAAGACCGCTGTCATCACAATGCCCCATGACGCCTGCCACCACCAATCTCCAAGGGCTCCCTTACCAAAAAGCTCCATGATCCCTGTCAGTACAATGTTCCATGACACTTTTCATCACAATGCTCCATGACCCCTGTCATCACAAAGTTCTCTGCCCATATCATCACAATGCTACTTGTCACCTTTCATCACAATGCTCCATGCCATTGTCAGCACAATGCTCCTTGGAGCCTGTCATCAAAATGCTCCATCCCCTTTTCATCACAATGCTCCAGATATCCTATCATTACCATGCTCCATGCCCGTGTCAACACAATGCTCCATGACCCCTGTCATCAAAATGCTTGATGAAACTTGTTATCAGAATATTCCATGACCCCTGTCATCAAAATGATCCCTGACCGTTGTCATCGCAATGCTGCATGATACCTTTCATCCCAATCCTCTGTGACCGCTGTCATCACAATGCTCCAGGACAACTTTCATCACAATGCTCCATGCCCTGGTCATCAAAATGCTCCAGAACTCTTGTCATCATAATGCTCCATGCCAATGTCATCAAAATGCCCCATGACACTTGTCATCACAATGCTCCATGGCCTTTGTCATCACAATATTCCATGGCCCCTGTCATCACAGTGCTCCATGTTACCTTTCAATACAATTCTACATGACCACTGTCATCACAATGCCCCATGACAGATGATACCACAATTCGCCATGGTCCTTGTCATCACAATGCTCCATGAACTGTGTCATCACAAGGTTCCAGGACACTTGTCATCACAATGATCCATGATCACTTTCATCACAATGCTCCATGAACCCTGTCATCTCAATGCTCCATGGCCTTTGTATTCACAATGCTCCATGGCCCCTGTAATCACAGAGCTCCATGACCCCTTTCATCCCAATGCTCCAAGACCGCTGTCATCACAATGCCCCATGACGCCTGCCTTCACAAATCTCCAAGACCTCTCTTACCAAAAAGCTCCATGATCCCTGTCAGTACAATGTTCCATGACACTTTTTATCACAATGCTCCATGACCCCTGTCATCAAAAAGTTCTCTGCCCATATCGTCACAATGCTCCTTGTCACCTTTCATCACAATGCACCATGCCCTTTCATCACAATGCTCCAGAATTCTTGTCATCGCAATGTTCCTTGACCGTGTCATCACAATGCTCCATGACCCTTGTCATCACAAAGCTCCATGACCCCTGTCATCACAATGATCCATGATTCCTTTCCTCACAGTGCTCCAGTACCCTTTTCATCACAATGCTCCATGCCATTGTCAGCACAATTCTCCTTGGACCCTGTCATCAAAATGCTCCATCCCCTTTTCATCACAATGCTCCAGATATCCTATCATTACAATGCTCCATGCTCGTGTCAACACAATGCTCCATGACCCCTGTCATCAAAATGCTTTATGAACCTTGTTATCAGAATGTTCCCTGACCCCTGTCATCAAAATGATCCATGACCGTTGTCATCACAATGCTGCATGATACCTTTCATCCCAATTCTCTGTGACCGCTGTCATCACAATGCTCCAGGACAACTTTCATCACAATGCTCCATGACCCCTGTCATCACAACGTTCCATGAAAGTTGTCATCAAAATGCTCCATGACCCCGGTCACCACAAGATTCCCTGCCCTTGTCATCACAATGGTACATGGCCTGGTCATCACAATGTTCCATGGCCTCTGTCATCACCATGCTCCATGGTCTTTCTCATCACAATGCTCTATGACCCCTGTCATCACAATGCTTGATGACCATTGTCATCACAATGCTCCAAGGCCCCTGTCATCACAATGCCTCATGGTCTTTGTAATCACAATGCTCAATGACCAATGTCATCACAGTGCTCCATGCCGTTGTCATCACAATGCTCCATGGTCCCTGTAATCACAATGCTCCATACTCTTGTCATCACAATGTTCCTTGGCCTTTGTCATCACAGTGCTCCATGATACCTTTAATCAAAATTCTACATGACCACTCTCATCACAATGCAAGATGACCAATGTCATCACAATGCCCCATGACACGTGTCATCACAATTCGCCTTGGCCCTTGTCATCTCAATGCTGTATGAAACGTGTCATCAGTAGCTCCCAAGACCCTTGTCATCACAATGCTCCATGAACTCTGTTATCTCAATGTTCCATGGCCTTTGTATTCACAATGCTCCATTGTCCCGATAATCGCGTTGCTCCATGAACACTTTCATCACAATGCTCCTTGACCACTCTCACCATAATGCCCCATGACGTCTCTCATCACTGTGCTCCAAGGCCACTCTCATCAAAATGCTCCATGATCTGTGTCAGCACAATATTGCATGACACTTGTCATCACAATGCTCCATGATCCCTCTAATCACAATGATCACTGCCTATTTCATCACAATGACCCAAGTCTCCTGTAATCACAATGCTCCATGCCCTTGTCATCACAATGCTCCAGGTCTGTTGTCATCACCATGCTTCATACCCGTGTCATCACAATGCTCCATGAATCTTGTCCTCACAATGCTCCATGGCCCATGTCATCACAATGCTCCATGACCCCTCTCATCACAATGCTCTATGGCCTTTGTCATCACAATGCTCCGTGACCCCCGTCAACACAGTGCCTGATGACCCCTGTCATCAAAATGCTAAATGGCACTTGTCATCACAATGCTCTATGATGCCTGTCATCACTATTCTCCATGTCACTTGTTATCACAAGGCTCCATGGCCCCTGTACTCCCAGTACTCCATGACCCCTTTCATCACAATGCCAATGTCACCTCTGATCACAATTCTCAATGGCATTTGTCATCACGATGCTCCATGACACCTGTCATCACAATGCTCCATGAGACTTGTCATCACAATGCTCCACGGCCCCTCTCATTCCTGTGCTCCATAATAACTTTAATCACATTTCTAGATGACCACTGCCATCACAATGCCCCATGACATTGTCATCACAATTCGCCATGACCATTGTCATCACAATGCTCCATGAACCATGTCATCACAGGGTCCCAGGACACTTGTCATCACAATGATCCATTACCACTTTCATCACAATGCTCCATGACCACTGTCATCTCAATGCTCCATGGCCTTTTTATTCACAATGCTCCATGGCCCCTGTAATCACAGTGCTCCATAACACCTTTCATCATAATGCTCCATGACCACTGCCATCTCAATGCCTCATGACGCCTGTCATCACAATTCTCCAAGGCCCCTCTCATCACAGTGCTCCATGACACTTGTCATCCCATTGCTCCATAACACCTGTCATCACAGTGTTCCCTGCCCATGTCATCAAAACGCTCCATGTCCCCTATAATCACAATGCTCCATGCCTTTTTCCTCACAAAGCTCCAGAATTTTGTCATCACAATGTTCCATGACCGTGGCATCACAATGCTCCATGGCCCTTGTCATCACAATGCTCCAGAATTCTTGTCATCACAATGTTCCATGAACGTGTCATCACAATGCTACATGACCCTGGTCATCACAGTTCTCCATGACCTTTGTCATCACAATGCTCTATGTCACTTTTCATCACAATTCTCAATGACCACTTTAATCACTATGCTCGCTGACCATTTTCATCACATTTCTCTATTGTCATTACAATTCCCCATGGCCCCTTTCTTCACAATTCTCCATGATGCCTGTCATCACAATGCTCCATGGCTTTTGTTATCACAATGTTCCAGGACCAATTTCATCACAATACTCCATCCCCCTTGTCATCACAGTGCACAATGAAAGCTTTCATTACAATGCTCCATGACACTTGTCATCACAATGCTCCATGGCCTTTATCGTCACAATGCTCCCAGGCACTTTTCATCACGATATTCCATGAAAACTTTCATCACATTGCTCCATGACCATTGTCATCACAATAGTCCATACCCATGTCAACACAATGCTGCATAATCCCTGTCATCCCAATTCTCCATGACTGCTGTCATCACAATAATCCAGGACAATTTTCATAACAATGCTTCATGCCCCCAGTCATCACAGTGCTCCATGATACCTTTCATCACAATTCCTAGATGATCAATGTCATCACAATGCCCCATGACACCTGTTATCACAATTCGCTATGACCCTTGTCATCACAATACTCGATGAACCGTGTCATCACAGTGTTCCAGGACACATGTCATCACAATGATCCATTAATATTTTCATCACAATGCTCCAATACACCTGTCATCACAATGCTCCATGTCCCCTCTTATCATATTGCTCCATGATCTCTTTCATCACAATGCTCCATGACCACTGTCATCACCATACCTCAAGACGCCTGTCATCTCAGTGCTCCATGGCCCCTTTCATCACAAGGCTCCATGAACCCAGTCATCACAATGTTCCCTGCCCTCTTCGTCACAATGCTCCATGGGCCCTGTCATCACAATGCTCCATGCCCTTGTCATCAAAATTCTCCAGAACTCTTGTCATCATAATGTTCCATGCCAATGTCATCAAAATGTCCCATGACACTTGTCATCACAATGCTCCATGGCCTTTGTCATCACAATGTTCCATGGCCCCTGTCATCACAGTGCTCCTTGATACCTTTCATCACAATTCTACATGACCACTGTCATCACAATGCCCCATTTCAGATGTCATCACAATTCGCCATGGTCCTTGTCATAACAATGCTCCATGAACCGTGTCATCACAAGGTTTCAGGACACTTGTCATCACAATGATCCATGATCACTTTCATCACAATGCTCCATGAACCCTGTCATCTCAATGCTCCATAGCCTTTGTATTCACAATGCTCCATGGCCCCTGTAATCACAGTGCTCCATGACCCCTTTCATCACAATGCTCCAAGACCGCTGTCATCACAATGCCCCATGACGCCTGCCACCACCAATCTCCAAGGGCTCCCTTACCAAAAAGCTCCATGATCCCTGTCAGTACAATGTTCCATGACACTTTTCATCACAATGCTCCATGACCCCTGTCATCACAAAGTTCTCTGCCCATATCATCACAATGCTACTTGTCACCTTTCATCACAATGCTCCATGCCATTGTCAGCACAATGCTCCTTGGAGCCTGTCATCAAAATGCTCCATCCCCTTTTCATCACAATGCTCCAGATATCCTATCATTACCATGCTCCATGCCCGTGTCAACACAATGCTCCATGACCCCTGTCATCAAAATGCTTGATGAAACTTGTTATCAGAATATTCCATGACCCCTGTCATCAAAATGATCCCTGACCGTTGTCATCGCAATGCTGCATGATACCTTTCATCCCAATCCTCTGTGACCGCTGTCATCACAATGCTCCAGGACAACTTTCATCACAATGCTCCATGCCCTGGTCATCAAAATGCTCCAGAACTCTTGTCATCATAATGCTCCATGCCAATGTCATCAAAATGCCCCATGACACTTGTCATCACAATGCTCCATGGCCTTTGTCATCACAATATTCCATGGCCCCTGTCATCACAGTGCTCCATGTTACCTTTCAATACAATTCTACATGACCACTGTCATCACAATGCCCCATGACAGATGATACCACAATTCGCCATGGTCCTTGTCATCACAATGCTCCATGAACTGTGTCATCACAAGGTTCCAGGACACTTGTCATCACAATGATCCATGATCACTTTCATCACAATGCTCCATGAACCCTGTCATCTCAATGCTCCATGGCCTTTGTATTCACAATGCTCCATGGCCCCTGTAATCACAGAGCTCCATGACCCCTTTCATCCCAATGCTCCAAGACCGCTGTCATCACAATGCCCCATGACGCCTGCCTTCACAAATCTCCAAGACCTCTCTTACCAAAAAGCTCCATGATCCCTGTCAGTACAATGTTCCATGACACTTTTTATCACAATGCTCCATGACCCCTGTCATCAAAAAGTTCTCTGCCCATATCGTCACAATGCTCCTTGTCACCTTTCATCACAATGCACCATGCCCTTTCATCACAATGCTCCAGAATTCTTGTCATCGCAATGTTCCTTGACCGTGTCATCACAATGCTCCATGACCCTTGTCATCACAAAGCTCCATGACCCCTGTCATCACAATGATCCATGATTCCTTTCCTCACAGTGCTCCAGTACCCTTTTCATCACAATGCTCCATGCCATTGTCAGCACAATTCTCCTTGGACCCTGTCATCAAAATGCTCCATCCCCTTTTCATCACAATGCTCCAGATATCCTATCATTACAATGCTCCATGCTCGTGTCAACACAATGCTCCATGACCCCTGTCATCAAAATGCTTTATGAACCTTGTTATCAGAATGTTCCCTGACCCCTGTCATCAAAATGATCCATGACCGTTGTCATCACAATGCTGCATGATACCTTTCATCCCAATTCTCTGTGACCGCTGTCATCACAATGCTCCAGGACAACTTTCATCACAATGCTCCATGACCCCTGTCATCACAACGTTCCATGAAAGTTGTCATCAAAATGCTCCATGACCCCGGTCACCACAAGATTCCCTGCCCTTGTCATCACAATGGTACATGGCCTGGTCATCACAATGTTCCATGGCCTCTGTCATCACCATGCTCCATGGTCTTTCTCATCACAATGCTCTATGACCCCTGTCATCACAATGCTTGATGACCATTGTCATCACAATGCTCCAAGGCCCCTGTCATCACAATGCCTCATGGTCTTTGTAATCACAATGCTCAATGACCAATGTCATCACAGTGCTCCATGCCGTTGTCATCACAATGCTCCATGGTCCCTGTAATCACAATGCTCCATACTCTTGTCATCACAATGTTCCTTGGCCTTTGTCATCACAGTGCTCCATGATACCTTTAATCAAAATTCTACATGACCACTCTCATCACAATGCAAGATGACCAATGTCATCACAATGCCCCATGACACGTGTCATCACAATTCGCCTTGGCCCTTGTCATCTCAATGCTGTATGAAACGTGTCATCAGTAGCTCCCAAGACCCTTGTCATCACAATGCTCCATGAACTCTGTTATCTCAATGTTCCATGGCCTTTGTATTCACAATGCTCCATTGTCCCGATAATCGCGTTGCTCCATGAACACTTTCATCACAATGCTCCTTGACCACTCTCACCATAATGCCCCATGACGTCTCTCATCACTGTGCTCCAAGGCCACTCTCATCAAAATGCTCCATGATCTGTGTCAGCACAATATTGCATGACACTTGTCATCACAATGCTCCATGATCCCTCTAATCACAATGATCACTGCCTATTTCATCACAATGACCCAAGTCTCCTGTAATCACAATGCTCCATGCCCTTGTCATCACAATGCTCCAGGTCTGTTGTCATCACCATGCTTCATACCCGTGTCATCACAATGCTCCATGAATCTTGTCCTCACAATGCTCCATGGCCCATGTCATCACAATGCTCCATGACCCCTCTCATCACAATGCTCTATGGCCTTTGTCATCACAATGCTCCGTGACCCCCGTCAACACAGTGCCTGATGACCCCTGTCATCAAAATGCTAAATGGCACTTGTCATCACAATGCTCTATGATGCCTGTCATCACTATTCTCCATGTCACTTGTTATCACAAGGCTCCATGGCCCCTGTACTCCCAGTACTCCATGACCCCTTTCATCACAATGCCAATGTCACCTCTGATCACAATTCTCAATGGCATTTGTCATCACGATGCTCCATGACACCTGTCATCACAATGCTCCATGAGACTTGTCATCACAATGCTCCACGGCCCCTCTCATTCCTGTGCTCCATAATAACTTTAATCACATTTCTAGATGACCACTGCCATCACAATGCCCCATGACATTGTCATCACAATTCGCCATGACCATTGTCATCACAATGCTCCATGAACCATGTCATCACAGGGTCCCAGGACACTTGTCATCACAATGATCCATTACCACTTTCATCACAATGCTCCATGACCACTGTCATCTCAATGCTCCATGGCCTTTGTATTCACAATGCTCCATGGCCCCTGTAATCACAGTGCTCCATAACACCTTTCATCATAATGCTCCATGACCACTGCCATCTCAATGCCTCATGACGCCTGTCATCACAATTCTCCAAGGCCCCTCTCATCACAGTGCTCCATGACACTTGTCATCCCATTGCTCCATAACACCTGTCATCACAGTGTTCCCTGCCCATGTCATCAAAACGCTCCATGTCCCCTATAATCACAATGCTCCATGCCTTTTTCCTCACAAAGCTCCAGAATTTTGTCATCACAATGTTCCATGACCGTGGCATCACAATGCTCCATGGCCCTTGTCATCACAATGCTCCAGAATTCTTGTCATCACAATGTTCCATGAACGTGTCATCACAATGCTACATGACCCTGGTCATCACAGTTCTCCATGACCTTTGTCATCACAATGCTCTATGTCACTTTTCATCACAATTCTCAATGACCACTTTAATCACTATGCTCGCTGACCATTTTCATCACATTTCTCTATTGTCATTACAATTCCCCATGGCCCCTTTCTTCACAATTCTCCATGATGCCTGTCATCACAATGCTCCATGGCTTTTGTTATCACAATGTTCCAGGACCAATTTCATCACAATACTCCATCCCCCTTGTCATCACAGTGCACAATGAAAGCTTTCATTACAATGCTCCATGACACTTGTCATCACAATGCTCCATGGCCTTTATCGTCACAATGCTCCCAGGCACTTTTCATCACGATATTCCATGAAAACTTTCATCACATTGCTCCATGACCATTGTCATCACAATAGTCCATACCCATGTCAACACAATGCTGCATAATCCCTGTCATCCCAATTCTCCATGACTGCTGTCATCACAATAATCCAGGACAATTTTCATAACAATGCTTCATGCCCCCAGTCATCACAGTGCTCCATGATACCTTTCATCACAATTCCTAGATGATCAATGTCATCACAATGCCCCATGACACCTGTTATCACAATTCGCTATGACCCTTGTCATCACAATACTCGATGAACCGTGTCATCACAGTGTTCCAGGACACATGTCATCACAATGATCCATTAATATTTTCATCACAATGCTCCAATACACCTGTCATCACAATGCTCCATGTCCCCTCTTATCATATTGCTCCATGATCTCTTTCATCACAATGCTCCATGACCACTGTCATCACCATACCTCAAGACGCCTGTCATCTCAGTGCTCCATGGCCCCTTTCATCACAAGGCTCCATGAACCCAGTCATCACAATGTTCCCTGCCCTCTTCGCCACAATGCTCCATGGGCCCTGTCATCACAATGCTCCATGCCCTTGTCATCAAAATTCTCCAGAACTCTTGTCATCATAATGTTCCATGCCAATGTCATCAAAATGTCCCATGACACTTGTCATCACAATGCTCCATGGCCTTTGTCATCACAATGTTCCATGGCCCCTGTCATCACAGTTCTCCTTGATACCTTTCATCACAATTCTACATGACCACTGTCATCACAATGCCCCATTTCAGATGTCATCACAATTCGCCATGGTCCTTGTCATAACAATGCTCCATGAACCGTGTCATCACAAGGTTTCAGGACACTTGTCATCACAATGATCCATGATCACTTTCATCACAATGCTCCATGAACCCTGTCATCTCAATGCTCCATAGCCTTTGTATTCACAATGCTCCATGGCCCCTGTAATCACAGTGCTCCATGACCCCTTTCATCACAATGCTCCAAGACCGCTGTCATCACAATTCCCCATGACGCCTGCCACCACCAATCTCCAAGGGCTCCCTTACCAAAAAGCTCCATGATCCCTGTCAGTACAATGTTCCATGACACTTTTCATCACAATGCTCCAAGAACCCTGTCATCACAAAGTTCTCTGCCCATATCATCACAATGCTACTTGTCACCTTTCATCACAATGCTCCATGCCCTTTCATCACAATGCTCCAGATTTCTTGTCATCACAATGTTCCTTGACCGTGTCATCACAATGCTCCATGACTCGTGTCATCACAAAGCTCCATGACCCCTGGCATCACAATGATCCATGATTCCTTTCCTCAGAGTGCTCCAGTACCCTTTTCATCACAATGCCCCATGCCATTGTCAGCACAATGCTCCTTGGACCCTGTCATCAAACTGCTCCATCCCCTTTTCATCACAATGCTCCAGATATCCTATCATTACAATGCTCCATGCCCGTGTCAACACAATGCTCCATGACCCCTGTCATCAAAATGCTTGATGAAACTTGTTATCAGAATGTTCCATGACCCCTGTCATCAAAATGATCCCTGACCGTTGTCATCGCAATGCTGCATGATACCTTTCAACCCAATCCTCTGTGACCGCTGTCATCACAATGCTCCAGGACAACTTTCATCACAATGCTCCATGCCCTGGTCATCAAAATGCTCCAGAACTCTTGACATCATAATGCTCCATGCCAATGTCATCAAAATGCCCCATGACACTTGTCATCACAATGCTCCATGGCCTTTGTCATCACAATGTTCCATGGCCCCTGTCATCACAGTGCTCCTTGATACCTTTCATCACAATTCTACATGACCACTGTCATCACAATGCCCCATTTCAGATGTCATCACAATTCGCCATGGTCCTTGTCATAACAATGCTCCATGAACCGTGTCATCACAAGGTTTCAGGACACTTGTCATCACAATGATCCATGATCACTTTCATCACCATGCTCCATGAACCCTGTCATCTCAATGCTCCATAGCCTTTGTATTCACAATGCTCCATGGCCCCTGTAATCACAGTGCTCCATGACCCCTTTCATCACAATGCTCCAAGACCGCTGTCATCACAATGCCCCATGACGCCTGCCACCACCAATCTCCAAGGGCTCCCTTACCAAAAAGCTCCATGATCCCTGTCAGTACAATGTTCCATGACACTTTTCATCACAATGCTCCATGACCCCTGTCATCACAAAGTTCTCTGCCCATATCATCACAATGCTACTTGTCACCTTTCATCACAATGCTCCATGCCATTGTCAGCACAATGCTCCTTGGAGCCTGTCATCAAAATGCTCCATCCCCTTTTCATCACAATGCTCCAGATATCCTATCATTACCATGCTCCATGCCCGTGTCAACACAATGCTCCATGACCCCTGTCATCAAAATGCTTGATGAAACTTGTTATCAGAATATTCCATGACCCCTGTCATCAAAATGATCCCTGACCGTTGTCATCGCAATGCTGCATGATACCTTTCATCCCAATCCTCTGTGACCGCTGTCATCACAATGCTCCAGGACAACTTTCATCACAATGCTCCATGCCCTGGTCATCAAAATGCTCCAGAACTCTTGTCATCATAATGCTCCATGCCAATGTCATCAAAATGCCCCATGACACTTGTCATCACAATGCTCCATGGCCTTTGTCATCACAATATTCCATGGCCCCTGTCATCACAGTGCTCCATGTTACCTTTCAATACAATTCTACATGACCACTGTCATCACAATGCCCCATGACAGATGATACCACAATTCGCCATGGTCCTTGTCATCACAATGCTCCATGAACTGTGTCATCACAAGGTTCCAGGACACTTGTCATCACAATGATCCATGATCACTTTCATCACAATGCTCCATGAACCCTGTCATCTCAATGCTCCATGGCCTTTGTATTCACAATGCTCCATGGCCCCTGTAATCACAGAGCTCCATGACCCCTTTCATCCCAATGCTCCAAGACCGCTGTCATCACAATGCCCCATGACGCCTGCCTTCACAAATCTCCAAGACCTCTCTTACCAAAAAGCTCCATGATCCCTGTCAGTACAATGTTCCATGACACTTTTTATCACAATGCTCCATGACCCCTGTCATCAAAAAGTTCTCTGCCCATATCGTCACAATGCTCCTTGTCACCTTTCATCACAATGCACCATGCCCTTTCATCACAATGCTCCAGAATTCTTGTCATCGCAATGTTCCTTGACCGTGTCATCACAATGCTCCATGACCCTTGTCATCACAAAGCTCCATGACCCCTGGCATCACAATGATCCATGATTCCTTTCCTCACAGTGCTCCAGTACCCTTTTCATCACAATGCTCCATGCCATTGTCAGCACAATTCTCCTTGGACCCTGTCATCAAAATGCTCCATCCCCTTTTCATCACAATGCTCCAGATATCCTATCATTACAATGCTCCATGCTCGTGTCAACACAATGCTCCATGACCCCTGTCATCAAAATGCTTTATGAAGCTTGTTATCAGAATGTTCCATGACCCCTGTCATCAAAATGATCCATGACCGTTGTCATCACAATGCTGCATGATACCTTTCATCCCAATTCTCTGTGACCGCTGTCATCACAATGCTCCAGGACAACTTTCATCACAATGCTCCATGACCCCTGTCATCACAACGTTCCATGAAAGTTGTCATCAAAATGCTCCATGACCTCGGTCACCAGAAGGTTCCCTGCCCTTGTCATCACAATGGTACATGGCCTGGTCATCACAATGTTCCATGGCCTCTGTCATCACCATGCTCCATGGTCTTTCTCATCACAATGCTCTATGACCCCTGTCATCACAATGCTTGATGACCATTGTCATCACAATGCTCCAAGGCCCCTGTCATCACAATGCCTCATGGTCTTTGTAATCACAATGCTCAATGACCAATGTCATCACAGTGCTCCATGCCGTTGTCATCACAATGCTCCATGGTCCCTGTAATCACAATGCTCCATACTCTTGTCATCACAATGTTCCTTGGCCTTTGTCATCACAGTGCTCCATGATACCTTTAATCAAAATTCTACATGACCACTCTCATCACAATGCAAGATGACCAATGTCATCACAATGCCCCATGACACGTGTCATCACAATTCGCCTTGGCCCTTGTCATCTCAATGCTGTATGAAACGTGTCATCAGTAGCTCCCAAGACCCTTGTCATCACAATGCTCCATGAACTCTGTTATCTCAATGTTCCATGGCCTTTGTATTCACAATGCTCCATTGTCCCGATAATCGCGTTGCTCCATGAACACTTTCATCACAATGCTCCTTGACCACTCTCACCATAATGCCCCATGACGTCTCTCATCACTGTGCTCCAAGGCCACTCTCATCAAAATGCTCCATGATCTGTGTCAGCACAATATTGCATGACACTTGTCATCACAATGCTCCATGATCCCTCTAATCACAATGATCACTGCCTATTTCATCACAATGACCCAAGTCTCCTGTAATCACCATGCTCCATGCCCTTGTCATCACAATGCTCCAGGTCTGTTGTCATCACCATGCTTCATACCCGTGTCATCACAATGCTCCATGAATCTTGTCCTCACAATGCTCCATGGCCCATGTCATCACAATGCTCCATGACGCCTCTCATCACAATGCTCTATGGCCTTTGTCATCACAATGCTCCGTGACCCCCGTCAACACAGTGCCTGATGACCCCTGTCATCAAAATGCTAAATGGCACTTGTCATCACAATGCTCTATGATGCCTGTCATCACTATTCTCCATGTCACTTGTTATCACAAGGCTCCATGGCCCCTGTACTCCCAGTACTCCATGACCCCTTTCATCACAATGCCAATGTCACCTCTGATCACAATTCTCAATGGCATTTGTCATCACGATGCTCCATGACACCTGTCATCACAATGCTCCATGAGACTTGTCATCACAATGCTCCACGGCCCCTCTCATTCCTGTGCTCCATAATAACTTTAATCACATTTCTAGATGACCACTGCCATCACAATGCCCCATGACATTGTCATCACAATTCGCCATGACCATTGTCATCACAATGCTCCATGAACCATGTCATCACAGGGTCCCAGGACACTTGTCATCACAATGATCCATTACCACTTTCATCACAATGCTCCATGACCACTGTCATCTCAATGCTCCATGGCCTTTGTATTCACAATGCTCCATGGCCCCTGTAATCACAGTGCTCCATAACACCTTTCATCATAATGCTCCATGACCACTGCCATCTCAATGCCTCATGACGCCTGTCATCACAATTCTCCAAGGCCCCTCTCATCACAGTGCTCCATGACACTTGTCATCCCATTGCTCCATAACACCTGTCATCACAGTGTTCCCTGCCCATGTCATCAAAACGCTCCATGTCCCCTATAATCACAATGCTCCATGCCTTTTTCCTCACAAAGCTCCAGAATTTTGTCATCACAATGTTCCATGACCGTGGCATCACAATGCTCCATGGCCCTTGTCATCACAATGCTCCAGAATTCTTGTCATCACAATGTTCCATGAACGTGTCATCACAATGCTACATGACCCTGGTCATCACAGTTCTCCATGACCTTTGTCATCACAATGCTCTATGTCACTTTTCATCACAATTCTCAATGACCACTTTAATCACTATGCTCGCTGACCATTTTCATCACATTTCTCTATTGTCATTACAATTCCCCATGGCCCCTTTCTTCACAATTCTCCATGATGCCTGTCATCACAATGCTCCATGGCTTTTGTTATCACAATGTTCCAGGACCAATTTCATCACAATACTCCATCCCCCTTGTCATCACAGTGCACAATGAAAGCTTTCATTACAATGCTCCATGACACTTGTCATCACAATGCTCCATGGCCTTTATCGTCACAATGCTCCCAGGCACTTTTCATCACGATATTCCATGAAAACTTTCATCACATTGCTCCATGACCATTGTCATCACAATAGTCCATACCCATGTCAACACAATGCTGCATAATCCCTGTCATCCCAATTCTCCATGACTGCTGTCATCACAATAATCCAGGACAATTTTCATAACAATGCTTCATGCCCCCAGTCATCACAGTGCTCCATGATACCTTTCATCACAATTCCTAGATGATCAATGTCATCACAATGCCCCATGACACCTGTTATCACAATTCGCTATGACCCTTGTCATCACAATACTCGATGAACCGTGTCATCACAGTGTTCCAGGACACATGTCATCACAATGATCCATTAATATTTTCATCACAATGCTCCAATACACCTGTCATCACAATGCTCCATGTCCCCTCTTATCATATTGCTCCATGATCTCTTTCATCACAATGCTCCATGACCACTGTCATCACCATACCTCAAGACGCCTGTCATCTCAGTGCTCCATGGCCCCTTTCATCACAAGGCTCCATGAACCCAGTCATCACAATGTTCCCTGCCCTCTTCGTCACAATGCTCCATGGGCCCTGTCATCACAATGCTCCATGCCCTTGTCATCAAAATTCTCCAGAACTCTTGTCATCATAATGTTCCATGCCAATGTCATCAAAATGTCCCATGACACTTGTCATCACAATGCTCCATGGCCTTTGTCATCACAATGTTCCATGGCCCCTGTCATCACAGTTCTCCTTGATACCTTTCATCACAATTCTACATGACCACTGTCATCACAATGCCCCATTTCAGATGTCATCACAATTCGCCATGGTCCTTGTCATAACAATGCTCCATGAACCGTGTCATCACAAGGTTTCAGGACACTTGTCATCACAATGATCCATGATCACTTTCATCACAATGCTCCATGAACCCTGTCATCTCAATGCTCCATAGCCTTTGTATTCACAATGCTCCATGGCCCCTGTAATCACAGTGCTCCATGACCCCTTTCATCACAATGCTCCAAGACCGCTGTCATCACAATTCCCCATGACGCCTGCCACCACCAATCTCCAAGGGCTCCCTTACCAAAAAGCTCCATGATCCCTGTCAGTACAATGTTCCATGACACTTTTCATCACAATGCTCCAAGAACCCTGTCATCACAAAGTTCTCTGCCCATATCATCACAATGCTACTTGTCAACTTTCATCACAATGCTCCATGCCCTTTCATCACAATGCTCCAGATTTCTTGTCATCACAATGTTCCTTGACCGTGTCATCACAATGCTCCATGACCCGTGTCATCACAAAGCTCCATGACCCCTGGCATCACAATGATCCATGATTCCTTTCCTCAGAGTGCTCCAGTACCCTTTTCATCACAATGCCCCATGCCATTGTCAGCACAATGCTCCTTGGACCCTGTCATCAAACTGCTCCATCCCCTTTTCATCACAATGCTCCAGATATCCTATCATTACAATGCTCCATGCCCGTGTCAACACAATGCTCCATGACCCCTGTCATCAAAATGCTTGATGAAACTTGTTATCAGAATGTTCCATGACCCCTGTCATCAAAATGATCCCTGACCGTTGTCATCGCAATGCTGCATGATACCTTTCAACCCAATCCTCTGTGACCGCTGTCATCACAATGCTCCAGGACAACTTTCATCACAATGCTCCATGCCCTGGTCATCAAAATGCTCCAGAACTCTTGTCATCATAATGCTCCATGCCAATGTCATCAAAATGCCCCATGACACTTGTCATCACAATGCTCCATGGCCTTTGTCATCACAATGTTCCATGGCCCCTGTCATCAGAGTGCTCCATGTTACCTTTCAATACAATTCTACATGACCACTGTCATCACAATGCCCCATGACAGATGATACCACAATTCGCCATGGTCCTTGTCATCACAATGCTCCATGAACTGTGTCATCACAAGGTTCCAGGACACTTGTCATCACAATGATCCATGATCACTTTCATCACAATGCTCCATGAACCCTGTCATCTCAATGCTCCATGGCCTTTGTATTCACAATGCTCCATGGCCCCTGTAATCACAGAGCTCCATGACCCCTTTCATCGCAATGCTCCAAGACCGCTGTCATCACAATGCCCCATGACGCCTGCCTTCACAAATCTCCAAGACCTCTCTTACCAAAAAGCTCCATGATCCCTGTCAGTACAATGCTCCATGACACTTTTTATCACAATGCTCCATGACCCCTGTCATCAAAAAGTTCTCTGTCCATATCGTCACAATGCTCCTTGTCACCTTTCATCACAATGCACCATGCCCTTTCATCACAATGCTCCAGAATTCTTGTCATCGCAATGTTCCTTGACCGTGTCATCACAATGCTCCATGACCCTTGTCATCACAAAGCTCCATGACCCCTGTCATCACAATGATCCATGATTCCTTTCCTCACAGTGCTCCAGTACCCTTTTCATCACAATGCTCCATGCCATTGTCAGCACAATTCTCCTTGGACCCTGTCATCAAAATGCTCCATCCCCTTTTCATCACAATGCTCCAGATATCCTATCATTACAATGCTCCATGCTCGTGTCAACACAATGCTCCATGACCCCTGTCATCAAAATGCTTTATGAACCTTATTATCAGAATGTTCCATGACCCCTGTCATCAAAATGATCCTTGACCGTTGTCATCACAATGTTGCATGATACATTTCATCCCAATTCTCTGTGACCGCTGTCATCACAATGCTCCAGGACAACTTTCATCACAATGCTCCATGACCCCTGTCATCACAACGTTCCATGAAAGTTGTCATCAAAATGCTCCATGACCCCGGTCACCACAAGGTTCCCTGCCCTTGTCATCACAATGGTACATGGCCTGGTCATCACAATGTTCCATGGCCTCTGTCATCACCATGCTCCATGGTCTTTCTCATAACAATGCTCTATGACCCCTGTCATCACAATGCTTGATGACCATTGTCATCACAATGCTCCAAGGCCCCTGTCATCACAATGCCTCATGGTCTTTGTAATCACAAAGCTCAATGACCAATGTCATCACAGTGCTCCATGCCGTTGTCATCACAATGCTCCATGGTCCCTGTAATCACAATGCTCCATACTCTTGTCATCACAATGTTCCTTGGCCTTTGTCATCACAGTGCTCCATGATACCTTTAATCAAAATTCTACATGACCACTCTCATCACAACGCCAAATGACCAATGTCATCACAATGCCCCATGACACGTATCATCACAATTCGCCTTGGCCCTTGTCATCTCAATGCTGTATGAAACGTGTCATCAGTAGCTCCCAAGACCCTTGTCATCACAATGCTCCATGAACTCTGTTATCTCAATGTTCCATGGCCTTTGTATTCACAATGCTCCATTGTCCCGATAATCGCGTTGCTCCATGAACACTTTCATCACAATGCTCCTTGACCACTCTCACCATAATGCCCCATGACGTCTCTCATCACTGTGCTCCAAGGCCACTCTCATCAAAATGCTCCATGATCTGTGTCAGCACAATATTGCATGACACTTGTCATCACAATGCTCCATGATCCCTCTAATCACAATGATCACTGCCTATTTCATCACAATGACCCAAGTCTCCTGTAATCACAATGCTCCATGCCCTTGTCATCACAATGCTCCAGGTCTGTTGTCATCACCATGCTTCATACCCGTGTCATCACAATGCTCCATGAATCTTGTCCTCACAATGCTCCATGGCCCATGTCATCACAATGCTCCATGACCCCTCTCATCACAATGCTCTATGGCCTTTGTCATCACAATGCTCCGTGACCCCCGTCAACACAGTGCCTGATGACCCCTGTCATCAAAATGCTAAATGGCACTTGTCATCACAATGCTCTATGATGCCTGTCATCACTATTCTCCATGTCACTTGTTATCACAAGGCTCCATGGCCCCTGTACTCCCAGTACTCCATGACCCCTTTCATCACAATGCCAATGTCACCTCTGATCACAATTCTCAATGGCATTTGTCATCACGATGCTCCATGACACCTGTCATCACAATGCTCCATGAGACTTGTCATCACAATGCTCCATGGCCCCTCTCATTCCTGTGCTCCATAATAACTTTAATCACATTTCTAGATGACCACTGCCATCACAATGCCCCATGACATTGTCATCACAATTCGCCATGACCATTGTCATCACAATGCTCCATGAACCATGTCATCACAGGGTCCCAGGACACTTGTCATCACAATGATCCATTACCACTTTCATCACAATGCTCCATGACCACTGTCATCTCAATGCTCCATGGCCTTTGTATTCACAATGCTCCATGGCCCCTGTAATCACAGTGCTCCATAACACCTTTCATCATAATGCTCCATGACCACTGCCATCTCAATGCCTCATGACGCCTGTCATCACAATTCTCCAAGGCCCCTCTCATCACAGTGCTCCATGACACTTGTCATCCCATTGCTCCATAACACCTGTCATCACAGTGTTCCCTGCCCATGTCATCAAAATGCTCCATGTCCCCTATAATCACAAAGCTCCATGCCTTTTTCCTCACAAAGCTCCAGAATTTTGTCATCACAATGTTCCATGACCGTGGCATCACAATGCTCCATGGCCCTTGTCATCACAATGCTCCAGAATTCTTGTCATCACAATGTTCCATGAACGTGTCATCACAATGCTACATGACCCTGGTCATCACAGTTCTCCATGACCTTTGTCATCACAATGCTCTATGTCACTTTTCATCACAATTCTCAATGACCACTTTAATCACTATGCTCGCTGACCATTTTCATCACATTTCTCTATTGTCATTACAATTCCCCATGGCCCCTTTCTTCACAATTCTCCATGATGCCTGTCATCACAATGCTCCATGGCTTTTGTTATCACAATGTTCCAGGACCAATTTCATCACAATACTCCATCCCCCTTGTCATCACAGTGCACAATGAAAGCTTTCATTACAATGCTCCATGACACTTGTCATCACAATGCTCCATGGCCTTTATCGTCACAATGCTCCCAGGCACTTTTCATCACGATATTCCATGAAAACTTTCATCACATTGCTCCATGACCATTGTCATCACAATAGTCCATACCCATGTCAACACAATGCTGCATAATCCCTGTCATCCCAATTCTCCATGACTGCTGTCATCACAATAATCCAGGACAATTTTCATAACAATGCTTCATGCCCCCAGTCATCACAGTGCTCCATGATACCTTTCATCACAATTCCTAGATGATCAATGTCATCACAATGCCCCATGACACCTGTTATCACAATTCGCTATGACCCTTGTCATCACAATACTCGATGAACCGTGTCATCACAGTGTTCCAGGACACATGTCATCACAATGATCCATTAATATTTTCATCACAATGCTCCAATACACCTGTCATCACAATGCTCCATGTCCCCTCTTATCATATTGCTCCATGATCTCTTTCATCACAATGCTCCATGACCACTGTCATCACCATACCTCAAGACGCCTGTCATCTCAGTGCTCCATGGCCCCTTTCATCACAAGGCTCCATGAACCCAGTCATCACAATGTTCCCTGCCCTCTTCGTCACAATGCTCCATGGGCCCTGTCATCACAATGCTCCATGGCCTTTGTCATCACAATGTTCCATGGCCCCTGTCATCACAGTTCTCCTTGATACCTTTCATCACAATTCTACATGACCACTGTCATCACAATGCCCCATTTCAGATGTCATCACAATTCGCCATGGTCCTTGTCATAACAATGCTCCATGAACCGTGTCATCACAAGGTTTCAGGACACTTGTCATCACAATGATCCATGATCACTTTCATCACAATGCTCCATGAACCCTGTCATCTCAATGCTCCATAGCCTTTGTATTCACAATGCTCCATGGCCCCTGTAATCACAGTGCTCCATGACCCCTTTCATCACAATGCTCCAAGACCGCTGTCATCACAATTCCCCATGACGCCTGCCACCACCAATCTCCAAGGGCTCCCTTACCAAAAAGCTCCATGATCCCTGTCAGTACAATGTTCCATGACACTTTTCATCACAATGCTCCAAGAACCCTGTCATCACAAAGTTCTCTGCCCATATCATCACAATGCTACTTGTCACCTTTCATCACAATGCTCCATGCCCTTTCATCACAATGCTCCAGATTTCTTGTCATCACAATGTTCCTTGACCGTGTCATCACAATGCTCCATGACCCGTGTCATCACAAAGCTCCATGACCCCTGGCATCACAATGATCCATGATTCCTTTCCTCAGAGTGCTCCAGTACCCTTTTCATCACAATGCCCCATGCCATTGTCAGCACAATGCTCCTTGGACCCTGTCATCAAACTGCTCCATCCCCTTTTCATCACAATGCTCCAGATATCCTATCATTACAATGCTCCATGCCCGTGTCAACACAATGCTCCATGACCCCTGTCATCAAAATGCTTGATGAAACTTGTTATCAGAATGTTCCATGACCCCTGTCATCAAAATGATCCCTCACCGTTGTCATCGCAATGCTGCATGATACCTTTCAACCCAATCCTCTGTGACCGCTGTCATCACAATGCTCCAGGACAACTTTCATCACAATGCTCCATGCCCTGGTCATCAAAATGCTCCAGAACTCTTGTCATCATAATGCTCCATGCCAATGTCATCAAAATGCCCCATGACACTTGTCATCACAATGCTCCATGGCCTTTGTCATCACAATGTTCCATGGCCCCTGTCATCACAGTGCTCCATGTTACCTTTCAATACAATTCTACATGACCACTGTCATCACAATGCCCCATGACAGATGATACCACAATTCGCCATGGTCCTTGTCATCACAATGCTCCATGAACTGTGTCATCACAAGGTTCCAGGACACTTGTCATCACAATGATCCATGATCACTTTCATCACAATGCTCCATGAACCCTGTCATCTCAATGCTCCATGGCCTTTGTATTCACAATGCTCCATGGCCCCTGTAATCACAGAGCTCCATGACCCCTTTCATCCCAATGCTCCAAGACCGCTGTCATCACAATGCCCCATGACGCCTGCCTTCACAAATCTCCAAGACCTCTCTTACCAAAAAGCTCCATGATCCCTGTCAGTACAATGCTCCATGACACTTTTTATCACAATGCTCCATGACCCCTGTCATCAAAAAGTTCTCTGTCCATATCGTCACAATGCTCCTTGTCACCTTTCATCACAATGCACCATGCCCTTTCATCACAATGCTCCAGAATTCTTGTCATCGCAATGTTCCTTGACCGTGTCATCACAATGCTCCATGACCCTTGTCATCACAAAGCTCCATGACCCCTGTCATCACAATGATCCATGATTCCTTTCCTCACAGTGCTCCAGTACCCTTTTCATCACAATGCTCCATGCCATTGTCAGCACAATTCTCCTTGGACCCTGTCATCAAAATGCTCCATCCCCTTTTCATCACAATGCTCCAGATATCCTATCATTACAATGCTCCATGCTCGTGTCAACACAATGCTCCATGACCCCTGTCATCAAAATGCTTTATGAACCTTGTTATCAGAATGTTCCATGACCCCTGTCATCAAAATGATCCTTGACCGTTGTCATCACAATGTTGCATGATACATTTCATCCCAATTCTCTGTGACCGCTGTCATCACAATGCTCCAGGACAACTTTCATCACAATGCTCCATGACCCCTGTCATCACAACGTTCCATGAAAGTTGTCATCAAAATGCTCCATGACCCCGGTCACCACAAGGTTCCCTGCCCTTGTCATCACAATGGTACATGGCCTGGTCATCACAATGTTCCATGGCCTCTGTCATCACCATGCTCCATGGTCTTTCTCATCACAATGCTCTATGACCCCTGTCATCACAATGCTTGATGACCATTGTCATCACAATGCTCCAAGGCCCCTGTCATCACAATGCCTCATGGTCTTTGTAATCACAAAGCTCAATGACCAATGTCATCACAGTGCTCCATGCCGTTGTCATCACAATGCTCCATGGTCCCTGTAATCACAATGCTCCATACTCTTGTCATCACAATGTTCCTTGGCCTTTGTCATCACAGTGCTCCATGATACCTTTAATCAAAATTCTACATGACCACTCTCATCACAACGCCAAATGACCAATGTCATCACAATGCCCCATGACACGTATCATCACAATTCGCCTTGGCCCTTGTCATCTCAATGCTGTATGAAACGTGTCATCAGTAGCTCCCAAGACCCTTGTCATCACAATGCTCCATGAACTCTGTTATCTCAATGTTCCATGGCCTTTGTATTCACAATGCTCCATTGTCCCGATAATCGCGTTGCTCCATGAACACTTTCATCACAATGCTCCTTGACCACTCTCACCATAATGCCCCATGACGTCTCTCATCACTGTGCTCCAAGGCCACTCTCATCAAAATGCTCCATGATCTGTGTCAGCACAATATTGCATGACACTTGTCATCACAATGCTCCATGATCCCTCTAATCACAATGATCACTGCCTATTTCATCACAATGACCCAAGTCTCCTGTAATCACAATGCTCCATGCCCTTGTCATCACAATGCTCCAGGTCTGTTGTCATCACCATGCTTCATACCCGTGTCATCACAATGCTCCATGAATCTTGTCCTCACAATGCTCCATGGCCCATGTCATCACAATGCTCCATGACCCCTCTCATCACAATGCTCTATGGCCTTTGTCATCACAATGCTCCGTGACCCCCGTCAACACAGTGCCTGATGACCCCTGTCATCAAAATGCTAAATGGCACTTGTCATCACAATGCTCTATGATGCCTGTCATCACTATTCTCCATGTCACTTGTTATCACAAGGCTCCATGGCCCCTGTACTCCCAGTACTCCATGACCCCTTTCATCACAATGCCAATGTCACCTCTGATCACAATTCTCAATGGCATTTGTCATCACGATGCTCCATGACACCTGTCATCACAATGCTCCATGAGACTTGTCATCACAATGCTCCATGGCCCCTCTCATTCCTGTGCTCCATAATAACTTTAATCACATTTCTAGATGACCACTGCCATCACAATGCCCCATGACATTGTCATCACAATTCGCCATGACCATTGTCATCACAATGCTCCATGAACCATGTCATCACAGGGTCCCAGGACACTTGTCATCACAATGATCCATTACCACTTTCATCACAATGCTCCATGACCACTGTCATCTCAATGCTCCATGGCCTTTGTATTCACAATGCTCCATGGCCCCTGTAATCACAGTGCTCCATAACACCTTTCATCATAATGCTCCATGACCACTGCCATCTCAATGCCTCATGACGCCTGTCATCACAATTCTCCAAGGCCCCTCTCATCACAGTGCTCCATGACACTTGTCATCCCATTGCTCCATAACACCTGTCATCACAGTGTTCCCTGCCCATGTCATCAAAATGCTCCATGTCCCCTATAATCACAAAGCTCCATGCCTTTTTCCTCACAAAGCTCCAGAATTTTGTCATCACAATGTTCCATGACCGTGGCATCACAATGCTCCATGGCCCTTGTCATCACAATGCTCCAGAATTCTTGTCATCACAATGTTCCATGAACGTGTCATCACAATGCTACATGACCCTGGTCATCACAGTTCTCCATGACCTTTGTCATCACAATGCTCTATGTCACTTTTCATCACAATTCTCAATGACCACTTTAATCACTATGCTCGCTGACCATTTTCATCACATTTCTCTATTGTCATTACAATTCCCCATGGCCCCTTTCTTCACAATTCTCCATGATGCCTGTCATCACAATGCTCCATGGCTTTTGTTATCACAATGTTCCAGGACCAATTTCATCACAATACTCCATCCCCCTTGTCATCACAGTGCACAATGAAAGCTTTCATTACAATGCTCCATGACACTTGTCATCACAATGCTCCATGGCCTTTATCGTCACAATGCTCCCAGGCACTTTTCATCACGATATTCCATGAAAACTTTCATCACATTGCTCCATGACCATTGTCATCACAATAGTCCATACCCATGTCAACACAATGCTGCATAATCCCTGTCATCCCAATTCTCCATGACTGCTGTCATCACAATAATCCAGGACAATTTTCATAACAATGCTTCATGCCCCCAGTCATCACAGTGCTCCATGATACCTTTCATCACAATTCCTAGATGATCAATGTCATCACAATGCCCCATGACACCTGTTATCACAATTCGCTATGATCCTTGTCATCACAATACTCGATGAACCGTGTCATCACAGTGTTCCAGGACACATGTCATCACAATGATTCATTAATATTTTCATCACAATGCTCCAATACACCTGTCATCACAATGCTCCATGTCCCCTCTTATCATATTGCTCCATGATCTCTTTCATCACAATGCTCCATGACCACTGTCATCACCATACCTCAAGACGCCTGTCATCTCAGTGCTCCATGGCCCCTTTCATCACAAGGCTCCATGAACCCAGTCATCACAATGTTCCCTGCCCTCTTCGTCACAATGCTCCATGGGCCCTGTCATCACAATGCTCCATGCCCTTGTCATCAAAATTCTCCAGAACTCTTGTCATCATAATGTTCCATGCCAATGTCATCAAAATGTCCCATGACACTTGTCATCACAATGCTCCATGGCCTTTGTCATCACAATGTTCCATGGCCCCTGTCATCACAGTGCTCCTTGATACCTTTCATCACAATTCTACATGACCACTGTCATCACAATGCCCCATTTCAGATGTCATCACAATTCGCCATGGTCCTTGTCATAACAATGCTCCATGAACCGTGTCATCACAAGGTTTCAGGACACTTGTCATCACAATGATCCATGATCACTTTCATCACAATGCTCCATGAAACCTGTCATCTCAATGCTCCATAGCCTTTGTATTCACAATGCTCCATGGCCCCTGTAATCACAGTGCTCCATGACCCCTTTCATCACAATGCTCCAAGACCGCTGTCATCACAATGCCCCATGACGCCTGCCACCACCAATCTCCAAGGGCTCCCTTACCAAAAAGCTCCATGATCCCTGTCAGTACAATGTTCCATGACACTTTTCATCACAATGCTCCATGACCCCTGTCATCACAAAGTTCTCTGCCCATATCATCACAATGCTACTTGTCACCTTTCATCACAATGCTCCATGCCATTGTCAGCACAATGCTCCTTGGAGCCTGTCATCAAAATGCTCCATCCCCTTTTCATCACAATGCTCCAGATATTCTATCATTACCATGCTCCATGCCCGTGTCAACACAATGCTCCATGACCCCTGTCATCAAAATGCTTGATGAAACTTGTTATCAGAATATTCCATGACCCCTGTCATCAAAATGATCCCTGACCGTTGTCATCGCAATGCTGCATGATACCTTTCATCCCAATCCTCTGTGAGCGCTGTCATCAAAATGCTCCAGGACAACTTTCATCACAATGCTCCATGCCCTGGTCATCAAAATGCTCCAGAACTCTTGTCATCATAATGCTCCATGCCAATGTCATCAAAATGCCCCATGACACTTGTCATCACAATGCTCCATGGCCTTTGTCATCACAATATTCCATGGCCCCTGTCATCACAGTGCTCCATGTTACCTTTCAATACAATTCTACATGACCACTGTCATCACAATGCCCCATGACAGATGATACCACAATTCGCCATGGTCCTTGTCATCACAATGCTCCATGAACTGTGTCATCACAAGGTTCCAGGACACTTGTCATCACAATGATCCATGATCACTTTCATCACAATGCTCCATGAACCCTGTCATCTCAATGCTCCATGGCCTTTGTATTCACAATGCTCCATGGCCCCTGTAATCACAGAGCTCCATGACCCCTTTCATCCCAATGCTCCAAGACCGCTGTCATCACAATGCCCCATGACGCCTGCCTTCACAAATCTCCAAGACCTCTCTTACCAAAAAGCTCCATGATCCCTGTCAGTACAATGTTCCATGACACTTTTTATCACAATGCTCCATGACCCCTGTCATCAAAAAGTTCTCTGCCCATATCGTCACAATGCTCCTTGTCACCTTTCATCACAATGCACCATGCCCTTTCATCACAATGCTCCAGAATTCTTGTCATCGCAATGTTCCTTGACCGTGTCATCACAATGCTCCATGACCCTTGTCATCACAAAGCTCCATGACCCCTGTCATCACAATGATCCATGATTCCTTTCCTCACAGTGCTCCAGTACCCTTTTCATCACAATGCTCCATGCCATTGTCAGCACAATTCTCCTTGGACCCTGTCATCAAAATGCTCCATCCCCTTTTCATCACAATGCTCCAGATATCCTATCATTACAATGCTCCATGCTCGTGTCAACACAATGCTCCATGACCCCTGTCATCAAAATGCTTTATGAACCTTGTTATCAGAATGTTCCATGACCCCTGTCATCAAAATGATCCATGACCGTTGTCATCACAATGCTGCATGATACCTTTCATCCCAATTCTCTGTGACCGCTGTCATCACAATGCTCCAGGACAACTTTCATCACAATGCTCCATGACCCCTGTCATCACAACGTTCCATGAAAGTTGTCATCAAAATGCTCCATGACCTCGGTCACCAGAAGGTTCCCTGCCCTTGTCATCACAATGGTACATGGCCTGGTCATCACAATGTTCCATGGCCTCTGTCATCACCATGCTCCATGGTCTTTCTCATCACAATGCTCTATGACCCCTGTCATCACAATGCTTGATGACCATTGTCATCACAATGCTCCAAGGCCCCTGTCATCACAATGCCTCATGGTCTTTGTAATCACAATGCTCAATGACCAATGTCATCACAGTGCTCCATGCCGTTGTCATCACAATGCTCCATGGTCCCTGTAATCACAATGCTCCATACTCTTGTCATCACAATGTTCCTTGGCCTTTGTCATCACAGTGCTCCATGATACCTTTAATCAAAATTCTACATGACCACTCTCATCACAATGCAAGATGACCAATGTCATCACAATGCCCCATGACACGTGTCATCACAATTCGCCTTGGCCCTTGTCATCTCAATGCTGTATGAAACGTGTCATCAGTAGCTCCCAAGACCCTTGTCATCACAATGCTCCATGAACTCTGTTATCTCAATGTTCCATGGCCTTTGTATTCACAATGCTCCATTGTCCCGATAATCGCGTTGCTCCATGAACACTTTCATCACAATGCTCCTTGACCACTCTCACCATAATGCCCCATGACGTCTCTCATCACTGTGCTCCAAGGCCACTCTCATCAAAATGCTCCATGATCTGTGTCAGCACAATATTGCATGACACTTGTCATCACAATGCTCCATGATCCCTCTAATCACAATGATCACTGCCTATTTCATCACAATGACCCAAGTCTCCTGTAATCACAATGCTCCATGCCCTTGTCATCACAATGCTCCAGGTCTGTTGTCATCACCATGCTTCATACCCATGTCATCACAATGCTCCATGAATCTTGTCCTCACAATGCTCCATGGCCCATGTCATCACAATGCTCCATGACCCCTCTCATCACAATGCTCTATGGCCTTTGTCATCACAATGCTCCGTGACCCCCGTCAACACAGTGCCTGATGACCCCTGTCATCAAAATGCTAAATGGCACTTGTCATCACAATGCTCTATGATGCCTGTCATCACTATTCTCCATGTCACTTGTTATCACAAGGCTCCATGGCCCCTGTACTCCCAGTACTCCATGACCCCTTTCATCACAATGCCCAATGTCACCTCTGATCACAATTCTCAATGGCATTTGTCATCACGATGTTCCATGACACCTGTCATCACAATGCTCCATGAGACTTGTCATCACAATGCTCCATGGCCCCTCTCATTCCTGTGCTCCATAATAACTTTAATCACATTTCTAGATGACCACTGCCATCACAATGCCCCATGACATTGTCATCACAATTCGCCATGACCATTGTCATCACAATGCTCCATGAACCATGTCATCACAGGGTCCCAGGACACTTGTCATCACAATGATCCATTACCACTTTCATCACAATGCTCCATGACCACTGTCATCTCAATGCTCCATGGCCTTTGTATTCACAATGCTCCATGGCCCCTGTAATCACAGTGCTCCATAACACCTTTCATCATAATGCTCCATGACCACTGCCATCTCAATGCCTCATGACGCCTGTCATCACAATTCTCCAAGGCCCCTCTCATCACAGTGCTCCATGACACTTGTCATCCCATTGCTCCATAACACCTGTCATCACAGTGTTCCCTGCCCATGTCATCAAAATGCTCCATGTCCCCTATAATCACAAAGCTCCATGCCTTTTTCCTCACAAAGCTCCAGAATTTTGTCATCACAATGTTCCATGACCGTGGCATCACAATGCTCCATGGCCCTTGTCATCACAATGCTCCAGAATTCTTGTCATCACAATGTTCCATGAACGTGTCATCACAATGCTACATGACCCTGGTCATCACAGTTCTCCATGACCTTTGTCATCACAATGCTCTATGTCACTTTTCATCACAATTCTCAATGACCACTTTAATCACTATGCTCGCTGACCATTTTCATCACATTTCTCTATTGTCATTACAATTCCCCATGGCCCCTTTCTTCACAATTCTCCATGATGCCTGTCATCACAATGCTCCATGGCTTTTGTTATCACAATGTTCCAGGACCAATTTCATCACAATACTCCATCCCCCTTGTCATCACAGTGCACAATGAAAGCTTTCATTACAATGCTCCATGACACTTGTCATCACAATGCTCCATGGCCTTTATCGTCACAATGCTCCCAGGCACTTTTCATCACGATATTCCATGAAAACTTTCATCACATTGCTCCATGACCATTGTCATCACAATAGTCCATACCCATGTCAACACAATGCTGCATAATCCCTGTCATCCCAATTCTCCATGACTGCTGTCATCACAATAATCCAGGACAATTTTCATAACAATGCTTCATGCCCCCAGTCATCACAGTGCTCCATGATACCTTTCATCACAATTCCTAGATGATCAATGTCATCACAATGCCCCATGACACCTGTTATCACAATTCGCTATGACCCTTGTCATCACAATACTCGATGAACCGTGTCATCACAGTGTTCCAGGACACATGTCATCACAATGATCCATTAATATTTTCATCACAATGCTCCAATACACCTGTCATCACAATGCTCCATGTCCCCTCTTATCATATTGCTCCATGATCTCTTTCATCACAATGCTCCATGACCACTGTCATCACCATACCTCAAGACGCCTGTCATCTCAGTGCTCCATGGCCCCTTTCATCACAAGGCTCCATGAACCCAGTCATCACAATGTTCCCTGCCCTCTTCGCCACAATGCTCCATGGGCCCTGTCATCACAATGCTCCATGCCCTTGTCATCAAAATTCTCCAGAACTCTTGTCATCATAATGTTCCATGCCAATGTCATCAAAATGTCCCATGACACTTGTCATCACAATGCTCCATGGCCTTTGTCATCACAATGTTCCATGGCCCCTGTCATCACAGTTCTCCTTGATACCTTTCATCACAATTCTACATGACCACTGTCATCACAATGCCCCATTTCAGATGTCATCACAATTCGCCATGGTCCTTGTCATAACAATGCTCCATGAACCGTGTCATCACAAGGTTTCAGGACACTTGTCATCACAATGATCCATGATCACTTTCATCACAATGCTCCATGAACCCTGTCATCTCAATGCTCCATAGCCTTTGTATTCACAATGCTCCATGGCCCCTGTAATCACAGTGCTCCATGACCCCTTTCATCACAATGCTCCAAGACCGCTGTCATCACAATTCCCCATGACGCCTGCCACCACCAATCTCCAAGGGCTCCCTTACCAAAAAGCTCCATGATCCCTGTCAGTACAATGTTCCATGACACTTTTCATCACAATGCTCCAAGAACCCTGTCATCACAAAGTTCTCTGCCCATATCATCACAATGCTACTTGTCACCTTTCATCACAATGCTCCATGCCCTTTCATCACAATGCTCCAGATTTCTTGTCATCACAATGTTCCTTGACCGTGTCATCACAATGCTCCATGACTCGTGTCATCACAAAGCTCCATGACCCCTGGCATCACAATGATCCATGATTCCTTTCCTCAGAGTGCTCCAGTACCCTTTTCATCACAATGCCCCATGCCATTGTCAGCACAATGCTCCTTGGACCCTGTCATCAAACTGCTCCATCCCCTTTTCATCACAATGCTCCAGATATCCTATCATTACAATGCTCCATGCCCGTGTCAACACAATGCTCCATGACCCCTGTCATCAAAATGCTTGATGAAACTTGTTATCAGAATGTTCCATGACCCCTGTCATCAAAATGATCCCTGACCGTTGTCATCGCAATGCTGCATGATACCTTTCAACCCAATCCTCTGTGACCGCTGTCATCACAATGCTCCAGGACAACTTTCATCACAATGCTCCATGCCCTGGTCATCAAAATGCTCCAGAACTCTTGTCATCATAATGCTCCATGCCAATGTCATCAAAATGCCCCATGACACTTGTCATCACAATGCTCCATGGCCTTTGTCATCACAATGTTCCATGGCCCCTGTCATCACAGTGCTCCATGTTACCTTTCAATACAATTCTACATGACCACTGTCATCACAATGCCCCATGACAGATGATACCACAATTCGCCATGGTCCTTGTCATCACAATGCTCCATGAACTGTGTCATCACAAGGTTCCAGGACACTTGTCATCACAATGATCCATGATCACTTTCATCACAATGCTCCATGAACCCTGTCATCTCAATGCTCCATGGCCTTTGTATTCACAATGCTCCATGGCCCCTGTAATCACAGAGCTCCATGACCCCTTTCATCGCAATGCTCCAAGACCGCTGTCATCACAATGCCCCATGACGCCTGCCTTCACAAATCTCCAAGACCTCTCTTACCAAAAAGCTCCATGATCCCTGTCAGTACAATGCTCCATGACACTTTTTATCACAATGCTCCATGACCCCTGTCATCAAAAAGTTCTCTGTCCATATCGTCACAATGCTCCTTGTCACCTTTCATCACAATGCACCATGCCCTTTCATCACAATGCTCCAGAATTCTTGTCATCGCAATGTTCCTTGACCGTGTCATCACAATGCTCCATGACCCTTGTCATCACAAAGCTCCATGACCCCTGTCATCACAATGATCCATGATTCCTTTCCTCACAGTGCTCCAGTACCCTTTTCATCACAATGCTCCATGCCATTGTCAGCACAATTCTCCTTGGACCCTGTCATCAAAATGCTCCATCCCCTTTTCATCACAATGCTCCAGATATCCTATCATTACAATGCTCCATGCTCGTGTCAACACAATGCTCCATGACCCCTGTCATCAAAACGCTTTATGAACCTTGTTATCAGAATGTTCCATGACCCCTGTCATCAAAATGATCCTTGACCGTTGTCATCACAATGTTGCATGATACATTTCATCCCAATTCTCTGTGACCGCTGTCATCACAATGCTCCAGGACAACTTTCATCACAATGCTCCATGACCCCTGTCATCACAACGTTCCATGAAAGTTGTCATCAAAATGCTCCATGACCCCGGTCACCACAAGGTTCCCTGCCCTTGTCATCACAATGGTACATGGCCTGGTCATCACAATGTTCCATGGCCTCTGTCATCACCATGCTCCATGGTCTTTCTCATCACAATGCTCTATGACCCCTGTCATCACAATGCTTGATGACCATTGTCATCACAATGCTCCAAGGCCCCTGTCATCACAATGCCTCATGGTCTTTGTAATCACAAAGCTCAATGACCAATGTCATCACAGTGCTCCATGCCGTTGTCATCACAATGCTCCATGGTCCCTGTAATCACAATGCTCCATACTCTTGTCATCACAATGTTCCTTGGCCTTTGTCATCACAGTGCTCCATGATACCTTTAATCAAAATTCTACATGACCACTCTCATCACAATGCAAGATGACCAATGTCATCACAATGCCCCATGACACGTATCATCACAATTCGCCTTGGCCCTTGTCATCTCAATGCTGTATGAAACGTGTCATCAGTAGCTCCCAAGACCCTTGTCATCACAATGCTCCATGAACTCTGTTATCTCAATGTTCCATGGCCTTTGTATTCACAATGCTCCATTGTCCCGATAATCGCGTTGCTCCATGAACACTTTCATCACAATGCTCCTTGACCACTCTCACCATAATGCCCCATGACGTCTCTCATCACTGTGCTCCAAGGCCACTCTCATCAAAATGCTCCATGATCTGTGTCAGCACAATATTGCATGACACTTGTCATCACAATGCTCCATGATCCCTCTAATCACAATGATCACTGCCTATTTCATCACAATGACCCAAGTCTCCTGTAATCACAATGCTCCATGCCCTTGTCATCACAATGCTCCAGGTCTGTTGTCATCACCATGCTTCATACCCGTGTCATCACAATGCTCCATGAATCTTGTCCTCACAATGCTCCATGGCCCATGTCATCACAATGCTCCATGACCCCTCTCATCACAATGCTCTATGGCCTTTGTCATCACAATGCTCCGTGACCCCCGTCAACACAGTGCCTGATGACCCCTGTCATCAAAATGCTAAATGGCACTTGTCATCACAATGCTCTATGATGCCTGTCATCACTATTCTCCATGTCACTTGTTATCACAAGGCTCCATGGCCCCTGTACTCCCAGTACTCCATGACCCCTTTCATCACAATGCCAATGTCACCTCTGATCACAATTCTCAATGGCATTTGTCATCACGATGCTCCATGACACCTGTCATCACAATGCTCCATGAGACTTGTCATCACAATGCTCCATGGCCCCTCTCATTCCTGTGCTCCATAATAACTTTAATCACATTTCTAGATGACCACTGCCATCACAATGCCCCATGACATTGTCATCACAATTCGCCATGACCATTGTCATCACAATGCTCCATGAACCATGTCATCACAGGGTCCCAGGACACTTGTCATCACAATGATCCATTACCACTTTCATCACAATGCTCCATGACCACTGTCATCTCAATGCTCCATGGCCTTTGTATTCACAATGCTCCATGGCCCCTGTAATCACAGTGCTCCATAACACCTTTCATCATAATGCTCCATGACCACTGCCATCTCAATGCCTCATGACGCCTGTCATCACAATTCTCCAAGGCCCCTCTCATCACAGTGCTCCATGACACTTGTCATCCCATTGCTCCATAACACCTGTCATCACAGTGTTCCCTGCCCATGTCATCAAAATGCTCCATGTCCCCTATAATCACAAAGCTCCATGCCTTTTTCCTCACAAAGCTCCAGAATTTTGTCATCACAATGTTCCATGACCGTGGCATCACAATGCTCCATGGCCCTTGTCATCACAATGCTCCAGAATTCTTGTCATCACAATGTTCCATGAACGTGTCATCACAATGCTACATGACCCTGGTCATCACAGTTCTCCATGACCTTTGTCATCACAATGCTCTATGTCACTTTTCATCACAATTCTCAATGACCACTTTAATCACTATGCTCGCTGACCATTTTCATCACATTTCTCTATTGTCATTACAATTCCCCATGGCCCCTTTCTTCACAATTCTCCATGATGCCTGTCATCACAATGCTCCATGGCTTTTGTTATCACAATGTTCCAGGACCAATTTCATCACAATACTCCATCCCCCTTGTCATCACAGTGCACAATGAAAGCTTTCATTACAATGCTCCATGACACTTGTCATCACAATGCTCCATGGCCTTTATCGTCACAATGCTCCCAGGCACTTTTCATCACGATATTCCATGAAAACTTTCATCACATTGCTCCATGACCATTGTCATCACAATAGTCCATACCCATGTCAACACAATGCTGCATAATCCCTGTCATCCCAATTCTCCATGACTGCTGTCATCACAATAATCCAGGACAATTTTCATAACAATGCTTCATGCCCCCAGTCATCACAGTGCTCCATGATACCTTTCATCACAATTCCTAGATGATCAATGTCATCACAATGCCCCATGACACCTGTTATCACAATTCGCTATGACCCTTGTCATCACAATACTCGATGAACCGTGTCATCACAGTGTTCCAGGACACATGTCATCACAATGATCCATTAATATTTTCATCACAATGCTCCAATACACCTGTCATCACAATGCTCCATGTCCCCTCTTATCATATTGCTCCATGATCTCTTTCATCACAATGCTCCATGACCACTGTCATCACCATACCTCAAGACGCCTGTCATCTCAGTGCTCCATGGCCCCTTTCATCACAAGGCTCCATGAACCCAGTCATCACAATGTTCCCTGCCCTCTTCGTCACAATGCTCCATGGGCCCTGTCATCACAATGCTCCATGCCCTTGTCATCAAAATTCTCCAGAACTCTTGTCATCATAATGTTCCATGCCAATGTCATCAAAATGTCCCATGACATTTGTCATCACAATGCTCCATGGCCTTTGTCATCACAATGTTCCATGGCCCCTGTCATCACAGTGCTCCTTGATACCTTTCATCACAATTCTACATGACCACTGTCATCACAATGCCCCATTTCAGATGTCATCACAATTCGCCATGGTCCTTGTCATAACAATGCTCCATGAACCGTGTCATCACAAGGTTTCAGGACACTTGTCATCACAATGATCCATGATCACTTTCATCACAATGCTCCATGAACCCTGTCATCTCAATGCTCCATAGCCTTTGTATTCACAATGCTCCATGGCCCCTGTAATCACAGTGCTCCATGACCCCTTTCATCACAATGCTCCAAGACCGCTGTCATCACAATGCCCCATGACGCCTGCCACCACCAATCTCCAAGGGCTCCCTTACCAAAAAGCTCCATGATCCCTGTCAGTACAATGTTCCATGACACTTTTCATCACAATGCTCCATGACCCCTGTCATCACAAAGTTCTCTGCCCATATCATCACAATGCTACTTGTCACCTTTCATCACAATGCTCCATGCCATTGTCAGCACAATGCTCCTTGGAGCCTGTCATCAAAATGCTCCATCCCCTTTTCATCACAATGCTCCAGATATCCTATCATTACCATGCTCCATGCCCGTGTCAACACAATGCTCCATGACCCCTGTCATCAAAATGCTTGATGAAACTTGTTATCAGAATATTCCATGACCCCTGTCATCAAAATGATCCCTGACCGTTGTCATCGCAATGCTGCATGATACCTTTCATCCCAATCCTCTGTGACCGCTGTCATCACAATGCTCCAGGACAACTTTCATCACAATGCTCCATGCCCTGGTCATCAAAATGCTCCAGAACTCTTGTCATCATAATGCTCCATGCCAATGTCATCAAAATGCCCCATGACACTTGTCATCACAATGCTCCATGGCCTTTGTCATCACAATATTCCATGGCCCCTGTCATCACAGTGCTCCATGTTACCTTTCAATACAATTCTACATGACCACTGTCATCACAATGCCCCATGACAGATGATACCACAATTCGCCATGGTCCTTGTCATCACAATGCTCCATGAACTGTGTCATCACAAGGTTCCAGGACACTTGTCATCACAATGATCCATGATCACTTTCATCACAATGCTCCATGAACCCTGTCATCTCAATGCTCCATGGCCTTTGTATTCACAATGCTCCATGGCCCCTGTAATCACAGAGCTCCATGACCCCTTTCATCCCAATGCTCCAAGACCACTGTCATCACAATGCCCCATGACGCCTGCCTTCACAAATCTCCAAGACCTCTCTTACCAAAAAGCTCCATGATCCCTGTCAGTACAATGTTCCATGACACTTTTTATCACAATGCTCCATGACCCCTGTCATCAAAAAGTTCTCTGCCCATATCGTCACAATGCTCCTTGTCACCTTTCATCACAATGCACCATGCCCTTTCATCACAATGCTCCAGAATTCTTGTCATCGCAATGTTCCTTGACAGTGTCATCACAATGCTCCATGACCCTTGTCATCACAAAGCTCCATGACCCCTGTCATCACAATGATCCATGATTCCTTTTCTCACAGTGCTCCAGTACCCTTTTCATCACAATGCTCCATGCCATTGTCAGCACAATTCTCCTTGGACCCTGTCATCAAAATGCTCCATCCCCTTTTCATCACAATGCTCCAGATATCCTATCATTACAATGCTCCATGCTCGTGTCAACACAATGCTCCATGACCCCTGTCATCAAAATGCTTTATGAACCTTGTTATCAGAATGTTCCATGACCCCTGTCATCAAAATGATCCATGACCGTTGTCATCACAATGCTGCATGATACCTTTCATCCCAATTCTCTGTGACCGCTGTCATCACAATGCTCCAGGACAACTTTCATCACAATGCTCCATGACCCCTGTCATCACAACGTTCCATGAAAGTTGTCATCAAAATGCTCCATGACCTCGGTCACCAGAAGGTTGCCTGCCCTTGTCATCACAATGGTACATGGCCTGGTCATCACAATGTTCCATGGCCTCTGTCATCACCATGCTCCATGGTCTTTCTCATCACAATGCTCTATGACCCCTGTCATCACAATGCTTGATGACCATTGTCATCACAATGCTCCAAGGCCCCTGTCATCACAATGCCTCATGGTCTTTGTAATCACAAAGCTCAATGACCAATGTCATCACAGTGCTCCATGCCGTTGTCATCACAATGCTCCATGGTCCCTGTAATCACAATGCTCCATACTCTTGTCATCACAATGTTCCTTGGCCTTTGTCATCACAGTGCTCCATGATACCTTTAATCAAAATTCTACATGACCACTCTCATCACAATGCAAGATGACCAATGTCATCACAATGCCCCATGACACGTGTCATCACAATTCGCCTTGGCCCTTGTCATCTCAATGCTGTATGAAACGTGTCATCAGTAGCTCCCAAGACCCTTGTCATCACAATGCTCCATGAACTCTGTTATCTCAATGTTCCATGGCCTTTGTATTCACAATGCTCCATTGTCCCGATAATCGCGTTGCTCCATGAACACTTTCATCACAATGCTCCTTGACCACTCTCACCATAATGCCCCATGACGTCTCTCATCACTGTGCTCCAAGGCCACTCTCATCAAAATGCTCCATGATCTGTGTCAGCACAATATTGCATGACACTTGTCATCACAATGCTCCATGATCCCTCTAATCACAATGATCACTGCCTATTTCATCACAATGACCCAAGTCTCCTGTAATCACAATGCTCCATGCCCTTGTCATCACAATGCTCCAGGTCTGTTGTCATCACCATGCTTCATACCCGTGTCATCACAATGCTCCATGAATCTTGTCCTCACAATGCTCCATGGCCCATGTCATCACAATGCTCCATGACCCCTCTCATCACAATGCTCTATGGCCTTTGTCATCACAATGCTCCGTGACCCCCGTCAACACAGTGCCTGATGACCCCTGTCATCAAAATGCTAAATGGCACTTGTCATCACAATGCTCTATGATGCCTGTCATCACTATTCTCCATGTCACTTGTTATCACAAGGCTCCATGGCCCCTGTACTCCCAGTACTCCATGACCCCTTTCATCACAATGCCAATGTCACCTCTGATCACAATTCTCAATGGCATTTGTCATCACGATGCTCCATGACACCTGTCATCACAATGCTCCATGAGACTTGTCATCACAATGCTCCATGGCCCCTCTCATTCCTGTGCTCCATAATAACTTTAATCACATTTCTAGATGACCACTGCCATCACAATGCCCCATGACATTGTCATCACAATTCGCCATGACCATTGTCATCACAATGCTCCATGAACCATGTCATCACAGGGTCCCAGGACACTTGTCATCACAATGATCCATTACCACTTTCATCACAATGCTCCATGACCACTGTCATCTCAATGCTCCATGGCCTTTGTATTCACAATGCTCCATGGCCCCTGTAATCACAGTGCTCCATAACACCTTTCATCATAATGCTCCATGACCACTGCCATCTCAATGCCTCATGACGCCTGTCATCACAATTCTCCAAGGCCCCTCTCATCACAGTGCTCCATGACACTTGTCATCCCATTGCTCCATAACACCTGTCATCACAGTGTTCCCTGCCCATGTCATCAAAATGCTCCATGTCCCCTATAATCACAAAGCTCCATGCCTTTTTCCTCACAAAGCTCCAGAATTTTGTCATCACAATGTTCCATGACCGTGGCATCACAATGCTCCATGGCCCTTGTCATCACAATGCTCCAGAATTCTTCTCATCACAATGTTCCATGAACGTGTCATCACAATGCTACATGACCCTGGTCATCACAGTTCTCCATGACCTTTGTCATCACAATGCTCTATGTCACTTTTCATCACAATTCTCAATGACCACTTTAATCACTATGCTCGCTGACCATTTTCATCACATTTCTCTATTGTCATTACAATTCCCCATGGCCCCTTTCTTCACAATTCTCCATGATGCCTGTCATCACAATGCTCCATGGCTTTTGTTATCACAATGTTCCAGGACCAATTTCATCACAATACTCCATCCCCCTTGTCATCACAGTGCACAATGAAAGCTTTCATTACAATGCTCCATGACACTTGTCATCACAATGCTCCATGGCCTTTATCGTCACAATGCTCCCAGGCACTTTTCATCACGATATTCCATGAAAACTTTCATCACATTGCTCCATGACCATTGTCATCACAATAGTCCATACCCATGTCAACACAATGCTGCATAATCCCTGTCATCCCAATTCTCCATGACTGCTGTCATCACAATAATCCAGGACAAATTTCATAACAATGCTTCATGCCCCCAGTCATCACAGTGCTCCATGATACCTTTCATCACAATTCCTAGATGATCAATGTCATCACAATGCCCCATGACACCTGTTATCACAATTCGCTATGACCCTTGTCATCACAATACTCGATGAACCGTGTCATCACAGTGTTCCAGGACACATGTCATCACAATGATCCATTAATATTTTCATCACAATGCTCCAATACACCTGTCATCACAATGCTCCATGTCCCCTCTTATAATATTGCTCCATGATCTCTTTCATCACAATGCTCCATGACCACTGTCATCACCATACCTCAAGACGCCTGTCATCTCAGTGCTCCATGGCCCCTTTCATCACAAGGCTCCATGAACCCAGTCATCACAATGTTCCCTGCCCTCTTCGCCACAATGCTCCATGGGCCCTGTCATCACAATGCTCCATGCCCTTGTCATCAAAATTCTCCAGAACTCTTGTCATCATAATGTTCCATGCCAATGTCATCAAAATGTCCCATGACACTTGTCATCACAATGCTCCATGGCCTTTGTCATCACAATGTTCCATGGCCCCTGTCATCACAGTTCTCCTTGATACCTTTCATCACAATTCTACATGACCACTGTCATCACAATGCCCCATTTCAGATGTCATCACAATTCGCCATGGTCCTTGTCATAACAATGCTCCATGAACCGTGTCATCACAAGGTTTCAGGACACTTGTCATCACAATGATCCATGATCACTTTCATCACAATGCTCCATGAACCCTGTCATCTCAATGCTCCATAGCCTTTGTATTCACAATGCTCCATGGCCCCTGTAATCACAGTGCTCCATGACCCCTTTCATCACAATGCTCCAAGACCGCTGTCATCACAATTCCCCATGACGCCTGCCACCACCAATCTCCAAGGGCTCCCTTACCAAAAAGCTCCATGATCCCTGTCAGTACAATGTTCCATGACACTTTTCATCACAATGCTCCAAGAACCCTGTCATCACAAAGTTCTCTGCCCATATCATCACAATGCTACTTGTCACCTTTCATCACAATGCTCCATGCCCTTTCATCACAATGCTCCAGATTTCTTGTCATCACAATGTTCCTTGACCGTGTCATCACAATGCTCCATGACTCGTGTCATCACAAAGCTCCATGACCCCTGGCATCACAATGATCCATGATTCCTTTCCTCAGAGTGCTCCAGTACCCTTTTCATCACAATGCCCCATGCCATTGTCAGCACAATGCTCCTTGGACCCTGTCATCAAACTGCTCCATCCCCTTTTCATCACAATGCTCCAGATATCCTATCATTACAATGCTCCATGCCCGTGTCAACACAATGCTCCATGACCCCTGTCATCAAAATGCTTGATGAAACTTGTTATCAGAATGTTCCATGACCCCTGTCATCAAAATGATCCCTGACCGTTGTCATCGCAATGCTGCATGATAGCTTTCAACCCAATCCTCTGTGACCGCTGTCATCACAATGCTCCAGGACAACTTTCATCACAATGCTCCATGCCCTGGTCATCAAAATGCTCCAGAACTCTTGTCATCATAATGCTCCATGCCAATGTCATCAAAATGCCCCATGACACTTGTCATCACAATGCTCCATGGCCTTTGTCATCACAATGTTCCATGGCCCCTGTCATCACAGTGCTCCATGTTACCTTTCAATACAATTCTACATGACCACTGTCATCACAATGCCCCATGACAGATGATACCACAATTCGCCATGGTCCTTGTCATCACAATGCTCCATGAACTGTGTCATCACAAGGTTCCAGGACACTTGTCATCACAATGATCCATGATCACTTTCATCACAATGCTCCATGAACCCTGTCATCTCAATGCTCCATGGCCTTTGTATTCACAATGCTCCATGGCCCCTGTAATCACAGAGCTCCATGACCCCTTTCATCGCAATGCTCCAAGACCGCTGTCATCACAATGCCCCATGACGCCTGCCTTCACAAATCTCCAAGACCTCTCTTACCAAAAAGCTCCATGATCCCTGTCAGTACAATGCTCCATGACACTTTTTATCACAATGCTCCATGACCCCTGTCATCAAAAAGTTCTCTGTCCATATCGTCACAATGCTCCTTGTCACCTTTCATCACAATGCACCATGCCCTTTCATCACAATGCTCCAGAATTCTTGTCATCGCAATGTTCCTTGACCGTGTCATCACAATGCTCCATGACCCTTGTCATCACAAAGCTCCATGACCCCTGTCATCACAATGATCCATGATTCCTTTCCTCACAGTGCTCCAGTACCCTTTTCATCACAATGCTCCATGCCATTGTCAGCACAATTCTCCTTGGACCCTGTCATCAAAATGCTCCATCCCCTTTTCATCACAATGCTCCAGATATCCTATCATTACAATGCTCCATGCTCGTGTCAACACAATGCTCCATGACCCCTGTCATCAAAATGCTTTATGAACCTTGTTATCAGAATGTTCCATGACCCCTGTCATCAAAATGATCCTTGACCGTTGTCATCACAATGTTGCATGATACATTTCATCCCAATTCTCTGTGACCGCTGTCATCACAATGCTCCAGGACAACTTTCATCACAATGCTCCATGACCCCTGTCATCACAACGTTCCATGAAAGTTGTCATCAAAATGCTCCATGACCCCGGTCACCACAAGGTTCCCTGCCCTTGTCATCACAATGGTACATGGCCTGGTCATCACAATGTTCCATGGCCTCTGTCATCACCATGCTCCATGGTCTTTCTCATCACAATGCTCTATGACCCCTGTCATCACAATGCTTGATGACCATTGTCATCACAATGCTCCAAGGCCCCTGTCATCACAATGCCTCATGGTCTTTGTAATCACAATGCTCAATGACCAATGTCATCACAGTGCTCCATGTCGTTGTCATCACAATGCTCCATGGTCCCTGTAATCACAATGCTCCATACTCTTGTCATCACAATGTTCCTTGGCCTTTGTCATCACAGTGCTCCATGATACCTTTAATCAAAATTCTACATGACCACTCTCATCACAATGCAAGATGACCAATGTCATCACAATGCCCCATGACACGTATCATCACAATTCGCCTTGGCCCTTGTCATCTCAATGCTGTATGAAACGTGTCATCAGTAGCTCCCAAGACCCTTGTCATCACAATGCTCCATGAACTCTGTTATCTCAATGTTCCATGGCCTTTGTATTCACAATGCTCCATTGTCCCGATAATCGCGTTGCTCCATGAACACTTTCATCACAATGCTCCTTGACCACTCTCACCATAATGCCCCATGACGTCTCTCATCACTGTGCTCCAAGGCCACTCTCATCAAAATGCTCCATGATCTGTGTCAGCACAATATTGCATGACACTTGTCATCACAATGCTCCATGATCCCTCTAATCACAATGATCACTGCCTATTTCATCACAGTGACCCAAGTCTCCTGTAATCACAATGCTCCATGCCCTTGTCATCACAATGCTCCAGGTCTGTTGTCATCACCATGCTTCATACCCGTGTCATCACAATGCTCCATGAATCTTGTCCTCACAATGCTCCATGGCCCATGTCATCACAATGCTCCATGACCCCTCTCATCACAATGCTCTATGGCCTTTGTCATCACAATGCTCCGTGACCCCCGTCAACACAGTGCCTGATGACCCCTGTCATCAAAATGCTAAATGGCACTTGTCATCACAATGCTCTATGATGCCTGTCATCACTATTCTCCATGTCACTTGTTATCACAAGGCTCCATGGCCCCTGTACTCCCAGTACTCCATGACCCCTTTCATCACAATGCCAATGTCACCTCTGATCACAATTCTCAATGGCATTTGTCATCACGATGCTCCATGACACCTGTCATCACAATGCTCCATGAGACTTGTCATCACAATGCTCCATGGCCCCTCTCATTCCTGTGCTCCATAATAACTTTAATCACATTTCTAGATGACCACTGCCATCACAATGCCCCATGACATTGTCATCACAATTCGCCATGACCATTGTCATCACAATGCTCCATGAACCATGTCATCACAGGGTCCCAGGACACTTGTCATCACAATGATCCATTACCACTTTCATCACAATGCTCCATGACCACTGTCATCTCAATGCTCCATGGCCTTTGTATTCACAATGCTCCATGGCCCCTGTAATCACAGTGCTCCATAACACCTTTCATCATAATGCTCCATGACCACTGCCATCTCAATGCCTCATGACGCCTGTCATCACAATTCTCCAAGGCCCCTCTCATCACAGTGCTCCATGACACTTGTCATCCCATTGCTCCATAACACCTGTCATCACAGTGTTCCCTGCCCATGTCATCAAAATGCTCCATGTCCCCTATAATCACAAAGCTCCATGCCTTTTTCCTCACAAAGCTCCAGAATTTTGTCATCACAATGTTCCATGACCGTGGCATCACAATGCTCCATGGCCCTTGTCATCACAATGCTCCAGAATTCTTGTCATCACAATGTTCCATGAACGTGTCATCACAATGCTACATGACCCTGGTCATCACAGTTCTCCATGACCTTTGTCATCACAATGCTCTATGTCACTTTTCATCACAATTCTCAATGACCACTTTAATCACTATGCTCGCTGACCATTTTCATCACATTTCTCTATTGTCATTACAATTCCCCATGGCCCCTTTCTTCACAATTCTCCATGATGCCTGTCATCACAATGCTCCATGGCTTTTGTTATCACAATGTTCCAGGACCAATTTCATCACAATACTCCATCCCCCTTGTCATCACAGTGCACAATGAAAGCTTTCATTACAATGCTCCATGACACTTGTCATCACAATGCTCCATGGCCTTTATCGTCACAATGCTCCCAGGCACTTTTCATCACGATATTCCATGAAAACTTTCATCACATTGCTCCATGACCATTGTCATCACAATAGTCCATACCCATGTCAACACAATGCTGCATAATCCCTGTCATCCCAATTCTCCATGACTGCTGTCATCACAATAATCCAGGACAATTTTCATAACAATGCTTCATGCCCCCAGTCATCACAGTGCTCCATGATACCTTTCATCACAATTCCTAGATGATCAATGTCATCACAATGCCCCATGACACCTGTTATCACAATTCGCTATGACCCTTGTCATCACAATACTCGATGAACCGTGTCATCACAGTGTTCCAGGACACATGTCATCACAATGATCCATTAATATTTTCATCACAATGCTCCAATACACCTGTCATCACAATGCTCCATGTCCCCTCTTATCATATTGCTCCATGATCTCTTTCATCACAATGCTCCATGACCACTGTCATCACCATACCTCAAGACGCCTGTCATCTCAGTGCTCCATGGCCCCTTTCATCACAAGGCTCCATGAACCCAGTCATCACAATGTTCCCTGCCCTCTTCGTCACAATGCTCCATGGGCCCTGTCATCACAATGCTCCATGCCCTTGTCATCAAAATTCTCCAGAACTCTTGTCATCATAATGTTCCATGCCAATGTCATCAAAATGTCCCATGACACTTGTCATCACAATGCTCCATGGCCTTTGTCATCACAATGTTCCATGGCCCCTGTCATCACAGTTCTCCTTGATACCTTTCATCACAATTCTACATGACCACTGTCATCACAATGCCCCATTTCAGATGTCATCACAATTCGCCATGGTCCTTGTCATAACAATGCTCCATGAACCGTGTCATCACAAGGTTTCAGGACACTTGTCATCACAATGATCCATGATCACTTTCATCACAATGCTCCATGAACCCTGTCATCTCAATGCTCCATAGCCTTTGTATTCACAATGCTCCATGGCCCCTGTAATCACAGTGCTCCATGACCCCTTTCATCACAATGCTCCAAGACCGCTGTCATCACAATTCCCCATGACGCCTGCCACCACCAATCTCCAAGGGCTCCCTTACCAAAAAGCTCCATGATCCCTGTCAGTACAATGTTCCATGACACTTTTCATCACAATGCTCCAAGAACCCTGTCATCACAAAGTTCTCTGCCCATATCATCACAATGCTACTTGTCACCTTTCATCACAATGCTCCATGCCCTTTCATCACAATGCTCCAGATTTCTTGTCATCACAATGTTCCTTGACCGTGTCATCACAATGCTCCATGACTCGTGTCATCACAAAGCTCCATGACCCCTGGCATCACAATGATCCATGATTCCTTTCCTCAGAGTGCTCCAGTACCCTTTTCATCACAATGCCCCATGCCATTGTCAGCACAATGCTCCTTGGACCCTGTCATCAAACTGCTCCATCCCCTTTTCATCACAATGCTCCAGATATCCTATCATTACAATGCTCCATGCCCGTGTCAACACAATGCTCCATGACCCCTGTCATCAAAATGCTTGATGAAACTTGTTATCAGAATGTTCCATGACCCCTGTCATCCAAATGATCCCTGACCGTTGTCATCGCAATGCTGCATGATACCTTTCAACCCAATCCTCTGTGACCGCTGTCATCACAATGCTCCAGGACAACTTTCATCACAATGCTCCATGCCCTGGTCATCAAAATGCTCCAGAACTCTTGTCATCATAATGCTCCATGCCAATGTCATCAAAATGCCCCATGACACTTGTCATCACAATGCTCCATGGCCTTTGTCATCACAATGTTCCATGGCCCCTGTCATCACAGTGCTCCATGTTACCATTCAATACAATTCTACATGACCACTGTCATCACAATGCCCCATGACAGATGATACCACAATTCGCCATGGTCCTTGTCATCACAATGCTCCATGAACTGTGTCATCACAAGGTTCCAGGACACTTGTCATCACAATGATCCATGATCACTTTCATCACAATGCTCCATGAACCCTGTCATCTCAATGCTCCATGGCCTTTGTATTCACAATGCTCCATGGCCCCTGTAATCACAGAGCTCCATGACCCCTTTCATCGCAATGCTCCAAGACCGCTGTCATCACAATGCCCCATGACGCCTGCCTTCACAAATCTCCAAGACCTCTCTTACCAAAAAGCTCCATGATCCCTGTCAGTACAATGCTCCATGACACTTTTTATCACAATGCTCCATGACCCCTGTCATCAAAAAGTTCTCTGTCCATATCGTCACAATGCTCCTTGTCACCTTTCATCACAATGCACCATGCCCTTTCATCACAATGCTCCAGAATTCTTGTCATCGCAATGTTCCTTGACCGTGTCATCACAATGCTCCATGACCCTTGTCATCACAAAGCTCCATGACCCCTGTCATCACAATGATCCATGATTCCTTTCCTCACAGTGCTCCAGTACCCTTTTCATCACAATGCTCCATGCCATTGTCAGCACAATTCTCCTTGGACCCTGTCATCAAAATGCTCCATCCCCTTTTCATCACAATGCTCCAGATATCCTATCATTACAATGCTCCATGCTCGTGTCAACACAATGCTCCATGACCCCTGTCATCAAAATGCTTTATGAACCTTGTTATCAGAATGTTCCATGACCCCTGTCATCAAAATGATCCTTGACCGTTGTCATCACAATGTTGCATGATACATTTCATCCCAATTCTCTGTGACCGCTGTCATCACAATGCTCCAGGACAACTTTCATCACAATGCTCCATGACCCCTGTCATCACAACGTTCCATGAAAGTTGTCATCAAAATGCTCCATGACCCCGGTCACCACAAGGTTCCCTGCCCTTGTCATCACAATGGTACATGGCCTGGTCATCACAATGTTCCATGGCCTCTGTCATCACCATGCTCCATGGTCTTTCTCATAACAATGCTCTATGACCCCTGTCATCACAATGCTTGATGACCATTGTCATCACAATGCTCCAAGGCCCCTGTCATCACAATGCCTCATGGTCTTTGTAATCACAAAGCTCAATGACCAATGTCATCACAGTGCTCCATGTCGTTGTCATCACAATGCTCCATGGTCCCTGTAATCACAATGCTCCATACTCTTGTCATCACAATGTTCCTTGGCCTTTGTCATCACAGTGCTCCATGATACCTTTAATCAAAATTCTACATGACCACTCTCATCACAATGCAAGATGACCAATGTCATCACAATGCCCCATGACACGTATCATCACAATTCGCCTTGGCCCTTGTCATCTCAATGCTGTATGAAACGTGTCATCAGTAGCTCCCAAGACCCTTGTCATCACAATGCTCCATGAACTCTGTTATCTCAATGTTCCATGGCCTTTGTATTCACAATGCTCCATTGTCCCGATAATCGCGTTGCTCCATGAACACTTTCATCACAATGCTCCTTGACCACTCTCACCATAATGCCCCATGACGTCTCTCATCACTGTGCTCCAAGGCCACTCTCATCAAAATGCTCCATGATCTGTGTCAGCACAATATTGCATGACACTTGTCATCACAATGCTCCATGATCCCTCTAATCACAATGATCACTGCCTATTTCATCACAGTGACCCAAGTCTCCTGTAATCACAATGCTCCATGCCCTTGTCATCACAATGCTCCAGGTCTGTTGTCATCACCATGCTTCATACCCGTGTCATCACAATGCTCCATGAATCTTGTCCTCACAATGCTCCATGGCCCATGTCATCACAATGCTCCATGACCCCTCTCATCACAATGCTCTATGGCCTTTGTCATCACAATGCTCCGTGACCCCCGTCAACACAGTGCCTGATGACCCCTGTCATCAAAATGCTAAATGGCACTTGTCATCACAATGCTCTATGATGCCTGTCATCACTATTCTCCATGTCACTTGTTATCACAAGGCTCCATGGCCCCTGTACTCCCAGTACTCCATGACCCCTTTCATCACAATGCCAATGTCACCTCTGATCACAATTCTCAATGGCATTTGTCATCACGATGCTCCATGACACCTGTCATCACAATGCTCCATGAGACTTGTCATCACAATGCTCCATGGCCCCTCTCATTCCTGTGCTCCATAATAACTTTAATCACATTTCTAGATGACCACTGCCATCACAATGCCCCATGACATTGTCATCACAATTCGCCATGACCATTGTCATCACAATGCTCCATGAACCATGTCATCACAGGGTCCCAGGACACTTGTCATCACAATGATCCATTACCACTTTCATCACAATGCTCCATGACCACTGTCATCTCAATGCTCCATGGCCTTTGTATTCACAATGCTCCATGGCCCCTGTAATCACAGTGCTCCATAACACCTTTCATCATAATGCTCCATGACCACTGCCATCTCAATGCCTCATGACGCCTGTCATCACAATTCTCCAAGGCCCCTCTCATCACAGTGCTCCATGACACTTGTCATCCCATTGCTCCATAACACCTGTCATCACAGTGTTCCCTGCCCATGTCATCAAAATGCTCCATGTCCCCTATAATCACAAAGCTCCATGCCTTTTTCCTCACAAAGCTCCAGAATTTTGTCATCACAATGTTCCATGACCGTGGCATCACAATGCTCCATGGCCCTTGTCATCACAATGCTCCAGAATTCTTGTCATCACAATGTTCCATGAACGTGTCATCACAATGCTACATGACCCTGGTCATCACAGTTCTCCATGACCTTTGTCATCACAATGCTCTATGTCACTTTTCATCACAATTCTCAATGACCACTTTAATCACTATGCTCGCTGACCATTTTCATCACATTTCTCTATTGTCATTACAATTCCCCATGGCCCCTTTCTTCACAATTCTCCATGATGCCTGTCATCACAATGCTCCATGGCTTTTGTTATCACAATGTTCCAGGACCAATTTCATCACAATACTCCATCCCCCTTGTCATCACAGTGCACAATGAAAGCTTTCATTACAATGCTCCATGACACTTGTCATCACAATGCTCCATGGCCTTTATCGTCACAATGCTCCCAGGCACTTTTCATCACGATATTCCATGAAAACTTTCATCACATTGCTCCATGACCATTGTCATCACAATAGTCCATACCCATGTCAACACAATGCTGCATAATCCCTGTCATCCCAATTCTCCATGACTGCTGTCATCACAATAATCCAGGACAATTTTCATAACAATGCTTCATGCCCCCAGTCATCACAGTGCTCCATGATACCTTTCATCACAATTCCTAGATGATCAATGTCATCACAATGCCCCATGACACCTGTTATCACAATTCGCTATGACCCTTGTCATCACAATACTCGATGAACCGTGTCATCACAGTGTTCCAGGACACATGTCATCACAATGATCCATTAATATTTTCATCACAATGCTCCAATACACCTGTCATCACAATGCTCCATGTCCCCTCTTATCATATTGCTCCATGATCTCTTTCATCACAATGCTCCATGACCACTGTCATCACCATACCTCAAGACGCCTGTCATCTCAGTGCTCCATGGCCCCTTTCATCACAAGGCTCCATGAACCCAGTCATCACAATGTTCCCTGCCCTCTTCGTCACAATGCTCCATGGGCCCTGTCATCACAATGCTCCATGCCCTTGTCATCAAAATTCTCCAGAACTCTTGTCATCATAATGTTCCATGCCAATGTCATCAAAATGTCCCATGACACTTGTCATCACAATGCTCCATGGCCTTTGTCATCACAATGTTCCATGGCCCCTGTCATCACAGTGCTCCTTGATACCTTTCATCACAATTCTACATGACCACTGTCATCACAATGCCCCATTTCAGATGTCATCACAATTCGCCATGGTCCTTGTCATAACAATGCTCCATGAACCGTGTCATCACAAGGTTTCAGGACACTTGTCATCACAATGATCCATGATCACTTTCATCACAATGCTCCATGAACCCTGTCATCTCAATGCTCCATAGCCTTTGTATTCACAATGCTCCATGGCCCCTGTAATCACAGTGCTCCATGACCCCTTTCATCACAATGCTCCAAGACCGCTGTCATCACAATGCCCCATGACGCCTGCCACCACCAATCTCCAAGGGCTCCCTTACCAAAAAGCTCCATGATCCCTGTCAGTACAATGTTCCATGACACTTTTCATCACAATGCTCCATGACCCCTGTCATCACAAAGTTCTCTGCCCATATCATCACAATGCTACTTGTCACCTTTCATCACAATGCTCCATGCCATTGTCAGCACAATGCTCCTTGGAGCCTGTCATCAAAATGCTCCATCCCCTTTTCATCACAATGCTCCAGATATCCTATCATTACCATGCTCCATGCCCGTGTCAACACAATGCTCCATGACCCCTGTCATCAAAATGCTTGATGAAACTTGTTATCAGAATATTCCATGACCCCTGTCATCAAAATGATCCCTGACCGTTGTCATCGCAATGCTGCATGATACCTTTCATCCCAATCCTCTGTGACCGCTGTCATCACAATGCTCCAGGACAACTTTCATCACAATGCTCCATGCCCTGGTCATCAAAATGCTCCAGAACTCTTGTCATCATAATGCTCCATGCCAATGTCATCAAAATGCCCCATGACACTTGTCATCACAATGCTCCATGGCCTTTGTCATCACAATATTCCATGGCCCCTGTCATCACAGTGCTCCATGTTACCTTTCAATACAATTCTACATGACCACTGTCATCACAATGCCCCATGACAGATGATACCACAATTCGCCATGGTCCTTGTCATCACAATGCTCCATGAACTGTGTCATCACAAGGTTCCAGGACACTTGTCATCACAATGATCCATGATCACTTTCATCACAATGCTCCATGAACCCTGTCATCTCAATGCTCCATGGCCTTTGTATTCACAATGCTCCATGGCCCCTGTAATCACAGAGCTCCATGACCCCTTTCATCCCAATGCTCCAAGACCGCTGTCATCACAATGCCCCATGACGCCTGCCTTCACAAATCTCCAAGACCTCTCTTACCAAAAAGCTCCATGATCCCTGTCAGTACAATGTTCCATGACACTTTTTATCACAATGCTCCATGACCCCTGTCATCAAAAAGTTCTCTGCCCATATCGTCACAATGCTCCTTGTCACCTTTCATCACAATGCACCATGCCCTTTCATCACAATGCTCCAGAATTCTTGTCATCGCAATGTTCCTTGACCGTGTCATCACAATGCTCCATGACCCTTGTCATCACAAAGCTCCATGACCCCTGTCATCACAATGATCCATGATTCCTTTCCTCACAGTGCTCCAGTACCCTTTTCATCACAATGCTCCATGCCATTGTCAGCACAATTCTCCTTGGACCCTGTCATCAAAATGCTCCATCCCCTTTTCATCACAATGCTCCAGATATCCTATCATTACAATGCTCCATGCTCGTGTCAACACAATGCTCCATGACCCCTGTCATCAAAATGCTTTATGAACCTTGTTATCAGAATGTTCCATGACCCCTGTCATCAAAATGATCCATGACCGTTGTCATCACAATGCTGCATGATACCTTTCATCCCAATTCTCTGTGACCGCTGTCATCACAATGCTCCAGGACAACTTTCATCACAATGCTCCATGACCCCTGTCATCACAACGTTCCATGAAAGTTGTCATCAAAATGCTCCATGACCTCGGTCACCAGAAGGTTCCCTGCCCTTGTCATCACAATGGTACATGGCCTGGTCATCACAATGTTCCATGGCCTCTGTCATCACCATGCTCCATGGTCTTTCTCATCACAATGCTCTATGACCCCTGTCATCACAATGCTTGATGACCATTGTCATCACAATGCTCCAAGGCCCCTGTCATCACAATGCCTCATGGTCTTTGTAATCACAATGCTCAATGACCAATGTCATCACAGTGCTCCATGCCGTTGTCATCACAATGCTCCATGGTCCCTGTAATCACAATGCTCCATACTCTTGTCATCACAATGTTCCTTGGCCTTTGTCATCACAGTGCTCCATGATACCTTTAATCAAAATTCTACATGACCACTCTCATCACAATGCAAGATGACCAATGTCATCACAATGCCCCATGACACGTGTCATCACAATTCGCCTTGGCCCTTGTCATCTCAATGCTGTATGAAACGTGTCATCAGTAGCTCCCAAGACCCTTGTCATCACAATGCTCCATGAACTCTGTTATCTCAATGTTCCATGGCCTTTGTATTCACAATGCTCCATTGTCCCGATAATCGCGTTGCTCCATGAACACTTTCATCACAATGCTCCTTGACCACTCTCACCATAATGCCCCATGACGTCTCTCATCACTGTGCTCCAAGGCCACTCTCATCAAAATGCTCCATGATCTGTGTCAGCACAATATTGCATGACACTTGTCATCACAATGCTCCATGATCCCTCAAATCACAATGATCACTGCCTATTTCATCACAATGACCCAAGTCTCCTGTAATCACAATGCTCCATGCCCTTGTCATCACAATGCTCCAGGTCTGTTGTCATCACCATGCTTCATACCCATGTCATCACAATGCTCCATGAATCTTGTCCTCACAATGCTCCATGGCCCATGTCATCACAATGCTCCATGACCCCTCTCATCACAATGCTCTATGGCCTTTGTCATCACAATGCTCCGTGACCCCCGTCAACACAGTGCCTGATGACCCCTGTCATCAAAATGCTAAATGGCACTTGTCATCACAATGCTCTATGATGCCTGTCATCACTATTCTCCATGTCACTTGTTATCACAAGGCTCCATGGCCCCTGTACTCCCAGTACTCCATGACCCCTTTCATCACAATGCCAATGTCACCTCTGATCACAATTCTCAATGGCATTTGTCATCACGATGCTCCATGACACCTGTCATCACAATGCTCCATGAGACTTGTCATCACAATGCTCCATGGCCCCTCTCATTCCTGTGCTCCATAATAACTTTAATCACATTTCTAGATGACCACTGCCATCACAATGCCCCATGACATTGTCATCACAATTCGCCATGACCATTGTCATCACAATGCTCCATGAACCATGTCATCACAGGGTCCCAGGACACTTGTCATCACAATGATCCATTACCACTTTCATCACAATGCTCCATGACAACTGTCATCTCAATGCTCCATGGCCTTTGTATTCACAATGCTCCATGGCCCCTGTAATCACAGTGCTCCATAACACCTTTCATCATAATGCTCCATGACCACTGCCATCTCAATGCCTCATGACGCCTGTCATCACAATTCTCCAAGGCCCCTCTCATCACAGTGCTCCATGACACTTGTCATCCCATTGCTCCATAACACCTGTCATCACAGTGTTCCCTGCCCATGTCATCAAAATGCTCCATGTCCCCTATAATCACAAAGCTCCATGCCTTTTTCCTCACAAAGCTCCAGAATTTTGTCATCACAATGTTCCATGACCGTGGCATCACAATGCTCCATGGCCCTTGTCATCACAATGCTCCAGAATTCTTGTCATCACAATGTTCCATGAACGTGTCATCACAATGCTACATGACCCTGGTCATCACAGTTCTCCATGACCTTTGTCATCACAATGCTCTATGTCACTTTTCATCACAATTCTCAATGACCACTTTAATCACTATGCTCGCTGACCATTTTCATCACATTTCTCTATTGTCATTACAATTCCCCATGGCCCCTTTCTTCACAATTCTCCATGATGCCTGTCATCACAATGCTCCATGGCTTTTGTTATCACAATGTTCCAGGACCAATTTCATCACAATACTCCATCCCCCTTGTCATCACAGTGCACAATGAAAGCTTTCATTACAATGCTCCATGACACTTGTCATCACAATGCTCCATGGCCTTTATCGTCACAATGCTCCCAGGCACTTTTCATCACGATATTCCATGAAAACTTTCATCACATTGCTCCATGACCATTGTCATCACAATAGTCCATACCCATGTCAACACAATGCTGCATAATCCCTGTCATCCCAATTCTCCATGACTGCTGTCATCACAATAATCCAGGACAATTTTCATAACAATGCTTCATGCCCCCAGTCATCACAGTGCTCCATGATACCTTTCATCACAATTCCTAGATGATCAATGTCATCACAATGCCCCATGACACCTGTTATCACAATTCGCTATGACCCTTGTCATCACAATACTCGATGAACCGTGTCATCACAGTGTTCCAGGACACATGTCATCACAATGATCCATTAATATTTTCATCACAATGCTCCAATACACCTGTCATCACAATGCTCCATGTCCCCTCTTATAATATTGCTCCATGATCTCTTTCATCACAATGCTCCATGACCACTGTCATCACCATACCTCAAGACGCCTGTCATCTCAGTGCTCCATGGCCCCTTTCATCACAAGGCTCCATGAACCCAGTCATCACAATGTTCCCTGCCCTCTTCGCCACAATGCTCCATGGGCCCTGTCATCACAATGCTCCATGCCCTTGTCATCAAAATTCTCCAGAACTCTTGTCATCATAATGTTCCATGCCAATGTCATCAAAATGTCCCATGACACTTGTCATCACAATGCTCCATGGCCTTTGTCATCACAATGTTCCATGGCCCCTGTCATCACAGTTCTCCTTGATACCTTTCATCACAATTCTACATGACCACTGTCATCACAATGCCCCATTTCAGATGTCATCACAATTCGCCATGGTCCTTGTCATAACAATGCTCCATGAACCGTGTCATCACAAGGTTTCAGGACACTTGTCATCACAATGATCCATGATCACTTTCATCACAATGCTCCATGAACCCTGTCATCTCAATGCTCCATAGCCTTTGTATTCACAATGCTCCATGGCCCCTGTAATCACAGTGCTCCATGACCCCTTTCATCACAATGCTCCAAGACCGCTGTCATCACAATGCCCCATGACGCCTGCCACCACCAATCTCCAAGGGCTCCCTTACCAAAAAGCTCCATGATCCCTGTCAGTACAATGTTCCATGACACTTTTCATCACAATGCTCCAAGAACCCTGTCATCACAAAGTTCTCTGCCCATATCATCACAATGCTACTTGTCACCTTTCATCACAATGCTCCATGCCCTTTCATCACAATGCTCCAGATTTCTTGTCATCACAATGTTCCTTGACCGTGTCATCACAATGCTCCATGACTCGTGTCATCACAAAGCTCCATGACCCCTGGCATCACAATGATCCATGATTCCTTTCCTCAGAGTGCTCCAGTACCCTTTTCATCACAATGCCCCATGCCATTGTCAGCACAATGCTCCTTGGACCCTGTCATCAAACTGCTCCATCCCCTTTTCATCACAATGCTCCAGATATCCTATCATTACAATGCTCCATGCCCGTGTCAACACAATGCTCCATGACCCCTGTCATCAAAATGCTTGATGAAACTTGTTATCAGAATATTCCATGACCCCTGTCATCAAAATGATCCCTGACCGTTGTCATCGCAATGCTGCATGATACCTTTCATCCCAATCCTCTGTGACCGCTGTCATCACAATGCTCCAGGACAACTTTCATCACAATGCTCCATGCCCTGGTCATCAAAATGCTCCAGAACTCTTGTCATCATAATGCTCCATGCCAATGTCATCAAAATGCCCCATGACACTTGTCATCACAATGCTCCATGGCCTTTGTCATCACAATATTCCATGGCCCCTGTCATCACAGTGCTCCATGTTACCTTTCAATACAATTCTACATGACCACTGTCATCACAATGCCCCATGACAGATGATACCACAATTCGCCATGGTCCTTGTCATCACAATGCTCCATGAACTGTGTCATCACAAGGTTCCAGGACACTTGTCATCACAATGATCCATGATCACTTTCATCACAATGCTCCATGAACCCTGTCATCTCAATGCTCCATGGCCTTTGTATTCACAATGCTCCATGGCCCCTGTAATCACAGAGCTCCATGACCCCTTTCATCCCAATGCTCCAAGACCACTGTCATCACAATGCCCCATGACGCCTGCCTTCACAAATCTCCAAGACCTCTCTTACCAAAAAGCTCCATGATCCCTGTCAGTACAATGTTCCATGACACTTTTTATCACAATGCTCCATGACCCCTGTCATCAAAAAGTTCTCTGCCCATATCGTCACAATGCTCCTTGTCACCTTTCATCACAATGCACCATGCCCTTTCATCACAATGCTCCAGAATTCTTGTCATCGCAATGTTCCTTGACAGTGTCATCACAATGCTCCATGACCCTTGTCATCACAAAGCTCCATGACCCCTGTCATCACAATGATCCATGATTCCTTTTCTCACAGTGCTCCAGTACCCTTTTCATCACAATGCTCCATGCCATTGTCAGCACAATTCTCCTTGGACCCTGTCATCAAAATGCTCCATCCCCTTTTCATCACAATGCTCCAGATATCCTATCATTACAATGCTCCATGCTCGTGTCAACACAATGCTCCATGACCCCTGTCATCAAAATGCTTTATGAACCTTGTTATCAGAATGTTCCATGACCCCTGTCATCAAAATGATCCATGACCGTTGTCATCACAATGCTGCATGATACCTTTCATCCCAATTCTCTGTGACCGCTGTCATCACAATGCTCCAGGACAACTTTCATCACAATGCTCCATGACCCCTGTCATCACAACGTTCCATGAAAGTTGTCATCAAAATGCTCCATGACCTCGGTCACCAGAAGGTTGCCTGCCCTTGTCATCACAATGGTACATGGCCTGGTCATCACAATGTTCCATGGCCTCTGTCATCACCATGCTCCATGGTCTTTCTCATCACAATGCTCTATGACCCCTGTCATCACAATGCTTGATGACCATTGTCATCACAATGCTCCAAGGCCCCTGTCATCACAATGCCTCATGGTCTTTGTAATCACAAAGCTCAATGACCAATGTCATCACAGTGCTCCATGCCGTTGTCATCACAATGCTCCATGGTCCCTGTAATCACAATGCTCCATACTCTTGTCATCACAATGTTCCTTGGCCTTTGTCATCACAGTGCTCCATGATACCTTTAATCAAAATTCTACATGACCACTCTCATCACAATGCAAGATGACCAATGTCATCACAATGCCCCATGACACGTGTCATCACAATTCGCCTTGGCCCTTGTCATCTCAATGCTGTATGAAACGTGTCATCAGTAGCTCCCAAGACCCTTGTCATCACAATGCTCCATGAACTCTGTTATCTCAATGTTCCATGGCCTTTGTATTCACAATGCTCCATTGTCCCGATAATCGCGTTGCTCCATGAACACTTTCATCACAATGCTCCTTGACCACTCTCACCATAATGCCCCATGACGTCTCTCATCACTGTGCTCCAAGGCCACTCTCATCAAAATGCTCCATGATCTGTGTCAGCACAATATTGCATGACACTTGTCATCACAATGCTCCATGATCCCTCTAATCACAATGATCACTGCCTATTTCATCACAATGACCCAAGTCTCCTGTAATCACAATGCTCCATGCCCTTGTCATCACAATGCTCCAGGTCTGTTGTCATCACCATGCTTCATACCCGTGTCATCACAATGCTCCATGAATCTTGTCCTCACAATGCTCCATGGCCCATGTCATCACAATGCTCCATGACCCCTCTCATCACAATGCTCTATGGCCTTTGTCATCACAATGCTCCGTGACCCCCGTCAACACAGTGCCTGATGACCCCTGTCATCAAAATGCTAAATGGCACTTGTCATCACAATGCTCTATGATGCCTGTCATCACTATTCTCCATGTCACTTGTTATCACAAGGCTCCATGGCCCCTGTACTCCCAGTACTCCATGACCCCTTTCATCACAATGCCAATGTCACCTCTGATCACAATTCTCAATGGCATTTGTCATCACGATGCTCCATGACACCTGTCATCACAATGCTCCATGAGACTTGTCATCACAATGCTCCATGGCCCCTCTCATTCCTGTGCTCCATAATAACTTTAATCACATTTCTAGATGACCACTGCCATCACAATGCCCCATGACATTGTCATCACAATTCGCCATGACCATTGTCATCACAATGCTCCATGAACCATGTCATCACAGGGTCCCAGGACACTTGTCATCACAATGATCCATTACCACTTTCATCACAATGCTCCATGACCACTGTCATCTCAATGCTCCATGGCCTTTGTATTCACAATGCTCCATGGCCCCTGTAATCACAGTGCTCCATAACACCTTTCATCATAATGCTCCATGACCACTGCCATCTCAATGCCTCATGACGCCTGTCATCACAATTCTCCAAGGCCCCTCTCATCACAGTGCTCCATGACACTTGTCATCCCATTGCTCCATAACACCTGTCATCACAGTGTTCCCTGCCCATGTCATCAAAATGCTCCATGTCCCCTATAATCACAAAGCTCCATGCCTTTTTCCTCACAAAGCTCCAGAATTTTGTCATCACAATGTTCCATGACCGTGGCATCACAATGCTCCATGGCCCTTGTCATCACAATGCTCCAGAATTCTTGTCATCACAATGTTCCATGAACGTGTCATCACAATGCTACATGACCCTGGTCATCACAGTTCTCCATGACCTTTGTCATCACAATGCTCTATGTCACTTTTCATCACAATTCTCAATGACCACTTTAATCACTATGCTCGCTGACCATTTTCATCACATTTCTCTATTGTCATTACAATTCCCCATGGCCCCTTTCTTCACAATTCTCCATGATGCCTGTCATCACAATGCTCCATGGCTTTTGTTATCACAATGTTCCAGGACCAATTTCATCACAATACTCCATCCCCCTTGTCATCACAGTGCACAATGAAAGCTTTCATTACAATGCTCCATGACACTTGTCATCACAATGCTCCATGGCCTTTATCGTCACAATGCTCCCAGGCACTTTTCATCACGATATTCCATGAAAACTTTCATCACATTGCTCCATGACCATTGTCATCACAATAGTCCATACCCATGTCAACACAATGCTGCATAATCCCTGTCATCCCAATTCTCCATGACTGCTGTCATCACAATAATCCAGGACAATTTTCATAACAATGCTTCATGCCCCCAGTCATCACAGTGCTCCATGATACCTTTCATCACAATTCCTAGATGATCAATGTCATCACAATGCCCCATGACACCTGTTATCACAATTCGCTATGACCCTTGTCATCACAATACTCGATGAACCGTGTCATCACAGTGTTCCAGGACACATGTCATCACAATGATCCATTAATATTTTCATCACAATGCTCCAATACACCTGTCATCACAATGCTCCATGTCCCCTCTTATCATATTGCTCCATGATCTCTTTCATCACAATGCTCCATGACCACTGTCATCACCATACCTCAAGACGCCTGTCATCTCAGTGCTCCATGGCCCCTTTCATCACAAGGCTCCATGAACCCAGTCATCACAATGTTCCCTGCCCTCTTCGTCACAATGCTCCATGGGCCCTGTCATCACAATGCTCCATGCCCTTGTCATCAAAATTCTCCAGAACTCTTGTCATCATAATGTTCCATGCCAATGTCATCAAAATGTCCCATGACACTTGTCATCACAATGCTCCATGGCCTTTGTCATCACAATGTTCCATGGCCCCTGTCATCACAGTGCTCCTTGATACCTTTCATCACAATTCTACATGACCACTGTCATCACAATGCCCCATTTCAGATGTCATCACAATTCGCCATGGTCCTTGTCATAACAATGCTCCATGAACCGTGTCATCACAAGGTTTCAGGACACTTGTCATCACAATGATCCATGATCACTTTCATCACAATGCTCCATGAACCCTGTCATCTCAATGCTCCATAGCCTTTGTATTCACAATGCTCCATGGCCCCTGTAATCACAGTGCTCCATGACCCCTTTCATCACAATGCTCCAAGACCGCTGTCATCACAATGCCCCATGACGCCTGCCACCACCAATCTACAAGGGCTCCCTTACCAAAAAGCTCCATGATCCCTGTCAGTACAATGTTCCATGACACTTTTCATCACAATGCTCCATGACCCCTGTCATCACAAAGTTCTCTGCCCATATCATCACAATGCTACTTGTCACCTTTCATCACAATGCTCCATGCCATTGTCAGCACAATGCTCCTTGGAGCCTGTCATCAAAATGCTCCATCCCCTTTTCATCACAATGCTCCAGATATCCTATCATTACCATGCTCCATGCCCGTGTCAACACAATGCTCCATGACCCCTGTCATCAAAATGCTTGATGAAACTTGTTATCAGAATATTCCATGACCCCTGTCATCAAAATGATCCCTGACCGTTGTCATCGCAATGCTGCATGATACCTTTCATCCCAATCCTCTGTGACCGCTGTCATCACAATGCTCCAGGACAACTTTCATCACAATGCTCCATGCCCTGGTCATCAAAATGCTCCAGAACTCTTGTCATCATAATGCTCCATGCCAATGTCATCAAAATGCCCCATGACACTTGTCATCACAATGCTCCATGGCCTTTGTCATCACAATATTCCATGGCCCCTGTCATCACAGTGCTCCATGTTACCTTTCAATACAATTCTACATGACCACTGTCATCACAATGCCCCATGACAGATGATACCACAATTCGCCATGGTCCTTGTCATCACAATGCTCCATGAACTGTGTCATCACAAGGTTCCAGGACACTTGTCATCACAATGATCCATGATCACTTTCATCACAATGCTCCATGAACCCTGTCATCTCAATGCTCCATGGCCTTTGTATTCACAATGCTCCATGGCCCCTGTAATCACAGAGCTCCATGACCCCTTTCATCCCAATGCTCCAAGACCGCTGTCATCACAATGCCCCATGACGCCTGCCTTCACAAATCTCCAAGACCTCTCTTACCAAAAAGCTCCATGATCCCTGTCAGTACAATGTTCCATGACACTTTTTATCACAATGCTCCATGACCCCTGTCATCAAAAAGTTCTCTGCCCATATCGTCACAATGCTCCTTGTCACCTTTCATCACAATGCACCATGCCCTTTCATCACAATGCTCCAGAATTCTTGTCATCGCAATGTTCCTTGACCGTGTCATCACAATGCTCCATGACCCTTGTCATCACAAAGCTCCATGACCCCTGTCATCACAATGATCCATGATTCCTTTCCTCACAGTGCTCCAGTACCCTTTTCATCACAATGCTCCATGCCATTGTCAGCACAATTCTCCTTGGACCCTGTCATCAAAATGCTCCATCCCCTTTTCATCACAATGCTCCAGATATCCTATCATTACAATGCTCCATGCTCGTGTCAACACAATGCTCCATGACCCCTGTCATCAAAATGCTTTATGAACCTTGTTATCAGAATGTTCCATGACCCCTGTCATCAAAATGATCCATGACCGTTGTCATCACAATGCTGCATGATACCTTTCATCCCAATTCTCTGTGACCGCTGTCATCACAATGCTCCAGGACAACTTTCATCACAATGCTCCATGACCCCTGTCATCACAACGTTCCTTTGAAAGTTGTCATCAAAATGCTCCATGACCTCGGTCACCAGAAGGTTCCCTGCCCTTGTCATCACAATGGTACATGGCCTGGTCATCACAATGTTCCATGGCCTCTGTCATCACCATGCTCCATGGTCTTTCTCATCACAATGCTCTATGACCCCTGTCATCACAATGCTTGATGACCATTGTCATCACAATGCTCCAAGGCCCCTGTCATCACAATGCCTCATGGTCTTTGTAATCACAATGCTCAATGACCAATGTCATCACAGTGCTCCATGCCGTTGTCATCACAATGCTCCATGGTCCCTGTAATCACAATGCTCCATACTCTTGTCATCACAATGTTCCTTGGCCTTTGTCATCACAGTGCTCCATGATACCTTTAATCAAAATTCTACATGACCACTCTCATCACAATGCAAGATGACCAATGTCATCACAATGCCCCATGACACGTGTCATCACAATTCGCCTTGGCCCTTGTCATCTCAATGCTGTATGAAACGTGTCATCAGTAGCTCCCAAGACCCTTGTCATCACAATGCTCCATGAACTCTGTTATCTCAATGTTCCATGGCCTTTGTATTCACAATGCTCCATTGTCCCGATAATCGCGTTGCTCCATGAACACTTTCATCACAATGCTCCTTGACCACTCTCACCATAATGCCCCATGACGTCTCTCATCACTGTGCTCCAAGGCCACTCTCATCAAAATGCTCCATGATCTGTGTCAGCACAATATTGCATGACACTTGTCATCACAATGCTCCATGATCCCTCTAATCACAATGATCACTGCCTATTTCATCACAATGACCCAAGTCTCCTGTAATCACAATGCTCCATGCCCTTGTCATCACAATGCTCCAGGTCTGTTGTCATCACCATGCTTCATACCCATGTCATCACAATGCTCCATGAATCTTGTCCTCACAATGCTCCATGGCCCATGTCATCACAATGCTCCATGACCCCTCTCATCACAATGCTCTATGGCCTTTGTCATCACAATGCTCCGTGACCCCCGTCAACACAGTGCCTGATGACCCCTGTCATCAAAATGCTAAATGGCACTTGTCATCACAATGCTCTATGATGCCTGTCATCACTATTCTCCATGTCACTTGTTATCACAAGGCTCCATGGCCCCTGTACTCCCAGTACTCCATGACCCCTTTCATCACAATGCCAATGTCACCTCTGATCACAATTCTCAATGGCATTTGTCATCACGATGCTCCATGACACCTGTCATCACAATGCTCCATGAGACTTGTCATCACAATGCTCCATGGCCCCTCTCATTCCTGTGCTCCATAATAACTTTAATCACATTTCTAGATGACCACTGCCATCACAATGCCCCATGACATTGTCATCACAATTCGCCATGACCATTGTCATCACAATGCTCCATGAACCATGTCATCACAGGGTCCCAGGACACTTGTCATCACAATGATCCATTACCACTTTCATCACAATGCTCCATGACCACTGTCATCTCAATGCTCCATGGCCTTTGTATTCACAATGCTCCATGGCCCCTGTAATCACAGTGCTCCATAACACCTTTCATCATAATGCTCCATGACCACTGCCATCTCAATGCCTCATGACGCCTGTCATCACAATTCTCCAAGGCCCCTCTCATCACAGTGCTCCATGACACTTGTCATCCCATTGCTCCATAACACCTGTCATCACAGTGTTCCCTGCCCATGTCATCAAAATGCTCCATGTCCCCTATAATCACAAAGCTCCATGCCTTTTTCCTCACAAAGCTCCAGAATTTTGTCATCACAATGTTCCATGACCGTGGCATCACAATGCTCCATGGCCCTTGTCATCACAATGCTCCAGAATTCTTGTCATCACAATGTTCCATGAACGTGTCATCACAATGCTACATGACCCTGGTCATCACAGTTCTCCATGACCTTTGTCATCACAATGCTCTATGTCACTTTTCATCACAATTCTCAATGACCACTTTAATCACTATGCTCGCTGACCATTTTCATCACATTTCTCTATTGTCATTACAATTCCCCATGGCCCCTTTCTTCACAATTCTCCATGATGCCTGTCATCACAATGCTCCATGGCTTTTGTTATCACAATGTTCCAGGACCAATTTCATCACAATACTCCATCCCCCTTGTCATCACAGTGCACAATGAAAGCTTTCATTACAATGCTCCATGACACTTGTCATCACAATGCTCCTTGGCCTTTATCGTCACAATGCTCCCAGGCACTTTTCATCACGATATTCCATGAAAACTTTCATCACATTGCTCCATGACCATTGTCATCACAATAGTCCATACCCATGTCAACACAATGCTGCATAATCCCTGTCATCCCAATTCTCCATGACTGCTGTCATCACAATAATCCAGGACAATTTTCATAACAATGCTTCATGCCCCCAGTCATCACAGTGCTCCATGATACCTTTCATCACAATTCCTAGATGATCAATGTCATCACAATGCCCCATGACACCTGTTATCACAATTCGCTATGACCCTTGTCATCACAATACTCGATGAACCGTGTCATCACAGTGTTCCAGGACACATGTCATCACAATGATCCATTAATATTTTCATCACAATGCTCCAATACACCTGTCATCACAATGCTCCATGTCCCCTCTTATAATATTGCTCCATGATCTCTTTCATCACAATGCTCCATGACCACTGTCATCACCATACCTCAAGACGCCTGTCATCTCAGTGCTCCATGGCCCCTTTCATCACAAGGCTCCATGAACCCAGTCATCACAATGTTCCCTGCCCTCTTCGCCACAATGCTCCATGGGCCCTGTCATCACAATGCTCCATGCCCTTGTCATCAAAATTCTCCAGAACTCTTGTCATCATAATGTTCCATGCCAATGTCATCAAAATGTCCCATGACACTTGTCATCACAATGCTCCATGGCCTTTGTCATCACAATGTTCCATGGCCCCTGTCATCACAGTTCTCCTTGATACCTTTCATCACAATTCTACATGACCACTGTCATCACAATGCCCCATTTCAGATGTCATCACAATTCGCCATGGTCCTTGTCATAACAATGCTCCATGAACCGTGTCATCACAAGGTTTCAGGACACTTGTCATCACAATGATCCATGATCACTTTCATCACAATGCTCCATGAACCCTGTCATCTCAATGCTCCATAGCCTTTGTATTCACAATGCTCCATGGCCCCTGTAATCACAGTGCTCCATGACCCCTTTCATCACAATGCTCCAAGACCGCTGTCATCACAATTCCCCATGACGCCTGCCACCACCAATCTCCAAGGGCTCCCTTACCAAAAAGCTCCATGATCCCTGTCATTACAATGTTCCATGACACTTTTCATCACAATGCTCCAAGAACCCTGTCATCACAAAGTTTTCTGCCCATATCATCACAATGCTACTTGTCACCTTTCATCACAATGCTCCATGCCCTTTCATCACAATGCTCCAGATTTCTTGTCATCACAATGTTCCTTGACCGTGTCATCACAATGCTCCATGACTCGTGTCATCACAAAGCTCCATGACCCCTGGCATCACAATGATCCATGATTCCTTTCCTCAGAGTGCTCCAGTACCCTTTTCATCACAATGCCCCATGCCATTGTCAGCACAATGCTCCTTGGACCCTGTCATCAAACTGCTCCATCCCCTTTTCATCACAATGCTCCAGATATCCTATCATTACAATGCTCCATGCCCGTGTCAACACAATGCTCCATGACCCCTGTCATCAAAATGCTTGATGAAACTTGTTATCAGAATGTTCCATGACCCCTGTCATCAAAATGATCCCTGACCGTTGTCATCGCAATGCTGCATGATACCTTTCAACCCAATCCTCTGTGACCGCTGTCATCACAATGCTCCAGGACAACTTTCATCACAATGCTCCATGCCCTGGTCATCAAAATGCTCCAGAACTCTTGTCATCATAATGCTCCATGCCAATGTCATCAAAATGCCCCATGACACTTGTCATCACAATGCTCCATGGCCTTTGTCATCACAATGTTCCATGGCCCCTGTCATCACAGTGCTCCATGTTACCTTTCAATACAATTCTACATGACCACTGTCATCACAATGCCCCATGACAGATGATACCACAATTCGCCATGGTCCTTGTCATCACAATGCTCCATGAACTGTGTCATCACAAGGTTCCAGGACACTTGTCATCACAATGATCCATGATCACTTTCATCACAATGCTCCATGAACCCTGTCATCTCAATGCTCCATGGCCTTTGTATTCACAATGCTCCATGGCCCCTGTAATCACAGAGCTCCATGACCCCTTTCATCGCAATGCTCCAAGACCGCTGTCATCACAATGCCCCATGACGCCTGCCTTCACAAATCTCCAAGACCTCTCTTACCAAAAAGCTCCATGATCCCTGTCAGTACAATGCTCCATGACACTTTTTATCACAATGCTCCATGACCCCTGTCATCAAAAAGTTCTCTGTCCATATCGTCACAATGCTCCTTGTCACCTTTCATCACAATGCACCATGCCCTTTCATCACAATGCTCCAGAATTCTTGTCATCGCAATGTTCCTTGACCGTGTCATCACAATGCTCCATGACCCTTGTCATCACAAAGCTCCATGACCCCTGTCATCACAATGATCCATGATTCCTTTCCTCACAGTGCTCCAGTACCCTTTTCATCACAATGCTCCATGCCATTGTCAGCACAATTCTCCTTGGACCCTGTCATCAAAATGCTCCATCCCCTTTTCATCACAATGCTCCAGATATCCTATCATTACAATGCTCCATGCTCGTGTCAACACAATGCTCCATGACCCCTGTCATCAAAATGCTTTATGAACCTTGTTATCAGAATGTTCCATGACCCCTGTCATCAAAATGATCCTTGACCGTTGTCATCACAATGTTGCATGATACATTTCATCCCAATTCTCTGTGACCGCTGTCATCACAATGCTCCAGGACAACTTTCATCACAATGCTCCATGACCCCTGTCATCACAACGTTCCATGAAAGTTGTCATCAAAATGCTCCATGACCCCGGTCACCACAAGGTTCCCTGCCCTTGTCATCACAATGGTACATGGCCTGGTCATCACAATGTTCCATGGCCTCTGTCATCACCATGCTCCATGGTCTTTCTCATAACAATGCTCTATGACCCCTGTCATCACAATGCTTGATGACCATTGTCATCACAATGCTCCAAGGCCCCTGTCATCACAATGCCTCATGGTCTTTGTAATCACAAAGCTCAATGACCAATGTCATCACAGTGCTCCATGCCGTTGTCATCACAATGCTCCATGGTCCCTGTAATCACAATGCTCCATACTCTTGTCATCACAATGTTCCTTGGCCTTTGTCATCACAGTGCTCCATGATACCTTTAATCAAAATTCTACATGACCACTCTCATCACAATGCAAGATGACCAATGTCATCACAATGCCCCATGACACGTGTCATCACAATTCGCCTTGGCCCTTGTCATCTCAATGCTGTATGAAACGTGTCATCAGTAGCTCCCAAGACCCTTGTCATCACAATGCTCCATGAACTCTGTTATCTCAATGTTCCATGGCCTTTGTATTCACAATGCTCCATTGTCCCGATAATCGCGTTGCTCCATGAACACTTTCATCACAATGCTCCTTGACCACTCTCACCATAATGCCCCATGACGTCTCTCATCACTGTGCTCCAAGGCCACTCTCATCAAAATGCTCCATGATCTGTGTCAGCACAATATTGCATGACACTTGTCATCACAATGCTCCATGATCCCTCTAATCACAATGATCACTGCCTATTTCATCACAGTGACCCAAGTCTCCTGTAATCACAATGCTCCATGCCCTTGTCATCACAATGCTCCAGGTCTGTTGTCATCACCATGCTTCATACCCGTGTCATCACAATGCTCCATGAATCTTGTCCTCACAATGCTCCATGGCCCATGTCATCACAATGCTCCATGACCCCTCTCATCACAATGCTCTATGGCCTTTGTCATCACAATGCTCCGTGACCCCCGTCAACACAGTGCCTGATGACCCCTGTCATCAAAATGCTAAATGGCACTTGTCATCACAATGCTCTATGATGCCTGTCATCACTATTCTCCATGTCACTTGTTATCACAAGGCTCCATGGCCCCTGTACTCCCAGTACTCCATGACCCCTTTCATCACAATGCCAATGTCACCTCTGATCACAATTCTCAATGGCATTTGTCATCACGATGCTCCATGACACCTGTCATCACAATGCTCCATGAGACTTGTCATCACAATGCTCCATGGCCCCTCTCATTCCTGTGCTCCATAATAACTTTAATCACATTTCTAGATGACCACTGCCATCACAATGCCCCATGACATTGTCATCACAATTCGCCATGACCATTGTCATCACAATGCTCCATGAACCATGTCATCACAGGGTCCCAGGACACTTGTCATCACAATGATCCATTACCACTTTCATCACAATGCTCCATGACCACTGTCATCTCAATGCTCCATGGCCTTTGTATTCACAATGCTCCATGGCCCCTGTAATCACAGTGCTCCATAACACCTTTCATCATAATGCTCCATGACCACTGCCATCTCAATGCCTCATGACGCCTGTCATCACAATTCTCCAAGGCCCCTCTCATCACAGTGCTCCATGACACTTGTCATCCCATTGCTCCATAACACCTGTCATCACAGTGTTCCCTGCCCATGTCATCAAAATGCTCCATGTCCCCTATAATCACAAAGCTCCATGCCTTTTTCCTCACAAAGCTCCAGAATTTTGTCATCACAATGTTCCATGACCGTGGCATCACAATGCTCCATGGCCCTTGTCATCACAATGCTCCAGAATTCTTGTCATCACAATGTTCCATGAACGTGTCATCACAATGCTACATGACCCTGGTCATCACAGTTCTCCATGACCTTTGTCATCACAATGCTCTATGTCACTTTTCATCACAATTCTCAATGACCACTTTAATCACTATGCTCGCTGACCATTTTCATCACATTTCTCTATTGTCATTACAATTCCCCATGGCCCCTTTCTTCACAATTCTCCATGATGCCTGTCATCACAATGCTCCATGGCTTTTGTTATCACAATGTTCCAGGACCAATTTCATCACAATACTCCATCCCCCTTGTCATCACAGTGCACAATGAAAGCTTTCATTACAATGCTCCATGACACTTGTCATCACAATGCTCCATGGCCTTTATCGTCACAATGCTCCCAGGCACTTTTCATCACGATATTCCATGAAAACTTTCATCACATTGCTCCATGACCATTGTCATCACAATAGTCCATACCCATGTCAACACAATGCTGCATAATCCCTGTCATCCCAATTCTCCATGACTGCTGTCATCACAATAATCCAGGACAATTTTCATAACAATGCTTCATGCCCCCAGTCATCACAGTGCTCCATGATACCTTTCATCACAATTCCTAGATGATCAATGTCATCACAATGCCCCATGACACCTGTTATCACAATTCGCTATGACCCTTGTCATCACAATACTCGATGAACCGTGTCATCACAGTGTTCCAGGACACATGTCATCACAATGATCCATTAATATTTTCATCACAATGCTCCAATACACCTGTCATCACAATGCTCCATGTCCCCTCTTATCATATTGCTCCATGATCTCTTTCATCACAATGCTCCATGACCACTGTCATCACCATACCTCAAGACGCCTGTCATCTCAGTGCTCCATGGCCCCTTTCATCACAAGGCTCCATGAACCCAGTCATCACAATGTTCCCTGCCCTCTTCGTCACAATGCTCCATGGGCCCTGTCATCACAATGCTCCATGCCCTTGTCATCAAAATTCTCCAGAACTCTTGTCATCATAATGTTCCATGCCAATGTCATCAAAATGTCCCATGACACTTGTCATCACAATGCTCCATGGCCTTTGTCATCACAATGTTCCATGGCCCCTGTCATCACAGTGCTCCTTGATACCTTTCATCACAATTCTACATGACCACTGTCATCACAATGCCCCATTTCAGATGTCATCACAATTCGCCATGGTCCTTGTCATAACAATGCTCCATGAACCGTGTCATCACAAGGTTTCAGGACACTTGTCATCACAATGATCCATGATCACTTTCATCACAATGCTCCATGAACCCTGTCATCTCAATGCTCCATAGCCTTTGTATTCACAATGCTCCATGGCCCCTGTAATCACAGTGCTCCATGACCCCTTTCATCACAATGCTCCAAGACCGCTGTCATCACAATGCCCCATGACGCCTGCCACCACCAATCTCCAAGGGCTCCCTTACCAAAAAGCTCCATGATCCCTGTCAGTACAATGTTCCATGACACTTTTCATCACAATGCTCCATGACCCCTGTCATCACAAAGTTCTCTGCCCATATCATCACAATGCTACTTGTCACCTTTCATCACAATGCTCCATGCCATTGTCAGCACAATGCTCCTTGGAGCCTGTCATCAAAATGCTCCATCCCCTTTTCATCACAATGCTCCAGATATCCTATCATTACCATGCTCCATGCCCGTGTCAACACAATGCTCCATGACCCCTGTCATCAAAATGCTTGATGAAACTTGTTATCAGAATATTCCATGACCCCTGTCATCAAAATGATCCCTGACCGTTGTCATCGCAATGCTGCATGATACCTTTCATCCCAATCCTCTGTGACCGCTGTCATCACAATGCTCCAGGACAACTTTCATCACAATGCTCCATGCCCTGGTCATCAAAATGCTCCAGAACTCTTGTCATCATAATGCTCCATGCCAATGTCATCAAAATGCCCCATGACACTTGTCATCACAATGCTCCATGGCCTTTGTCATCACAATATTCCATGGCCCCTGTCATCACAGTGCTCCATGTTACCTTTCAATACAATTCTACATGACCACTGTCATCACAATGCCCCATGACAGATGATACCACAATTCGCCATGGTCCTTGTCATCACAATGCTCCATGAACTGTGTCATCACAAGGTTCCAGGACACTTGTCATCACAATGATCCATGATCACTTTCATCACAATGCTCCATGAACCCTGTCATCTCAATGCTCCATGGCCTTTGTATTCACAATGCTCCATGGCCCCTGTAATCACAGAGCTCCATGACCCCTTTCATCCCAATGCTCCAAGACCGCTGTCATCACAATGCCCCAGGACGCCTGCCTTCACAAATCTCCAAGACCTCTCTTACCAAAAAGCTCCATGATCCCTGTCAGTACAATGTTCCATGACACTTTTTATCACAATGCTCCATGACCCCTGTCATCACAAAGTTCTCTGCCCATATCGTCACAATGCTCCTTGTCACCTTTCATCACAATGCACCATGCCCTTTCATCACAATGCTCCAGAATTCTTGTCATCGCAATGTTCCTTGACCGTGTCATCACAATGCTCCATGACCCTTGTCATCACAAAGCTCCATGACCCCTGTCATCACAATGATCCATGATTCCTTTCCTCACAGTGCTCCAGTACCCTTTTCATCACAATGCTCCATGCCATTGTCAGCACAATTCTCCTTGGACCCTGTCATCAAAATGCTCCATCCCCTTTTCATCACAATGCTCCAGATATCCTATCATTACAATGCTCCATGCTCGTGTCAACACAATGCTCCATGACCCCTGTCATCAAAATGCTTTATGAACCTTGTTATCAGAATGTTCCATGACCCCTGTCATCAAAATGATCCATGACCGTTGTCATCACAATGCTGCATGATACCTTTCATCCCAATTCTCTGTGACCGCTGTCATCACAATGCTCCAGGACAACTTTCATCACAATGCTCCATGACCCCTGTCATCACAACGTTCCATGAAAGTTGTCATCAAAATGCTCCATGACCTCGGTCACCAGAAGGTTCCCTGCCCTTGTCATCACAATGGTACATGGCCTGGTCATCACAATGTTCCATGGCCTCTGTCATCACCATGCTCCATGGTCTTTCTCATCACAATGCTCTATGACCCCTGTCATCACAATGCTTGATGACCATTGTCATCACAATGCTCCAAGGCCCCTGTCATCACAATGCCTCATGGTCTTTGTAATCACAATGCTCAATGACCAATGTCATCACAGTGCTCCATGCCGTTGTCATCACAATGCTCCATGGTCCCTGTAATCACAATGCTCCATACTCTTGTCATCACAATGTTCCTTGGCCTTTGTCATCACAGTGCTCCATGATACCTTTAATCAAAATTCTACATGACCACTCTCATCACAATGCAAGATGACCAATGTCATCACAATGCCCCATGACACGTGTCATCACAATTCGCCTTGGCCCTTGTCATCTCAATGCTGTATGAAACGTGTCATCAGTAGCTCCCAAGACCCTTGTCATCACAATGCTCCATGAACTCTGTTATCTCAATGTTCCATGGCCTTTGTATTCACAATGCTCCATTGTCCCGATAATCGCGTTGCTCCATGAACACTTTCATCACAATGCTCCTTGACCACTCTCACCATAATGCCCCATGACGTCTCTCATCACTGTGCTCCAAGGCCACTCTCATCAAAATGCTCCATGATCTGTGTCAGCACAATATTGCATGACACTTGTCATCACAATGCTCCATGATCCCTCTAATCACAATGATCACTGCCTATTTCATCACAATGACCCAAGTCTCCTGTAATCACAATGCTCCATGCCCTTGTCATCACAATGCTCCAGGTCTGTTGTCATCACCATGCTTCATACCCGTGTCATCACAATGCTCCATGAATCTTGTCCTCACAATGCTCCATGGCCCATGTCATCACAATGCTCCATGACCCCTCTCATCACAATGCTCTATGGCCTTTGTCATCACAATGCTCCGTGACCCCCGTCAACACAATGCCTGATGACCCCTGTCATCAAAATGCTAAATGGCACTTGTCATCACAATGCTCTATGATGCCTGTCATCACTATTCTCCATGTCACTTGTTATCACAAGGCTCCATGGCCCCTGTACTCCCAGTACTCCATGACCCCTTTCATCACAATGCCAATGTCACCTCTGATCACAATTCTCAATGGCATTTGTCATCACGATGCTCCATGACACCTGTCATCACAATGCTCCATGAGACTTGTCATCACAATGCTCCATGGCCCCTCTCATTCCTGTGCTCCATAATAACTTTAATCACATTTCTAGATGACCACTGCCATCACAATGCCCCATGACATTGTCATCACAATTCGCCATGACCATTGTCATCACAATGCTCCATGAACCATGTCATCACAGGGTCCCAGGACACTTGTCATCACAATGATCCATTACCACTTTCATCACAATGCTCCATGACCACTGTCATCTCAATGCTCCATGGCCTTTGTATTCACAATGCTCCATGGCCCCTGTAATCACAGTTCTCCATAACACCTTTCATCATAATGCTCCATGACCACTGCCATCTCAATGCCTCATGACGCCTGTCATCACAATTCTCCAAGGCCCCTCTCATCACAGTGCTCCATGACACTTGTCATCCCATTGCTCCATAACACCTGTCATCACAGTGTTCCCTGCCCATGTCATCAAAACGCTCCATGTCCCCTATAATCACAATGCTCCATGCCTTTTTCCTCACAAAGCTCCAGAATTTTGTCATCACAATGTTCCATGACCGTGGCATCCCAATGCTCCATGGCCCTTGTCATCACAATGCTCCAGAATTCTTGTCATCACAATGTTCCATGAACGTGTCATCACAATGCTACATGACCCTGGTCATCACAGTTCTCCATGACCTTTGTCATCACAATGCTCTATGTCACTTTTCATCACAATTCTCAATGACCACTTTAATCACTATGCTCGCTGACCATTTTCATCACATTTCTCTATTGTCATTACAATTCCCCATGGCCCCTTTCTTCACAATTCTCCATGATGCCTGTCATCACAATGCTCCATGGCTTTTGTTATCACAATGTTCCAGGACCAATTTCATCACAATACTCCATCCCCCTTGTCATCACAGTGCACAATGAAAGCTTTCATTACAATGCTCCATGACACTTGTCATCACAATGCTCCATGGCCTTTATCGTCACAATGCTCCCAGGCACTTTTCATCACGATATTCCATGAAAACTTTCATCACATTGCTCCATGACCATTGTCATCACAATAGTCCATACCCATGTCAACACAATGCTGCATAATCCCTGTCATCCCAATTCTCCATGACTGCTGTCATCACAATAATCCAGGACAATTTTCATAACAATGCTTCATGCCCCCAGTCATCACAGTGCTCCATGATACCTTTCATCACAATTCCTAGATGATCAATGTCATCACAATGCCCCATGACACCTGTTATCACAATTCGCTATGACCCTTGTCATCACAATACTCGATGAACCGTGTCATCACAGTGTTCCAGGACACATGTCATCACAATGATCCATTAATATTTTCATCACAATGCTCCAATACACCTGTCATCACAATGCTCCATGTCCCCTCTTATAATATTGCTCCATGATCTCTTTCATCACAATGCTCCATGACCACTGTCATCACCATACCTCAAGACGCCTGTCATCTCAGTGCTCCATGGCCCCTTTCATCACAAGGCTCCATGAACCCAGTCATCACAATGTTCCCTGCCCTCTTCGCCACAATGCTCCATGGGCCCTGTCATCACAATGCTCCATGCCCTTGTCATCAAAATTCTCCAGAACTCTTGTCATCATAATGTTCCATGCCAATGTCATCAAAATGTCCCATGACACTTGTCATCACAATGCTCCATGGCCTTTGTCATCACAATGTTCCATGGCCCCTGTCATCACAGTTCTCCTTGATACCTTTCATCACAATTCTACATGACCACTGTCATCACAATGCCCCATTTCAGATGTCATCACAATTCGCCATGGTCCTTGTCATAACAATGCTCCATGAACCGTGTCATCACAAGGTTTCAGGACACTTGTCATCACAATGATCCATGATCACTTTCATCACAATGCTCCATGAACCCTGTCATCTCAATGCTCCATAGCCTTTGTATTCACAATGCTCCATGGCCCCTGTAATCACAGTGCTCCATGACCCCTTTCATCACAATGCTCCAAGACCGCTGTCATCACAATTCCCCATGACGCCTGCCACCACCAATCTCCAAGGGCTCCCTTACCAAAAAGCTCCATGATCCCTGTCAGTACAATGTTCCATGACACTTTTCATCACAATGCTCCAAGAACCCTGTCATCACAAAGTTCTCTGCCCATATCATCACAATGCTACTTGTCACCTTTCATCACAATGCTCCATGCCCTTTCATCACAATGCTCCAGATTTCTTGTCATCACAATGTTCCTTGACCGTGTCATCACAATGCTCCATGACTCGTGTCATCACAAAGCTCCATGACCCCTGGCATCACAATGATCCATGATTCCTTTCCTCAGAGTGCTCCAGTACCCTTTTCATCACAATGCCCCATGCCATTGTCAGCACAATGCTCCTTGGACCCTGTCATCAAACTGCTCCATCCCCTTTTCATCACAATGCTCCAGATATCCTATCATTACAATGCTCCATGCCCGTGTCAACACAATGCTCCATGACCCCTGTCATCAAAATGCTTGATGAAACTTGTTATCAGAATGTTCCATGACCCCTGTCATCAAAATGATCCCTGACCGTTGTCATCGCAATGCTGCATGATACCTTTCAACCCAATCCTCTGTGACCGCTGTCATCACAATGCTCCAGGACAACTTTCATCACAATGCTCCATGCCCTGGTCATCAAAATGCTCCAGAACTCTTGTCATCATAATGCTCCATGCCAATGTCATCAAAATGCCCCATGACACTTGTCATCACAATGCTCCATGGCCTTTGTCATCACAATGTTCCATGGCCCCTGTCATCACAGTGCTCCATGTTACCTTTCAATACAATTCTACATGACCACTGTCATCACAATGCCCCATGACAGATGATACCACAATTCGCCATGGTCCTTGTCATCACAATGCTCCATGAACTGTGTCATCACAAGGTTCCAGGACACTTGTCATCACAATGATCCATGATCACTTTCATCACAATGCTCCATGAACCCTGTCATCTCAATGCTCCATGGCCTTTGTATTCACAATGCTCCATGGCCCCTGTAATCACAGAGCTCCATGACCCCTTTCATCCCAATGCTCCAAGACCGCTGTCATCACAATGCCCCATGACGCCTGCCTTCACAAATCTCCAAGACCTCTCTTACCAAAAAGCTCCATGATCCCTGTCAGTACAATGCTCCATGACACTTTTTATCACAATGCTCCATGACCCCTGTCATCAAAAAGTTCTCTGTCCATATCGTCACAATGCTCCTTGTCACCTTTCATCACAATGCACCATGCCCTTTCATCACAATGCTCCAGAATTCTTGTCATCGCAATGTTCCTTGACCGTGTCATCACAATGCTCCATGACCCTTGTCATCACAAAGCTCCATGACCCCTGTCATCACAATGATCCATGATTCCTTTCCTCACAGTGCTCCAGTACCCTTTTCATCACAATGCTCCATGCCATTGTCAGCACAATTCTCCTTGGACCCTGTCATCAAAATGCTCCATCCCCTTTTCATCACAATGCTCCAGATATCCTATCATTACAATGCTCCATGCTCGTGTCAACACAATGCTCCATGACCCCTGTCATCAAAATGCTTTATGAACCTTGTTATCAGAATGTTCCATGACCCCTGTCATCAAAATGATCCTTGACCGTTGTCATCACAATGTTGCATGATACATTTCATCCCAATTCTCTGTGACCGCTGTCATCACAATGCTCCAGGACAACTTTCATCACAATGCTCCATGACCCCTGTCATCACAACGTTCCATGAAAGTTGTCATCAAAATGCTCCATGACCCCGGTCACCACAAGGTTCCCTGCCCTTGTCATCACAATGGTACATGGCCTGGTCATCACAATGTTCCATGGCCTCTGTCATCACCATGCTCCATGGTCTTTCTCATAACAATGCTCTATGACCCCTGTCATCACAATGCTTGATGACCATTGTCATCACAATGCTCCAAGGCCCCTGTCATCACAATGCCTCATGGTCTTTGTAATCACAAAGCTCAATGACCAATGTCATCACAGTGCTCCATGCCGTTGTCATCACAATGCTCCATGGTCCCTGTAATCACAATGCTCCATACTCTTGTCATCACAATGTTCCTTGGCCTTTGTCATCACAGTGCTCCATGATACCTTTAATCAAAATTCTACATGACCACTCTCATCACAATGCAAGATGACCAATGTCATCACAATGCCCCATGACACGTATCATCACAATTCGCCTTGGCCCTTGTCATCTCAATGCTGTATGAAACGTGTCATCAGTAGCTCCCAAGACCCTTGTCATCACAATGCTCCATGAACTCTGTTATCTCAATGTTCCATGGCCTTTGTATTCACAATGCTCCATTGTCCCGATAATCGCGTTGCTCCATGAACACTTTCATCACAATGCTCCTTGACCACTGTCACCATAATGCCCCATGACGTCTCTCATCACTGTGCTCCAAGGCCACTCTCATCAAAATGCTCCATGATCTGTGTCAGCACAATATTGCATGACACTTGTCATCACAATGCTCCATGATCCCTCTAATCACAATGATCCCTGCCAATTTCATCACAATGACCCAAGTCTCCTGTAATCACAATGCTCCATGCCCTTGTCATCACAATGCTCCAGGTCTGTTGTCATCACCATGCTTCATGCCCGTGTCATCACAATGCTCCATGAATCTTGTCTTCACAATGCTCCATGGCCCATGTCATCACAATGCTCCATGACCCCTCTCATCACAATGCTCTATGGCCTTTGTCATCACAATGCTCCAGATATCCTATCATTACCATGCTCCATGCCCGTGTCAACACAATGCTCCATGACCCCTGTCATCAAAATGCTTGATGAAACTTGTTATCAGAATATTCCATGACCCCTGTCATCAAAATGATCCCTGACCGTTGTCATCGCAATGCTGCATGATACCTTTCATCCCAATCCTCTGTGACCGCTGTCATCACAATGCTCCAGGACAACTTTCATCACAATGCTCCATGCCCTGGTCATCAAAATGCTCCAGAACTCTTGTCATCATAATGCTCCATGCCAATGTCATCAAAATGCCCCATGACACTTGTCATCACAATGCTCCATGGCCTTTGTCATCACAATGTTCCATGGCCCCTGTCATCACAGTGCTCCATGTTACCTTTCAATACAATTCTACATGACCACTGTCATCACAATGCCCCATGACAGATGATACCACAATTCGCCATGGTCCTTGTCATCACAATGCTCCATGAACTGTGTCATCACAAGGTTCCAGGACACTTGTCATCACAATGATCCATGATCACTTTCATCACAATGCTCCATGAACCCTGTCATCTCAATGCTCCATGGCCTTTGTATTCACAATGCTCCATGGCCCCTGTAATCACAGAGCTCCATGACCCCTTTCATCGCAATGCTCCAAGACCGCTGTCATCACAATGCCCCATGACGCCTGCCTTCACAAATCTCCAAGACCTCTCTTACCAAAAAGCTCCATGATCCCTGTCAGTACAATGCTCCATGACACTTTTTATCACAATGCTCCATGACCCCTGTCATCAAAAAGTTCTCTGTCCATATCGTCACAATGCTCCTTGTCACCTTTCATCACAATGCACCATGCCCTTTCATCACAATGCTCCAGAATTCTTGTCATCGCAATGTTCCTTGACCGTGTCATCACAATGCTCCATGACCCTTGTCATCACAAAGCTCCATGACCCCTGTCATCACAATGATCCATGATTCCTTTCCTCACAGTGCTCCAGTACCCTTTTCATCACAATGCTCCATGCCATTGTCAGCACAATTCTCCTTGGACCCTGTCATCAAAATGCTCCATCCCCTTTTCATCACAATGCTCCAGATATCCTATCATTACAATGCTCCATGCTCGTGTCAACACAATGCTCCATGACCCCTGTCATCAAAATGCTTTATGAACCTTGTTATCAGAATGTTCCATGACCCCTGTCATCAAAATGATCCTTGACCGTTGTCATCACAATGTTGCATGATACATTTCATCCCAATTCTCTGTGACCGCTGTCATCACAATGCTCCAGGACAACTTTCATCACAATGCTCCATGACCCCTGTCATCACAACGTTCCATGAAAGTTGTCATCAAAATGCTCCATGACCCCGGTCACCAGAAGGTTCCCTGCCCTTGTCATCACAATGGTACATGGCCTGGTCATCACAATGTTCCATGGCCTCTGTCATCACCATGCTCCATGGTCTTTCTCATAACAATGCTCTATGACCCCTGTCATCACAATGCTTGATGACCATTGTCATCACAATGCTCCAAGGCCCCTGTCATCACAATGCCTCATGGTCTTTGTAATCACAAAGCTCAATGACCAATGTCATCACAGTGCTCCATGCCGTTGTCATCACAATGCTCCATGGTCCCTGTAATCACAATGCTCCATACTCTTGTCATCACAATGTTCCTTGGCCTTTGTCATCACAGTGCTCCATGATACCTTTAATCAAAATTCTACATGACCACTCTCATCACAATGCAAGATGACCAATGTCATCACAATGCCCCATGACACGTATCATCACAATTCGCCTTGGCCCTTGTCATCTCAATGCTGTATGAAACGTGTCATCAGTAGCTCCCAAGACCCTTGTCATCACAATGCTCCATGAACTCTGTTATCTCAATGTTCCATGGCCTTTGTATTCACAATGCTCCATTGTCCCGATAATCGCGTTGCTCCATGAACACTTTCATCACAATGCTCCTTGACCACTGTCACCATAATGCCCCATGACGTCTCTCATCACTGTGCTCCAAGGCCACTCTCATCAAAATGCTCCATGATCTGTGTCAGCACAATATTGCATGACACTTGTCATCACAATGCTCCATGATCCCTCTAATCACAATGATCCCTGCCAATTTCATCACAATGACCCAAGTCTCCTGTAATCACAATGCTCCATGCCCTTGTCATCACAATGCTCCAGGTCTGTTGTCATCACCATGCTTCATGCCCGTGTCATCACAATGCTCCATGAATCTTGTCTTCACAATGCTCCATGGCCCATGTCATCACAATGCTCCATGACCCCTCTCATCACAATGCTCTATGGCCTTTGTCATCACAATGCTCCAGATATCCTATCATTACCATGCTCCATGCCCGTGTCAACACAATGCTCCATGACCCCTGTCATCAAAATGCTTGATGAAACTTGTTATCAGAATATTCCATGACCCCTGTCATCAAAATGATCCCTGACCGTTGTCATCGCAATGCTGCATGATACCTTTCATCCCAATCCTCTGTGACCGCTGTCATCACAATGCTCCAGGACAACTTTCATCACAATGCTCCATGCCCTGGTCATCAAAATGCTCCAGAACTCTTGTCATCATAATGCTCCATGCCAATGTCATCAAAATGCCCCATGACACTTGTCATCACAATGCTCCATGGCCTTTGTCATCACAATGTTCCATGGCCCCTGTCATCACAGTGCTCCATGTTACCTTTCAATACAATTCTACATGACCACTGTCATCACAATGCCCCATGACAGATGATACCACAATTCGCCATGGTCCTTGTCATCACAATGCTCCATGAACTGTGTCATCACAAGGTTCCAGGACACTTGTCATCACAATGATCCATGATCACTTTCATCACAATGCTCCATGAACCCTGTCATCTCAATGCTCCATGGCCTTTGTATTCACAATGCTCCATGGCCCCTGTAATCACAGAGCTCCATGACCCCTTTCATCGCAATGCTCCAAGACCGCTGTCATCACAATGCCCCATGACGCCTGCCTTCACAAATCTCCAAGACCTCTCTTACCAAAAAGCTCCATGATCCCTGTCAGTACAATGCTCCATGACACTTTTTATCACAATGCTCCATGACCCCTGTCATCAAAAAGTTCTCTGTCCATATCGTCACAATGCTCCTTGTCACCTTTCATCACAATGCACCATGCCCTTTCATCACAATGCTCCAGAATTCTTGTCATCGCAATGTTCCTTGACCGTGTCATCACAATGCTCCATGACCCTTGTCATCACAAAGCTCCATGACCCCTGTCATCACAATGATCCATGATTCCTTTCCTCACAGTGCTCCAGTACCCTTTTCATCACAATGCTCCATGCCATTGTCAGCACAATTCTCCTTGGACCCTGTCATCAAAATGCTCCATCCCCTTTTCATCACAATGCTCCAGATATCCTATCATTACAATGCTCCATGCTCGTGTCAACACAATGCTCCATGACCCCTGTCATCAAAATGCTTTATGAACCTTGTTATCAGAATGTTCCATGACCCCTGTCATCAAAATGATCCTTGACCGTTGTCATCACAATGTTGCATGATACATTTCATCCCAATTCTCTGTGACCGCTGTCATCACAATGCTCCAGGACAACTTTCATCACAATGCTCCATGACCCCTGTCATCACAACGTTCCATGAAAGTTGTCATCAAAATGCTCCATGACCCCGGTCACCACAAGGTTCCCTGCCCTTGTCATCACAATGGTACATGGCCTGGTCATCACAATGTTCCATGGCCTCTGTCATCACCATGCTCCATGGTCTTTCTCATAACAATGCTCTATGACCCCTGTCATCACAATGCTTGATGACCATTGTCATCACAATGCTCCAAGGCCCCTGTCATCACAATGCCTCATGGTCTTTGTAATCACAAAGCTCAATGACCAATGTCATCACAGTGCTCCATGCCGTTGTCATCACAATGCTCCATGGTCCCTGTAATCACAATGCTCCATACTCTTGTCATCACAATGTTCCTTGGCCTTTGTCATCACAGTGCTCCATGATACCTTTAATCAAAATTCTACATGACCACTCTCATCACAATGCAAGATGACCAATGTCATCACAATGCCCCATGACACGTATCATCACAATTCGCCTTGGCCCTTGTCATCTCAATGCTGTATGAAACGTGTCATCAGTAGCTCCCAAGACCCTTGTCATCACAATGCTCCATGAACTCTGTTATCTCAATGTTCCATGGCCTTTGTATTCACAATGCTCCATTGTCCCGATAATCGCGTTGCTCCATGAACACTTTCATCACAATGCTCCTTGACCACTCTCACCATAATGCCCCATGACGTCTCTCATCACTGTGCTCCAAGGCCACTCTCATCAAAATGCTCCATGATCTGTGTCAGCACAATATTGCATGACACTTGTCATCACAATGCTCCATGATCCCTCTAATCACAATGATCACTGCCTATTTCATCACAATGACCCAAGTCTCCTGTAATCACAATGCTCCATGCCCTTGTCATCACAATGCTCCAGGTCTGTTGTCATCACCATGCTTCATACCCGTGTCATCACAATGCTCCATGAATCTTGTCCTCACAATGCTCCATGGCCCATGTCATCACAATGCTCCATGACCCCTCTCATCACAATGCTCTATGGCCTTTGTCATCACAATGCTCCGTGACCCCCGTCAACACAGTGCCTGATGACCCCTGTCATCAAAATGCTAAATGGCACTTGTCATCACAATGCTCTATGATGCCTGTCATCACTATTCTCCATGTCACTTGTTATCACAAGGCTCCATGGCCCCTGTACTCCCAGTACTCCATGACCCCTTTCATCACAATGCCAATGTCACCTCTGATCACAATTCTCAATGGCATTTGTCATCACGATGCTCCATGACACCTGTCATCACAATGCTCCATGAGACTTGTCATCACAATGCTCCATGGCCCCTCTCATTCCTGTGCTCCATAATAACTTTAATCACATTTCTAGATGACCACTGCCATCACAATGCCCCATGACATTGTCATCACAATTCGCCATGACCATTGTCATCACAATGCTCCATGAACCATGTCATCACAGGGTCCCAGGACACTTGTCATCACAATGATCCATTACCACTTTCATCACAATGCTCCATGACCACTGTCATCTCAATGCTCCATGGCCTTTGTATTCACAATGCTCCATGGCCCCTGTAATCACAGTGCTCCATAACACCTTTCATCATAATGCTCCATGACCACTGCCATCTCAATGCCTCATGACGCCTGTCATCACAATTCTCCAAGGCCCCTCTCATCACAGTGCTCCATGACACTTGTCATCCCATTGCTCCATAACACCTGTCATCACAGTGTTCCCTGCCCATGTCATCAAAATGCTCCATGTCCCCTATAATCACAAAGCTCCATGCCTTTTTCCTCACAAAGCTCCAGAATTTTGTCATCACAATGTTCCATGACCGTGGCATCACAATGCTCCATGGCCCTTGTCATCACAATGCTCCAGAATTCTTGTCATCACAATGTTCCATGAACGTGTCATCACAATGCTACATGACCCTGGTCATCACAGTTCTCCATGACCTTTGTCATCACAATGCTCTATGTCACTTTTCATCACAATTCTCAATGACCACTTTAATCACTATGCTCGCTGACCATTTTCATCACATTTCTCTATTGTCATTACAATTCCCCATGGCCCCTTTCTTCACAATTCTCCATGATGCCTGTCATCACAATGCTCCATGGCTTTTGTTATCACAATGTTCCAGGACCAATTTCATCACAATACTCCATCCCCCTTGTCATCACAGTGCACAATGAAAGCTTTCATTACAATGCTCCATGACACTTGTCATCACAATGCTCCATGGCCTTTATCGTCACAATGCTCCCAGGCACTTTTCATCACGATATTCCATGAAAACTTTCATCACATTGCTCCATGACCATTGTCATCACAATAGTCCATACCCATGTCAACACAATGCTGCATAATCCCTGTCATCCCAATTCTCCATAACTGCTGTCATCACAATAATCCAGGACAATTTTCATAACAATGCTTCATGCCCCCAGTCATCACAGTGCTCCATGATACCTTTCATCACAATTCCTAGATGATCAATGTCATCACAATGCCCCATGACACCTGTTATCACAATTCGCTATGACCCTTGTCATCACAATACTCGATGAACCGTGTCATCACAGTGTTCCAGGACACATGTCATCACAATGATCCATTAATATTTTCATCACAATGCTCCAATACACCTGTCATCACAATGCTCCATGTCCCCTCTTATAATATTGCTCCATGATCTCTTTCATCACAATGCTCCATGACCACTGTCATCACCATACCTCAAGACGCCTGTCATCTCAGTGCTCCATGGCCCCTTTCATCACAAGGCTCCATGAACCCAGTCATCACAATGTTCCCTGCCCTCTTCGCCACAATGCTCCATGGGCCCTGTCATCACAATGCTCCATGCCCTTGTCATCAAAATTCTCCAGAACTCTTGTCATCATAATGTTCCATGCCAATGTCATCAAAATGTCCCATGACACTTGTCATCACAATGCTCCATGGCCTTTGTCATCACAATGTTCCATGGCCCCTGTCATCACAGTTCTCCTTGATACCTTTCATCACAATTCTACATGACCACTGTCATCACAATGCCCCATTTCAGATGTCATCACAATTCGCCATGGTCCTTGTCATAACAATGCTCCATGAACCGTGTCATCACAAGGTTTCAGGACACTTGTCATCACAATGATCCATGATCACTTTCATCACAATGCTCCATGAACCCTGTCATCTCAATGCTCCATAGCCTTTGTATTCACAATGCTCCATGGCCCCTGTAATCACAGTGCTCCATGACCCCTTTCATCACAATGCTCCAAGACCGCTGTCATCACAATTCCCCATGACGCCTGCCACCACCAATCTCCAAGGGCTCCCTTACCAAAAAGCTCCATGATCCCTGTCAGTACAATGTTCCATGACACTTTTCATCACAATGCTCCAAGAACCCTGTCATCACAAAGTTCTCTGCCCATATCATCACAATGCTACTTGTCACCTTTCATCACAATGCTCCATGCCCTTTCATCACAATGCTCCAGATTTCTTGTCATCACAATGTTCCTTGACCGTGTCATCACAATGCTCCATGACTCGTGTCATCACAAAGCTCCATGACCCCTGGCATCACAATGATCCATGATTCCTTTCCTCAGAGTGCTCCAGTACCCTTTTCATCACAATGCCCCATGCCATTGTCAGCACAATGCTCCTTGGACCCTGTCATCAAACTGCTCCATCCCCTTTTCATCACAATGCTCCAGATATCCTATCATTACAATGCTCCATGCCCGTGTCAACACAATGCTCCATGACCCCTGTCATCAAAATGCTTGATGAAACTTGTTATCAGAATGTTCCATGACCCCTGTCATCAAAATGATCCCTGACCGTTGTCATCGCAATGCTGCATGATACCTTTCAACCCAATCCTCTGTGACCGCTGTCATCACAATGCTCCAGGACAACTTTCATCACAATGCTCCATGCCCTGGTCATCAAAATGCTCCAGAACCCTTGTCATCATAATGCTCCATGCCAATGTCATCAAAATGCCCCATGACACTTGTCATCACAATGCTCCATGGCCTTTGTCATCACAATGTTCCATGGCCCCTGTCATCACAGTGCTCCATGTTACCTTTCAATACAATTCTACATGACCACTGTCATCACAATGCCCCATGACAGATGATACCACAATTCGCCATGGTCCTTGTCATCACAATGCTCCATGAACTGTGTCATCACAAGGTTCCAGGACACTTGTCATCACAATGATCCATGATCACTTTCATCACAATGCTCCATGAACCCTGTCATCTCAATGCTCCATGGCCTTTGTATTCACAATGCTCCATGGCCCCTGTAATCACAGAGCTCCATGACCCCTTTCATCGCAATGCTCCAAGACCGCTGTCATCACAATGCCCCATGACGCCTGCCTTCACAAATCTCCAAGACCTCTCTTACCAAAAAGCTCCATGATCCCTGTCAGTACAATGCTCCATGACACTTTTTATCACAATGCTCCATGACCCCTGTCATCAAAAAGTTCTCTGTCCATATCGTCACAATGCTCCTTGTCACCTTTCATCACAATGCACCATGCCCTTTCATCACAATGCTCCAGAATTCTTGTCATCGCAATGTTCCTTGACCGTGTCATCACAATGCTCCATGACCCTTGTCATCACAAAGCTCCATGACCCCTGTCATCACAATGATCCATGATTCCTTTCCTCACAGTGCTCCAGTACCCTTTTCATCACAATGCTCCATGCCATTGTCAGCACAATTCTCCTTGGACCCTGTCATCAAAATGCTCCATCCCCTTTTCATCACAATGCTCCAGATATCCTATCATTACAATGCTCCATGCTCGTGTCAACACAATGCTCCATGACCCCTGTCATCAAAATGCTTTATGAACCTTGTTATCAGAATGTTCCATGACCCCTGTCATCAAAATGATCCTTGACCGTTGTCATCACAATGTTGCATGATACATTTCATCCCAATTCTCTGTGACCGCTGTCATCACAATGCTCCAGGACAACTTTCATCACAATGCTCCATGACCCCTGTCATCACAACGTTCCATGAAAGTTGTCATCAAAATGCTCCATGACCCCGGTCACCACAAGGTTCCCTGCCCTTGTCATCACAATGGTACATGGCCTGGTCATCACAATGTTCCATGGCCTCTGTCATCACCATGCTCCATGGTCTTTCTCATAACAATGCTCTATGACCCCTGTCATCACAATGCTTGATGACCATTGTCATCACAATGCTCCAAGGCCCCTGTCATCACAATGCCTCATGGTCTTTGTAATCACAAAGCTCAATGACCAATGTCATCACAGTGCTCCATGCCGTTGTCATCACAATGCTCCATGGTCCCTGTAATCACAATGCTCCATACTCTTGTCATCACAATGTTCCTTGGCCTTTGTCATCACAGTGCTCCATGATACCTTTAATCAAAATTCTACATGACCACTCTCATCACAATGCAAGATGACCAATGTCATCACAATGCCCCATGACACGTATCATCACAATTCGCCTTGGCCCTTGTCATCTCAATGCTGTATGAAACGTGTCATCAGTAGCTCCCAAGACCCTTGTCATCACAATGCTCCATGAACTCTGTTATCTCAATGTTCCATGGCCTTTGTATTCACAATGCTCCATTGTCCCGATAATCGCGTTGCTCCATGAACACTTTCATCACAATGCTCCTTGACCACTCTCACCATAATGCCCCATGACGTCTCTCATCACTGTGCTCCAAGGCCACTCTCATCAAAATGCTCCATGATCTGTGTCAGCACAATATTGCATGACACTTGTCATCACAATGCTCCATGATCCCTCTAATCACAATGATCACTGCCTATTTCATCACAATGACCCAAGTCTCCTGTAATCACAATGCTCCATGCCCTTGTCATCACAATGCTCCAGGTCTGTTGTCATCACCATGCTTCATACCCGTGTCATCACAATGCTCCATGAATCTTGTCCTCACAATGCTCCATGGCCCATGTCATCACAATGCTCCATGACCCCTCTCATCACAATGCTCTATGGCCTTTGTCATCACAATGCTCCGTGACCCCCGTCAACACAGTGCCTGATGACCCCTGTCATCAAAATGCTAAATGGCACTTGTCATCACAATGCTCTATGATGCCTGTCATCACTATTCTCCATGTCACTTGTTATCACAAGGCTCCATGGCCCCTGTACTCCCAGTACTCCATGACCCCTTTCATCACAATGCCAATGTCACCTCTGATCACAATTCTCAATGGCATTTGTCATCACGATGCTCCATGACACCTGTCATCACAATGCTCCATGAGACTTGTCATCACAATGCTCCATGGCCCCTCTCATTCCTGTGCTCCATAATAACTTTAATCACATTTCTAGATGACCACTGCCATCACAATGCCCCATGACATTGTCATCACAATTCGCCATGACCATTGTCATCACAATGCTCCATGAACCATGTCATCACAGGGTCCCAGGACACTTGTCATCACAATGATCCATTACCACTTTCATCACAATGCTCCATGACCACTGTCATCTCAATGCTCCATGGCCTTTGTATTCACAATGCTCCATGGCCCCTGTAATCACAGTGCTCCATAACACCTTTCATCATAATGCTCCATGACCACTGCCATCTCAATGCCTCATGACGCCTGTCATCACAATTCTCCAAGGCCCCTCTCATCACAGTGCTCCATGACACTTGTCATCCCATTGCTCCATAACACCTGTCATCACAGTGTTCCCTGCCCATGTCATCAAAATGCTCCATGTCCCCTATAATCACAAAGCTCCATGCCTTTTTCCTCACAAAGCTCCAGAATTTTGTCATCACAATGTTCCATGACCGTGGCATCACAATGCTCCATGGCCCTTGTCATCACAATGCTCCAGAATTCTTGTCATCACAATGTTCCATGAACGTGTCATCACAATGCTACATGACCCTGGTCATCACAGTTCTCCATGACCTTTGTCATCACAATGCTCTATGTCACTTTTCATCACAATTCTCAATGACCACTTTAATCACTATGCTCGCTGACCATTTTCATCACATTTCTCTATTGTCATTACAATTCCCCATGGCCCCTTTCTTCACAATTCTCCATGATGCCTGTCATCACAATGCTCCATGGCTTTTGTTATCACAATGTTCCAGGACCAATTTCATCACAATACTCCATCCCCCTTGTCATCACAGTGCACAATGAAAGCTTTCATTACAATGCTCCATGACACTTGTCATCACAATGCTCCATGGCCTTTATCGTCACAATGCTCCCAGGCACTTTTCATCACGATATTCCATGAAAACTTTCATCACATTGCTCCATGACCATTGTCATCACAATAGTCCATACCCATGTCAACACAATGCTGCATAATCCCTGTCATCCCAATTCTCCATGACTGCTGTCATCACAATAATCCAGGACAATTTTCATAACAATGCTTCATGCCCCCAGTCATCACAGTGCTCCATGATACCTTTCATCACAATTCCTAGATGATCAATGTCATCACAATGCCCCATGACACCTGTTATCACAATTCGCTATGACCCTTGTCATCACAATACTCGATGAACCGTGTCATCACAGTGTTCCAGGACACATGTCATCACAATGATCCATTAATATTTTCATCACAATGCTCCAATACACCTGTCATCACAATGCTCCATGTCCCCTCTTATCATATTGCTCCATGATCTCTTTCATCACAATGCTCCATGACCACTGTCATCACCATACCTCAAGACGCCTGTCATCTCAGTGCTCCATGGCCCCTTTCATCACAAGGCTCCATGAACCCAGTCATCACAATGTTCCCTGCCCTCTTCGTCACAATGCTCCATGGGCCCTGTCATCACAATGCTCCATGCCCTTGTCATCAAAATTCTCCAGAACTCTTGTCATCATAATGTTCCATGCCAATGTCATCAAAATGTCCCATGACACTTGTCATCACAATGCTCCATGGCCTTTGTCATCACAATGTTCCATGGCCCCTGTCATCACAGTGCTCCTTGATACCTTTCATCACAATTCTACATGACCACTGTCATCACAATGCCCCATTTCAGATGTCATCACAATTCGCCATGGTCCTTGTCATAACAATGCTCCATGAACCGTGTCATCACAAGGTTTCAGGACACTTGTCATCACAATGATCCATGATCACTTTCATCACAATGCTCCATGAACCCTGTCATCTCAATGCTCCATAGCCTTTGTATTCACAATGCTCCATGGCCCCTGTAATCACAGTGCTCCATGACCCCTTTCATCACAATGCTCCAAGACCGCTGTCATCACAATGCCCCATGACGCCTGCCACCACCAATCTCCAAGGGCTCCCTTACCAAAAAGCTCCATGATCCCTGTCAGTACAATGTTCCATGACACTTTTCATCACAATGCTCCATGACCCCTGTCATCACAAAGTTCTCTGCCCATATCATCACAATGCTACTTGTCACCTTTCATCACAATGCTCCATGCCATTGTCAGCACAATGCTCCTTGGAGCCTGTCATCAAAATGCTCCATCCCCTTTTCATCACAATGCTCCAGATATCCTATCATTACCATGCTCCATGCCCGTGTCAACACAATGCTCCATGACCCCTGTCATCAAAATGCTTGATGAAACTTGTTATCAGAATATTCCATGACCCCTGTCATCAAAATGATCCCTGACCGTTGTCATCGCAATGCTGCATGATACCTTTCATCCCAATCCTCTGTGACCGCTGTCATCACAATGCTCCAGGACAACTTTCATCACAATGCTCCATGCCCTGGTCATCAAAATGCTCCAGAACTCTTGTCATCATAATGCTCCATGCCAATGTCATCAAAATGCCCCATGACACTTGTCATCACAATGCTCCATGGCCTTTGTCATCACAATATTCCATGGCCCCTGTCATCACAGTGCTCCATGTTACCTTTCAATACAATTCTACATGACCACTGTCATCACAATGCCCCATGACAGATGATACCACAATTCGCCATGGTCCTTGTCATCACAATGCTCCATGAACTGTGTCATCACAAGGTTCCAGGACACTTGTCATCACAATGATCCATGATCACTTTCATCACAATGCTCCATGAACCCTGTCATCTCAATGCTCCATGGCCTTTGTATTCACAATGCTCCATGGCCCCTGTAATCACAGTGCTCCATGACCCCTTTCATCCCAATGCTCCAAGACCACTGTCATCACAATGCCCCATGACGCCTGCCTTCACAAATCTCCAAGACCTCTCTTACCAAAAAGCTCCATGATCCCTGTCAGTACAATGTTCCATGACACTTTTTATCACAATGCTCCATGACCCCTGTCATCAAAAAGTTCTCTGCCCATATCGTCACAATGCTCCTTGTCACCTTTCATCACAATGCACCATGCCCTTTCATCACAATGCTCCAGAATTCTTGTCATCGCAATGTTCCTTGACCGTGTCATCACAATGCTCCATGACCCTTGTCATCACAAAGCTCCATGACCCCTGTCATCACAATGATCCATGATTCCTTTCCTCACAGTGCTCCAGTACCCTTTTCATCACAATGCTCCATGCCATTGTCAGCACAATTCTCCTTGGACCCTGTCATCAAAATGCTCCATCCCCTTTTCATCACAATGCTCCAGATATCCTATCATTACAATGCTCCATGCTCGTGTCAACACAATGCTCCATGACCCCTGTCATCAAAATGCTTTATGAACCTTGTTATCAGAATGTTCCATGACCCCTGTCATCAAAATGATCCATGACCGTTGTCATCACAATGCTGCATGATACCTTTCATCCCAATTCTCTGTGACCGCTGTCATCACAATGCTCCAGGACAACTTTCATCACAATGCTCCATGACCCCTGTCATCACAACGTTCCATGAAAGTTGTCATCAAAATGCTCCATGACCTCGGTCACCAGAAGGTTCCCTGCCCTTGTCATCACAATGGTACATGGCCTGGTCATCACAATGTTCCATGGCCTCTGTCATCACCATGCTCCATGGTCTTTCTCATCACAATGCTCTATGACCCCTGTCATCACAATGCTTGATGACCATTGTCATCACAATGCTCCAAGGCCCCTGTCATCACAATGCCTCATGGTCTTTGTAATCACAATGCTCAATGACCAATGTCATCACAGTGCTCCATGCTGTTGTCATCACAATGCTCCATGGTCCCTGTAATCACAATGCTCCATACTCTTGTCATCACAATGTTCCTTGGCCTTTGTCATCACAGTGCTCCATGATACCTTTAATCAAAATTCTACATGACCACTCTCATCACAATGCAAGATGACCAATGTCATCACAATGCCCCATGACACGTGTCATCACAATTCGCCTTGGCCCTTGTCATCTCAATGCTGTATGAAACGTGTCATCAGTAGCTCCCAAGACCCTTGTCATCACAATGCTCCATGAACTCTGTTATCTCAATGTTCCATGGCCTTTGTATTCACAATGCTCCATTGTCCCGATAATCGCGTTGCTCCATGAACACTTTCATCACAATGCTCCTTGACCACTCTCACCATAATGCCCCATGACGTCTCTCATCACTGTGCTCCAAGGCCACTCTCATCAAAATGCTCCATGATCTGTGTCAGCACAATATTGCATGACACTTGTCATCACAATGCTCCATGATCCCTCTAATCACAATGATCACTGCCTATTTCATCACAATGACCCAAGTCTCCTGTAATCACAATGCTCCATGCCCTTGTCATCACAATGCTCCAGGTCTGTTGTCATCACCATGCTTCATACCCGTGTCATCACAATGCTCCATGAATCTTGTCCTCACAATGCTCCATGGCCCATGTCATCACAATGCTCCATGACCCCTCTCATCACAATGCTCTATGGCCTTTGTCATCACAATGCTCCGTGACCCCCGTCAACACAGTGCCTGATGACCCCTGTCATCAAAATGCTAAATGGCACTTGTCATCACAATGCTCTATGATGCCTGTCATCACTATTCTCCATGTCATTTGTTATCACAAGGCTCCATGGCCCCTGTACTCCCAGTACTCCATGACCCCTTTCATCACAATGCCAATGTCACCTCTGATCACAATTCTCAATGGCATTTGTCATCACGATGCTCCATGACACCTGTCATCACAATGCTCCATGAGACTTGTCATCACAATGCTCCACGGCCCCTCTCATTCCTGTGCTCCATAATAACTTTAATCACATTTCTAGATGACCACTGCCATCACAATCCCCCATGACATTGTCATCACAATTCGCCATGACCATTGTCATCACAATGCTCCATGAACCATGTCATCACAGGGTCCCAGGACACTTGTCATCACAATGATCCATTACCACTTTCATCACAATGCTCCATGACCACTGTCATCTCAATGCTCCATGGCCTTTGTATTCACAATGCTCCATGGCCCCTGTAATCACAGTTCTCCATAACACCTTTCATCATAATGCTCCATGACCACTGCCATCTCAATGCCTCATGACGCCTGTCATCACAATTCTCCAAGGCCCCTCTCATCACAGTGCTCCATGACACTTGTCATCCCATTGCTCCATAACACCTGTCATCACAGTGTTCCCTGCCCATGTCATCAAAACGCTCCATGTCCCCTATAATCACAATGCTCCATGCCTTTTTCCTCACAAAGCTCCAGAATTTTGTCATCACAATGTTCCATGACCGTGGCATCCCAATGCTCCATGGCCCTTGTCATCACAATGCTCCAGAATTCTTGTCATCACAATGTTCCATGAACGTGTCATCACAATGCTACATGACCCTGGTCATCACAGTTCTCCATGACCTTTGTCATCACAATGCTCTATGTCACTTTTCATCACAATTCTCAATGACCACTTTAATCACTATGCTCGCTGACCATTTTCATCACATTTCTCTATTGTCATTACAATTCCCCATGGCCCCTTTCTTCACAATTCTCCATGATGCCTGTCATCACAATGCTCCATGGCTTTTGTTATCACAATGTTCCAGGACCAATTTCATCACAATACTCCATCCCCCTTGTCATCACAGTGCACAATGAAAGCTTTCATTACAATGCTCCATGACACTTGTCATCACAATGCTCCATGGCCTTTATCGTCACAATGCTCCCAGGCACTTTTCATCACGATATTCCATGAAAACTTTCATCACATTGCTCCATGACCATTGTCATCACAATAGTCCATACCCATGTCAACACAATGCTGCATAATCCCTGTCATCCCAATTCTCCATGACTGCTGTCATCACAATAATCCAGGACAATTTTCATAACAATGCTTCATGCCCCCAGTCATCACAGTGCTCCATGATACCTTTCATCACAATTCCTAGATGATCAATGTCATCACAATGCCCCATGACACCTGTTATCACAATTCGCTATGACCCTTGTCATCACAATACTCGATGAACCGTGTCATCACAGTGTTCCAGGACACATGTCATCACAATGATCCATTAATATTTTCATCACAATGCTCCAATACACCTGTCATCACAATGCTCCATGTCCCCTCTTATAATATTGCTCCATGATCTCTTTCATCACAATGCTCCATGACCACTGTCATCACCATACCTCAAGACGCCTGTCATCTCAGTGCTCCATGGCCCCTTTCATCACAAGGCTCCATGAACCCAGTCATCACAATGTTCCCTGCCCTCTTCGCCACAATGCTCCATGGGCCCTGTCATCACAATGCTCCATGCCCTTGTCATCAAAATTCTCCAGAACTCTTGTCATCATAATGTTCCATGCCAATGTCATCAAAATGTCCCATGACACTTGTCATCACAATGCTCCATGGCCTTTGTCATCACAATGTTCCATGGCCCCTGTCATCACAGTTCTCCTTGATACCTTTCATCACAATTCTACATGACCACTGTCATCACAATGCCCCATTTCAGATGTCATCACAATTCGCCATGGTCCTTGTCATAACAATGCTCCATGAACCGTGTCATCACAAGGTTTCAGGACACTTGTCATCACAATGATCCATGATCACTTTCATCACAATGCTCCATGAACCCTGTCATCTCAATGCTCCATAGCCTTTGTATTCACAATGCTCCATGGCCCCTGTAATCACAGTGCTCCATGACCCCTTTCATCACAATGCTCCAAGACCGCTGTCATCACAATTCCCCATGACGCCTGCCACCACCAATCTCCAAGGGCTCCCTTACCAAAAAGCTCCATGATCCCTGTCAGTACAATGTTCCATGACACTTTTCATCACAATGCTCCAAGAACCCTGTCATCACAAAGTTCTCTGCCCATATCATCACAATGCTACTTGTCACCTTTCATCACAATGCTCCATGCCCTTTCATCACAATGCTCCAGATTTCTTGTCATCACAATGTTCCTTGACCGTGTCATCACAATGCTCCATGACTCGTGTCATCACAAAGCTCCATGACCCCTGGCATCACAATGATCCATGATTCCTTTCCTCAGAGTGCTCCAGTACCCTTTTCATCACAATGCCCCATGCCATTGTCAGCACAATGCTCCTTGGACCCTGTCATCAAACTGCTCCATCCCCTTTTCATCACAATGCTCCAGATATCCTATCATTACAATGCTCCATGCCCGTGTCAACACAATGCTCCATGACCCCTGTCATCAAAATGCTTGATGAAACTTGTTATCAGAATGTTCCATGACCCCTGTCATCAAAATGATCCCTGACCGTTGTCATCGCAATGCTGCATGATACCTTTCAACCCAATCCTCTGTGACCGCTGTCATCACAATGCTCCAGGACAACTTTCATCACAATGCTCCATGCCCTGGTCATCAAAATGCTCCAGAACCCTTGTCATCATAATGCTCCATGCCAATGTCATCAAAATGCCCCATGACACTTGTCATCACAATGCTCCATGGCCTTTGTCATCACAATGTTCCATGGCCCCTGTCATCACAGTGCTCCATGTTACCTTTCAATACAATTCTACATGACCACTGTCATCACAATGCCCCATGACAGATGATACCACAATTCGCCATGGTCCTTGTCATCACAATGCTCCATGAACTGTGTCATCACAAGGTTCCAGGACACTTGTCATCACAATGATCCATGATCACTTTCATCACAATGCTCCATGAACCCTGTCATCTCAATGCTCCATGGCCTTTGTATTCACAATGCTCCATGGCCCCTGTAATCACAGAGCTCCATGACCCCTTTCATCGCAATGCTCCAAGACCGCTGTCATCACAATGCCCCATGACGCCTGCCTTCACAAATCTCCAAGACCTCTCTTACCAAAAAGCTCCATGATCCCTGTCAGTACAATGCTCCATGACACTTTTTATCACAATGCTCCATGACCCCTGTCATCAAAAAGTTCTCTGTCCATATCGTCACAATGCTCCTTGTCACCTTTCATCACAATGCACCATGCCCTTTCATCACAATGCTCCAGAATTCTTGTCATCGCAATGTTCCTTGACCGTGTCATCACAATGCTCCATGACCCTTGTCATCACAAAGCTCCATGACCCCTGTCATCACAATGATCCATGATTCCTTTCCTCACAGTGCTCCAGTACCCTTTTCATCACAATGCTCCATGCCATTGTCAGCACAATTCTCCTTGGACCCTGTCATCAAAATGCTCCATCCCCTTTTCATCACAATGCTCCAGATATCCTATCATTACAATGCTCCATGCTCGTGTCAACACAATGCTCCATGACCCCTGTCATCAAAATGCTTTATGAACCTTGTTATCAGAATGTTCCATGACCCCTGTCATCAAAATGATCCTTGACCGTTGTCATCACAATGTTGCATGATACATTTCATCCCAATTCTCTGTGACCGCTGTCATCACAATGCTCCAGGACAACTTTCATCACAATGCTCCATGACCCCTGTCATCACAACGTTCCATGAAAGTTGTCATCAAAATGCTCCATGACCCCGGTCACCACAAGGTTCCCTGCCCTTGTCATCACAATGGTACATGGCCTGGTCATCACAATGTTCCATGGCCTCTGTCATCACCATGCTCCATGGTCTTTCTCATAACAATGCTCTATGACCCCTGTCATCACAATGCTTGATGACCATTGTCATCACAATGCTCCAAGGCCCCTGTCATCACAATGCCTCATGGTCTTTGTAATCACAAAGCTCAATGACCAATGTCATCACAGTGCTCCATGCCGTTGTCATCACAATGCTCCATGGTCCCTGTAATCACAATGCTCCATACTCTTGTCATCACAATGTTCCTTGGCCTTTGTCATCACAGTGCTCCATGATACCTTTAATCAAAATTCTACATGACCACTCTCATCACAATGCAAGATGACCAATGTCATCACAATGCCCCATGACACGTATCATCACAATTCGCCTTGGCCCTTGTCATCTCAATGCTGTATGAAACGTGTCATCAGTAGCTCCCAAGACCCTTGTCATCACAATGCTCCATGAACTCTGTTATCTCAATGTTCCATGGCCTTTGTATTCACAATGCTCCATTGTCCCGATAATCGCGTTGCTCCATGAACACTTTCATCACAATGCTCCTTGACCACTCTCACCATAATGCCCCATGACGTCTCTCATCACTGTGCTCCAAGGCCACTCTCATCAAAATGCTCCATGATCTGTGTCAGCACAATATTGCATGACACTTGTCATCACAATGCTCCATGATCCCTCTAATCACAATGATCACTGCCTATTTCATCACAATGACCCAAGTCTCCTGTAATCACAATGCTCCATGCCCTTGTCATCACAATGCTCCAGGTCTGTTGTCATCACCATGCTTCATACCCGTGTCATCACAATGCTCCATGAATCTTGTCCTCACAATGCTCCATGGCCCATGTCATCACAATGCTCCATGACCCCTCTCATCACAATGCTCTATGGCCTTTGTCATCACAATGCTCCGTGACCCCCGTCAACACAGTGCCTGATGACCCCTGTCATCAAAATGCTAAATGGCACTTGTCATCACAATGCTCTATGATGCCTGTCATCACTATTCTCCATGTCACTTGTTATCACAAGGCTCCATGGCCCCTGTACTCCCAGTACTCCATGACCCCTTTCATCACAATGCCAATGTCACCTCTGATCACAATTCTCAATGGCATTTGTCATCACGATGCTCCATGACACCTGTCATCACAATGCTCCATGAGACTTGTCATCACAATGCTCCATGGCCCCTCTCATTCCTGTGCTCCATAATAACTTTAATCACATTTCTAGATGACCACTGCCATCACAATGCCCCATGACATTGTCATCACAATTCGCCATGACCATTGTCATCACAATGCTCCATGAACCATGTCATCACAGGGTCCCAGGACACTTGTCATCACAATGATCCATTACCACTTTCATCACAATGCTCCATGACCACTGTCATCTCAATGCTCCATGGCCTTTGTATTCACAATGCTCCATGGCCCCTGTAATCACAGTGCTCCATAACACCTTTCATCATAATGCTCCATGACCACTGCCATCTCAATGCCTCATGACGCCTGTCATCACAATTCTCCAAGGCCCCTCTCATCACAGTGCTCCATGACACTTGTCATCCCATTGCTCCATAACACCTGTCATCACAGTGTTCCCTGCCCATGTCATCAAAATGCTCCATGTCCCCTATAATCACAAAGCTCCATGCCTTTTTCCACACAAAGCTCCAGAATTTTGTCATCACAATGTTCCATGACCGTGGCATCACAATGCTCCATGGCCCTTGTCATCACAATGCTCCAGAATTCTTGTCATCACAATGTTCCATGAACGTGTCATCACAATGCTACATGACCCTGGTCATCACAGTTCTCCATGACCTTTGTCATCACAATGCTCTATGTCACTTTTCATCACAATTCTCAATGACCACTTTAATCACTATGCTCGCTGACCATTTTCATCACATTTCTCTATTGTCATTACAATTCCCCATGGCCCCTTTCTTCACAATTCTCCATGATGCCTGTCATCACAATGCTCCATGGCTTTTGTTATCACAATGTTCCAGGACCAATTTCATCACAATACTCCATCCCCCTTGTCATCACAGTGCACAATGAAAGCTTTCATTACAATGCTCCATGACACTTGTCATCACAATGCTCCATGGCCTTTATCGTCACAATGCTCCCAGGCACTTTTCATCACGATATTCCATGAAAACTTTCATCACATTGCTCCATGACCATTGTCATCACAATAGTCCATACCCATGTCAACACAATGCTGCATAATCCCTGTCATCCCAATTCTCCATGACTGCTGTCATCACAATAATCCAGGACAATTTTCATAACAATGCTTCATGCCCCCAGTCATCACAGTGCTCCATGATACCTTTCATCACAATTCCTAGATGATCAATGTCATCACAATGCCCCATGACACCTGTTATCACAATTCGCTATGACCCTTGTCATCACAATACTCGATGAACCGTGTCATCACAGTGTTCCAGGACACATGTCATCACAATGATCCATTAATATTTTCATCACAATGCTCCAATACACCTGTCATCACAATGCTCCATGTCCCCTCTTATCATATTGCTCCATGATCTCTTTCATCACAATGCTCCATGACCACTGTCATCACCATACCTCAAGACGCCTGTCATCTCAGTGCTCCATGGCCCCTTTCATCACAAGGCTCCATGAACCCAGTCATCACAATGTTCCCTGCCCTCTTCGTCACAATGCTCCATGGGCCCTGTCATCACCATGCTCCATGCCCTTGTCATCAAAATTCTCCAGAACTCTTGTCATCATAATGTTCCATGCCAATGTCATCAAAATGTCCCATGACACTTGTCATCACAATGCTCCATGGCCTTTGTCATCACAATGTTCCATGGCCCCTGTCATCACAGTGCTCCTTGATACCTTTCATCACAATTCTACATGACCACTGTCATCACAATGCCCCATTTCAGATGTCATCACAATTCGCCATGGTCCTTGTCATAACAATGCTCCATGAACCGTGTCATCACAAGGTTTCAGGACACTTGTCATCACAATGATCCATGATCACTTTCATCACAATGCTCCATGAACCCTGTCATCTCAATGCTCCATAGCCTTTGTATTCACAATGCTCCATGGCCCCTGTAATCACAGTGCTCCATGACCCCTTTCATCACAATGCTCCAAGACCGCTGTCATCACAATGCCCCATGACGCCTGCCACCACCAATCTCCAAGGGCTCCCTTACCAAAAAGCTCCATGATCCCTGTCAGTACAATGTTCCATGACACTTTTCATCACAATGCTCCATGACCCCTGTCATCACAAAGTTCTCTGCCCATATCATCACAATGCTACTTGTCACCTTTCATCACAATGCTCCATGCCATTGTCAGCACAATGCTCCTTGGAGCCTGTCATCAAAATGCTCCATCCCCTTTTCATCACAATGCTCCAGATATCCTATCATTACCATGCTCCATGCCCGTGTCAACACAATGCTCCATGACCCCTGTCATCAAAATGCTTGATGAAACTTGTTATCAGAATATTCCATGACCCCTGTCATCAAAATGATCCCTGACCGTTGTCATCGCAATGCTGCATGATACCTTTCATCCCAATCCTCTGTGACCGCTGTCATCACAATGCTCCAGGACAACTTTCATCACAATGCTCCATGCCCTGGTCATCAAAATGCTCCAGAACTCTTGTCATCATAATGCTCCATGCCAATGTCATCAAAATGCCCCATGACACTTGTCATCACAATGCTCCATGGCCTTTGTCATCACAATATTCCATGGCCCCTGTCATCACAGTGCTCCATGTTACCTTTCAATACAATTCTACATGACCACTGTCATCACAATGCCCCATGACAGATGATACCACAATTCGCCATGGTCCTTGTCATCACAATGCTCCATGAACTGTGTCATCACAAGGTTCCAGGACACTTGTCATCACAATGATCCATGATCACTTTCATCACAATGCTCCATGAACCCTGTCATCTCAATGCTCCATGGCCTTTGTATTCACAATGCTCCATGGCCCCTGTAATCACAGTGCTCCATGACCCCTTTCATCCCAATGCTCCAAGACCACTGTCATCACAATGCCCCATGACGCCTGCCTTCACAAATCTCCAAGACCTCTCTTACCAAAAAGCTCCATGATCCCTGTCAGTACAATGTTCCATGACACTTTTTATCACAATGCTCCATGACCCCTGTCATCAAAAAGTTCTCTGCCCATATCGTCACAATGCTCCTTGTCACCTTTCATCACAATGCACCATGCCCTTTCATCACAATGCTCCAGAATTCTTGTCATCGCAATGTTCCTTGACCGTGTCATCACAATGCTCCATGACCCTTGTCATCACAAAGCTCCATGACCCCTGTCATCACAATGATCCATGATTCCTTTCCTCACAGTGCTCCAGTACCCTTTTCATCACAATGCTCCATGCCATTGTCAGCACAATTCTCCTTGGACCCTGTCATCAAAATGCTCCATCCCCTTTTCATCACAATGCTCCAGATATCCTATCATTACAATGCTCCATGCTCGTGTCAACACAATGCTCCATGACCCCTGTCATCAAAATGCTTTATGAACCTTGTTATCAGAATGTTCCATGACCCCTGTCATCAAAATGATCCTTGACCGTTGTCATCACAATGTTGCATGATACCTTTCATCCCAATTCTCTGTGACCGCTGTCATCACAATGCTCCAGGACAACTTTCATCACAATGCTCCATGACCCCTGTCATCACAACGTTCCATGAAAGTTGTCATCAAAATGCTCCATGACCCCGGTCACCACAAGGTTCCCTGCCCTTGTCATCACAATGGTACATGGCCTGGTCATCACAATGTTCCATGGCCTCTGTCATCACCATGCTCCATGGTCTTTCTCATAACAATGCTCTATGACCCCTGTCATCACAATGCTTGATGACCATTGTCATCACAATGCTCCAAGGCCCCTGTCATCACAATGCCTCATGGTCTTTGTAATCACAAAGCTCAATGACCAATGTCATCACAGTGCTCCATGCCGTTGTCATCACAATGCTCCATGGTCCCTGTAATCACAATGCTCCATACTCTTGTCATCACAATGTTCCTTGGCCTTTGTCATCACAGTGCTCCATGATACCTTTAATCAAAATTCTACATGACCACTCTCATCACAACGCCAAATGACCAATGTCATCACAATGCCCCATGACACGTATCATCACAATTCGCCTTGGCCCTTGTCATCTCAATGCTGTATGAAACGTGTCATCAGTAGCTCCCAAGACCCTTGTCATCACAATGCTCCATGAACTCTGTTATCTCAATGTTCCATGGCCTTTGTATTCACAATGCTCCATTGTCCCGATAATCGCGTTGCTCCATGAACACTTTCATCACAATGCTCCTTGACCACTCTCACCATAATGCCCCATGACGTCTCTCATCACTGTGCTCCAAGGCCACTCTCATCAAAATGCTCCATGATCTGTGTCAGCACAATATTGCATGACACTTGTCATCACAATGCTCCATGATCCCTCTAATCACAATGATCACTGCCTATTTCATCACAATGACCCAAGTCTCCTGTAATCACAATGCTCCATGCCCTTGTCATCACAATGCTCCAGGTCTGTTGTCATCACCATGCTTCATACCCGTGTCATCACAATGCTCCATGAATCTTGTCCTCACAATTCTCCATGGCCCATGTCATCACAATGCTCCATGACCCCTCTCATCACAATGCTCTATGGCCTTTGTCATCACAATGCTCCGTGACCCCCGTCAACACAGTGCCTGATGACCCCTGTCATCAAAATGCTAAATGGCACTTGTCATCACAATGCTCTATGATGCCTGTCATCACTATTCTCCATGTCACTTGTTATCACAAGGCTCCATGGCCCCTGTACTCCCAGTACTCCATGACCCCTTTCATCACAATGCCAATGTCACCTCTGATCACAATTCTCAATGGCATTTGTCATCACGATGCTCCATGACACCTGTCATCACAATGCTCCATGAGACTTGTCATCACAATGCTCCATGGCCCCTCTCATTCCTGTGCTCCATAATAACTTTAATCACATTTCTAGATGACCACTGCCATCACAATGCCCCATGACATTGTCATCACAATTCGCCATGACCATTGTCATCACAATGCTCCATGAACCATGTCATCACAGGGTCCCAGGACACTTGTCATCACAATGATCCATTACCACTTTCATCACAATGCTCCATGACCACTGTCATCTCAATGCTCCATGGCCTTTGTATTCACAATGCTCCATGGCCCCTGTAATCACAGTGCTCCATAACACCTTTCATCATAATGCTCCATGACCACTGCCATCTCAATGCCTCATGACGCCTGTCATCACAATTCTCCAAGGCCCCTCTCATCACAGTGCTCCATGACACTTGTCATCCCATTGCTCCATAACACCTGTCATCACAGTGTTCCCTGCCCATGTCATCAAAATGCTCCATGTCCCCTATAATCACAAAGCTCCATGCCTTTTTCCTCACAAAGCTCCAGAATTTTGTCATCACAATGTTCCATGACCGTGGCATCACAATGCTCCATGGCCCTTGTCATCACAATGCTCCAGAATTCTTGTCATCACAATGTTCCATGAACGTGTCATCACAATGCTACATGACCCTGGTCATCACAGTTCTCCATGACCTTTGTCATCACAATGCTCTATGTCACTTTTCATCACAATTCTCAATGACCACTTTAATCACTATGCTCGCTGACCATTTTCATCACATTTCTCTATTGTCATTACAATTCCCCATGGCCCCTTTCTTCACAATTCTCCATGATGCCTGTCATCACAATGCTCCATGGCTTTTGTTATCACAATGTTCCAGGACCAATTTCATCACAATACTCCATCCCCCTTGTCATCACAGTGCACAATGAAAGCTTTCATTACAATGCTCCATGACACTTGTCATCACAATGCTCCATGGCCTTTATCGTCACAATGCTCCCAGGCACTTTTCATCACGATATTCCATGAAAACTTTCATCACATTGCTCCATGACCATTGTCATCACAATAGTCCATACCCATGTCAACACAATGCTGCATAATCCCTGTCATCCCAATTCTCCATGACTGCTGTCATCACAATAATCCAGGACAATTTTCATAACAATGCTTCATGCCCCCAGTCATCACAGTGCTCCATGATACCTTTCATCACAATTCCTAGATGATCAATGTCATCACAATGCCCCATGACACCTGTTATCACAATTCGCTATGACCCTTGTCATCACAATACTCGATGAACCGTGTCATCACAGTGTTCCAGGACACATGTCATCACAATGATCCATTAATATTTTCATCACAATGCTCCAATACACCTGTCATCACAATGCTCCATGTCCCCTCTTATCATATTGCTCCATGATCTCTTTCATCACAATGCTCCATGACCACTGTCATCACCATACCTCAAGACGCCTGTCATCTCAGTGCTCCATGGCCCCTTTCATCACAAGGCTCCATGAACCCAGTCATCACAATGTTCCCTGCCCTCTTCGTCACAATGCTCCATGGGCCCTGTCATCACAATGCTCCATGCCCTTGTCATCAAAATTCTCCAGAACTCTTGTCATCATAATGTTCCATGCCAATGTCATCAAAATGTCCCATGACACTTGTCATCACAATGCTCCATGGCCTTTGTCATCACAATGTTCCATGGCCCCTGTCATCACAGTGCTCCTTGATACCTTTCATCACAATTCTACATGACCACTGTCATCGCAATGCCCCATTTCAGATGTCATCACAATTCGCCATGGTCCTTGTCATAACAATGCTCCATGAACCGTGTCATCACAAGGTTTCAGGACACTTGTCATCACAATGATCCATGATCACTTTCATCACAATGCTCCATGAACCCTGTCATCTCAATGCTCCATAGCCTTTGTATTCACAATGCTCCATGGCCCCTGTAATCACAGTGCTCCATGACCCCTTTCATCACAATGCTCCAAGACCGCTGTCATCACAATGCCCCATGACGCCTGCCACCACCAATCTCCAAGGGCTCCCTTACCAAAAAGCTCCATGATCCCTGTCAGTACAATGTTCCATGACACTTTTCATCACAATGCTCCATGACCCCTGTCATCACAAAGTTCTCTGCCCATATCATCACAATGCTACTTGTCACCTTTCATCACAATGCTCCATGCCCTTTCATCACAATGCTCCAGATTTCTTGTCATCACAATGTTCCTTGACCGTGTCATCACAATGCTCCATGACCCGTGTCATCACAAAGCTCCATGACCCCTGGCATCACAATGATCCATGATTCCTTTCCTCACAGTGCTCCAGTACCCTTTTCATCACAATGCTCCATGCCATTGTCAGCACAATTCTCCTTGGACCCTCTCATCAAAATGCTCCATCCCCTTTTCATCACAATGCTCCAGATATACTATCATTACAATGCTCCATGCCCGTGTCAACACAATGCTCCATGACCCCTGTCATCAAAATGCTTTATGAAACTTGTTTTCAGGATGTTCCATGACCCCTGTCATCAAAATGATCCCTGACCGTTGTCATCGCAATGCTGCATGATACCTTTCATCCCAATCCTCTGTGACCGCTGTCATCACAATGCTCCAGGACAACTTTCATCACAATGCTCCATGCCCTTGTCATCAAAATTCTCCAGAACTCTTGTCATCATAATGTTCCATGCCAATGTCATCAAAATGTCCCATGACACTTGTCATCACAATGCTCCATGGCCTTTGTCATCACAATGTTCCATGGCCCCTGTCATCACAGTGCTCCTTGATACCTTTCATCACAATTCTACATGACCACTGTCATCACAATGCCCCATTTCAGATGTCATCGCAATTCGCCATGGTCCTTGTCATAACAATGCTCCATGAACCGTGTCATCACAAGGTTTCAGGACACTTGTCATCACAATGATCCATGATCACTTTCATCACAATGCTCCATGAACCCTGTCATCTCAATGCTCCATAGCCTTTGTATTCACAATGCTCCATGGCCCCTGTAATCACAGTGCTCCATGACCCCTTTCATCACAATGCTCCAAGACCGCTGTCATCACAATGCCCCATGACGCCTGCCACCACCAATCTCCAAGGGCTCCCTTACCAAAAAGCTCCATGATCCCTGTCAGTACAATGTTCCATGACACTTTTCATCACAATGCTCCATGACCCCTGTCATCACAAAGTTCTCTGCCCATATCATCACAATGCTACTTGTCACCTTTCATCACAATGCTCCATGCCATTGTCAGCACAATGCTCCTTGGAGCCTGTCATCAAAATGCTCCATCCCCTTTTCATCACAATGCTCCAGATATCCTATCATTACCATGCTCCATGCCCGTGTCAACACAATGCTCCATGACCCCTGTCATCAAAATGCTTGATGAAACTTGTTATCAGAATATTCCATGACCCCTGTCATCAAAATGATCCCTGACCGTTGTCATCGCAATGCTGCATGATACCTTTCATCCCAATCCTCTGTGACCGCTGTCATCACAATGCTCCAGGACAACTTTCATCACAATGCTCCATGCCCTGGTCATCAAAATGCTCCAGAACTCTTGTCATCATAATGCTCCATGCCAATGTCATCAAAATGCCCCATGACACTTGTCATCACAATGCTCCATGGCCTTTGTCATCACAATATTCCATGGCCCCTGTCATCACAGTGCTCCATGTTACCTTTCAATACAATTCTACATGACCACTGTCATCACAATGCCCCATGACAGATGATACCACAATTCGCCATGGTCCTTGTCATCACAATGCTCCATGAACTGTGTCATCACAAGGTTCCAGGACACTTGTCATCACAATGATCCATGATCACTTTCATCACAATGCTCCATGAACCCTGTCATCTCAATGCTCCATGGCCTTTGTATTCACAATGCTCCATGGCCCCTGTAATCACAGAGCTCCATGACCCCTTTCATCCCAATGCTCCAAGACCGCTGTCATCACAATGCCCCATGACGCCTGCCTTCACAAATCTCCAAGACCTCTCTTACCAAAAAGCTCCATGATCCCTGTCAGTACAATGTTCCATGACACTTTTTATCACAATGCTCCATGACCCCTGTCATCAAAAAGTTCTCTGCCCATATCGTCACAATGCTCCTTGTCACCTTTCATCACAATGCACCATGCCCTTTCATCACAATGCTCCAGAATTCTTGTCATCGCAATGTTCCTTGACCGTGTCATCACAATGCTCCATGACCCTTGTCATCACAAAGCTCCATGACCCCTGTCATCACAATGATCCATGATTCCTTTCCTCACAGTGCTCCAGTACCCTTTTCATCACAATGCTCCATGCCATTGTCAGCACAATTCTCCTTGGACCCTGTCATCAAAATGCTCCATCCCCTTTTCATCACAATGCTCCAGATATCCTATCATTACAATGCTCCATGCTCGTGTCAACACAATGCTCCATGACCCCTGTCATCAAAATGCTTTATGAACCTTGTTATCAGAATGTTCCATGACCCCTGTCATCAAAATGATCCTTGACCGTTGTCATCACAATGTTGCATGATACCTTTCATCCCAATTCTCTGTGACCGCTGTCATCACAATGCTCCAGGACAACTTTCATCACAATGCTCCATGACCCCTGTCATCACAACGTTCCATGAAAGTTGTCATCAAAATGCTCCATGACCCCGGTCACCACAAGGTTCCCTGCCCTTGTCATCACAATGGTACATGGCCTGGTCATCACAATGTTCCATGGCCTCTGTCATCACCATGCTCCATGGTCTTTCTCATAACAATGCTCTATGACCCCTGTCATCACAATGCTTGATGACCATTGTCATCACAATGCTCCAAGGCCCCTGTCATCACAATGCCTCATGGTCTTTGTAATCACAAAGCTCAATGACCAATGTCATCACAGTGCTCCATGCCGTTGTCATCACAATGCTCCATGGTCCCTGTAATCACAATGCTCCATACTCTTGTCATCACAATGTTCCTTGGCCTTTGTCATCACAGTGCTCCATGATACCTTTAATCAAAATTCTACATGACCACTCTCATCACAACGCCAAATGACCAATGTCATCACAATGCCCCATGACACGTATCATCACAATTCGCCTTGGCCCTTGTCATCTCAATGCTGTATGAAACGTGTCATCAGTAGCTCCCAAGACCCTTGTCATCACAATGCTCCATGAACTCTGTTATCTCAATGTTCCATGGCCTTTGTATTCACAATGCTCCATTGTCCCGATAATCGCGTTGCTCCATGAACACTTTCATCACAATGCTCCTTGACCACTCTCACCATAATGCCCCATGACGTCTCTCATCACTGTGCTCCAAGGCCACTCTCATCAAAATGCTCCATGATCTGTGTCAGCACAATATTGCATGACACTTGTCATCACAATGCTCCATGATCCCTCTAATCACAATGATCACTGCCTATTTCATCACAATGACCCAAGTCTCCTGTAATCACAATGCTCCATGCCCTTGTCATCACAATGCTCCAGGTCTGTTGTCATCACCATGCTTCATACCCGTGTCATCACAATGCTCCATGAATCTTGTCCTCACAATGCTCCATGGCCCATGTCATCACAATGCTCCATGACCCCTCTCATCACAATGCTCTATGGCCTTTGTCATCACAATGCTCCATGACCCCCGTCAACACAGTGCCTGATGACCCCTGTCATCAAAATGCTAAATGGCACTTGTCATCACAATGCTCTATGATGCCTGTCATCACTATTCTCCATGTCACTTGTTATCACAAGGCTCCATGGCCCCTGTACTCCCAGTACTCCATGACCCCTTTCATCACAATGCCAATGTCACCTCTGATCACAATTCTCAATGGCATTTGTCATCACGATGCTCCATGACACCTGTCATCACAATGCTCCATGAGACTTGTCATCACAATGCTCCATGGCCCCTCTCATTCCTGTGCTCCATAATAACTTTAATCACATTTCTAGATGACCACTGCCATCACAATGCCCCATGACATTGTCATCACAATTCGCCATGACCATTGTCATCACAATGCTCCATGAACCATGTCATCACAGGGTCCCAGGACACTTGTCATCACAATGATCCATTACCACTTTCATCACAATGCTCCATGACCACTGTCATCTCAATGCTCCATGGCCTTTGTATTCACAATGCTCCATGGCCCCTGTAATCACAGTGCTCCATAACACCTTTCATCATAATGCTCCATGACCACTGCCATCTCAATGCCTCATGACGCCTGTCATCACAATTCTCCAAGGCCCCTCTCATCACAGTGCTCCATGACACTTGTCATCCCATTGCTCCATAACACCTGTCATCACAGTGTTCCCTGCCCATGTCATCAAAATGCTCCATGTCCCCTATAATCACAAAGCTCCATGCCTTTTTCCTCACAAAGCTCCAGAATTTTGTCATCACAATGTTCCATGACCGTGGCATCACAATGCTCCATGGCCCTTGTCATCACAATGCTCCAGAATTCTTGTCATCACAATGTTCCATGAACGTGTCATCACAATGCTACATGACCCTGGTCATCACAGTTCTCCATGACCTTTGTCATCACAATGCTCTATGTCACTTTTCATCACAATTCTCAATGACCACTTTAATCACTATGCTCGCTGACCATTTTCATCACATTTCTCTATTGTCATTACAATTCCCCATGGCCCCTTTCTTCACAATTCTCCATGATGCCTGTCATCACAATGCTCCATGGCTTTTGTTATCACAATGTTCCAGGACCAATTTCATCACAATACTCCATCCCCCTTGTCATCACAGTGCACAATGAAAGCTTTCATTACAATGCTCCATGACACTTGTCATCACAATGCTCCATGGCCTTTATCGTCACAATGCTCCCAGGCACTTTTCATCACGATATTCCATGAAAACTTTCATCACATTGCTCCATGACCATTGTCATCACAATAGTCCATACCCATGTCAACACAATGCTGCATAATCCCTGTCATCCCAATTCTCCATGACTGCTGTCATCACAATAATCCAGGACAATTTTCATAACAATGCTTCATGCCCCCAGTCATCACAGTGCTCCATGATACCTTTCATCACAATTCCTAGATGATCAATGTCATCACAATGCCCCATGACACCTGTTATCACAATTCGCTATGACCCTTGTCATCACAATACTCGATGAACCGTGTCATCACAGTGTTCCAGGACACATGTCATCACAATGATCCATTAATATTTTCATCACAATGCTCCAATACACCTGTCATCACAATGCTCCATGTCCCCTCTTATCATATTGCTCCATGATCTCTTTCATCACAATGCTCCATGACCACTGTCATCACCATACCTCAAGACGCCTGTCATCTCAGTGCTCCATGGCCCCTTTCATCACAAGGCTCCATGAACCCAGTCATCACAATGTTCCCTGCCCTCTTCGTCACAATGCTCCATGGGCCCTGTCATCACAATGCTCCATGCCCTTGTCATCAAAATTCTCCAGAACTCTTGTCATCATAATGTTCCATGCCAATGTCATCAAAATGTCCCATGACACTTGTCATCACAATGCTCCATGGCCTTTGTCATCACAATGTTCCATGGCCCCTGTCATCACAGTGCTCCTTGATACCTTTCATCACAATTCTACATGACCACTGTCATCGCAATGCCCCATTTCAGATGTCATCACAATTCGCCATGGTCCTTGTCATAACAATGCTCCATGAACCGTGTCATCACAAGGTTTCAGGACACTTGTCATCACAATGATCCATGATCACTTTCATCACAATGCTCCATGAACCCTGTCATCTCAATGCTCCATAGCCTTTGTATTCACAATGCTCCATGGCCCCTGTAATCACAGTGCTCCATGACCCCTTTCATCACAATGCTCCAAGACCGCTGTCATCACAATGCCCCATGACGCCTGCCACCACCAATCTCCAAGGGCTCCCTTACCAAAAAGCTCCATGATCCCTGTCAGTACAATGTTCCATGACACTTTTCATCACAATGCTCCATGACCCCTGTCATCACAAAGTTCTCTGCCCATATCATCACAATGCTACTTGTCACCTTTCATCACAATGCTCCATGCCATTGTCAGCACAATGCTCCTTGGAGCCTGTCATCAAAATGCTCCATCCCCTTTTCATCACAATGCTCCAGATATCCTATCATTACCATGCTCCATGCCCGTGTCAACACAATGCTCCATGACCCCTGTCATCAAAATGCTTGATGAAACTTGTTATCAGAATATTCCATGACCCCTGTCATCAAAATGATCCCTGACCGTTGTCATCGCAATGCTGCATGATACCTTTCATCCCAATCCTCTGTGACCGCTGTCATCACAATGCTCCAGGACAACTTTCATCACAATGCTCCATGCCCTGGTCATCAAAATGCTCCAGAACTCTTGTCATCATAATGCTCCATGCCAATGTCATCAAAATGCCCCATGACACTTGTCATCACAATGCTCCATGGCCTTTGTCATCACAATATTCCATGGCCCCTGTCATCACAGTGCTCCATGTAACCTTTCAATACAATTCTACATGACCACTGTCATCACAATGCCCCATGACAGATGATACCACAATTCGCCATGGTCCTTGTCATCACAATGCTCCATGAACTGTGTCATCACAAGGTTCCAGGACACTTGTCATCACAATGATCCATGATCACTTTCATCACAATGCTCCATGAACCCTGTCATCTCAATGCTCCATGGCCTTTGTATTCACAATGCTCCATGGCCCCTGTAAACACAGAGCTCCATGACCCCTTTCATCGCAATGCTCCAAGACCGCTGTCATCACAATGCCCCATGACGCCTGCCTTCACAAATCTCCAAGACCTCTCTTACCAAAAAGCTCCATGATCCCTGTCAGAACAATGCTCCATGACACTTTTTATCACAATGCTCCATGACCCCTGTCATCAAAAAGTTCTCTGTCCATATCGTCACAATGCTCCTTGTCACCTTTCATCACAATGCACCATGCCCTTTCATCACAATGCTCCAGAATTCTTGTCATCGCAATGTTCCTTGACCGTGTCATCACAATGCTCCATGACCCTTGTCATCACAAAGCTCCATGACCCCTGTCATCACAATGATCCATGATTCCTTTCCTCACAGTGCTCCAGTACCCTTTTCATCACAATGCTCCATGCCATTGTCAGCACAATTCTCCTTGGACCCTGTCATCAAAATGCTCCATCCCCTTTTCATCACAATGCTCCAGATATCCTATCATTACAATGCTCCATGCTCGTGTCAACACAATGCTCCATGACCCCTGTCATCAAAATGCTTTATGAACCTTGTTATCAGAATGTTCCATGACCCCTGTCATCAAAATGATCCTTGACCGTTGTCATCACAATGTTGCATGATACATTTCATCCCAATTCTCTGTGACCGCTGTCATCACAATGCTCCAGGACAACTTTCATCACAATGCTCCATGACCCCTGTCATCACAACGTTCCATGAAAGTTGTCATCAAAATGCTCCATGACCCCGGTCACCACAAGGTTCCCTGCCCTTGTCATCACAATGGTACATGGCCTGGTCATCACAATGTTCCATGGCCTCTGTCATCACCATGCTCCATGGTCTTTCTCATCACAATGCTCTATGACCCCTGTCATCACAATGCTTGATGACCATTGTCATCACAATGCTCCAAGGCCCCTGTCATCACAATGCCTCATGGTCTTTGTAATCACAAAGCTCAATGACCAATGTCAATACAGTGCTCCATGCCGTTGTCATCACAATGCTCCATGGTCCCTGTAATCACAATGCTCCATACTCTTGTCATCACAATGTTCCTTGGCCTTTGTCATCACAGTGCTCCATGATACCTTTAATCAAAATTCTACATGACCACTCTCATCACAATGCAAGATGACCAATGTCATCACAATGCCTCATGACACGTATCATCACAATTCGCCTTGGCCCTTGTCATCTCAATGCTGTATGAAACGTGTCATCAGTAGCTCCCAAGACCCTTGTCATCACAATGCTCCATGAACTCTGTTATCTCAATGTTCCATGGCCTTTGTATTCACAATGCTCCATTGTCCCGATAATCGCGTTGCTCCATGAACACTTTCATCACAATGCTCCTTGACCACTCTCACCATAATGCCCCATGACGTCTCTCATCACTGTGCTCCAAGGCCACTCTCATCAAAATGCTCCATGATCTGTGTCAGCACAATATTGCATGACACTTGTCATCACAATGCTCCATGATCCCTCTAATCACAATGATCACTGCCTATTTCATCACAATGACCCAAGTCTCCTGTAATCACAATGCTCCATGCCCTTGTCATCACAATGCTCCAGGTCTGTTGTCATCACCATGCTTCATACCCGTGTCATCACAATGCTCCATGAATCTTGTCCTCACAATGCTCCATGGCCCATGTCATCACAATGCTCCATGACCCCTCTCATCACAATGCTCTATGGCCTTTGTCATCACAATGCTCCGTGACCCCCGTCAACACAGTGCCTGATGACCCCTGTCATCAAAATGCTAAATGGCACTTGTCATCACAATGCTCTATGATGCCTGTCATCACTATTCTCCATGTCACTTGTTATCACAAGGCTCCATGGCCCCTGTACTCCCAGTACTCCATGACCCCTTTCATCACAATGCCAATGTCACCTCTGATCACAATTCTCAATGGCATTTGTCATCACGATGCTCCATGACACCTGTCATCACAATGCTCCATGAGACTTGTCATCACAATGCTCCATGGCCCCTCTCATTCCTGTGCTCCATAATAACTTTAATCACATTTCTAGATGACCACTGCCATCACAATGCCCCATGACATTGTCATCACAATTCGCCATGACCATTGTCATCACAATGCTCCATGAACCATGTCATCACAGGGTCCCAGGACACTTGGCATCACAATGATCCATTACCACTTTCATCACAATGCTCCATGACCACTGTCATCTCAATGCTCCATGGCCTTTGTATTCACAATGCTCCATGGCCCCTGTAATCACAGTGCTCCATAACACCTTTCATCATAATGCTCCATGACCACTGCCATCTCAATGCCTCATGACGCCTGTCATCACAATTCTCCAAGGCCCCTCTCATCACAGTGCTCCATGACACTTGTCATCCCATTGCTCCATAACACCTGTCATCACAGTGTTCCCTGCCCATGTCATCAAAATGCTCCATGTCCCCTATAATCACAAAGCTCCATGCCTTTTTCCTCACAAAGCTCCAGAATTTTGTCATCACAATGTTCCATGACCGTGGCATCCCAATGCTCCATGGCCCTTGTCATCACAATGCTCCAGAATTCTTGTCATCACAATGTTCCATGAACGTGTCATCACAATGCTACATGACCCTGGTCATCACAGTTCTCCATGACCTTTGTCATCACAATGCTCTATGTCACTTTTCATCACAATTCTCAATGACCACTTTAATCACTATGCTCGCTGACCATTTTCATCACATTTCTCTATTGTCATTACAATTCCCCATGGCCCCTTTCTTCCCAATTCTCCATGATGCCTGTCATCACAATGCTCCATGGCTTTTGTTATCACAATGTTCCAGGACCAATTTCATCACAATACTCCATCCCCCTTGTCATCACAGTGCACAATGAAAGCTTTCATTACAATGCTCCATGACACTTGTCATCACAATGCTCCATGGCCTTTATCGTCACAATGCTCCCAGGCACTTTTCATCACGATATTCCATGAAAACTTTCATCACATTGCTCCATGACCATTGTCATCACAATAGTCCATACCCATGTCAACACAATGCTGCATAATCCCTGTCATCCCAATTCTCCATGACTGCTGTCATCACAATAATCCAGGACAATTTTCATAACAATGCTTCATGCCCCCAGTCATCACAGTGCTCCATGATACCTTTCATCACAATTCCTAGATGATCAATGTCATCACAATGCCCCATGACACCTGTTATCACAATTCGCTATGACCCTTGTCATCACAATACTCGATGAACCGTGTCATCACAGTGTTCCAGGACACATGTCATCACAATGATCCATTAATATTTTCATCACAATGCTCCAATACACCTGTCATCACAATGCTCCATGTCCCCTCTTATAATATTGCTCCATGATCTCTTTCATCACAATGCTCCATGACCACTGTCATCACCATACCTCAAGACGCCTGTCATCTCAGTGCTCCATGGCCCCTTTCATCACAAGGCTCCATGAACCCAGTCATCACAATGTTCCCTGCCCTCTTCGCCACAATGCTCCATGGGCCCTGTCATCACAATGCTCCATGCCCTTGTCATCAAAATTCTCCAGAACTCTTGTCATCATAATGTTCCATGCCAATGTCATCAAAATGTCCCATGACACTTGTCATCACAATGCTCCATGGCCTTTGTCATCACAATGTTCCATGGCCCCTGTCATCACAGTTCTCCTTGATACCTTTCATCACAATTCTACATGACCACTGTCATCACAATGCCCCATTTCAGATGTCATCACAATTCGCCATGGTCCTTGTCATAACAATGCTCCATGAACCGTGTCATCACAAGGTTTCAGGACACTTGTCATCACAATGATCCATGATCACTTTCCTCACAATGCTCCATGAACCCTGTCATCTCAATGCTCCATAGCCTTTGTATTCACAATGCTCCATGGCCCCTGTAATCACAGTGCTCCATGACCCCTTTCATCACAATGCTCCAAGACCGCTGTCATCACAATGCCCCATGACGCCTGCCACCACCAATCTCCAAGGGCTCCCTTATCAAAAAGCTCCATGATCCCTGTCAGTACAATGTTCCATGACACTTTTCATCACAATGCTCCAAGAACCCTGTCATCACAAAGTTCTCTGCCCATATCATCACAATGCTACTTGTCACCTTTCATCACAATGCTCCATGCCCTTTCATCACAATGCTCCAGATTTCTTGTCATCACAATGTTCCTTGACCGTGTCATCACAATGCTCCATGACCCTTGTCATCACAAAGCTCCATGACCCCTGGCATCACAATGATCCATGATTCCTTTCCTCAGAGTGCTCCAGTACCCTTTTCATCACAATGCCCCATGCCATTGTCAGCACAATGCTCCTTGGACCCTGTCATCAAACTGCTCCATCCCCTTTTCATCACAATGCTCCAGATATCCTATCATTACAATGCTCCATGCCCGTGTCAACACAATGCTCCATGACCCCTGTCATCAAAATGCTTGATGAAACTTGTTATCAGAATGTTCCATGACCCCTGTCATCAAAATGATCCCTGACCGTTGTCATCGCAATGCTGCATGATACCTTTCAACCCAATCCTCTGTGACCGCTGTCATCACAATGCTCCAGGACAACTTTCATCACAATGCTCCATGCCCTGGTCATCAAAATGCTCCAGAACTCTTGTCATCATAATGCTCCATGCCAATGTCATCAAAATGCCCCATGACACTTGTCATCACAATGCTCCATGGCCTTTGTCATCACAATGTTCCATGGCCCCTGTCATCACAGTGCTCCATGTTACCTTTCAATACAATTCTACATGACCACTGTCATCACAATGCCCCATGACAGATGATACCACAATTCGCCATGGTCCTTGTCATCACAATGCTCCATGAACTGTGTCATCACAAGGTTCCAGGACACTTGTCATCACAATGATCCATGATCACTTTCATCACAATGCTCCATGAACCCTGTCATCTCAATGCTCCATGGCCTTTGTATTCACAATGCTCCATGGCCCCTGTAATCACAGAGCTCCATGACCCCTTTCATCGCAATGCTCCAAGACCGCTGTCATCACAATGCCCCATGACGCCTGCCTTCACAAATCTCCAAGACCTCTCTTACCAAAAAGCTCCATGATCCCTGTCAGTACAATGCTCCATGACACTTTTTATCACAATGCTCCATGACCCCTGTCATCAAAAAGTTCTCTGTCCATATCGTCACAATGCTCCTTGTCACCTTTCATCACAATGCACCATGCCCTTTCATCACAATGCTCCAGAATTCTTGTCATCGCAATGTTCCTTGACCGTGTCATCACAATGCTCCATGACCCTTGTCATCACAAAGCTCCATGACCCCTGTCATCACAATGATCCATGATTCCTTTCCTCACAGTGCTCCAGTACCCTTTTCATCACAATGCTCCATGCCATTGTCAGCACAATTCTCCTTGGACCCTGTCATCAAAATGCTCCATCCCCTTTTCATCACAATGCTCCAGATATCCTATCATTACAATGCTCCATGCTCGTGTCAACACAATGCTCCATGACCCCTGTCATCAAAATGCTTTATGAACCTTGTTATCAGAATGTTCCATGACCCCTGTCATCAAAATGATCCTTGACCGTTGTCATCACAATGTTGCATGATACATTTCATCCCAATTCTCTGTGACCGCTGTCATCACAATGCTCCAGGACAACTTTCATCACAATGCTCCATGACCCCTGTCATCACAACGTTCCATGAAAGTTGTCATCAAAATGCTCCATGACCCCGGTCACCACAAGGTTCCCTGCCCTTGTCATCACAATGGTACATGGCCTGGTCATCACAATGTTCCATGGCCTCTGTCATCACCATGCTCCATGGTCTTTCTCATAACAATGCTCTATGACCCCTGTCATCACAATGCTTGATGACCATTGTCATCACAATGCTCCAAGGCCCCTGTCATCACAATGCCTCATGGTCTTTGTAATCACAAAGCTCAATGACCAATGTCATCACAGTGCTCCATGCCGTTGTCATCACAATGCTCCATGGTCCCTGTAATCACAATGCTCCATACTCTTGTCATCACAATGTTCCTTGGCCTTTGTCATCACAGTGCTCCATGATACCTTTAATCAAAATTCTACATGACCACTCTCATCACAATGCAAGATGACCAATGTCATCACAATGCCCCATGACACGTATCATCACAATTCGCCTTGGCCCTTGTCATCTCAATGCTGTATGAAACGTGTCATCAGTAGCTCCCAAGACCCTTGTCATCACAATGCTCCATGAACTCTGTTATCTCAATGTTCCATGGCCTTTGTATTCACAATGCTCCATTGTCCCGATAATCGCGTTGCTCCATGAACACTTTCATCACAATGCTCCTTGACCACTCTCACCATAATGCCCCATGACGTCTCTCATCACTGTGCTCCAAGGCCACTCTCATCAAAATGCTCCATGATCTGTGTCAGCACAATATTGCATGACACTTGTCATCACAATGCTCCATGATCCCTCTAATCACAATGATCACTGCCTATTTCATCACAATGACCCAAGTCTCCTGTAATCACAATGCTCCATGCCCTTGTCATCACAATGCTCCAGGTCTGTTGTCATCACCATGCTTCATACCCGTGTCATCACAATGCTCCATGAATCTTGTCCTCACAATGCTCCATGGCCCATGTCATCACAATGCTCCATGACCCCTCTCATCACAATGCTCTATGGCCTTTGTCATCACAATGCTCCGTGACCCCCGTCAACACAGTGCCTGATGACCCCTGTCATCAAAATGCTAAATGGCACTTGTCATCACAATGCTCTATGATGCCTGTCATCACTATTCTCCATGTCACTTGTTATCACAAGGCTCCATGGCCCCTGTACTCCCAGTACTCCATGACCCCTTTCATCACAATGCCAATGTCACCTCTGATCACAATTCTCAATGGCATTTGTCATCACGATGCTCCATGACACCTGTCATCACAATGCTCCATGAGACTTGTCATCACAATGCTCCATGGCCCCTCTCATTCCTGTGCTCCATAATAACTTTAATCACATTTCTAGATGACCACTGCCATCACAATGCCCCATGACATTGTCATCACAATTCGCCATGACCATTGTCATCACAATGCTCCATGAACCATGTCATCACAGGGTCCCAGGACACTTGGCATCACAATGATCCATTACCACTTTCATCACAATGCTCCATGACCACTGTCATCTCAATGCTCCATGGCCTTTGTATTCACAATGCTCCATGGCCCCTGTAATCACAGTGCTCCATAACACCTTTCATCATAATGCTCCATGACCACTGCCATCTCAATGCCTCATGACGCCTGTCATCACAATTCTCCAAGGCCCCTCTCATCACAGTGCTCCATGACACTTGTCATCCCATTGCTCCATAACACCTGTCATCACAGTGTTCCCTGCCCATGTCATCAAAATGCTCCATGTCCCCTATAATCACAATGCTCCATGCCTTTTTCCTCACAAAGCTCCAGAATTTTGTCATCACAATGTTCCATGACCGTGGCATCACAATGCTCCATGGCCCTTGTCATCACAATGCTCCAGAATTCTTGTCATCACAATGTTCCATGAACGTGTCATCACAATGCTACATGACCCTGGTCATCACAGTTCTCCATGACCTTTGTCATCACAATGCTCTATGTCACTTTTCATCACAATTCTCAATGACCACTTTAATCACTATGCTCGCTGACCATTTTCATCACATTTCTCTATTGTCATTACAATTCCCCATGGCCCCTTTCTTCCCAATTCTCCATGATGCCTGTCATCACAATGCTCCATGGCTTTTGTTATCACAATGTTCCAGGACCAATTTCATCACAATACTCCATCCCCCTTGTCATCACAGTGCACAATGAAAGCTTTCATTACAATGCTCCATGACACTTGTCATCACAATGCTCCATGGCCTTTATCGTCACAATGCTCCCAGGCACTTTTCATCACGATATTCCATGAAAACTTTCATCACATTGCTCCATGACCATTGTCATCACAATAGTCCATACCCATGTCAACACAATGCTGCATAATCCCTGTCATCCCAATTCTCCATGACTGCTGTCATCACAATAATCCAGGACAATTTTCATAACAATGCTTCATGCCCCCAGTCGTCACAGTGCTCCATGATACCTTTCATCACAATTCCTAGATGATCAATGTCATCACAATGCCCCATGACACCTGTTATCACAATTCGCTATGACCCTTGTCATCACAATACTCGATGAACCGTGTTATCACAGTGTTCCAGGACACATGTCATCACAATGATCCATTAATATTTTCATCACAATGCTCCAATACACCTGTCATCACAATGCTCCATGTCCCCTCTTATCATATTGCTCCATGATCTCTTTCATCACAATGCTCCATGACCACTGTCATCACCATACCTCAAGACGCCTGTCATCTCAGTGCTCCATGGCCCCTTTCATCACAAGGCTCCATGAACCCAGTCATCACAATGTTCCCAGCCCTCTTCGTCACAATGCTCCATGGGCCCTGTCATCACAATGCTCCATGCCCTTGTCATCAAAATTCTCCAGAACTCTTGTCATCATAATGTTCCATGCCAATGTCATCAAAATGTCCCATGACACTTGTCATCACAATGCTCCATGGCCTTTGTCATCACAATGTTCCATGGCCCCTGTCATCACAGTGCTCCTTGATACCTTTCATCACAATTCTACATGACCACTGTCATCACAATGCCCCATTTCAGATGTCATCACAATTCGCCATGGTCCTTGTCATAACAATGCTCCATGAACCGTGTCATCACAAGGTTTCAGGACACTTGTCATCACAATGATCCATGATCACTTTCATCACAATGCTCCATGAACCCTGTCATCTCAATGCTCCATAGCCTTTGTATTCACAATGCTCCATGGCCCCTGTAATCACAGTGCTCCATGACCCCTTTCATCACAATGCTCCAAGACCGCTGTCATCACAATGCCCCATGACGCCTGCCACCACCAATCTCCAAGGGCTCCCTTACCAAAAAGCTCCATGATCCCTGTCAGTACAATGTTCCATGACACTTTTCATCACAATGCTCCATGACCCCTGTCATCACAAAGTTCTCTGCCCATATCATCACAACGCTACTTGTCACCTTTCATCACAATGCTCCATGCCATTGTCAGCACAATGCTCCTTGGAGCCTGTCATCAAAATGCTCCATCCCCTTTTCATCACAATGCTCCAGATATCCTATCATTACCATGCTCCATGCCCGTGTCAACACAATGCTCCATGACCCCTGTCATCAAAATGCTTGATGAAACTTGTTATCAGAATATTCCATGACCCCTGTCATCAAAATGATCCCTGACCGTTGTCATCGCAATGCTGCATGATACCTTTCATCCCAATCCTCTGTGACCGCTGTCATCACAATGCTCCAGGACAACTTTCATCACAAAGCTCCATGCCCTGGTCATCAAAATGCTCCAGAACACTTGTCATCATAATGCTCCATGCCAATGTCATCAAAATGCCCCATGACACTTGTCATCACAATGCTCCATGGCCTTTGTCATCACAATATTCCATGGCCCCTGTCATCACAGTACTCCATGTTACCTTTCAATACAATTCTACATGACCACTGTCATCACAATGCCCCATGACAGATGATACCACAATTCGCCATGGTCCTTGTCATCACAATGCTCCATGAACTGTGTCATCACAAGGTTCCAGGACACTTGTCATCACAATGATCCATGATCACTTTCATCACAATGCTCCATGAACCCTGTCATCTCAATGCTCCATGGCCTTTGTATTCACAATGCTCCATGGCCCCTGTAATCACAGAGCTCCATGACCCCTTTCATCCCAATGGTCCAAGACCGCTGTCATCACAATGACCCATGACGCCTGCCTTCACAAATCTCCAAGACCTCTCTTACCAAAAATCTCCATGATCCCTGTCAGTACAATGCTCCATGACACTTTTTATCACAATGCTCCATGACCCCTGTCATCAAAAAGTTCTCTGCCCATATCGTCACAATGCTCCTTGTCACCTTTCATCACAATGCACCATGCCCTTTCATCACAATGCTCCAGAATTCTTGTCATCGCAATGTTCCTTGACCGTGTCATCACAATGCTCCATGACCCCTGTCATCACAATGATCCATGATTCCTTTCCTCACAGTGCTCCAGTACCCTTTTCATCACAATGCTCCATGCCATTGTCAGCACAATTCTCCTTGGACCCTGTCATCAAAATGCTCCATCCCCTTTTCATCACAATGCTCCAGATATCCTATCATTACAATGCTCCATGCTCGTGTCAACACAATGCTCCATGACCCCTGTCATCAAAATGCTTTATGAACCTTGTTATCAGAATGTTCCATGACCCCTGTCATCAAAATGATCCTTGACCGTTGTCATCACAATGTTGCATGATACATTTCATCCCAATTCTCTGTGACCGCTGTCATCACAATGCTAAAGACAACTTTCATCACAATGCTCCATGACCCCTGTCATCACAACGTTCCATGAAAGTTGTCATCAAAATGCTCCATGACCCCGGTCACCACAAGGTTCCCTGCCCTTGTCATCACAATGGTACATGGCCTGGTCATCACAATGTTCCATGGCCTCTGTCATCACCATGCTCCATGGTCTTTCTCATAACAATGCTCTATGACCCCTGTCATCACAATGCTTGATGACCATTGTCATCACAATGCTCCAAGGCCCCTGTCATCACAATGCCTCATGGTCTTTGTAATCACAAAGCTCAATGACCAATGTCATCACAGTGCTCCATGCCGTTGTCATCACAATGCTCCATGGTCCCTGTAATTACAATGCTCCATACTCTTGTCATCACAATGTTCCTTGGCCTTTGTCATCACAGTGCTCCATGATACCTTTAATCAAAATTCTACATGACCACTCTCATCACAACGCCAAATGACCAATGTCATCACAATGCCCCATGACACGTGTCATCACAATTCGCCTTGGCCCTTGTCATCTCAATGCTGTATGAAACGTGTCATCAGTAGCTCCCAAGACCCTTGTCATCACAATGCTCCATGAACTCTGTTATCTCAATGTTCCATGGCCTTTGTATTCACAATGCTCCATTGTCCCGATAATCGCGTTGCTCCATGAACACTTTCATCACAATGCTCCTTGACCACTCTCACCATAATGCCCCATGACGTCTCTCATCACTGTGCTCCAAGGCCACTCTCATCAAAATGCTCCATGATCTGTGTCAGCACAATATTGCATGACACTTGTCATCACAATGCTCCATGATCCCTCTAATCACAATGATCCCTGCCAATTTCATCACAATGACCCAAGTCTCCTGTAATCACAATGCTCCATGCCCTTGTCATCACAATGCTCCAGGTCTGTTGTCATCACCATGCTTCATGCCCGTGTCATCACAATGCTCCATGAATCTTGTCTTCACAATGCTCCATGGCCCATGTCATCACAATGCTCCATGACCCCTCTCATCACAATGCTCTATGGCCTTTGTCATCACAATGCTCCGTGACCCCCGTCAACACAATGCCTGATGACCCCTGTCATCAAAATGCTAAATGGCACTTGTCATCACAATGCTCTATGATGCCTGTCATCACTATTCTCCATGTCACTTGTTATCACAAGGCTCCATGGCCCCTATACTCCCAGTACTCCATGACCCCTTTCATCACAATGCCCAATGTCACCTCTGATCACAATTCTCAATGGCATTTGTCATCACGATGCTCCATGACACCTGTCATCACAATGCTCCATGAGACTTGTCATCACAATGCTCCATGGCCCCTCTCATTACTGTGCTCCATAATAACTTTAATCACATTTCTAGATGACCACTGCCATCACAATGCCCCATGACATTGTCATCACAATTCGCCATGACCATTGTCATCACAATGCTCCATGAACCATGTCATCACAGGGTCCCAGGACACTTGTCCTCACAATGATCCATTACCACTTTCATCACAATGCTCCATGACCACTGTCATCTCAATGCTCCATGGCCTTTGTATTCACAATGCTCCATGGCCCCTGTAATCACAGTGCTCCATAACACCTTTCATCATAATGCTCCATGACCACTGCCATCTCAATGCCTCATGACGCCTGTCATCACAATTCTCCAAGGCCCCTCTCATCACAGTGCTCCATGACACTTGTCATCCCATTGCTCCATAACACCTGTCATCACAGTGTTCCCTGCCCATGTCATCAAAATGCTCCATGTCCCCTATAATCACAATGCTCCATGCCTTTTTCCTCACAAAGCTCCAGAATTTTGTCATCACAATGTTCCATGACCGTGGCATCCCGATGCTCCATGGCCCTTGTCATCACAATGCTCCAGAATTCTTGTCATCACAATGTTCCATGAACGTGTCATCACAATGCTACATGACCCTGGTCATCACAGTTCTCCATGACCTTTGTCATCACAATGCTCTATGTCACTTTTCATCACAATTCTCAATGACCACTTTAATCACTATGCTCGCTGACCATTTTCATCACATTTCTCTATTGTCATTACAATTCCCCATGGCCCCTTTCTTCACAATTCTCCATGATGCCTGTCATCACAATGCTCCATGGCTTTTGTTATCACAATGTTCCAGGACCAGTTTCATCACAATACTCCATCCCCCTTGTCATCACAGTGCACAATGAAAGCTTTCATTACAATGCTCCATGACACTTGTCATCACAATGCTCCATGGCCTTTATCGTCACAATGCTCCCAGGCACTTTTCATCACGATATTCCATGAAAACGTTCATCACATTGCTCCATGACCATTGTCATCACAATAGTCCATACCCATGTCAACACAATGCTGCATAATCCCTGTCATCCCAATTCTCCATGACTGCTGTCATCACAATAATCCAGGACAATTTTCATAACAATGCTTCATGCCCCCAGTCATCACAGTGCTCCATGATACCTTTCATCACAATTCCTAGATGATCAATGTCATCACAATGCCCCATGACACCTGTTATCACAATTCGCTATGACCCTTGTCATCACAATACTCGATGAACCGTGTCATCACAGTGTTCCAGGACACATGTCATCACAATGATCCATTAATATTTTCATCACAATGCTCCAATACACCTGTCATCACAATGCTCCATGTCCCCTCTTATCATATTGCTCCATGATCTCTTTCATCACAATGCTCCATGACCACTGTCATCACCATACCTCAAGACGCCTGTCATCTCAGTGCTCCATGGCCCCTTTCATCACAAGGCTCCATGAACCCAGTCATCACAATGTTCCCTGCCCTCTTCGCCACAATGCTCCATGGGCCCTGTCATCACAATGCTCCATGCCCTTGTCATCAAAATTCTCCAGAACTCTTGTCATCATAATGTTCCATGCCAATGTCATCAAAATGTCCCATGACACTTGTCATCACAATGCTCCATGGCCTTTGTCATCACAATGTTCCATGGCCCCTGTCATCACAGTTCTCCTTGATACCTTTCATCACAATTCTACATGACCACTGTCATCACAATGCCCCATTTCAGATGTCATCACAATTCGCCATGGTCCTTGTCATAACAATGCTCCATGAACCGTGTCATCACAAGGTTTCAGGACACTTGTCATCACAATGATCCATGATCACTTTCATCACAATGCTCCATGAACCCTGTCATCTCAATGCTCCATAGCCTTTGTATTCACAATGCTCCATGGCCCCTGTAATCACAGTGCTCCATGACCCCTTTCATCACAATGCTCCAAGACCGCTGTCATCACAATTCCCCATGACGCCTGCCACCACCAATCTCCAAGGGCTCCCTTACCAAAAAGCTCCATGATCCCTGTCAGTACAATGTTCCATGACACTTTTCATCACAATGCTCCAAGAACCCTGTCATCACAAAGTTCTCTGCCCATATCATCACAATGCTACTTGTCACCTTTCATCACAATGCTCCATGCCCTTTCATCACAATGCTCCAGATTTCTTGTCATCACAATGTTCCTTGACCGTGTCATCACAATGCTCCATGACTCGTGTCATCACAAAGCTCCATGACCCCTGGCATCACAATGATCCATGATTCCTTTCCTCAGAGTGCTCCAGTACCCTTTTCATCACAATGCTCCATGCCATTGTCAGCACAATGCTCCTTGGACCCTGTCATCAAACTGCTCCATCCCCTTTTCATCACAATGCTCCAGATATCCTATCATTACAATGCTCCATGCCCGTGTCAACACAATGCTCCATGACCCCTGTCATCAAAATGCTTGATGAAACTTGTTATCAGAATGTTCCATGACCCCTGTCATCAAAATGGTCCCTGACCGTTGTCATCGCAATGCTGCATGATACCTTTCAACCCAATCCTCTGTGACCGCTGTCATCACAATGCTCCAGGACAACTTTCATCACAATGCTCCATGCCCTGGTCATCAAAATGCTCCAGAACTCTTGTCATCATAATGCTCCATGCCAATGTCATCAAAATGCCCCATGACACTTGTCATCACAATGCTCCATGGCCTTTGTCATCACAATATTCCATGGCCCCTGTCATCACAGTGCTCCATGTTACCTTTCAATACAATTCTACATGACCACTGTCATCACAATGCCCCATGACAGATGATACCACAATTCGCCATGGTCCTTGTCATCACAATGCTCCATGAACTGTGTCATCACAAGGTTCCAGGACACTTGTCATCACAATGATCCATGATCACTTTCATCACAATGCTCCATGAACCCTGTCATCTCAATGCTCCATGGCCTTTGTATTCACAATGCTCCATGGCCCCTGTAATCACAGAGCTCCATGACCCCTTTCATCGCAATGCTCCAAGACCGCTGTCATCACAATGCCCCATGACGCCTGCCTTCACAAATCTCCAAGACCTCTCTTACCAAAAAGCTCCATGATCCCTGTCAGTACAATGCTCCATGACACTTTTTATCACAATGCTCCATGACCCCTGTCATCAAAAAGTTCTCTGTCCATATCGTCACAATGCTCCTTGTCACCTTTCATCACAATGCACCATGCCCTTTCATCACAATGCTCCAGAATTCTTGTCATCGCAATGTTCCTTGACCGTGTCATCACAATGCTCCATGACCCTTGTCATCACAAAGCTCCATGACCCCTGTCATCACAATGATCCATGATTCCTTTCCTCACAGTGCTCCAGTACCCTTTTCATCACAATGCTCCATGCCATTGTCAGCACAATTCTCCTTGGACCCTGTCATCAAAATGCTCCATCCCCTTTTCATCACAATGCTCCAGATATCCTATCATTACAATGCTCCATGCTCGTGTCAACACAACGCTCCATGACCCCTGTCATCAAAATGCTTTATGAACCTTGTTATCAGAATGTTCCATGACCCCTGTCATCAAAATGATCCTTGACCGTTGTCATCACAATGTTGCATGATACATTTCATCCCAATTCTCTGTGACCGCTGTCATCACAATGCTAAAGGACAACTTTCATCACAATGCTCCATGACCCCTGTCATCACAACGTTCCATGAAAGTTGTCATCAAAATGCTCCATGACCCCGGTCACCACAAGGTTCCCTGCCCTTGTCATCACAATGGTACATGGCCTGGTCATCACAATGTTCCATGGCCTCTGTCATCACCATGCTCCATGGTCTTTCTCATAACAATGCTCTATGACCCCTGTCATCACAATGCTTGATGACCATTGTCATCACAATGCTCCAAGGCCCCTGTCATCACAATGCCTCATGGTCTTTGTAATCACAAAGCTCAATGACCAATGTCATCACAGTGCTCCATGCCGTTGTCATCACAATGCTCCATGGTCCCTGTAATCACAATGCTCCATACTCTTGTCATCACAATGTTCCTTGGCCTTTGTCATCACAGTGCTCCATGATACCTTTAATCAAAATTCTACATGACCACTCTCATCACAACGCCAAATGACCAATGTCATCACAATGCCCCATGACACGTATCATCACAATTCGCCTTGGCCCTTGTCATCTCAATGCTGTATGAAACGTGTCATCAGTAGCTCCCAAGACCCTTGTCATCACAATGCTCCATGAACTCTGTTATCTCAATGTTCCATGGCCTTTGTATTCACAATGCTCCATTGTCCCGATAATCGCGTTGCTCCATGAACACTTTCATCACAATGCTCCTTGACCACTCTCACCATAATGCCCCATGACGTCTCTCATCACTGTGCTCCAAGGCCACTCTCATCAAAATGCTCCATGATCTGTGTCAGCACAATATTGCATGACACTTGTCATCACAATGCTCCATGATCCCTCTAATCACAATGATCCCTGCCAATTTCATCACAATGACCCAAGTCTCCTGTAATCACAATGCTCCATGCCCTTGTCATCACAATGCTCCAGGTCTGTTGTCATCACCATGCTTCATGCCCGTGTCATCACAATGCTCCATGAATCTTGTCTTCACAATGCTCCATGGCCCATGTCATCACAATGCTCCATGACCCCTCTCATCACAATGCTCTATGGCCTTTGTCATCACAATGCTCCGTGACCCCCGTCAACACAATGCCTGATGACCCCTGTCATCAAAATGCTAAATGGCACTTGTCATCACAATGCTCTATGATGCCTGTCATCACTATTCTCCATGTCACTTGTTATCACAAGGCTCCATGGCCCCTATACTCCCAGTACTCCATGACCCCTTTCATCACAATGCCCAATGTCACCTCTGATCACAATTCTCAATGGCATTTGTCATCACGATGCTCCATGACACCTGTCATCACAATGCTCCATGAGACTTGTCATCACAATGCTCCATGGCCCCTCTCATTCCTGTGCTCCATAATAACTTTAATCACATTTCTAGATGACCACTGCCATCACAATGCCCCATGACATTGTCATCACAATTCGCCATGACCATTGTCATCACAATGCTCCATGAACCATGTCATCACAGGGTCCCAGGACACTTGTCCTCACAATGATCCATTACCACTTTCATCACAATGCTCCATGACCACTGTCATCTCAATGCTCCATGGCCTTTGTATTCACAATGCTCCATGGCCCCTGTAATCACAGTGCTCCATAACACCTTTCATCATAATGCTCCATGACCACTGCCATCTCAATGCCTCATGACGCCTGTCATCACAATTCTCCAAGGCCCCTCTCATCACAGTGCTCCATGACACTTGTCATCCCATTGCTCCATAACACCTGTCATCACAGTGTTCCCTGCCCATGTCATCAAAATGCTCCATGTCCCCTATAATCACAATGCTCCATGCCTTTTTCCTCACAAAGCTCCAGAATTTTGTCATCACAATGTTCCATGACCGTGGCATCCCGATGCTCCATGGCCCTTGTCATCACAATGCTCCAGAATTCTTGTCATCACAATGTTCCATGAACGTGTCATCACAATGCTACATGACCCTGGTCATCACAGTTCTCCATGACCTTTGTCATCACAATGCTCTATGTCACTTTTCATCACAATTCTCAATGACCACTTTAATCACTATGCTCGCTGACCATTTTCATCACATTTCTCTATTGTCATTACAATTCCCCATGGCCCCTTTCTTCACAATTCTCCATGATGCCTGTCATCACAATGCTCCATGGCTTTTGTTATCACAATGTTCCAGGACCAGTTTCATCACAATACTCCATCCCCCTTGTCATCACAGTGCACAATGAAAGCTTTCATTACAATGCTCCATGACACTTGTCATCACAATGCTCCATGGCCTTTATCGTCACAATGCTCCCAGGCACTTTTCATCACGATATTCCATGAAAACGTTCATCACATTGCTCCATGACCATTGTCATCACAATAGTCCATACCCATGTCAACACAATGCTGCATAATCCCTGTCATCCCAATTCTCCATGACTGCTGTCATCACAATAATCCAGGACAATTTTCATAACAATGCTTCATGCCCCCAGTCATCACAGTGCTCCATGATACCTTTCATCACAATTCCTAGATGATCAATGTCATCACAATGCCCCATGACACCTGTTATCACAATTCGCTATGACCCTTGTCATCACAATACTCGATGAACCGTGTCATCACAGTGTTCCAGGACACATGTCATCACAATGATCCATTAATATTTTCATCACAATGCTCCAATACACCTGTCATCACAATGCTCCATGTCCCCTCTTATCATATTGCTCCATGATCTCTTTCATCACAATGCTCCATGACCACTGTCATCACCATACCTCAAGACGCCTGTCATCTCAGTGCTCCATGGCCCCTTTCATCACAAGGCTCCATGAACCCAGTCATCACAATGTTCCCTGCCCTCTTCGCCACAATGCTCCATGGGCCCTGTCATCACAATGCTCCATGCCCTTGTCATCAAAATTCTCCAGAACTCTTGTCATCATAATGTTCCATGCCAATGTCATCAAAATGTCCCATGACACTTGTCATCACAATGCTCCATGGCCTTTGTCATCACAATGTTCCATGGCCCCTGTCATCACAGTGCTCCTTGATACCTTTCATCACAATTCTACATGACCACTGTCATCACAATGCCCCATTTCAGATGTCATCACAATTCGCCATGGTCCTTGTCATAACAATGCTCCATGAACCGTGTCATCACAAGGTTTCAGGACACTTGTCATCACAATGATCCATGATCACTTTCATCACAATGCTCCATGAACCCTGTCATCTCAATGCTCCATAGCCTTTGTATTCACAATGCTCCATGGCCCCTGTAATCACAGTGCTCCATGACCCCTTTCATCACAATGCTCCAAGACCGCTGTCATCACAATGCCCCATGACGCCTGCCACCACCAATCTCCAAGGGCTCCCTTACCAAAAAGCTCCATGATCCCTGTCAGTACAATGTTCCATGACACTTTTCATCACAATGCTCCATGACCCCTGTCATCACAAAGTTCTCTGCCCATATCATCACAATGCTACTTGTCACCTTTCATCACAATGCTCCATGCCCTTTCATCACAATGCTCCAGATTTCTTGTCATCACAATGTTCCTTGACCGTGTCATCACAATGCTCCATGACCCGTGTCATCACAAAGCTCCATGACCCCTGGCATCACAATGATCCATGATTCCTTTCCTCACAGTGCTCCAGTACCCTTTTCATCACAATGCTCCATGCCATTGTCAGCACAATGCTACTTGGACACTGTCATCAAAATGCTCCATCCCCTTTTCATCACAATGCTCCAGATATCCTATCATTACAATGCTCCATGCCCGTGTCAACACAATGCTCCATGACCCCTGTCATCAAAATGCTTGATGAAACTTGTTATCAGAATGTTCCATGACCCCTGTCATCAAAATGATCCCTGACCGTTGTCATCGCAATGCTGCATGATACCTTTCATCCCAATCCTCTGTGACCGCTGTCATCACAATGCTCCAGGACAACTTTCATCACAATGCTCCATGCCCTGGTCATCAAAATGCTCCAGAACTCTTGTCATCATAATGCTCCATGCCAATGTCATCAAAATGCCCCATGACACTTGTCATCACAATGCTCCATGGCCTTTGTCATCACAATGTTCCATGGCCCCTGTCATCAGAGTGCTCCATGTTACCTTTCAATACAATTCTACATGACCAGTGTCATCACGATGCCCCATGACAGATGATACCACAATTCGCCATGGTCCTTGTTATCACAATGCTCCATGAACTGTGTCATCACAAGGTTTCAGGACACTTGTCTTCACAATGATCCATGATCACATTCATCACAATGCTCCATGAACCCTGTCATCTCAATGCTCCATGGCCTTTGTATTCACAATGCTCCATGGCCCCTGTAATCACAGAGCTCCATGACCCCTTTCATCCCAATGCTCCAAGACCGCTGTCATCACAATGCCCCATGACGCCTGCCTTCACAAATCTCCAAGACCTCTCTTACCAAAAAGCTCCATGATCCCTGTCAGTACAATGTTCCATGACACTTTTTATCACAATGCTCCATGACCCCTGTCATCAAAAAGTTCTCTGCCCATATCGTCACAATGCTCCTTGTCACCTTTCATCACAATGCACCATGCCCTTTCATCACAATGCTCCAGAATTCTTGTCATCGCAATGTTCCTTGACCGTGTCATCACAATGCTCCATGACCCGTGTCATCACAAAGCTCCATGACCCCTGTCATCACAATGATCCATGATTCCTTTCCTCACAGTGCTCCAGTACCCTTTTCATCACAATGCTCCATGCCATTGTCAGCAAAATTCTCCTTGGACCCTGTCATCAAAATGCTCCATCCTCTTTTCATCACAATGCTCCAGATATCCTATCATTACAATGCTCCATGCTCGTGTCAACACAATGCTCCATGACCCCTGTCATCAAAATGCTTTATGAACCTTGTTATCAGAATGTTCCATGACCCCTGTCATCCAAATGATCCATGACCGTTGTCATCACAATGCTGCATGATACCTTTCATCCCAATTCTCTGTGACCGCTGTCATCACAATGCTCCAGGACAACTTTCATCACAATTCTCCATGACCCCTGTCATCACAACGTTCCATGAAAGTTGTCATCAAAATGCTCCATGACCCCGGTCACCACAAGGTTCCCTGCCCTTGTCATCACAATGGTACATGGCCTGGTCATCACAATGTTCCATGGCCTCTGTCATCACCATGCTCCATGGTCTTTCTCATCACAATGCTCTATGACCCCTGTCATCACAATGCTTGATGACCATTGTCATCACAATGCTCCAAGGCCCCTGTCATCACAATGCCTCATGGTCTTTGTAATCACAATGCTCAATGACCAATGTCATCACAGTGCTCCATGCCATTGTCATCACAATGCTCCATGGTCCCTGTAATCACAATGCTCCATACCCTTGTCATCACAATGCTCCAGAACACTTGTCATCATAATGCTCCATTCCCGTGTCATCACATTGCTTAATGACACTTGTCATCACAATGTTCCTTGGCCTTTGTCATCACAGTGCTCCATGATACCTTTAATCAAAATTCTACATGACCACTCTCATCACAATGCAAGATGACCAATGTCATCACAATGCCCCATGACACGTGTCATCACAATTCGCCTTGGCCCTTGTCATCTCAATGCTGTATGAAACGTGTCATCAGTAGCTCCCAAGACCCTTGTCATCACAATGCTCCATGAACTCTGTTATCTCAATGTTCCATGGCCTTTGTATTCACAATGCTCCATTGTCCCGATAATCGCGTTGCTCCATGAACACTTTCATCACAATGCTCCTTGACCACTGTCACCATAATGCCCCATGACGTCTCTCATCACTGTGCTCCAAGGCCACTCTCATCAAAATGCTCCATGATCTGTGTCAGCACAATATTGCATGACACTTGTCATCACAATGCTCCATGATCCCACTAATCACAATGATCCCTGCCAATTTCATCACAATGACCCAAGTCTCCTGTAATCACAATGCTCCATGCCCTTGTCATCACAATGCTCCAGGTCTGTTGTCATCACCATGCTTCATGCCCGTGTCATCACAATGCTCCATGAATCTTGTCTTCACAATGCTCCATGGCCCATGTCATCACAATGCTCCATGACCCCTCTCATCACAATGCTCTATGGCCTTTGTCATCACAATGCTCCGTGACCCCCGTCAACACAATGCCTGATGACCCCTGTCATCAAAATGCTAAATGGCACTTGTCATCACAATGCTCTATGATGCCTGTCATCACTATTCTCCATGTCACTTGTTATCACAAGGCTCCATGGCCCCTGTACTCCCAGTACTCCATGACCCCTTTCATCACAATGCCCAATGTCACCTCTGATCACAATTCTCAATGGCATTTGTCATCACGATGCTCCATGACACCTGTCATCACAATGCTCCATGAGACTTGTCATCACAATGCTCCATGGCCCCTCTCATTCCTGTGCTCCATAATAACTTTAATCACATTTCTAGATGACCACTGCCATCACAATGCCCCATGACATTGTCATCACAATTCGCCATGACCATTGTCATCACAAGGCTCCATGAACCATGTCTTCACAGGGTCCCAGGACACTTGTCATCACAATGATCCATTACCACTTTCATCACAATGCTCCATGACCACTGTCATCTCAATGCTCCATGGCCTTTGTATTCACAATGCTCCATGGCCCCTGTAATCACAGTGCTCCATAACACCTTTCATCATAATGCTCCATGACCACTGCCATCTCAATGCCTCATGACGCCTGTCATCACAATTCTCCAAGGCCCCTCTCATCACAGTGCTCCATGACACTTGTCATCCCATTGCTCCATAACACCTGTCATCACAGTGTTCCCTGCCCATGTCATCAAAATGCTCCATGTCCCCTATAATCACAATGCTCCATGCCTTTTTCCTCACAAAGCTCCAGAATTTTGTCATCACAATGTTCCATGACCGTGGCATCCCAATGCTCCATGGCCCTTGTCATCACAATGCTCCAGAATTCTTGTCATCACAATGTTCCATGAACGTGTCATCACAATGCTACATGACCCTGGTCATCACAGTTCTCCATGACCTTTGTCATCACAATGCTCTATGTCACTTTTCATCACAATTCTCAATGACCACTTTAATCACTATGCTCGCTGACCATTTTCATCACATTTCTCTATTGTCATTACAATTCCCCATGGCCCCTTTCTTCACAATTCTCCATGATGCCTGTCATCACAATGCTCCATGGCTTTTGTTATCACAATGTTCCAGGACCAGTTTCATCACAATACTCCATCCCCCTTGTCATCACAGTGCACAATGAAAGCTTTCATTACAATGCTCCATGACACTTCTCATCACAATGCTCCATGGCCTTTATCGTCACAATGCTCCCAGGCACTTTTCATCACGATATTCCATGAAAACGTTCATCACATTGCTCCATGACCATTGTCATCACAATAGTCCATACCCATGTCAACACAATGCTGCATAATCCCTGTCATCCCAATTCTCCATGACTGCTGTCATCACAATAATCCAGGACAATTTTCATAACAATGCTTCATGCCCCCAGTCATCACAGTGCTCCATGATACCTTTCATCACAATTCCTAGATGATCAATGTCATCACAATGCCCCATGACACCTGTTATCACAATTCGCTATGACCCTTGTCATCACAATACTCGATGAACCGTGTCATCACAGTGTTCCAGGACACATGTCATCACAATGATCCATTAATATTTTCATCACAATGCTCCAATACACCTGTCATCACAATGCTCCATGTCCCCTCTTATCATATTGCTCCATGATCTCTTTCATCACAATGCTCCATGACCACTGTCATCACCATACCTCAAGACGCCTGTCATCTCAGTGCTCCATGGCCCCTTTCATCACAAGGCTCCATGAACCCAGTCATCACAATGTTCCCTGCCCTCTTCGCCACAATGCTCCATGGGCCCTGTCATCACAATGCTCCATGCCCTTGTCATCAAAATTCTCCAGAACTCTTGTCATCATAATGTTCCATGCCAATGTCATCAAAATGTCCCATGACACTTGTCATCACAATGCTCCATGGCCTTTGTCATCACAATGTTCCATGGCCCCTGTCATCACAGTGCTCCTTGATACCTTTCATCACAATTCTACATGACCACTGTCATCACAATGCCCCATTTCAGATGTCATCACAATTCGCCATGGTCCTTGTCATAACAATGCTCCATGAACCGTGTCATCACAAGGTTTCAGGACACTTGTCATCACAATGATCCATGATCACTTTCATCACAATGCTCCATGAACCCTGTCATCTCAATGCTCCATAGCCTTTGTATTCACAATGCTCCATGGCCCCTGTAATCACAGTGCTCCATGACCCCTTTCATCACAATGCTCCAAGACCGCTGTCATCACAATGCCCCATGACGCCTGCCACCACCAATCTCCAAGGGCTCCCTTACCAAAAAGCTCCATGATCCCTGTCAGTACAATGTTCCATGACACTTTTCATCACAATGCTCCATGACCCCTGTCATCACAAAGTTCTCTGCCCATATCATCACAATGCTACTTGTCACCTTTCATCACAATGCTCCATGCCCTTTCATCACAATGCTCCAGATTTCTTGTCATCACAATGTTCCTTGACCGTGTCATCACAATGCTCCATGACCCGTGTCATCACAAAGCTCCATGACCCCTGGCATCACAATGATCCATGATTCCTTTCCTCACAGTGCTCCAGTACCCTTTTCATCACAATGCTCCATGCCATTGTCAGCACAATGCTACTTGGACACTGTCATCAAAATGCTCCATCCCCTTTTCATCACAATGCTCCAGATATCCTATCATTACAATGCTCCATGCCCATGTCAACACAATGCTCCATGACCCCTGTCATCAAAATGCTTGAAGAAACTTCTTATCAGAATGTTCCATGACCCCTGTCATCAAAATGATCCCTGACCGTTGTCATCGCAATGCTGCATGATACCTTTCATCCCAATCCTCTGTGACCGCTGTCATCACAATGCTCCAGGACAACTTTCATCACAATGCTCCATGCCCTGGTCATCAAAATGCTCCAGAACTCTTGTCATCATAATGCTCCATGCCAATGTCATCAAAATGCGACATGACACTTGTCATCACAATGCTCCATGGCCTTTGTCATCACAATGTTCCATGGCCCCTGTCATCAGAGTGCTCCATGTTACCTTTCAATACAATTCTACATGACCAGTGTCATCACGATGCCCCATGACAGATGATACCACAATTCGCCATGGTCCTTGTCATCACAATGCTCCATGAACTGTGTCATCACAAGGTTTCAGGACACTTGTCTTCACAATGATCCATGATCACATTCATCACAATGCTCCATGAACCCTGTCATCTCAATGCTCCATGGCCTTTGTATTCACAATGCTCCATGGCCCCTGTAATCACAGAGCTCCATGACCCCTTTCATCCCAATGCTCCAAGACCGCTGTCATCACAATGCCCCATGACGCCTGCCTTCACAAATCTCCAAGACCTCTCTTACCAAAAAGCTCCATGATCCCTGTCAGTACAATGTTCCATGACACTTTTTATCACAATGCTCCATGACCCCTGTCATCAAAAAGTTCTCTGCCCATATCGTCACAATGCTCCTTGTCACCTTTCATCACAATGCACCATGCCCTTTCATCACAATGCTCCAGAATTCTTGTCATCGCAATGTTCCTTGACCGTGTCATCACAATGCTCCATGACCCGTGTCATCACAAAGCTCCATGACCCCTGTCATCACAATGATCCATGATTCCTTTCCTCACAGTGCTCCAGTACCCTTTTCATCACAATGCTCCATGCCATTGTCAGCACAATTCTCCTTGGACCCTGTCATCAAAATGCTCCATCCCCTTTTCATCACAATGCTCCAGATATCCTATCATTACAATGCTCCATGCTCGTGTCAACACAATGCTCCATGACCCCTGTCATCAAAATGCTTTATGAACCTTGTTATCAGAATGTTCCATGACCCCTGTCAACCAAATGATCCATGACCGTTGTCATCACAATGCTGCATGATACCTTTCATCCCAATTCTCTGTGACCGCTGTCATCACAATGCTCCAGGACAACTTTCATCACAATGCTCCATGACCCCTGTCATCACAACGTTCCATGAAAGTTGTCATCAAAATGCTCCATGACCCCGGTCACCACAAGGTTCCCTGACCTTGTCATCACAATGGTACATGGCCTGGTCATCACAATGTTCCATGGCCTCTGTCATCACCATGCTCCATGGTCTTTCTCATCACAATGCTCTGTGACCCCTGTCATCACAATGCTTGATGACCATTGTCATCACAATGCTCCAAGGCCACTGTCATCACAATGCCTCATGGTCTTTGTAATCACAATGCTCAATGACCAATGTCATCACAGTGCTCCATGCCGTTGTCATCACAATGCTCCATGGTCCCTGTAATCACAATGCTCCATACCCTTGTCATCACAATGCTCCAGAACACTTGTCATCATAATGCTCCATTCCCGTGTCATCACATTGCTGAATGACACTTGTCATCACAATGTTCCTTGGCCTTTGTCATCACAGTGCTCCATGATACCTTTAATCAAAATTCTACATGACCACTCTCATCACAATGCAAGATGACCAATGTCATCACAATGCCCCATGACACGTGTCATCACAATTCGCCTTGGCCCTTGTCATCTCAATGCTGTATGAAACGTGTCATCAGTAGCTCCCAAGACACTTGTCATCACAATGCTCCATGAACTCTGTTATCTCAATGTTCCATGGCCTTTGTATTCACAATGCTCCATTGTCCCGATAATCGCGTTGCTCCATGAACACTTTCATCACAATGCTCCTTGACCACTCTCACCATAATGCCCAATGACGTCTCTCATCACTGTGCTCCAAGGCCACTCTCATCAAAATGCTCCATGATCTGTGTCAGCACAATATTGCATGACACTTGTCATCACAATGCTCCATGATCCCTCTAATCACAATGATCACTGCCTATTTCATCACAATGACCCAAGTCTCCTGTAATCACAATGCTCCATGCCCTTGTCATCACAATGCTCCAGGTCTGTTGTCATCACCATGCTTCATACCCGTGTCATCACAATGCTCCATGAATCTTGTCCTCACAATGCTCCATGGCCCATGTCATCACAATGCTCCATGACCCCTCTCATCACAATGCTCTATGGCCTTTGTCATCACAATGCTCCGTGACCCCCGTCAACACAATGCCTGATGACCCCTGTCATCAAAATGCTAAATGGCACTTGTCATCACAATGCTCTATGATGCCTGTCATCACTATTCTCCATGTCACTTGTTATCACAAGGCTCCATGGCCCCTGTACTCCCAGTACTCCATGACCCCTTTCATCACAATGCCAATGTCACCTCTGATCACAATTCTCAATGGCATTTGTCATCACGATGCTCCATGACACCTGTCATCACAATGCTCCATGAGACTTGTCATCACAATGCTCCATGGCCCCTCTCATTCCTGTGCTCCATAATAACTTTAATCACATTTCTAGATGACCACTGCCATCACAATGCCCCATGACATTGTCATCACAATTCGCCATGACCATTGTCATCACAATGCTCCATGAACCATGTCATCACAGGGTCCCAGGACACTTGTCATCACAATGATCCATTACCACTTTCATCACAATGCTCCATGACCACTGTCATCTCAATGCTCCATGGCCTTTGTATTCACAATGCTCCATGGCCCCTGTAATCACAGTGCTCCATAACACCTTTCATCATAATGCTCCATGACCACTGCCATCTCAATGCCTCATGACGCCTGTCATCACAATTCTCCAAGGCCCCTCTCATCACAGTGCTCCATGACACTTGTCATCCCATTGCTCCATAACACCTGTCATCACAGTGTTCCCTGCCCATGTCATCAAAATGCTCCATGTCCCCTATAATCACAAAGCTCCATGCCTTTTTCCTCACAAAGCTCCAGAATTTTGTCATCACAATGTTCCATGACCGTGGCATCACAATGCTCCATGGCCCTTGTCATCACAATGCTCCAGAATTCTTGTCATCACAATGTTCCATGAACGTGTCATCACAATGCTACATGACCCTGGTCATCACAGTTCTCCATGACCTTTGTCATCACAATGCTCTATGTCACTTTTCATCACAATTCTCAATGACCACTTTAATCACTATGCTCGCTGACCATTTTCATCACATTTCTCTATTGTCATTACAATTCCCCATGGCCCCTTTCTTCACAATTCTCCATGATGCCTGTCATCACAATGCTCCATGGCTTTTGTTATCACAATGTTCCAGGACCAATTTCATCACAATACTCCATCCCCCTTGTCATCACAGTGCACAATGAAAGCTTTCATTACAATGCTCCATGACACTTGTCATCACAATGCTCCATGGCCTTTATCGTCACAATGCTCCCAGGCACTTTTCATCATGATATTCCATGAAAACTTTCATCACATTGCTCCATGACCATTGTCATCACAATAGTCCATACCCATGTCAACACAATGCTGCATAATCCCTGTCATCCCAATTCTCCATGACTGCTGTCATCACAATAATCCAGGACAATTTTCATAACAATGCTTCATGCCCCCAGTCATCACAGTGCTCCATGATACCTTTCATCACAATGCTCCAAGACCGCTGTCATCACAATGCCCCATGACGCCTGCCACCACCAATCTCCAAGGGCTCCCTTACCAAAAAGCTCCATGATCCCTGTCAGTACAATGTTCCATGACACTTTTCATCACAATGCTCCATGACCCCTGTCATCACAAAGTTCTCTGCCCATATCATCACAATGCTACTTGTCACCTTTCATCACAATGCTCCATGCCATTGTCAGCACAATGCTCCTTGGAGCCTGTCATCAAAATGCTCCATCCCCTTTTCATCACAATGCTCCAGATATCCTATCATTACCATGCTCCATGCCCGTGTCAACACAATGCTCCATGACCCCTGTCATCAAAATGCTTGATGAAACTTGTTATCAGAATATTCCATGACCCCTGTCATCAAAATGATCCCTGACCGTTGTCATCGCAATGCTGCATGATACCTTTCATCCCAATCCTCTGTGACCGCTGTCATCACAATGCTCCAGGACAACTTTCATCACAATGCTCCATGCCCTGGTCATCAAAATGCTCCAGAACTCTTGTCATCATAATGCTCCATGCCAATGTCATCAAAATGCCCCATGACACTTGTCATCACAATGCTCCATGGCCTTTGTCATCACAATATTCCATGGCCCCTGTCATCACAGTGCTCCATGTTACCTTTCAATACAATTCTACATGACCACTGTCATCACAATGCCCCATGACAGATGATACCACAATTCGCCATGGTCCTTGTCATCACAATGCTCCATGAACTGTGTCATCACAAGGTTCCAGGACACTTGTCATCACAATGATCCATGATCACTTTCATCACAATGCTCCATGAACCCTGTCATCTCAATGCTCCATGGCCTTTGTATTCACAATGCTCCATGGCCCCTGTAATCACAGAGCTCCATGACCCCTTTCATCCCAATGCTCCAAGACCGCTGTCATCACAATGCCCCATGACGCCTGCCTTCACAAATCTCCAAGACCTCTCTTACCAAAAAGCTCCATGATCCCTGTCAGTACAATGTTCCATGACACTTTTTATCACAATGCTCCATGACCCCTGTCATCAAAAAGTTCTCTGCCCATATCGTCACAATGCTCCTTGTCACCTTTCATCACAATGCACCATGCCCTTTCATCACAATGCTCCAGAATTCTTGTCATCGCAATGTTCCTTGACCGTGTCATCACAATGCTCCATGACCCTTGTCATCACAAAGCTCCATGACCCCTGTCATCACAATGATCCATGATTCCTTTCCTCACAGTGCTCCAGTACCCTTTTCATCACAATGCTCCATGCCATTGTCAGCACAATTCTCCTTGGACCCTGTCATCAAAATGCTCCATCCCCTTTTCATCACAATGCTCCAGATATCCTATCATTACAATGCTCCATGCTCGTGTCAACACAATGCTCCATGACCCCTGTCATCAAAATGCTTTATGAACCTTGTTATCAGAATGTTCCCTGACCCCTGTCATCAAAATGATCCATGACCGTTGTCATCACAATGCTGCATGATACCTTTCATCCCAATTCTCTGTGACCGCTGTCATCACAATGCTCCAGGACAACTTTCATCACAATGCTCCATGACCCCTGTCATCACAACGTTCCATGAAAGTTGTCATCAAAATGCTCCATGACCCCGGTCACCACAAGGTTCCCTGCCCTTGTCATCACAATGGTACATGGCCTGGTCATCACAATGTTCCATGGCCTCTGTCATCACCATGCTCCATGGTCTTTCTCATCACAATGCTCTATGACCCCTGTCATCACAATGCTTGATGACCATTGTCATCACAATGCTCCAAGGCCCCTGTCATCACAATGCCTCATGGTCTTTGTAATCACAATGCTCAATGACCAATGTCATCACAGTGCTCCATGCCATTGTCATCACAATGCTCCATGGTCCCTGTAATCACAATGCTCCATACCCTTGTCATCACAATGCTCCAGAACACTTGTCATCATAATGCTCCATTCCCGTGTCATCACATTGCTTAATGACACTTGTCATCACAATGTTCCTTGGCCTTTGTCATCACAGTGCTCCATGATACCTTTAATCAAAATTCTACATGACCACTCTCATCACAATGCAAGATGACCAATGTCATCACAATGCCCCATGACACGTGTCATCACAATTCGCCTTGGCCCTTGTCATCTCAATGCTGTATGAAACGTGTCATCAGTAGCTCCCAAGACCCTTGTCATCACAATGCTCCATGAACTCTGTTATCTCAATGTTCCATGGCCTTTGTATTCACAATGCTCCATTGTCCCGATAATCGCGTTGCTCCATGAACACTTTCATCACAATGCTCCTTGACCACTCTCACCATAATGCCCCATGACGTCTCTCATCACTGTGCTCCAAGGCCACTCTCATCAAAATGCTCCATGATCTGTGTCAGCACAATATTGCATGACACTTGTCATCACAATGCTCCATGATCCCACTAATCACAATGATCCCTGCCAATTTCATCACAATGACCCAAGTCTCCTGTAATCACAATGCTCCATGCCCTTGTCATCACAATGCTCCAGGTCTGTTGTCATCACCATGCTTCATGCCCGTGTCATCACAATGCTCCATGAATCTTGTCTTCACAATGCTCCATGGCCCATGTCATCACAATGCTCCATGACCCCTCTCATCACAATGCTCTATGGCCTTTGTCATCACAATGCTCCGTGACCCCCGTCAACACAATGCCTGATGACCCCTGTCATCAAAATGCTAAATGGCACTTGTCATCACAATGCTCTATGATGCCTGTCATCACTATTCTCCATGTCACTTGTTATCACAAGGCTCCATGGCCCCTGTACTCCCAGTACTCCATGACCCCTTTCATCACAATGCCCAATGTCACCTCTGATCACAATTCTCAATGGCATTTGTCATCACGATGCTCCATGACACCTGTCATCACAATGCTCCATGAGACTTGTCATCACAATGCTCCATGGCCCCTCTCATTCCTGTGCTCCATAATAACTTTAATCACATTTCTAGATGACCACTGCCATCACAATGCCCCATGACATTGTCATCACAATTCGCCATGACCATTGTCATCACAAGGCTCCATGAACCGTGTCTTCACAGGGTCCCAGGACACTTGTCATCACAATGATCCATTACCACTTTCATCACAATGCTCCATGACCACTGTCATCTCAATGCTCCATGGCCTTTGTATTCACAATGCTCCATGGCCCCTGTAATCACAGTGCTCCATAACACCTTTCATCATAATGCTCCATGACCACTGCCATCTCAATGCCTCATGACGCCTGTCATCACAATTCTCCAAGGCCCCTCTCATCACAGTGCTCCATGACACTTGTCATCCCATTGCTCCATAACACCTGTCATCACAGTGTTCCCTGCCCATGTCATCAAAATGCTCCATGTCCCCTATAATCACAATGCTCCATGCCTTTTTCCTCACAAAGCTCCAGAATTTTGTCATCACAATGTTCCATGAACGTGTCATCACAATGCTACATGACCCTGGTCATCACAGTTCTCCATGACCTTTGTCATCACAATGCTCTATGTCACTTTTCATCACAATTCTCAATGACCACTTTAATCACTATGCTCGCTGACCATTTTCATCACATTTCTCTATTGTCATTACAATTCCCCATGGCCCCTTTCTTCACAATTCTCCATGATGCCTGTCATCACAATGCTCCATGGCTTTTGTTATCACAATGTTCCAGGACCAGTTTCATCACAATACTCCATCCCCCTTGTCATCACAGTGCACAATGAAAGCTTTCATTACAATGCTCCATGACACTTCTCATCACAATGCTCCATGGCCTTTATCGTCACAATGCTCCCAGGCACTTTTCATCACGATATTCCATGAAAACGTTCATCACATTGCTCCATGACCATTGTCATCACAATAGTCCATACCCATGTCAACACAATGCTGCATAATCCCTGTCATCCCAATTCTCCATGACTGCTGTCATCACAATAATCCAGGACAATTTTCATAACAATGCTTCATGCCCCCAGTCATCACAGTGCTCCATGATACCTTTCATCACAATTCCTAGATGATCAATGTCATCACAATGCCCCATGACACCTGTTATCACAATTCGCTATGACCCTTGTCATCACAATACTCGATGAACCGTGTCATCACAGTGTTCCAGGACACATGTCATCACAATGATCCATTAATATTTTCATCACAATGCTCCAATACACCTGTCATCACAATGCTCCATGTCCCCTCTTATCATATTGCTCCATGATCTCTTTCATCACAATGCTCCATGACCACTGTCATCACCATACCTCAAGACGCCTGTCATCTCAGTGCTCCATGGCCCCTTTCATCACAAGGCTCCATGAACCCAGTCATCACAATGTTCCCTGCCCTCTTCGTCACAATGCTCCATGGGCCCTGTCATCACAATGCTCCATGCCCTTGTCATCAAAATTCTCCAGAACTCTTGTCATCATAATGTTCCATGCCAATGTCATCAAAATGTCCCATGACACTTGTCATCACAATGCTCCATGGCCTTTGTCATCACAATGTTCCATGGCCCCTGTCATCACAGTGCTCCTTGATACCTTTCATCACAATTCTACATGACCACTGTCATCACAATGCCCCATTTCAGATGTCATCACAATTCGCCATGGTCCTTGTCATAACAATGCTCCATGAACCGTGTCATCACAAGGTTTCAGGACACTTGTCATCACAATGATCCATGATCACTTTCATCACAATGCTCCATGAACCCTGTCATCTCAATGCTCCATAGCCTTTGTATTCACAATGCTCCATGGCCCCTGTAATCACAGTGCTCCATGACCCCTTTCATCACAATGCTCCAAGACCGCTGTCATCACAATGCCCCATGACGCCTGCCACCACCAATCTCCAAGGGCTCCCTTACCAAAAAGCTCCATGATCCCTGTCAGTACAATGTTCCATGACACTTTTCATCACAATGCTCCATGACCCCTGTCATCACAAAGTTCTCTGCCCATATCATCACAATGCTACTTGTCACCTTTCATCACAATGCTCCATGCCCTTTCATCACAATGCTCCAGATTTCTTGTCATCACAATGTTCCTTGACCGTGTCATCACAATGCTCCATGACCCGTGTCATCACAAAGCTCCATGACCCCTGGCATCACAATGATCCATGATTCCTTTCCTCACAGTGCTCCAGTACCCTTTTCATCACAATGCTCCATGCCATTGTCAGCACAATGCTACTTGGACACTGTCATCAAAATGCTCCATCCCCTTTTCATCACAATGCTCCAGATATCCTATCATTACAATGCTCCATGCCCATGTCAACACAATGCTCCATGACCCCTGTCATCAAAATGCTTTATGAACCTTGTTATCAGAATGTTCCATGACCCCTGTCATCCAAATGATCCATGACCGTTGTCATCACAATGCTGCATGATACCTTTCATCCCAATTCTCTGTGACCGCTGTCATCACAATGCTCCAGGACAACTTTCATCACAATGCTCCATGACCCCTGTCATCACAACGTTCCATGAAAGTTGTCATCAAAATGCTCCATGACCCCGGTCACCACAAGGTTCCCTGACCTTGTCATCACAATGGTACATGGCCTGGTCATCACAATGTTCCATGGCCTCTGTCATCACCATGCTCCATGGTCTTTCTCATCACAATGCTCTGTGACCCCTGTCATCACAATGCTTGATGACCATTGTCATCACAATGCTCCAAGGCCACTGTCATCACAATGCCTCATGGTCTTTGTAATCACAATGCTCAATGACCAATGTCATCACAGTGCTCCATGCCGTTGTCATCACAATGCTCCATGGTCCCTGTAATCACAATGCTCCATACCCTTGTCATCACAATGCTCCAGAACACTTGTCATCATAATGCTCCATTCCCGTGTCATCACATTGCTGAATGACACTTGTCATCACAATGTTCCTTGGCCTTTGTCATCACAGTGCTCCATGATACCTTTAATCAAAATTCTACATGACCACTCTCATCACAATGCAAGATGACCAATGTCATCACAATGCCCCATGACACGTGTCATCACAATTTGCCTTGGCCCTTGTCATCTCAATGCTGTATGAAACGTGTCATCAGTAGCTCCCAAGACACTTGTCATCACAATGCTCCATGAACTCTGTTATCTCAATGTTCCATGGCCTTTGTATTCACAATGCTCCATTGTCCCGATAATCGCGTTGCTCCATGAACACTTTCATCACAATGCTCCTTGACCACTCTCACCATAATGCCCAATGACGTCTCTCATCACTGTGCTCCAAGGCCACTCTCATCAAAATGCTCCATGATCTGTGTCAGCACAATATTGCATGACACTTGTCATCACAATGCTCCATGATCCCTCTAATCACAATGATCACTGCCTATTTCATCACAATGACCCAAGTCTCCTGTAATCACAATGCTCCATGCCCTTGTCATCACAATGCTCCAGGTCTGTTGTCATCACCATGCTTCATACCCGTGTCATCACAATGCTCCATGAATCTTGTCCTCACAATGCTCCATGGCCCATGTCATCACAATGCTCCATGACCCCTCTCATCACAATGCTCTATGGCCTTTGTCATCACAATGCTCCGTGACCCCCGTCAACACAATGCCTGATGACCCCTGTCATCAAAATGCTAAATGGCACTTGTCATCACAATGCTCTATGATGCCTGTCATCACTATTCTCCATGTCACTTGTTATCACAAGGCTCCATGGCCCCTGTACTCCCAGTACTCCATGACCCCTTTCATCACAATGCCAATGTCACCTCTGATCACAATTCTCAATGGCATTTGTCATCACGATGCTCCATGACACCTGTCATCACAATGCTCCATGAGACTTGTCATCACAATGCTCCATGGCCCCTCTCATTCCTGTGCTCCATAATAACTTTAATCACATTTCTAGATGACCACTGCCATCACAATGCCCCATGACATTGTCATCACAATTCGCCATGACCATTGTCATCACAATGCTCCATGAACCATGTCATCACAGGGTCCCAGGACACTTGTCATCACAATGCTCCATGACCACTTTCATCACAATGCTCCATGACCACTGTCATCTCAATGCTCCATGGCCTTTGTATTCACAATGCTCCATGGCCCCTGTAATCACAGTGCTCCATAACACCTTTCATCATAATGCTCCATGACCACTGCCATCTCAATGCCTCATGACGCCTGTCATCACAATTCTCCAAGGCCCCTCTCATCACAGTGCTCCATGACACTTGTCATCCCATTGCTCCATAACACCTGTCATCACAGTGTTCCCTGCCCATGTCATCAAAATGCTCCATGTCCCCTATAATCACAAAGCTCCATGCCTTTTTCCTCACAAAGCTCCAGAATTTTGTCATCACAATGTTCCATGACCGTGGCATCACAATGCTCCATGGCCCTTGTCATCACAATGCTCCAGAATTCTTGTCATCACAATGTTCCATGAACGTGTCATCACAATGCTACATGACCCTGGTCATCACAGTTCTCCATGACCTTTGTCATCACAATGCTCTATGTCACTTTTCATCACAATTCTCAATGACCACTTTAATCACTATGCTCGCTGACCATTTTCATCACATTTCTCTATTGTCATTACAATTCCCCATGGCCCCTTTCTTCACAATTCTCCATGATGCCTGTCATCACAATGCTCCATGGCTTTTGTTATCACAATGTTCCAGGACCAATTTCATCACAATACTCCATCCCCCTTGTCATCACAGTGCACAATGAAAGCTTTCATTACAATGCTCCATGACACTTGTCATCACAATGCTCCATGGCCTTTATCGTCACAATGCTCCCAGGCACTTTTCATCACGATATTCCATGAAAACTTTCATCACATTGCTCCATGACCATTGTCATCACAATAGTCCATACCCATGTCAACACAATGCTGCATAATCCCTGTCATCCCAATTCTCCATGACTGCTGTCATCACAATAATCCAGGACAATTTTCATAACAATGCTTCATGCCCCCAGTCATCACAGTGCTCCATGATACCTTTCATCACAATTCCTAGATGATCAATGTCATCACAATGCCCCATGACACCTGTTATCACAATTCGCTATGACCCTTGTCATCACAATACTCGATGAACCGTGTCATCACAGTGTTCCAGGACACATGTCATCACAATGATCCATTAATATTTTCATCACAATGCTCCAATACACCTGTCATCACAATGCTCCATGTCCCCTCTTATCATATTGCTCCATGATCTCTTTCATCACAATGCTCCATGACCACTGTCATCACCATACCTCAAGACGCCTGTCATCTCAGTGCTCCATGGCCCCTTTCATCACAAGGCTCCATGAACCCAGTCATCCCAATGTTCCCTGCCCTCTTCGTCACAATGCTCCATGGGCCCTGTCATCACAATGCTCCATGCCCTTGTCATCAAAATTCTCCAGAACTCTTGTCATCATAATGTTCCATGCCAATGTCATCAAAATGTCCCATGACACTTGTCATCACAATGCTCCATGGCCTTTGTCATCACAATGTTCCATGGCCCCTGTCATCACAGTGCTCCTTGATACCTTTCATCACAATTCTACATGACCACTGTCATCACAATGCCCCATTTCAGATGTCATCACAATTCGCCATGGTCCTTGTCATAACAATGCTCCATGAACCGTGTCATCACAAGGTTTCAGGACACTTGTCATCACAATGATCCATGATCACTTTCATCACAATGCTCCATGAACCCTGTCATCTCAATGCTCCATAGCCTTTGTATTCACAATGCTCCATGGCCCCTGTAATCACAGTGCTCCATGACCCCTTTCATCACAATGCTCCAAGACCGCTGTCATCACAATGCCACATGACGCCTGCCACCACCAATCTCCAAGGGCTCCCTTACCAAAAAGCTCCATGATCCCTGTCAGTACAATGTTCCATGACACTTTTCATCACAATGCTCCATGACCCCTGTCATCACAAAGTTCTCTGCCCATATCATCACAATGCTACTTGTCACCTTTCATCACAATGCTCCATGCCATTGTCAGCACAATGCTCCTTGGAGCCTGTCATCAAAATGCTCCATCCCCTTTTCATCACAATGCTCCAGATATCCTATCATTACCATGCTCCATGCCCGTGTCAACACAATGCTCCATGACCCCTGTCATCAAAATGCTTGATGAAACTTGTTATCAGAATATTCCATGACCCCTGTCATCAAAATGATCCCTGACTGTTGTCATCGCAATGCTGCATGATACCTTTCATCCCAATCCTCTGTGACCGCTGTCATCACAATGCTCCAGGACAACTTTCATCACAATGCTCCATGCCCTGGTCATCAAAATGCTCCAGAACTCTTGTCATCATAATGCTCCATGCCAATGTCATCAAAATGCCCCATGACACTTGTCATCACAATGCTCCATGGCCTTTGTCATCACAATATTCCATGGCCCCTGTCATCACAGTGCTCCATGTTACCTTTCAATACAATTCTACATGACCACTGTCATCACAATGCCCCATGACAGATGATACCACAATTCGCCATGGTCCTTGTCATCACAATGCTCCATGAACTGTGTCATCACAAGGTTCCAGGACACTTGTCATCACAATGATCCATGATCACTTTCATCACAATGCTCCATGAACCCTGTCATCTCAATGCTCCATGGCCTTTGTATTCACAATGCTCCATGGCCCCTGTAATCACAGAGCTCCATGACCCCTTTCATCCCAATGCTCCAAGACCGCTGTCATCACAATGCCCCATGACGCCTGCCTTCACAAATCTCCAAGACCTCTCTTACCAAAAAGCTCCATGATCCCTGTCAGTACAATGTTCCATGACACTTTTTATCACAATGCTCCATGACCCCTGTCATCAAAAAGTTCTCTGCCCATATCGTCACAATGCTCCTTGTCACCTTTCATCACAATGCACCATGCCCTTTCATCACAATGCTCCAGAATTCTTGTCATCGCAATGTTCCTTGACCGTGTCATCACAATGCTCCATGACCCTTGTCATCACAAAGCTCCATGACCCCTGTCATCACAATGATCCATGATTCCTTTCCTCACAGTGCTCCAGTACCCTTTTCATCACAATGCTCCATGCCATTGTCAGCACAATTCTCCTTGGACCCTGTCATCAAAATGCTCCATCCCCTTTTCATCACAATGCTCCAGATATCCTATCATTACAATGCTCCATGCTCGTGTCAACACAATGCTCCATGACCCCTGTCATCAAAATGCTTTAGGAACCTTGTTATCAGAATGTTCCATGACCCCTGTCATCAAAATGATCCATGACCGTTGTCATCACAATGCTGCATGATACCTTTCATCCCAATTCTCTGTGACCGCTGTCATCACAATGCTCCAGGACAACTTTCATCACAATGCTCCATGACCCCTGTCATCACAACGTTCCATGAAAGTTGTCATCAAAATGCTCCATGACCTCGGTCACCAGAAGGTTCCCTGCCCTTGTCATCACAATGGTACATGGCCTGGTCATCACAATGTTCCATGGCCTCTGTCATCACCATGCTCCATGGTCTTTCTCATCACAATGCTCTATGACCCCTGTCATCACAATGCTTGATGACCATTGTCATCACAATGCTCCAAGGCCCCTGTCATCACAATGCCTCATGGTCTTTGTAATCACAATGCTCAATGACCAATGTCATCACAGTGCTCCATGCCGTTGTCATCACAATGCTCCATGGTCCCTGTAATCACAATGCTCCATACTCTTGTCATCACAATGTTCCTTGGCCTTTGTCATCACAGTGCTCCATGATACCTTTAATCAAAATTCTACATGACCACTCTCATCACAATGCAAGATGACCAATGTCATCACAATGCCCCATGACACGTGTCATCACAATTCGCCTTGGCCCTTGTCATCTCAATGCTGTATGAAACGTGTCATCAGTAGCTCCCAAGACCCTTGTCATCACAATGCTCCATGAACTCTGTTATCTCAATGTTCCATGGCCTTTGTATTCACAATGCTCCATTGTCCTGATAATCGCGTTGCTCCATGAACACTTTCATCACAATGCTCCTTGACCACTCTCACCATAATGCCCCATGACGTCTCTCATCACTGTGCTCCAAGGCCACTCTCATCAAAATGCTCCATGATCTGTGTCAGCACAATATTGCATGACACTTGTCATCACAATGCTCCATCATCCCTCTAATCACAATGATCACTGCCTATTTCATCACAATGACCCAAGTCTCCTGTAATCACAATGCTCCATGCCCTTGTCATCACAATGCTCCAGGTCTGTTGTCATCACCATGCTTCATACCCGTGTCATCACAATGCTCCATGAATCTTGTCCTCACAATGCTCCATGGCCCATGTCATCACAATGCTCCATGACCCCTCTCATCACAATGCTCTATGGCCTTTGTCATCACAATGCTCCGTGACCCCCGTCAACACAGTGCCTGATGACCCCTGTCATCAAAATGCTAAATGGCACTTGTCATCACAATGCTCTATGATGCCTGTCATCACTATTCTCCATGTCACTTGTTATCACAAGGCTCCATGGCCCCTGTACTCCCAGTACTCCATGACCCCTTTCATCACAATGCCAATGTCACCTCTGATCACAATTCTCAATGGCATTTGTCATCACGATGCTCCATGACACCTGTCATCACAATGCTCCATGAGACTTGTCATCACAATGCTCCACGGCCCCTCTCATTCCTGTGCTCCATAATAACTTTAATCACATTTCTAGATGACCACTGCCATCACAATGCCCCATGACATTGTCATCACAATTCGCCATGACCATTGTCATCACAATGCTCCATGAACCATGTCATCACAGGGTCCCAGGACACTTGTCATCACAATGATCCATTACCACTTTCATCACAATGCTCCATGACCACTGTCATCTCAATGCTCCATGGCCTTTGTATTCACAATGCTCCATGGCCCCTGTAATCACAGTGCTCCATAACACCTTTCATCATAATGCTCCATGACCACTGCCATCTCAATGCCTCATGACGCCTGTCATCACAATTCTCCAAGGCCCCTCTCATCACAGTGCTCCATGACACTTGTCATCCCATTGCTCCATAACACCTGTCATCACAGTGTTCCCTGCCCATGTCATCAAAACGCTCCATGTCCCCTATAATCACAATGCTCCATGCCTTTTTCCTCACAAAGTTCCAGAATTTTGTCATCACAATGTTCCATGACCGTGGCATCCCAATGCTCCATGGCCCTTGTCATCACAATGCTCCAGAATTCTTGTCATCACAATGTTCCATGAACGTGTCATCACAATGCTACATGACCCTGGTCATCACAGTTCTCCATGACCTTTGTCATCACAATGCTCTATGTCACTTTTCATCACAATTCTCAATGACCACTTTAATCACTATGCTCGCTGACCATTTTCATCACATTTCTCTATTGTCATTACAATTCCCCATGCCCCCTTTCTTCACAATTCTCCATGATGCCTGTCATCACAATGCTCCATGGCTTTTGTTATCACAATGTTCCAGGACCAATTTCATCACAATACTCCATCCCCCTTGTCATCACAGTGCACAATGAAAGCTTTCATTACAATGCTCCATGACACTTGTCATCACAATGCTCCATGGCCTTTATCGTCACAATGCTCCCAGGCACTTTTCATCACGATATTCCATGAAAACTTTCATCACATTGCTCCATGACCATTGTCATCACAATAGTCCATACCCATGTCAACACAATGCTGCATAATCCCTGTCATCCCAATTCTCCATGACTGCTGTCATCACAATAATCCAGGACAATTTTCATAACAATGCTTCATGCCCCCAGTCATCACAGTGCTCCATGATACCTTTCATCACAATTCCTAGATGATCAATGTCATCACAATGCCCCATGACACCTGTTATCACAATTCGCTATGACCCTTGTCATCACAATACTCGATGAACCGTGTCATCACAGTGTTCCAGGACACATGTCATCACAATGATCCATTAATATTTTCATCACAATGCTCCAATACACCTGTCATCACAATGCTCCATGTCCCCTCTTATAATATTGCTCCATGATCTCTTTCATCACAATGCTCCATGACCACTGTCATCACCATACCTCAAGACGCCTGTCATCTCAGTGCTCCATGGCCCCTTTCATCACAAGGCTCCATGAACCCAGTCATCACAATGTTCCCTGCCCTCTTCGCCACAATGCTCCATGGGCCCTGTCATCACAATGCTCCATGCCCTTGTCATCAAAATTCTCCAGAACTCTTGTCATCATAATGTTCCATGCCAATGTCATCAAAATGTCCCATGACACTTGTCATCACAATGCTCCATGGCCTTTGTCATCACAATGTTCCATGGCCCCTGTCATCACAGTTCTCCTTGATACCTTTCATCACAATTCTACATGACCACTGTCATCACAATGCCCCATTTCAGATGTCATCACAATTCGCCATGGTCCTTGTCATAACAATGCTCCATGAACCGTGTCATCACAAGGTTTCAGGACACTTGTCATCACAATGATCCATGATCACTTTCATCACAATGCTCCATGAACCCTGTCATCTCAATGCTCCATAGCCTTTGTATTCACAATGCTCCATGGCCCCTGTAATCACAGTGCTCCATGACCCCTTTCATCACAATGCTCCAAGACCGCTGTCATCACAATTCCCCATGACGCCTGCCACCACCAATCTCCAAGGGCTCCCTTACCAAAAAGCTCCATGATCCCTGTCAGTACAATGTTCCATGACACTTTTCATCACAATGCTCCAAGAACCCTGTCATCACAAAGTTCTCTGCCCATATCATCACAATGCTACTTGTCACCTTTCATCACAATGCTCCATGCCCTTTCATCACAATGCTCCAGATTTCTTGTCATCACAATGTTCCTTGACCGTGTCATCACAATGCTCCATGACTCGTGTCATCACAAAGCTCCATGACCCCTGGCATCACAATGATCCATGATTCCTTTCCTCACAGTGCTCCAGTACCCTTTTCATCACAATGCTCCATGCCATTGTCAGCACAATGCTCCTTGGACCCTGTCATCAAACTGCTCCATCCCCTTTTCATCACAATGCTCCAGATATCCTATCATTACAATGCTCCATGCCCGTGTCAACACAATGCTCCATGACCCCTGTCATCAAAATGCTTGATGAAACTTGTTATCAGAATGTTCCATGACCCCTGTCATCAAAATGATCCCTGACCGTTGTCATCGCAATGCTGCATGATACCTTTCAACCCAATCCTCTGTGACCGCTGTCATCACAATGCTCCAGGACAACTTTCATCACAATGCTCCATGCCCTGGTCATCAAAATGCTCCAGAACTCTTGTCATCATAATGCTCCATGCCAATGTCATCAAAATGCCCCATGACACTTGTCATCACAATGCTCCATGGCCTTTGTCATCACAATGTTCCATGGCCCCTGTCATCACAGTGCTCCATGTTACCTTTCAATACAATTCTACATGACCACTGTCATCACAATGCCCCATGACAGATGATACCACAATTCGCCATGGTCCTTGTCATCACAATGCTCCATGAACTGTGTCATCACAAGGTTCCAGGACACTTGTCATCACAATGATCCATGATCACTTTCATCACAATGCTCCATGAACCCTGTCATCTCAATGCTCCATGGCCTTTGTATTCACAATGCTCCATGGCCCCTGTAATCACAGAGCTCCATGACCCCTTTCATCGCAATGCTCCAAGACCGCTGTCATCACAATGCCCCATGACGCCTGCCTTCACAAATCTCCAAGACCTCTCTTACCAAAAAGCTCCATGATCCCTGTCAGTACAATGCTCCATGACACTTTTTATCACAATGCTCCATGACCCCTGTCATCAAAAAGTTCTCTGTCCATATCGTCACAATGCTCCTTGTCACCTTTCATCACAATGCACCATGCCCTTTCATCACAATGCTCCAGAATTCTTGTCATCGCAATGTTCCTTGACCGTGTCATCACAATGCTCCATGACCCTTGTCATCACAAAGCTCCATGACCCCTGTCATCACAATGATCCATGATTCCTTTCCTCACAGTGCTCCAGTACCCTTTTCATCACAATGCTCCATGCCATTGTCAGCACAATTCTCCTTGGACCCTGTCATCAAAATGCTCCATCCCCTTTTCATCACAATGCTCCAGATATCCTATCATTACAATGCTCCATGCTCGTGTCAACACAATGCTCCATGACCCCTGTCATCAAAATGCTTTATGAACCTTGTTATCAGAATGTTCCATGACCCCTGTCATCAAAATGATCCTTGACCGTTGTCATCACAATGTTGCATGATACATTTCATCCCAATTCTCTGTGACCGCTGTCATCACAATGCTAAAGGACAACTTTCATCACAATGCTCCATGACCCCTGTCATCACAACGTTCCATGAAAGTTGTCATCAAAATGCTCCATGACCCCGGTCACCACAAGGTTCCCTGCCCTTGTCTTCACAATGGTACATGGCCTGGTCATCACAATGTTCCATGGCCTCTGTCATCACCATGCTCCATGGTCTTTCTCATAACAATGCTCTATGACCCCTGTCATCACAATGCTTGATGACCATTGTCATCACAATGCTCCAAGGCCCCTGTCATCACAATGCCTCATGGTCTTTGTAATCACAAAGCTCAATGACCAATGTCATCACAGTGCTCCATGCCGTTGTCATCACAATGCTCCATGGTCCCTGTAATCACAATGCTCCATACTCTTGTCATCACAATGTTCCTTGGCCTTTGTCATCACAGTGCTCCATGATACCTTTAATCAAAATTCTACATGACCACTCTCATCACAACGCCAAATGACCAATGTCATCACAATGCCCCATGACACGTATCATCACAATTCGCCTTGGCCCTTGTCATCTCAATGCTGTATGAAACGTGTCATCAGTAGCTCCCAAGACCCTTGTCATCACAATGCTCCATGAACTCTGTTATCTCAATGTTCCATGGCCTTTGTATTCACAATGCTCCATTGTCCCGATAATCGCGTTGCTCCATGAACACTTTCATCACAATGCTCCTTGACCACTCTCACCATAATGCCCCATGACGTCTCTCATCACTGTGCTCCAAGGCCACTCTCATCAAAATGCTCCATGATCTGTGTCAGCACAATATTGCATGACACTTGTCATCACAATGCTCCATGATCCCTCTAATCACAATGATCCCTGCCAATTTCATCACAATGACCCAAGTCTCCTGTAATCACAATGCTCCATGCCCTTGTCATTACAATGCTCCAGGTCTGTTGTCATCACCATGCTTCATGCCCGTGTCATCACAATGCTCCATGAATCTTGTCTTCACAATGCTCCATGGCCCATGTCATCACAATGCTCCATGACCCCTCTCATCACAATGCTCTATGGCCTTTGTCATCACAATGCTCCGTGACCCCCGTCAACACAATGCCTGATGACCCCTGTCATCAAAATGCTAAATGGCACTTGTCATCACAATGCTCTATGATGCCTGTCATCACTATTCTCCATGTCACTTGTTATCACAAGGCTCCATGGCCCCTATACTCCCAGTACTCCATGACCCCTTTCATCACAATGCCCAATGTCACCTCTGATCACAATTCTCAATGGCATTTGTCATCACGATGCTCCATGACACCTGTCATCACAATGCTCCATGAGACTTGTCATCACAATGCTCCATGGCCCCTCTCATTACTGTGCTCCATAATAACTTTAATCACATTTCTAGATGACCACTGCCATCACAATGCCCCATGACATTGTCATCACAATTCGCCATGACCATTGTCATCACAATGCTCCATGAACCATGTCATCACAGGGTCCCAGGACACTTGTCCTCACAATGATCCATTACCACTTTCATCACAATGCTCCATGACCACTGTCATCTCAATGCTCCATGGCCTTTGTATTCACAATGCTCCATGGCCCCTGTAATCACAGTGCTCCATAACACCTTTCATCATAATGCTCCATGACCACTGCCATCTCAATGCCTCATGACGCCTGTCATCACAATTCTCCAAGGCCCCTCTCATCACAGTGCTCCATGACACTTGTCATCCCATTGCTCCATAACACCTGTCATCACAGTGTTCCCTGCCCATGTCATCAAAATGCTCCATGTCCCCTATAATCACAATGCTCCATGCCTTTTTCCTCACAAAGCTCCAGAATTTTGTCATCACAATGTTCCATGACCGTGGCATCCCGATGCTCTATGGCCCTTGTCATCACAATGCTCCAGAATTCTTGTCATCACAATGTTCCATGAACGTGTCATCACAATGCTACATGACCCTGGTCATCACAGTTCTCCATGACCTTTGTCATCACAATGCTCTATGTCACTTTTCATCACAATTCTCAATGACCACTTTAATCACTATGCTCGCTGACCATTTTCATCACATTTCTCTATTGTCATTACAATTCCCCATGGCCCCTTTCTTCACAATTCTCCATGATGCCTGTCATCACAATGCTCCATGGCTTTTGTTATCACAATGTTCCAGGACCAGTTTCATCACAATACTCCATCCCCCTTGTCATCACAGTGCACAATGAAAGCTTTCATTACAATGCTCCATGACACTTGTCATCACAATGCTCCATGGCCTTTATCGTCACAATGCTCCCAGGCACTTTTCATCACGATATTCCATGAAAACGTTCATCACATTGCTCCATGACCATTGTCATCACAATAGTCCATACCCATGTCAACACAATGCTGCATAATCCCTGTCATCCCAATTCTCCATGACTGCTGTCATCACAATAATCCAGGACAATTTTCATAACAATGCTTCATGCCCCCAGTCATCACAGTGCTCCATGATACCTTTCATCACAATTCCTAGATGATCAATGTCATCACAATGCCCCATGACACCTGTTATCACAATTCGCTATGACCCTTGTCATCACAATACTCGATGAACCGTGTCATCACAGTGTTCCAGGACACATGTCATCACAATGATCCATTAATATTTTCATCACAATTCTCCAATACACCTGTCATCACAATGCTCCATGTACCCTCTTATCATATTGCTCCATGATCTCTTTCATCACAATGCTCCATGACCACTGTCATCACCATACCTCAAGACGCCTGTCATCTCAGTGCTCCATGGCCCCTTTCATCAAAAGGCTCCATGAACCCAGTCATCACAATGTTCCCTGCCCTCTTCATCACAATGCTCCATGGGCCCTGTCATCACAATGCTCCATGCCCTTGTCATCAAAATTCTCCAGAACTCTTGTCATCATAATGTTCCATGCCAATGTCATCAAAATGTCCCATGACACTTGTCATCACAATGCTCCATGGCCTTTGTCATCACAATGTTCCATGGCCCCTGTCATCACAGTGCTCCTTGATACCTTTCATCACAATTCTACATGACCACTGTCATCACAATGCCCCATTTCAGATGTCATCACAATTCGCCATGGTCCTTGTCATAACAATGCTCCATGAACCGTGTCATCACAAGGTTTCAGGACACTTGTCATCACAATGATCCATGATCACTTTCATCACAATGCTCCATGAACCCTGTCATCTCAATGCTCCATAGCCTTTGTATTCACAATGCTCCATGGCCCCTGTAATCACAGTGCTCCATGACCCCTTTCATCACAATGCTCCAAGACCGCTGTCATCACAATGCCCCATGACGCCTGCCACCACCAATCTCCAAGGGCTCCCTTACCAAAAAGCTCCATGATCCCTGTCAGTACAATGTTCCATGATACTTTTCATCACAATGCTCCATGACCCCTGTCATCACAAAGTTCTCTGCCCATATCATCACAATGCTACTTGTCACCTTTCATCACAATGCTCCATGCCCTTTCATCACAATGCTCCAGATTTCTTGTCATCACAATGTTCCTTGACCGTGTCATCACAATGCTCCATGACCCGTGTCATCACAAAGCTCCATGACCCCTGGCATCACAATGATCCATGATTCCTTTCCTCACAGTGCTCCAGTACCCTTTTCATCACAATGCTCCATGCCATTGTCAGCACAATGCTACTTGGACACTGTCATCAAAATGCTCCATCCCCTTTTCATCACAATGCTCCAGATATCCTATCATTACAATGCTCCATGCCCGTGTCAACACAATGCTCCATGACCCCTGTCATCAAAATGCTTGATGAAACTTGTTATCAGAATGTTCCATGACCCCTGTCATCAAAATGATCCCTGACCGTTGTCATCGCAATGCTGCATGATACCTTTCATCCCAATCCTCTGTGACCGCTGTCATCACAATGCTCCAGGACAACTTTCATCACAATGTTCCATGCCCTGGTCATCAAAATGCTCCAGAACTCTTGTCATCATAATGCTCCATGCCAATGTCATCAAAATGCCCCATGACACTTGTCATCACAATGCTCCATGGCCTTTGTCATCACAATGTTCCATGGCCCCTGTCATCAGAGTGCTCCATGTTACCTTTCAATACAATTCTACATGACTACTGTCAGCACAATGCCCCATGACAGATGATACCACAATTCGCCATGGTCCTTGTCATCACAATGCTCCATGAACTGTGTCATCACAAGGTTCCAGGACACTTGTCATCACAATGATCCATGATCACTTTCATCACAATGCTCCATGAACCCTGTCATCTCAATGCTCCATGGCCTTTGTATTCACAATGCTCCATGGCCCCTGTAATCACAGAGCTCCATGACCCGTTTCATCCCAATGCTCCAAGACCGCTGTCATCACAATGCCCCATGACGCCTGCCTTCACAAATCTCCACGACCTCTCTTACCAAAAAGCTCCATGATCCCTGTCAGTACAATGTTCCATGACACTTTTTATCACAATGCTCCATGACCCCTGTCATCAAAAAGTTCTCTGCCCATATCGTCACAATGCTCCTTGTCACCTTTCATCACAATGCACCATGCCCTTTCATCACAATGCTCCAGAATTCTTGTCATCGCAATGTTCCTTGACCGTGTCATCACAATGCTCCATGACCCTTGTCATCACAAAGCTCCATGACCCCTGTCATCACAATGATCCATGATTCCTTTCCTCACAGTGCTCCAGTACCCTTTTCATCACAATGCTCCATGCCATTGTCAGCACAATTCTCCTTGGACCCTGTCATCAAAATGCTCCATCCCCTTTTCATCACAATGCTCCAGATATCCTATCATTACAATGCTCCATGCTCGTGTCAACACAATGCTCCATGACCCCTGTCATCAAAATGCTTTATGAACTTTGTTATCAAAATGTTCCATGACCCCTGTCATCAAAATGATCCATGACCGTTGTCATCACAATGCTGCATGATACCTTTCATCCCAATTCTCTGTGACCGCTGTCATCACAATGCTCCAGGACAACTTTCATCACAATGCTCCATGACCCCTGTCATCACAACGTTCCATGAAAGTTGTCATCAAAATGCTCCATGACCCCGGTCACCACAAGGTTCCCTGCCCTTGTCATCACAATGGTACATGGCCTGGTCATCACAATGTTCCATGGCCTCTGTCATCACCATGCTCCATGGTCTTTCTCATCACAATGCTCTATGACCCCTGTCATCACAATGCTTGATGACCATTGTCATCACAATGCTCCAAGGCCCCTGTCATCACAATGCCTCATGGTCTTTGTAATCACAATGCTCAATGACCAATGTCATCACAGTGCTCCATGCCGTTGTCATCACAATGCTCCATGGTCCCTGTAATCACAATGCTCCATACCCTTGTCATCACAATGCTCCAGAACACTTGTCATCATAATGCTCCATTCCCGTGTCATCACATTGCTGAATGACACTTGTCATCACAATGTTCCTTGGCCTTTGTCATCACAGTGCTCCATGATACCTTTAATCAAAATTCTACATGACCACTCTCATCACAATGCAAGATGACCAATGTCATCACAATGCCCCATGACACGTGTCATCACAATTCGCCTTGGCCCTTGTCATCTCAATGCTGTATGAAACGTGTCATCAGTAGCTCCCAAGACCCTTGTCATCACAATGCTCCATGAACTCTGTTATCTCAATGTTCCATGGCCTTTGTATTCACAATGCTCCATTGTCCCGATAATCGCGTTGCTCCATGAACACTTTCATCACAATGCTCCTTGACCACTGTCACCATAATGCCCCATGACGTCTCTCATCACTGTGCTCCAAGGCCACTCTCATCAAAATGCTCCATGATCTGTGTCAGCACAATATTGCATGACACTTGTCATCACAATGCTCCATGATCCCTCTAATCACAATGATCCCTGCCAATTTCATCACAATGACCCAAGTCTCCTGTAATCACAATGCTCCATGCCCTTGTCATCACAATGCTCCAGGTCTGTTGTCATCACCATGCTTCATGCCCGTGTCATCACAATGCTCCATGAATCTTGTCTTCACAATGCTCCATGGCCCATGTCATCACAATGCTCCATGACCCCTCTCATCACAATGCTCTATGGCCTTTGTCATCACAATGCTCCGTGACCCCCGTCAACACAATGCCTGATGACCCCTGTCATCAAAATGCTAAATGGCACTTGTCATCACAATGCTCTATGATGCCTGTCATCACTATTCTCCATGTCACTTGTTATCACAAGGCTCCATGGCCCCTGTACTCCCAGTACTCCATGACCCCTTTCATCACAATGCCCAATGTCACCTCTGATCACAATTCTCAATGGCATTTGTCATCACGATGCTCCATGACACCTGTCATCACAATGCTCCATGAGACTTGTCATCACAATGCTCCATGGCCCCTCTCATTCCTGTGCTCCATAATAACTTTAATCACATTTCTAGATGACCACTGCCATCACAATGCCCCATGACATTGTCATCACAATTCGCCATGACCATTGTCATCACAATGCTCCATGAACCATGTCATCACAGGGTCCCAGGACACTTGGCATCACAATGATCCATTACCACTTTCATCACAATGCTCCATGACCACTGTCATCTCAATGCTCCATGGCCTTTGTATTCACAATGCTCCATGGCCCCTGTAATCACAGTGCTCCATAACACCTTTCATCATAATGCTCCATGACCACTGCCATCTCAATGCCTCATGACGCCTGTCATCACAATTCTCCAAGGCCCCTCTCATCACAGTGCTCCATGACACTTGTCATCCCATTGCTCCATAACACCTGTCATCACAGTGTTCCCTGCCCATGTCATCAAAATGCTCCATGTCCCCTATAATCACAATGCTCCATGCCTTTTTCCTCACAAAGCTCCAGAATTTTGTCATCACAATGTTCCATGACCGTGGCATCCCAATGCTCCATGGCCCTTGTCATCACAATGCTCCAGAATTCTTGTCATCACAATGTTCCATGAACGTGTCATCACAATGCTACATGACCCTGGTCATCACAGTTCTCCATGACCTTTGTCATCACAATGCTCTATGTCACTTTTCATCACAATTCTCAATGACCACTTTAATCACTATGCTCGCTGACCATTTTCATCACATTTCTCTATTGTCATTACAATTCCCCATGGCCCCTTTCTTCACAATTCTCCATGATGCCTGTCATCACAATGCTCCATGGCTTTTGTTATCACAATGTTCCAGGACCAGTTTCATCACAATACTCCATCCCCCTTGTCATCACAGTGCACAATGAAAGCTTTCATTACAATGCTCCATGACACTTGTCATCACAATGCTCCATGGCCTTTATCGTCACAATGCTCCCAGGCACTTTTCATCACGATATTCCATGAAAACGTTCATCACATTGCTCCATGACCATTGTCATCACAATAGTCCATACCCATGTCAACACAATGCTGCATAATCCCTGTCATCCCAATTCTCCATGACTGCTGTCATCACAATAATCCAGGACAATTTTCATAACAATGCTTCATGCCCCCAGTCATCACAGTGCTCCATGATACCTTTCATCACAATTCCTAGATGATCAATGTCATCACAATGCCCCATGACACCTGTTATCACAATTCGCTATGACCCTTGTCATCACAATACTCGATGAACCGTGTCATCACAGTGTTCCAGGACACATGTCATCACAATGATCCATTAATATTTTCATCACAATGCTCCAATACACCTGTCATCACAATGCTCCATGTCCCCTCTTATCATATTGCTCCATGATCTCTTTCATCACAATGCTCCATGACCACTGTCATCACCATACCTCAAGACGCCTGTCATCTCAGTGCTCCATGGCCCCTTTCATCACAAGGCTCCATGAACCCAGTCATCACAATGTTCCCTGCCCTCTTCGTCACAATGCTCCATGGGCCCTGTCTTCACAATGCTCCATGCCCTTGTCATCAAAATTCTCCAGAACTCTTGTCATCATAATGTTCCATGCCAATGTCATCAAAATGTCCCATGACACTTGTCATCACAATGCTCCATGGCCTTTGTCATCACAATGTTCCATGGCCCCTGTCATCACAGTGCTCCTTGATACCTTTCATCACAATTCTACATGACCACTGTCATCACAATGCCCCATTTCAGATGTCATCACAATTCGCCATGGTCCTTGTCATAACAATGCTCCATGAACCGTGTCATCACAAGGTTTCAGGACACTTGTCATCACAATGATCCATGATCACTTTCATCACAATGCTCCATGAACCCTGTCATCTCAATGCTCCATAGCCTTTGTATTCACAATGCTCCATGGCCCCTGTAATCACAGTGCTCCATGACCCCTTTCATCACAATGCTCCAAGACCGCTGTCATCACAATGCCCCATGACGCCTGCCACCACCAATCTCCAAGGGCTCCCTTACCAAAAAGCTCCATGATCCCTGTCAGTACAATGTTCCATGACACTTTTCATCACAATGCTCCATGACCCCTGTCATCACAAAGTTCTCTGCCCATATCATCACAATGCTACTTGTCACCTTTCATCACAATGCTCCATGCCCTTTCATCACAATGCTCCAGATTTCTTGTCATCACAATGTTCCTTGACCGTGTCATCACAATGCTCCATGACCCGTGTCATCACAAAGCTCCATGACCCCTGGCATCACAATGATCCATGATTCCTTTCCTCACAGTGCTCCAGTACCCTTTTCATCACAATGCTCCATGCCATTGTCAGCACAATGCTACTTGGACACTGTCATCAAAATGCTCCATCCCCTTTTCATCACAATGCTCCAGATATCCTATCATTACAATGCTCCATGCCCGTGTCAACACAATGCTCCATGACCCCTGTCATCAAAATGCTTGATGAAACTTGTTATCAGAATGTTCCATGACCCCTGTCATCAAAATGATCCCTGACCGTTGTCATCGCAATGCTGCATGATACCTTTCATCCCAATCCTCTGTGACCGCTGTCATCACAATGCTCCAGGACAACTTTCATCACAATGCTCCATGCCCTGGTCATCAAAATGCTCCAGAACTCTTGTCATCATAATGCTCCATGCCAATGTCATCAAAATGCCCCATGACACTTGTCATCACAATGCTCCATGGCCTTTGTCATCACAATGTTCCATGGCCCCTGTCATCAGAGTGCTCCATGTTACCTTTCAATACAATTCTACATGACCAGTGTCATCACGATGCCCCATGACAGATGATACCACAATTCGCCATGGTCCTTGTTATCACAATGCTCCATGAACTGTGTCATCACAAGGTTTCAGGACACTTGTCTTCACAATGATCCATGATCACATTCATCACAATGCTCCATGAACCCTGTCATCTCAATGCTCCATGGCCTTTGTATTCACAATGCTCCATGGCCCCTGTAATCACAGAGCTCCATGACCCCTTTCATCCCAATGCTCCAAGACCGCTGTCATCACAATGCCCCATGACGCCTGCCTTCACAAATCTCCAAGACCTCTCTTACCAAAAAGCTCCATGATCCCTGTCAGTACAATGTTCCATGACACTTTTTATCACAATGCTCCATGACCCCTGTCATCAAAAAGTTCTCTGCCCATATCGTCACAATGCTCCTTGTCACCTTTCATCACAATGCACCATGCCCTTTCATCACAATGCTCCAGAATTCTTGTCATCGCAATGTTCCTTGACCGTGTCATCACAATGCTCCATGACCCGTGTCATCACAAAGCTCCATGACCCCTGGCATCACAATGATCCATGATTCCTTTCCTCACAGTGCTCCAGTACCCTTTTCATCACAATGCTCCATGCCATTGTCAGCACAATTCTCCTTGGACCCTGTCATCAAAATGCTCCATCCCCTTTTCATCACAATGCTCCAGATATCCTATCATTACAATGCTCCATGCTCGTGTCAACACAATGCTCCATGACCCCTGTCATCAAAATGCTTTATGAACCTTGTTATCAGAATGTTCCATGACCCCTGTCATCAAAATGATCCATGACCGTTGTCATCACAATGCTGCATGATACCTTTCATCCCAATTCTCTGTGACCGCTGTCATCACAATGCTCCAGGACAACTTTCATCACAATGCTCCATGACCCCTGTCATCACAACGTTCCATGAAAGTTGTCATCAAAATGCTCCATGACCCCGGTCACCACAAGGTTCCCTGCCCTTGTCATCACAATGGTACATGGCCTGGTCATCACAATGTTCCATGGCCTCTGTCATCACCATGCTCCATGGTCTTTCTCATCACAATTCTCTATGACCCCTGTCATCACAATGCTTGATGACCATTGTCATCACAATGCTCCAAGGCCCCTGTCATCACAATGCCTCATGGTCTTTGTAATCACAATGCTCAATGACCAATGTCATCACAGTGCTCCATGCCATTGTCATCACAATGCTCCATGGTCCCTGTAATCACAATGCTCCATACCCTTGTCATCACAATGCTCCAGAACACTTGTCATCATAATGCTCCATTCCCGTGTCATCACATTGCTTAATGACACTTGTCATCACAATGTTCCTTGGCCTTTGTCATCACAGTGCTCCATGATACCTTTAATCAAAATTCTACATGACCACTCTCATCACAATGCAAGATGACCAATGTCATCACAATGCCCCATGACACGTGTCATCACAATTCGCCTTGGCCCTTGTCATCTCAATGCTGTATGAAACGTGTCATCAGTAGCTCCCAAGACCCTTGTCATCACAATGCTCCATGAACTCTGTTATCTCAATGTTCCATGGCCTTTGTATTCACAATGCTCCATTGTCCCGATAATCGCGTTGCTCCATGAACACTTTCATCACAATGCTCCTTGACCACTGTCACCATAATGCCCCATGACGTCTCTCATCACTGTGCTCCAAGGCCACTCTCATCAAAATGCTCCATGATCTGTGTCAGCACAATATTGCATGACACTTGTCATCACAATGCTCCATGATCCCACTAATCACAATGATCCCTGCCAATTTCATCACAATGACCCAAGTCTCCTGTAATCACAATGCTCCATGCCCTTGTCATCACAATGCTCCAGGTCTGTTGTCATCACCATGCTTCATGCCCGTGTCATCACAATGCTCCATGAATCTTGTCTTCACAATGCTCCATGGCCCATGTCATCACAATGCTCCATGACCCCTCTCATCACAATGCTCTATGGCCTTTGTCATCACAATGCTCCGTGACCCCCGTCAACACAATGCCTGATGACACCTGTCATCAAAATGCTAAATGGCACTTGTCATCACAATGCTCTATGATGCCTGTCATCACTATTCTCCATGTCACTTGTTATCACAAGGCTCCATGGCCCCTGTACTCCCAGTACTCCATGACCCCTTTCATCACAATGCCCAATGTCACCTCTGATCACAATTCTCAATGGCATTTGTCATCACGATGCTCCATGACACCTGTCATCACAATGCTCCATGAGACTTGTCATCACAATGCTCCATGGCCCCTCTCATTCCTGTGCTCCATAATAACTTTAATCACATTTCTAGATGACCACTGCCATCACAATGCCCCATGACATTGTCATCACAATTCGCCATGACCATTGTCATCACAAGGCTCCATGAACCATGTCTTCACAGGGTCCCAGGACACTTGTCATCACAATGATCCATTACCACTTTCATCACAATGCTCCATGACCACTGTCATCTCAATGCTCCATGGCCTTTGTATTCACAATGCTCCATGGCCCCTGTAATCACAGTGCTCCATAACACCTTTCATCATAATGCTCCATGACCACTGCCATCTCAATGCCTCATGACGCCTGTCATCACAATTCTCCAAGGCCCCTCTCATCACAGTGCTCCATGACACTTGTCATCCCATTGCTCCATAACACCTGTCATCACAGTGTTCCCTGCCCATGTCATCAAAATGCTCCATGTCCCCTATAATCACAATGCTCCATGCCTTTTTCCTCACAAAGCTCCAGAATTTTGTCATCACAATGTTCCATGACCGTGGCATCCCAATGCTCCATGGCCCTTGTCATCACAATGCTCCAGAATTCTTGTCATCACAATGTTCCATGAACGTGTCATCACAATGCTACATGACCCTGGTCATCACAGTTCTCCATGACCTTTGTCATCACAATGCTCTATGTCACTTTTCATCACAATTCTCAATGACCACTTTAATCACTATGCTCGCTGACCATTTTCATCACATTTCTCTATTGTCATTACAATTCCCCATGGCCCCTTTCTTCACAATTCTCCATGATGCCTGTCATCACAATGCTCCATGGCTTTTGTTATCACAATGTTCCAGGACCAGTTTCATCACAATACTCCATCCCCCTTGTCATCACAGTGCACAATGAAAGCTTTCATTACAATGCTCCATGACACTTGTCATCACAATGCTCCATGGCCTTTATCGTCACAATGCTCCCAGGCACTTTTCATCACGATATTCCATGAAAACGTTCATCACATTGCTCCATGACCATTGTCATCACAATAGTCCATACCCATGTCAACACAATGCTGCATAATCCCTGTCATCCCAATTCTCCATGACTGCTGTCATCACAATAATCCAGGACAATTTTCATAACAATGCTTCATGCCCCCAGTCATCACAGTGCTCCATGATACCTTTCATCACAATTCCTAGATGATCAATGTCATCACAATGCCCCATGACACCTGTTATCACAATTCGCTATGACCCTTGTCATCACAATACTCGATGAACCGTGTCATCACAGTGTTCCAGGACACATGTCATCACAATGATCCATTAATATTTTCATCACAATGCTCCAATACACCTGTCATCACAATGCTCCATGTCCCCTCTTATCATATTGCTCCATGATCTCTTTCATCACAATGCTCCATGACCACTGTCATCACCATACCTCAAGACGCCTGTCATCTCAGTGCTCCATGGCCCCTTTCATCACAAGGCTCCATGAACCCAGTCATCACAATGTTCCCTGCCCTCTTCGTCACAATGCTCCATGGGCCCTGTCATCACAATGCTCCATGCCCTTGTCATCAAAATTCTCCAGAACTCTTGTCATCATAATGTTCCATGCCAATGTCATCAAAATGTCCCATGACACTTGTCATCACAATGCTCCATGGCCTTTGTCATCACAATGTTCCATGGCCCCTGTCATCACAGTGCTCCTTGATACCTTTCATCACAATTCTACATGACCACTGTCATCACAATGCCCCATTTCAGATGTCATCACAATTCGCCATGGTCCTTGTCATAACAATGCTCCATGAACCGTATCATCACAAGGTTTCAGGACACTTGTCATCACAATGATCCATGATCACTTTCATCACAATGCTCCATGAACCCTGTCATCTCAATGCTCCATAGCCTTTGTATTCACAATGCTCCATGGCCCCTGTAATCACAGTGCTCCATGACCCCTTTCATCACAATGCTCCAAGACCGCTGTCATCACAATGCCCCATGACGCCTGCCACCACCAATCTCCAAGGGCTCCCTTACCAAAAAGCTCCATGATCCCTGTCAGTACAATGTTCCATGACACTTTTCATCACAATGCTCCATGACCCCTGTCATCACAAAGTTCTCTGCCCATATCATCACAATGCTACTTGTCACCTTTCATCACAATGCTCCATGCCCTTTCATCACAATGCTCCAGATTTCTTGTCATCACAATGTTCCTTGACCGTGTCATCACAATGCTCCATGACCCGTGTCATCACAAAGCTCCATGACCCCTGGCATCACAATGATCCATGATTCCTTTCCTCACAGTGCTCCAGTACCCTTTTCATCACAATGCTCCATGCCATTGTCAGCACAATGCTACTTGGACACTGTCATCAAAATGCTCCATCCCCTTTTCATCACAATGCTCCAGATATCCTATCATTACAATGCTCCATGCCCATGTCAACACAATGCTCCATGACCCCTGTCATCAAAATGCTTGAAGAAACTTCTTATCAGAATGTTCCATGACCCCTGTCATCAAAATGATCCCTGACCGTTGTCATCGCAATGCTGCATGATACCTTTCATCCCAATCCTCTGTGACCGCTGTCATCACAATGCTCCAGGACAACTTTCATCACAATGCTCCATGCCCTGGTCATCAAAATGCTCCAGAACTCTTGTCATCATAATGCTCCATGCCAATGTCATCAAAATGCGACATGACACTTGTCATCACAATGCTCCATGGCCTTTGTCATCACAATGTTCCATGGCCCCTGTCATCACAGTGCTCCATGTTACCTTTCAATACAATTCTACATGACCAGTGTCATCACGATGCCCCATGACAGATGATACCACAATTCGCCATGGTCCTTGTCATCACAATGCTCCATGAACTGTGTCATCACAAGGTTTCAGGACACTTGTCTTCACAATGATCCATGATCACATTCATCACAATGCTCCATGAACCCTGTCATCTCAATGCTCCATGGCCTTTGTATTCACAATGCTCCATGGCCCCTGTAATCACAGAGCTCCATGACCCCTTTCATCCCAATGCTCCAAGACCGCTGTCATCACAATGCCCCATGACGCCTGCCTTCACAAATCTCCAAGACCTCTCTTACCAAAAAGCTCCATGATCCCTGTCAGTACAATGTTCCATGACACTTTTTATCACAATGCTCCATGACCCCTGTCATCAAAAAGTTCTCTGCCCATATCGTCACAATGCTCCTTGTCACCTTTCATCACAATGCACCATGCCCTTTCATCACAATGCTCCAGAATTCTTGTCATCGCAATGTTCCTTGACCGTGTCATCACAATGCTCCATGACCCGTGTCATCACAAAGCTCCATGACCCCTGTCATCACAATGATCCATGATTCCTTTCCTCACAGTGCTCCAGTACCCTTTTCATCACAATGCTCCATGCCATTGTCAGCACAATTCTCCTTGGACCCTGTCATCAAAATGCTCCATCCCCTTTTCATCACAATGCTCCAGATATCCTATCATTACAATGCTCCATGCTCGTGTCAACACAATGCTCCATGACCCCTGTCATCAAAATGCTTTATGAACCTTGTTATCAGAATGTTCCATGACCCCTGTCATCCAAATGATCCATGACCGTTGTCATCACAATGCTGCATGATACCTTTCATCCCAATTCTCTGTGACCGCTGTCATCACAATGCTCCAGGACAACTTTCATCACAATGCTCCATGACCCCTGTCATCACAACGTTCCATGAAAGTTGTCATCAAAATGCTCCATGACCCCGGTCACCACAAGGTTCCCTGACCTTGTCATCACAATGGTACATGGCCTGGTCATCACAATGTTCCATGGCCTCTGTCATCACCATGCTCCATGGTCTTTCTCATCACAATGCTCTATGACCCCTGTCATCACAATGCTTGATGACCATTGTCATCACAATGCTCCAAGGCCACTGTCATCACAATGCCTCCTGGTCTTTGTAATCACAATGCTCAATGACCAATGTCATCACAGTGCTCCATGCCGTTGTCATCACAATGCTCCATGGTCCCTGTAATCACAATGCTCCATACCCTTGTCATCACAATGCTCCAGAACACTTGTCATCATAATGCTCCATTCCCGTGTCATCACATTGCTGAATGACACTTGTCATCACAATGTTCCTTGGCCTTTGTCATCACAGTGCTCCATGATACCTTTAATCAAAATTCTACATGACCACTCTCATCACAATGCAAGATGACCAATGTCATCACAATGCCCCATGACACGTGTCATCACAATTCGCCTTGGCCCTTGTCATCTCAATGCTGTATGAAACGTGTCATCAGTAGCTCCCAAGACCCTTGTCATCACAATGCTCCATGAACTCTGTTATCTCAATGTTCCATGGCCTTTGTATTCACAATGCTCCATTGTCCCGATAATCGCGTTGCTCCATGAACACTTTCATCACAATGCTCCTTGACCACTGTCACCATAATGCCCCATGACGTCTCTCATCACTGTGCTCCAAGGCCACTCTCATCAAAATGCTCCATGATCTGTGTCAGCACAATATTGCATGACACTTGTCATCACAATGCTCCATGATCCCTCTAATCACAATGATCCCTGCCAATTTCATCACAATGACCCAAGTCTCCTGTAATCACAATGCTCCATGCCCTTGTCATCACAATGCTCCAGATCTGTTGTCATCACCATGCTTCATGCCCGTGTCATCACAATGCTCCATGAATCTTGTCTTCACAATGCTCCATGGCCCATGTCATCACAATGCTCCATGACCCCTCTCATCACAATGCTCTATGGCCTTTGTCATCACAATGCTCCGTGACCCCCGTCAACACAATGCCTGATGACCCCTGTCATCAAAATGCTAAATGGCACTTGTCATCACAATGCTCTATGATGCCTGTCATCACTATTCTCCATGTCACTTGTTATCACAAGGCTCCATGGCCCCTGTACTCCCAGTACTCCATGACCCCTTTCATCACAATGCCCAATGTCACCTCTGATCACAATTCTCAATGGCATTTGTCATCACGATGCTCCATGACACCTGTCATCACAATGCTCCATGAGACTTGTCATCACAATGCTCCATGGCCCCTCTCATTCCTGTGCTCCATAATAACTTTAATCACATTTCTAGATGACCACTGCCATCACAATGCCCCATGACATTGTCATCACAATTCGCCATGACCATTGTCATCACAATGCTCCATGAACCATGTCTTCACAGGGTCCCAGGACACTTGTCATCACAATGATCCATTACCACTTTCATCACAATGCTCCATGACCACTGTCATCTCAATGCTCCATGGCCTTTGTATTCACAATGCTCCATGGCCCCTGTAATCACAGTGCTCCATAACACCTTTCATCATAATGCTCCATGACCACTGCCATCTCAATGCCTCATGACGCCTGTCATCACAATTCTCCAAGGCCCCTCTCATCACAGTGCTCCATGACACTTGTCATCCCATTGCTCCATAACACCTGTCATCACAGTGTTCCCTGCCCATGTCATCAAAATGCTCCATGTCCCCTATAATCACAATGCTCCATGCCTTTTTCCTCACAAAGCTCCAGAATTTTGTCATCACAATGTTCCATGACCGTGGCATCCCAATGCTCCATGGCCCTTGTCATCACAATGCTCCAGAATTCTTGTCATCACAATGTTCCATGAACGTGTAATCACAATGCTCCATGACCCCTGTCATCACAAAGTTCTCTGCCCATATCATCACAATGCTACTTGTCACCTTTCATCACAATGCTCCATGCCCTTTCATCACAATGCTCCAGATTTCTTGTCATCACAATGTTCCTTGACCGTGTCATCACAATGCTCCATGACCCGTGTCATCACAAAGCTCCATGACCCCTGGCATCACAATGATCCATGATTCCTTTCCTCACAGTGCTCCAGTACCCTTTTCATCACAATGCTCCATGCCATTGTCAGCACAATGCTACTTGGACACTGTCATCAAAATGCTCCATCCCCTTTTCATCACAATGCTCCAGATATCCTATCATTACAATGCTCCATGCCCGTGTCAACACAATGCTCCATGACCCCTGTCATCAAAATGCTTGATGAAACTTGTTATCAGAATGTTCCATGACCCCTGTCATCAAAATGATCCCTGACCGTTGTCATCGCAATGCTGCATGATACCTTTCATCCCAATCCTCTGTGACCGCTGTCATCACAATGCTCCAGGACAACTTTCATCACAATGTTCCATGCCCTGGTCATCAAAATGCTCCAGAACTCTTGTCATCATAATGCTCCATGCCAATGTCATCAAAATGCCCCATGACACTTGTCATCACAATGCTCCATGGCCTTTGTCATCACAATGTTCCATGGCCCCTGTCATCAGAGTGCTCCATGTTACCTTTCAATACAATTCTACATGACCACTGTCATCACAATGCCCCATGACAGATGATACCACAATTCGCCATGGTCCTTGTCATCACAATGCTCCATGAACTGTGTCATCACAAGGTTCCAGGACACTTGTCATCACAATGATCCATGATCACTTTCATCACAATGCTCCATGAACCCTGTCATCTCAATGCTCCATGGCCTTTGTATTCACAATGCTCCATGGCCCCTGTAATCACAGAGCTCCATGACCCCTTTCATCCCAATGCTCCAAGACCGCTGTCATCACAATGCCCCATGACGCCTGCCTTCACAAATCTCCACGACCTCTCTTACCAAAAAGCTCCATGATCCCTGTCAGTACAATGTTCCATGACACTTTTTATCACAATGCTCCATGACCCCTGTCATCAAAAAGTTCTCTGCCCATATCGTCACAATGCTCCTTGTCACCTTTCATCACAATGCACCATGCCCTTTCATCACAATGCTCCAGAATTCTTGTCATCGCAATGTTCCTTGACCGTGTCATCACAATGCTCCATGACCCTTGTCATCACAAAGCTCCATGACCCCTGGCATCACAATGATCCATGATTCCTTTCCTCACAGTGCTCCAGTACCCTTTTCATCACAATGCTCCATGCCATTGTCAGCACAATTCTCCTTGGACCCTGTCATCAAAATGCTCCATCCCCTTTTCATCACAATGCTCCAGATATCCTATCATTACAATGCTCCATGCTCGTGTCTACACAATGCTCCATGACCCCTGTCATCAAAATGCTTTATGAACCTTGTTATCAGAATGTTCCATGATCCCTGTCATCAAAATGATCCATGACCGTTGTCATCACAATGCTGCATGATACCTTTCATCCCAATTCTCTGTGACCGCTGTCATCACAATGCTCCAGGACAACTTTCATCACAATGCTCCATGATCCCTGTCATCACAACGTTCCATGAAAGTTGTCATCAAAATGCTCCATGACCCCGGTCACCACAAGGTTCCCTGCCCTTGTCATCACAATGGTACATGGCCTGGTCATCACAATGTTCCATGGCCTCTGTCATCACCATGCTCCATGGTCTTTCTCATCACAATGCTCTATGACCCCTGTCATCACAATGCTTGATGACCATTGTCATCACAATGCTCCAAGGCCCCTGTCATCACAATGCCTCCTGGTCTTTGTAATCACAATGCTCAATGACCAATGTCATCACAGTGCTCCATGCCGTTGTCATCACAATGCTCCATGGTCCCTGTAATCACAATGCTCCATACCCTTGTCATCACAATGCTCCAGAACACTTGTCATCATAATGCTCCATTCCCGTGTCATCACATTGCTGAATGACACTTGTCATCACAATGTTCCTTGGCCTTTGTCATCACAGTGCTCCATGATACCTTTAATCAAAATTCTACATGACCACTCTCATCACAATGCAAGATGACCAATGTCATCACAATGCCCCATGACACGTGTCATCACAATTCGCCTTGGCCCTTGTCATCTCAATGCTGTATGAAACGTGTCATCAGTAGCTCCCAAGACCCTTGTCATCACAATGCTCCATGAACTCTGTTATCTCAATGTTCCATGGCCTTTGTATTCACAATGCTCCATTGTCCCGATAATCGCGTTGCTCCATGAACACTTTCATCACAATGCTCCTTGACCACTGTCACCATAATGCCCCATGACGTCTCTCATCACTGTGCTCCAAGGCCACTCTCATCAAAATGCTCCATGATCTGTGTCAGCACAATATTGCATGACACTTGTCAACACAATGCTCCATGATCCCTCTAATCACAATGATCCCTGCCAATTTCATCACAATGACCCAAGTCTCCTGTAATCACAATGCTCCATGCCCTTGTCATCACAATGCTCCAGGTCTGTTGTCATCACCATGCTTCATGCCCGTGTCATCACAATGCTCCATGAATCTTGTCTTCACAATGCTCCATGGCCCATGTCATCACAATGCTCCATGACCCCTCTCATCACAATGCTCTATGGCCTTTGTCATCACAATGCTCCGTGACCCCCGTCAACACAATGCCTGATGACCCCTGTCATCAAAATGCTAAATGGAACTTGTCATCACAATGCTCTATGATGCCTGTCATCACTATTCTCCATGTCACTTGTTATCACAAGGCTCCATGGCCCCTGTACTCCCAGTACTCCATGACCCCTTTCATCACAATGCCCAATGTCACCTCTGATCACAATTCTCAATGGCATTTGTCATCACGATGCTCCATGACACCTGTCATCACAATGCTCCATGAGACTTGTCATCACAATGCTCCATGGCCCCTCTCATTACTGTGCTCCATAATAACTTTAATCACATTTCTAGATGACCACTGCCATCACAATGCCCCATGACATTGTCATCACAATTCGTCATGACCATTGTCATCACAATGCTCCATGAACCATGTCATCACAGCGTCCCAGGACACTTGTCCTCACAATGATCCATTACCACTTTCATCACAATGCTCCATGACCACTGTCATCTCAATGCTCCATGGCCTTTGTATTCACAATGCTCCATGGCCCCTGTAATCACAGTGCTCCATAACACCTTTCATCATAATGCTCCATGACCACTGCCATCTCAATGCCTCATGACGCCTGTCATCACAATTCTCCAAGGCCCCTCTCATCACAGTGCTCCATGACACTTGTCATCCCATTGCTCCATAACACCTGTCATCACAGTGTTCCCTGCCCATGTCATCAAAATGCTCCATGTCCCCTATAATCACAATGCTCCATGCCTTTTTCCTCACAAAGCTCCAGAATTTTGTCATCACAATGTTCCATGACCGTGGCATCACAATGCTCCATGGCCCTTGTCATCACAATGCTCCAGAATTCTTGTCATCACAATGTTCCATGAACGTGTCATCACAATGCTACATGACCCTGGTCATCACAGTTCTCCATGACCTTTGTCATCACAATGCTCTATGTCACTTTTCATCACAATTCTCAATGACCACTTTAATCACTATGCTCGCTGACCATTTTCATCACATTTCTCTATTGTCATTACAATTCCCCATGGCCCCTTTCTTCACAATTCTCCATGATGCCTGTCATCACAATGCTCCATGGCTTTTGTTATCACAATGTTCCAGGACCAGTTTCATCACAATACTCCATCCCCCTTGTCATCACAGTGCACAATGAAAGCTTTCATTACAATGCTCCATGACACTTGTCATCACAATGCTCCATGGCCTTTATCGTCACAATACTCCCAGCCACTTTTCATCACGATATTCCATGAAAACGTTCATCACATTGCTCCATGACCATTGTCATCACAATAGTCCATACCCATGTCAACACAATGCTGCATAATCCCTGTCATCCCAATTCTCCATGACTGCTGTCATCACAATAATCCAGGACAATTTTCATAACAATGCTTCATGCCCCCAGTCATCACAGTGCTCCATGATACCTTTCATCACAATTCCTAGATGATCAATGTCATCACAATGCCCCATGACACCTGTTATCACAATTCGCTATGACCCTTGTCATCACAATACTCGATGAACCGTGTCATCACAGTGTTCCAGGACACATGTCATCACAATGATCCATTAATATTTTCATCACAATGCTCCAATACACCTGTCATCACAATGCTCCATGTCCCCTCTTATCATATTGCTCCATGATCTCTTTCATCACAATGCTCCATGACCACTGTCATCACCATACCTCAAGACGCCTGTCATCTCAGTGCTCCATTGCCCCTTTCATCACAAGGCTCCATGAACCCAGTCATCACAATGTTCCCTGCCCTCTTCGTCACAATGCTCCATGGGCCCTGTCATCACAATGCTCCATGCCCTTGTCATCAAAATTCTCCAGAACTCTTGTCATCATAATGTTCCATGCCAATGTCATCAAAATGTCCCATGACACTTGTCATCACAATGCTCCATGGCCTTTGTCATCACAATGTTCCATGGCCCCTGTCAACACAGTGCTCCTTGATACCTTTCATCACAATTCTACATGACCACTGTCATCACAATGCCCCATTTCAGATGTCATCACAATTCGCCATGGTCCTTGTCATAACAATGCTCCATGAACCGTATCATCACAAGGTTTCAGGACACTTGTCATCACAATGATCCATGATCACTTTCATCACAATGCTCCATGAACCCTGTCATCTCAATGCTCCATAGCCTTTGTATTCACAATGCTCCATGGCCCCTGTAATCACAGTGCTCCATGACCCCTTTCATCACAATGCTCCAAGACCGCTGTCATCACAATGCCCCATGACGCCTGCCACCACCAATCTCCAAGGGCTCCCTTACCAAAAAGCTCCATGATCCCTGTCAGTACAATGTTCCATGACACTTTTCATCACAATGCTCCATGACCCCTGTCATCACAAAGTTCTCTGCCCATATCATCACAATGCTACTTGTCACCTTTCATCACAATGCTCCATGCCCTTTCATCACAATGCTCCAGATTTCTTGTCATCACAATGTTCCTTGACCGTGTCATCACAATGCTCCATGACCCGTGTCATCACAAAGCTCCATGACCCCTGGCATCACAATGATCCATGATTCCTTTCCTCACAGTGCTCCAGTACCCTTTTCATCACAATGCTCCATGCCATTGTCAGCACAATGCTACTTGGACACTGTCATCAAAATGCTCCATCCCCTTTTCATCACAATGCTCCAGATATCCTATCATTACAATGCTCCATGCCCGTGTCAACACAATGCTCCATGACCCCTGTCATCAAAATGCTTGATGAAACTTGTTATCAGAATGTTCCATGACCCCTGTCATCAAAATGATCCCTGACCGTTGTCATCGCAATGCTGCATGATACCTTTCATCCCAATCCTCTGTGACCACTGTCATCACAATGCTCCAGGACAACTTTCATCACAATGCTCCATGCAATGGTCATCAAAATGCTCCAGAACTCTTGTCATCATAATGCTCCATGCCAATGTCATCAAAAGGCCCCATGACACTTGTCATCACAATGCTCCATGGCCTTTGTCATCACAATGTTCCATGGCCCCTGTCATCAGTGTGCTCCATGTTACCTTTCAATACAATTCTACATGACCACTGTCATCACGATGCCCCATGATAGATGATACCACAATTCGCCATGGTCCTTGTCATCACAATGCTCCATGAACTGTGTCATCACAAGGTTTCAGGACACTTGTCTTCACAATGATCCATGATCACATTAATCACAATGCTCCATGAACCCTTTCATCTCAATGCTCCATGGCCTTTGTATTCACAATGCTCCATGGCCCCTGTAATCACAGAGCACCATGACCCCTTTCATCCCAATGCTCCAAGACCGCTGTCATCACAATGCCCCATGACGCCTGCCTTCACAAATCTCCACGACCTCTCTTACCAAAAAGCTCCATGATCCCTGTCAGTACAATGTTCCATGACACTTTTTATCACAATGCTCCATGACCCCTGTCATCAAAAAGTTCTCTGCCCATATCGTCACAATGCTCCTTGTCACCTTTGATCACAATGCACCATGCCCTTTCATCACAATGCTCCAGAATTCTTGTCATCGCAATGTTCCTTGACCGTGTCATCACAATGCTCCATGACCCTTGTCATCACAAAGCTCCATGACCCCTGTCATCACAATGATCCATGATTCCTTTCCTCACAGGGCTCCAGTACCCTTTTCATCACAATGCTCCATGCCATTGTCAGCACAATTCTCCTTGGACCCTGTCATCAAAATGCTCCATCCCCTTTTCATCACAATGCTCCAGATATCCTATCATTACAATGCTCCATGCTCGTGTCAACACAATGCTCCATGACCCCTGTCATCAAAATGCTTTATGAACCTTGTTATCAGAATGTTCCCTGACCCCTGTCATCAAAATGATCCATGACCGTTGTCATCACAATGCTGCATGATACCTTTCATCCCAATTCTCTGTGACCGCTGTCATCACAATGCTCCAGGACAACTTTCATCACAATGCTCCATGACCCCTGTCATCACAACGTTCCATGAAAGTTGTCATCAAAATGCTCCATGACCCCGGTCACCACAAGGTTCCCTGCCCTTGTCATCACAATGGTACATGGCCTGGTCATCACAATGTTCCATGGCCTCTGTCATCACCATGCTCCATGGTCTTTCTCATCACAATGCTCTATGACCCCTGTCATCACAATGCTTGATGACCATTGTCATCACAATGCTCCAAGGCCCCTGTCATCACAATGCCTCATGGTCTTTGTAATCACAATGCTCAATGACCAATGTCATCACAGTGCTCCATGCCGTTGTCATCACAATGCTCCATGGTCCCTGTAATCACAATGCTCCATACCCTTGTCATCACAATGCTCCAGAACACTTGTCATCATAATGCTCCATTCCCGTGTCATCACATTGCTGAATGACACTTGTCATCACAATGTTCCTTGGCCTTTGTCATCACAGTGCTCCATGATACCTTTAATCAAAATTCTACATGACCACTCTCATCACAATGCAAGATGACCAATGTCATCACAATGCCCCATGACACGTGTCATCACAATTCGCCTTGGCCCTTGTCATCTCAATGCTGTATGAAACGTGTCATCAGTAGCTCCCAAGACCCTTGTCATCACAATGCTCCATGAACTCTGTTATCTCAATGTTCCATGGCCTTTGTATTCACAATGCTCCATTGTCCCGATAATCGCGTTGCTCCATGAACACTTTCATCACAATGCTCCTTGACCACTGTCACCATAATGCCCCATGACGTCTCTCATCACTGTGCTCCAAGGCCACTCTCATCAAAATGCTCCATGATCTGTGTCAGCACAATATTGCATGACACTTGTCATCACAATGCTCCATGATCCCACTAATCAAATGATCCCTGCCAATTTCGTCACAATGACCCAAGTCTCCTGTAATCACAATGCTCCATGCCCTTGTCATCACAATGCTCCAGGTCTGTTGTCATCACCATGCTTCATGCCCGTGTCATCACAATGCTCCATGAATCTTGTCTTCACAATGCTCCATGGCCCATGTCATCACAATGCTCCATGACCCCTCTCATCACAATGCTCTATGGCCTTTGTCATCACAATGCTCCGTGACCCCCGTCAACACAATGCCTGATGACCCCTGTCATCAAAATGCTAAATGGCACTTGTCATCACAATGCTCTATGATGCCTGTCATCACTATTCTCCATGTCACTTGTTATCACAAGGCTCCATGGCCCCTGTACTCCCAGTACTCCATGACCCCTTTCATCACAATGCCCAATGTCACCTCTGATCACAATTCTCAATGGCATTTGTCATCACGATGCTCCATGACACCTGTCATCACAATGCTCCATGAGACTTGTCATCACAATGCTCCATGGCCCCTCTCATTACTGTGCTCCATAATAACTTTAATCACATTTCTAGATGACCACTGCCGTCACAATGTCCCATGACATTGTCATCACAATTCGCCATGACCATTGTCATCACAATGCTCCATGAACCATGTCATCACAGGGTCCCAGGACACTTGTCATCACAATGATCCATTACCACTTTCATCACAATGCTCCATGACCACTGTCATCTCAATGCTCCATGGCCTTTGTATTCACAATGCTCCATGGCCCCTGTAATCACAGTGCTCCATAACACCTTTCATCATAATGCTCCATGACCACTGCCATCTCAATGCCTCATGACGCCTGTCATCACAATTCTCCAAGGCCCCTCTCATCACAGTGCTCCATGACACTTGTCATCCCATTGCTCCATAACACCTGTCATCACAGTGTTCCCTGCCCATGTCATCAAAATGCTCCATGTCCCCTATAATCACAATGCTCCATGCCTTTTTCCTCACAAAGCTCCAGAATTTTGTCATCACAATGTTCCATGACCGTGGCATCCCAATGCTCCATGACCCCTGTCATCAAAAAGTTCTGTGCCCATATCGTCACAATGCTCCTTGTCACCTTTCATCACAATGCACCATGCCCTTTCATCACAATGCTCCAGAATTCTTGTCATCGCAATGTTCCTTGACCGTGTCATCACAATGCTCCATGACCCTTGTCATCACAAAGCTCCATGACCCCTGTCATCACAATGATCCATGATTCCTTTCCTCACAGTGCTCCAGTACCCTTTTCATCACAATGCTCCATGCCATTGTCAGCACAATTCTCCTTGGACCCTGTCATCAAAATGCTCCATCCCCTTTTCATCACAATGCTCCAGATATCCTATCATTACAATGCTCCATGCTCGTGTCAACACAATGCTCCATGACCCCTGTCATCAAAATGCTTTATGAACCTTGTTATCAGAATGTTCCATGACCCCTGTCATCAAAATGATCCATGACCGTTGTCATCACAATGCTGCATGATACCTTTCATCCCAATTCTCTGTGACCGCTGTCATCACAATGCTCCAGGACAACTTTCATCACAATGCTCCATGACCCCTGTCATCACAACGTTCCATGAAAGTTGTCATCAAAATGCTCCATGACCCCGGTCACCACAAGGTTCCCTGCCCTTGTCATCACAATGGTACATGGCCTGGTCATCACAATGTTCCATGGCCTCTGTCATCACCATGCTCCATGGTCTTTCTCATCACAATGCTCTATGACCCCTGTCATCACAATGCTTGATGACCATTGTCATCACAATGCTCCAAGGCCCCTGTCATCACAATGCCTCCTGGTCTTTGTAATCACAATGCTCAATGACCAATGTCATCACAGTGCTCCATGCCGTTGTCATCACAATGCTCCATGGTCCCTGTAATCACAATGCTCCATACCCTTGTCATCACAATGCTCCAGAATACTTGTCATCATAATGCTCCATTCCCGTGTCATCACATTGCTGAATGACACTTGTCATCACAATGTTCCTTGGCCTTTGTCATCACAGTGCTCCATGATACCTTTAATCAAAATTCTACATGACCACTCTCATCACAATGCAAGATGACCAATGTCATCACAATGCCCCATGACACGTGTCATCACAATTCGCCTTGGCCCTTGTCATCTCAATGCTGTATGAAACGTGTCATCAGTAGCTCCCAAGACCCTTGTCATTACAATGCTCCATGAACTCTGTTATCTCAATGTTCCATGGCCTTTGTATTCACAATGCTCCATTGTCCCGATAATCGCGTTGCTCCATGAACACTTTCATCACAATGCTCCTTGACCACTCTCACCATAATGCCCCATGACGTCTCTCATCACTGTGCTCCAAGGCCACTCTCATCAAAATGCTCCATGATCTGTGTCAGCACAATATTGCATGACACTTGTCATCACAATGCTCCATGATCCCTCTAATCACAATGATCCCTGCCAATTTCATCACAATGACCCAAGTCTCCTGTAATCACAATGCTCCATGCCCTTGTCATCACAATGCTCCAGGTCTGTTGTCATCACCATGCTTCATGCCCGTGTCATCACAATGCTCCATGAATCTTGTCTTCACAATGCTCCATGGCCCATGTCATCACAATGCTCCATGACCCCTCTCATCACAATGCTCTATGGCCTTTTTCATCACAATGCTCCGTGACCCCCGTCAACACAATGCCTGATGACCCCTGTCATCAAAATGCTAAATGGCACTTGTCATCACAATGCTCTATGATGCCTGTCATCACTATTCTCCATGTCACTTGTTATCACAAGGCTCCATGGCCCCTATACTCCCAGTACTCCATGACCCCTTTCATCACAATGCCCAATGTCACCTCTGATCACAATTCTCAATGGCATTTGTCATCACGATGCTCCATGACACCTGTCATCACAATGCTCCATGAGACTTGTCATCACAATGCTCCATGGCCCCTCTCATTACTGTGCTCCATAATAACTTTAATCACATTTCTAGATGACCACTGCCATCACAATGCCCCATGACATTGTCATCACAATTCGCCATGACCATTGTCATCACAATGCTCCATGAACCATGTCATCACAGGGTCCCAGGACACTTGTCCTCACAATGATCCATTACCACTTTCATCACAATGCTCCATGACCACTGTCATCTCAATGCTCCATGGCCTTTGTATTCACAATGCTCCATGGCCCCTGTAATCACAGTGCTCCATAACACCTTTCATCATAATGCTCCATGACCACTGCCATCTCAATGCCTCATGACGCCTGTCATCACAATTCTCCAAGGCCCCTCTCATCACAGTGCTCCATGACACTTGTCATCCCATTGCTCCATAACACCTGTCATCACAGTGTTCCCTGCCCATGTCATCAAAATGCTCCATGTCCCCTATAATCACAATGCTCCATGCCTTTTTCCTCACAAAGCTCCAGAATTTTGTCATCACAATGTTCCATGACCGTGGCATCCCGATGCTCCATGGCCCTTGTCATCACAATGCTCCAGAATTCTTGTCATCACAATGTTCCATGAACGTGTCATCACAATGCTACATGACCCTGGTCATCACAGTTCTCCATGACCTTTGTCATCACAATGCTCTATGTCACTTTTCATCACAATTCTCAATGACCACTTTAATCACTATGCTCGCTGACCATTTTCATCACATTTCTCTATTGTCATTACAATTCCCCATGGCCCCTTTCTTCACAATTCTCCATGATGCCTGTCATCACAATGCTCCATGGCTTTTGTTATCACAATGTTCCAGGACCAGTTTCATCACAATACTCCATCCCCCTTGTCATCACAGTGCACAATGAAAGCTTTCATTACAATGCTCCATGACACTTGTCATCACAATGCTCCATGGCCTTTATCGTCACAATGCTCCCAGGCACTTTTCATCACGATATTCCATGAAAACGTTCATCACATTGCTCCATGACCATTGTCATCACAATAGTCCATACCCATGTCAACACAATGCTGCATAATCCCTGTCATCCCAATTCTCCATGACTGCTGTCATCACAATAATCCAGGACAATTTTCATAACAATGCTTCATGCCCCCAGTCATCACAGTGCTCCATGATACCTTTCATCACAATTCCTAGATGATCAATGTCATCACAATGCCCCATGACACCTGTTATCACAATTCGCTATGACCCTTGTCATCACAATACTCGATGAACCGTGTCATCACAGTGTTCCAGGACACATGTCATCACAATGATCCATTAATATTTTCATCACAATTCTCCAATACACCTGTCATCACAATGCTCCATGTACCCTCTTATCATATTGCTCCATGATCTCTTTCATCACAATGCTCCATGACCACTGTCATCACCATACCTCAAGACGCCTGTCATCTCAGTGCTCCATGGCCCCTTTCATCACAAGGCTCCATGAACCCAGTCATCACAATGTTCCCTGCCCTCTTCATCACAATGCTCCATGGGCCCTGTCATCACAATGCTCCATGCCCTTGTCATCAAAATTCTCCAGAACTCTTGTCATCATAATGTTCCATGCCAATGTCATCAAAATGTCCCATGACACTTGTCATCACAATGCTCCATGGCCTTTGTCATCACAATGTTCCATGGCCCCTGTCATCACAGTGCTCCTTGATACCTTTCATCACAATTCTACATGACCACTGTCATCACAATGCCCCATTTCAGATGTCATCACAATTCGCCATGGTCCTTGTCATAACAATGCTCCATGAACCGTGTCATCACAAGGTTTCAGGACACTTGTCATCACAATGATCCATGATCACTTTCATCACAATGCTCCATGAACCCTGTCATCTCAATGCTCCATAGCCTTTGTATTCACAATGCTCCATGGCCCCTGTAATCACAGTGCTCCATGACCCCTTTCATCACAATGCTCCAAGACCGCTGTCATCACAATGCCCCATGACGCCTGCCACCACCAATCTCCAAGGGCTCCCTTACCAAAAAGCTCCATGATCCCTGTCAGTACAATGTTCCATGACACTTTTCATCACAATGCTCCATGACCCCTGTCATCACAAAGTTCTCTGCCCATATCATCACAATGCTACTTGTCACCTTTCATCACAATGCTCCATGCCCTTTCATCACAATGCTCCAGATTTCTTGTCATCACAATGTTCCTTGACCGTGTCATCACAATGCTCCATGACCCATGTCATCACAAAGCTCCATGACCCCTGGCATCACAATGATCCATGATTCCTTTCCTCACAGTGCTCCAGTACCCTTTTCATCACAATGCTCCATGCCATTGTCAGCACAATGCTACTTGGACACTGTCATCAAAATGCTCCATCCCCTTTTCATCACAATGCTCCAGATATCCTATCATTACAATGCTCCATGCCCGTGTCAACACAATGCTCCATGACCCCTGTCATCAAAATGCTTGATGAAACTTGTTATCAGAATGTTCCATGACCCCTGTCATCAAAATGATCCCTGACCGTTGTCATCGCAATGCTGCATGATACCTTTCATCCCAATCCTCTGTGACCGCTGTCATCACAATGCTCCAGGACAACTTTCATCACAATGTTCCATGCCCTGGTCATCAAAATGCTCCAGAACTCTTGTCATCATAATGCTCCATGCCAATGTCATCAAAATGCCCCATGACACTTGTCATCACAATGCTCCATGGCCTTTGTCATCACAATGTTCCATGGCCCCTGTCATCAGCGTGCTCCATGTTACCTTTCAATACAATTCTACATGACCACTGTCATCACAATGCCCCATGACAGATGATACCACAATTCGCCATGGTCCTTGTCATCACAATGCTCCATGAACTGTGTCATCACAAGGTTCCAGGACACTTGTCATCACAATGATCCATGATCACTTTCATCACAATGCTCCATGAACCCTGTCATCTCAATGCTCCATGGCCTTTGTATTCACAATGCTCCATGGCCCCTGTAATCACAGAGCTCCATGACCCCTTTCATCCCAATGCTCCAAGACAGCTGTCATCACAATGCCCCATGACGCCTGCCTTCACAAATCTCCACGACCTCTCTTACCAAAAAGCTCCATGATCCCTGTCAGTACAATGTTCCATGACACTTTTTATCACAATGCTCCATGACCCCTGTCATCAAAAAGTTCTCTGCCCATATCGTCATAATGCTCCTTGTCACCTTTCATCACAATGCACCATGCCCTTTCATCACAATGCTCCAGAATTCTTGTCATCGCAATGTTCCTTGACCGTGTCATCACAATGCTCCATGACCCTTGTCATCACAAAGCTCCATGACCCCTGTCATCACAATGATCCATGATTCCTTTCCTCACAGTGCTCCAGTACCCTTTTCATCACAATGCTCCATGCCATTGTCAGCACAATTCTCCTTGGACCCTGTCATCAAAATGTTCCATCCCCTTTTCATCACAATGCTCCAGATATCCTATCATTACAATGCTCCATGCTCGTGTCAACACAATGCTCCATGACCCCTGTCATCAAAATGCTTTATGAACTTTGTTATCAAAATGTTCCATGACCCCTGTCATCAAAATGATCCATGACCGTTGTCATCACAATGCTGCATGATACCTTTCATCCCAATTCTCTGTGACCGCTGTCATCACAATGCTCCAGGACAACTTTCATCACAATGCTCCATGACCCCTGTCATCATAACGTTCCATGAAAGTTGTCATCAAAATGCTCCATGACCCCGGTCACCACAAGGTTCCCTGCCCTTGTCATCACAATGGTACATGGCCTGGTCATCACAATGTTCCATGGCCTCTGTCATCACCATGCTCCATGGTCTTTCTCATCACAATGCTCTATGACCCCTGTCATCACAATGCTTGATGACCATTGTCATCACAATGCTCCAAGGCCCCTGTCATCACAATGCCTCCTGGTCTTTGTAATCACAATGCTCAATGACCAATGTCATCACAGTGCTCCATGCCGTTGTCATCACAATGCTCCATGGTCCCTGTAATCACAATGCTCCATACCCTTGTCATCACAATGCTCCAGAACACTTGTCATCATAATGCTCCATTCCCGTGTCATCACATTGCTGAATGACACTTGTCATCACAATGTTCCTTGGCCTTTGTCATCACAGTGCTCCATGATACCTTTAATCAAAATTCTACATGACCACTCTCATCACAATGCAAGATGACCAATGTCATCACAATGCCCCATGACACGTGTCATCACAATTCGCCTTGGCCCTTGTCATCTCAATGCTGTATGAAACGTGTCATCAGTAGCTCCCAAGACCCTTGTCATCACAATGCTCCATGAACTCTGTTATCTCAATGTTCCATGGCCTTTGTATTCACAATGCTCCATTGTCCCGATAATCGCGTTGCTCCATGAACACTTTCATCACAATGCTCCTTGACCACTGTCACCATAATGCCCCATGACGTCTCTCATCACTGTGCTCCAAGGCCACTCTCATCAAAATGCTCCATGATCTGTGTCAGCACAATATTGCATGACACTTGTCATCACAATGCTCCATGATCCCTCTAATCACAATGATCCCTGCCAATTTCATCACAATGACCCAAGTCTCCTGTAATCACAATGCTCCATGCCCTTGTCATCACAATGCTCCAGGTCTGTTGTCATCACCATGCTTCATGCCCGTGTCATCACAATGCTCCATGAATCTTGTCTTCACAATGCTCCATGGCCCATGTCATCACAATGCTCCATGACCCCTCTCATCACAATGCTCTATGGCCTTTTTCATCACAATGCTCCGTGACCCCCGTCAACACAATGCCTGATGACCCCTGTCATCAAAATGCTAAATGGCACTTGTCATCACAATGCTCTATGATGCCTGTCATCACTATTCTCCATGTCACTTGTTATCACAAGGCTCCATGGCCCCTATACTCCCAGTACTCCATGACCCCTTTCATCACAATGCCCAATGTCACCTCTGATCACAATTCTCAATGGCATTTGTCATCACGATGCTCCATGACACCTGTCATCACAATGCTCCATGAGACTTGTCATCACAATGCTCCATGGCCCCTCTCATTACTGTGCTCCATAATAACTTTAATCACATTTCTAGATGACCACTGCCATCACAATGCCCCATGACATTGTCATCACAATTCGCCATGACCATTGTCATCACAATGCTCCATGAACCATGTCATCACAGGGTCCCAGGACACTTGTCCTCACAATGATCCATTACCACTTTCATCACAATGCTCCATGACCACTGTCATCTCAATGCTCCATGGCCTTTGTATTCACAATGCTCCATGGCCCCTGTAATCACAGTGCTCCATAACACCTTTCATCATAATGCTCCATGACCACTGCCATCTCAATGCCTCATGACGCCTGTCATCACAATTCTCCAAGGCCCCTCTCATCACAGTGCTCCATGACACTTGTCATCCCATTGCTCCATAACACCTGTCATCACAGTGTTCCCTGCCCATGTCATCAAAATGCTCCATGTCCCCTATAATCACAATGCTCCATGCCTTTTTCCTCACAAAGCTCCAGAATTTTGTCATCACAATGTTCCATGACCGTGGCATCCCGATGCTCCATGGCCCTTGTCATCACAATGCTCCAGAATTCTTGTCATCACAATGTTCCATGAACGTGTCATCACAATGCTACATGACCCTGGTCATCACAGTTCTCCATGACCTTTGTCATCACAATGCTCTATGTCACTTTTCATCACAATTCTCAATGACCACTTTAATCCCTATGCTCGCTGACCATTTTCATCACATTTCTCTATTGTCATTACAATTCCCCATGGCCCCTTTCTTCACAATTCTCCATGATGCCTGTCATCACAATGCTCCATGGCTTTTGTTATCACAATGTTCCAGGACCAGTTTCATCACAATACTCCATCCCCCTTGTCATCACAGTGCACAATGAAAGCTTTCATTACAATGCTCCATGACACTTGTCATCACAATGCTCCATGGCCTTTATCGTCACAATGCTCCCAGGCACTTTTCATCACGATATTCCATGAAAACGTTCATCACATTGCTCCATGACCATTGTCATCACAATAGTCCATACCCATGTCAACACAATGCTGCATAATCCCTGTCATCCCAATTCTCCATGACTGCTGTCATCACAATAATCCAGGACAATTTTCATAACAATGCTTCATGCCCCCAGTCATCACAGTGCTCCATGATACCTTTCATCACAATTCCTAGATGATCAATGTCATCACAATGCCCCATGACACCTGTTATCACAATTCGCTATGACCCTTGTCATCACAATACTCGATGAACCGTGTCATCACAGTGTTCCAGGACACATGTCATCACAATGATCCATTAATATTTTCATCACAATTCTCCAATACACCTGTCATCACAATGCTCCATGTACCCTCTTATCATATTGCTCCATGATCTCTTTCATCAAAATGCTCCATGACCACTGTCATCACCATACCTCAAGACGCCTGTCATCTCAGTGCTCCATGGCCCCTTTCATCACAAGGCTCCATGAACCCAGTCATCACAATGTTCCCTGCCCTCTTCATCACAATGCTCCATGGGCCCTGTCATCACAATGCTCCATGCCCTTGTCATCAAAATTCTCCAGAACTCTTGTCATCATAATGTTCCATGCCAATGTCATCAAAATGTCCCATGACACTTGTCATCACAATGCTCCATGGCCTTTGTCATCACAATGTTCCATGGCCCCTGTCATCACAGTGCTCCTTGATACCTTTCATCACAATTCTACATGACCACTGTCATCACAATGCCCCATTTCAGATGTCATCACAATTCGCCATGGTCCTTGTCATAACAATGCTCCATGAACCGTATCATCACAAGGTTTCAGGACACTTGTCATCACAATGATCCATGATCACTTTCATCACAATGCTCCATGAACCCTGTCATCTCAATGCTCCATAGCCTTTGTATTCACAATGCTCCATGGCCCCTGTAATCACAGTGCTCCATGACCCCTTTCATCACAATGCTCCAAGACCGCTGTCATCACAATGCCCCATGACGCCTGCCACCACCAATCTCCAAGGGCTCCCTTACCAAAAAGCTCCATGATCCCTGTCAGTACAATGTTCCATGACACTTTTCATCACAATGCTCCATGACCCCTGTCATCACAAAGTTCTCTGCCCATATCATCACAATGCTACTTGTCACCTTTCATCACAATGCTCCATGCCCTTTCATCACAATGCTCCAGATTTCTTGTCATCACAATGTTCCTTGACCGTGTCATCACAATGCTCCATGACCCGTGTCATCACAAAGCTCCATGACCCCTGGCATCACAATGATCCATGATTCCTTTCCTCACAGTGCTCCAGTACCCTTTTCATCACAATGCTCCATGCCATTGTCAGCACAATGCTACTTGGACACTCTCATCAAAATGCTCCATCCCCTTTTCATCACAATGCTCCAGATATCCTATCATTACAATGCTCCATGCCCGTGTCAACACAATGCTCCATGACCCCTGTCATCAAAATGCTTGATGAAACTTGTTATCAGAATGTTCCATGACCCCTGTCATCAAAATGATCCCTGACCGTTGTCATCGCAATGCTGCATGATACCTTTCATCCCAATCCTCTGTGACCGCTGTCATCACAATGCTCCAGGACAACTTTCATCACAATGTTCCATGCCCTGGTCATCAAAATGCTCCAGAACTCTTGTCATCATAATGCTCCATGCCAATGTCATCAAAATGCCCCATGACACTTGTCATCACAATGCTCCATGGCCTTTGTCATCACAATGTTCCATGGCCCCTGTCATCAGCGTGCTCCATGTTACCTTTCAATACAATTCTACATGACCACTGTCATCACAATGCCCCATGACAGATGATACCACAATTCGCCATGGTCCTTGTCATCACAATGCTCCATGAACTGTGTCATCACAAGGTTCCAGGACACTTGTCATCACAATGATCCATGATCACTTTCATCACAATGCTCCATGAACCCTGTCATCTCAATGCTCCATGGCCTTTGTATTCACAATGCTCCATGGCCCCTGTAATCACAGAGCTCCATGACCCCTTTCATCCCAATGCTCCAAGACCGCTGTCATCACAATGCCCCATGACGCCTGCCTTCACAAATCTCCACGACCTCTCTTACCAAAAAGCTCCATGATCCCTGTCAGTACAATGTTCCATGACACTTTTTATCACAATGCTCCATGACCCCTGTCATCAAAAAGTTCTCTGCCCATATCGTCACAATGCTCCTTGTCACCTTTCATCACAATGCACCATGCCCTTTCATCACAATGCTCCAGAATTCTTGTCATCGCAATGTTCCTTGACCGTGTCATCACAATGTTCCATGACCCTTGTCATCACAAAGCTCCATGACCCCTGTCATCACAATGATCCATGATTCCTTTCCTCACAGTGCTCCAGTACCCTTTTCATCACAATGCTCCATGCCATTGTCAGCACAATTCTCCTTGGACCCTGTCATCAAAATGCTCCATCCCCTTTTCATCACAATGCTCCAGATATCCTATCATTACAATGCTCCATGCTCGTGTCAACACAATGCTCCATGACCCCTGTCATCAAAATGCTTTATGAACTTTGTTATCAAAATGTTCCATGACCCCTGTCATCAAAATGATCCATGACCGTTGTCATCACAATGCTGCATGATACCTTTCATCCCAATTCTCTGTGACCGCTGTCATCACAATGCTCCAGGACAACTTTCATCACAATGCTCCATGACCCCTGTCATCACAACGTTCCATGAAAGTTGTCATCAAAATGCTCCATGACCCCGGTCACCACAAGGTTCCCTGCCCTTGTCATCACAATGGTACATGGCCTGGTCATCACAATGCTCTATGACCCCTGTCATCACAATGCTTGATGACCATTGTCATCACAATGCTCCAAGGCCCCTGTCATCACAATGCCTCCTGGTCTTTGTAATCACAATGCTCAATGACCAATGTCATCACAGTGCTCCATGCCGTTGTCATCACAATGCTCCATGGTCCCTGTAATCACAATGCTCCATACCCTTGTCATCACAATGCTCCAGAACACTTGTCATCATAATGCTCCATTCCCGTGTCATCACATTGCTGAATGAGACTTGTCATCACAATGTTCCTTGGCCTTTGTCATCACAGTGCTCCATGATACCTTTAATCAAAATTCTACATGACCACTCTCATCACAATGCAAGATGACCAATGTCATCACAATGCCCCATGACACGTGTCATCACCATTCGCCTTGGCCCTTGTCATCTCAATGCTGTATGAAACGTGTCATCAGTAGCTCCCAAGACCCTTGTCATCACAATGCTCCATGAACTCTGTTATCTCAATGTTCCATGGCCTTTGTATTCACAATGCTCCATTGTCCCGATAATCGCGTTGCTCCATGAACACTTTCATCACAATGCTCCTTGACCACTGTCACCATAATGCCCCATGACGTCTCTCATCACTGTGCTCCAAGGCCACTCTCATCAAAATGCTCCATGATCTGTGTCAGCACAATATTGCATGACACTTGTCATCACAATGCTCCATGATCCCTCTAATCACAATGATCCCTGCCAATTTCATCACAATGACCCAAGTCTCCTGTAATCACAATGCTCCATGCCCTTGTCATCACAATGCTCCAGGTCTGTTGTCATCACCATGCTTCATGCCCGTGTCATCACAATGCTCCATGAATCTTGTCTTCACAATGCTCCATGGCCCATGTCATCACAATGCTCCATGACCCCTCTCATCACAATGCTCTATGGCCTTTGTCATCACAATGCTCCGTGACCCCCGTCAACACAATGCCTGATGACCCCTGTCATCAAAATGCTAAATGGCACTTGTCATCACAATGCTCTATGATGCCTGTCATCACTATTCTCCATGTCACTTGTTATCACAAGGCTCCATGGCCCCTGTACTCCCAGTACTCCATGACCCCTTTCATCACAATGCCCAATGTCACCTCTGATCACAATTCTCAATGGCATTTGTCATCACGATGCTCCATGACACCTGTCATCACAATGCTCCATGAGACTTGTCATCACAATGCTCCATGGCCCCTCTCATTCCTGTGCTCCATAATAACTTTAATCACATTTCTAGATGACCACTGCCATCACAATGCCCCATGACATTGTCATCACAATTCGCCATGACCATTGTCATCACAATGCTCCATGAACCATGTCATCACTGGGTCCCAGGACACTTGGCATCACAATGATCCATTACCACTTTCATCACAATGCTCCATGACCACTGTCATCTCAATGCTCCATGGCCTTTGTATTCACAATGCTCCATGGCCCCTGTAATCACAGTGCTCCATAACACCTTTCATCATAATGCTCCATGACCACTGCCATCTCAATGCCTCATGACGCTTGTCATCACAATTCTCCAAGGCCCCTCTCATCACAGTGCTCCATGACACTTGTCATCCCATTGCTCCATAACACCTGTCATCACAGTGTTCCCTGCCCATGTCATCAAAATGCTCCATGTCCCCTATAATCACAATGCTCCATGCCTTTTTCCTCACAAAGCTCCAGAATTTTGTCATCACAATGTTCCATGACCGTGGCATCCCGATGCTCCATGGCCCTTGTCATCACAATGCTCCAGAATTCTTGTCATCACAATGTTCCATGAACGTGTCATCACAATGCTACATGACCCTGGTCATCACAGTTCTCCATGACCTTTGTCATCACAATGCTCTATGTCACTTTTCATCACAATTCTCAATGACCACTTTAATCACTATGCTCGCTGACCATTTTCATCACATTTCTCTATTGTCATTACAATTCCCCATGGCCCCTTTCTTCACAATTCTCCATGATGCCTGTCATCACAATGCTCCATGGCTTTTGTTATCACAATGTTCCAGGACCAGTTTCATCACAATACTCCATCCCCCTTGTCATCACAGTGCACAATGAAAGCTTTCATTACAATGCTCCATGACACTTGTCATCACAATGCTCCATGGCCTTTATCGTCACAATGCTCCCAGGCACTTTTCATCACGATATTCCATGAAAACGTTCATCACATTGCTCCATGACCATTGTCATCACAATAGTCCATACCCATGTCAACACAATGCTGCATAATCCCTGTCATCCCAATTCTCCATGACTGCTGTCATCACAATAATCCAGGACAATTTTCATAACAATGCTTCATGCCCCCAGTCATCACAGTGCTCCATGATACCTTTCATCACAATTCCTAGATGATCAATGTCATCACAATGCCCCATGACACCTGTTATCACAATTCGCTATGACCCTTGTCATCACAATACTCGATGAACCGTGTCATCACAGTGTTCCAGGACACATGTCATCACAATGATCCATTAATATTTTCATCACAATTCTCCAATACACCTGTCATCACAATGCTCCATGTCCCCTCTTATCATATTGCTCCATGATCTCTTTCATCACAATGCTCCATGACCACTGTCATCACCATACCTCAAGACGCCTGTCATCTCAGTGCTCCATGGCCCCTTTCATCACAAGGCTCCATGAACCCAGTCATCACAATGTTCCCTGCCCTCTTCGTCACAATGCTCCATGGGCCCTGTCATCACAATGCTCCATGCCCTTGTCATCAAAATTCTCCAGAACTCTTGTCATCATAATGTTCCATGCCAATGTCATCAAAATGTCCCATGACACTTGTCATCACAATGCTCCATGGCCTTTGTCATCACAATGTTCCATGGCCCCTGTCATCACAGTGCTCCTTGATACCTTTCATCACAATTCTACATGACCACTGTCATCACAATGCCCCATTTCAGATGTCATCACAATTCGCCATGGTCCTTGTCATAACAATGCTCCATGAACCGTGTCATCACAAGGTTTCAGGACACTTGTCATCACAATGATCCATGATCACTTTCATCACAATGCTCCATGGACCCTGTCATCTCAATTCTCCATAGCCTTTGTATTCACAATGCTCCATGGCCCCTGTAATCACAGTGCTCCATGACCCCTTTCATCACAATGCTCCAAGACCGCTGTCATCACAATGCCCCATGACGCCTGCCACCACCAATCTCCAAGGGCTCCCTTACCAAAAAGCTCCATGATCCCTGTCAGTACAATGTTCCATGACACTTTTCATCACAATGCTCCATGACCCCTGTCATCACAAAGTTCTCTGCCCATATCATCACAATGCTACTTGTCACCTTTCATCACAATGCTCCATGCCCTTTCATCACAATGCTCCAGATTTCTTGTCATCACAATGTTCCTTGACCGTGTCATCACAATGCTCCATGACCCGTGTCATCACAAAGCTCCATGACCCCTGGCATCACAATGATCCATGATTCCTTTCCTCACAGTGCTCCAGTACCCTTTTCATCACAATGCTCCATGCCATTGTCAGCACAATGCTACTTGGACACTGTCATCAAAATGCTCCATCCCCTTTTCATCACAATGCTCCAGATATCCTATCATTACAATGCTCCATGCCCGTGTCAACACAATGCTCCATGACCCCTGTCATCAAAATGCTTGATGAAACTTGTTATCAGAATGTTCCATGACCCCTGTCATCAAAATGATCCCTGACCGTTGTCATCGCAATGCTGCATGATACCTTTCATCCCAATCCTCTGTGACCGCTGTCATCACAATGCTCCAGGACAACTTTCATCACAATGCTCCATGCCCTGGTCATCAAAATGCTCCAGAACTCTTGTCATCATAATGCTCCATGCCAATGTCATCAAAATGCGACATGACACTTGTCATCACAATGCTCCATGGCCTTTGTCATCACAATGTTCCATGGCCCCTGTCATCAGAGTGCTCCATGTTACCTTTCAATACAATTCTACATGACCAGTGTCATCACGATGCCCCATGACAGATGATACCACAATTCGCCATGGTCCTTGTCATCACAATGCTCCATGAACTGTGTCATCACAAGGTTTCAGGTCACTTGTCTTCACAATGATCCATGATCACATTCATCACAATGCTCCATGAACCCTGTCATCTCAATGCTCCATGGCCTTTGTATTCACAATGCTCCATGGCCCCTGTAATCACAGAGCTCCATGACCCCTTTCATCCCAATGCTCCAAGACCGCTGTCATCACAATGCCCCATGACGCCTGCCTTCACAAATCTCCAAGACCTCTCTTACCAAAAAGCTCCATGATCCCTGTCAGTACAATGTTCCATGACACTTTTTATCACAATGCTCCATGACCCCTGTCATCAAAAAGTTCTCTGCCCATATCGTCACAATGCTCCTTGTCACCTTTCATCACAATGCACCATGCCCTTTCATCACAATGCTCCAGAATTCTTGTCATCGCAATGTTCCTTGACCGTGTCATCACAATGCTCCATGACCCGTGTCATCACAAAGCTCCATGACCCCTGGCATCACAATGATCCATGATTCCTTTCCTCACAGTGCTCCAGTACCCTTTTCATCACAATGCTCCATGCCATTGTCAGCACAATTCTCCTTGGACCCTGTCATCAAAATGCTCCATCCCCTTTTCATCACAATGCTCCAGATATCCTATCATTACAATGCTCCATGCTCGTGTCAACACAATGCTCCTTGACCCCTGTCATCAAAATGCTTTATGAACCTTGTTATCAGAATGTTCCATGACCCCTGTCATCAAAATGATCCATGACCGTTGTCATCACAATGCTGCATGATACCTTTCATCCCAATTCTCTGTGACCGCTGTCATCACAATGCTCCAGGACAACTTTCATCACAATGCTCCATGACCCCTGTCATCACAACGTTCCATGAAAGTTGTCATCAAAATGCTCCATGACCCCGGTCACCACAAGGTTCCCTGCCCTTGTCATCACAATGGTACATGGCCTGGTCATCACAATGTTCCATGGCCTCTGTCATCACCATGCTCCATGGTCTTTCTCATCACAATGCTCTATGACCCCTGTCATCACAATGCTTGATGACCATTGTCATCACAATGCTCCAAGGCCCCTGTCATCACAATGCCTCATGGTCTTTGTAATCACAATGCTCAATGACCAATGTCATCACAGTGCTCCATGCCGTTGTCATCACAATGCTCCATGGTCCCTGTAATCACAATGCTCCATACCCTTGTCATCACAATGCTCCAGAACACTTGTCATCATAATGCTCCATTCCCGTGTCATCACATTGCTGAATGACACTTGTCATCACAATGTTCCTTGGCCTTTGTCATCACAGTGCTCCATGATACCTTTAATCAAAATTCTACATGACCACTCTCATCACAATGCAAGATGACCAATGTCATCACAATGCCCCATGACACGTGTCATCACAATTCGCCTTGGCCCTTGTCATCTCAATGCTGTATGAAACGTGTCATCAGTAGCTCCCAAGACCCTTGTCATCACAATGCTCCATGAACTCTGTTATCTCAATGTTCCATGGCCTTTGTATTCACAATGCTCCATTGTCCCGATAATCGCGTTGCTCCATGAACACTTTCATCACAATGCTCCTTGACCACTGTCACCATAATGCCCCATGACGTCTCTCATCACTGTGCTCCAAGGCCACTCTCATCAAAATGCCCCATGATCTGTGTCAGCACAATATTGCATGACACTTGTCATCACAATGCTCCATGATCCCTCTAATCACAATGATCCCTGCCAATTTCATCACAATGACCCAAGTCTCCTGTAATCACAATGCTCCATGCCCTTGTCATCACAATGCTCCAGGTCTGTTGTCATCACCATGCTTCATGCCCGTGTCATCACAATGCTCCATGAATCTTGTCCTCACAATGCTCCATGGCCCATGTCATCACAATGCTCCATGACCCCTCTCATCACAATGATCTATGGCCTTTGTCATCACAATGCTCCGTGACCCCCGTCAACACAATGCCTGATGACCCCTGTCATCAAAATGCTAAATGGCACTTGTCATCACAATGCTCTATGATGCCTGTCATCACTATTCTCCATGTCACTTGTTATCACAAGGCTCCATGGCCCCTGTACTCCCAGTACTCCATGACCCCTTTCATCACAATGCCCAATGTCACCTCTGATCACAATTCTCAATGGCATTTGTCATCACGATGCTCCATGATACCTGTCATCACAATGCTCCATGAGACTTGTCATCACAATGCTCCATGGCCCCTCTCATTCCTGTGCTCCATAATAACTTTAATCACATTTCTAGATGACCACTGCCATCACAATGCCCCATGACATTGTCATCACAATTCGCCATGACCATTGTCATCACAATGCTCCATGAACCATGTCATCACAGGGTCCCAGGACACTTGTCATCACAATGATCCATTACCACTTTCATCACAATGCTCCATGACCACTGTCATCTCAATGCTCCATGGCCTTTGTATTCACAATGCTCCATGGCCCCTGTAATCACAGTGCTCCATAACACCTTTCATCATAATGCTCCATGACCACTGCCATCTCAATGCCTCATGACGCCTGTCATCACAATTCTCCAAGGCCCCTCTCATCACAGTGCTCCATGAAACTTGTCATCCCATTGCTCCATAACACCTGTCATCACAGTGTTCCCTGCCCATGTCATCAAAATGCTCCATGTCCCCTATAATCACAATGCTCCATGCCTTTTTCCTCACAAAGCTCCAGAATTTTGTCATCACAATGTTCCATGACCGTGGCATCACAATCCTCCATGGCCCTTGTCATCACAATGCTTCAGAATTCTTGTCATCACAATGTTCCATGAACGTGTCATCACAATGCTACATGACCCTGGTCATCACAGTTCTCCATGACCTTTGCCATCACAATGCTCTATGTCACTTTTCATCACAATTCTCAATGACCACTTTAATCACTATGCTCGCTGACCATTTTCATCACATTTCTCTATTGTCATTACAATTCCCCATGGCCCCTTTCTTCACAATTCTCCATGATGCCTGTCATCACAATGCTCCATGGCTTTTGTTATCACAATGTTCCAGGACCAGTTTCATCACAATACTCCATCCCCCTTGTCATCACAGTGCACAATGAAAGCTTTCATTACAATGCTCCATGACACTTGTCATCACAATGCTCCATGGCCTTTATCGTCACAATGCTCCCAGGCACTTTTCATCACGATATTCCATGAAAACTTTCATCACATTGCTCCATGACCATTGTCATCACAATAGTCCATACCCATGTCAACACAATGCTGCATAATCCCTGTCATCCCAATTCTCCATGACTGCTGTCATCACAATAATCCAGGACAATTTTCATAACAATGCTTCATGCCCCCAGTCATCACAGTGCTCCATGATACCTTTCATCACAATTCCTAGATGATCAATGTCATCACAATGCCCCATGACACCTGTTACCACAATTCGCTATGACCCTTGTCATCACAATACTCGATGAACCGTGTCATCACAGTGTTCCAGGACACATGTCATCACAATGATCCATTAATATTTTCATCACAATGCTCCAATACACCTGTCATCACAATGCTCCATGTCCCCTCTTATCATATTGCTCCATGATCTCTTTCATCACAATGCTCCATGACCACTGTCATCACCATACCTCAAGACGCCTGTCATCTCAGTGCTCCATGGCCCCTTTCATCACAAGGCTCCATGAACCCAGTCATCACAATGTTCCCTGCCCTCTTCGTCACAATGCTCCATGGGCCCTGTCATCACAATGCTCCATGCCCTTGTCATCAAAATTCTCCAGAACTCTTGTCATCATAATGTTCCATGCCAATGTCATCAAAATGTCCCATGACACTTGTCATCACAATGCTCCATGGCCTTTGTCATCACAATGTTCCATGGCCCCTGTCATCACAGTGCTCCTTGATACCTTTCATCACAATTCTACATGACCACTGTCATCGCAATGCCCCATTTCAGATGTCATCACAATTCGCCATGGTCCTTGTCATAACAATGCTCCATGAACCGTGTCATCACAAGGTTTCAGGACACTTGTCATCACAATGATCCATGATCACTTTCATCACAATGCTCCATGAACCCTGTCATCTCAATGCTCCATAGCCTTTGTATTCACAATGCTCCATGGCCCCTGTAATCACAGTGCTCCATGACCCCTTTCATCACAATGCTCCAAGACCGCTGTCATCACAATGCCCCATGACGCCTGCCACCACCAATCTCCAAGGGCTCCCTTACCAAAAAGCTCCATGATCCCTGTCAGTACAATGTTCCATGACACTTTTCATCACAATGCTCCATGACCCCTGTCATCACAAAGTTCTCTGCCCATATCATCACAATGCTACTTGTCACCTTTCATCACAATGCTCCATGCCCTTTCATCACAATGCTCCAGATTTCTTGTCATCACAATGTTCCTTGACCGTGTCATCACAATGCTCCATGACCCGTGTCATCACAAAGCTCCATGACCCCTGGCATCACAATGATCCATGATTCCTTGCCTCACAGTGCTCCAGTACCCTTTTCATCACAATGCTCCATGCCATTGTCAGCACAATGCTACTTGGACACTGTCATCAAAATGCTCCATCCCCTTTTCATCACAATGCTCCAGATATCCTATCATTACAATGCTCCATGCCCGTGTCAACACAATGCTCCATGACCCCTGTCATCAAAATGCTTGAAGAAACTTGTTATCAGAATGTTCCATGACCCCTGTCATCAAAATGATCCCTGACCGTTGTCATCGCAATGCTGCATGATAGCTTTCATCCCAATCCTCTGTGACCGCTGTCATCACAATGCTCCAGGACAACTTTCATCACAATGCTCCATGCCCTGGTCATCAAAATGCTCCAGAACTCTTGTCATCATAATGCTCCATGCCAATGTCATCAAAATGCCCCATGACACTTGTCATCACAATGCTCCATGGCCTTTGTCATCACAATGTTCCATGGCCCCTGTCATCAGAGTGCTCCATGTTACCTTTCAATACAATTCTACATGACCACTGTCATCACAATGCCCCATGACAGATGATACCACAATTCGCCATGGTCCTTGTCATCACAATGCTCCATGAACTGTGTCATCACAAGGTTTCAGGACACTTGTCTTCACAATGATCCATGATCACATTCATCACAATGCCCCATGAACCCTGTCATCTCAATGCTCCATGGCCTTTGTATTCACAATGCTACATGGCCCCTGTAATCACAGAGCTTCATGACCCCTTTCATCCCAATGCTCCAAGACCGCTGTCATCACAATGCCCCATGACGCCTGCCTTCACAAATCTCCAAGACATCTCTTACCAAAAAGCTCCATGATCCCTGTCAGTACAATGTTCCATGACACTTTTTATCACAATGCTCCATGACCCCTGTCATCAAAAAGTTCTCTGCCCATATCGTCACAATGCTCCTTGTCACCTTTCATCACAATGCACCATGCCCTTTCATCACAATGCTCCAGAATTCTTGTCATCGCAATGTTCCTTGACCGTGTCATCACAATGCTACCCGTGTCATCACAAAGCTCCATGACCCCTGTCATCACAATGATCCATGATTCCTTTCCTCACAGTGCTCCAGTACCCTTTTCATCACAATGCTCCATGCCATTGTCAGCACAATTCTCCTTGGACCCTGTCATCAAAATGCTCCATCCCCTTTTCATCACAATGCTCCAGATATCCTATCATTACAATGCTCCATGCTCGTGTCAACACACTGCTCCATGACCCCTGTCATCAAAATGCTTTATGAACCTTGTTATCAGAATGTTCCATGACCCCTGTCATCCAAATGATCCATGACCGTTTTCATCACAATGCTGCATGATACCTTTCATCCCAATTCTCTGTGACCGCTGTCATCACAATGCTCCAGGACAACTTTCATCACAATGCTCCATGACCCCTGTCATCACAACGTTCCATGAAAGTTGTCATCAAAATGCTCCATGACCCCGGTCACCACAAGGTTCCCTGCCCTTGTCATCACAATGGTACATGGCCTGGTCATCACAATGTTCCATGGCCTCTGTCATCACCATGCTCCATGGTCTTTCTCATCACAATGCTCTATGACCCCTGTCATCACAATGCTTGATGACCATTGTCATCACAATGCTCCAAGGCCCCTGTCATCACAATGCCTCCTGGTCTTTGTAATCACAATGCTCAATGACCAATGTCATCACAGTGCTCCATGCCGTTGTCATCACAATGCTCCATGGTCCCTGTAATCACAATGCTCCATACCCTTGTCATCACAATGCTCCAGAACACTTGTCATCATAATGCTCCATTCCCGTGTCATCACATTGCTGAATGACACTTGTCATCACAATGTTCCTTGGCCTTTGTCATCACAGTGCTCCATGATACCTTTAATCAAAATTCTACATGACCACTCTCATCACAATGCAAGATGACCAATGTCATCACAATGCCCCATGACACGTGTCATCACAATTCGCCTTGGCCCTTGTCATCTCAATGCTGTATGAAACGTGTCATCAGTAGCTCCCAAGACCCTTGTCATCACAATGCTCCATGAACTCTGTTATCTCAATGTTCCATGGCCTTTGTATTCACAATGCTCCATTGTCCCGATAATCGCGTTGCTCCATGAACACTTTCATCACAATGCTCCTTGACCACTGTCACCATAATGCCCCATGACGTCTCTCATCACTGTGCTCCAAGGCCACTCTCATCAAAATGCTCCATGATCTGTGTCAGCACAATATTGCATGACACTTGTCATCACAATGCTCCATGATCCCTCTAATCACAATGATCCTTGACAATTTCATCACAATGACCCAAGTCTCCTGTAATCACAATGCTCCATGCCCTTGTCATCACAATGCTCCAGATCTGTTGTCATCACCATGCTTCATGCCCGTGTCATCACAATGCTCCATGAATCTTGTCTTCACAATGCTCCATGGCCCATGTCATCACAATGCTCCATGACCCCTCTCATCACAATGCTCTATGGCCTTTGTCATCACAATGCTCCGTGACCCCCGTCAACACAATGCCTGATGACCCCTGTCATCAAAATGCTAAATGGCACTTGTCATCACAATGCTCTATGATGCCTGTCATCACTATTCTCCATGTCACTTGTTATCACAAGGCTCCATGGCCCCTGTACTCCCAGTACTCCATGACCCCTTTCATCACAATGCCCAATGTCACCTCTGATCACAATTCTCAATGGCATTTGTCATCACGATGCTCCATGACACCTGTCATCACAATGCTCCATGAGACTTGTCATCACAATGCTCCATGGCCCCTCTCATTCCTGTGCTCCATAATAACTTTAATCACATTTCTAGATGACCACTGCCATCACAATGCCCCATGACATTGTCATCACAATTCGCCATGACCATTGTCATCACAATGCTCCATGAACCATGTCATCACAGGGTCCCAGGACACTTGTCCTCACAATGATCCATTACCACTTTCATCACAATGCTCCATGACCACTGTCATCTCAATGCTCCATGGCCTTTGTATTCACAATGCTCCATGGCCCCTGTAATCACAGTGCTCCATAACACCTTTCATCATAATGCTCCATGACCACTGCCATCTCAATGCCTCATGACGCCTGTCATCACAATTCTCCAAGGCCCCTCTCATCACAGTGCTCCATGACACTTGTCATCCCATTGCTCCATAACACCTGTCATCACAGTGTTCCCTGCCCATGTCATCAAAATGCTCCATGTCCCCTATAATCACAATGCTCCATGCCTTTTTCCTCACAAAGCTCCAGAATTTTGTCATCACAATGTTCCATGACCGTGGCATCCCAATGCCCCATGGCCCTTGTCATCACAATGCTCCAGAATTCTTGTCATCACAATGTTCCATGAACGTGTCATCACAATGCTACATGACCCTGGTCATCACAGTTCTCCATGACCTTTGTCATCACAATGCTCTATGTCACTTTTCATCACAATTCTCAATGACCACTTTAATCACTATGCTCGCTGACCATTTTCATCACATTTCTCTATTGTCATTACAATTCCCCATGGCCCCTTTCTTCACAATTCTCCATGATGCCTGTCATCACAATGCTCCATGGCTTTTGTTATCACAATGCTCCAGGACCAGTTTCATCACAATACTCCATCCCCCTTGTCATCACAGTGCACAATGAAAGCTTTCATTACAATGCTCCATGACACTTGTCATCACAATGCTCCATGGCGTTTATCGTCACAATGCTCCCAGGCACTTTTCATCACGATATTCCATGAAAACTTTCATCACATTGCTCCATGACCATTGTCATCACAATAGTCCATACCCATGTCAACACAATGCTGCATAATCCCTGTCATCCCAATTCTCCATGACTGCTGTCATCACAATAATCCAGGACAATTTTCATTACAATGCTTCATGCCCCCAGTCATCACAGTGCTCCATGATACCTTTCATCACAATTCCTAGATGATCAATGTCATCACAATGCCCCATGACACCTGTTACCACAATTCGCTATGACCCTTGTCATCACAATACTCGATGAACCGTGTCATCACAGTGTTCCAGGACACATGTCATCACAATGATCCATCAATATTTTCATCACAATGCTCCAATACACCTGTCATCACAATGCTCCATGTCCCCTCTTATCATATTGCTCCATGATCTCTTTCATCACAATGCTCCATGACCACTGTCATCACCATACCTCAAGACGCCTGTCATCTCAGTGCTCCATGGCCCCTTTCATCACAAGGCTCCATGAACCCAGTCATCACAATGTTCCCTGCCCTCTTCGTCACAATGCTCCATGGGCCCTGTCATCACAATGCTCCATGCCCTTGTCATCAAAATTCTCCAGAACTCTTGTCATCATAATGTTCCATGCCAATGTCATCAAAATGTCCCATGACACTTGTCATCACAATGCTCCATGGCCTTTGTCATCACAATGTTCCATGGCCCCTGTCATCACAGTGCTCCTTGATACCTTTCATCACAATTCTACATGACCACTGTCATCACAATGCCCCATTTCAGATGTCATCACAATTCGCCATGGTCCTTGTCATAACAATGCTCCATGAACCGTGTCATCACAAGGTTTCAGGACACTTGTCATCACAATGATCCATGATCACTTTCATCACAATGCTCCATGAACCCTGTCATCTCAATGCTCCATAGCCTTTGTATTCACAATGCTCCATGGCCCCTGTAATCACAGTGCTCCATGACCCCTTTCATCACAATGCTCCAAGACCGCTGTCATCACAATGCCCCATGACGCCTGCCACCACCAATCTCCAAGGGCTCCCTTACCAAAAAGCTCCATGATCCCTGTCAGTACAATGTTCCATGACACTTTTTATCACAATGCTCCATGACCCCTGTCATCAAAAAGTTCTCTGCCCATATCGTCACAATGCTCCTTGTCACCTTTCATCACAATGCACCATGCCCTTTCATCACAATGCTCCAGAATTCTTGTCATCGCAATGTTCCTTGACCGTGTCATCACAATGCTACCCGTGTCATCACAAAGCTCCATGACCCCTGTCATCACAATGATCCATGATTCCTTTCCTCACAGTGCTCCAGTACCCTTTTCATCACAATGCTCCATGCCATTGTCAGCACAATTCTCCTTGGACCCTGTCATCAAAATGCTCCATCCCCTTTTCATCACAATGCTCCAGATATCCTATCATTACAATGCTCCATGCTCGTGTCAACACACTGCTCCATGACCCCTGTCATCAAAATGCTTTATGAACCTTGTTATCAGAATGTTCCATGACCCCTGTCATCCAAATGATCCATGACCGTTTTCATCACAATGCTGCATGATACCTTTCATCCCAATTCTCTGTGACCGCTGTCATCACAATGCTCCAGGACAACTTTCATCACAATGCTCCATGACCCCTGTCATCACAACGTTCCATGAAAGTTGTCATCAAAATGCTCCATGACCCCGGTCACCACAAGGTTCCCTGCCCTTGTCATCACAATGGTACATGGCCTGGTCATCACAATGTTCCATGGCCTCTGTCATCACCATGCTCCATGGTCTTTCTCATCACAATGCTCTATGACCCCTGTCATCACAATGCTTGATGACCATTGTCATCACAATGCTCCAAGGCCCCTGTCATCACAATGCCTCCTGGTCTTTGTAATCACAATGCTCAATGACCAATGTCATCACAGTGCTCCATGCCGTTGTCATCACAATGCTCCATGGTCCCTGTAATCACAATGCTCCATACCCTTGTCATCACAATGCTCCAGAACACTTGTCATCATAATGCTCCATTCCCGTGTCATCACATTGCTGAATGACACTTGTCATCACAATGTTCCTTGGCCTTTGTCATCACAGTGCTCCATGATACCTTTAATCAAAATTCTACATGACCACTCTCATCACAATGCAAGATGACCAATGTCATCACAATGCCCCATGACACGTGTCATCACAATTCGCCTTGGCCCTTGTCATCTCAATGCTGTATGAAACGTGTCATCAGTAGCTCCCAAGACCCTTGTCATCACAATGCTCCATGAACTCTGTTATCTCAATGTTCCATGGCCTTTGTATTCACAATGCTCCATTGTCCCGATAATCGCGTTGCTCCATGAACACTTTCATCACAATGCTCCTTGACCACTGTCACCATAATGCCCCATGACGTCTCTCATCACTGTGCTCCAAGGCCACTCTCATCAAAATGCTCCATGATCTGTGTCAGCACAATATTGCATGACACTTGTCATCACAATGCTCCATGATCCCTCTAATCACAATGATCCTTGACAATTTCATCACAATGACCCAAGTCTCCTGTAATCACAATGCTCCATGCCCTTGTCATCACAATGCTCCAGATCTGTTGTCATCACCATGCTTCATGCCCGTGTCATCACAATGCTCCATGAATCTTGTCTTCACAATGCTCCATGGCCCATGTCATCACAATGCTCCATGACCCCTCTCATCACAATGCTCTATGGCCTTTGTCATCACAATGCTCCGTGACCCCCGTCAACACAATGCCTGATGACCCCTGTCATCAAAATGCTAAATGGCACTTGTCATCACAATGCTCTATGATGCCTGTCATCACTATTCTCCATGTCACTTGTTATCACAAGGCTCCATGGCCCCTGTACTCCCAGTACTCCATGACCCCTTTCATCACAATGCCCAATGTCACCTCTGATCACAATTCTCAATGGCATTTGTCATCACGATGCTCCATGACACCTGTCATCACAATGCTCCATGAGACTTGTCATCACAATGCTCCATGGCCCCTCTCATTCCTGTGCTCCATAATAACTTTAATCACATTTCTAGATGACCACTGCCATCACAATGCCCCATGACATTGTCATCACAATTCGCCATGACCATTGTCATCACAATGCTCCATGAACCATGTCATCACAGGGTCCCAGGACACTTGTCCTCACAATGATCCATTACCACTTTCATCACAATGCTCCATGACCACTGTCATCTCAATGCTCCATGGCCTTTGTATTCACAATGCTCCATGGCCCCTGTAATCACAGTGCTCCATAACACCTTTCATCATAATGCTCCATGACCACTGCCATCTCAATGCCTCATGACGCCTGTCATCACAATTCTCCAAGGCCCCTCTCATCACAGTGCTCCATGACACTTGTCATCCCATTGCTCCATAACACCTGTCATCACAGTGTTCCCTGCCCATGTCATCAAAATGCTCCATGTCCCCTATAATCACAATGCTCCATGCCTTTTTCCTCACAAAGCTCCAGAATTTTGTCATCACAATGTTCCATGACCGTGGCATCCCAATGCCCCATGGCCCTTGTCATCACAATGCTCCAGAATTCTTGTCATCACAATGTTCCATGAACGTGTCATCACAATGCTACATGACCCTGGTCATCACAGTTCTCCATGACCTTTGTCATCACAATGCTCTATGTCACTTTTCATCACAATTCTCAATGACCACTTTAATCACTATGCTCGCTGACCATTTTCATCACATTTCTCTATTGTCATTACAATTCCCCATGGCCCCTTTCTTCACAATTCTCCATGATGCCTGTCATCACAATGCTCCATGGCTTTTGTTATCACAATGCTCCAGGACCAGTTTCATCACAATACTCCATCCCCCTTGTCATCACAGTGCACAATGAAAGCTTTCATTACAATGCTCCATGACACTTGTCATCACAATGCTCCATGGCGTTTATCGTCACAATGCTCCCAGGCACTTTTCATCACGATATTCCATGAAAACTTTCATCACATTGCTCCATGACCATTGTCATCAAAATAGTCCATACCCATGTCAACACAATGCTGCATAATCCCTGTCATCCCAATTCTCCATGACTGCTGTCATCACAATAATCCAGGACAATTTTCATTACAATGCTTCATGCCCCCAGTCATCACAGTGCTCCATGATACCTTTCATCACAATTCCTAGATGATCAATGTCATCACAATGCCCCATGACACCTGTTACCACAATTCGCTATGACCCTTGTCATCACAATACTCGATGAACCGTGTCATCACAGTGTTCCAGGACACATGTCATCACAATGATCCATCAATATTTTCATCACAATGCTCCAATACACCTGTCATCACAATGCTCCATGTCCCCTCTTATCATATTGCTCCATGATCTCTTTCATCACAATGCTCCATGACCACTGTCATCACCATACCTCAAGACGCCTGTCATCTCAGTGCTCCATGGCCCCTTTCATCACAAGGCTCCATGAACCCAGTCATCACAATGTTCCCTGCCCTCTTCGTCACAATGCTCCATGGGCCCTGTCATCACAATGCTCCATGCCCTTGTCATCAAAATTCTCCAGAACTCTTGTCATCATAATGTTCCATGCCAATGTCATCAAAATGTCCCATGACACTTGTCATCACAATGCTCCATGGCCTTTGTCATCACAATGTTCCATGGCCCCTGTCATCACAGTGCTCCTTGATACCTTTCATCACAATTCTACATGACCACTGTCATCACAATGCCCCATTTCAGATGTCATCACAATTCGCCATGGTCCTTGTCATAACAATGCTCCATGAACCGTGTCATCACAAGGTTTCAGGACACTTGTCATCACAATGATCCATGATCACTTTCATCACAATGCTCCATGAACCCTGTCATCTCAATGCTCCATAGCCTTTGTATTCACAATGCTCCATGGCCCCTGTAATCACAGTGCTCCATGACCCCTTTCATCACAATGCTCCAAGACCGCTGTCATCACAATGCCCCATGACGCCTGCCACCACCAATCTCCAAGGGCTCCCTTACCAAAAAGCTCCATGATCCCTGTCAGTACAATGTTCCATGACACTTTTCATCACAATGCTCCATGACCCCTGTCATCACAAAGTTCTCTGCCCATATCATCACAATGCTACTTGTCACCTTTCATCACAATGCTCCATGCCCTTTCATCACAATGCTCCAGATTTCTTGTCATCACAATGTTCCTTGACCGTGTCATCACAATGCTCCATGACCCGTGTCATCACAAAGCTCCATGACCCCTGGCATCACAATGATCCATGATTCCTTTCCTCACAGTGCTCCAGTACCCTTTTCATCACAATGCTCCATGCCATTGTCAGCACAATGCTACTTGGACACTGTCATCAAAATGCTCCATCCCCTGTTCATCACAATGCTCCAGATATCCTATCATTACAATGCTCCATGCCCGTGTCAACACAATGCTCCATGACCCCTGTCATCAAAATGCTTGATGAAACTTGTTATCAGAATGTTCCATGACCCCTGTCATCAAAATGATCCCTGACCGTTGTCATCGCAATGCTGCATGATACCTTTCATCCCAATCCTCTGTGACCGCTGTCATCACAATGCTCCAGGACAACTTTCATCACAATGTTCCATGCCCTGGTCATCAAAATGCTCCAGAACTCTTGTCATCATAATGCTCCATGCCAATGTCATCAAAATGCCCCATGACACTTGTCATCACAATGCTCCATGGCCTTTGTCATCACAATGTTCCATGGCCCCTGTCATCAGAGTGCTCCATGTTACCTTTCAATACAATTCTACATGACCACTGTCATCACAATGCCCCATGACAGATGATACCACAATTCGCCATGGTCCTTGTCATCACAATGCTCCATGAAATGTGTTATCACAAGGTTCCAGGACACTTGTCATCACAATGATCCATGATCACTTTCATCACAATGCTCCATGAACCCTGTCATCTCAATGCTCCATGGCCTTTGTATTCACAATGCTCCATGGCCCCTGTAATCACAGAGCTCCATGACCCCTTTCATGCCAATGCTCCAAGACCGCTGTCATCACAATGCCCCATGACCCCTGCCTTCACAAATTTCCAAGACCTCTCTTACCAAAAAGCTCCATGACCCCTGTCATCACAATGATCCATGATTCCTTTCCTCACAGTGCTCCAGTATCCTTTTCATCACAATGCTCCATGCCATTGTCAGCACAATTCTCCTTGGACCCTGTCATCAAAATGCTCCATCCCCTTTTCATCACAATGCTCCAGATATCCTATCATTACAATGCTGCATGCTCGTGTCAACACAATGCTCCATGACCCCTGTCATCAAAATGCTTTATGAACCTTGTTATCAGAATGTTCCATGACCCCTGTCATCCAAATGATCCATGACCGTTGTCATCACAATGCTGCATGATACCTTTCATCCCAATTCTCTGTGACCGCTGTCATCACAATGCTCCAGGACAACTTTCATCACAATGCTCCATGACCCCTGTCATCACAACGTTCCATGAAAGTTGTCATCAAAATGCTCCATGACCCCGGTCACCACAAGGTTCCCTGCCCTTGTCATCACAATGGTACATGGCCTGGTCATCACAATGTTCCATGGCCTCTCTCATCACCATGCTCCATGGTCTTTCTCATCACAATGCTCTATGACCCCTGTCATCACAATGCTTGATGACCATTGTCATCACAATGCTCCAAGGCCCCTGTCATCACAATGCTTCATGGTCTTTGTAATCACAATGCTCAATGACCAATGTCATCACAGTGCTCCATGCCGTTGTCATCACAATGCTCCATGGTCCCTGTAATCACAATGCTCCATACCCTTGTCATCACAATGCTCCAGAACACTTGTCATCATAATGCTCCATTCCCGTGTCATCACATTGCTGAATGACACTTGTCATCACAATGTTCCTTGGCCTTTGTCATCACAGTGCTCCATGATACCTTTAATCAAAATTCTACATGACCACTCTCATCACAATGCAAGATGACCAATGTCATCACAATGCCCCATGACACGTGTCATCACAATTCGCCTTGGCCCTTGTCATCTCAATGCTGTATGAAACGTGTCATCAGTAGCTCCCAAGACCCTTGTCATCACAATGCTCCATGAACTCTGTTATCTCAATGTTCCATGGCCTTTGTATTCACAATGCTCCATTGTCCCGATAATCGCGTTGCTCCATGAACACTTTCATCACAATGCTCCTTGACCACTGTCACCATAATGCCCCATGACGTCTCTCATCACTGTGCTCCAAGGCCACTCTCATCAAAATGCTCCATGATCTGTGTCAGCACAATATTGCATGACACTTGTCATCACAATGCTCCATGATCCCTCTAATCACAATGATCCCTGCCAATTTCATCACAATGACCCAAGTCTCCTGTAATCACAATGCTCCATGCCCTTGTCATCACAATGCTCCAGGTCTGTTGTCATCACCATGCTTCATGCCCGTGTCATCACAATGCTCCATGAATCTTGTCTTCACAATGCTCCATGGCCCATGTCATCACAATGCTCCATGACCCCTCTCATCACAATGCTCTATGGCCTTTGTCATCACAATGCTCCGTGACCCCCGTCAACACAATGCCTGATGACCCCTGTCATCAAAATGCTAAATGGCACTTGTCATCACAATGCTCTATGATGCCTGTCATCACTATTCTCCATGTCACTTGTTATCACAAGGCTCCATGGCCCCTGTACTCCCAGTACTCCATGACCCCTTTCATCACAATGCCCAATGTCACCTCTGATCACAATTCTCAATGGCATTTGTCATCACGATGCTCCATGACACCTGTCATCACAATGCTCCATGAGACTTGTCATCACAATGCTCCATGGCCCCTCTCATTACTGTGCTCCATAATAACTTTAATCACATTTCTAGATGACCACTGCCATCACAATGCCCCATGACATTGTCATCACAATTCGCCATGACCATTGTCATCACAATGCTCCATGAACCATGTCATCACAGGGTCCCAGGACACTTGTCATCACAATGATCCATTACCACTTTCATCACAATGCTCCATGACCACTGTCATCTCAATGCTCCATGGCCTTTGTATTCACAATGCTCCATGGCCCCTGTAATCACAGTGCTCCATAACACCTTTCATCATAATGCTCCATGACCACTGCCATCTCAATGCCTCATGACGCCTGTCATCACAATTCTCCAAGGCCCCTCTCATCATAGTGCTCCATGACACTTGTCATCCTATTGCTCCATAACACCTGTCATCACAGTGTTCCCTGCCCATGTCATCAAAATGCTCCATGTCCCCTATAATCACAATGCTCCATGCCTTTTTCCTCACAAAGCTCCAGAATTTTGTCATCACAATGTTCCATGACTGTGGCATCCCAATGCTCCATGGCCCTTGTCATCACAATGCTCCAGAATTCTTGTCATCACAATGTTCCATGAACGTGTCATCACAATGCTACATGACTCTGGTCATCACAGTTCTCCATGACCTTTGTCATCACAATGCTCTATGTCACTTTTCATCAGAATTCTCAATGACCACTTTAATCACTATGCTCGCTGACCATTTTCATCACATTTCTCTATTGTCATTACAATTCCCCATGGCCCCTTTCTTCACAATTCTCCATGATGCCTGTCATCACAATGCTCCATGGCTTTTGTTATCACAATGCTCCAGGACCAGTTTCATCACAATACTCCATCCCCCTTGTCATCACAGTGCGCAATGAAAGCTTTCATTACAATGCTCCATGACACTTGTCATCACAATGCTCCATGGCGTTTATCGTCACAATGCTCCCAGGCACTTTTCATCACGATATTCCATGAAAACTTTCATCACATTGCTCCATGACCATTGTCATCACAATAGTCCATACCCATGTCAACACAATGCTGCATAATCCCTGTCATCCCAATTCTCCATGACTGCTGTCATCACAATAATCCAGGACAATTTTCATTACAATGCTTCATGCCCCCAGTCATCACAGTGCTCCATGATACCTTTCATCACAATTCCTAGATGATCAATGTCATCACAATGCCCCATGACACCTGTTATCACAATTCGCTATGACCCTTGTCATCACCATACTCGATGAACCGTGTCATCACAGTGTTCCAGGACACATGTCATCACAATGATCCATTAATATTTTCATCACAATGCTCCAATACACCTGTCATCACAATGCTCCATGTCCCCTCTTATCATATTGCTCCATGATCTCTTTCATCACAATGCTCCATGACCACTGTCATCACCATACCTCAAGACGCCTGTCATCTCAGTGCTCCATGGCCCCTTTCATCACAAGGCTCCATGAACCCAGTCATCACAATGTTCCCTGCCCTCTTCGTCACAATGCTCCATGGGCCCTGTCATCACAATGCTCCATGCCCTTGTCATCAAAATTCTCCAGAACTCTTGTCATCATAATGTTCCATGCCAATGTCATCAAAATGTCCCATGACACTTGTCATCACAATGCTCCATGGCCTTTGTCATCACAATGTTCCATGGCCCCTGTCATCACAGTGCTCCTTGATACCTTTCATCACAATTCTACATGACCACTGTCATCACAATGCCCCATTTCAGATGTCATCACAATTCGCCATGGTCCTTGTCATAACAATGCTCCATGAACCGTGTCATCACAAGGTTTCAGGACACTTGTCATCACAATGATCCATGATCACTTTCATCACAATGCTCCATGAACCCTGTCATCTCAATGCTCCATAGCCTTTGTATTCACAATGCTCCATGGCCCCTGTAATCACAGTGCTCCATGACCCCTTTCATCACAATGCTCCAAGACCGCTGTCATCACAATGCCCCATGACGCCTGCCACCACCAATCTCCAAGGGCTCCCTTACCAAAAAGCTCCATGATCCCTGTCAGTACAATGTTCCATGACACTTTTCATCACAATGCTCCATGACCCCTGTCATCACAAAGTTCTCTGCCCATATCATCACAATGCTACTTGTCACCTTTCATCACAATGCTCCATGCCCTTTCATCACAATGCTCCAGATTTCTTGTCATCACAATGTTCCTTGACCGTGTCATCACAATGCTCCATGACCCGTGTCATCACAAAGCTCCATGACCCCTGGCATCACAATGATCCATGATTCCTTTCCTCAGAGTGCTCCAGTACCCTTTTCATCACAATGCTCCATGCCATTGTCAGCACAATGCTACTTGGACACTGTCATCAAAATGCTCCATCCCCTTTTCATCACAATGCTCCAGATATCCTATCATTACAATGCTCCATGCCCGTGTCAACACAATGCTCCATGACCCCTGTCATCAAAATGCTTGATGAAACTTGTTATCAGAATGTTCCATGACCCCTGTCATCAAAATGATCCCTGACCGTTGTCATCGCAATGCTGCATGATACCTTTCATCCCAATCCTCTGTGACCGCTGTCATCACAATGCTCCAGGACAACATTCATCACAATGCTCCATGCCCTGGTCATCAAAATGCTCCAGAACTCTTGTCATCATAATGCTCCATGCCAATGTCATCAAAATGCCCCATGACACTTGTCATCACAATGCTCCATGGCCTTTGTCATCACAATGTTCCATGGCCCCTGTCATCAGAGTGCTCCATGTTACCTTTCAATACAATTCTACATGACCACTGTCATCACAATGCCCCATGACAGATGATACCACAATTCTCCATGGTCCTTGTCATCACAATGCTCCATGAACTGTGTCATCACAAGGTTCCAGGACACTTGTCATCACAATGATCCATGATCACTTTCATCACAATGCTCCATGAACCCTGTCATCTCAATGCTCCATGGCCTTTGTATTCACAATGCTCCATGGCCCCTGTAATCACAGAGCTCCATGACCCCTTTCATCCCAATGCTCCAAGACCGCTGTCATCACAATGCCCCATGACGCCTGCCTTCACAAATCTCCACGACCTCTCTTACCAAAAAGCTCCATGATCCCTGTCAGTACAATGTTCCATGACACTTTTTATCACAATGCTCCATGACCCCTGTCATCAAAAAGTTCTCTGCCCATATCGTCACAATGCTCCTTGTCACCTTTCATCACAATGCACCATGCCCTTTCATCACAATGCTCCAGAATTCTTGTCATCGCAATGTTCCTTGACCGTGTCATCACAATGCTCCATGACCCTTGTCATCACAAAGCTCCATGACCCCTGGCATCACAATGATCCATGATTCCTTTCCTCACAGTGCTCCAGTACCCTTTTCATCACAATGCTCCATGCCATTGTCAGCACAATTCTCCTTGGACCATGTCATCAAAATGCTCCATCCCCTTTTCATCACAATGCTCCAGATATCCTATCATTACAATGCTCCATGCTCGTGTCAACACAATGCTCCATGACCCCTGTCATCAAAATGCTTTATGAACCTTGTTATCAGAATGTTCCATGACCCCTGTCATCAAAATGATCCATGACCGTTGTCATCACAATGCTGCATGATACCTTTCATCCCAATTCTCTGTGACCGCTGTCATCACAATGCTCCAGGACAACTTTCATCACAATGCTCCATGACCCCTGTCATCACAACGTTCCATGAAAGTTGTCATCAAAATGCTCCATGACCCCGGTCACCACAAGGTTCCCTGACCTTGTCATCACAATGGTACTTGGCCTGGTCATCACAATGTTCCATGGCCTCTGTCATCACCATGCTCCATGGTCTTTCTCATCACAATGCTCTATGACTCCTGTCATCACAATGCTTGATGACCATTGTCATCACAATGCTCCAAGGCCCCTGTCATCACAATGCCTCATGGTCTTTGTAATCACAATGCTCAATGACCAATGTCATCACAGTGCTCCATGCCGTTGTCATCACAATGCTCCATGGTCCCTGTAATCACAATGCTCCATACCCTTGTCATCACAATGCTCCAGAACACTTGTCATCATAATGCTCCATTCCCGTGTCATCACATTGCTGAATGACACTTGTCATCACAGTGTTCCTTGGCCTTTGTCATCACTGTGCTCCATGATACCTTTAATCAAAATTCTACATGACCACTCTCATCACAATGCAAGATGACCAATGTCATCACAATGCCCCATGACACGTGTCATCACAATTCGCCTTGGCCCTTGTCATCTCAATGCTGTATGAAACGTGTCATCAGTAGCTCCCAAGACCCTTGTCATCACAATGCTCCATGAACTCTGTTATCTCAATGTTCCATGGCCTTTGTATTCACAATGCTCCATTGTCCCGATAATCGCGTTGCTCCATGAACACTTTCATCACAATGCTCCTTGACCACTGTCACCATAATGCCCCATGACGTCTCTCATCACTGTGCTCCAAGGCCACTCTCATCAAAATGCTCCATGATCTGTGTCAGCACAATATTGCATGACACTTGTCATCACAATGCTCCATGATCCCTCTAATCACAATGATCCCTGCCAATTTCATCACAATGACCCAAGTCTCCTGTAATCACAATGCTCCATGCCCTTGTCATCACAATGCTCCAGGTCTGTTGTCATCACCATGCTTCATGCCCGTGTCATCACAATGCTCCATGAATCTTGTCTTCACAATGCTCCATGGCCCATGTCATCACAATGCTCCATGACCCCTCTCATCACAATGCTCTATGGCCTTTGTCATCACAATGCTCCGTGACCCCCGTCAACACAATGCCTGATGACCCCTGTCATCAAAATGCTAAATGGCACTTGTCATCACAATGCTCTATGATGCCTGTCATCACTATTCTCCATGTCACTTGTTATCACAAGGCTCCATGGCCCCTGTACTCCCAGTACTCCATGACCCCTTTCATCACAATGCCCAATGTCACCTCTGATCACAATTCTCAATGGCATTTGTCATCACGATGCTCCATGACACCTGTCATCACAATGCTCCATGAGACTTGTCATCACAATGCTCCATGGCCCCTCTCATTACTGTGCTCCATAATAACTTTAATCACATTTCTAGATGACCACTGCCATCACAATGCCCCATGACATTGTCATCACAATTCGCCATGACCATTGTCATCACAATGCTCCATGAACCATGTCATCACAGGGTCCCAGGACACTTGTCATCACAATGATCCATTACCACTTTCATCACAATGCTCCATGACCACTGTCATCTCAATGCTCCATGGCCTTTGTATTCACAATGCTCCATGGCCCCTGTAATCACAGTGCTCCATAACACCTTTCATCATAATGCTCCATGACCACTGCCATCTCAATGCCTCATGACGCCTGTCATCACAATTCTCCAAGGCCCCTCTCATCACAGTGCTCCATGACACTTGTCATCCTATTGCTCCATAACACCTGTCATCACAGTGTTCCCTGCCCATGTCATCAAAATGCTCCATGTCCCCTATAATCACAATGCTCCATGCCTTTTTCCTCACAAAGCTCCAGAATTTTGTCATCACAATGTTCCATGACCGTGGCATCCCAATGCTCCATGGCCCTTGTCATCACAATGCTCCAGAATTCTTGTCATCACAATGTTCCATGAACGTGTCATCACAATGCTACATGACCCTGGTCATCACAGTTCTCCATGACCTTTGTCATCACAATGCTCTATGTCACTTTTCATCACAATTCTCAATGACCACTTTAATCACTATGCTCGCTGACCATTTTCATCACATTTCTCTATTGTCATTACAATTCCCCATGGCCCCTTTCTTCACAATTCTCCATGATGCCTGTCATCACAATGCTCCATGGCTTTTGTTATCACAATGCTCCAGGACCAGTTTCATCACAATACTCCATCCCCCTTGTCATCACAGTGCACAATGAAAGCTTTCATTACAATGCTCCATGACACTTGTCATCACAATGCTCCATGGCGTTTATCGTCACAATGCTCCCAGGCACTTTTCATCACGATATTCCATGAAAACTTTCATCACATTGCTCCATGACCATTGTCATCACAATAGTCCATACCCATGTCAACACAATGCTGCATAATCCCTGTCATCCCAATTCTCCATGACTGCTGTCATCACAATAATCCAGGACAATTTTCATTACAATGCTTCATGCCCCCAGTCATCACAGTGCTCCATGATACCTTTCATCACAATTCCTAGATGATCAATGTCATCACAATGCCCCATGACACCTGTTACCACAATTCGCTATGACCCTTGTCATCACAATACTCGATGAACCGTGTCATCACAGTGTTCCAGGACACATGTCATCACAATGATCCATCAATATTTTCATCACAATGCTCCAATACACCTGTCATCACAATGCTCCATGTCCCCTCTTATCATATTGCTCCATGATCTCTTTCATCACAATGCTCCATGACCACTGTCATCACCATACCTCAAGACGCCTGTCATCTCAGTGCTCCATGGCCCCTTTCATCACAAGGCTCCATGAACCCAGTCATCACAATGTTCCCTGCCCTCTTCGTCACAATGCTCCATGGGCCCTGTCATCACAATGCTCCATGCCCTTGTCATCAAAATTCTCCAGAACTCTTGTCATCATAATGTTCCATGCCAATGTCATCAAAATGTCCCATGACACTTGTCATCACAATGCTCCATGGCCTTTGTCATCACAATGTTCCATGGCCCCTGTCATCACAGTGCTCCTTGATACCTTTCATCACAATTCTACATGACCACTGTCATCACAATGCCCCATTTCAGATGTCATCACAATTCGCCATGGTCCTTGTCATAACAATGCTCCATGAACCGTGTCATCACAAGGTTTCAGGACACTTGTCATCACAATGATCCATGATCACTTTCATCACAATGCTCCATGAACCCTGTCATCTCAATGCTCCATAGCCTTTGTATTCACAATGCTCCATGGCCCCTGTAATCACAGTGCTCCATGACCCATTTCATCACAATGCTCCAAGACCGCTGTCATCACAATGCCCCATGACGCCTGCCACCACCAATCTCCAAGGGCTCCCTTACCAAAAAGCTCCATGATCCCTGTCAGTACAATGTTCCATGACACTTTTCATCACAATGCTCCATGAACCCTGTCATCACAAAGTTCTCTGCCCATATCATCACAATGTTACTTGTCACCTTTCATCACAATGCTCCATGCCCTTTCATCACAATGCACCAGATTTCTTGTCATCACAATGTTCCTTGACCGTGTCTTCACAATGCTCCATGACCCGTGTCATCACAAAGCTCCATGACCCCTGGCATCACAATGATCCATGATTCCTTTCCTCACAGTGCTCCAGTACCCTTTTCATCACAATGCTCCATGCCATTGTCAGCACAATGCTACTTGGACACTGTCATCAAAATGCTCCATCCCCTTTTCATCACAATGCTCCAGATATCCTATCATTACAATGCTCCATGCCCGTGTCAACACAATGCTCCATGACCCCTGTCATCAAAATGCTTGATGAAACTTGTTATCAGAATGTTCCATGACCCCTGTCATCAAAATGATCCCTGACCGTTGTCATCGCAATGCTGCATGATACCTTTCATCCCAATCCTCTGTGACCGCTGTCATCACAATGCTCCAGGACAACTTTCATCACAATGCTCCATGCCCTGGTCATCAAAATGCTCCAGAACTCTTGTCATCATAATGCTCCATGCCAATGTCATCAAAATGCCCCATGACACTTGTCATCACAATGCTCCATGGCCTTTGTCATCACAATGTTCCATGGCCCCTGTCATCAGAGTGCCCCATGTTACCTTTCAATACAATTCTACATGACCACTGTCATCACAATGCCCCATGACAGATGATACCACAATTCGCCATGGTCCTTGTCATCACAATGCTCCATGAACTGTGTCATCACAAGGTTCCAGGAAACTTGTCATCACAATGATCCATGATCACTTTCATCACAATGCTCCATGAACCCTGTCATCTCAATGCTCCATGGCCTTTGTATTCACAATGCTCCATGGCCCCTGTAATCACAGAGCTCCATGACCCCTTTCATCCTAATGCTCCAAGACCGCTGTCATCACAATGCCCCATGACGCCTGCCTTCACAAATCTCCAAGACATCTCTTACCAAAAAGCTCCATGATCCCTGTCAGTACAATGTTCCATGACACTTTTTATCACAATGCTCCATGACCCCTGTCATCAAAAAGTTCTCTGCCCATATCGTCACAATGCTCCTTGTCACCTTTCATCACAATGCACCATGCCCTTTCATCACAATGCTCCAGAATTCTTGTCATCGCAATGTTCCTTGACCGTGTCATCACAATGCTCCATGACCCGTGTCATCACAAAGCTCCATGACCCCTGTCATCACAATGATCCATGATTCCTTTCCTCACAGTGCTCCAGTACCCTTTTCATCACAATGCTCCATGCCATTGTCAGCACAATTCTCCTTGGACCCTGTCATCAAAATGCTCCATCCCCTTTTCATCACAATGCTCCAGATATCCTATCATTACAATGCTCCATGCTCGTGTCAACACAATGCTCCATGACCCCTGTCATCAAAATGCTTTATGAACCTTGTTATCAGAATGTTCCATGACCCCTGTCATCCAAATGATCCATGACCGTTTTCATCACAATGCTGCATGATACCTTTCATCCCAATTCTCTGTGACCGCTGTCATCACAATGCTCCAGGACAACTTTCATCACAATGCTCCATGACCCCTGTCATCACAACGTTCCATGAAAGTTGTCATCAAAATGCTCCATGACCCCGGTCACCACAAGGTTCCCTGACCTTGTCATCACAATGGTACATGGCCTGGTCATCACAATGTTCCATGGCCTCTGTCATCACCATGCTCCATGGTCTTTCTCATCACAATGCTCTATGACCCCTGTCATCACAATGCTTGATGACCATTGTCATCACAATGCTCCAAGGCCACTGTCATCACAATGCCTCATGGTCTTTGTAATCACAATGCTCAATGACCAATGTCATCACAGTGCTCCATGCCGTTGTCATCACAATGCTCCATGGTCCCTGTAATCACAATGCTCCATACCCTTGTCATCACAATGCTCCAGAACACTTGTCATTATAATGCTCCATTCCCGTGTCATCACATTGCTGAATGACACTTGTCATCACAATGTTCCTTGGCCTTTGTCATCACAGTGCTCCATGATACCTTTAATCAAAATTCTACATGACCACTCTCATCACAATGCAAGATGACCAATGTCATCACAATGCCCCATGACACATGTCATCACAATTCGCCTTGGCCCTTGTCATCTCAATGCTGTATGAAACGTGTCATCAGTAGCTCCCAAGACCCTTGTCATCACAATGCTCCATGAACTCTGTTATCTCAATGTTCCATGGCCTTTGTATTCACAATGCTCCATTGTCCCGATAATCGCGTTGCTCCATGAACACTTTCATCACAATGCTCCTTGACCACTCTCACCATAATGCCCCATGACGTCTCTCATCACTGTGCTCCAAGGCCACTCTCATCAAAATGCTCCATGATCTGTGTCAGCACAATATTGCATGACACTTGTCATCACAATGCTCCATGATCCCTCTAATCACAATGATCCCTGCCAATTTCATCACAATGACCCAAGTCTCCTGTAATCACAATGCTCCATGCCCTTGTCATCACAATGCTCCAGGTCTGTTGTCATCACCATGCTTCATGCCTGTGTCATCACAATGCTCCATGAATCTTGTCTTCACAATGCTCCATGGCCCATGTCATCACAATGCTCCATGACCCCTCTCATCACAATGCTCTATGGCCTTTGTCATCACAATGCTCCGTGACCCCCGTCAACACAATGCCTGATGACCCCTGTCATCAAAATGCTAAATGGCACTTGTCATCACAATGCTCTATGATGCCTGTCATCACTATTCTCCATGTCACTTGTTATCACAAGGCTCCATGGCCCCTGTACTCCCAGTACTCCATGACCCCTTTCATCACAATGCCCAATGTCACCTCTGATCACAATTCTCAATGGCATTTGTCATCACGATGCTCCATGACACCTGTCATCACAATGCTCCATGAGACTTGTCATCACAATGCTCCATGGCCCCTCTCATTCCTGTGCTCCATAATAACTTTAATCACATTTCTAGATGACCACTGCCATCACAATGCCCCATGACATTGTCATCACAATTCGCCATGACCATTGTCATCACAATGCTCCATGAACCATGTCTTCACAGGGTCCCAGGACACTTGTCATCACAATGATCCATTACCACTTTCATCACAATGCTCCATGACCACTGTCATCTCAATGCTCCATGGCCTTTGTATTCACAATGCTCCATGGCCCCTGTGATCACAGTGCTCCATAACACCTTTCATCATAATGCTCCATGACCACTGCCATCTCAATGCCTCATGACGCCTGTCATCACAATTCTCCAAGGCCCCTCTCATCACAGTGCTCCATGACACTTGTCATCCCATTGCTCCATAACACCTGTCATCACAGTGTTCCCTGCCCATGTCATCAAAATGCTCCATGTCCCCTATAATCACAATGCTCCATGCCTTTTTCCTCACAAAGCTCCAGAATTTTGTCATCACAATGTTCCATGACTGTGGCATCCCAATGCTCCATGGCCCTTGTCATCACAATGCTCCAGAATTCTTGTCATCACAATGTTCCATGAACGTGTCATCACAATGCTACATGACTCTGGTCATCACAGTTCTCCATGACCTTTGTCATCACAATGCTCTATGTCACTTTTCATCAGAATTCTCAATGACCACTTTAATCACTATGCTCGCTGACCATTTTCATCACATTTCTCTATTGTCATTACAATTCCCCATGGCCCCTTTCTTCACAATTCTCCATGATGCCTGTCATCACAATGCTCCATGGCTTTTGTTATCACAATGCTCCAGGACCAGTTTCATCACAATACTCCATCCCCCTTGTCATCACAGTGCGCAATGAAAGCTTTCATTACAATGCTCCATGACACTTGTCATCACAATGCTCCATGGCGTTTATCGTCACAATGCTCCCAGGCACTTTTCATCACGATATTCCATGAAAACTTTCATCACATTGCTCCATGACCATTGTCATCACAATAGTCCATACCCATGTCAACACAATGCTGCATAATCCCTGTCATCCCAATTCTCCATGACTGCTGTCATCACAATAATCCAGGACAATTTTCATTACAATGCTTCATGCCCCCAGTCATCACAGTGCTCCATGATACCTTTCATCACAATTCCTAGATGATCAATGTCATCACAATGCCCCATGACACCTGTTATCACAATTCGCTATGACCCTTGTCATCACCATACTCGATGAACCGTGTCATCACAGTGTTCCAGGACACATGTCATCACAATGATCCATTAATATTTTCATCACAATGCTCCAATACACCTGTCATCACAATGCTCCATGTCCCCTCTTATCATATTGCTCCATGATCTCTTTCATCACAATGCTCCATGACCACTGTCATCACCATACCTCAAGACGCCTGTCATCTCAGTGCTCCATGGCCCCTTTCATCACAAGGCTCCATGAACCCAGTCATCACAATGTTCCCTGCCCTCTTCGTCACAATGCTCCATGGGCCCTGTCATCACAATGCTCCATGCCCTTGTCATCAAAATTCTCCAGAACTCTTGTCATCATAATGTTCCATGCCAATGTCATCAAAATGTCCCATGACACTTGTCATCACAATGCTCCATGGCCTTTGTCATCACAATGTTCCATGGCCCCTGTCATCACAGTGCTCCTTGATACCTTTCATCACAATTCTACATGACCACTGTCATCACAATGCCCCATTTCAGATGTCATCACAATTCGCCATGGTCCTTGTCATAACAATGCTCCATGAACCGTGTCATCACAAGGTTTCAGGACACTTGTCATCACAATGATCCATGATCACTTTCATCACAATGCTCCATGAACCCTGTCATCTCAATGCTCCATAGCCTTTGTATTCACAATGCTCCATGGCCCCTGTAATCACAGTGCTCCATGACCCCTTTCATCACAATGCTCCAAGACCGCTGTCATCACAATGCCCCATGACGCCTGCCACCACCAATCTCCAAGGGCTCCCTTACCAAAAAGCTCCATGATCCCTGTCAGTACAATGTTCCATGACACTTTTCATCACAATGCTCCATGACCCCTGTCATCACAAAGTTCTCTGCCCATATCATCACAATGCTACTTGTCACCTTTCATCACAATGCTCCATGCCCTTTCATCACAATGCTCCAGATTTCTTGTCATCACAATGTTCCTTGACCGTGTCATCACAATGCTCCATGACCCGTGTCATCACAAAGCTCCATGACCCCTGGCATCACAATGATCCATGATTCCTTTCCTCAGAGTGCTCCAGTACCCTTTTCATCACAATGCTCCATGCCATTGTCAGCACAATGCTACTTGGACACTGTCATCAAAATGCTCCATCCCCTTTTCATCACAATGCTCCAGATATCCTATCATTACAATGCTCCATGCCCGTGTCAACACAATGCTCCATGACCCCTGTCATCAAAATGCTTGATGAAACTTGTTATCAGAATGTTCCATGACCCCTGTCATCAAAATGATCCCTGACCGTTGTCATCGCAATGCTGCATGATACCTTTCATCCCAATCCTCTGTGACCGCTGTCATCACAATGCTCCAGGACAACATTCATCACAATGCTCCATGCCCTGGTCATCAAAATGCTCCAGAACTCTTGTCATCATAATGCTCCATGCCAATGTCATCAAAATGCCCCATGACACTTGTCATCACAATGCTCCATGGCCTTTGTCATCACAATGTTCCATGGCCCCTGTCATCAGAGTGCTCCATGTTACCTTTCAATACAATTCTACATGACCACTGTCATCACAATGCCCCATGACAGATGATACCACAATTCTCCATGGTCCTTGTCATCACAATGCTCCATGAACTGTGTCATCACAAGGTTCCAGGACACTTGTCATCACAATGATCCATGATCACTTTCATCACAATGCTCCATGAACCCTGTCATCTCAATGCTCCATGGCCTTTGTATTCACAATGCTCCATGGCCCCTGTAATCACAGAGCTCCATGACCCCTTTCATCCCAATGCTCCAAGACCGCTGTCATCACAATGCCCCATGACGCCTGCCTTCACAAATCTCCACGACCTCTCTTACCAAAAAGCTCCATGATCCCTGTCAGTACAATGTTCCATGACACTTTTTATCACAATGCTCCATGACCCCTGTCATCAAAAAGTTCTCTGCCCATATCGTCACAATGCTCCTTGTCACCTTTCATCACAATGCACCATGCCCTTTCATCACAATGCTCCAGAATTCTTGTCATCGCAATGTTCCTTGACCGTGTCATCACAATGCTCCATGACCCTTGTCATCACAAAGCTCCATGACCCCTGGCATCACAATGATCCATGATTCCTTTCCTCACAGTGCTCCAGTACCCTTTTCATCACAATGCTCCATGCCATTGTCAGCACAATTCTCCTTGGACCATGTCATCAAAATGCTCCATCCCCTTTTCATCACAATGCTCCAGATATCCTATCATTACAATGCTCCATGCTCGTGTCAACACAATGCTCCATGACCCCTGTCATCAAAATGCTTTATGAACCTTGTTATCAGAATGTTCCATGACCCCTGTCATCAAAATGATCCATGACCGTTGTCATCACAATGCTGCATGATACCTTTCATCCCAATTCTCTGTGACCGCTGTCATCACAATGCTCCAGGACAACTTTCATCACAATGCTCCATGACCCCTGTCATCACAACGTTCCATGAAAGTTGTCATCAAAATGCTCCATGACCCCGGTCACCACAAGGTTCCCTGACCTTGTCATCACAATGGTACTTGGCCTGGTCATCACAATGTTCCATGGCCTCTGTCATCACCATGCTCCATGGTCTTTCTCATCACAATGCTCTATGACTCCTGTCATCACAATGCTTGATGACCATTGTCATCACAATGCTCCAAGGCCCCTGTCATCACAATGCCTCATGGTCTTTGTAATCACAATGCTCAATGACCAATGTCATCACAGTGCTCCATGCCGTTGTCATCACAATGCTCCATGGTCCCTGTAATCACAATGCTCCATACCCTTGTCATCACAATGCTCCAGAACACTTGTCATCATAATGCTCCATTCCCGTGTCATCACATTGCTGAATGACACTTGTCATCACAGTGTTCCTTGGCCTTTGTCATCACTGTGCTCCATGATACCTTTAATCAAAATTCTACATGACCACTCTCATCACAATGCAAGATGACCAATGTCATCACAATGCCCCATGACACGTGTCATCACAATTCGCCTTGGCCCTTGTCATCTCAATGCTGTATGAAACGTGTCATCAGTAGCTCCCAAGACCCTTGTCATCACAATGCTCCATGAACTCTGTTATCTCAATGTTCCATGGCCTTTGTATTCACAATGCTCCATTGTCCCGATAATCGCGTTGCTCCATGAACACTTTCATCACAATGCTCCTTGACCACTGTCACCATAATGCCCCATGACGTCTCTCATCACTGTGCTCCAAGGCCACTCTCATCAAAATGCTCCATGATCTGTGTCAGCACAATATTGCATGACACTTGTCATCACAATGCTCCATGATCCCTCTAATCACAATGATCCCTGCCAATTTCATCACAATGACCCAAGTCTCCTGTAATCACAATGCTCCATGCCCTTGTCATCACAATGCTCCAGGTCTGTTGTCATCACCATGCTTCATGCCCGTGTCATCACAATGCTCCATGAATCTTGTCTTCACAATGCTCCATGGCCCATGTCATCACAATGCTCCATGACCCCTCTCATCACAATGCTCTATGGCCTTTGTCATCACAATGCTCCGTGACCCCCGTCAACACAATGCCTGATGACCCCTGTCATCAAAATGCTAAATGGCACTTGTCATCACAATGCTCTATGATGCCTGTCATCACTATTCTCCATGTCACTTGTTATCACAAGGCTCCATGGCCCCTGTACTCCCAGTACTCCATGACCCCTTTCATCACAATGCCCAATGTCACCTCTGATCACAATTCTCAATGGCATTTGTCATCACGATGCTCCATGACACCTGTCATCACAATGCTCCATGAGACTTGTCATCACAATGCTCCATGGCCCCTCTCATTACTGTGCTCCATAATAACTTTAATCACATTTCTAGATGACCACTGCCATCACAATGCCCCATGACATTGTCATCACAATTCGCCATGACCATTGTCATCACAATGCTCCATGAACCATGTCATCACAGGGTCCCAGGACACTTGTCATCACAATGATCCATTACCACTTTCATCACAATGCTCCATGACCACTGTCATCTCAATGCTCCATGGCCTTTGTATTCACAATGCTCCATGGCCCCTGTAATCACAGTGCTCCATAACACCTTTCATCATAATGCTCCATGACCACTGCCATCTCAATGCCTCATGACGCCTGTCATCACAATTCTCCAAGGCCCCTCTCATCACAGTGCTCCATGACACTTGTCATCCTATTGCTCCATAACACCTGTCATCACAGTGTTCCCTGCCCATGTCATCAAAATGCTCCATGTCCCCTATAATCACAATGCTCCATGCCTTTTTCCTCACAAAGCTCCAGAATTTTGTCATCACAATGTTCCATGACCGTGGCATCCCAATGCTCCATGGCCCTTGTCATCACAATGCTCCAGAATTCTTGTCATCACAATGTTCCATGAACGTGTCATCACAATGCTACATGACCCTGGTCATCACAGTTCTCCATGACCTTTGTCATCACAATGCTCTATGTCACTTTTCATCACAATTCTCAATGACCACTTTAATCACTATGCTCGCTGACCATTTTCATCACATTTCTCTATTGTCATTACAATTCCCCATGGCCCCTTTCTTCACAATTCTCCATGATGCCTGTCATCACAATGCTCCATGGCTTTTGTTATCACAATGCTCCAGGACCAGTTTCATCACAATACTCCATCCCCCTTGTCATCACAGTGCACAATGAAAGCTTTCATTACAATGCTCCATGACACTTGTCATCACAATGCTCCATGGCGTTTATCGTCACAATGCTCCCAGGCACTTTTCATCACGATATTCCATGAAAACTTTCATCACATTGCTCCATGACCATTGTCATCACAATAGTCCATACCCATGTCAACACAATGCTGCATAATCCCTGTCATCCCAATTCTCCATGACTGCTGTCATCACAATAATCCAGGACAATTTTCATTACAATGCTTCATGCCCCCAGTCATCACAGTGCTCCATGATACCTTTCATCACAATTCCTAGATGATCAATGTCATCACAATGCCCCATGACACCTGTTACCACAATTCGCTATGACCCTTGTCATCACAATACTCGATGAACCGTGTCATCACAGTGTTCCAGGACACATGTCATCACAATGATCCATCAATATTTTCATCACAATGCTCCAATACACCTGTCATCACAATGCTCCATGTCCCCTCTTATCATATTGCTCCATGATCTCTTTCATCACAATGCTCCATGACCACTGTCATCACCATACCTCAAGACGCCTGTCATCTCAGTGCTCCATGGCCCCTTTCATCACAAGGCTCCATGAACCCAGTCATCACAATGTTCCCTGCCCTCTTCGTCACAATGCTCCATGGGCCCTGTCATCACAATGCTCCATGCCCTTGTCATCAAAATTCTCCAGAACTCTTGTCATCATAATGTTCCATGCCAATGTCATCAAAATGTCCCATGACACTTGTCATCACAATGCTCCATGGCCTTTGTCATCACAATGTTCCATGGCCCCTGTCATCACAGTGCTCCTTGATACCTTTCATCACAATTCTACATGACCACTGTCATCACAATGCCCCATTTCAGATGTCATCACAATTCGCCATGGTCCTTGTCATAACAATGCTCCATGAACCGTGTCATCACAAGGTTTCAGGACACTTGTCATCACAATGATCCATGATCACTTTCATCACAATGCTCCATGAACCCTGTCATCTCAATGCTCCATAGCCTTTGTATTCACAATGCTCCATGGCCCCTGTAATCACAGTGCTCCATGACCCATTTCATCACAATGCTCCAAGACCGCTGTCATCACAATGCCCCATGACGCCTGCCACCACCAATCTCCAAGGGCTCCCTTACCAAAAAGCTCCATGATCCCTGTCAGTACAATGTTCCATGACACTTTTCATCACAATGCTCCATGAACCCTGTCATCACAAAGTTCTCTGCCCATATCATCACAATGTTACTTGTCACCTTTCATCACAATGCTCCATGCCCTTTCATCACAATGCACCAGATTTCTTGTCATCACAATGTTCCTTGACCGTGTCTTCACAATGCTCCATGACCCGTGTCATCACAAAGCTCCATGACCCCTGGCATCACAATGATCCATGATTCCTTTCCTCACAGTGCTCCAGTACCCTTTTCATCACAATGCTCCATGCCATTGTCAGCACAATGCTACTTGGACACTGTCATCAAAATGCTCCATCCCCTTTTCATCACAATGCTCCAGATATCCTATCATTACAATGCTCCATGCCCGTGTCAACACAATGCTCCATGACCCCTGTCATCAAAATGCTTGATGAAACTTGTTATCAGAATGTTCCATGACCCCTGTCATCAAAATGATCCCTGACCGTTGTCATCGCAATGCTGCATGATACCTTTCATCCCAATCCTCTGTGACCGCTGTCATCACAATGCTCCAGGACAACTTTCATCACAATGCTCCATGCCCTGGTCATCAAAATGCTCCAGAACTCTTGTCATCATAATGCTCCATGCCAATGTCATCAAAATGCCCCATGACACTTGTCATCACAATGCTCCATGGCCTTTGTCATCACAATGTTCCATGGCCCCTGTCATCAGAGTGCCCCATGTTACCTTTCAATACAATTCTACATGACCACTGTCATCACAATGCCCCATGACAGATGATACCACAATTCGCCATGGTCCTTGTCATCACAATGCTCCATGAACTGTGTCATCACAAGGTTCCAGGAAACTTGTCATCACAATGATCCATGATCACTTTCATCACAATGCTCCATGAACCCTGTCATCTCAATGCTCCATGGCCTTTGTATTCACAATGCTCCATGGCCCCTGTAATCACAGAGCTCCATGACCCCTTTCATCCTAATGCTCCAAGACCGCTGTCATCACAATGCCCCATGACGCCTGCCTTCACAAATCTCCAAGACATCTCTTACCAAAAAGCTCCATGATCCCTGTCAGTACAATGTTCCATGACACTTTTTATCACAATGCTCCATGACCCCTGTCATCAAAAAGTTCTCTGCCCATATCGTCACAATGCTCCTTGTCACCTTTCATCACAATGCACCATGCCCTTTCATCACAATGCTCCAGAATTCTTGTCATCGCAATGTTCCTTGACCGTGTCATCACAATGCTCCATGACCCGTGTCATCACAAAGCTCCATGACCCCTGTCATCACAATGATCCATGATTCCTTTCCTCACAGTGCTCCAGTACCCTTTTCATCACAATGCTCCATGCCATTGTCAGCACAATTCTCCTTGGACCCTGTCATCAAAATGCTCCATCCCCTTTTCATCACAATGCTCCAGATATCCTATCATTACAATGCTCCATGCTCGTGTCAACACAATGCTCCATGACCCCTGTCATCAAAATGCTTTATGAACCTTGTTATCAGAATGTTCCATGACCCCTGTCATCCAAATGATCCATGACCGTTTTCATCACAATGCTGCATGATACCTTTCATCCCAATTCTCTGTGACCGCTGTCATCACAATGCTCCAGGACAACTTTCATCACAATGCTCCATGACCCCTGTCATCACAACGTTCCATGAAAGTTGTCATCAAAATGCTCCATGACCCCGGTCACCACAAGGTTCCCTGACCTTGTCATCACAATGGTACATGGCCTGGTCATCACAATGTTCCATGGCCTCTGTCATCACCATGCTCCATGGTCTTTCTCATCACAATGCTCTATGACCCCTGTCATCACAATGCTTGATGACCATTGTCATCACAATGCTCCAAGGCCACTGTCATCACAATGCCTCATGGTCTTTGTAATCACAATGCTCAATGACCAATGTCATCACAGTGCTCCATGCCGTTGTCATCACAATGCTCCATGGTCCCTGTAATCACAATGCTCCATACCCTTGTCATCACAATGCTCCAGAACACTTGTCATTATAATGCTCCATTCCCGTGTCATCACATTGCTGAATGACACTTGTCATCACAATGTTCCTTGGCCTTTGTCATCACAGTGCTCCATGATACCTTTAATCAAAATTCTACATGACCACTCTCATCACAATGCAAGATGACCAATGTCATCACAATGCCCCATGACACATGTCATCACAATTCGCCTTGGCCCTTGTCATCTCAATGCTGTATGAAACGTGTCATCAGTAGCTCCCAAGACCCTTGTCATCACAATGCTCCATGAACTCTGTTATCTCAATGTTCCATGGCCTTTGTATTCACAATGCTCCATTGTCCCGATAATCGCGTTGCTCCATGAACACTTTCATCACAATGCTCCTTGACCACTCTCACCATAATGCCCCATGACGTCTCTCATCACTGTGCTCCAAGGCCACTCTCATCAAAATGCTCCATGATCTGTGTCAGCACAATATTGCATGACACTTGTCATCACAATGCTCCATGATCCCTCTAATCACAATGATCCCTGCCAATTTCATCACAATGACCCAAGTCTCCTGTAATCACAATGCTCCATGCCCTTGTCATCACAATGCTCCAGGTCTGTTGTCATCACCATGCTTCATGCCTGTGTCATCACAATGCTCCATGAATCTTGTCTTCACAATGCTCCATGGCCCATGTCATCACAATGCTCCATGACCCCTCTCATCACAATGCTCTATGGCCTTTGTCATCACAATGCTCCGTGACCCCCGTCAACACAATGCCTGATGACCCCTGTCATCAAAATGCTAAATGGCACTTGTCATCACAATGCTCTATGATGCCTGTCATCACTATTCTCCATGTCACTTGTTATCACAAGGCTCCATGGCCCCTGTACTCCCAGTACTCCATGACCCCTTTCATCACAATGCCCAATGTCACCTCTGATCACAATTCTCAATGGCATTTGTCATCACGATGCTCCATGACACCTGTCATCACAATGCTCCATGAGACTTGTCATCACAATGCTCCATGGCCCCTCTCATTCCTGTGCTCCATAATAACTTTAATCACATTTCTAGATGACCACTGCCATCACAATGCCCCATGACATTGTCATCACAATTCGCCATGACCATTGTCATCACAATGCTCCATGAACCATGTCTTCACAGGGTCCCAGGACACTTGTCATCACAATGATCCATTACCACTTTCATCACAATGCTCCATGACCACTGTCATCTCAATGCTCCATGGCCTTTGTATTCACAATGCTCCATGGCCCCTGTGATCACAGTGCTCCATAACACCTTTCATCATAATGCTCCATGACCACTGCCATCTCAATGCCTCATGACGCCTGTCATCACAATTCTCCAAGGCCCCTCTCATCACAGTGCTCCATGACACTTGTCATCCCATTGCTCCATAACACCTGTCATCACAGTGTTCCCTGCCCATGTCATCAAAATGCTCCATGTCCCCTATAATCACAATGCTCCATGCCTTTTTCCTCACAAAGCTCCAGAATTTTGTCATCACAATGTTCCATGACCGTGGCATCCCAATGCTCCATGGCCCTTGTCATCACAATGCTCCAGAATTCTTGTCATCACAATGTTCCATGAACGTGTCATCACAATGCTACATGACCCTGGTCATCACAGTTCTCCATGACCTTTGTCATCACAATGCTCTATGTCACTTTTCATCACAATTCTCAATGACCACTTTAATCACTATGCTCGCTGACCATTTTCATCACATTTCTCTATTGTCATTACAATTCCCCATGGCCCCTTTCTTCACAATTCTCCATGATGCCTGTCATCACAATGCTCCATGGCTTTTGTTATCACAATGCTCCAGGACCAGTTTCATCACAATACTCCATCCCCCTTGTCATCACAGTGCACAATGAAAGCTTTCATTACAATGCTCCATGACACTTGTCATCACAATGCTCCATGGCGTTTATCGTCACAATGCTCCCAGGCACTTTTCATCACGATATTCCATGAAAACTTTCATCACATTGCTCCATGACCATTGTCATCACAATAGTCCATACCCATGTCAACACAATGCTGCATAATCCCTGTCATCCCAATTCTCCATGACTGCTGTCATCACAATAATCCAGGACAATTTTCATTACAATGCTTCATGCCCCCAGTCATCACAGTGCTCCATGATACCTTTCATCACAATTCCTAGATGATCAATGTCATCACAATGCCCCATGACACCTGTTACCACAATTCGCTATGACCCTTGTCATCACAATACTCGATGAACCGTGTCATCACAGTGTTCCAGGACACATGTCATCACAATGATCCATCAATATTTTCATCACAATGCTCCAATACACCTGTCATCACAATGCTCCATGTCCCCTCTTATCATATTGCTCCATGATCTCTTTCATCACAATGCTCCATGACCACTGTCATCACCATACCTCAAGACGCCTGTCATCTCAGTGCTCCATGGCCCCTTTCATCACAAGGCTCCATGAACCCAGTCATCACAATGTTCCCTGCCCTCTTCGTCACAATGCTCCATGGGCCCTGTCATCACAATGCTCCATGCCCTTGTCATCAAAATTCTCCAGAACTCTTGTCATCATAATGTTCCATGCCAATGTCATCAAAATGTCCCATGACACTTGTCATCACAATGCTCCATGGCCTTTGTCATCACAATGTTCCATGGCCCCTGTCATCACAGTGCTCCTTGATACCTTTCATCACAATTCTACATGACCACTGTCATCACAATGCCCCATTTCAGATGTCATCACAATTCGCCATGGTCCTTGTCATAACAATGCTCCATGAACCGTGTCATCACAAGGTTTCAGGACACTTGTCATCACAATGATCCATGATCACTTTCATCACAATGCTCCATGAACCCTGTCATCTCAATGCTCCATAGCCTTTGTATTCACAATGCTCCATGGCCCCTGTAATCACAGTGCTCCATGACCCCTTTCATCACAATGCTCCAAGACCGCTGTCATCACAATGCCCCATGACGCCTGCCACCACCAATCTCCAAGGGCTCCCTTACCAAAAAGCTCCATGATCCCTGTCAGTACAATGTTCCATGACACTTTTCATCACAATGCTCCATGACCCCTGTCATCACAAAGTTCTCTGCCCATATCATCACAATGCTACTTGTCACCTTTCATCACAATGCTCCATGCCCTTTCATCACAATGCTCCAGATTTCTTGTCATCACAATGTTCCTTGACCGTGTCATCACAATGCTCCATGACCCGTGTCATCACAAAGCTCCATGACCCCTGGCATCACAATGATCCATGATTCCTTTCCTCACAGTGCTCCAGTACCCTTTTCATCACAATGCTCCATGCCATTGTCAGCACAATGCTACTTGGACACTGTCATCAAAATGCTCCATCCCCTTTTCATCACAATGCTCCAGATATCCTATCATTACAATGCTCCATGCCCGTGTCAACACAATGCTCAATGACCCCTGTCATCAAAATGCTTGATGAAACTTGTTATCAGAATGTTCCATGACCCCTGTCATCAAAATGATCCCTGACCGTTGTCATCGCAATGCTGCATGATACCTTTCATCCCAATCCTCTGTGACCGCTGTCATCACAATGCTCCAGGACAACTTTCATCACAATGTTCCATGCCCTGGTCATCAAAATGCTCCAGAACTCTTGTCATCATAATGCTCCATGCCAATGTCATCAAAATGCCCCATGACACTTGTCATCACAATGCTCCATGGCCTTTGTCATCACAATGTTCCATGGCCCCTGTCATCAGAGTGCTCCATGTTACCTTTCAATACAATTCTACATGACCACTGTCATCACAATGCCCCATGACAGATGATACCACAATTCGCCATGGTCCTTGTCATCACAATGCTCCATGAACTGTGTCATCACAAGGTTCCAGGACACTTGTCATCACAATGATCCATGATCACTTTCATCACAATGCTCCATGAACCCTGTCATCTCAATGCTCCATGGCCTTTGTATTCACAATGCTCCATGGCCCCTGTAATCACAGAGCTCCATGACCCCTTTCATCCCAATGCTCCAAGACCGCTGTCATCACAATGCCCCATGACGCCTGCCTTCACAAATCTCCACGACCTCTCTTACCAAAAAGCTCCATGATCCCTGTCAGTACAATGTTCCATGACACTTTTTATCACAATGCTCCATGACCCCTGTCATCAAAAAGTTCTCTGCCCATATCGTCACAATGCTCCTTGTCACCTTTCATCACAATGCACCATGCCCTTTCATCACAATGCTCCAGAATTCTTGTCATCGCAATGTTCCTTGACCGTGTCATCACAATGCTCCATGACCCTTGTCATCACAAAGCTCCATGACCCCTGGCATCACAATGATCCATGATTCCTTTCCTCACAGTGCTCCAGTACCCTTTTCATCACAATGCTCCATGCCATTGTCAGCACAATTCTCCTTGGACCCTGTCATCAAAATGCTCCATCCCCTTTTCATCACAATGCTCCATATATCCTATCATTACAATGCTCCATGCTCGTGTCTACACAATGCTCCATGACCCCTGTCATCAAAATGCTTTATGAACCTTGTTATCAGAATGTTCCATGACCCCTGTCATCCAAATGATCCATGACCGTTGTCATCACAATGCTGCATGATACCTTTCATCCCAATTCTCTGTGACCGCTGTCATCACAATGCTCCAGGACAACTTTCATCACAATGCTCCATGACCCCTGTCATCACAACGTTCCATGAAAGTTGTCATCAAAATGCTCCATGACCCCGGTCACCACAAGGTTCCCTGCCCTTGTCATCACAATGGTACATGGCCTGGTCATCACAATGTTCCATGGCCTCTGTCATCACCATGCTCCATGGTCTTTCTCATCACAATGCTCTATGACCCCTGTCATCACAATGCTTGATGACCATTGTCATCACAATGCTCCAAGGCCCCTGTCATCACAATGCCTCATGGTCTTTGTAATCACAATGCTCAATGACCAATGTCATCACAGTGCTCCATGCCGTTGTCATCACAATGCTCCATGGTCCCTGTAATCACAATGCTCCATACCCTTGTCATCACAATGCTCCAGAACACTTGTCATCATAATGCTCCATTCCCGTGTCATCACATTGCTGAATGACACTTGTCATCACAATGTTCCTTGGCCTTTGTCATCACAGTGCTCCATGATACCTTTAATCAAAATTCTACATGACCACTCTCATCACAATGCAAGATGACCAATGTCATCACAATGCCCCATGACACGTGTCATCACAATTCGCCTTGGCCCTTGTCATCTCAATGCTGTATGAAACGTGTCATCAGTAGCTCCCAAGACCCTTGTCATCACAATGCTCCATGAACTCTGTTATCTCAATATTCCATGGCCTTTGTATTCACAATGCTCCATTGTCCCGATAATCGCGTTGCTCCATGAACACTTTCATCACAATGCTCCTTGACCACTGTCACCATAATGCCCCATGACGTCTCTCATCACTGTGCTCCAAGGCCACTCTCATCAAAATGCTCCATGATCTGTGTCAGCACAATATTGCATGACACTTGTCATCACAATGCTCCATGATCCCTCTAATCACAATGATCCCTGCCAATTTCATCACAATGACCCAAGTCTCCTGTAATCACAATGCTCCATGCCCTTGTCATCACAATGCTCCAGGTCTGTTGTCATCACCATGCTTCATGCCCGTGTCATCACAATGCTCCATGAATCTTGTCTTCACAATGCTCCATGGCCCATGTCATCACAATGCTCCATGACCCCTCTCATCACAATGCTCTATGGCCTTTGTCATCACAATGCTCCGTGACCCCCGTCAACACAATGCCTGATGACCCCTGTCATCAAAATGCTAAATGGCACTTGTCATCACAATGCTCTATGATGCCTGTCATCACTATTCTCCATGTCACTTGTTATCACAAGGCTCCATGGCCCCTGTACTCCCAGTACTCCATGACCCCTTTCATCACAATGCCCAATGTCACCTCTGATCACAATTCTCAATGGCATTTGTCATCACGATGCTCCATGACACCTGTCATCACAATGCTCCATGAGACTTGTCATCACAATGCTCCATGGCCCCTCTCATTACTGTGCTCCATAATAACTTTAATCACATTTCTAGATGACCACTGCCATCACAATGCCCCATGACATTGTCATCACAATTCGCCATGACCATTGTCATCACAATGCTCCATGAACCATGTCATCACAGGGTCCCAGGACACTTGTCATCACAATGATCCATTACCACTTTCATCACAATGCTCCATGACCACTGTCATCTCAATGCTCCATGGCTTTTGTATTCACAATGCTCCATGGCCCCTGTAATCACAGTGCTCCATAACACCTTTCATCATAATGCTCCATGACCACTGCCATCTCAATGCCTCATGACGCCTGTCATCACAATTCTCCAAGGCCCCTCTCATCACAGTGCTCCATGACACTTGTCATCCTATTGCTCCATAACACCTGTCATCACAGTGTTCCCTGCCCATGTCATCAAAATGCTCCATGTCCCCTATAATCACAATGCTCCATGCCTTTTTCCTCACAAAGCTCCAGAATTTTGTCATCACAATGTTCCATGACCGTGGCATCCCAATGCTCCATGGCCCTTGTCATCACAATGCTCCAGAATTCTTGTCATCACAATGTTCCATGAACGTGTCATCACAATGCTACATGACCCTGGCCATCACAGTTCTCCATGACCTTTGTCATCACAATGCTCTATGTCACTTTTCATCACAATTCTCAATGACCACTTTAATCACTATGCTCGCTGACCATTTTCATCACATTTCTCTATTGTCATTACAATTCCCCATGGCCCCTTTCTTCACAATTCTCCATGATGCCTGTCATCACAATGCTCCATGGCTTTTGTTATCACAATGCTCCAGGACCAGTTTCATCACAATACTCCATCCCCCTTGTCATCACAGTGCACAATGAAAGCTTTCATTACAATGCTCCATGACACTTGTCATCACAAATGCTCCATGGCGTTTATCGTCACAATGCTCCCAGGCACTTTTCATCACGATATTCCATGAAAACTTTCATCACATTGCTCCATGACCATTGTCATCACAATAGTCCATACCCATGTCAACACAATGCTGCATAATCCCTGTCATCCCAATTCTCCATGACTGCTGTCATCACAATAATCCAGGACAATTTTCATTACAATGCTTCATGCCCCCAGTCATCACAGTGCTCCATGATACCTTTCATCACAATTCCTAGATGATCAATGTCATCACAATGCCCCATGACACCTGTTACCACAATTCGCTATGACCCTTGTCATCACAATACTCGATGAACCGTGTCATCACAGTGTTCCAGGAGACATGTCATCACAATGATCCATTAATATTTTCATCACAATGCTCCAATACACCTGTCATCACAATGCTCCATGTCCCCTCTTATCATATTGCTCCATGATCTCTTTCATCACAATGCTCCATGACCACTGTCATCACCATACCTCAAGACGCCTGTCATCTCAGTGCTCCATGGCCCCTTTCATCACAAGGCTCCATGAACCCAGTCATCACATGTTCCCTGCCCTCTTCGTCACAATGCTCCATGGGCCCTGTCATCACAATGCTCCATGCCCTTGTCATCAAAATTCTCCAGAACTCTTGTCATCATAATGTTCCATGCCAATGTCATCAAAATGTCCCATGACACTTGTCATCACAATGCTCCATGGCCTTTGTCATCACAATGTTCCATGGCCCCTGTCATCACAGTGCTCCTTGATACCTTTCATCACAATTCTACATGACCACTGTCATCACAATGCCCCATTTCAGATGTCATCACAATTCGCCATGGTCCTTGTCATAACAATGCTCCATGAACCGTGTCATCACAAGGTTTCAGGACACTTGTCATCACAATGATCCATGATCACTTTCATCACAATGCTCCATGAACCCTGTCATCTCAATGCTCCATAGCCTTTGTATTCACAATGCTCCATGGCCCCTGTAATCACAGTGCTCCATGACCCCTTTCATCACAATGCTCCAAGACCGCTGTCATCACAATGCCCCATGACGCCTGCCACCACCAATCTCCAAGGGCTCCCTTACCAAAAAGCTCCATGATCCCTGTCAGTACAATGTTCCATGACACTTTTCATCACAATGCTCCATGACCCCTGTCATCACAAAGTTCTCTGCCCATATCATCACAATGCTACTTGTCACCTTTCATCACAATGCTCCATGCCCTTTCATCACAATGCTCCAGATTTCTTGTCATCACAATGTTCCTTGACCGTGTCATCACAATGCTCCATGACCCGTGTCATCACAAAGCTCCATGACCCCTGGCATCACAATGATCCATGATTCCTTTCCTCACAGTGCTCCAGTACCCTTTTCATCACAATGCTCCATGCCATTGTCAGCACAATGCTACTTGGACACTCTCATCAAAATGCTCCATCCCCTTTTCATCACAATGCTCCAGATATCCTATCATTACAATGCTCCATGCCCGTGTCAACACAATGCTCCATGACCCCTGTCATCAAAATGCTTGATGAAACTTGTTATCAGAATGTTCCATGACCCCTGTCATCAAAATAATCCCTGACCGTTGTCATCGCAATGCTGCATGATACATTTCATCCCAATCCTCTGTGACCGCTGTCATCACAATGCTCCAGGACAACTTTCATCACAATGCTCCATGCCCTGGTCATCAAAATGCTCCAGAACTCTTGTCATCATAATGCTCCATGCCAATGTCATCAAAATGCCCCATGACACTTGTCATCACAATGCTCCATGGCCTTTGTCATCACAATGTTCCATGGCCCCTGTCATCAGAGTGCTCCATGTTACCTTTCAATACAATTCTACATGACCACTGTCATCACAATGCCCCATGACAGATGATACCACAATTCGCCATGGTCCTTGTCATCACAATGCTCCATGAACTGTGTCATCACAAGGTTCCAGGACACTTGTCATCACAATGATCCATGATCACTTTCATCACAATGCTCCATGAACCCTGTCATCTCAATGCTCCATGGCCTTTGTATTCACAATGCTCCATGGCCCCTGTAATCACAGAGCTCCATGACCCCTTTCATCCCAATGCTCCAAGACCGCTGTCATCACAATGCCCCATGACGCCTGCCTTCACAAATCTCCAAGACATCTCTTACCAAAAAGCTCCATGATCCCTGTCAGTACAATGTTCCATGACACTTTTTATCACAATGCTCCATGACCCGTCATCAAAAAGTTCTCTGCCCATATCGTCACAATGCTCCTTGTCACCTTTCATCACAATGCACCATGCCCTTTCATCACAATGCTCCAGAATTCTTGTCATCGCAATGTTCCTTGACCGTTTCATCACAATGCTCCATGACCCGTGTCATCACAAAGCTCCATGACCCCTGTCATCACAATGATCCATGATTCCTTTCCTCACAGTGCTCCAGTACCCTTTTCATCACAATGCTCCATGCCATTGTCAGCACAATTCTCCTTGGACCATGTCATCAAAATGCTCCATCCCCTTTTCATCACAATGCTCCAGATATCCTATCATTACAATGCTCCATGCTCGTGTCAACACAATGCTCCATGACCCCTGTCATCAAAATGCTTTATGAACCTTGTTATCAGAATGTTCCATGACCCCTGTCATCAAAATGATCCATGACCGTTGTCATCACAATGCTGCATGATACCTTTCATCCCAATTCTCTGTGACCGCTGTCATCACAATGCTCCAGGACAACTTTCATCACAATGCTCCATGACCCCTGTCATCACAACGTTCCATGAAAGTTGTCATCAAAATGCTCCATGACCCCGGTCACCACAAGGTTCCCTGCCCTTGTCATCACAATGGTACTTGGCCTGGTCATCACAATGTTCCATGGCCTCTGTCATCACCATGCTCCATGGTCTTTCTCATCACAATGCTCTATGACCCCTGTCATCACAATGCTTGATGACCATTGTCATCACAATGCTCCAAGGCCCCTGTCATCACAATGCCTCATGGTCTTTGTAATCACAATGCTCAATGACCAATGTCATCACAGTGCTCCATGCCGTTGTCATCACAATGCTCCATGGTCCCTGTAATCACAATGCTCCATACCCTTGTCATCACAATGCTCCAGAACACTTGTCATCATAATGCTCCATTCCCGTGTCATCACATTGCTGAATGACACTTGTCATCACAATGTTCCTTGGCCTTTGTCATCACTGTGCTCCATGATACCTTTAATCAAAATTCTACATGACCACTCTCATCACAATGCAAGATGACCAATGTCATCACAATGCCCCATGACACGTGTCATCACAATTCGCCTTGGCCCTTGTCATCTCAATGCTGTATGAAACGTGTCATCAGTAGCTCCCAAGACCCTTGTCATCACAATGCTCCATGAACTCTGTTATCTCAATGTTCCATGGCCTTTGTATTCACAATGCTCCATTGTCCCGATAATCGCGTTGCTCCATGAACACTTTCATCACAATGCTCCTTGACCACTGTCACCATAATGCCCCATGACGTCTCTCATCACTGTGCTCCAAGGCCACTCTCATCAAAATGCTCCATGATCTGTGTCAGCACAATATTGCATGACACTTGTCATCACAATGCTCCATGATCCCTCTAATCACAATGATCCCTGCCAATTTCATCACAATGACCCAAGTCTCCTGTAATCACAATGCTCCATGCCCTTGTCATCACAATGCTCCAGGTCTGTTGTCATCACCATGCTTCATGCCCGTGTCATCACAATGCTCCATGAATCTTGTCTTCACAATGCTCCATGGCCCATGTCATCACAATGCTCCATGACCCCTCTCATCACAATGCTCTATGGCCTTTGTCATCACAATGCTCCGTGACCCCCGTCAACACAATGCCTGATGACCCCTGTCATCAAAATGCTAAATGGCACTTGTCATCACAATGCTCTATGATGCCTGTCATCACTATTCTCCATGTCACTTGTTATCACAAGGCTCCATGGCCCCTGTACTCCCAGTACTCCATGACCCCTTTCATCACAATGCCCAATGTCACCTCTGATCACAATTCTCAATGGCATTTGTCATCACGATGCTCCATGACACCTGTCATCACAATGCTCCATGAGACTTGTCATCACAATGCTCCATGGCCCCTCTCATTACTGTGCTCCATAATAACTTTAATCACATTTCTAGATGACCACTGCCATCACAATGCCCCATGACATTGTCATCACAATTCGCCATGACCATTGTCATCACAATGCTCCATGAACCATGTCATCACAGGGTCCCAGGACACTTGTCATCACAATGATCCATTACCACTTTCATCACAATGCTCCATGACCACTGTCATCTCAATGCTCCATGGCCTTTGTATTCACAATGCTCCATGGCCCCTGTAATCACAGTGCTCCATAACACCTTTCATCATAATGCTCCATGACCACTGCCATCTCAATGCCTCATGACGCCTGTCATCACAATTCTCCAAGGCCCCTCTCATCACAGTGCTCCATGACACTTGTCATCCTATTGCTCCATAACACCTGTCATCACAGTGTTCCCTGCCCATGTCATCAAAATGCTCCATGTCCCCTATAATCACAATGCTCCATGCCTTTTTCCTCACAAAGCTCCAGAATTTTGTCATCACAATGTTCCATAACCGTGGCATCCCAATGCTCCATGGCCCTTGTCATCACAATGCTCCAGAATTCTTGTCATCACAATGTTCCATGAACGTGTCATCACAATGCTACATGACCCTGGTCATCACAGTTCTCCATGACCTTTGTCATCACAATGCTCTATGTCACTTTTCATCACAATTCTCAATGACCACTTTAATCACTATGCTCGCTGACCATTTTCATCACATTTCTCTATTGTCATTACAATTCCCCATGGCCCCTTTCTTCACAATTCTCCATGATGCCTGTCATCACAATGCTCCATGGCTTTTGTTATCACAATGCTCCAGGACCAGTTTCATCACAATACTCCATCCCCCTTGTCATCACAGTGCACAATGAAAGCTTTCATTACAATGCTCCATGACACTTGTCATCACAATGCTCCATGGCGTTTATCGTCACAATGCTCCCAGGCACTTTTCATCACGATATTCCATGAAAACTTTCATCACATTGCTCCATGACCATTGTCATCACAATAGTCCATACCCATGTCAACACAATGCTGCATAATCCCTGTCATCCCAATTCTCCATGACTGCTGTCATCACAATAATCCAGGACAATTTTCATTACAATGCTTCATGCCCCCAGTCATCACAGTGCTCCATGATACCTTTCATCACAATTCCTAGATGATCAATGTCATCACAATGCCCCATGACACCTGTTACCACAATTCGCTATGACCCTTGTCATCACAATACTCGATGAACCGTGTCATCACAGTGTTCCAGGAGACATGTCATCACAATGATCCATCAATATTTTCATCACAATGCTCCAATACACCTGTCATCACAATGCTCCATGTCCCCTCTTATCATATTGCTCCATGATCTCTTTCATCACAATGCTCCATGACCACTGTCATCACCATACCTCAAGACGCCTGTCATCTCAGTGCTCCATGGCCCCTTTCATCACAAGGCTCCATGAACCCAGTCATCACAATGTTCCCTGCCCTCTTCGTCACAATGCTCCATGGGCCCTGTCATCACAATGCTCCATGCCCTTGTCATCAAAATTCTCCAGAACTCTTGTCATCATAATGTTCCATGCCAATGTCATCAAAATGTCCCATGACACTTGTCATCACAAGGCTCCATGGCCTTTGTCATCACAATGTTCCATGGCCCCTGTCATCACAGTGCTCCTTGATACCTTTCATCACAATTCTACATGACCACTGTCATCACAATGCCCCATTTCAGATGTCATCACAATTCGCCATGGTCCTTGTCATAACAATGCTCCATGAACCGTGTCATCACAAGGTTTCAGGACACTTGTCATCACAATGATCCATGATCACTTTCATCACAATGCTCCATGAACCCTGTCATCTCAATGCTCCATAGCCTTTGTATTCACAATGCTCCATGGCCCCTGTAATCACAGTGCTCCATGACCCCTTTCATCACAATGCTCCAAGACCGCTGTCATCACAATGCCCCATGACGCCTGCCTTCACAAATCTCCAAGACATCTCTTACCAAAAAGCTCCATGATCCCTGTCAGTACAATGTTCCATGACACTTTTTATCACAATGCTCCATGACCCCTGTCATCAAAAAGTTCTCTGCCCATATCGTCACAATGCTCCTTGTCACCTTTCATCACAATGCACCATGCCCTTTCATCACAATGCTCCAGAATTCTTGTCATCGCAATGTTCCTTGACCGTGTCATCACAATGCTCCATGACCCGTGTCATCACAAAGCTCCATGACCCCTGTCATCACAATGATCCATGATTCCTTTCCTCACAGTGCTCCAGTACCCTTTTCATCACAATGCTCCATGCCATTGTCAGCACAATTCTCCTTGGACCCTGTCATCAAAATGCTCCATCCCCTTTTCATCACAATGCTCCAGATATCCTATCATTACAATGCTCCATGCTCGTGTCAACACAATGCTCCATGACCCCTGTCATCAAAATGCTTTATGAACCTTGTTATCAGAATGTTCCATGACCCCTGTCATCCAAATGATCCATGACCGTTTTCATCACAATGCTGCATGATACCTTTCATCCCAATTCTCTGTGACCGCTGTCATCACAATGCTCCAGGACAACTTTCATCACAATGCTCCATGACCCCTGTCATCACAACGTTCCATGAAAGTTGTCATCAAAATGCTCCATGACCCCGGTCACCACAAGGTTCCCTGACCTTGTCATCACAATGGTACATGGCCTGGTCATCACAATGTTCCATGGCCTCTGTCATCACCATGCTCCATGGTCTTTCTCATCACAATGCTCTATGACCCCTGTCATCACAATGCTTGATGACCATTGTCATCACAATGCTCCAAGGCCACTGTCATCACAATGCCTCATGGTCTTTGTAATCACAATGCTCAATGACCAATGTCATCACAGTGCTCCATGCCGTTGTCATCACAATGCTCCATGGTCCCTGTAATCACAATGCTCCATACCCTTGTCATCACAATGCTCCAGAACACTTGTCATTATAATGCTCCATTCCCGTGTCATCACATTGCTGAATGACACTTGTCATCACAATGTTCCTTGGCCTTTGTCATCACAGTGCTCCATGATACCTTTAATCAAAATTCTACATGACCACTCTCATCACAATGCAAGATGACCAATGTCATCACAATGCCCCATGACACATGTCATCACAATTCGCCTTGGCCCTTGTCATCTCAATGCTGTATGAAACGTGTCATCAGTAGCTCCCAAGACCCTTGTCATCACAATGCTCCATGAACTCTGTTATCTCAATGTTCCATGGCCTTTGTATTCACAATGCTCCATTGTCCCGATAATCGCGTTGCTCCATGAACACTTTCATCACAATGCTCCTTGACCACTGTCACCATAATGCCCCATGACGTCTCTCATCACTGTGCTCCAAGGCCACTCTCATCAAAATGCTCCATGATCTGTGTCAGCACAATATTGCATGACACTTGTCATCACAATGCTCCATGATCCCTCTAATCACAATGATCCCTGCCAATTTCATCACAATGACCCAAGTATCCTGTAATCACAATGCTCCATGCCCTTGTCATCACAATGCTCCAGGTCTGTTGTCATCACCATGCTTCATGCCTGTGTCATCACAATGCTCCATGAATCTTGTCTTCACAATGCTCCATGGCCCATGTCATCACAATGCTCCATGACCCCTCTCATCACAATGCTCTATGGCCTTTGTCATCACAATGCTCCGTGACCCCCGTCAACACAATGCCTGATGACCCCTGTCATCAAAATGCTAAATGGCACTTGTCATCACAATGCTCTATGATGCCTGTCATCACTATTCTCCATGTCACTTGTTATCACAAGGCTCCATGGCCCCTGTACTCCCAGTACTCCATGACCCCTTTCATCACAATGCCCAATGTCACCTCTGATCAGAATTCTCAATGGCATTTGTCATCACGATGCTCCATGACACCTGTCATCACAATGCTCCATGAGACTTGTCATCACAATGCTCCATGGCCCCTCTCATTCCTGTGCTCCATAATAACTTTAATCACATTTCTAGATGACCACTGCCATCACAATGCCCCATGACATTGTCATCACAATTCGCCATGACCATTGTCATCACAATGCTCCATGAACCATGTCATCACAGGGTCCCAGGACACTTGTCCTCACAATGATCCATTACCACTTTCATCACAATGCTCCATGACCACTGTCATCTCAATGCTCCATGGCCTTTGTATTCACAATGCTCCATGGCCCCTGTAATCACAGTGCTCCATAACACCTTTCATCATAATGCTCCATGACCACTGCCATCTCAATGCCTCATGACGCCTGTCATCACAATTCTCCAAGGCCCCTCTCATCACAGTGCTCCATGACACTTGTCATCCCATTGCTCCATAACACCTGTCATCACAGTGTTCCCTGCCCATGTCATCAAAATGCTCCATGTCCCCTATAATCACAATGCTCCATGCCTTTTTCCTCACAAAGCTCCAGAATTTTGTCATCACAATGTTCCATGACCGTGGCATCCCAATGCTCCATGGCCCTTGTCATCACAATGCTCCAGAATTCTTGTCATCACAATGTTCCATGAACGTGTCATCACAATGCTACATGACCCTGGTCATCACAGTTCTCCATGACCTTTGTCATCACAATGCTCTATGTCACTTTTCATCACAATTCTCAATGACCACTTTAATCACTATGCTCGCTGACCATTTTCATCACATTTCTCTATTGTCATTACAATTCCCCATGGCCCCTTTCTTCACAATTCTCCATGATGCCTGTCATCACAATGCTCCATGGCTTTTGTTATCACAATGCTCCAGGACCAGTTTCATCACAATACTCCATCCCCCTTGTCATCACAGTGCACAATGAAAGCTTTCATTACAATGCTCCATGACACTTGTCATCACAATGCTCCATGGCGTTTATCGTCACAATGCTCCCAGGCACTTTTCATCACGATATTCCATGAAAACTTTCATCACATTGCTCCATGACCATTGTCATCACAATAGTCCATACCCATGTCAACACAATGCTGCATAATCCCTGTCATCCCAATTCTCCATGACTGCTGTCATCACAATAATCCAGGACAATTTTCATTACAATGCTTCATGCCCCCAGTCATCACAGTGCTCCATGATACCTTTCATCACAATTCCTAGATGATCAATGTCATCACAATGCCCCATGACACCTGTTACCACAATTCGCTATGACCCTTGTCATCACAATACTCGATGAACCGTGTCATCACAGTGTTCCAGGACACATGTCATCACAATGATCCATCAATATTTTCATCACAATGCTCCAATACACCTGTCATCACAATGCTCCATGTCCCCTCTTATCATATTGCTCCATGATCTCTTTCATCACAATGCTCCATGACCACTGTCATCACCATACCTCAAGACGCCTGTCATCTCAGTGCTCCATGGCCCCTTTCATCACAAGGCTCCATGAACCCAGTCATCACAATGTTCCCTGCCCTCTTCGTCACAATGCTCCATGGGCCCTGTCATCACAATGCTCCATGCCCTTGTCATCAAAATTCTCCAGAACTCTTGTCATCATAATGTTCCATGCCAATGTCATCAAAATGTCCCATGACACTTGTCATCACAATGCTCCATGGCCTTTGTCATCACAATGTTCCATGGCCCCTGTCATCACAGTGCTCCTTGATACCTTTCATCACAATTCTACATGACCACTGTCATCACAATGCCCCATTTCAGATGTCATCACAATTCGCCATGGTCCTTGTCATAACAATGCTCCATGAACCGTGTCATCACAAGGTTTCAGGACACTTGTCATCACAATGATCCATGATCACTTTCATCACAATGCTCCATGAACCCTGTCATCTCAATGCTCCATAGCCTTTGTATTCACAATGCTCCATGGCCCCTGTAATCACAGTGCTCCATGACCCCTTTCATCACAATGCTCCAAGACCGCTGTCATCACAATGCCCCATGACGCCTGCCACCACCAATCTCCAAGGGCTCCCTTACCAAAAAGCTCCATGATCCCTGTCAGTACAATGTTCCATGACACTTTTCATCACAATGCTCCATGACCCCTGTCATCACAAAGTTCTCTGCCCATATCATCACAATGCTACTTGTCACCTTTCATCACAATGCTCCATGCCCTTTCATCACAATGCTCCAGATTTCTTGTCATCACAATGTTCCTTGACCGTGTCATCACAATGCTCCATGACCCGTGTCATCACAAAGCTCCATGACCCCTGGCATCACAATGATCCATGATTCCTTTCCTCACAGTGCTCCAGTACCCTTTTCATCACAATGCTCCATGCCATTGTCAGCACAATGCTACTTGGACACTGTCATCAAAATGCTCCATCCCCTTTTCATCACAATGCTCCAGATATCCTATCATTACAATGCTCCATGCCCGTGTCAACACAATGCTCAATGACCCCTGTCATCAAAATGCTTGATGAAACTTGTTATCAGAATGTTCCATGACCCCTGTCATCAAAATGATCCCTGACCGTTGTCATCGCAATGCTGCATGATACCTTTCATCCCAATCCTCTGTGACCGCTGTCATCACAATGCTCCAGGACAACTTTCATCACAATGTTCCATGCCCTGGTCATCAAAATGCTCCAGAACTCTTGTCATCATAATGCTCCATGCCAATGTCATCAAAATGCCCCATGACACTTGTCATCACAATGCTCCATGGCCTTTGTCATCACAATGTTCCATGGCCCCTGTCATCAGAGTGCTCCATGTTACCTTTCAATACAATTCTACATGACCACTGTCATCACAATGCCCCATGACAGATGATACCACAATTCGCCATGGTCCTTGTCATCACAATGCTCCATGAACTGTGTCATCACAAGGTTCCAGGACACTTGTCATCACAATGATCCATGATCACTTTCATCACAATGCTCCATGAACCCTGTCATCTCAATGCTCCATGGCCTTTGTATTCACAATGCTCCATGGCCCCTGTAATCACAGAGCTCCATGACCCCTTTCATCCCAATGCTCCAAGACCGCTGTCATCACAATGCCCCATGACGCCTGCCTTCACAAATCTCCACGACCTCTCTTACCAAAAAGCTCCATGATCCCTGTCAGTACAATGTTCCATGACACTTTTTATCACAATGCTCCATGACCCCTGTCATCAAAAAGTTCTCTGCCCATATCGTCACAATGCTCCTTGTCACCTTTCATCACAATGCACCATGCCCTTTCATCACAATGCTCCAGAATTCTTGTCATCGCAATGTTCCTTGACCGTGTCATCACAATGCTCCATGACCCTTGTCATCACAAAGCTCCATGACCCCTGGCATCACAATGATCCATGATTCCTTTCCTCACAGTGCTCCAGTACCCTTTTCATCACAATGCTCCATGCCATTGTCAGCACAATTCTCCTTGGACCCTGTCATCAAAATGCTCCATCCCCTTTTCATCACAATGCTCCAGATATCCTATCATTACAATGCTCCATGCTCGTGTCTACACAATGCTCCATGACCCCTGTCATCAAAATGCTTTATGAACCTTGTTATCAGAATGTTCCATGACCCCTGTCATCCAAATGATCCATGACCGTTGTCATCACAATGCTGCATGATACCTTTCATCCCAATTCTCTGTGACCGCTGTCATCACAATGCTCCAGGACAACTTTCATCACAATGCTCCATGACCCCTGTCATCACAACGTTCCATGAAAGTTGTCATCAAAATGCTCCATGACCCCGGTCACCACAAGGTTCCCTGCCCTTGTCATCACAATGGTACATGGCCTGGTCATCACAATGTTCCATGGCCTCTGTCATCACCATGCTCCATGGTCTTTCTCATCACAATGCTCTATGACCCCTGTCATCACAATGCTTGATGACCATTGTCATCACAATGCTCCAAGGCCCCTGTCATCACAATGCCTCATGGTCTTTGTAATCACAATGCTCAATGACCAATGTCATCACAGTGCTCCATGCCGTTGTCATCACAATGCTCCATGGTCCCTGTAATCACAATGCTCCATACCCTTGTCATCACAATGCTCCAGAACACTTGTCATCATAATGCTCCATTCCCGTGTCATCACATTGCTGAATGACACTTGTCATCACAATGTTCCTTGGCCTTTGTCATCACAGTGCTCCATGATACCTTTAATCAAAATTCTACATGACCACTCTCATCACAATGCAAGATGACCAATGTCATCACAATGCCCCATGACACGTGTCATCACAATTCGCCTTGGCCCTTGTCATCTCAATGCTGTATGAAACGTGCCATCAGTAGCTCCCAAGACCCTTGTCATCACAATGCTCCATGAACTCTGTTATCTCAATATTCCATGGCCTTTGTATTCACAATGCTCCATTGTCCCGATAATCGCGTTGCTCCATGAACACTTTCATCACAATGCTCCTTGACCACTGTCACCATAATGCCCCATGACGTCTCTCATCACTGTGCTCCAAGGCCACTCTCATCAAAATGCTCCATGATCTGTGTCAGCACAATATTGCATGACACTTGTCATCACAATGCTCCATGATCCCTCTAATCACAATGATCCCTGCCAATTTCATCACAATGACCCAAGTCTCCTGTAATCACAATGCTCCATGCCCTTGTCATCACAATGCTCCAGGTCTGTTGTCATCACCATGCTTCATGCCCGTGTCATCACAATGCTCCATGAATCTTGTCTTCACAATGCTCCATGGCCCATGTCATCACAATGCTCCATGACCCCTCTCATCACAATGCTCTATGGCCTTTGTCATCACAATGCTCCGTGACCCCCGTCAACACAATGCCTGATGACCCCTGTCATCAAAATGCTAAATGGCACTTGTCATCACAATGCTCTATGATGCCTGTCATCACTATTCTCCATGTCACTTGTTATCACAAGGCTCCATGGCCCCTGTACTCCCAGTACTCCATGACCCCTTTCATCACAATGCCCAATGTCACCTCTGATCACAATTCTCAATGGCATTTGTCATCACGATGCTCCATGACACCTGTCATCACAATGCTCCATGAGACTTGTCATCACAATGCTCCATGGCCCCTCTCATTCCTGTGCTCCATAATAACTTTAATCACATTTCTAGATGACCACTGCCATCACAATGCCCCATGACATTGTCATCACAATTCGCCATGACCATTGTCATCACAATGCTCCATGAACCATGTCATCACAGGGTCCCAGGACACTTGTCATCACAATGATCCATTACCACTTTCATCACAATGCTCCATGACCACTGTCATCTCAATGCTCCATGGCTTTTGTATTCACAATGCTCCATGGCCCCTGTAATCACAGTGCTCCATAACACCTTTCATCATAATGCTCCATGACCACTGCCATCTCAATGCCTCATGACGCCTGTCATCACAATTCTCCAAGGCCCCTCTCATCACAGTGCTCCATGAAACTTGTCATCCTATTGCTCCATAACACCTGTCATCACAGTGTTCCCTGCCCATGTCATCAAAATGCTCCATGTCCCCTATAATCACAATGCTCCATGCCTTTTTCCTCACAAAGCTCCAGAATTTTGTCATCACAATGTTCCATGACCGTGGCATCCCAATGCTCCATGGCCCTTGTCATCACAATGCTCCAGAATTCTTGTCATCACAATGTTCCATGAACGTGTCATCACAATGCTACATGACCCTGGTCATCACAGTTCTCCATGACCTTTGTCATCACAATGCTCTATGTCACTTTTCATCAGAATTCTCAATGACCACTTTAATCACTATGCTCGCTGACCATTTTCATCACATTTCTCTATTGTCATTACAATTCCCCATGGCCCCTTTCTTCACAATTCTCCATGATGCCTGTCATCACAATGCTCCATGGCTTTTGTTATCACAATGCTCCAGGACCAGTTTCATCACAATACTCCATCCCCCTTGTCATCACAGTGCACAATGAAAGCTTTCATTACAATGCTCCATGACACTTGTCATCACAATGCTCCATGGCGTTTATCGTCACAATGCTCCCAGGCACTTTTCATCACGATATTCCATGAAAACTTTCATCACATTGCTCCATGACCATTGTCATCAAAATAGTCCATACCCATGTCAACACAATGCTGCATAATCCCTGTCATCCCAATTCTCCATAACTGCTGTCATCACAATAATCCAGGACAATTTTCATTACAATGCTTCATGCCCCCAGTCATCACAGTGCTCCATGATACCTTTCATCACAATTCCTAGATGATCAATGTCATCACAATGCCCCATGACACCTGTTACCACAATTCGCTATGACCCTTGTCATCACAATACTCGATGAACCGTGTCATCACAGTGTTCCAGGAGACATGTCATCACAATGATCCATTAATATTTTCATCACAATGCTCCAATACACCTGTCATCACAATGCTCCATGTCCCCTCTTATCATATTGCTCCATGATCTCTTTCATCACAATGCTCCATGACCACTGTCATCACCATACCTCAAGACGCCTGTCATCTCAGTGCTCCATGGCCCCTTTCATCACAAGGCTCCATGAACCCAGTCATCACATGTTCCCTGCCCTCTTCGTCACAATGCTCCATGGGCCCTGTCATCACAATGCTCCATGCCCTTGTCATCAAAATTCTCCAGAACTCTTGTCATCATAATGTTCCGTGCCAATGTCATCAAAATGTCCCATGACACTTGTCATCACAATGCTCCATGGCCTTTGTCATCACAATGTTCCATGGCCCCTGTCATCACAGTGCTCCTTGATACCTTTCATCACAATTCTACATGACCACTGTCATCACAATGCCCCATTTCAGATGTCATCACAATTCGCCATGGTCCTTGTCATAACAATGCTCCATGAACCGTGTCATCACAAGGTTTCAGGACACTTGTCATCACAATGATCCATGATCACTTTCATCACAATGCTCCATGAACCCTGTCATCTCAATGCTCCATAGCCTTTGTATTCACAATGCTCCATGGACCCTGTAATCACAGTGCTCCATGACCCCTTTCATCACAATGCTCCAAGACCGCTGTCATCACAATGCCCCATGACGCCTGCCACCACCAATCTCCAAGGGCTCCCTTACCAAAAAGCTCCATGATCCCTGTCAGTACAATGTTCCATGACACTTTTCATCACAATGCTCCATGACCCCTGTCATCACAAAGTTCTCTGCCCATATCATCACAATGCTACTTGTCACCTTTCATCACAATGCTCCATGCCCTTTCATCACAATGCTCCAGATTTCTTGTCATCACAATGTTCCTTGACCGTGTCATCACAATGCTCCATGACCCGTGTCATCACAAAGCTCCATGACCCCTGGCATCACAATGATCCATGATTCCTTTCCTCACAGTGCTCCAGTACCCTTTTCATCACAATGCTCCATGCCATTGTCAGCACAATGCTACTTGGACACTGTCATCAAAATGCTCCATCCCCTTTTCATCACAATGCTCCAGATATCCTATCATTACAATGCTCCATGCCCGTGTCAACACAATGCTCCATGACCCCTGTCATCAAAATGCTTGATGAAACTTGTTATCAGAATGTTCCATGACCCCTGTCATCAAAATAATCCCTGACCGTTGTCATCGCAATGTTGCATGATACCTTTCATCCCAATCCTCTGTGACCGCTGTCATCACAATGCTCCAGGACAACTTTCATCACAATGCTCCATGCCCTGGTCATCAAAATGCTCCAGAACTCTTGTCATCATAATGCTCCATGCCAATGTCATCAAAATGCCCCATGACACTTGTCATCACAATGCTCCATGGCCTTTGTCATCACAATGTTCCATGGCCCCTGTCATCAGAGTGCTCCATGTTACCTTTCAATACAATTCTACATGACCACTGTCATCACAATGCCCCATGACAGATGATACCACAATTCGCCATGGTCCTTGTCATCACAATGCTCCATGAACTGTGTCATCACAAGGTTCCAGGACACTTGTCATCACAATGATCCATGATCACTTTCATCACAATGCTCCATGAACCCTGTCATCTCAATGCTCCACGGCCTTTGTATTCACAATGCTCCATGGCCCCTGTAATCACAGAGCTCCATGACCCCTTTCATCCCAATGCTCCAAGACCGCTGTCATCACAATGCCCCATGACGCCTGCCTTCACAAATCTCCAAGACATCTCTTACCAAAAAGCTCCATGATCCCTGTCAGTACAATGTTCCATGACACTTTTTATCACAATGCTCCATGACCCGTCATCAAAAAGTTCTCTGCCCATATCGTCACAATGCTCCTTGTCACCTTTCATCACAATGCACCATGCCCTTTCATCACAATGCTCCAGAATTCTTGTCATCGCAATGTTCCTTGACCGTGTCATCACAATGCTCCATGACCCGTGTCATCACAAAGCTCCATGACCCCTGTCATCACAATGATCCATGATTCCTTTCCTCACAGTGCTCCAGTACCCTTTTCATCACAATGCTCCATGCCATTGTCAGCACAATTCTCCTTGGACCCTGTCATCAAAATGCTCCATCCCCTTTTCATCACAATGCTCCAGATATCCTATCATTACAATGCTCCATGCTCGTGTCAACACAATGCTCCATGACCCCTGTCATCAAAATGCTTTATGAACCTTGTTATCAGAATGTTCCATGACCCCTGTCATCCAAATGATCCATGACCGTTTTCATCACAATGCTGCATGATACCTTTCATCCCAATTCTCTGTGACCGCTGTCATCACAATGCTCCAGGACAACTTTCATCACAATGCTCCATGACCCCTGTCATCACAACGTTCCATGAAAGTTGTCATCAAAATGCTCCATGACCCCGGTCACCACAAGGTTCCCTGACCTTGTCATCACAATGGTACATGGCCTGGTCATCACAATGTTCCATGGCCTCTGTCATCACCATGCTCCATGGTCTTTCTCATCACAATGCTCTATGACCCCTGTCATCACAATGCTTGATGACCATTGTCATCACAATGCTCCAAGGCCACTGTCATCACAATGCCTCATGGTCTTTGTAATCACAATGCTCAATGACCAATGTCATCACAGTGCTCCATGCCGTTGTCATCACAATGCTCCATACCCTTGTCATCACAATGCTCCAGAACACTTGTCATCATAATGCTCCATTCCCGTGTCATCACATTGCTGAATGACACTTGTCATCACAATGTTCCTTGGCCTTTGTCATCACAGTGCTCCATGATACCTTTAATCAAAATTCTACATGACCACTCTCATCACAATGCAAGATGACCAATGTCATCACAATGCCCCATGACACGTGTCATCACAATTCGCCTTGGCCCTTGTCATCTCAATGCTGTATGAAACGTGTCATCAGTAGCTCCCAAGACCCTTGTCATCACAATGCTCCATGAACTCTGTTATCTCAATGTTCCATGGCCTTTGTATTCACAATGCTCCATTGTCCCGATAATCGCGTTGCTCCATGAACACTTTCATCACAATGCTCCTTGACCACTGTCACCATAATGCCCCATGACGTCTCTCATCACTGTGCTCCAAGGCCACTCTCATCAAAATGCTCCATGATCTGTGTCAGCACAATATTGCATGACACTTGTCATCACAATGCTCCATGATCCCTCTAATCACAATGATCCCTGCCAATTTCATCACAATGACCCAAGTCTCCTGTAATCACAATGCTCCATGCCCTTGTCATCACAATGCTCCAGGTCTGTTGTCATCACCATGCTTCATACCCGTGTCATCACAATGCTCCATGAATCTTGTCTTCACAATGCTCCATGGCCCATGTCATCACAATGCTCCATGACCCCTCTCATCACAATGCTCTATGGCCTTTGTCATCACAATGCTCCGTGACCCCCGTCAACACAATGCCTGATGACCCCTGTCATCAAAATGCTAAATGGCACTTGTCATCACAATGCTCTATGATGCCTGTCATCACTATTCTCCATGTCACTTGTTATCACAAGGCTCCATGGCCCCTGTACTCCCAGTACTCCATGACCCCTTTCATCACAATGCCCAATGTCACCTCTGATCACAATTCTCAATGGCATTTGTCATCACGATGCTCCATGACACCTGTCATCACAATGCTCCATGAGACTTGTCATCACAATGCTCCATGGCCCCTCTCATTACTGTGCTCCATAATAACTTTAATCACATTTCTAGATGACCACTGCCATCACAATGCCCCATGACATTGTCATCACAATTCGCCATGACCATTGTCATCACAATGCTCCATGAACCATGTCATCACAGGGTCCCAGGACACTTGTCATCACAATGATCCATTACCACTTTCATCACAATGCTCCATGACCACTGTCATCTCAATGCTCCATGGCTTTTGTATTCACAATGCTCCATGGCCCCTGTAATCACAGTGCTCCATAACACCTTTCATCATAATGCTCCATGACCACTGCCATCTCAATGCCTCATGACGCCTGTCATCACAATTCTCCAAGGCCCCTCTCATCACAGTGCTCCATGACACTTGTCATCCTATTGCTCCATAACACCTGTCATCACAGTGTTCCCTGCCCATGTCATCAAAATGCTCCATGTCCCCTATAATCACAATGCTCCATGCCTTTTTCCTCACAAAGCTCCAGAATTTTGTCATCACAATGTTCCATGACCGTGGCATCACAATGCTCCATGGCCCTTGTCATCACAATGCTCCAGAATTCTTGTCATCACAATGTTCCATGAACGTGTCATCACAATGCTACATGACCCTGGTCATCACAGTTCTCCATGACCTTTGTCATCACAATGCTCTATGTCACTTTTCATCACAATTCTCAATGACCACTTTAATCACTATGCTCGCTGACCATTTTCATCACATTTCTCTATTGTCATTACAATTCCCCATGGCCCCTTTCTTCACAATTCTCCATGATGCCTGTCATCACAATGCTCCATGGCTTTTGTTATCACAATGCTCCAGGACCAGTTTCATCACAATACTCCATCCCCCTTGTCATCACAGTGCACAATGAAAGCTTTCATTACAATGCTCCATGACACTTGTCATCACAATGCTCCATGGCGTTTATCGTCACAATGCTCCCAGGCACTTTTCATCACGATATTCCATGAAAACTTTCATCACATTGCTCCATGACCATTGTCATCACAATAGTCCATACCCATGTCAACACAATGCTGCATAATCCCTGTCATCCCAATTCTCCATGACTGCTGTCATCACAATAATCCAGGACAATTTTCATTACAATGCTTCATGCCCCCAGTCATCACAGTGCTCCATGATACCTTTCATCACAATTCCTAGATGATCAATGTCATCACAATGCCCCATGACACCTGTTACCACAATTCGCTATGACCCTTGTCATCACAATACTCGATGAACCGTGTCATCACAGTGTTCCAGGAGACATGTCATCACAATGATCCATTAATATTTTCATCACAATGCTCCAATACACCTGTCATCACAATGCTCCATGTCCCCTCTTATCATATTGCTCCATGATCTCTTTCATCACAATGCTCCATGACCACTGTCATCACCATACCTCAAGACGCCTGTCATCTCAGTGCTCCATGGCCCCTTTCATCACAAGGCTCCATGAACCCAGTCATCACATGTTCCCTGCCCTCTTCGTCACAATGCTCCATGGGCCCTGTCATCACAATGCTCCATGCCCTTGTCATCAAAATTCTCCAGAACTCTTGTCATCATAATGTTCCATGCCAATGTCATCAAAATGTCCCATGACACTTGTCATCACAATGCTCCATGGCCTTTGTCATCACAATGTTCCATGGCCCCTGTCATCACAGTGCTCCTTGATACCTTTCATCACAATTCTACATGACCACTGTCATCACAATGCCCCATTTCAGATGTCATCACAATTCGCCATGGTCCTTGTCATAACAATGCTCCATGAACCGTGTCATCACAAGGTTTCAGGACACTTGTCATCACAATGATCCATGATCACTTTCATCACAATGCTCCATGAACCCTGTCATCTCAATGCTCCATAGCCTTTGTATTCACAATGCTCCATGGCCCCTGTAATCACAGTGCTCCATGACCCCTTTCATCACAATGCTCCAAGACCGCTGTCATCACAATGCCCCATGACGCCTGCCACCACCAATCTCCAAGGGCTCCCTTACCAAAAAGCTCCATGATCCCTGTCAGTACAATGTTCCATGACACTTTTCATCACAATGCTCCATGACCCCTGTCATCACAAAGTTCTCTGTCCATATCATCACAATGCTACTTGTCACCTTTCATCACAATGCTCCATGCCCTTTCATCACAATGCTCCAGATTTCTTGTCATCACAATGTTCCTTGACCGTGTCATCACAATGCTCCATGACCCGTGTCATCACAAAGCTCCATGACCCCTGGCATCACAATGATCCATGATTCCTTTCCTCACAGTGCTCCAGTACCCTTTTCATCACAATGCTCCATGCCATTGTCAGCACAATGCTACTTGGACACTGTCATCAAAATGCTCCATCCCCTTTTCATCACAATGCTCCAGATATCCTATCATTACAATGCTCCATGCCCGTGTCAACACAATGCTCCATGACCCCTGTCATCAAAATGCTTGATGAAACTTGTTATCAGAATGTTCCATGACCCCTGTCATCAAAATGATCCCTGACCGTTGTCATCGCAATGCTGCATGATACCTTTCATCCCAATCCTCTGTGACCGCTGTCATCACAATGCTCCAGGACAACTTTCATCACAATGTTCCATGCCCTGGTCATCAAAATGCTCCAGAACTCTTGTCATCATAATGCTCCATGCCAATGTCATCAAAATGCCCCATGACACTTGTCATCACAATGCTCCATGGCCTTTGTCATCACAATGTTCCATGGCCCCTGTCATCAGAGTGCTCCATGTTACCTTTCAATACAATTCTACATGACCACTGTCATCACAATGCCCCATGACAGATGATACCACAATTCGCCATGGTCCTTGTCATCACAATGCTCCATGAACTGTGTCATCACAAGGTTCCAGGACACTTGTCATCACAATGATCCATGATCACTTTCATCACAATGCTCCATGAACCCTGTCATCTCAATGCTCCATGGCCTTTGTATTCACAATGCTCCATGGCCCCTGTAATCACAGAGCTTCATGACCCCTTTCATCCCAATGCTCCAAGACCGCTGTCATCACAATGCCCCATGACGCCTGCCTTCACAAATCTCCAAGACATCTCTTACCAAAAAGCTCCATGATCCCTGTCAGTACAATGTTCCATGACACTTTTTATCACAATGCTCCATGACCCGTCATCAAAAAGTTCTCTGCCCATATCGTCACAATGCTCCTTGTCACCTTTCATCACAATGCACCATGCCCTTTCATCACAATGCTCCAGAATTCTTGTCATCGCAATGTTCCTTGACCGTGTCATCACAATGCTCCATGACCCGTGTCATCACAAAGCTCCATGACCCCTGTCATCACAATGATCCATGATTCCTTTCCTCACAGTGCTCCAGTACCCTTTTCATCACAATGCTCCATGCCATTGTCAGCACAATTCTCCTTGGACCCTGTCATCAAAATGCTCCATCCCCTTTTCATCACAATGCTCCAGATATCCTATCATTACAATGCTCCATGCTCGTGTCAACACAATGCTCCATGACCCCTGTCATCAAAATGCTTTATGAACCTTGTTATCAGAATGTTCCATGACCCCTGTCATCCAAATGATCCATGACCGTTGTCATCACAATGCTGCATGATACCTTTCATCCCAATTCTCTGTGACCGCTGTCATCACAATGCTCCAGGACAACTTTCATCACAATGCTCCATGACCCCTGTCATCACAACGTTCCATGAAAGTTGTCATCAAAATGCTCCATGACCCCGGTCACCACAAGGTTCCCTGCCCTTGTCATCACAATGGTACATGGCCTGGTCATCACAATGTTCCATGGCCTCTGTCATCACCATGCTCCATGGTCTTTCTCATCACAATGCTCTATGACCCCTGTCATCACAATGCTTGATGACCATTGTCATCACAATGCTCCAAGGCCACTGTCATCACAATGCCTCATGGTCTTTGTAATCACAATGCTCAATGACCAATGTCATCACAGTGCTCCATGCCGTTGTCATCACAATGCTCCATGGTCCCTGTAATCACAATGCTCCATACCCTTGTCATCACAATGCTCCAGAACACTTGTCATCATAATGCTCCATTCCCGTGTCATCACATTGCTGAATGACACTTGTCATCACAATGTTCCTTGGCCTTTGTCATCACAGTGCTCCATGATACCTTTAATCAAAATTCTACATGACCACTCTCATCACAATGCAAGATGACCAATGTCATCACAATGCCCCATGACACGTGTCATCACAATTCGCCTTGGCCCTTGTCATCTCAATGCTGTATGAAACGTGTCATCAGTAGCTCCCAAGACCCTTGTCATCACAATGCTCCATGAACTCTGTTATCTCAATGTTCCATGGCCTTTGTATTCACAATGCTCCATTGTCCCGATAATCGCGTTGCTCCATGAACACTTTCATCACAATGCTCCTTGACCACTGTCACCATAATGCCCCATGACGTCTCTCATCACTGTGCTCCAAGGCCACTCTCATCAAAATGCTCCATGATCTGTGTCAGCACAATATTGCATGACACTTGTCATCACAATGCTCCATGATCCCTCTAATCACAATGATCCCTGCCAATTTCATCACAATGACCCAAGTCTCCTGTAATCACAATGCTCCATGCCCTTGTCATCACAATGCTCCAGGTCTGTTGTCATCACCATGCTTCATGCCTGTGTCATCACAATGCTCCATGAATCTTGTCTTCACAATGCTCCATGGCCCATGTCATCACAATGCTCCATGACCCCTCTCATCACAATGCTCTATGGCCTTTGTCATCACAATGCTCCGTGACCCCCGTCAACACAATGCCTGATGACCCCTGTCATCAAAATGCTAAATGGCACTTGTCATCACAATGCTCTATGATGCCTGTCATCACTATTCTCCATGTCACTTGTTATCACAAGGCTCCATGGCCCCTGTACTCCCAGTACTCCATGACCCCTTTCATCACAATGCCCAATGTCACCTCTGATCACAATTCTCAATGGCATTTGTCATCACGATGCTCCATGACACCTGTCATCACAATGCTCCATGAGACTTGTCATCACAATGCTCCATGGCCCCTCTCATTCCTGTGCTCCATAATAACTTTCATCACATTTCTAGATGACCACTGCCATCACAATGCCCCATGACATTGTCATCACAATTCGCCATGACCATTGTCATCACAATGCTCCATGAACCATGTCTTCACAGGGTCCCAGGACACTTGTCATCACAATGATCCATTACCACTTTCATCACAATGCTCCATGACCACTGTCATCTCAATGCTCCATGGCCTTTGTATTCACAATGCTCCATGGCCCCTGTAATCACAGTGCTCCATAACACCTTTCATCATAATGCTCCATGACCACTGCCATCTCAATGCCTCATGACGCCTGTCATCACAATTCTCCAAGGCCCCTCTCATCACAGTGCTCCATGACACTTGTCATCCCATTGCTCCATAACACCTGTCATCACAGTGTTCCCTGCCCATGTCATCAAAATGCTCCATGTCCCCTATAATCACAATGCTCCATGCCTTTTTCCTCACAAAGCTCCAGAATTTTGTCATCACAATGTTCCATGACCGTGGCATCCCAATGCTCCATGGCCCTTGTCATCACAATGCTCCAGAATTCTTGTCATCACAATGTTCCATGAACGTGTCATCACAATGCTACATGACCCTGGTCATCACAGTTCTCCATGACCTTTGTCATCACAATGCTCTATGTCACTTTTCATCACAATTCTCAATGACCACTTTAATCACTATGCTCGCTGACCATTTTCATCACATTTCTCTATTGTCATTACAATTCCCCATGGCCCATTTCTTCACAATTCTCCATGATGCCTGTCATCACAATGCTCCATGGCTTTTGTTATCACAATGCTCCAGGACCAGTTTCATCACAATACTCCATCCCCCTTGTCATCACAGTGCACAATGAAAGCTTTCATTACAATGCTCCATGACACTTGTCATCACAATGCTCCATGGCGTTTATCGTCACAATGCTCCCAGGCACTTTTCATCACGATATTCCATGAAAACTTTCATCACATTGCTCCATGACCATTGTCATCACAATAGTCCATACCCATGTCAACACAATGCTGCATAATCCCTGTCATCCCAATTCTCCATGACTGCTGTCATCACAATAATCCAGGACAATTTTCATAACAATGCTTCATGCCCCCAGTCATCACAGTGCTCCATGATACCTTTCATCACAATTCCTAGATGATCAATGTCATCACAATGCCCCATGACACCTGTTACCACAATTCGCTATGACCCTTGTCATCACAATACTCGATGAACCGTGTCATCACAGTGTTCCAGGAGACATGTCATCACAATGATCCATTAATATTTTCATCACAATGCTCCAATACACCTGTCATCACAATGCTCCATGTCCCCTCTTATCATATTGCTCCATGATCTCTTTCATCACAATGCTCCATGACCACTGTCATCACCATACCTCAAGACGCCTGTCATCTCAGTGCTCCATGGCCCCTTTCATCACAAGGCTCCATGAACCCAGTCATCACATGTTCCCTGCCCTCTTCGTCACAATGCTCCATGGGCCCTGTCATCACAATGCTCCATGCCCTTGTCATCAAAATTCTCCAGAACTCTTGTCATCATAATGTTCCATGCCAATGTCATCAAAATGTCCCATGACACTTGTCATCACAATGCTCCATGGCCTTTGTCATCACAATGTTCCATGGCCCCTGTCATCACAGTGCTCCTTGATACCTTTCATCACAATTCTACATGACCACTGTCATCACAATGCCCCATTTCAGATGTCATCACAATTCGCCATGGTCCTTGTCATAACAATGCTCCATGAACCGTGTCATCACAAGGTTTCAGGACACTTGTCATCACAATGATCCATGATCACTTTCATCACAATGCTCCATGAACCCTGTCATCTCAATGCTCCATAGCCTTTGTATTCACAATGCTCCATGGCCCCTGTAATCACAGTGCTCCATGACCCCTTTCATCACAATGCTCCAAGACCGCTGTCATCACAATGCCCCATGACGCCTGCCACCACCAATCTCCAAGGGCTCCCTTACCAAAAAGCTCCATGATCCCTGTCAGTACAATGTTCCATGACACTTTTCATCACAATGCTCCATGACCCCTGTCATCACAAAGTTCTCTGCCCATATCATCACAATGCTACTTGTCACCTTTCATCACAATGCTCCATGCCCTTTCATCACAATGCTCCAGATTTCTTGTCATCACAATGTTCCTTGACCGTGTCATCACAATGCTCCATGACCCGTGTCATCACAAAGCTCCATGACCCCTGGCATCACAATGATCCATGATTCCTTTCCTCACAGTGCTCCAGTACCCTTTTCATCACAATGCTCCATGCCATTGTCAGCACAATGCTACTTGGACACTGTCATCAAAATGCTCCATCCCCTTTTCATCACAATGCTCCAGATATCCTATCATTACAATGCTCCATGCCCGTGTCAACACAATGCTCAATGACCCCTGTCATCAAAATGCTTGATGAAACTTGTTATCAGAATGTTCCATGACCCCTGTCATCAAAATGATCCCTGACCGTTGTCATCGCAATGCTGCATGATACCTTTCATCCCAATCCTCTGTGACCGCTGTCATCACAATGCTCCAGGACAACTTTCATCACAATGTTCCATGCCCTGGTCATCAAAATGCTCCAGAACTCTTGTCATCATAATGCTCCATGCCAATGTCATCAAAATGCCCCATGACACTTGTCATCACAATGCTCCATGGCCTTTGTCATCACAATGTTCCATGGCCCCTGTCATCAGAGTGCTCCATGTTACCTTTCAATACAATTCTACATGACCACTGTCATCACAATGCCCCATGACAGATGATACCACAATTCGCCATGGTCCTTGTCATCACAATGCTCCATGAACTGTGTCATCACAAGGTTCCAGGACACTTGTCATCACAATGATCCATGATCACTTTCATCACAATGCTCCATGAACCCTGTCATCTCAATGCTCCATGGCCTTTGTATTCACAATGCTCCATGGCCCCTGTAATCACAGAGCTCCATGACCCCTTTCATCCCAATGCTCCAAGACCGCTGTCATCACAATGCCCCATGACGCCTGCCTTCACAAATCTCCACGACCTCTCTTACCAAAAAGCTCCATGATCCCTGTCAGTACAATGTTCCATGACACTTTTTATCACAATGCTCCATGACCCCTGTCATCAAAAAGTTCTCTGCCCATATCGTCACAATGCTCCTTGTCACCTTTCATCACAATGCACCATGCCCTTTCATCACAATGCTCCAGAATTCTTGTCATCGCAATGTTCCTTGACCGTGTCATCACAATGCTCCATGACCCTTGTCATCACAAAGCTCCATGACCCCTGGCATCACAATGATCCATGATTCCTTTCCTCACAGTGCTCCAGTACCCTTTTCATCACAATGCTCCATGCCATTGTCAGCACAATTCTCCTTGGACCCTGTCATCAAAATGCTCCATCCCCTTTTCATCACAATGCTCCAGATATCCTATCATTACAATGCTCCATGCTCGTGTCTACACAATGCTCCATGACCCCTGTCATCAAAATGCTTTATGAACCTTGTTATCAGAATGTTCCATGACCCCTGTCATCCAAATGATCCATGACCGTTGTCATCACAATGCTGCATGATACCTTTCATCCCAATTCTCTGTGACCGCTGTCATCACAATGCTCCAGGACAACTTTCATCACAATGCTCCATGACCCCTGTCATCACAACGTTCCATGAAAGTTGTCATCAAAATGCTCCATGACCCCGGTCACCACAAGGTTCCCTGCCCTTGTCATCACAATGGTACATGGCCTGGTCATCACAATGTTCCATGGCCTCTGTCATCACCATGCTCCATGGTCTTTCTCATCACAATGCTCTATGACCCCTGTCATCACAATGCTTGATGACCATTGTCATCACAATGCTCCAAGGCCCCTGTCATCACAATGCCTCATGGTCTTTGTAATCACAATGCTCAATGACCAATGTCATCACAGTGCTCCATGCCGTTGTCATCACAATGCTCCATGGTCCCTGTAATCACAATGCTCCATACCCTTGTCATCACAATGCTCCAGAACACTTGTCATCATAATGCTCCATTCCCGTGTCATCACATTGCTGAATGACACTTGTCATCACAATGTTCCTTGGCCTTTGTCATCACAGTGCTCCATGATACCTTTAATCAAAATTCTACATGACCACTCTCATCACAATGCAAGATGACCAATGTCATCACAATGCCCCATGACACGTGTCATCACAATTCGCCTTGGCCCTTGTCATCTCAATGCTGTATGAAACGTGTCATCAGTAGCTCCCAAGACCCTTGTCATCACAATGCTCCATGAACTCTGTTATCTCAATATTCCATGGCCTTTGTATTCACAATGCTCCATTGTCCCGATAATCGCGTTGCTCCATGAACACTTTCATCACAATGCTCCTTGACCACTGTCACCATAATGCCCCATGACGTCTCTCATCACTGTGCTCCAAGGCCACTCTCATCAAAATGCTCCATGATCTGTGTCAGCACAATATTGCATGACACTTGTCATCACAATGCTCCATGATCCCTCTAATCACAATGATCCCTGCCAATTTCATCACAATGACCCAAGTCTCCTGTAATCACAATGCTCCATGCCCTTGTCATCACAATGCTCCAGGTCTGTTGTCATCACCATGCTTCATGCCCGTGTCATCACAATGCTCCATGAATCTTGTCTTCACAATGCTCCATGGCCCATGTCATCACAATGCTCCATGACCCCTCTCATCACAATGCTCTATGGCCTTTGTCATCACAATGCTCCGTGACCCCCGTCAACACAATGCCTGATGACCCCTGTCATCAAAATGCTAAATGGCACTTGTCATCACAATGCTCTATGATGCCTGTCATCACTATTCTCCATGTCACTTGTTATCACAAGGCTCCATGGCCCCTGTACTCCCAGTACTCCATGACCCCTTTCATCACAATGCCCAATGTCACCTCTGATCACAATTCTCAATGGCATTTGTCATCACGATGCTCCATGACACCTGTCATCACAATGCTCCATGAGACTTGTCATCACAATGCTCCATGGCCCCTCTCATTACTGTGCTCCATAATAACTTTAATCACATTTCTAGATGACCACTGCCATCACAATGCCCCATGACATTGTCATCACAATTCGCCATGACCATTGTCATCACAATGCTCCATGAACCATGTCATCACAGGGTCCCAGGACACTTGTCATCACAATGATCCATTACCACTTTCATCACAATGCTCCATGACCACTGTCATCTCAATGCTCCATGGCTTTTGTATTCACAATGCTCCATGGCCCCTGTAATCACAGTGCTCCATAACACCTTTCATCATAATGCTCCATGACCACTGCCATCTCAATGCCTCATGACGCCTGTCATCACAATTCTCCAAGGCCCCTCTCATCACAGTGCTCCATGACACTTGTCATCCTATTGCTCCATAACACCTGTCATCACAGTGTTCCCTGCCCATGTCATCAAAATGCTCCATGTCCCCTATAATCACAATGCTCCATGCCTTTTTCCTCACAAAGCTCCAGAATTTTGTCATCACAATGTTCCATGACCGTGGCATCCCAATGCTCCATGGCCCTTGTCATCACAATGCTCCAGAATTCTTGTCATCACAATGTTCCATGAACGTGTCATCACAATGCTACATGACCCTGGTCATCACAGTTCTCCATGACCTTTGTCATCACAATGCTCTATGTCACTTTTCATCAGAATTCTCAATGACCACTTTAATCACTATGCTCGCTGACCATTTTCATCACATTTCTCTATTGTCATTACAATTCCCCATGGCCCCTTTCTTCACAATTCTCCATGATGCCTGTCATCACAATGCTCCATGGCTTTTGTTATCACAATGCTCCAGGACCAGTTTCATCACAATACTCCATCCCCCTTGTCATCACAGTGCACAATGAAAGCTTTCATTACAATGCTCCATGACACTTGTCATCACAATGCTCCATGGCGTTTATCGTCACAATGCTCCCAGGCACTTTTCATCACGATATTCCATGAAAACTTTCATCACATTGCTCCATGACCATTGTCATCAAAATAGTCCATACCCATGTCAACACAATGCTGCATAATCCCTGTCATCCCAATTCTCCATGACTGCTGTCATCACAATAATCCAGGACAATTTTCATTACAATGCTTCATGCCCCCAGTCATCACAGTGCTCCATGATACCTTTCATCACAATTCCTAGATGATCAATGTCATCACAATGCCCCATGACACCTGTTACCACAATTCGCTATGACCCTTGTCATCACAATACTCGATGAACCGTGTCATCACAGTGTTCCAGGAGACATGTCATCACAATGATCCATTAATATTTTCATCACAATGCTCCAATACACCTGTCATCACAATGCTCCATGTCCCCTCTTATCATATTGCTCCATGATCTCTTTCATCACAATGCTCCATGACCACTGTCATCACCATACCTCAAGACGCCTGTCATCTCAGTGCTCCATGGCCCCTTTCATCACAAGGCTCCATGAACCCAGTCATCACATGTTCCCTGCCCTCTTCGTCACAATGCTCCATGGGCCCTGTCATCACAATGCTCCATGCCCTTGTCATCAAAATTCTCCAGAACTCTTGTCATCAGAATGTTCCATGCCAATGTCATCAAAATGTCCCATGACACTTGTCATCACAATGCTCCATGGCCTTTGTCATCACAATGTTCCATGGCCCCTGTCATCACAGTGCTCCTTGATACCTTTCATCACAATTCTACATGACCACTGTCATCACAATGCCCCATTTCAGATGTCATCACAATTCGCCATGGTCCTTGTCATAACAATGCTCCATGAACCGTGTCATCACAAGGTTTCAGGACACTTGTCATCACAATGATCCATGATCACTTTCATCACAATGCTCCATGAACCCTGTCATCTCAATGCTCCATAGCCTTTGTATTCACAATGCTCCATGGCCCCTGTAATCACAGTGCTCCATGACCCCTTTCATCACAATGCTCCAAGACCGCTGTCATCACAATGCCCCATGACGCCTGCCACCACCAATCTCCAAGGGCTCCCTTACCAAAAAGCTCCATGATCCCTGTCAGTACAATGTTCCATGACACTTTTCATCACAATGCTCCATGACCCCTGTCATCACAAAGTTCTCTGCCCATATCATCACAATGCTACTTGTCACCTTTCATCACAATGCTCCATGCCCTTTCATCACAATGCTCCACATTTCTTGTCATCACAATGTTCCTTGACCGTGTCATCACAATGCTCCATGACCCGTGTCATCACAAAGCTCCATGACCCCTGTCATCACAATGATCCATGATTCCTTTCCTCACAGTGCTCCAGTACCCTTTTCATCACAATGCTCCATGCCATTGTCAGCACAATGCTACTTGGACACTGTCATCAAAATGCTCCATCCCCTTTTCATCACAATGCTCCAGATATCCTATCATTACAATGCTCCATGCCCGTGTCAACACAATGCTCCATGACCCTTGTCATCAAAATGCTTGATGAAACTTGTTATCAGAATGTTCCATGACCCCTGTCATCAAAATAATCCCTGCCCGTTGTCATCGCAATGTTGCATGATACCTTTCATCCCAATCCTCTGTGACCGCTGTCATCACAATGCTCCAGGACAACTTTCATCACAATGCTCCATGCCCTGGTCATCAAAATGCTCCAGAACTCTTGTCATCATAATGCTCCATGCCAATGTCATCAAAATGCCCCATGACACTTGTCATCACAATGCTCCATGGCCTTTGTCATCACAATGTTCCATGGCCCCTGTCATCAGAGTGCTCCATGTTACCTTTCAATACAATTCTACATGACCACTGTCATCACAATGCCCCATGACAGATGATACCACAATTCGCCATGGTCCTTGTCATCACAATGCTCCATGAACTGTGTCATCACAAGGTTCCAGGACACTTGTCATCACAATGATCCATGATCACTTTCATCACAATGCTCCATGAACCCTGTCATCTCAATGCTCCATGGCCTTTGTATTCACAATGCTCCATGGCCCCTGTAATCACAGAGCTCCATGACCCCTTTCATCCCAATGCTCCAAGACCGCTGTCATCACAATGCCCCATGACGCCTGCCTTCACAAATCTCCAAGACATCTCTTACCAAAAAGCTCCATGATCCCTGTCAGTACAATGTTCCATGACACTTTTTATCACAATGCTCCATGACCCGTCATCAAAAAGTACTCTGCCCATATCGTCACAATGCTCCTTGTCACCTTTCATCACAATGCACCATGCCCTTTCATCACAATGCTCCAGAATTCTTGTCATCGCAATGTTCCTTGACCGTGTCATCACAATGCTCCATGACCCGTGTCATCACAAAGCCCCATGACCCCTGTCATCACAATGATCCATGATTCCTTTCCTCACAGTGCTCCAGTACCCTTTTCATCACAATGCTCCATGCCATTGTCAGCACAATTCTCCTTGGACCCTGTCATCAAAATGCTCCATCCCCTTTTCATCACAATGCTCCAGATATCCTATCATTACAATGCTCCATGCTCGTGTCAACACAATGCTCCATGACCCCTGTCATCAAAATGCTTTATGAACCTTGTTATCAGAATGTTCCATGACCCCTGTCATCCAAATGATCCATGACCGTTGTCATCACAATGCTGCATGATACCTTTCATCCCAATTCTCTGTGACCGCTGTCATCACAATGCTCCAGGACAACTTTCATCACAATGCTCCATGACCCCTGTCATCACAACGTTCCATGAAAGTTGTCATCAAAATGCTCCATGACCCCGGTCACCACAAGGTTCCCTGCCCTTGTCATCACAATGGTACATGGCCTGGTCATCACAATGTTCCATGGCCTCTGTCATCACCATGCTCCATGGTCTTTCTCATCACAATGCTCTATGACCCCTGTCATCACAATGCTTGATGACCATTGTCATCACAATGCTCCAAGGCCCCTGTCATCACAATGCCTCATGGTCTTTGTAATCACAATGCTCAATGACCAATGTCATCACAGTGCTCCATGCCGTTGTCATCACAATGCTCCATGGTCCCTGTAATCACAATGCTCCATACCCTTGTCATCACAATGCTCCAGAACACTTGTCATCATAATGCTCCATTCCCGTGTCATCACATTGCTGAATGACACTTGTCATCACAATGTTCCTTGGCCTTTGTCATCACAGTGCTCCATGATACCTTTAATCAAAATTCTACATGACCACTCTCATCACAATGCAAGATGACCAATGTCATCACAATGCCCCATGACACGTGTCATCACAATTCGCCTTGGCCCTTGTCATCTCAATGCTGTATGAAACGTGTCATCAGTAGCTCCCAAGACCCTTGTCATCACAATGCTCCATGAACTCTGTTATCTCAATATTCCATGGCCTTTGTATTCACAATGCTCCATTGTCCCGATAATCGCGTTGCTCCATGAACACTTTCATTACAATGCTCCTTGACCACTGTCACCATAATGCCCCATGACGTCTCTCATCACTGTGCTCCAAGGCCACTCTCATCAAAATGCTCCATGATCTGTGTCAGCACAATATTGCATGACACTTGTCATCACAATGCTCCATGATCCCTCTAATCACAATGATCCCTGCCAATTTCATCACAATGACCCAAGTCTCCTGTAATCACAATGCTCCATGCCCTTGTCATCACAATGCTCCAGGTCTGTTGTCATCACCATGCTTCATGCCCGTGTCATCACAATGCTCCATGAATCTTGTCTTCACAATGCTCCATGGCCCATGTCATCACAATGCTCCATGACCCCTCTCATCACAATGCTCTATGGCCTTTGTCATCACAATGCTCCGTGACCCCCGTCAACACAATGCCTGATGACCCGTCATCAAAATGCTAAATGGCACTTGTCATCACAATGCTCTATGATGCCTGTCATCACTATTCTCCATGTCACTTGTTATCACAAGGCTCCATGGCCCCTGTACTCCCAGTACTCCATGACCCCTTTCATCACAATGCCCAATGTCACCTCTGATCACAATTCTCAATGGCATTTGTCATCACGATGCTCCATGACACCTGTCATCACAATGCTCCATGAGACTTGTCATCACAATGCTCCATGGCCCCTCTCATTACTGTGCTCCATAATAACTTTAATCACATTTCTAGAGGACCACTGCCATCACAATGCCCCATTTCAGATGTCATCACAATTCGCCATGGTCCTTGTCATAACAATGCTCCATGAACCGTGTCATCACAAGGTTTCAGGACACTTGTCATCACAATGATCCATGATCACTTTCATCACAATGCTCCATGAACCCTGTCATCTCAATGCTCCATGGCCTTTGCATTCAAAATACTCCATGACCCCTGTAATCACAGTGCTCCATAACACCTTTCATCATAATGCTCCATGACCACTGCCATCTCAATGCCTCATGACGCCTGTCATCACAATTCTCCAAGGCCCCTCTCATCACAGTGCTCCATGACACTTGTCATCCTATTGCTCCATAACACCTGTCATCACAGTGTTCCCTGCCCATGTCATCAAAATGCTCCATGTCCCCTATAATCACAATGCTCCATGCCTTTTTCCTCACAAAGCTCCAGAATTTTGTCATCACAATGTTCCATGACCGTGGCATCCCAATGCTCCATGGCCCTTGTCATCACAATGCTCCAGAATTCTTGTCATCACAATGTTCCATGAACGTGTCATCACAATGCTACATGACCCTGGTCATCACAGTTCTCCATGACCTTTGTCATCACAATGCTCTATGTCACTTTTCATCAGAATTCTCAATGACCACTTTAATCACTATGCTCGCTGACCATTTTCATCACATTTCCTTTGTCATTACAATTCCCCATGGCCCCTTTCTTCACAATTCTCCATGATGCCTGTCATCACAATGCTCCATGGCTTTTGTTATCACAATGCTCCAGGACCAGTTTCATCACAATACTCCATCCCCCTTGTCATCACAGTGCACAATGAAAGCTTTCATTACAATGCTCCATGACACTTGTCATCACAATGCTCCATGGCGTTTATCATCACAATGCTCCCAGGCACTTTTCATCACGATATTCCATGAAAACTTTCATCACATTGCTCCATGACCATTGTCATCACAATAGTCCATACCCATGTCAACACAATGCTGCATAATCCCTGTCATCCCAATTCTCCATGACTGCTGTCATCACAATAATCCAGGACAATTTTCATTACAATGCTTCATGCCCCCAGTCATCACAGTGCTCCATGATACCTTTCATCACAATTCCTAGATGATCAATGTCATCACAATGCCCCATGACACCTGTTACCACAATTCGCTATGACCCTTGTCATCACAATACTCGATGAACCGTGTCATCACAGTGTTCCAGGACACATGTCATCACAATGATCCATTAATATTTTCATCACAATGCTCCAATACACCTGTCATCACAATGCTCCATGTCCCCTCTTATCATATTGCTCCATGATCTCTTTCATCACAATGCTCCATGACCACTGTCATCACCATACCTCAAGACGCCTGTCATCTCAGTGCTCCATGGCCCCTTTCATCACAAGGCTCCATGAACCCAGTCATCACAATGTTCCCTGCCCTCTTCGTCACAATGCTCCATGGGCCCTGTCATCACAATGTTCCATGCCCTTGTCATCAAAATTCTCCAGAACTCTTGTCATCATAATGTTCCATGCCAATGTCATCAAAATGTCCCATGACACTTGTCATCACAATGCTCCATGGCCTTTGTCATCACAATGTTCCATGGCCCCTGTCATCACAGTGCTCCTTGATACCTTTCATCACAATTCTACATGACCACTGTCATCACAATGCCCCATTTCAGATGTCATCACAATTCGCCATGGTCCTTGTCATAACAATGCTCCATGAACCGTGTCATCACAAGGTTTCAGGACACTTGTCATCACAATGATCCATGATCACTTTCATCACAATGCTCCATGAACCCTGTCATCTCAATGCTCCATAGCCTTTGTATTCACAATGCTCCATGGCCCCTGTAATCACAGTGCTCCATGACCCCTTTCATCACAATGCTCCAAGACCGCTGTCATCACAATGCCCCATGACGCCTGCCACCACCAATCTCCAAGGGCTCCCTTACCAAAAAGCTCCATGATCCCTGTCAGTACAATGTTCCATGACACTTTTCATCACAATGCTCCATGACCCCTGTCATCACAAAGTTCTCTGCCCATATCATCACAATGCTACTTGTCACCTTTCATCACAATGCTCCATGCCCTTTCATCACAATGCTCCAGATTTCTTGTCATCACAATGTTCCTTGTCCGTGTCATCACAATGCTCCATGACCCGTGTCATCACAAAGCTCCATGACCCCTGGCATCACAATGATCCATGATTCCTTTCCTCACAGTGCTCCAGTACCCTTTTCATCACAATGCTCCATGCCATTGTCAGCACAATGCTACTTGGACACTGTCATCAAAATGCTCCATCCCCTTTTCATCACAATGCTCCAGATATCCTATCATTACAATGCTCCATGCCCGTGTCAACACAATGCTCCATGACCCCTGTCATTAAAATGCTTGATGAAACTTGTTATCAGAATGTTCCATGACCCCTGTCTTCAAAATGATCCCTGACCGTTGTCATCGCAATGCTGCATGATACCTTTCATCCCAATCCTCTGTGACCGCTGTCATCACAATGCTCCAGGACAACTTTCATCACAATGCTCCATGCCCTGGTCATCAAAATGCTCCAGAACTCTTGTCATCATAATGCTCCATGCCAATGTCATCAAAATGCCCCATGACACTTGTCATCACAATGCTCCATGGCCTTTGTCATCACAATGTTCCATGGCCCCTGTCATCAGAGTGCTCCATGTTACCTTTCAATACAATTCTACATGACCACTGTCATCACAATGCCCCATGACAGATGATACCACAATTCGCCATGGTCCTTGTCATCACAATGCTCCATGAACTGTGTCATCACAAGGTTCCAGGACACTTGTCATCACAATGATCCATGATCACTTTCATCACAATGCTCCATGAACCCTGTCATCTCAATGCTCCATGGCCTTTGTATTCACAATGCTCCATGGCCCCTGTAATCACAGAGCTCCATGACCCCTTTCATCCCAATGCTCCAAGACCGCTGTCATCACAATGCCCCATGACGCCTGCCTTCACAAATCTCCAAGACCTCTCTTACCAAAAAGCTCAATGATCCCTGTCAGTACAATGTTCCATGACACTTTTTATCACAATGCTCCATGACCCCTGTCATCAAAAAGTTCTCTGCCCATATCGTCACAATGCTCCTTGTCACCTTTCATCACAATGCACCATGCCCTTTCATCACAATGCTCCAGAATTCTTGTCATCGCAATGTTCCTTGACCGTGTCATCACAATGCTCCATGACCCTTGTCATCACAAAGCTCCATGACCCCTGGCATCACAATGATCCATGATTCCTTTCCTCACAGTGCTCCAGTACCCTTTTCATCACAATGCTCCATGCCATTGTCAGCACAATTCTCCTTGGACCCTGTCATCAAAATGTTCCATCCCCTTTTCATCACAATGCTCCAGATATCCTATCATTACAATGCTCCATGCTCGTGTCAACACAATGCTCCATGACCCCTGTCATCAAAATGCTTTATGAACCTTGTTATCAGAATGTTCCATGACCCCTGTCATCAAAATGATCCATGACCGTTGTCATCACAATGCTGCATGATACCTTTCATCCCAATTCTCTGTGACCGCTGTCATCACAATGCTCCAGGACAACTTTCATCACAATGCTCCATGACCCCTGTCATCACAACGTTCCATGAAAGTTGTCATCAAAATGCTCCATGACCCCGGTCACCACAAGGTTCCCTGCCCTTGTCATCACAATGGTACTTGGCCTGGTCATCACAATGTTCCATGGCCTCTGTCATCACCATGCTCCATGGTCTTTCTCATCACAATGCTCTATGACCCCTGTCATCACAATGCTTGATGACCATTGTCATCACAATGCTCCAAGGCCCCTGTCATCACAATGCCTCATGGTCTTTGTAATCACAATGCTCAATGACCAATGTCATCACAGTGCTCCATGCCGTTGTCATCACAATGCTCCATGGTCCCTGTAATCACAATGCTCCATACCCTTGTCATCACAATGCTCCAGAACACTTGTCATCATAATGCTCCATTCCCGTGTCATCACATTGCTGAATGACACTTGTCATCACAATGTTCCTTGGCCTTTGTCATCACTGTGCTCCATGATACCTTTAATCAAAATTCTACATGACCACTCTCATCACAATGCAAGATGACCAATGTCATCACAATGCCCCATGACACGTGTCATCACAATTCGCCTTGGCCCTTGTCATCTCAATGCTGTATGAAACGTGTCATCAGTAGCTCCCAAGACCCTTGTCATCACAATGCTCCATGAACTCTGTTATCTCAATGTTCCATGGCCTTTGTATTCACAATGCTCCATTGTCCCGATAATCGCGTTGCTCCATGAACACTTTCATCACAATGCTCCTTGACCACTGTCACCATAATGCCCCATGACGTCTCTCATCACTGTGCTCCAAGGCCACTCTCATCAAAATGCTCCATGATCTGTGTCAGCACAATATTGCATGACACTTGTCATCACAATGCTCCATGATCCCTCTAATCACAATGATCCCTGCCAATTTCATCACAATGACCCAAGTCTCCTGTAATCACAATGCTCCATGCCCTTGTCATCACAATGCTCCAGGTCTGTTGTCATCACCATGCTTCATGCCCGTGTCATCACAATGCTCCATGAATCTTGTCTTCACAATGCTCCATGGCCCATGTCATCACAATGCTCCATGACCCCTCTCATCACAATGCTCTATGGCCTTTGTCATCACAATGCTCCGTGACCCCCGTCAACACAATGCCTGATGACCCCTGTCATCAAAATGCTAAATGGCACTTGTCATCACAATGCTCTATGATGCCTGTCATCACTATTCTCCATGTCACTTGTTATCACAAGGCTCCATGGCCCCTGTACTCCCAGTACTCCATGACCCCTTTCATCACAATGCCCAATGTCACCTCTGATCACAATTCTCAATGGCATTTGTCATCACGATGCTCCATGACACCTGTCATCACAATGCTCCATGAGACTTGTCATCACAATGCTCCATGGCCCCTCTCATTACTGTGCTCCATAATAACTTTAATCACATTTCTAGATGACCACTGCCATCACAATGCCCCATGACATTGTCATCACAATTCGCCATGACCATTGTCATCACAATGCTCCATGAACCATGTCATCACAGGGTCCCAGGACACTTGTCATCACAATGATCCATTACCACTTTCATCACAATGCTCCATGACCACTGTCATCTCAATGCTCCATGGCCTTTGTATTCACAATGCTCCATGGCCCCTGTAATCACAGTGCTCCATAACACCTTTCATCATAATGCTCCATGACCACTGCCATCTCAATGCCTCATGACGCCTGTCATCACAATTCTCCAAGGACCCTCTCATCACAGTGCTCCATGACACTTGTCATCCTATTGCTCCATAACACCTGTCATCACAGTGTTCCCTGCCCATGTCATCAAAATGCTCCATGTCCCCTATAATCACAATGCTCCATGCCTTTTTCCTCACAAAGCTCCAGAATTTTGTCATCACAATGTTCCATGACCGTGGCATCCCAATGCTCCATGGCCCTTGTCATCACAATGCTCCAGAATTCTTGTCATCACAATGTTCCATGAACGTGTCATCACAATGCTTCATGACCCTGGTCATCACAGTTCTCCATGACCTTTGTCATCACAATGCTCTATGTCACTTTTCATCAGAATTCTCAATGACCACTTTAATCACTATGCTCGCTGACCATTTTCATCACATTTCTCTATTGTCATTACAATTCCCCATGGCCCCTTTCTTCACAATTCTCCATGATGCCTGTCATCACAATGCTCCATGGCTTTTGTTATCACAATGCTCCAGGACCAGTTTCATCACAATACTCCATCCCCCTTGTCATCACAGTGCGCAATGAAAGCTTTCATTACAATGCTCCATGACACTTGTCATCACAATGCTCCATGGCGTTTATCGTCACAATGCTCCCAGGCACTTTTCATCACGATATTCCATGAAAACTTTCATCACATTGCTCCATGACCATTGTCATCACAATAGTCCATACCCATGTCAACACAATGCTGCATAATCCCTGTCATCCCAATTCTCCATGACTGCTGTCATCACAATAATCCAGGACAATTTTCATTACAATGCTTCATGCCCCCAGTCATCACAGTGCTCCATGATACCTTTCATCACAATTCCTAGATGATCAATGTCATCACAATGCCCCATGACACCTGTTACCACAATTCGCTATGACCCTTGTCATCACAATACTCGATGAACCGTGTCATCACAGTGTTCCAGGACACATGTCATCACAATGATCCATTAATATTTTCATCACAATGCTCCAATACACCTGTCATCACAATGCTCCATGTCCCCTCTTATCATATTGCTCCATGATCTCTTTCATCACAATGCTCCATGACCACTGTCATCACCATACCTCAAGACGCCTGTCATCTCAGTGCTCCATGGCCCCTTTCATCACAAGGCTCCATGAACCCAGTCATCACAATGTTCCCTGCCCTCTTCGTCACAATGCTCCATGGGCCCTGTCATCACAATGCTCCATGCCCTTGTCATCAAAATTCTCCAGAACTCTTGTCATCATAATGTTCCATGCCAATGTCATCAAAATGTCCCATGACACTTGTCATCACAATGCTCCATGGCCTTTGTCATCACAATGTTCCATGGCCCCTGTCATCACAGTGCTCCTTGATACCTTTCATCACAATTCTACATGACCACTGTCATCACAATGCCCCATTTCAGATGTCATCACAATTCGCCATGGTCCTTGTCATAACAATGCTCCATGAACCGTGTCATCACAAGGTTTCAGGACACTTGTCATCACAATGATCCATGATCACTTTCATCACAATGCTCCATGAACCCTGTCATCTCAATGCTCCATAGCCTTTGTATTCACAATGCTCCATGGCCCCTGTAATCACAGTGCTCCATGACCCCTTTCATCACAATGCTCCAAGACCGCTGTCATCACAATGCCCCATGACGCCTGCCACCACCAATCTCCAAGGGCTCCCTTACCAAAAAGCTCCATGATCCCTGTCAGTACAATGTTCCATGACACTTTTCATCACAATGCTCCATGACCCCTGTCATCAAAAAGTTCTCTGCCCATATCATCACAATGCTACTTGTCACCTTTCATCACAATGCTCCATGCCCTTTCATCACAATGCTCCAGATTTCTTGTCATCACAATGTTCCTTGACCGTGTCATCACAATGCTCCATGACCCGTGTCATCACAAAGCTCCATGACCCCTGGCATCACAATGATCCATGATTCCTTTCCTCACAGTGCTCCAGTACCCTTTTCATCACAATGCTCCATGCCATTGTCAGCACAATGCTACTTGGACACTGTCATCAAAATGCTCCATCCCCTTTTCATCACAATGCTCCAGATATCCTATCATTACAATGCTCCATGCCCGTGTCAACACAATGCTCCATGACCCCTGTCATCAAAATGCTTGATGAACCTTGTTATCAGAATGTTCCATGACCCCTGTCATCAAAATGATCCCTGACCGTTGTCATCGCAATGCTGCATGATACCTTTCATCCCAATCCTCTGTGACCGCTGTCATCACAATGCTCCAGGACAACTTTCATCACAATGCTCCATGCCCTGGTCATCAAAATGCTCCAGAACTCTTGTCATCATAATGCTCCATGCCAATATCATCAAAATGCCCCATGACACTTGTCATCACAATGCTCCATGGCCTTTGTCATCACAATGTTCCATGGCCCCTGTCATCAGAGTGCTCCATGTTACCTTTCAATACAATTCTACATGACCACTGTCATCACAATGCCCCATGACAGATGATACCACAATTCGCCATGGTCCTTGTCATCACAATGCTCCATGAACTGTGTCATCACAAGGTTCCAGGACACTTGTCATCACAATGATCCATGATCACTTTCATCACAATGCTCCATGAACCCTGTCATCTCAATGCTCCATGGCCTTTGTATTCACAATGCTCCATGGCCCCTGTAATCACAGAGCTCCATGACCCCTTTCATCCCAATGCTCCAAGACCGCTGTCATCACAATGCCCCATGACGCCTGCCTTCACAAATCTCCAAGACCTCTCTTACCAAAAAGCTCCATGATCCCTGTCAGTACAATGTTCCATGACACTTTTTATCACAATGCTCCATGACCCCTGTCATCAAAAAGTTCTCTGCCCATATCGTCACAATGCTCCTTGTCACCTTTCATCACAATGCACCATGCCCTTTCATCACAATGCTCCAGAATTCTTGTCATCGCAATGTTCCTTGACCGTGTCATCACAATGCTCCATGACCCTTGTCATCACAAAGCTCCATGACCCCTGGCATCACAATGATCCATGATTCCTTTCCTCACAGTGCTCCAGTACCCTTTTCATCACAATGCTCCATGCCATTGTCAGCACAATTCTCCTTGGACCCTGTCATCAAAATGTTCCATCCCCTTTTCATCACAATGCTCCAGATATCCTATCATTACAATGCTCCATGCTCGTGTCAACACAATGCTCCATGACCCCTGTCATCAAAATGCTTTATGAACCTTGTTATCAGAATGTTCCATGACCCCTGTCATCCAAATGATCCATGACCGTTGTCATCACAATGCTGCATGATACCTTTCATCCCAATTCTCTGTGACCGCTGTCATCACAATGCTCCAGGACAACTTTCATCACAATGCTCCATGACCCCTGTCATCACAACGTTCCATGAAAGTTGTCATCAAAATGCTCCATGACCCCGGTCACCACAAGGTTCCCTGCCCTTGTCATCACAATGGTACTTGGCCTGGTCATCACAATGTTCCATGGCCTCTGTCATCACCATGCTCCATGGTCTTTCTCATCACAATGCTCTATGACCCCTGTCATCACAATGCTTGATGACCATTGTCATCACAATGCTCCAAGGCCCCTGTCATCACAATGCCTCATGGTCTTTGTAATCACAATGCTCAATGACCAATGTCATCACAGTGCTCCATGCCGTTGTCATCACAATGCTCCATGGTCCCTGTAATCACAATGCTCCATACCCTTGTCATCACAATGCTCCAGAACACTTGTCATCATAATGCTCCATTCCCGTGTCATCACATTGCTGAATGACACTTGTCATCACAATGTTCCTTGGCCTTTGTCATCACTGTGCTCCATGATACCTTTAATCAAAATTCTACATGACCACTCTCATCACAATGCAAGATGACCAATGTCATCACAATGCCCCATGACACGTGTCATCACAATTCGCCTTGGCCCTTGTCATCTCAATGCTGTATGAAACGTGTCATCAGTAGCTCCCAAGACCCTTGTCATCACAATGCTCCATGAACTCTGTTATCTCAATGTTCCATGGCCTTTGTATTCACAATGCTCCATTGTCCCGATAATCGCGTTGCTCCATGAACACTTTCATCACAATGCTCCTTGACCACTGTCACCATAATGCCCCATGACGTCTCTCATCACTGTGCTCCAAGGCCACTCTCATCAAAATGCTCCATGATCTGTGTCAGCACAATATTGCATGACACTTGTCATCACAATGCTCCATGATCCCACTAATCACAATGATCCCTGCCAATTTCATCACAATGACCCAAGTCTCCTGTAATCACAATGCTCCATGCCCTTGTCATCACAATGCTCCAGGTCTGTTGTCATCACCATGCTTCATGCCCGTGTCATCACAATGCTCCATGAATCTTGTCTTCACAATGCTCCATGGCCCATGTCATCACAATGCTCCATGACCCCTCTCATCACAATGCTCTATGGCCTTTGTCATCACAATGCTCCGTGACCCCCGTCAACACAATGCCTGATGACCCCTGTCATCAAAATGCTAAATGGCACTTGTCATCACAATGCTCTATGATGCCTGTCATCACTATCCTCCATGTCACTTGTTATCACAAGGCTCCATGGCCCCTGTACTCCCAGTACTCCATGACCCCTTTCATCACAATGCCCAATGTCACCTCTGATCACAATTCTCAATGGCATTTGTCATCACGATGCTCCATGACACCTGTCATCACAATGCTCCATGAGACTTGTCATCACAATGCTCCATGGCCCCTCTCATTACTGTGCTCCATAATAACTTTAATCACATTTCTAGATGACCACTGCCATCACAATGCCCCATGACATTGTCATCACAATTCGCCATGACCATTGTCATCACAATGCTCCATGAACCATGTCATCACAGGGTCCCAGGACACTTGTCATCACAATGATCCATTACCACTTTCATCACAATGCTCCATGACCACTGTCATCTCAATGCTCCATGGCCTTTGTATTCACAATGCTCCATGGCCCCTGTAATCACAGTGCTCCATAACACCTTTCATCATAATGCTCCATGACCACTGCCATCTCAATGCCTCATGACGCCTGTCATCACAATTCTCCAAGGCCCCTCTCATCACAGTGCTCCATGACACTTGTCATCCTATTGCTCCATAACACCTGTCATCACAGTGTTCCCTGCCCATGTCATCAAAATGCTCCATGTCCCCTATAATCACAATGCTCCATGCCTTTTTCCTCACAAAGCTCCAGAATTTTGTCATCACAATGTTCCATGACCGTGGCATCCCAATGCTCCATGGCCCTTGTCATCACAATGCTCCAGAATTCTTGTCATCACAATGTTCCATGAACGTGTCATCACAATGCTTCATGACCCTGGTCATCACAGTTCTCCATGACCTTTGTCATCACAATGCTCTATGTCACTTTTCATCAGAATTCTCAATGACCACTTTAATCACTATGCTCGCTGACCATTTTCATCACATTTCTCTATTGTCATTACAATTCCCCATGGCCCCTTTCTTCACAATTCTCCATGATGCCTGTCATCACAATGCTCCATGGCTTTTGTTATCACAATGCTCCAGGACCAGTTTCATCACAATACTCCATCCCCCTTGTCATCACAGTGCACAATGAAAGCTTTCATTACAATGCTCCATGACACTTGTCATCACAATGCTCCATGGCGTTTATCGTCACAATGCTCCCAGGCACTTTTCATCACGATATTCCATGAAAACTTTCATCACATTGCTCCATGACCATTGTCATCACAATAGTCCATACCCATGTCAACACAATGCTGCATAATCCCTGTCATCCCAATTCTCCATGACTGCTGTCATCACAATAATCCAGGACAATTTTCATTACAATGCTTCATGCCCCCAGTCATCACAGTGCTCCATGATACCTTTCATCACAATTCCTAGATGATCAATGTCATCACAATGCCCCATGACACCTGTTACCACAATTCTCTATGACCCTTGTCATCACAATACTCGATGAACCGTGTCATCACAGTGTTCCAGGACACATGTCATCACAATGATCCATTAATATTTTCATCACAATGCTCCAATACACCTGTCATCACAATGCTCCATGTCCCCTCTTATCATATTGCTCCATGATCTCTTTCATCACAATGCTCCATGACCACTGTCATCACCATACCTCAAGACGCCTGTCATCTCAGTGCTCCATGGCCCCTTTCATCACAAGGCTCCATGAACCCAGTCATCACAATGTTCCCTGCCCTCTTCGTCACAATGCTCCATGGGCCCTGTCATCACAATGCTCCATGCCCTTGTCATCAAAATGCTCCAGAACTCTTGTCATCATAATGCTCCATGCCAATGTCATCAAAATGCCCCATGACACTTGTCATCACAATGCTCCATGGCCTTTGTCATCACAATGTTCCATGGCCCCTGTCATCAGAGTGCTCCATGTTACCTTTCAATACAATTCTACATGACCACTGTCATCACAATGCCCCATGACAGATGATACCACAATTCGCCATGGTCCTTGTCATCACAATGCTCCATGAACTGTGTCATCACAAGGTTCCAGGACACTTGTCATCACAATGATCCATGATCACTTTCATCACAATGCTCCATGAACCCTGTCATCTCAATGCTCCATGGCCTTTGTATTCACAATGCTCCATGGCCCCTGTAATCACAGAGCTCCATGACCCCTTTCATCCCAATGCTCCAAGACCGCTGTCATCACAATGCCCCATGACGCCTGCCTTCACAAATCTCCAAGACCTCTCTTACCAAAAAGCTCCATGATCCCTGTCAGTACAATGTTCCATGACACTTTTTATCACAATGCTCCATGACCCCTGTCATCAAAAAGTTCTCTGCCCATATCGTCACAATGCTCCTTGTCACCTTTCATCACAATGCACCATGCCCTTTCATCACAATGCTCCAGAATTCTTGTCATCGCAATGTTCCTTGACCGTGTCATCACAATGCTCCATGACCCTTGTCATCACAAAGCTCCATGACCCCTGGCATCACAATGATCCATGATTCCTTTCCTCACAGTGCTCCAGTACCCTTTTCATCACAATGCTCCATGCCATTGTCAGCACAATTCTCCTTGGACCCTGTCATCAAAATGTTCCATCCCCTTTTCATCACAATGCTCCAGATATCCTATCATTACAATGCTCCATGCTCGTGTCAACACAATGCTCCATGACCCCTGTCATCAAAATGCTTTATGAACCTTGTTATCAGAATGTTCCATGACCCCTGTCATCCAAATGATCCATGACCGTTGTCATCACAATGCTGCATGATACCTTTCATCCCAATTCTCTGTGACCGCTGTCATCACAATGCTCCAGGACAACTTTCATCACAATGCTCCATGACCCCTGTCATCACAACGTTCCATGAAAGTTGTCATCAAAATGCTCCATGACCCCGGTCACCACAAGGTTCCCTGCCCTTGTCATCACAATGGTACTTGGCCTGGTCATCACAATGTTCCATGGCCTCTGTCATCACCATGCTCCATGGTCTTTCTCATCACAATGCTCTATGACCCCTGTCATCACAATGCTTGATGACCATTGTCATCACAATGCTCCAAGGCCCCTGTCATCACAATGCCTCATGGTCTTTGTAATCACAATGCTCAATGACCAATGTCATCACAGTGCTCCATGCCGTTGTCATCACAATGCTCCATGGTCCCTGTAATCACAATGCTCCATACCCTTGTCATCACAATGCTCCAGAACACTTGTCATCATAATGCTCCATTCCCGTGTCATCACATTGCTGAATGACACTTGTCATCACAATGTTCCTTGGCCTTTGTCATCACTGTGCTCCATGATACCTTTAATCAAAATTCTACATGACCACTCTCATCACAATGCAAGATGACCAATGTCATCACAATGCCCCATGACACGTGTCATCACAATTCGCCTTGGCCCTTGTCATCTCAATGCTGTATGAAACGTGTCATCAGTAGCTCCCAAGACCCTTGTCATCACAATGCTCCATGAACTCTGTTATCTCAATGTTCCATGGCCTTTGTATTCACAATGCTCCATTGTCCCGATAATCGCGTTGCTCCATGAACACTTTCATCACAATGCTCCTTGACCACTGTCACCATAATGCCCCATGACGTCTCTCATCACTGTGCTCCAAGGCCACTCTCATCAAAATGCTCCATGATCTGTGTCAGCACAATATTGCATGACACTTGTCATCACAATGCTCCATGATCCCTCTAATCACAATGATCCCTGCCAATTTCATCACAATGACCCAAGTCTCCTGTAATCACAATGCTCCATGCCCTTGTCATCACAATGCTCCAGGTCTGTTGTCATCACCATGCTTCATGCCCGTGTCATCACAATGCTCCATGAATCTTGTCTTCACAATGCTCCATGGCCCATGTCATCACAATGCTCCATGACCCCTCTCATCACAATGCTCTATGGCCTTTGTCATCACAATGCTCCGTGACCCCCGTCAACACAATGCCTGATGACCCCTGTCATCAAAATGCTAAATGGCACTTGTCATCACAATGCTCTATGATGCCTGTCATCACTATCCTCCATGTCACTTGTTATCACAAGGCTCCATGGCCCCTGTACTCCCAGTACTCCATGACCCCTTTCATCACAATGCCCAATGTCACCTCTGATCACAATTCTCAATGGCATTTGTCATCACGATGCTCCATGACACCTGTCATCACAATGCTCCATGAGACTTGTCATCACAATGCTCCATGGCCCCTCTCATTACTGTGCTCCATAATAACTTTAATCACATTTCTAGATGACCACTGCCATCACAATGCCCCATGACATTGTCATCACAATTCGCCATGACCATTGTCATCACAATGCTCCATGAACCATGTCATCACAGGGTCCCAGGACACTTGTCATCACAATGATCCATTACCACTTTCATCACAATGCTCCATGACCACTGTCATCTCAATGCTCCATGGCCTTTGTATTCACAATGCTCCATGGCCCCTGTAATCACAGTGCTCCATAACACCTTTCATCATAATGCTCCATGACCACTGCCATCTCAATGCCTCATGACGCCTGTCATCACAATTCTCCAAGGCCCCTCTCATCACAGTGCTCCATGACACTTGTCATCCTATTGCTCCATAACACCTGTCATCACAGTGTTCCCTGCCCATGTCATCAAAATGCTCCATGTCCCCTATAATCACAATGCTCCATGCCTTTTTCCTCACAAAGCTCCAGAATTTTGTCATCACAATGTTCCATGACCGTGGCATCCCAATGCTCCATGGCCCTTGTCATCACAATGCTCCAGAATTCTTGTCATCACAATGTTCCATGAACGTGTCATCACAATGCTTCATGACCCTGGTCATCACAGTTCTCCATGACCTTTGTCATCACAATGCTCTATGTCACTTTTCATCAGAATTCTCAATGACCACTTTAATCACTATGCTCGCTGACCATTTTCATCACATTTCTCTATTGTCATTACAATTCCCCATGGCCCCTTTCTTCACAATTCTCCATGATGCCTGTCATCACAATGCTCCATGGCTTTTGTTATCACAATGCTCCAGGACCAGTTTCATCACAATACTCCATCCCCCTTGTCATCACAGTGCACAATGAAAGCTTTCATTACAATGCTCCATGACACTTGTCATCACAATGCTCCATGGCGTTTATCGTCACAATGCTCCCAGGCACTTTTCATCACGATATTCCATGAAAACTTTCATCACATTGCTCCATGACCATTGTCATCACAATAGTCCATACCCATGTCAACACAATGCTGCATAATCCCTGTCATCCCAATTCTCCATGACTGCTGTCATCACAATAATCCAGGACAATTTTCATTACAATGCTTCATGCCCCCAGTCATCACAGTGCTCCATGATACCTTTCATCACAATTCCTAGATGATCAATGTCATCACAATGCCCCATGACACCTGTTACCACAATTCTCTATGACCCTTGTCATCACAATACTCGATGAACCGTGTCATCACAGTGTTCCAGGACACATGTCATCACAATGATCCATTAATATTTTCATCACAATGCTCCAATACACCTGTCATCACAATGCTCCATGTCCCCTCTTATCATATTGCTCCATGATCTCTTTCATCACAATGCTCCATGACCACTGTCATCACCATACCTCAAGACGCCTGTCATCTCAGTGCTCCATGGCCCCTTTCATCACAAGGCTCCATGAACCCAGTCATCACAATGTTCCCTGCCCTCTTCGTCACAATGCTCCATGGGCCCTGTCATCACAATGCTCCATGCCCTTGTCATCAAAATGCTCCAGAACTCTTGTCATCATAATGCTCCATGCCAATGTCATCAAAATGCCCCATGACACTTGTCATCACAATGCTCCATGGCCTTTGTCATCACAATGTTCCATGGCCCCTGTCATCAGAGTGCTCCATGTTACCTTTCAATACAATTCTACATGACCACTGTCATCACAATGCCCCATGACAGATGATACCACAATTCGCCATGGTCCTTGTCATCACAATGCTCCATGAACTGTGTCATCACAAGGTTCCAGGACACTTGTCATCACAATGATCCATGATCACTTTCATCACAATGCTCCATGAACCCTGTCATCTCAATGCTCCATGGCCTTTGTATTCACAATGCTCCATGGCCCCTGTAATCACAGAGCTCCATGACCCCTTTCATCCCAATGCTCCAAGACCGCTGTCATCACAATGCCCCATGACGCCTGCCTTCACAAATCTCCAAGACCTCTCTTACCAAAAAGCTCCATGATCCCTGTCAGTACAATGTTCCATGACACTTTTTATCACAATGCTCCATGACCCCTGTCATCAAAAAGTTCTCTGCCCATATCGTCACAATGCTCCTTGTCACCTTTCATCACAATGCACCATGCCCTTTCATCACAATGCTCCAGAATTCTTGTCATCGCAATGTTCCTTGACCGTGTCATCACAATGCTCCATGACCCTTGTCATCACAAAGCTCCATGACCCCTGGCATCACAATGATCCATGATTCCTTTCCTCACAGTGCTCCAGTACCCTTTTCATCACAATGCTCCATGCCATTGTCAGCACAATTCTCCTTGGACCCTGTCATCAAAATGTTCCATCCCCTTTTCATCACAATGCTCCAGATATCCTATCATTACAATGCTCCATGCTCGTGTCAACACAATGCTCCATGACCCCTGTCATCAAAATGCTTTATGAACCTTGTTATCAGAATGTTCCATGACCCCTGTCATCCAAATGATCCATGACCGTTGTCATCACAATGCTGCATGATACCTTTCATCCCAATTCTCTGTGACCGCTGTCATCACAATGCTCCAGGACAACTTTCATCACAATGCTCCATGACCCCTGTCATCACAACGTTCCATGAAAGTTGTCATCAAAATGCTCCATGACCCCGGTCACCACAAGGTTCCCTGCCCTTGTCATCACAATGGTACTTGGCCTGGTCATCACAATGTTCCATGGCCTCTGTCATCACCATGCTCCATGGTCTTTCTCATCACAATGCTCTATGACCCCTGTCATCACAATGCTTGATGACCATTGTCATCACAATGCTCCAAGGCCCCTGTCATCACAATGCCTCATGGTCTTTGTAATCACAATGCTCAATGACCAATGTCATCACAGTGCTCCATGCCGTTGTCATCACAATGCTCCATGGTCCCTGTAATCACAATGCTCCATACCCTTGTCATCACAATGCTCCAGAACACTTGTCATCATAATGCTCCATTCCCGTGTCATCACATTGCTGAATGACACTTGTCATCACAATGTTCCTTGGCCTTTGTCATCACTGTGCTCCATGATACCTTTAATCAAAATTCTACATGACCACTCTCATCACAATGCAAGATGACCAATGTCATCACAATGCCCCATGACACGTGTCATCACAATTCGCCTTGGCCCTTGTCATCTCAATGCTGTATGAAACGTGTCATCAGTAGCTCCCAAGACCCTTGTCATCACAATGCTCCATGAACTCTGTTATCTCAATGTTCCATGGCCTTTGTATTCACAATGCTCCATTGTCCCGATAATCGCGTTGCTCCATGAACACTTTCATCACAATGCTCCTTGACCACTGTCACCATAATGCCCCATGACGTCTCTCATCACTGTGCTCCAAGGCCACTCTCATCAAAATGCTCCATGATCTGTGTCAGCACAATATTGCATGACACTTGTCATCACAATGCTCCATGATCCCTCTAATCACAATGATCCCTGCCAATTTCATCACAATGACCCAAGTCTCCTGTAATCACAATGCTCCATGCCCTTGTCATCACAATGCTCCAGGTCTGTTGTCATCACCATGCTTCATGCCCGTGTCATCACAATGCTCCATGAATCTTGTCTTCACAATGCTCCATGGCCCATGTCATCACAATGCTCCATGACCCCTCTCATCACAATGCTCTATGGCCTTTGTCATCACAATGCTCCGTGACCCCCGTCAACACAATGCCTGATGACCCCTGTCATCAAAATGCTAAATGGCACTTGTCATCACAATGCTCTATGATGCCTGTCATCACTATTCTCCATGTCACTTGTTATCACAAGGCTCCATGGCCCCTGTACTCCCAGTACTCCATGACCCCTTTCATCACAATGCCCAATGTCACCTCTGATCACAATTCTCAATGGCATTTGTCATCACGATGCTCCATGACACCTGTCATCACAATGCTCCATGAGACTTGTCATCACAATGCTCCATGGCCCCTCTCATTACTGTGCTCCATAATAACTTTAATCACATTTCTAGATGACCACTGCCATCACAATGCCCCATGACATTGTCATCACAATTCGCCATGACCATTGTCATCACAATGCTCCATGAACCATGTCATCACAGGGTCCCAGGACACTTGTCATCACAATGATCCATTACCACTTTCATCACAATGCTCCATGACCACTGTCATCTCAATGCTCCATGGCCTTTGTATTCACAATGCTCCATGGCCCCTGTAATCACAGTGCTCCATAACACCTTTCATCATAATGCTCCATGACCACTGCCATCTCAATGCCTCATGACGCCTGTCATCACAATTCTCCAAGGACCCTCTCATCACAGTGCTCCATGACACTTGTCATCCTATTGCTCCATAACACCTGTCATCACAGTGTTCCTGCCCATGTCATCAAAATGCTCCATGTCCCCTATAATCACAATGCTCCATGCCTTTTTCCTCACAAAGCTCCAGAATTTTGTCATCACAATGTTCCATGACCGTGGCATCCCAATGCTCCATGGCCCTTGTCATCACAATGCTCCAGAATTCTTGTCATCACAATGTTCCATGAACGTGTCATCACAATGCTTCATGACCCTGGTCATCACAGTTCTCCATGACCTTTGTCATCACAATGCTCTATGTCACTTTTCATCAGAATTCTCAATGACCACTTTAATCACTATGCTCGCTGACCATTTTCATCACATTTCTCTATTGTCATTACAATTCCCCATGGCCCCTTTCTTCACAATTCTCCATGATGCCTGTCATCACAATGCTCCATGGCTTTTGTTATCACAATGCTCCAGGACCAGTTTCATCACAATACTCCATCCCCCTTGTCATCACAGTGCACAATGAAAGCTTTCATTACAATGCTCCATGACACTTGTCATCACAATGCTCCATGGCGTTTATCGTCACAATGCTCCCAGGCACTTTTCATCACGATATTCCATGAAAACTTTCATCACATTGCTCCATGACCATTGTCATCACAATAGTCCATACCCATGTCAACACAATGCTGCATAATCCCTGTCATCCCAATTCTCCATGACTGCTGTCATCACAATAATCCAGGACAATTTTCATTACAATGCTTCATGCCCCCAGTCATCACAGTGCTCCATGATACCTTTCATCACAATTCCTAGATGATCAATGTCATCACAATGCCCCATGACACCTGTTACCACAATTCGCTATGACCCTTGTCATCACAATACTCGATGAACCGTGTCATCACAGTGTTCCAGGACACATGTCATCACAATGATCCATTAATATTTTCATCACAATGCTCCAATACACCTGTCATCACAATGCTCCATGTCCCCTCTTATCATATTGCTCCATGATCTCTTTCATCACAATGCTCCATGACCACTGTCATCACCATACCTCAAGACGCCTGTCATCTCAGTGCTCCATGGCCCCTTTCATCACAAGGCTCCATGAACCCAGTCATCACAATGTTCCCTGCCCTCTTCGTCACAATGCTCCATGGGCCCTGTCATCACAATGCTCCATGCCCTTGTCATCAAAATGCTCCAGAACTCTTGTCATCATAATGCTCCATGCCAATGTCATCAAAATGCCCCATGACACTTGTCATCACAATGCTCCATGGCCTTTGTCATCACAATGTTCCATGGCCCCTGTCATCAGAGTGCTCCATGTTACCTTTCAATACAATTCTACATGACCACTGTCATCACAATGCCCCATGACAGATGATACCACAATTCGCCATGGTCCTTGTCATCACAATGCTCCATGAACTGTGTCATCACAAGGTTCCAGGACACTTGTCATCACAATGATCCATGATCACTTTCATCACAATGCTCCATGAACCCTGTCATCTCAATGCTCCATGGCCTTTGTATTCACAATGCTCCATGGCCCCTGTAATCACAGAGCTCCATGACCCCTTTCATCCCAATGCTCCAAGACCGCTGTCATCACAATGCCCCATGACGCCTGCCTTCACAAATCTCCAAGACCTCTCTTACCAAAAAGCTCCATGATCCCTGTCAGTACAATGTTCCATGACACTTTTTATCACAATGCTCCATGACCCCTGTCATCAAAAAGTTCTCTGCCCATATCGTCACAATGCTCCTTGTCACCTTTCATCACAATGCACCATGCCCTTTCATCACAATGCTCCAGAATTCTTGTCATCGCAATGTTCCTTGACCGTGTCATCACAATGCTCCATGACCCTTGTCATCACAAAGCTCCATGACCCCTGGCATCACAATGATCCATGATTCCTTTCCTCACAGTGCTCCAGTACCCTTTTCATCACAATGCTCCATGCCATTGTCAGCACAATTCTCCTTGGACCCTGTCATCAAAATGTTCCATCCCCTTTTCATCACAATGCTCCAGATATCCTATCATTACAATGCTCCATGCTCGTGTCAACACAATGCTCCATGACCCCTGTCATCAAAATGCTTTATGAACCTTGTTATCAGAATGTTCCATGACCCCTGTCATCCAAATGATCCATGACCGTTGTCATCACAATGCTGCATGATACCTTTCATCCCAATTCTCTGTGACCGCTGTCATCACAATGCTCCAGGACAACTTTCATCACAATGCTCCATGACCCCTGTCATCACAACGTTCCATGAAAGTTGTCATCAAAATGCTCCATGACCCCGGTCACCACAAGGTTCCCTGCCCTTGTCATCACAATGGTACTTGGCCTGGTCATCACAATGTTCCATGGCCTCTGTCATCACCATGCTCCATGGTCTTTCTCATCACAATGCTCTATGACCCCTGTCATCACAATGCTTGATGACCATTGTCATCACAATGCTCCAAGGCCCCTGTCATCACAATGCCTCATGGTCTTTGTAATCACAATGCTCAATGACCAATGTCATCACAGTGCTCCATGCCGTTGTCATCACAATGCTCCATGGTCCCTGTAATCACAATGCTCCATACCCTTGTCATCACAATGCTCCAGAACACTTGTCATCATAATGCTCCATTCCCGTGTCATCACATTGCTGAATGACACTTGTCATCACAATGTTCCTTGGCCTTTGTCATCACTGTGCTCCATGATACCTTTAATCAAAATTCTACATGACCACTCTCATCACAATGCAAGATGACCAATGTCATCACAATGCCCCATGACACGTGTCATCACAATTCGCCTTGGCCCTTGTCATCTCAATGCTGTATGAAACGTGTCATCAGTAGCTCCAAGACCCTTGTCATCACAATGCTCCATGAACTCTGTTATCTCAATGTTCCATGGCCTTTGTATTCACAATGCTCCATTGTCCCGATAATCGCGTTGCTCCATGAACACTTTCATCACAATGCTCCTTGACCACTGTCACCATAATGCCCCATGACGTCTCTCATCACTGTGCTCCAAGGCCACTCTCATCAAAATGCTCCATGATCTGTGTCAGCACAATATTGCATGACACTTGTCATCACAATGCTCCATGATCCCTCTAATCACAATGATCCCTGCCAATTTCATCACAATGACCCAAGTCTCCTGTAATCACAATGCTCCATGCCCTTGTCATCACAATGCTCCAGGTCTGTTGTCATCACCATGCTTCATGCCCGTGTCATCACAATGCTCCATGAATCTTGTCTTCACAATGCTCCATGGCCCATGTCATCACAATGCTCCATGACCCCTCTCATCACAATGCTCTATGGCCTTTGTCATCACAATGCTCCGTGACCCCCGTCAACACAATGCCTGATGACCCCTGTCATCAAAATGCTAAATGGCACTTGTCATCACAATGCTCTATGATGCCTGTCATCACTATTCTCCATGTCACTTGTTATCACAAGGCTCCATGGCCCCTGTACTCCCAGTACTCCATGACCCCTTTCATCACAATGCCCAATGTCACCTCTGATCACAATTCTCATGGCATTTGTCATCACGATGCTCCATGACACCTGTCATCACAATGCTCCATGAGACTTGTCATCACAATGCTCCATGGGCCCCTCTCATTACTGTGCTCCATAATAACTTTAATCACATTTCTAGATGACCACTGCCATCACAATGCCCCATGACATTGTCATCACAATTCGCCATGACCATTGTCATCACAATGCTCCATGAACCATGTCATCACAGGGTCCAGGACACTTGTCATCACAATGATCCATTACCACTTTCATCACAATGCTCCATGACCACTGTCATCTCAATGCTCCATGGCCTTTGTATTCACAATGCTCCATGGCCCCTGTAATCACAGTGCTCCATAACACCTTTCATCATAATGCTCCATGACCACTGCCATCTCAATGCCTCATGACGCCTGTCATCACAATTCTCCAAGGACCCTCTCATCACAGTGCTCCATGACACTTGTCATCCTATTGCTCCATAACACCTGTCATCACAGTGTTCCCTGCCCATGTCATCAAAATGCTCCATGTCCCCTATAATCACAATGCTCCATGCCTTTTTCCTCACAAAGCTCCAGAATTTTGTCATCACAATGTTCCATGACCGTGGCATCCCAATGCTCCATGGCCCTTGTCATCACAATGCTCCAGAATTCTTGTCATCACAATGTTCCATGAACGTGTCATCACAATGCTTCATGACCCTGGTCATCACAGTTCTCCATGACCTTTGTCATCACAATGCTCTATGTCACTTTTCATCAGAATTCTCAATGACCACTTTAATCACTATGCTCGCTGACCATTTTCATCACATTTCTCTATTGTCATTACAATTCCCCATGGCCCCTTTCTTCACAATTCTCCATGATGCCTGTCATCACAATGCTCCATGGCTTTTGTTATCACAATGCTCCAGGACCAGTTTCATCACAATACTCCATCCCCCTTGTCATCACAGTGCACAATGAAAGCTTTCATTACAATGCTCCATGACACTTGTCATCACAATGCTCCATGGCGTTTATCGTCACAATGCTCCCAGGCACTTTTCATCACGATATTCCATGAAAACTTTCATCACATTGCTCCATGACCATTGTCATCACAATAGTCCATACCCATGTCAACACAATGCTGCATAATCCCTGTCATCCCAATTCTCCATGACTGCTGTCATCACAATAATCCAGGACAATTTTCATTACAATGCTTCATGCCCCCAGTCATCACAGTGCTCCATGATACCTTTCATCACAATTCCTAGATGATCAATGTCATCACAATGCCCCATGACACCTGTTACCACAATTCGCTATGACCCTTGTCATCACAATACTCGATGAACCGTGTCATCACAGTGTTCCAGGACACATGTCATCACAATGATCCATTAATATTTTCATCACAATGCTCCAATACACCTGTCATCACAATGCTCCATGTCCCCTCTTATCATATTGCTCCATGATCTCTTTCATCACAATGCTCCATGACCACTGTCATCACCATACCTCAAGACGCCTGTCATCTCAGTGCTCCATGGCCCCTTTCATCACAAGGCTCCATGAACCCAGTCATCACAATGTTCCCTGCCCTCTTCGTCACAATGCTCCATGGGCCCTGTCATCACAATGCTCCATGCCCTTGTCATCAAAATGCTCCAGAACTCTTGTCATCATAATGCTCCATGCCAATGTCATCAAAATGCCCCATGACACTTGTCATCACAATGCTCCATGGCCTTTGTCATCACAATGTTCCATGGCCCCTGTCATCAGAGTGCTCCATGTTACCTTTCAATACAATTCTACATGACCACTGTCATCACAATGCCCCATGACAGATGATACCACAATTCGCCATGGTCCTTGTCATCACAATGCTCCATGAACTGTGTCATCACAAGGTTCCAGGACACTTGTCATCACAATGATCCATGATCACTTTCATCACAATGCTCCATGAACCCTGTCATCTCAATGCTCCATGGCCTTTGTATTCACAATGCTCCATGGCCCCTGTAATCACAGAGCTCCATGACCCCTTTCATCCCAATGCTCCAAGACCGCTGTCATCACAATGCCCCATGACGCCTGCCTTCACAAATCTCCAAGACCTCTCTTACCAAAAAGCTCCATGATCCCTGTCAGTACAATGTTCCATGACACTTTTTATCACAATGCTCCATGACCCCTGTCATCAAAAAGTTCTCTGCCCATATCGTCACAATGCTCCTTGTCACCTTTCATCACAATGCACCATGCCCTTTCATCACAATGCTCCAGAATTCTTGTCATCGCAATGTTCCTTGACCGTGTCATCACAATGCTCCATGACCCTTGTCATCACAAAGCTCCATGACCCCTGGCATCACAATGATCCATGATTCCTTTCCTCACAGTGCTCCAGTACCCTTTTCATCACAATGCTCCATGCCATTGTCAGCACAATTCTCCTTGGACCCTGTCATCAAAATGTTCCATCCCCTTTTCATCACAATGCTCCAGATATCCTATCATTACAATGCTCCATGCTCGTGTCAACACAATGCTCCATGACCCCTGTCATCAAAATGCTTTATGAACCTTGTTATCAGAATGTTCCATGACCCCTGTCATCAAAATGATCCATGACCGTTGTCATCACAATGCTGCATGATACCTTTCATCCCAATTCTCTGTGACCGCTGTCATCACAATGCTCCAGGACAACTTTCATCACAATGCTCCATGACCCCTGTCATCACAACGTTCCATGAAAGTTGA